>NC_069361.1:64705000-65955000 GCF_021730395.1 Mercenaria mercenaria | reverse complement strand
TCTAACTGTTTAATGTAGAAACTGCTGCAACAGGCGTAGGTATCACTTCTTTAATACCGCTGCTATGCTACACACAGAATGAGGAGGAAATACATGTTGTTTTGCCTGTGGTTATTTGGATTATTATTTTCATCTGCAGTTCCACAAGGTTGGTAGTTTAAATTCGGCTTTACTGTAAAATGCATTGGTATATAATTATATTCAAAAACTTATTCAATAATATTACGCCAAAATTTCGTCTGTATTATAACGGGTAGTGCAGAGCTGAGGTACGTGTAAGTGATGAAAATTGTTTATATGATTTTTTTTTTATATTTTTGTTGGAAATGTACATTAGTAAGTGAAACATGTAGTTGTTATGTAGTTCCTGAATATTTAAAAACATCGAATATATCTAATTTAAGACAAAAGTTTTGCAGAAATTATTATTTGAAATAAGTCTTTGTGGTTTTTCTCTACTCGGTAAAAACGAAAACTCTCATTACTTCATACACCGTAAAAAGTTTACGAGGTAAATATATTATTTTTGTTAACATTATTCTAACGCTTAAACAGCGGCCTTTAATACTTACCATGCTGGAAACGATTGATTCTGCCTTTGCGACCAGTGTAGATCATGATCAGCCCGCACATGCGTGCAGTCTCATCATAATCCGCATTGTTCGCTCTTTAGCCAGCATCTGTATGGTAGGTACCGTACATTAAATTTAATGGAACTTTCCGAATTATATGACGGATAAGCTCACTACAAAAATTTAGCAAGGTAAGAGTAAAACACCGCCTGTCGGCCCCTGTTGTAAATTATCTTGTTCCTTTGGACCATGGCGTTCATCCAGCTGAGGTATCTCTGAAAAAGAGTTTAATTTCAGACGTTGCTAGTGGGCACTGGGAACGGGAAATTACAACAGTCAGTGTCTAGGATTCACGGATTGGATTACTGAGGTTCCATATTTCTTTACACTCATACTTTTTAATTTTAATTTTCTCGTAAATTCAGTTCTAAGTCTTATCATCACGAACAGAGACAGCTGATCCTTCAAATTTTCAATGGAATTATAATCAGTTTCTTTTGTATTTAATTATTTCATACGACAAGCATTTGTAACTGAAAGTTTTTTATGTGATCTATGATAACACACCATGTTAAATTGTCGATTCAAACAATTGTAATGTACATAATTAACACTTATTACTTAGTCTAAATTATGTTTGTTGTTTCTCATCTTGTTGCCCTAATTAACCGTATCGTCTCATGATCAGACTATTTGCCAAGATTTAAGTTTTATGTAATTAATCGTATCAAACATATATTGCATTCAGGAACAATTTTGATTGTATTGAATCCAGATAATTTTTAATTCTATCATTGCATTAAAAGAAAGACTAATGCAAGTAATTAAAAATCGCCTTAGTTGCATCGAGAGCTTTTACCGGTGTTCCAAACATTTTGCAACACCTTGAAGTTGCTTTTGCATTCGAATGGCCGTATATAACATAGATTCCAGAGACTTTTACTGAAGCCAAACTTTGCCGAAGAGTACTCCAAGAGGTTAACCCGAGTTAAATTGCCACAAAGAAACATAAATTACAAAAGGACGAGAGTCAGATAGAGCTGTGTTGTTATATCATCTGGGTTTTGGAAATCATGGTGTCCATTCAAATATGTGTAAAAGAGTTGCTGGGGGGTGGGGGTGGGGGGGGCGGGGGGGTGCGGGGCGAGAGGTGTTACACATTTCACTACCTCTCATGAAAAGACTCATCGAAGACAAGTCTGCTATTATTCTGCTTTGCTGTATTTCATGCTTCCAAAGGACCTTATTTACAGATTTTATGAATTACTTGCAAAGCAATAAATCGATTGGTGAGAATCGAAACCGTGAATTGAACAGGTACGATCATCTGATTGTCGCCAATCGGGCCATCCCTTTTTGTACTTGGCCAAGAAATTGATATAGGAACTTCATGGAGTTACAATAAAAAGAATAAAGAGAATAAAGAAAATAAAGAAAATAATAATAAGTTAGAATAAAAAGTAAATTATATACTCATTACAAAAAAAGGTAAAAATGGTATTTTTTATAACATCGAAAGGTTAGCTTTAAACTTTACCATGTGTTGAAGAAAGCTTTACAGTAGAAGGAAACTTATTTTTCCTAATAAGAGCCCTACAACTATCCATTTAAATTTAAAATGGATAATTGCATTACTTTAATTACTAAAAAAATTCCAAAAAATATGTTTTTTTCTTTTTTTAGATATCAAAACAATTGTCGAATAAATCTTTACTGTAGAAAAGTTTCATTCTTAAATTTTGTAAAATTCTTGACGTACATGGAGTGCAAAATATTATATTTTGACTATATTTTAGAAGACACGTTTAATTAATGGATATAGGAACTTCATGGAGTTACAATAAAAAGAATAAAGAGAATAAAGAAAATAATAATAACTTTTTAATTAAAAAGTTGCTTTGAATAAACCACAAAACAGATATTCTAAGCCCAGTCTCGTGTGCAATAATTATTGTAATTCGACATTTTTTTTTTCAAGAAGAATCTTTGGAATTCAACTGTAAGACTTGTTGTAAAAACATTTATGTATTTTTATGCATCAGCATACCTACCTTTAATTCTGGGAACGGATTATATATAACCTGCTGTGAAAAGAGATTAAACTTTGTGATTGGCAGGATATTTCGAACTTTGGCTAGGTACTTATCTAGTTGGGTGAACACCCGTAAAGGAGATCATTAAGTTAGAAAATCTTTTTTTTCAGTATCACTCTTTAAGCTAAAACGCGTAAGCTTATTACAACAAGTTAGTGAGAGGTCTAACAAAATGTTGAAAATCAAGTTTGGTTAATAAAGTGGTTATTGGAAAGAAGTTTTTTAGGGACTTTAGCCCTAGTGGTTGCACCTAATGTTATGCTAAAGCCGTTCGCCGGAGAGAAAGGTCCACGCGAGGATACAACAGACCAAGTCAAGCGGTTGATGAGAAGATTTTCTTTTATATTTTAGCTCTGATAAGCCCCGAAAGCGTCAAGGGGAACCATTCAAAGATCTTAAATGGTAACTTTAAGGATGTCACAGACCGAGTTGGCTGAATGTCGATCAAACAATCCAAGTAGTTTACAGAGTTTTGAGGGCCCCTAAAGGGATACAGAGAAACCATTTAATCAAACTGGAAAGGTCCATGCAAAGTTGTTGTACAGAAAGCTTAGTTCGGATCCATCCAGCTAGTGGTTCATGAGAAGCTTATGTTTTATTCATAGCTCAAGTGAATTCTTAAAGGAGCAAATCAAAACTTTGAAGAAATTTGTTAGGGGTTCTAGGTAGGAATTATGCAAGCCAAGTGAATATTCCTACACACGCTCTTTTGTGTGTTTTTTTCGGGAGATGAAAATAATTTGAACCATTCATATTTTTAACATAATTGATACTAAACATCAATTATAATATAGTTTATTCAAATTCAGCGCTGACTTGTTTTACAATGCAATGCGTCCTCGCATTTTTCAAACCCTGTTCAACAGAAATAATACTCAAGGTGGTTTAAATTTCATCAGTTGTCCTTTTCACGTTCTGTAATTCATGTCCTGTATACGTACTATTTCGACATACTTCCGTTGCAAATGTAGTTCATACGAACAGCTGTCGGAAACCACCGAAGTCACATACGGATGATACGTAATCATACGGAAATTGCCGAATGTCATCACGTGTCCATTTCCGTAAACTTTATAGTATACAATCGTTTCAGCTGAAAATTACTATGAAAATATGGCGTTATTAAAACGAAAATTGGCATAATTTTGCCATTATATGAAAATAAAAAGCCGAAGCTGTGTTTCTTAAATAGACCAGTGTCAACGCTTTTGAACTTTACATTTAGAAACATAGGTCACGGGCTTCGTTTCCATGGTAACATCAATTCAATTCAAGAAACCACAATTTTCTACTGAAATTTGAACAATTTTAGATCTTAGTTTTAGTATATAAGTAACAAATTATCAACGGAACCTGAAAAATAGTTATTACAAATCAAACTGCTAGTCTAAGACTTTTTATTTGAAAATGGCCGTAACAAGTAATCTTTCACCCAACTTTATTCTAAATAACATTGGTTGCCATCATCCATTTTCTTACATTCCGCATAACATTTCAATATAACTACATAAAAGAAGCAATATATTGATTATTATTCAGAGCAAAAGACTCATAAAAATATTTCAACAAATAATGGTTATTTGAAAATAGTTAAAATAAAGAAAATGTACAGAATTACGTACTTTCAAGATAAAAGCTATTAATTTTGTGCGGTAACTGACACGTAACGTCATGACGTCAATAACGTCACTTTAAGGCAAAATTGTTTTGAAGCGTTTCTGCGGCAATTTATTCATTATTTCTGCATTATTATACCATAAAGCATCAGATCGAAGACAAGTTCATGATTTGTTTTCAGAAGAATGAATATACAAACACATTTAGTTTGTCGTAAACGTCGTCGTAAATCGTCACGTTAGCTTCCGGTTGGACATGCGCACATATAAATATGAAGGTAACCTACCTCCTTAAATTTGGTTTTGTTATCTGAAGCAAACGTCGTTTCTTTCTTTCAGCAAAATAGCTGTTTTCAATCTAAAACTGTTCAATAAGCAGCAAGGTACAACTGTAAAGTCATTTATTTATATAGAGTTTTATGTAGTAGACCTATCAGAGCGAACACCTGACGTTGTAGCAAACTTGGGTCTTGATTGGAAATCTCACCTAAATTCCACGTCTGTAGAACATCATATCTACGACGTCTTTTGGACGTTAGAATAAGACGTTTAGGTGACGTTGAGTTCTAGCTGGATGTGAAGAGAGTGTAAAGCTGTTGTTTATTACTCATAAGTGAATAAATATTATCATAGTTAAGTTTTGAAAATGCGCCTAGCAAAAGTGATAAATAATATTTCATCTGGTTAAGAAACGTCATATTTTTTTCTACCAAAAATGCATTTGAGAAAATGTCTATTATACACACCGAATTCTATTACACATTCGCATTAGTTCGACATTCACATATATAATATTCTAATTTACACTTTTTATGTCTCACAGATCAGTAGTGACATTTTTAGTCGTTTGGAGGAGCAGCATTTCCATCAACATGTTGATATGTTCGAAGACTGTGAGATTCATTTGAAAGTATTAAAGCTGTGTAGTGTTATTCTGACTTAAGTATGTTACAGTAATCTGTACTGTACATATGGGTGTAAAGTAGGTGAGGAGAAGAGCCCAATCTTTACAGAATATATACATATTTCCTTCTTCAAGATTCATTAAAGCTCACTAGAATTCTGCATTTGGCTTTTGAGATATTCAAAATTATACATGTATTTAGTACTACTTCCCATTTGAAATTTTGTATACTATAGAATATTTCTACTCAAATACCACTTTATACCCCACCATTTATGTACATAAATTGAATACATTCGTATATACGTGCTTAAATTTGCATACATAGGTGACTAAAGAACAGTAGATAACTGTTATTTTTCTTTGATGTCATTCATTCCGTTAGCTTTTATGTGGTTATCGTTCTTTTACATGGTATGAGGACAACAGAGGGAAAAGAGTGGCCACATAAATACCGATATAAAGGAACGTCCGTCTGTGTATCCGTACGTTTCATAATATTGCGTGTTCAGTGTCAAACGCCTTCCTAACTATAAGACTTTTTGCTTCAAACTTTCACAGATTAATATGCACTATGTGCAGGTGACCATAAGGGAAGGAACTTTTGCTTTGTCGGTTTTAGGTTCAGTTAAGGCCTTTGTTAGTTTAGCTCATTGGTATTTGTAAAAAAAGACCATGTGTGTCCAACATATGCATATTATTAACCTGATTTGCTTTCACAGATGAACAAGCCTGATGTGCTAAGAAGAAAACGTTTGCTGTGACTTTTTTTACAGTTGTGGCCCTTTGATATTTACATTATATAAAGACAGTAAGGAAAATCATGTATTTCCTACTCCTCAAACACTTTTGCAAGGATATGCTTGACAGTTTCAGAGATGAAGGACCTTGATGTGAAGATAATTTTTTTCTGTTACTATTTTTCCAGAGTTATGGCCCTTTATTACTTAAACAAATAGGTCATTTTAAAAAAATCTTGTGTGTTTTATCGTTGTAATTATATAGCACTAATCAACAACCATATTTTTCATTGTGAAATCCACTTGAAATTCAAGATTAGTCATGAAACTCCATACGCTAGACCCATACAGATAAAATACAAGACTTTCTCTAAACAAGATTACCATTTTATTTAGAACAGCTCTAAAACACTTAGACCCAAACAACTGTGAATAAACTGGGCCGTTTCATGAGAAAACATGTATTAGTGACATGGTATAATAATTGCATAATTAGTAGTTAAAAAAAACTGCAAAATATTGCTTTTCTTATGTTGTAACAGAAACTAGAATATAATATATTGTAATTCTCTCATCTAAGATAAATCAAATTTTACCATATTATTCATATAAAATTTTGTTTCTGTTTTCATGGCAACGGAAATTCCAAAGCACCCATGCGTCATGAAAATATAAAGGTCCATAGGCCCGTGATGAAACTAAAAATATACGGTTAAGTTATTTTTCCGTAAAATCGCTTTAAACTGTTCCTAAATATTCAAATGTATGATGTTAAGTAAGTGACAAGCATAATTTGTTCCATTATTGATTTGAAAAATATCCGCCATGCACGATGACGTAATACTGCTTTTATGACGTTCTTAGCGTCACATCTCAAAATGCCCTCGGTGACTAACTTAAAACATTATAGCTCCTAAAATAGTGAAGAAAATCACTTCAAATATTTAGACATGGAAGATAAAAAAAAATGTTCTGCATGAATATTTTGTTATCTCAATTTTGAAATGTTTGTCACTAATACAGGTTTTCTCATGGAACGCCCCAGTTACTATTTTTGAAACTCTTTGTATTAAAACACTTGTGAACTTCAGTTTATGACAGACATTATTTTCTCTTAAGGATGAATGATCGTATTTTTTTCTAACGTTTAGAATTTTAACATTCTCTGTGAACTTGAAGAGCATTATTTTCAAAAACAGGTAAGAGAACAATTGAGATCTTCTTTAATAGATATTTGAAATTACCTACCTCTGTCCCTTTGTACATCTTTTATCAATTTTAGGCAATTTCCAGCCAAAATTTTGGGTGATATTTTTCGCAGTAAGTAGAATCTGTTTGATAAAGTAGTACATTAAAAGCCATATTTCAGTTATTTACAAAAATATTTGGCAAAAAACATGAAAGAAATATTCAATCAATACAAATAAAAGGGAACATAGATTAGAACAAAGAGACTATTTTCAGCTGCCACACGGCACTTAAAGATTGCTGTTGTGATAGTGAATGAAATCTCTAAAAATATTCTTTGGAAGAGTAAAAGAAAAATAACAAACTCTGTTTGAATGAGTCTGTTCATGAAAGGTAATGAAGTGTGTAATATCTCTCATGCCCAAAAGCACCGACTTAAGAAAAAATCTATTACACATCTATTGAATGGACTTCAAAATCCCAAGGTTACCAGCATTTTCGTTTGATTTACAATGTTCTGTTAATATTATAAATTTCAGAGTATCATAAGTTTATCATTACTTCGTATTTAAACGATTGAGAATCAATAAGTATTTAATTTAGCGGAAACCAAATATTCTATGTGTGTTGTGTTATTATTTGATATATTCACATGCCGTTTGGTGACTTCCGTGAACTTGCAAATTTTCGTCTGCAAGTTGACATTCTTCGGCAGACAATTTAGCTCAAACGAGCAAAGGTGCCAGTGGCCCTGACGTTAGCGCGGGAAATTTACGTCACGCCATAACGTTTTATAGATGGAAAACCAGCTAATAATTTAAATTTGGATTTATTATCTGAAGCTTATGTCAGACCTGGGGTAAATTACTTTGAATGTAATTAATCAAATTACAATTGCATTGAGAAATGCCTAATTAGAATACAATTACCACTACATGAAATTTAGCAATATAATTAATTAAATTACAATTACATTGCAAATTGTAATTAATTACATTCAATTACAATACTAAATGTGGTGCTTCGTACATGAACACTGTAGCAAAGTTCTTTACTTTGTACTACATATACATGGTAATTCATTTGTAAACTGATTTCAATTATTTAAAAATTGAATTTAAGCTCAAAGTAAAATGTGTGTTTGCGGGAGAACATAAATAATTAATAGTTAATACATTGTCAAGCAGAATTCGGATAGAGAAGATGCATGTAAAGTCAAGTATTTTTCTAAGGTCTGAATTTCTCTGAAGTTTATATGATCATGGTTCTGCAATATGTTTCAAATTTAACTAGTTTAGTTCAGTATATATTCAATTACATTTTAAACATATATTTAAAGTTTTTATCTTTGACACTACATGTTTTCCAAAGGACCACATTGAAAATAAGTTGTGAAACATTCATGAGCCATCCTAGAATAACTATGTCAATAAAACTGTCGAAAACTCAGACAACTATGATGCTTGTATCATTTAATACCAAAATAAGTTGTAAAACATTCATGAGCCATCCTAGAATAACTATGTCATTAAAAATGTAGGAAACTGAGACAACTATGTTGCTTGTTTCATTTAACACAACGATTTTTATCACAGATAAAAAATGATATCCTAAGCATTTCAATTTTTGCTCCGGAAAAAAAAATGCAAATAACAATTTCAAATCATAATTTGATCATTTTCTCCAAAACATAGTGACTAACATTATCAAAAAATACCAATTGCTTCTAATAAAACGATTATATCAGAACAAAGGAGCTATGTCCAAGGGATTTACGCCTACCATAATATTCTCTTGTTATTTTTCACAGCTATAAATGCAAATAAGCCTGTCAAAGTGAAGTGTCACTGGTAACAAACATTGGAAAGTGACTGAAATGTAATTGTCAATTACACCCTAAAACTGCTTTGTAATTAACTAAATTACAATCACATGTAATTGGTAAATGACCAAATTACAAATTACATCCAATTACTTAGGAAATGTCATTTAATTGCATTTTAATTAATTACAATTACATTTTTATTTACCCTAGGTCTGGCTAACGTCGTGTTTTTTAGAAAAATAGCTGTTTTCAATCTTAAACTGTGCTATAAGCATCAAAGTTAAACTGTAAAGTCATTCGATTTATATACGATTTTATGTAGTAGACTTATCAGAGCAAACACCTGACATTGTAGCAAACTTGGGTCTTGATTGGAAATCTCACATAATCCTACGTCTATAGAACGTCTACGACGTCTTATAGACGTTAGAACAAGACTTTTAGGTGAAGCTGAATTCTAGCTGGATGTGAAGAGTGTGTAAAGCTGTTCTTTGTTAAACAATTCCTAAGTGAATAAATATTATCATAGTTACGTTCCGAAAAATGCGCCTAGTAAAACTAATAAATAATAGTTCATCTGGTTAAAAACATCACATTTTTTTTCTACCAAAAATGCATTTGAGGAAATGTCTATATACACACCCAATTTTATTACACTTTCGCACTGGTTCAACATTCGCATATATATTCTAATTTATTTTTTGTCTCACAGATCAGTAGTGACATTTTAGTCATTTGGAAGAGCAGCATTTCCATCAATATTTAGATACGTTCGAAAACTGTGAGATTAAGAAAGTATTACCGCTTTATTGTGTAATTCTGACTGCACATATAGGTGTTAAGGAGATGGAGAGAAGAGCCCAATCTTTGCAGAATATTTATACATATTTCCGTCTTAATTTATAAGACAAGACTGTTTTATTAAAATTCACTAGAATTCTGCATTTGGCTTTTGAAATATTCAAAATTATGTACACTGTCTACTACATCCCATTAGAATCTTGCGTCCTACAGAAGATTTCTACTCAAATACCTTTTTATGTCCTCACATTTATGTACGTACTTTACATACATTCGTATATCCGAGCTTACATTTGCATAGCTAGCTAGTTGACTATAAGAACAGCAGATAACTGTAATTTTTCTTTGATGTTATTCATTCCGTTAACTTTTATGTGCATTATTTTTCTTTCACATGGTATAAGAACAATAGAGGGGAAAAAAGAGTAGCCACATAAATACCGATATATAGGGAACGTCCGTCCGTGTATCCGTACGTCCCGAAATCTTGTGTGTTCCGTGTTAAATGCCTCCACACTGTAAGCTTTTATGCTTTAAAACTTTCACAGATGAATAAGCACTATGTGCAGATGACCATAAAGGAAGAACTTTTGCTGTGTCGATTTTAAGTTCACTTAAGACCTTTGATAGTTTAGCTATATGATATTTGGAGAAAAGACCTTGTGTGTCCAACTCCGACATATTTTAGTCTGATTTGCTTCAAACGTTCGCAGATGAACAAGCCTGATAATTCTGCAAATGACCATAAAAGAAAAAAAGTTTGCTGTGACTTTTTATTACAGTAATGGCCCTTTGATATTTACATTATTTGTAGAAAATAGGGGAAATCATGTGTTTTCTACTCCTCAAACACTTTTGAAAGGATATGCTTGACATTTTCAGAGATGAAGGACCTTGATGTGAAGATAAACATAAGTTATGGACATTTTATACGGCTATTTTGACCAGAGTTATGGCCTTTTCTTACTTTAACAAATAGGCCATTGTCAAAAAATTGTGTTTGTTCAATTATCATTGAAATTACATAACTTGAACAAACACTAATCAACAACCGACCATAATTTTCATTTTGAAATCCACTTGAAACTCAAGATAAGTCATGAAACTCCATACGCAAGTCCCATATAGAAATAATACAAAACTTCCTCAAAAACAAGATAACCATTTCATTATAGTTCACTAGAATTCTGCATTTGCCTTTTGAAATATTCGAAATTATGTACAGTAAATTATCTACCGAAGAATGTAAATACTTGTGACATTCAATTTATGACATACATTACTTTCTCTTAAGGATGAACGGTCGTTCTTTTTTCTAACGTTAAGAATTTGCATTCTCTGTGAGCATTAGTTTCGAAGAAAAATAAGAAAACAAATCTGATCTTCTTCTTTAATCGATATTTTAAATTACCTACCCGTGTCCATTTGTACATCTTTGATCAATATTAGGCAAATGCCAGGCAAAATTAAGGATGATATTTTTCGCAATATGCAGACTCTGTTTGGTAAAATAGTACATTAAAAGCCATATTTCAATTATTTACAATAAATATTTGGCAAAAAATGTTAGAAAGAAAAATTCAATCAATTCAAATAAAAGTATGGCCTTTTCCTCTTTATACATGTACCTCTCTTTGATAATAAAATCTGTAAAAGATTGCTGTTGTGATAGTGAATGAAATCTGTTAAATATTCTTTGGAAGCACAGAAGAAAAACCCCAGACTCGGTTTGAATGAGTCTGTTCATGAAAGGTAACGAAGTGTGCGACATCTCTCATGCCCTATAGCACCGACTTAGGCAAACTCTATTACACATCTATTGAATGGTCTCCAAGAACCCAAAGGACCAGAAAATATATCAACACTTAATTAATCTAATTTACTTAGATAATTTTAACACCTGCCACACGGTACTTAAAGATTGCTGTTGTGATAGTAATATTCTCTGCTATTCCAAAGGACCGGAAATATAACAACACTAGAAACCTGTTTATGTACTTTGTACTTCTGTTTGAATAAAGTTTTCTTAAATTTTTGCAAAACTGTTAAATTTCCCGTTTATTTTTGTCATTTAACATTTTTATTGGTAATTTAAAGTAGTGGTTTTCTCTGATCATTTTTCTTTTCCAGTCTTTCAAAATATTTACTTTTTTTCGTTTCTTTTAATATTGATAGCTTTACTTCTCAGTATTTTTTTCTCCATTTCTCTTAAATATCATGTATGTTTTCAAATTCTCGGTTTTTATTACAATTTCTGTGGACATTTCATCACTATCTGGTCTGCTATTATGCATTTTGTTTAACGTTTCTATTTCTTTGACAAATGCTGTCTCTTTTCTTCACCTTTTTATATGTTGCACATCTTATCGTCTGATTTCTTATTTTCCTTTTTATAAGTTCCCATACTGTATTTGGATCAACATGTTTATTATATTACGTCAAGTGACATACATTATCTTTTCTTTCATTTTGATATTCACTATGAAAGAGCTAACTATTATCTATTTGAAAATATCCTGGTCATTTTTAATTATTTAAGAAATTTATACTGATTTTGAGTAATGAATGATTTGATTTAAACCCCAGATGATTGATTTTACCACATGTGTTTAGAGAAAAAGACTTCTGTCTTAATGACATTGTTTCAGCTATTTGACGTTTCTACAAGTGCCATCATTCTGCCTTGCTGCTACGTGTTTTCTGTAAATACATATCCGTGCATTCAGTGTACGTTCCATTTGGGCCTGTTTTGTTTGATATTAGTTTTCTTTTTTTTTTTCAATTTGGGAATAAAGCGGGATTGCCTTTGGAATACGAAGAATAACGTTGGCGTAAATACTGCTTGTAAGATCAATGGTGAAAATGTGTGGTTAAACAGTTAAAACATTGTTTCTTTTATATTTCAGATCAGATCTGGACACAGCTTGAAAATGCTGGAAACTTTTCTCAAAAGAAATGCACAGAAAAAGAAAACACGCCAATTCATTGCGAGGATGTTAAGGAAGGTAAAACATCTATCACATGCCATTGTTGTATGCTTGATTCCTAATATTTCAAAAGTTTAAGGACATGGGGAATTATTTCAGACTTTTATGGACCAATCATATTATTTTTTAGGGTTCTTCCTCACATCTCAATCCGACCCACTACCCCTTCAAATTGAATATGAAAATCTCTTGATTTTCATAAGCATTTCAAGGGAGGGCATTGTCTGAGGTTTAAAGAAATATTGTAAAAGTGCAAGAAAGCTGTTTTCAACGCACTTTTCCTTCCTGATTAAAAACCAAACGACATTTTCCCTAAAATTGATAATTTAGGAGTATTTCTAAAATAAACAGTGACTTGAATACCTTTATTAGTAGGACTGATAATTTACATGGGGTAAAAGAATGGATTCACAACTACCAATTTACATAGAATCTTGCAAAACTCAATGATATTGTAACATCATATAAATTCAATTGAGCTTTTGCAGCACACCAGACAGCGGATATATACTGAGCTTCACATGCAAGCAGTTTATGTTCAATATCTTACTCAAGGTTTCTGAAATACAGTAAATATCAAGTGCCGTTTTAATTGCACAGGCTCCACATAATCCAAAACTGTACGTACGTGCCATGATACACTTGGCTATAGATTTTTAAGTTGTTGATGTAATATCATTTTCTTCATCCGCTGAAAGATATATGTATTAACTAGGCAATATATAGCATGAATTTTGTTCTGTGTTGATGCTGAAAAATGCAAAACATAACGACAGAAATTAATTTACAACTTACTGTATGAATTACAAGGTAAGAGTAGATTTCTCGAAAGCACTGAGCACCCCAAACAAGCTATAGAGCTACGCATTTGCAAAGTAGGGGTCCACTGTAAAAAGAAGCTATAACGGGAAATATTACAGACGGGGGAAAATCCTCATTAGTACATATTAGTTTTATGAAAAGCCAGAAAGGGGGTAGGGGAGTATAAGGTTGCGCAAGGTGGGTACTTCTGGTCACGAGCTTCAAGTTGCCTCTTGAGTTAAATGAACGAATGAACCAGTTTCAAATATAAAATATCAACACCTGCTCCAGAGTCAAGTTTATGACTCGATGCAGTTCATGATAAATGGACTGGATTAACCCTATTGTATAATACCCCAGTCACACATACGGCGCGGATAGCTACGTCTAGCTACGGACAGAAACGTAGTAATCCGTACCGATCCGTACCTGAGCCGTATCTCAGAGTAGTAATTCGTATTAATCCGTACCAAAACGTGGTCAAAACGTATTCAAAACTTATTCCAAACTTGCAAGTTTCTCCGACTTTTGAACATGCACAAAAGTTTCAGCGAACCGTAGCCATTTGAGCGTGACTTTAGTCCAACTTGGCTGAAACTTATTCATCCGTAGTTAAACATACTTAAACGTAGTTATCCGTGCTGTTACGTACCTCGCCGTAGCCGAACGTAGTTATCCGAGGCTGCTCGTACTTAAGCATAGTTCAACGTAGTTTACCGCAGACCCGTCCGTGCACTGGGCAAGTTGCAAGGCGCAGTAAAACGTAATTCAACGTAGTACCTCGTACCTATCCGTACTTATTCACGTCCTGTATTGTTTTGTTTGTTTCCTGTTTCTCACCATTTTTCCCGTACTAAGACGTACTGCTCCGTAGTTATACACCCACAGACTAATCCTATCCACACCGTACCTCAACGCACGGACATATCCGTATGTGTGACTGTAGCTTAACAGAGTAATACCACAGTCACACAAACGGCGCGGATAGCTACGTCTAGCTACGGATAGCAACGTAGTAATCCGTATCGATCCGTACCTGAGCCGTACGTATTGGTACGGATTGATACGGATTACTACTTTAAGATACGGCTCAGGTACGGATCAATACGGATCGATACGGATTACTACGTTTCTATCCGTGACTAGACGTGGCTATCCGCGCCGTATGTGTGACTGGGGTATAAGGAAGAACGATAGTCTTGCGTGTTTACTTAAGTAAAATGAAATTTATTTCACAAGAAAATCCTTCATTCGAGTTGATAATAACTTGTTTTTCAATCACAATTTCTCAGGATAAAGAGTAGCGTACGCACCTCTGATCGCGATCCCCTTTGCCGAGCTTTCATTTTTTTTTAAAGTTTTAGGTTGTAGTTGTGCAATGATTTTGATGTACACTTGATGAATAGTTAATAGTCAATATGCAAAGTATCTCCAGATATTCAAAATGTTCAGATTTTAGTTTCAGACCAACAAATATTATCATTATCATTTTTATATTAAATTTATATTAAAGAGTTTATAGAGTAATTATCTTTTATCACACCGTTTTGGGTAATTTCTGTAAATTTACAAACAATGCATATCTAATCATTCGAAAAACATTTTTAATAAATGAAATGGTATACTTGAGTCGGGAATATTACAAGAAAACATTTTTGCGTACCGAATAGGGAAATACAATGATATCAGGATAGATCACCTATACCTAAGGAAAAAGTAAATACAAGTGTGCATGCTAAACTTATTATTTGACTACGGACGAAAGAACCACTCCAGCCATCGGGTTTCAATTGCACGCAGCCCCTCGGGGCTTTTAACGGACATCATTGATATACGTTTCCTCTAAATATGTTGCAGAGGCAATTGAAATAGAAAGTGCATGGCCGGCCGGTAGATATGCGATACCGATGTCAAGTTACGGTTGTCCGGAATCGTATAGACAAGGATGGCGTGAAGGACATCTGTCAATGAGATGGCGCAGTCCGCACAAAGTTTACGTAGAACACATATACCAGTATAACAGCTTTTTGACTGAATTAACAACTGTACCGTTCACTAAATCAAGGAACATGGTTTTCGGACAATTCAGGAAAGACAGTTTTAAGATATATTTTTGTTACAAGTACAGACACGAGCCTTCGTTAGATGTAGGAATATGGCCAGATGGAAACTACAGTATATACGGCACCCACAATTCCTGTCCAGCTGGTGAATAAATTTTATCTCGTTTGATTATTTCGAAAACAATTCCTCACCTAAAGCTGTCAAGTTTTAATTTTATGTTACGTTAAAATATAAACTAAAAAACAAATACCATAAAATCATTTAACAAGAATCAAGTTAATAGAATATATACTGCTCTATTTTAATGACTTATATCATTGGCCGGTAATTTGCCGCATGCAGGTCAACAGAAAGTGATATAGTCGGAATAGTCGCATACTCGTACATGTAAACAAACTAAAACATAATAAACTCTTACGGTTTACTAAATAAAGATTTGTCAAACCATTTATATCTGGGTTTAATAACTGTGTAAAACAATCAATATCCTTGTTACATTCGATCGATAAATTGTACATTTTCTGTAGACTTTTTGCTATGAACTATCTTACTGCGGATACTGAACATATTGCTGTTTATTTTATAATGTAATATAGCTGTTTACCTTTGATGCAAATTACTGTTGTCTCAATGTAATTAAGTTAGAACGCAATTAAGTCAATGCAATATTAATCAATAAATGGTCATCATGAATGTACACCTTTTTGATTTATTTAAGATTTTGCCAATGAATTACGAAATATATCTCTGCCGGAGGTCTCTAGATGGACGAAACATGGATATACACCTGATGTGGAGATATTTAAGGGAGACCCAAGTAAGTAGATATATACTTATGAAATCAATTGACGGAGTTAAAACTATTTTTCATTTCATTTAATCATTTTGAATTTTCAAGAAATAGATCAAACATAACATTTGTTACTTAAATTGGGTAACATGTTCTTTATATTTACAATACTTGTTTTATTTTTACACACTTTAATGGCCTTTACATAACAGAGAATTACACGGTTTATTTTATGATTGAACACTAGCAACATCATGATTCATAAACGAATGCCCTAAATTAAGCGTCTTGGCGTGGTCTTGACATTAGGAAAAGCCGTCAGATGCTTATTACCAACCAGTTCAAGAATTCTTGTTATGTAAAATGTCAGATGTTGCTTATCTTGGCCGTTTTCACCTACTCAAACAACTAACAAACAATCTACATATCATTTCCAAGAAAACGTTTGCCTTATTATAATTATGAAGGAGTTTATACAATTTCAGCCATTGTACGAATGAGATTCTGTACTAAAACAATGGATGTGTTAACGATGCATGATATTACACACGTACAGTTTGGTGCCATGAATTGGTTTGAAAACCAGTATCATTTTCTATTGATACAGGTATGTAAAATATTAAGGAATAATATAAGGTTTCCTTATCCCGTGTTTCAGCCTTTCTGTCAAACTACTTCTCCAGAACTGTGAACGTGGTGTACAAGCACCAGCGCGACAAAACATATCTATCAACACTATACAACAAAATGTTGAAGTCGATTTGATTTCGTGTTTACACATCATGACAATTAATATTTTCGTTGTTTTGTTTTAGCCAGTGCGCGAGTAACATAAATTTTGTAATGGCTTTTTCTGCACACAGATTTTTTTTCCCAATAAAGCCTTGATACTTTTGTTTAGTTTCGCGATGAAGCTTTGAGATATTTATTTCAGCGTGCACCATAAAACGAAAGGTAAATGCATGTCATGGTGAACGCGATATATAATCTGTATAAGCCATCGTATCCTGATCTCCTAGGCCCATATTATGCCAGACGATTCCTCTGTAAGTCGTTATTTACTATGCAATGAAGTTCATAAAACGTTCACCAAAAGCATCCACCATCGGTAGGAATTCCACATAGGTGAAATGATTACCAAATGACCAAATTCATGACCCTTCAAAATTAGATCAAGATGGTCATTGACACTAAAGCCCTCACCTTCGTATAAGGCTTCAAGTGTGTTTGCATACAGTAATGGACAAGTAGTGATAAGTTTCATCTATGTTAGCCTAGTGACACACTACCTTTAGCCTAAGGGAATAGTTAGATAGTCAACTCTGATATCAAACACCAAAATTCAAGGCTCTAGCTATTATTGATTCAGAGAAGAAGATGCACGTGGTCCAAGTTTGATGCCTGTATCTTCAAAAATGTGAAACTAGGTCACTAGGTCAATGTCAAGTTTATTTCGGTACAAAAAATATATTCACGTGATCCACATTTGAAGGCTGTAGCTTCAGAAATTTGAAAGTAGGTCACTTAGTCAAAATCAAGGTCAAATTTCATTTCAGAACACAAAACTATGCATGTGGTCCAAATTTGAAACCTGTACCTTCAACAATGTGAAAGTTGATCACTAGGTCAATGCGAATGGCAAAGTTGATTTCGGTACACAAATCTAAGCATGTGGTCCAAGTCTGAAGGCTTTAGCTACTGTCACTTGGTCAAGATAAAGGTCAAATCATGACAAGATTTCATCTAGCCACTCAAAACTATACATGTTGTCCAGATTTGTATCTTGTAGGATATAGACAAAAAGGCTTTTAAAGTTTTTCCCTACATAAGTCTATATAAACCATGTGACCCCCAGGGGCGTGGCCATATTTATCCCTAGGGGGATATTTGAACAATCTTAGTAAGAACCACTAGATTATATAATATTACAAATATCAAAGCCCTTTGTGGTTTTGGACAGTCAAGAAGATTTTTAAAGTTTTCCCTATATAAGTCTATGTAAACCATGTTACCTCCTTGGCGGGGTCATATTTGACCTTAGGGAAATAATTTTAATAATCTTAGTAGAGAATCACGAGATGATGTCACATACAAATTATCAAAGCCCTAGGCCATGTGGATTTGGACAAAAAGAATTTCAATATTTTCCCCTATATAAGTCTTTATAAGCCATGTGACCCCGGAGCGGGGCAATATGTGACCCTAGTAGAGGACGACTAGATGATTCTACATCCCGAATATCAAAGCCTAGGCTCTGTGAACACATGAAGATTTCTAAAGTTTCCACTATGTACAATGTATTTATACGGAAAAGTGACCACGCCCTCTGGCGGTCTTGTTTTTTGACGAATCAAATAATGTAAACAGCTTGGTAGGAGGTCACACAAGGACCATTTGTGTAAGATAATTTTAAAATCAGGGTAGCAGTTTCATATAAGAAGATTTTTAAAGTTTCCACTATATACATATAGGGAAAAGTGACCACGCCCTCTGGCGGCCCTGTCTTTTTGACGAATCAAAATAATTTGAATAAGGACAGTTTGTGTAAAAGTATTCTAAAATCGGGCAAGTTGTTTCATACAAGAAGATTTTTAAAGTTTCCACTATGTACATATATGGAAATGTGACCACGCCCTCTGGTCGGTATAATTTGAACAATCTTGGTATAGGGTTATATAAAGACCATTTGTGTGAAATTATTTAAAAATCAAGCCATCGGTTTTAGGAGGCGATGTCTTTTGAAGATTTTTCACCTATTTTTAGCTATGACAGTCCCTATGTACAACCAAGCGGAACCTTTTGAACAACTTTGGTAGAGGACCACCCAAGAAATAACATGTCCAAATTTCATCACAATCCATTCAGCGGTTTTTGAGGAAATGTCGTTTAAACAGAAATGTTGACGACGGACGAATTGACTCATGGACAGACGGACGGACGCACGACGGACGACGGACACAACGTGATCAAAATACCTCACTATGAGCATTTCATACTCAGGTGAGCTAAAAATGGAAGACTTTTTGGATTAAAATTTTATTTGTATATCTTCTGAATTGTAAGCTGTAATTTCGAAAACTTCAGAGCAAAACACAGTTACCTGTTTAGATATACGTAATAATACCAACCTAACATGCAGCATATTTCTATTTAATATCTTAGCGGTTCTTTCCGTAAACCTTTTCCATATAATAACTGTCATGTATCATAAAATTTAAGAATCTTGAGGAAGAGTCGTGTCCAGTCGTAGCAAACACTGAGGCCATAGCAGAAATGCTGTATGTCGAGAATGACTGGGATTTAATACCTAGAAACGACTCAACAAACATGACGATGTTCCAGAAAACGTGTTTTTATCGAACAACTGAAAATACTATCCAGCTAGAAGGTATATCTGAAAATACTGTGTCATAATTATATAATATGCTATATTAGAAGATATATGTTTGTTCTTGACTGTGTTTACATTTTTGTGCCCCTATTGTGCGTTTTCGGTTCGTCCATTCGCTGATAATTTTAGTTTGAAAGTATAATTTCTGTTTTTTTCCCCTATTCGCTACCTCGATGCATCATTGCATGCCATTTCAAAGCGATAAATGTTATAAATACAATTACTGTTTACAAGAGACAAAATAGATTTGCATTTGCATCATGTAAACACTCATTTTGTTTTTAAACAAGTAGTAATAAGTCAATAAGTCAATCAATAGGATTTTAGCTATACAGAAATTACCCAGTAAGGATACAATAATCATTATATAAAAAACTGAGGTTGATACCTAATAGGCATTTACGCCTGTTTAGCTGATTTTGATATTGTGATTCTAACTGGTTTTAAGGTGGAGTGCGACCTTTATAATTTTTTTAATAGATCTATGAAAAATTAACGGAGGGAAATTGAGGATATTTCTGATTTATTCCCGTTTTTCTTTGCTCTTATTTAAGCCACATTTGTTTGGTGCGCTGTCAAACTTGACAAATAACGGCACTTTTTGGGCGTCATTTCTTGGCGTCATTTTTATTGTTTCTCCAAGGTTTTCAGCATATCCCTGTTTTAGTTGGAAGCGGACATGAATGAAATTAATATACTTTTAAAAGATATAAAATTTCCTTCCCTGTGATATAAATTTCATTAATGATCTATGACGTACATTAAGATTATGACGCATTAAAGCGTCAAACTTACACAAAGCGTAACGTAGAGTTTAGCTGGGAAATTGTCCGTTTTACGAGTATAACATTTTTTCGGGTTAATTTTTCATAGATCTACTGATTTTTATAAAGGTCTCACTCCACCTTAATTTTTTTATAGATTAGACATGTACTTTAATTTTTATCAGTAAGATATCCGCCCTTGTGATTACCTAATACATGTTTGTAAATTTTGTTTATTGCAATTGAAAGTTTTACTTTATACTTTGAATTGACGCTTTAGACAATTGCACACAAACATGACACTTCACATGCCTGTTGCAAAATGTTATGAGGCATTTGGTTTATGTGTATTCTTTTGTAGGATGCAGACATATAAAACATTTACAAATAAAACAACACTTTACAAATATTTATCTGGTTGTTACCAGCATACTATCATATTAAATGCAGTTGTTTAACAAGTGACAAATTACTTTATGAAAAACATCTTATATGTTTTTGTTTTTATTTTTATTTTTCAGAAACAGACGATGTGCATAAAATGCGTATGAATAATATCTTCAACGGTATTTATTTTAAAAACATAAGATTTTGATGGAAGTCATTAGATTTGTATCGAGAAATTTTTCACAATTTTTGCGGCTGTAATGCGTAGTTAAAGCTAAATGATATATAATCAACAGAAAGTGATTCCACATTTCTTAAGGCAAAGTAAATAATTTTTTATATTGCCTTTTAAGGTTCCAAATTAAATAAAAATATTACATTTGATGTAAAGACAACTCTTGATTGCTCCTTGCAAAATGCTTGCTTTAAAGTAGTTATAAGCAAATGTTTTTTCTGACAGATTATAACTGTACATGCACAAGGCTCTATCTGCTTAAAGGTTAAAGATGTATTCTGTCAAACCTTCAGGTTATAGTGTGTATATTTCAAACATCACTAAAGGCTATGCTAGCGGAAGCATACAAGGGTTCACGGCCTCTTACTATCAAGGTAATATTCAGCAATTTTTTGTTTCTTTTTTGACAGAAACATAGTTTTTTTTTCAAATTTTGAGTGTAAGATGTTTTATAATTTGTTTCAGCAATGACTTTGCAATCAGTCAATAAAGAAATGATAAATATAATGCGTATTCTGCATTAGATGCACTTTATCAACAGACTATTTAAACATGTTTCCTTTATAATCAACAATATTGTATTTCCTCAAATGTGAAGTAAATATAATGTTTTTGCAGTTTCTATGTTTTACTTCCAGCTTTGTCCGTGTGATGTAAGCATCATTTAATACTGTGTTGCATACATTTCGTCAACAATACATTGTAAATTTCTAAGACATTTTATAACCATTATGAATTTGTAGCGTCATCCGTGTAAACAAGATTGAACTCATTATAATAGATCCGAAACTGGATGGCTTCCTCACTTAAAGAATTTTACACCCTTAGTAAGGCTCGAACCAACATCGATGAGTGGTAAGTGATATAAAGTCAGCGGTCTTAATCTCTCGGCCACGGAACCCCTTTTATGAAGTTATTCCACGGACCCTTTCTTAAGGCTAGGATTTCTTAATAAATTCTAAAGCTTTACATACAGATGTTTGTTAGTATGATTAACGTTAGCTTGTTTATTATACAGATATCATTCAAACTTCACGGGACGTAATTTCTTGGATTATTTTGGATCTTGGAAGAAGTGTCTCAGTTTCTGCAATAGAACTCGGTTATAACGGAGGTTTACTATAAAACTTCTTTACCTTTGATTATAGAATTGCAATACATGCGATCACTTTTAAGTAATAACGCTTCCTTTTTTGTGGTATAAATTATTATGAGATAAGGATGATTGTTATCTACAGAACAGGCTCTTTTCAACTGTTCATACACTCACGTCATTCTCCTCTGAAACTAATGGTCAGATTTACACAAAACGTTATCGTGTTTCTTTTCTTTTTAATACATTGTATATGAAAATCATTTTACTTAAGTACACTCATAAAAAAATGCTATTAAAGCGGTATTATTTAATGGTCGCAATGTAAGATAAAATAATTTAAGGTCATTTAAAGCTTTAATTGCCGTCGAAAATTAAAAATATATGATGTTTTGAGTCAATTTTTTAATTGATATCATGTTATGTTAAAATGCCTGCTCGCACGGAAGATCTGTAATTAATTGAATTTTGATTTCTCGGAGTCAATCACGACGCAACAAGTCCCAAGCAATTATTTCATTTTTTATTTTCATCTTTTTTATTTCTTTTATTTTGCTACTTGGCTATAAATCATTGCATTCCAATTAGGATTTGAGTGCCGAATATCAGTGACGTCATTTGTATTGCGTCACCTTGTTAGAAAAGTAATGTAAACAATATTATTCTAATTATTACTAAAAAGTTATTCACCAAGATTGTTATGATGAATTCATGAAATACTACAATAATTATATTGATCATATTACAGAATGTAACGTAACTGATTACTTTGAAATATACATTTTAAATTTTTCAATTCCTATGATACAATGTTATTCCGTTATAGGTAATTATGCACAAGGGAATGATATTCTACGGATGAACATTCAGTGTAACATTGATGACGAGAAATGGTCAATGTTCTATTCCGGGAGTTTAAAATGCCTTCACCTACTATTTTATGACGCTTTAAACGGAACTCTGGAACTCCTGTTTAAAAGGTAATCATCATTCAAAGAAGAAAGTAGTTATACTTATTTTTCCTTGCAGGCGTAAATAGATGATTGTATTACAGTAAAATCAATGGACCCCATGAACTCAAAGGACAAGAAATATAACAACACTAAGTTCACTAGGACAATTTTTGCCGTCGAAGAAGGCAAACAACGACAGCTGTTATAAATGTTTATACATCAATTCACGAAGTTTTGAAGTGATGTGTACGCATATGAGCTCAAAGAATGTCAGATTAAGATTAAGATGCACAGCGACAATTGAGAACAAAGAAAACGACTTCAGACGACGTAATATAATAATTTTCTGTCAGAACAAAATCGGATATATTCGTCACTTTGAGTTACCTTTCTTCCACTGCATCAGATGATTTTGTTAGCATATGGATTGAATGTAAACCTTTCAACGATTTGATAATTGTTAAGTATCTGTGTGCTTTTTATAGCGAAAGTTTTGCATTTTTACTCGTGACCAGAATGTCAGATTTATTTTATGATAATTGCTACAGAACATAAGGCAAGATTGGTAATTACATCGGTGTGTAAATGAATGTCTGACAAAAATTCTGAAATCCGGCATTTAAAGTTTTGAAATCATAACCACATAACTGTATACATATCATTGCTTGAACCAAATCGTGAAGATCCACCTATTTAATGTGGTCGTACTTTGGTAGAAACTGAACGTTCCATTGTTCCGTTCCGAAGTTAAAGGTAAATTGTGATTTATAACCAAGTGGTCACATGTTCATGTAGCATGTACAACTAAATTATATTTTTTTAATTTTAGCATGTATAAATATTGAGTTCGCCTGACAGCGGAGCTACAGTGCATAGACGGTAGCATGCATTTCCACTACCATCTATGAGCAGACTCCGTCAAACCCAGCCTGTTAACATTTTCATTTCGTCCTGTTCGGTGACATGTTTATATAAAGATCCATTAGAACAATGAACCAGATTAATGTTTTCTGTTCATAGTGTGAATACCATAACAATGGTAAAAACACCTGTAAGGATATCCGATGAAAGCAAAAAACGCAAGAAAGCAAGTAATTGTAACAGCCTATAAATGAATGTCACATAAACATTAAATCCAGAATAATTAGAGTACATTTTGAATGCATTGAATCGATGGAATTCAAATTATTATACACTTATGTCATGAATTCAATTTAGTGTGAATGCGACGTGTTTCAACATCAGTGTATAGATACCGTGTTAGGTGTGTGACGTCACTAATGGCATCACATTTACCTATGGTGCGTCGTTAAAAAGTTAAATAACGTCAAGACGATATTTTTACGATATTAATTAGTCAAACCAATATAATTTGTAAGTAAAACTAATATATTACAGACATTCATTTAGCTTTGCATTGTGAAATATGCGTTCGTGTTTTGCGCCGTTGCATATTTCTGAAAAATCGGATAATCTACAAATGCAAACTTGCAGAGAATAGTAACCAATGTCCTAATAGGGGCGTCTTCAGCATCCAGCATATCTTTATAATATCTACCTTAAAGATGCCTGGCGGTATACGCCTGCATGACTCTTTGAATGAGTAGGATCTGAAAGCTTGATTCCATGTTCTACAAGATTTTTACATCCAATGACATTTGGTCTAGTAAGAAAAACACGTTTAATGGAATTTAAGAAAAATGTAACCTGGCTCTGTTCATCAGAATGAAAGAATATTGACACTAAGTTCTCTAAATGATATGCCAAAATTATTAGATTTATGAATTCCACCTATATCTGAACTGACGGACCTTACCACTTCTACATCTTTTAAATAACACACTGTTGCTCTGTGATAAAAAGTTAAACATCGGGCAGTAATGTTACATACTGCCAATTTCATATCCGAGGGAAATGTCTCATGGTAAACTATAACCGATCAATGACAAATATGCAGAATACTGTTACGAACCTCTGTTACTCCAGTTTACACAGTTCAACTCCCCGTACTTTCTACGTATATATCCTAGTTTCAAAAAGTTTAACACTGATGATATTTTTATTAAAAGATGTCACTTGAACAGTATGAACCCTTGCAAGAGAATAAACGCAAAGGCAATTTGTATCTGGAACAATGAAGATTGTAACAGAAAATGAGTCTGAATTTGGAGCAAATATGTTAAAAAACATAATACCCGATATTGGAAACTTTTTAACCACACTCTGTATGAATATGAAGAAACGATCTGCAAGAGAATAAATACCAGACACAGATAAAAATGAAACGAAAATCGAATGTGCTAGAAATACCATTGATTAGATTTTGGTAATAGTTTAAATACGGCTGCAAAACGGCCTTAAATCATCAGCTACATCTAATTGGCATGCCTAGCCATCAACAGAACTACACAAGGGCTACTGGTGTCCAGACCTCAAATCTGAACTACGGAGGCCTCTTGAAGTTGAAATTCTAATTATTCGCATCTTTTTTTTTTGTTTGGATGTTGATTGTCTGTTGTCTCTCTGTTTTAATTCTTCTCGTACTCCGTGGTACCTTATCAGCCTATATTTTAGGCTGACTTAAGTCTATCTCTAATCACGTCAGTATATTTTCCATTCTTGGAAACTGTAATGTCATTAATTCTTCCTATTTCAACACTATACTTTCAACAGTAGCAACATACACTTTGTTGTGTCCATCCTTGTCTTCTTCTACTGTCCTATGCTCCTTCCTTTACGTGTTAAAACTGTGTTTTTCTTAAAAAGATATCTTGAAACATTCTTCAGCTCTACAGTCTGCAATCCTGACCGCAATATATTTCTTAGCATTTCTTTCCTACTGCATCTATTGGAACTCTATTAAGTAATCTGTCCACCCGCAAATTATATCTTTCTTTATTTTATCTAAATTCTGGTTTCACTTTAAATTAATTTTTTCGTGAGGTCGGACGTTAAGGCTAACTCTCTTCAGTTCCATTGCTACATAACTTATAGACCCCTCCCAAAGTTTAGAAGTACAACATACGCCGTTCTTTTTGAAGGTTTTCTGTCTGTCACTGTTTCCCTTGATTCATTGTCATTTAACGTTATTCTTTCATAGTTCAAAGCATTGCTTTTCCTCATCGGAAAATGCAGTTCTGGAATTCTTTATGAATATATGCATTAAGAAGAACTTTCTTTTCTGATTTCGGAAATAAAGGTAGTCACCTGGCGTATTAGATTCTGTTCGTCTTAATTAGTAATCAAAAGAAGTGGTCATCATTAGCCTGCAAATGCACATGACACACATGGATACTTCAGAATTGTCACTAACAAGAAGTGGTGGAACTTATTATTTGTCGTGTTATGTTTGCGCATGCAATGCACACAAATACAGGAAAGACTCAAGGAATAAATATGTAAACAAATGTAACTCACCAATTTAATTATAATGGCACATTACTTTAATAGGTTTAGCCGGGATATCAGCTGTTTGATAAACGCCTCATTTTTATCATGCATTTGTACACGTATTTCCTGAATTAGACTGCAATAAAAAACATAGATCTATCTTTCTTTTTACTGAACATTCATTATGCTTTTATCATTTTCTGTCCGGTGATCATAGTTTCCATTCGAAAATTAATAAAATTTTCTCTGAACTTTTTGTTTCCGAGAGAAAACTCCTCTGAAAATGACAGTACGGTATTGTGTATATGACAGTAACATGATTTACAGTAATGCATTCGGACTTTACCTTTCCGCCTCCCACTCTGCCAAAGCCTTGGCATCCGAGAAAAGAACAGCATTATAGATAAATGTTATAAAATCCAAAAACATTAAATGGCGTCAAGCATTCGTGGCTGTCCAATAACCGTTTATTGTGCCTTTTTCAAGATAGTTGTGAGTGTTACTATAGACTTTCCAGAAAAAAAAGAAAATTCCATTTGTCCTTTTTTAAGGGGATATTGAAAAATAAATATACAGATGACTGTCGAGTCATAGACAGGGGAACATCCCCCAACATCCCGTTAACAAACTCCTTTTTCAATTTTCTTAAAATGGGTGAGCATATAAAATTAACAAAACGAGCGTGTAATAAAACATTCAGTAGAGCCATAGATGGGGTAACACTCCCCCCACATACCATTTGACAAAAATCACTTTTCATTTTTCACATACAGTAGTCTCTTCGTTCACATTAGCTCTATAAAATGTGTTCATTTTAGAAGCACAGAATGCATATTTTCAAAACAAATCAGTCATGAAATGAGAGACTTCTTTTCACTCGGATAAACTTACTTTGGATAACGTGGGTCATGTAACTTTACATCATTCCAGGCCATATTCGTTAAGAAAGTTGCAATCCCAAAATGTCCAAGTTTTATTCAACATGCGCTTTAAGACTAATTACCATATCAATACGACCAGCAAATTAATCAACGGTTATTTTACTAAGTAATGACGCCATTCGCTATGTATAGAATGTTCCAGGTGCGTAGCACGAAGTGCAGTTCATGTGGTAAATGGTCGTAACCATTTTCTACCACTATTGACACTAGTATGTTGTGTTTAAATCGAAATAACAAGTTCACAAGTCTGTTTTTTTGTTGAATTACCCGAGTGTGTTGTTATTTCTAAAATACCATTTGTTTTCCGTACTCTAGAGATCTCGGAAATAACAAAACACCTCAAACTATATGGAAAGTTGCCTTTCTTATATTTATTTTCTTTTTTCTTCATATATTAAATTTTTGAAACGCCAATATAAATGCATTGAAAGACATCTTAGTGGCAATACTTTTTTGAACTTGAATATCAAACCGATTTGTTATAGAATTGAAAGAAAAATTCTGGCTTAAGAAAGGTCGGTGGTTCTACCCAGGTGCTCCCACCCCCTGTGATGAAATACTGCACGGAGGGGCATATGGGGTCTTCCTCCACCATCAAAGCTGGAAAACCAACCTACGATTTAGCCGGTGCGACGTTTAACCCACCAAAATAATTAACTTTATATGAAGTTATTTTTATATACTAAATTTTGTTCGGTATAATAAAATAAATATCACATGGAAGCGTGTGTGACATTAATATTGTCAACCCTCAAAACAGAATGCCACCACTCGGCTTTCGTCTCGGGTGTCATTCTGCCCTAGAGTCGACAATATGATATTTGAGCCGTGCCATGAGAAAACCAACATAGTGGGTTTGCGACCAGCATGGATCCAGACCAGCCTGCGCATCCGCGCAGTCTGGTCAGGATCCATGCTGTTCGCTTTTAAGGTCTACTGCAATTAGAGAAACCGTTTGTAAATCCTATTGTAATCACAGAAACTGTCAGCGAACAGCATGGATCCTGACCAGATTTCGCGGATGCGCAGGCTGGTCTGGATCCATGCTGGTCGCAAACCCACTATGTTGGTTTTCCCATGGCACGGCTCATTTATAAAGCTGAATTATCACTATTCAGTCTTATCACTAGGTCAAATTACATGATAAATAGCTGAGCGATCAGCCATTTTGCATCTTGTACTTAAACATGCCAAAAAATCAAATAATGATCTGAAACTTGATAAATAACTGATAGAGGAATAGGGTTTAATCACTTTTTATGAACATTCCTGCCGAGTATTAATGGTAAGTTTATTGCCTCTGCCCTGTTATCAATGTCATGCTAGATCAGAGGTATAGACAAATTCAGCTGAGATTTTACCCAATGTCCCATAACGGATTTTTTAACGTAAAAAACTCACATAAAAGTTTCACCACGTAACTTCAAAAATTTAAATATCAGTAGACTTTTTTCACTATAATTATAGCAGTAATTATGGTAATTACTGTTTAGAAACATTATTTTTGCGCGTAGAGTATATTAACAATTAATGCAGTCGAATTAATATTAGCCTACGATGTTAAACAGTGCTGCAACAACTGATGAAAAAATGAAAAAAAGGAGGCCCGTCCAAGTATAATGTTCAATGAAAGGTGTTACGATTACTTAATAAATGTATGTCTCTTATTCAAATCCGCAATTTTCAAGATTTTACATACCAGTTTTCAGGACGCCAATACCGCCAAGGCATTTTCCAAAACTTTACATGAAATAAATAATATTCGCTTTGATTTCGAGACGACAACAAATTAGATTTTTCTCCAGTCTAAATGTGTTTACTCAAGAAGTAATAAATATGTCCCTATATTTTATCGGTTAATAAAATATGGACAGGAGTTCGGATGTGTCATAATTAAATCACGAGTGCGTAGCAAATAACAGAAACTAAACACTGATTTTGTAGGGTTCCATATTAAAAGATCTGTATTAAAATCTGTCAAGGGACAGCTTAATATCATTACATATAGATACGCAATAACCACGCAAATACTTCGCATTTTAAAGCACTACATTTAAGCTTGATACTTTATTTCTGCTGGCCGTATGCTATTATAAATCAAAGCCTTGAAATGTCTGATGGTTGCGGGTTTTTGGTAGATTTATTTTCTGTTTAAATGCCAGTCTATGAATATACATGAATGAGAAACAAATACAAATTTAATGTGCCTCATATCTAAGATGAACTTTGCCTGACCCAGCTTGTGATGTAACCGTGGGCTGGTATACCTTATCATTGATCGATCGTATATATTGTTCTCTTTCTACTTTTGATAAAGATTTTTATACTTACCAAGTCATAGTAAACAGACTTTCTGTATCTGTTATCAGCCTAAATAATCAGAAATATGGCTAAGATGTTACCTTTTAACTATTGCCATTAAAAGCATGTGCCTGTTGTTAGTGTTTATAAACTGTTAATATTTTTTTTATTCTGATTATTTTCAACTCAACTAGGGGTATGGAAGAACGTTTCATATTGTTGTTTGACAGCAATGAAAAGCTGCAAATACATGAAGATTTCTTTTACGTTGAGGTGTTTACAAGACATGTAAAATATGGTAAGCTCAATATATTTGCATGTTCATCAAGACGGGCGCACGATGTACGTCAACGTTACTAATTTATTATTATTTTATTTAGCAATACCAGACCGTTTTAAATTTAATGATGTAGTGTAATTTAGTTTCGTTTCATCTTTTGGTATATACAAAATGTATATGAAATTTATGATAAGTAGCTCATTTCTAAACCCTAACAGACAAAAATATTTAATTGCGTGGATAAACTAACATAATTTTCAACAATTTAAATGAAATGGGTTTTTTTTCTTTTTTATAGAATGACATATTTTTTGTTAGGTGTTTGTCTGTACTAGTTCTTCTTGTGGTAATTCGAATTCGAGTGTTTTATTAATGAATTAAATAACATATTTTTCTTACGTTTTTAATTGGAAAATTCTAATCAAGTTTCACATTTCAATGACGTCGCATTCATAACAGGTAACACACTTATCAACCTACAATGTTCTTTGGCAAATGTCAAAGAAACGATGAAAAACAAACCAGTAACTTTCGTCCATGTAGAAAAAATTTATTCAAAACTTCAAAACGCGCAGACGTATTTTTCAGTATTTAAGTACCGACTTCGTTTATTAATTTACAAATAAAATGGAACGAAAACTTTATTTTATTTCGATATCTTTAATGGATGTTAACAATTTTTATAAAAGAATACATGATTTAGCATTGCACTTTTAAAAGAAATTCAGCTTTTCAGATAAGGTTTCAATTTTCACTTATGATGACAATTATAGAAGTTTATTGCGTAGTTTATAGCGTAAACATTTTGATATCAGTCTCACACCAAAAGACTTTGACTGATAAATTCATAACAATTTTCAAGTGACCAGTGATACAACATCGCTACATGTTGCTTTGAAATTGTTTCGAGGAAATAAACTAAACATTAACAAGTTTGAGACACTCCTACACATAGTTGTTGCTTTAACCTGATTTTTAATCTTATTTTGAACGTATTGATATATAAAACTTGCACGTCATCTTAAATTTGAATTCTAACTAAACATGTTTGCAAGAAATGCATTTTATTATTTCGCATTGCGTCAAAAATTTACGCGGCGCCAAACCATGCAAATTGTGATAAGCAGATTCTTTTGGTCTTAAGAGAACACATGAAATATGATAAGACCAAGCTAGATATGATGTGCTTGCATGGTGTTTTTCAAAGGTCATGAACATTAACAATTAAAGTAAAGTATGAAAGTGTTTTCAGTGATGACACCTCTTGGAGGAGTCACAGAGAGGTTACGGTTCCGTGATTTAATAGACATGGGTATGTTTGCAGTTCTAATAATTGTTTATTTGTATAAATGCAAAAACCTAAAGCTTTAGACCAAGTTGTACATCATTTACAAAACATCTCGTCAATGATATTTAATGGTTAAGCTTGTTCTGGTCTAAATAATTATGTTGAAATTATTAAGGAAACCTCATTTACCCTGATTGTGAAAACGGAAACAAGTTATTACGTGTTACTGTCTTTCTATTTCAATGTTGTCATTTACAAAGCACTTAACCTGATCCGTACCATCTCGTGCGTTTATTTGTACGTTTAAGGACTAATGTTTAAAAATAAACTTTGCGAATGTTTGATAAATATAGATTTTTCATTTTTCAAATGTAAAACTCATTAAAGTTAATATTAAATTGGCAAAATGTCTAAACTGAGTACGAAAAGCTCCTTTCACAATAATATGACAGGTAGTGATAGTCATTTGTTCAATCAGGAGGGCCTCGAAAGTGAAAGCTCTACTTCGTTCATCTGAATTAGTTCTTAAGCTAGATTACCTAGTATCCGGTCTAACCTAGATTTCTTTACAATAAATACTTTGGTCGTGCTTTCATACAGTGTGTTTCAAATGATCACTTATTTGACATAGTGGCCTAGGCTTTGGGACTTCATCAAAATTTCATCAAAAGAAATATTCTGAGATAATTTCACGACGTTCAGGTGTCAAATGTGGTATAATACGTAACAAGATTTTATCAAAATTGTTTCTTTCCAGCAATTACATTAACAAGATGAAACGTGCTTTACATTGTACTCATGTTATCAAAATACAAATTTTACGAATAGATAGTATAGGAAGTTTACTCATCTCATTAACGTAGTTCAACTCTATGCTTTTTTATGACAGCCAGCTTGATTAGGGGCTTTTCGGCAGATTGTTATTTGCTTGTGTAAATTCACCTACAGTCATTAAGTAACTAAAATAATGTTGAAATGAGTTTCCATGTTCTTGCCCCTGTAATCTTGACCTTTGATGGAGAGACTAAAATATAAATATCAAAATAGGAATTATTTACTCAGCATGTCAAAACAACATGTCAAGTTTCAACATCCTGGGTCAAGTGGTTCTAAAGGTATCGAACTGAAATGGTTTTACATTTTTTTTGGCCCCAGTGACCTTCACCTATGATAAATTGATCTTAAAAACAGTGGGGGACATCTACTATGTATGTCAATACATCCTATGAAGTTTAAATATTCTGGGTCAAGCGATTCTTATGTTATTGATCGGAAATTATTTTCTTTGATCAGGCCCTCATGTTCTTAACCTTTAATGAAGTGGCCCAAAAAACAAAAGTTGCCATACCACCTACGAAGTTTGAAGGTTTTTGGCCAGATTGTTCTTCGGTTATTCATCGGTAATAATGTGTGACGCCCGGACTTACAGATAATGCAAAAAACAATATGTCTCTCGATGGTGGTGTGGAAGCGAAAGACAAAGATATAATAGCACTGGGTCAAAGTACTGGGAGACTTTCTATTGCCGCCACACGGCACTTAAAGGCTGCTGTTGTGATAGTTTAAAAAAATATAAAATCGAGACCGAGATCGAAACTTTCTTGATTTAGATCCAAAGATGGACCAGCAGGTATTAAATATAAAACGAGAACTTGGAGGTCACTTTTCTATGCGATATTTTTAACATTCAGATTTTTGTCTCAGGGAAACGTTTGTTTACACTCTAGAAATTATCGGACTATTTGTCTGTATAGAATGATTGATAGTAAGTTTACTGGTTCATGTTAAGTCAAACACTATGTCAGATAAGTTTAATCTTAGGAAACCTTTTTCATTTCAAGACATAACATTGAACATCCAGTGTTTACGAAGCATCTTCGTATGTTTTTCACATCAGTCTAATTTAAAGTAAACTGATTCGACAAAAGTCAAAAACCAGTTCACAATATCAGTTTATTAAAACATCTGTTGACATACATACTAGAGGCTTTTTTGTTCCTTCCCGTTATGAAATTTCTTAAATATCTATATAAGGTTTGAAACTGAGTGAAAAAGCTGGCCTCCAAGGCTGTGTCATTAAATACGTTGGGTAAACAGAATGGCAACATTATTTCAAAACTAATTCTATCCATAAGGACTTCTTAAGGCATGTAATGAAGTAAAAATATATTCAAAATCTGCAAGATTAGGCAGCCATTTTGTTTCCATGCAGCATTAAATAAAATGTTGGATATTTTAAATTTCTACGTATAAGTTTGACCTGTTCTTTGTCTACTCTTTTCCAATTATATGGAAGGAGTTACCACAAGTGATAATTCAACTGAGGAAACATTAGAATCCCAAATTTGGGATGTATCATACGTAATGTATTTGATATGGAAATAAATGAAATTATAGAAATTTTCATGGATAATAGTATTAAATATTAACCAAACCTTGCACAAATGACATTTTCTTTTCAAATCTGTAAAATATTCAGTAAATAATAAAAGTTGAAACTAACCTTTGTTTTGCCATTTCCAAAACAATTTTTTTCCACCCGTTTCAATGAGATTTCTGCATAAAACGACAAGAAAAGTTCATGTTTCAGACAATTAGCTGGTTTGTGACTGTTAACAAGTGTGATATGGCCTTGTCTGTGGCTTTTTGTTAAGACACAGATGCCCTGTAGTGCAGATAATGGCAGTTACATGTATTATCACTATCCTATAAAAAGGATGTTGGTCATTAATGAATGTTAATTAAATAATTAATACATCTAAATGGTTATTTGCTAAATAAAGAATGTATAATCCAGTGTGTAAAGGAATAGTAAATGTGTCGGTCTCTTACGACTTTTGAGCGTAACAGAAATTGAAAAGAATTGTAGGATGAAAATCCTGAGTGACCGAGGCGGGGAGGAAGGGCGGGGGAAAGGACATCAAGTCCACTGGCACCAGATCAGAAAGAAAATGCCTCCGAACGTGTTATACCCTACCCCTAGGTATTCTATAAGAACCATGGTCATGAACGGGAAAATATACTAACCCGTTTCAATCGCGCATTTCATACCTAAAACACGCAGTGCGGTAAATGTGTACTATGGATATCAAACAAGTGGTAATTTATCTTCCATTGTGTACCGGTCGCATTTCTTTAATACATCTTATCTTAGAAAAACAACGCGTAGTTTATAGTAATTTCAACATAACACAAAAAACTTGCTTGAACTTCCCTGGTGAAGTTCCGTTCTAGATTAAAAAACCATTCTGATTGGCTGTTGTAAAAATGTATGTCAATCGTCACTTTACTACACGTGTTCGCTAAAATGTGAAAATGCAGCATTAATGTGCAAAATGAATAAAATAAACAGAACAGATGCAGACCAATGTACGATTTCAAATTAAATATCGTATACAAGATGAATTTCATTCATCATTTCGAGTTTTAGTGTAAAACTGTGATTTTTTTAAATTCTGTTTTTGTTTGTTTACGTTTCGCCAAACATGTGCACACTGTCGTGACCTCTAGACCGGATGTTCATTAGGGAAGGTCAAGCAAGTTTTTTCTGTAACGTTGACGAAAGCATAAAATATGTTGATAATCTCAGCAATATGGAATATTGAGACAATGTGACTGGTGCACGATGGAAGATAAATTATCGCTTGTTCAATATGCTACATACCCATTCACCGAACTGCGCGTTTAAGTTGCGAAATGTACGATTGAAACGGGTTAGTATAATTTCCCGTTCACGACCATGGTTCTTATAGAACACCTAGGGGTAGGGTATAACACGTACGGAGGCATTTTCTTTCTGATCTGGTGCCAGTGATCAAGTCAAGTCAATATTAATTTATTCTCGGTAAATGATATAATATTTCAAGCATAAGCTGGTTATATCTTTTGGCCGACATATTTATACATAGAAATCAATATGTTAAATTATACATTTTTACATACAATATCATAAACTAGTAAAATTTAAAAGCTGAAAGATATTATACATCTTGAAAGAGAAATGGTGATAAGTAGGTGTTTGTTAAAAGAAGTAAGATAATTCATTACATTACATTAGATAAATAATAACAAAATATAATAAGTAATCAATAAATAAAGTAAAATACAGCAAGCTCATACAAAAGAATATAAAGCATACAGAACTAAAACAGCCTAAAAGCACATATTCAATATACAGGTATACAGACAAGTGAAAACTAGTACTTTAAACTCAGACACAGGAAAATAAGAGAATAAATAAGGCAGATTAAACACAAGCTTTGTCGATTCAGGTTTACTTGCATATTGAACATAAGCAGCCTTCTCTGTTCCATGCACCAATCAAGTTTTTTTGGTAATTAACCTCATCTCTTAAATGTTGTGGTAAGGTGTTCCAAAGTTAAGGTGCATAGGAAAGTACGGAGTTGCTGCCATAACTAGTTGTTCTTACTTGAGAAATATTTGCTATAAAAGTGTACATAAAATGACTACAAAATAAATAATGTTACCTATGTCCATGCCACTGCAGGCGAGGGTGCTATTATATGCATAATTTAACAAATCACACTTGCATCCAAAACAATAGCCATTACACTATCCACTGAACCAAAAAGTCGAATCACCGACTCAGTTGTGCTATTTTAGGAACAAGTTAAATTCCGTATTATTGACGACTTAAGGGCGTAATAGAAATTGAAGAGGATAGAATCTTAATATAAAATATCAAGTGCCTGAGGCTCGGTTAGCATGGATAGAAGGCCAATACTCTAACTACTTAGCCAAAGAGTCGGCTTACTGTCGCAGTTGTCAGAGATTGGTTTTAAACGTACAGGCAATGTGTAAGAGATAGAAACACGGTCGCTCAACCCGGACGTTCTGGGTTCGACACCCATTGTGGTCACGAATATGCTTTTTCATATATGACATAACTACTTGATTTGTCTGGAAGCGGACTCGAGTGTGGTTAAAATAGGAAGTTGAAGTTTTTATTATTACTGAGCAAAAATAAATCAGTATGAGCTAAATGACGTTAACACACACTAAAATGTTTACCTCCATACTCAGCCTTTTTGCTACCTCTCTTAAAACAGTGATCCAATTTTAAAAAGAATATTTGAGCAATCTTTAGGATAACTGTTTTATACAATCATTTTGTTATTAGACTATCCTTGCCCTTGAAATATATACATATTAAATCTAGGTAAAAAAAGATCAAAAAAAAAAATAAATAGATTTTTTGAGGTAAGAACTAGGCTAGGTCAGGAAAGGGATATAGGACCTTCATGGATATCATGTTTCATCATTTCACATGGATATTCCATTCCAGAATATCATATAAATCAAAAGAAAGTTAAGTGTATTGGTATTGTTTTGTGTTGATTAATATATATAAGATATATAATATATGTAGTGTTAAGTGACCAAATAAATCAATAATTGGCCAAACAAGACCCAACAAATAGAAAACAACCCGGCAATTACGGAATGAATCTCATTTGTAGACCCAGTAAGTCATTAAAAATATATATGAAAGTACAAAATAGTTTCTTTTTTTAGAAAGTCGTTTTAATGTTACATGGTCTTACTTGGATTTTTTTCCTTTTCTTAAAGAAAACGTTTCTACTGCTAATTCTATTATTTCTTTCACTATGCCTCATTAGGCGTGTGGTTTTGTAGGATCGAAATATCCAAAAAGTTGCATCGTCTTTGCTTTCTTTATTACAAGTTTACGTCGTAGAAAAATGTTGAATTAAACATGGTCATCTATCGTAGTATAAGTATTATTTTATCATCATGCACTGTTTCAGATTAACTTACCTATATTGACTGTCATAGAAGGAATAACGATATATAACTGGGAGATTGTACTGCCGTTCCAAAAAATGTCAATGCAGAGGACATTTGAACTTTTTGGAGTGCACACATTCAGCATTTCTTTTACAACTAGAAATCAGACAATTCGTAATGGTAGTAGTGAGGTTAGTTCTTTGAATTAATTGAATTTGTTATAGACGTGCTAATGAAATATCGCGAAATAAGGATGAAACAAATTGCATATTTTTATTGTATATTTATTTTTCACTGCAATGAAACATATTTTCTGAAACTACTTTACTATACTTGGACTGTCACAGTGATTTTGAGAACATTTGAAGAATGAATTGCATCTGAATAAAGTTTCCTGTCTTGCAAAAGTGAAGTTATAAAATGATTGCTATTCGCCTATTGTACATATTACCCGGTATGTGTACGAGTTCACGGTATTCAAATTTCCTCAAAAGGACACTTCCCTGTAGACCGTTTCACTTTCAAACCGAGTCTGGAGCTGCGAGTTGCATGTAACTTGTAAGATTTCCCTTTCATGCTTTACATCTTTGTTGATGCTTTAATAGTAATGTAATTCATTTACTTCTTAAACAAGCTTGATTTCGTCTGCACGGAAATTTTTTTTTTACTTTTTTGTCGCTATTTCTAAACGTCAACAAAGGACGTTTTCAATCAATTTCATATATGTTGTATCATATAATATGTTAGACAGAAAATTTAAGTTTTGTCATGAAAATGTTTATAAGATAATCGCATGGTAAGAAAAAACCAGACTTCATAATATAACGAAATAAACAAGAGGGTCGTGATGACTCTGGATCGCTCACCTGATTAATATGAGCTACATGTTTCAAATGTTAAACTGATGCTTAAATATTTAGAAAGTCGGTAGGTCACATTCATGGTCAATGAAAGTCAGTTTTATGATCGATGTGCAAAACTGTGTATGTTACCAAAACTTCAAGGTCAAGGCTGTATCTTAAAAAAAACAAGAAAGTAGGTCAACAGGCCAATGTCACAATCAAGTGACATCATAATACTTGAGGTCGTCAGGTAATTATAACTAAACAGTCTTGGAAATAGGATCAGATAATTTTTAAGTTTTATTTCCTATATAACTCATGCAATATTTAAGTGACCTCGAGGTGGGACCACTTTTAACCTCAGGGGCATAAAGCAGAAGACTACTTGGCAATGCATTATACAAAATATCAAAATCCTAGGCCTTGTATTTTTAGGGTAGAAATGATCTTTTTAAAAGTTTTTTCCCATGTAAGTTTATGTAAAACTTGGGACCCCAGGGCGGGGCCTCTTTTCACACAAGGATATTTATTTGAGTAATATTAGTAGAGGGTCCCCAGGCAATGCAACATATATAATATCAAAAGCCTAGGCATTTCAGTTTGTTTCAGACAAGATGATTTTTAAAGTTGTTTCCTACAAAAGTCAGTGTAAATCTTTAGGACCGAGCGCACTGGCACCAGAACAGAAAGCAAATGCCTCTGTACATGTTATACCTTACCCCTAGGTATTCTATAAGAACCATGGTCATGAACGGATAAATATACTAACCCGTTTCAATCGCGCATTTCATACCTAAAACACGCAGTTCGGTAAATGTGTACTATGGATATCAAACACGTGGTAATTTATCTTCCATTGTATACCGGTCACATTTCTTCAATACATCTTATCTTAGAAAAACAATGCATAGTTTATAGTTATTTCAACGTTACACAAAAAACTTGCTTGAACTTCCCTGGTGAAGTTCCGTTCTAGATTACAAAACCATTCTGATTGGCTGTTGTGAACATGTATGTCAATCGTCATTTTACTACACGTGTTTGCTAATGTGAAAATGCAGCATAAATGTGTAAAATGAATAAAATAAACAGAACAGATGCAGACCAATGGACGTTTTCAAATTAAAGATCATATACAAGATGAATTTCATTCATTATTTCGAGTTTAAGTGTAAAATTGTTTTTTTTTTAATTTCTGATTTTGTTTGTTTATATATTGCCAAACATGTGCACACTGCCGTGACCTCCAGACCGGATGTTCATTAGGGAAGGTCAAACAAGTTTTTTTTCTGTACCGTTGTCGAAAGCATAAAATATGTTGAGAATCTCAGCAATATTGAATATTGAGACAATGTGACTGGTGCACGATGGAAGATAAATTATCGCTTGTTCATTATTATACCAGGTACACATTCACCGAACTGCGCGTTTAAGTTGTGAAATATACGATTGAAACGGGTTAGTATAATTTCCCCCTTCGTGACCATGTTTCTTATAGAATACCTAGGGGTAAGGTATAATATGTACAGAGGCATTTGCTTTCTGTTCTTGTGCCAGTGACCCAGCGGGGCTCTGTTCACCCCAGGGTAATAATAATTTGAACAATCTTTGTAGAAAAAAACAAGGCATTACTACATGAATAACATCAAAGGCCTAGGATTTATGGTTTTAGACAAGAAGATTTTTGAAGATTTTTCCTATACGAGTATAATATCAGGTGATCTAAAACAAAATATTAATGGAAAATACTTGAAATCCTCTACAATATCTATAATTCTGCTTAAGAAGTGCACCTTAAAAGGTCGGCATTCATTCTCTCGAATTGAGTGTGAGCACGTAATGAATGTACACAATTGAATATATGTTAAACCTTACGCTTACCTTTAGTCATTTTTTGTACATTTGTACATTCAATACGTGCGTACATCCAGTAGAGGCAATTTACTGATGAGGCGCACTTTTAAAAAAAGCAGAATTACAGTAACTTGTAATTTATCTTAAAGCGAAACTGAGGAAAGAGTTATAAAAATTGTTCCGTCTTGGTCAAAGCGTTGAAAAAGGATTTTTGTTGTAACGGATCTCAAATCGAATTTGTTTCAATGAAAAAGACAGATCATACTACTCTACCAAATTAAGTGGGACTGATTTATGAATTTATTTCCACATTTCTAACATGATGCTATGTCGCATGACTTGCTTTTTGATGCCGTACATCGAAAATAACTTTATTGAGGTTACATTTTTCGCTTGTATTTTTCATTTTAGCTTGGTGGATTTAACAAATCAGAATAAGACAGGGTAATCCTCCGTGTAAAGCATCTAAAGACTCTGAATACATAGGTTTAACACTTTGCATAAATGTTGTTTCACTGACAAAATGTATAGATTATGTGCACTCTGATAATTTGGCAACGTCTGCTTTGAAAGTATTGAGAACGTCAGGTAAACGCACTGTGTGGAGAAAAAGAAATTCATCAAATGTTATAGAAATAATCAAACAATTATTAAATGTGTGCGCATAGTACTTAATGTTTTTAAGGTGTACACTCATCCGTCGATAATATCAATATCACTTTATTTATCACGATAATTTCTATTATAGGATTTCTACGTAGATGCATCAAAATCTGTAACACATCCACAAACATTTTGGCTTACAAAGAAAATTAGAGCAGACTCTGTAAAGATATTCATATTGCAACCTCTTACAAAAGGTTTAAAGTGCTTGCGATTCGAATTACATGGATGTAAAACAGCAGGTAAGAGCCTTTTCAAGCTGAGCAAATCTCAATGTAAAAAAGCAAGTAAGAGCCTTTTCAAGCTGAGCAAATCTCAATGTAAAACAGCAAGTAAGATCATTTGCAAGCTTAGCATATCTCAATATAAAACAGCAGGTAACAGGTTTTGCAGGCTTAGCAAACTTCAATGATAAATGAAAATAACAGCAAGTAAGAGCTTTTGCAAGTTTAGCGAATCTCAATGTAAAACAACAAGTAAAAACATTTGCAAGGTAAGCAACATTCAATAATAAAATATTAAAACACCAAGTAAGAGCCCATGTAAGCTTAGCAAATCAATGATAAATAACAGCAAGTTAGAGCTTTTGCAAGCCTAGCAAATCTCGATGCTAATATAAAACTGCAAGTCAGAGCCTTTGCAATCTTAGCAAAGCTCAATGATAAATATAAAAAAAAACAGCAACATTGAATTCATTACATAAAATGTTTGTATATTTGTGCCATTAAGTATTAGTGTATATAAATTGAAGCTTCTTTTTTTAAAACTTACTAAATTTCAGGGATCAGGCAAATCACTAAATGTTTCAAACTAACAATTTTCAAGAAGTACAAACTCCTATAGGCTGGAGACTCTATACTTGACTGGTCTTTTTGTTGAAGATCCCGTCAGACAGTGTCTTTGAATCAACAACATACGAGTCCTGTCGCATAGACGCTCGGCCTTTGTTCTCTTTATTGAAGTTACAACTCTATATAAATGCCCTGACTCCTGGAATGCTCAGCGCCTATATACTATAGAACTTGTTTTGATTGGTCCAAATTTAAACATAGCGTTTTATAACGAGTACTTGCTCCATCAAATATCTGGTTCCCTTTAACTTTTGTATATAACATAATGTGTGATGCTGGGATCCAGCCATCGACATAATAAACCCAAATTAGCCACACATTACCCTTTATTCTATTATTTACAGCATTTCAACAATACTTATAGCAATGACAAAGTGAAAAGGGAGTCTAGCACTATCTGTGTTATGTGTCACGTTATCAATAATCAAATATACAAATTATTCTTACACAATTGAATACATGGCATAGGTTTTATCTCAGTATAAAATAGTTACACGGTTACCTCAACTATTTGTTTATTATGCTAAATGTTCAACATAACTGAGGAGAACTCTATAAGACTTGTCTTTTGTTCTAATCCTTTCCATCTACTGTACATGTAATGTTTGTACTTCAATATAATTAAGTATACTTTGAGGAATAAAATATGTTTAAACCAACATAACTGAGATTGCGAATTGCATTAAGGGTATACCATCGTCAATCTACGCAAGATGGAAACGGCTTCAATTTAGAGAGTCTCTTAGGGTTTATATATTACAGCTGGTTCTCAGCTTGCTAATACATTTGCAATTGCTTGCAGATAGCAAGGTAAATTAAACCTTCATATAATGCGAAGACTTTGATAATTTTGTTGTGTTATAATATTGTGCATGGTGCACACATAGTATTACCTTAGTTTCTCCAATAAATACATTGTATTTTACGGAGTTTCAAGCTGAAGCTCTGTGGTATATAAATTTACTGGCAATAATATTAAGAGATTATTATTTTAGGTGAAAGCATACTTATCAACAAGATGACACAGCCAAGGCACAGCGAAAATGAAGTCGTATCATTTGTCAATGAAATACGTCAAGATTCTGTGCGAGTATCTAGCATTGGATACCCTGTACGTCATGGAGGCCAAATATATATGTGGATCGTCATTCTTCCAAAATATCAATTTATAAATCTTCGATTTCTAGATATTTCGCTTGGTTATTTTAAGGTATTACTAAACACTTTTGTAAAAAATGGTATCAATTTTGAAAATTTTGCTACCTTTACAAACATTAAATGTCAGTCTGTTGTAGAGTTGTTAAGCTGTAAATTAGATAAACTACATATAGGGTTATGGGATATACTACTTAGTTGTGGTATGGAGGCAATGTAAGCATGGCAAGTACTTGTGAATGTTTAGACCACAGGAAGACCTAAGCTGTCTTAACGTCAATGTTGCGCAACTAACACAGTTGTACTCTGCTTTACGTCAGCAGTTTATTTACATGGAACTAAGAATAATAAAATGCACAAAGCGGTTGGTTCAGGCTTTCATATGGTTATAGATGTTCCCATTTATATAAAACTTATTCGTATCCATTGTGTTCTTCATAAAGTTTGTATCATTCAAGATGATTTTTGGTGTAAAAGTATCATTTTAAATCTTGCTTTTTATTTTTTAATTCGCATTGCCCTTACAAAAAAAGTCCACTTATCTAGAAATTTATAAGAGGTAACAACGACAATAATATAAGATTATAAAAAAGTTAATCGATTCATTTTTTATGTAAATAGTATTTTTTTTAAATACTAATTTTACTTCCATATTTCAAATATGCCAAGTACTATTCCCTCGAGTGTCAGACATATACACACTTTTCCTAATATGTAAATAAAAATGCACTTAACATCCGTACTGCTAATAACTAAAACAATTATCTCGATCTTTGATAAATATATACTTGGTATATCTAGAAACGCAACACTTGGTCCACTACCAATACTTTTTAACCTAACTATCGACAAGAAATCTGCACTTACTGATTTTTCTATTACTTTCATTATTATTATTTTTATAGTTATCACTGTGACAAAAAAAGAGTTAATATACGGGAGTGTACGGAATTCCGTATATTACCCATATACGGGAAGAAATACGGGAATACTAAAATACGGGCGTGTACGGGGTTTGTATATTCAAAAGTCCGAATACTAATAAAATACAGATTTCCGTATAATATGAAATACGGAGTTCTTAGTATATGATTCCCCGTATATTATTGAAATACAGGAATTTTTAAAAAAGGTTATTCTGATCGTATACTACACCGTATATTTCCCGTATATGTCTGGTGTACGGAAATACATAAATCTGTATATTACGAAAATACGGGACGTATATTTCCCGTATATGTTTCATACACAACCCCGTATATTTCCCGTATATGCCGGAAATACAGGATTCGGAAATGTGTTTATTTCGGATTTATTCCTTATATGCCAAAATATACGGGGTTTGAATTTTCACGTCTTTTTGGAAAATATAGGAAGTATGTTTCTCGTATATTTTTTTGAATACGATACCGTATTAATTGCATACATACATAGAAATGTATTTCTGGTTTAAGAAAGCGTTTTACTTTTGTGAAACGTTGTTTACTTATTTTAACCATATTTGAGTTTGAAGAAAAATGATTGAAAAAGGAAAGGACATTTTAGGATATAACAGTATTTGTTGATCATGAAGAATACTCAGGTGACATCTATGTTTATGTCGTATTTAGAGTTAAGGAGTTGGTATAGGTTTCCCATTCGACCAAATGACCTGGATTTTGTGGGGTTTTTGCAGTGCTACACATGAGTTAGGTAACCGATTTTCATGTTACATGATAAATGTCTGAAATATAGCTGTGTCTAAAAAATCTAATCAATAGTGTAATGTTTAAAAATCTGACGTCTGGGTTCTTTAATATTGATAGAAAAAGAAGGATTTCTTGTTGTAACGATGGACGATCTCAAATATAAAATCAGAGTCCTCGGGTAATTCATCCTTCTTCATGTATGTTTCAAACAATTTTGATTCAATGTTAATATTGAATGAATAAATACAAGCAATGAGGATGGATTAAGCTTTTTCCGTGTCAATACTGATGTAAAAAAGTACTTATTTGATTTAATTTGTTTTAATTTTTAATAAACTAAATTTGACCGATTTTTTTTCTCAATATGAATTCTTTATGTAACAAAGCAGATCATGAATTATTTATCAATTAATCGGAAACACGGGTTGCTTCCAATTAACTATGTCGATTTAAATGAAAATATTCAATGTACATCAAATGATACACTTCAGAAGAAATACTCTTTAATTGCTTTAGCAAATTCAGAAGCGTCAGAAAAATATCAGTTTACTAAAATTTGTAATCTTAATATGAAAAATAAATTCACAATAGCCGTTTCGTTCATTTATTCATTCACTCATTCATTCATTCATAAATTCGATCGATTAATCAGTCGCAATTCATCATTTAACTATTATTAATTTTCATTCTTTCTTTCATCCAATAGCCGACAAGAATGTCAGTCATCAAAAGTTGATGTTGCAAGTGCTTTAAATAAAAAAAAAGTATGATATAATAACATTTGATGAATACCATTGTGGTTAAACGAGGATAAAATTGCAAGAAGACAAAAAGAGATACTGAAAAGAAGTTTAATTTCGTAGGAGCTAAATAGTCAAGGCTAGCTTCTTTACGAATGAATAAGGCAGCGCGTCGTATACGGGATCATCTACTAATCTACAATGAATTTTGACAATCATAAGCTAAAGTATTCTGCTATTTTTGGAATGATCATTTACTGCTTTCAGTCTTCTCCATATTTTGTGTATAATCATAAATTCCTTTTATTACCTTTCCAATTATTGAAAGCCAAATATGTGTAATAACCAAATGCTAAAGTTCTATTACCTTAGAAACTGAATGCAGTGTTTTTTCAGTTGTGTATTCATACAATTGTGATACTTGGCTATTTTATATGAAGTAAAGTTTATGACTTCAAAAGAAAGGAAATATGGAGCTAGTTCCAAGCATAATTATGCAGCTTACTAGTAGACTCTAGACTGTATATATCACCTTTTTTCTCATATAATAACTTGCTGACAGAAGATGGTCACTGAATGTTTCATTTTCATTTTTCAAAAACCAAGATATTTACACAGAAACAAAATTAATTACCATACAAACATATATTATATAACCACAAACATTTTATGTAAAATAATGATGTAGGAATGTGATAAATTAAACAGTTTGATATATAATTAGTATCTATAAGTTATTAAAAACACTTGACTATCAAGAATTTAGAATTAGCATCCACACTGTAACTTAGATTGAAATGTAACACTGGCAGTCTCTTTCAACACTGTAACTATTACCCCCATGTAAATGTTACAAAAATGGATATTGCACTTTATTAACATAAACATTTGTCACTTTTCAGTAAATGTTACTTGTATATTATGTAAATTATGTATTCCAAGTCTGTTATTTCTGATGCACTAGCATGCACCTCCAAATTCATTGTCCATGGCTAATTTCAATCTAAATGGTACACCTAGAATAAAAGAAATAAAAATATATTTCAAAATATTTTGCTTTCTTTGTAAAAAATGTTAAATGTTAAAATTGTAAGAAAAAATACTTCTCTATCTTGCTGTCTCTTGTAAATATGTTGAAAGATAGATGCAAATTACTGGGAAAAGTGCCATCACTAATTGAAATGAAATAATCAATCATAGGGTTAAAAATAGAAATCAAACATTCAAAATGCTTACAAGTCCTTAGAAAACAGATTAGTCTTTCAACATTTTGGGAAGCTGTATACTCTGGCCTGTAATGTAATATAAAGCAACTTGATAAATTTTTAATATATCCTTTTGAAATGCAGTTACTGAAATATTGAATTTTGTTATGACATATATTGAAATCTGTCTACTTTTGTCATAGTATATAGAAAATTGATTCTGAATCTTGTGCAGAAACAAATATATACATGTACTATCTTCTCATCTTTACAAAAAAAAGTGCAAGGTACAATCTGTGTGTACATCAGAGCATACTAGTATATAATTAGTATTTTGAATATTTATTAATCAGATCTTCCTTAGGTAATTCAATTCCACAGTTACAGGTTCTGTGAAAGGCTAGGAAAAGAGTTCTAAATTACCTTCTTATCATACTGGTTATTTTGGGGCATTCAATGCTTCAAGACACACCATAATACTCTCTGAAAAAAAAATCAAAGAATAATTTATGACATAACCAATATGCATAATTGTGTGATTCATTGATTAATTTAATTACAGAGGTCATATCCATAATGTTTCAGAAAATATTTCAACTTCAAGTCTCTTAACACTTTCAATAAGTATAAAAAACAATGCCTTCATATAAGCAACATTCATCACACTACAAAGGCAAATTCATAAAAATAAATTATTAACAGTTTTGCAAAATATGACTGAACATTTTTTAATAGTTTTACATTTAATCTTAGATGAAAATATAGATTTAAGATAAAAATACAAGAAAATATTCAACATCTTAGATGAAAATCATGTTAGAAGCTTTATGAATATGTCCCTCCTTTAGATATAAAGCCACAAAATGAATTTCAAACAACTTTCTTGAATTAAAAGGTAATAAATTTCCTGACAGGTACATGTATAAGACTGGCATTCCACAGCAGCTGCTCTTTCACTGAATAGAATGTGTCATGAGAACACAAGTCATAACACCACTACTATATTTTGGGTCTTATAGTTGATCTGGTGTTACTCTTGCATAAATATGGCAAACATTTCCTTTTATTCTAGAAAATATAGGTCAAGGAAATTTCAAAAGGACCTTGTAATACATTGCAACCCTGGATATACAGAATATAGAATAATTATTTTAAAGTGTTTATGCCTTCAGTTTAATCAAAGTAGATAGATGGTTAAAGAACTGTGGGGATTAACTTGGAAAGCCTTAATCATAAGAAAAAGTGTGTAAGGAAATTATTTACAATTTTCAAAATGACATACCTTGTTGACCACTGACCAGTTGAAGGTAACTAAATAAATCATCTCAATTCATACCACTACCTGAAATATAATACAAAACAAACACTGATTAGTGCAAGACATCACAATAATAATGATGAAAAGACCTTTACAATTTCAGTCATATTCTGTTGACATGAATAAAGCAGACAGTGAAGCATTCTTTTATTCCTGAGGGGTTTGTCTCATTTGTGAAGGACATCAGAAAAATATTCCATATTTTAATAATCAATAAACAATATCTGCTTGCTTGTATTTGTCAAATTATTGCTTCATTACTTTCAGTAAATATGAAATATTCATATAGAGATCATGTACTCAATGAGTACACACCTCCATCAGGTTGAATCTACTGTTGTAAACAAATCAGAAAAATAATGCAAAATATGTAAACACTGTGTCAGCAGATTTTTTTTTCTTTTGCAGTCATATCAAGGTGGGGAGTTATGACCAAAACACCACCACTTTAATGGTTCCTTGGATAAATTAACAGACACCCCTTCCCAGTCCATTTAATTTATGAAATGTCATTATTGTTGTCTACTTCATAAGCATCGTCCGCTTACTAGGTATGTCCGAAGCTCTAACGATGTCAAATTTACTAATCAAGTGCTGAAAAAAATTATTCGAAAATACAGAAGTGTTGAATATCTCTATTCACAACTGCAAATCATTGTCACGTTGATTGTGTGTCACTGTCACAGATAACTGTACCGTTGAGACACTTGTGTGTCAATAATTCTGCTCGGTTTCCAATGAAAGAGAATCGAATGAATACTCTTCTATATAGTTTATTTAACACAACAAAATGGCATTTAATCTACTTACCATATAAATTCCACGTAGAAGGGTAAACAATCGTAATTATTCCACGATAAATAATCTACTTTCGTTTTCACATCTGTGTTGACAGTGGCGCCGCCTATAATATTGCCTGGCAACGAGCTCCTAGCTTCAAGGGAGGCTACTCGTATACGTGAAAAAGGCCAGACAAATATTATCATTTTTTCCAAAATTCGTTTATTAGCAACCCTTGCTTTGATTTCTGGTTAGGAAAATATTAAATGGAATTAACAAATGTAATAGCTGTTATAAATTGTTAATCAAAGCAAGGGTTGCTAATAAGCGAATTTTGAGTCTGAAATGGCCGAATTCAGCAGTTTTAACACAAAATGCCAGTACCGTTCGTACTTTGAACTCATTTTACATCAATAATGAGAATGTGTTAATATTAAAAACGACACATTTCGTTAGTTTAAAGTTTAGTTTAATGAAAACTGTCGATTTTTAACACTGTCATCGATCTTTTTTTTTCAAAAATCGGGGGCCATCTGCCTATATAAATCCTACGTACGCCTTTCACAGCTTAAAATACTTACAGCAGTACCCTTTGTCTGGCATTTTTCATGGAAAAATCGTTCGGCATGCTGCTATTATTCTCATGGATATTGTTGAAATGAAAATTAAAAGCCGAAGCTGTGTTCCTTAAATAGACCAGTGCCAACGCTTTTGAATTTCACGTTTAGATATGTAGCTCACGGGCTTCGTTTCCATGGTAACATCAAATCAATTCAAGAGACCACAATTTTCTACTAAAATTTGAACAGTTTTAGAGCCTAATTTTAGTATATAAGTAACAAATTATCAACGGAAACTGAAAAATAGGTATTACAAATCAAACTGCCAGTTTTGTTATTTGAAAAAGGCCGTAACAAGTAACCTTTCATCCAACGATATTCCAAATAACATTCATTACCATCATCCATTTTCTTACATTCCGCATAACATTTCAATATAACTACATAAAAGAAGCAAAATATTGATTATTATTCAGAGAAAAAGACTCATAAAAAAAATAAATCAGCAAATAATGGCTGTTTGAAAAAGAGTGCTTTAACACTATTTAACACGATGGGCGGTTATACATCGGGCTCAATCGCCCTCGTGAAATTATTTGTACGACGACCCGAGTGTATAAATAGTGTTAAAACACGGCTTTGCTATAAATTATTTCGATTCTAATATGCCCTTAATCTAAACCAGTAGATAAAATATAGTAGCGTTCTTTCTTGGTCGCAACAAAAACATTGACGTCACTGCACGTTAACATGACGTCATTCTAGCGTAAGAGTACTATAACAGAAAAAAGCATATTAGAATAAACAATAAAGCATCAGATCGGAGACAGGTTCATGACTTGTTTTCAGGAGATTGGATATACAAACACATTTAGTTTGCCGTAAACATCGTCGTAAATCGTCACGTTAGCTTCCGGTTTGACATGCGCACATTCAAATATTAAGGTAACCTATCTCCTTATTCTGATTGTACATTTATGCTGCATACACACATTCTAGCGCACAATTGTAGTTAAACGAGGACTGACATACATTTTCACATCAGCCAATCAGAATAGTTTTGTAATCTAGACCAGAACTTCATTAGTGAAGTTCAACCAAGTTTTTTTATGCAACGTTCAAAAAATTAATATGAAAAAGGCAAAGCCTCTGAGCGAGCGTAGCTTAAACGACAAAGAAACTATTCACTGCATAAAACAATTCCGAGAGCCTATTCACTTGAAAAGAAACAAAAATTTAGTGTCATTATACCTGTAACAGCGAATATCATACGTTGAAAAATTTATGGAAAGCCGGTGTAACATTTTATCCCATTTTCTGGCCAATGCGTGATCTTTTAAAAGAAAATCATATTTTTTTTACCAACTGGAAATCTTTCTTGCATTATTTTTGAGTGATGGATAATATTCATTCTAACACGATCCGATTCATTTTCCTATTAAACGAAGAAGGCTGGAAACAGTGAATTATTAAACAACAATTCACTGTTCTGACGTAACGATTATTACGTCACAGCGTCAAACGGCGTAGCGGGGCGCTGGAAAAGAAACCGATTGAAAACGGGCAAATATTTAATAAACGCCGACAAGGATGTACTTCAAAATCCTTGGTAACATGTTAGAATCGAAATAATATATCTCATTTAGTGATTTGCTCTTGAATAAATCACTGTTTGTCGTTCAGATGCGTAGATTTATATCACTCGGGCTGCGCCCTCGTGATATAATTCCTTCGCATCTGAACTCCAAACAGTGATTTATTCAGCGACAAATCACCGATGAGATATATTATTTCTTAAGCAATCAAATGAAGTTCTGTATTCACTGCCAACAAAGCATTTCCTGTGAGCACCTGTCCTCTAGGGACACGCACTTCGTAAAATAAAAGCAAAATTGAACTTATTTCCATAACATAACATTTTTAAAAATAAAGAAACCTAATGAACATAGAGATTGTAACTCAAATATGAAATTAAAAAAAAAACAATTTTCCCGACTTTGACGGAAGTAGAACAACATGGCGACGCCCAGACGAGAGGAAAGATTTTCAGCTACATCACTTTGCCCCATTCGGCACACCTTTGTTATATTCGCCTACACATTGCCGTAAGGCGAGCTACGCTCGCTATAAACTACGCGTTGTTTCTCTAAGATAAGGAATATTGAAGAAATGTGACTGGTGGACAATGGAAGATAAGTTACATGATCAATATCCATAGTTCACATTTACCGAACTGCGCGCGCGATTAAAATGGATTAGTATATTTCTCATGCATGACAATGGTCCTTATAGTATACCTAGGTGTAGGGAATAACATGTACAGAGGCATTTTCTTTCTGGTTTGGTGCCAGTGCGACATGCCAATTATTATCAAGTATTTAAAGCGTTTCTTGATAAAACTTTAAATGCTTTCGATAGTGTGTAGTAAAGGGTTTTCTTGTTTAAATTCGTCAGTAACGCATACCTACATATGTTATCGTCTTGGTAGCAAGCTATCTTATTAATCAAGGTCAAAAGGCATTTGTTAGCTCAACTTTCATAGAAGTAAAATCTATTACACGCCGATCTTCCTAGGTCAGTTGTTCAAGTTAAAGATTGCGTTTTAGTAAATGTAAACATGTCGGTTTACTTGAAAAATAGCTGCTGGTTATTGTCTTTGATTTCTTACTACATGTATTTCCATAACTTTACCTTATAAAGTAACCTACACTATTTTGAAACTACCCTGCCACAGATTCCTTCTTCAGATACGATAGTTATTTAGTAACCAATACTCACACGATCATATCTATTTCCTTTATTTATACTTAGTGCATACGATCCTGTAGAAACCACAAGTAGAGCCAATGCTAAGATTGGAAAATCGATCAGTGATCTATGGAAAAAATGTGAAGATTTCGCTACATATAGTAGATATGGCACTGCAGTTGAACAGGTATGTAAAACATGTTTCAAATATGTGATACCAGTTACCAGATAAGCGGACAATATGAAAGATAAAAGCATGACGATAACTGTGTTATTGAGGAACTGGCCCCGCTTTCACTAACGTTCTCAAGTCAAAATCTTAGCTCAATTCTGAGAAAAATCTCAACTTTAATTCTAAGCTTGAGAATTTTCTCAGATTGACTTTCACTAAAAATCTCTCAGTAAAATCCCAACTTACGCGCTGAGATTTTTCTCAGATTTCTTGAGTCAAGGGTTGGGCTGTCTCATATAATACTGGGCTTATTAAAGTGTAGAGGCATGTGTACAAAAATGGCGAAATGTACTTGGTAGAGTAAAAACAAATGGAAATAGAAAAGTAGAGCTCAGTTTATTTACACGAATAATTTAGCTTTATTACTGATCTTATTGTTCCTTCTCTACTTCGATTCGGTAAGTCACACTTGACTGAGCAACTGACATCGAAAGCTGTTTTCAAGATGGCCAGTAAAACGCCGTAACCTTACAAATAACCTCTGACGTTAAAATTATTCTTTCCTAATTGAGGCGACTCTGGCGGATTACATATGTAGACTAGCTCTTGGACTATGATATCAGTCTAGCGGTTAGTCTAGATTGCATGTTACTAAACCCGAGGATGGTTGATTGATTCTTTTATTTCCTCCATTCTTGAAGAGCATATGTACAAACAGATAGGCATATATAAGCAAATTTACATGTAAAAAACATAATATTATTGTTCTTCTCTTGAGAAGGAACACTTTAATTCGGTAAATCACACTTGACTGAGCTACTGGTATCGACAGCTGTTGTCATTACAAGCTGGCCAATTAATCTCCGTGGCCTTAGAAATAACCTCTGACGTTAAACTATTCTTTCCTAACTGAGGCGACTCTCTGACTGCATGCGTTCCGTGGATTACATGTTAATAAATCCTGAGGATGATTGATTGATTCTTTTATTCCCTCCATTCTTGAAGAACATAACATATGTACATTCAGTCGACCAGATAGACATATATCAGCAAATTTAAATGTAAACAACTAAATATAATCGTTACCTTCAAATGCATGGTTAATATGTGAAAACAAACCACATTGCGAACCTCTAATTATGCCCAACAAATTCACGCATTGAATCGTAATGGATTGACCGAGTCAATGTCTTATTGCCGTATTTATTCTACTGAAAGTGGTAACAGATTTAATTTGTTGTTGGATGTTAAATAACTAGCGTAAATACTTACTTGACATTTTTTGGCAGTATAAAAACAGACATTGCAACCAAAATTTTACAAGATGATCATTTAACACTTACATAGATGTGCCCTAGAAGGAACTTTTGCTATGCTGTAACTTGTCGTTACGTTCGAATGCATGGTTAATATGTGAAAACATACCCTATTGCGACCCTCCAATCACGCACAATAAATTTACGTATCGAATCGTACACTGGAAATGGATTGACCGGGTCAATGTCTTACTGCCGTATATACACAACTGAAAGTGGTAACAATATAGTTCTTTTTCAAAATTTTAGTTGATTTTTTTTTTGTATTTTGGTACAGAAATAAACGCCCCCACTTGGTGCAAAATTAAATGCCCCCGGGTCGCTATTCAAAATTGGTAGTCGACGAAAGTCCCCACTTGGAATGGACGGACATACTTATTTCAAGCCGAGCCCGCAGCAAGCGTCATATTTACCTCCCTAGCATCCAGTCTAGACGCAGTGTAACAGACTACATCCAGTCTAGACCGATACTGTTGGAAGTAGTACCAAGTAAAGTAAATCACCCAGTGCTGAACACTAGTCGGGATATCAGCCTCAGCCGGGAATGGATTTGAATCGAACCCGGATCGCTGTCGTTGTAGTCCAAACTGCTAACCACTGCGACACTGACTCCTTGATTAAACAGGGGGATACGGAATGTCAATTAGGTAGAACGGTCTTGTCTTTGTGTCCGATCCTGGGGTTCCACACTCTGATGACTAATATTTAAAACAGACATTGCAACCAACATTCTATAGGATGATCATTATATATTTATATAGATGTGCCCTAAAAGGAACTTCTGCTAGACTTTAACTAGTACTTGCATATTTGTGTCTGCTGATGCAGAATACTTGTACCGAAAATTGTGGATAACGTTTACCTACTTTATTTTTAAGTCTGCCTGCCTATCTGGAGAATGGCTCAACATAAAATCTCTTTCTTAACATTATAAAGCACACTTTGTTCCCAAACATGACGTAAATGTTGTTCAGTAAAAAGAGAGGGCTTTACCAACTTCATCACATGGTCCGAGAGCTCATGGACTTTTATTGCAACAATTGAGGTCAGAAAAAATTTATACTTTTTTGGAAACAATATTTCATATCCTCCATGATAAAAACCCTATTTCTTAAGTCTCAAAGCCGTGCCTATCTATATTTTGTTCACTTATGTTTGTGATAGGAGAGGTAAAACTCACTTGTAAAAATATTAGGGGGTTGGGTAAAGTTTACGTCTTCCAGTTTTTACACTATTTATTACAGTAAATATCTAATTGTCAGTAAATGTATGTATGTCAAATATGTCAGCAATTAGATATTCATCAAACAGGAATGAAGGGCACACTTGATATTCAAGGACAAAGGTCAAATTTACGGGGAAAAAATCATAAAAATTGGCATATATGAAATATATTTTTATTCTTAAAAATTAGTTTGTTAGCATAAGTCACTCAGCTTTATTTATGTAATGTGTATATATAAGCCAATGTCAAAAATGCAGATCTTTTTGCAAAAAGTCAAGGTCAACTATGATAATTGAAGGTCAAAGTTCATTTTCATGTAAAAATGTGAAAAATGTGACCTTTACTTTTTCTACTCTATTTAATATGGCTTCACATTATTAGTTACTGAAGTTAATTCGTTTTGATGTTTGTTTGCAAGGCAAGTCAGCAGTGCAGATGTAACCCCAAAACTGCCACGGGTAAAGCTAATATCAAAGGTCAAACGTCAAATTTGTGAGAAAAATCGCATGAATAGCTTCCTGTTTGAAATATAACCGATATTTTTTAATCATTATTATTAATTGCTAGTGATTTATTTTAATGTTTATATGTCCATCAATGTCAGTAATATCTTTATCGTCTGAAATCAGACAAATTCAAATGTGATATTAAGGGTCAAAAGTAATTTTCAAGTAAAAGAATGAAACATAGCTCTAAATCTACTTGTTAGTGTGCCCATGTATTCATACCATTTCTAGTATTAAACAGGGAAATCATTAAAAGAATGTTATCAACTTGAAAAGCGCACGAGTGCAGACTTTTTATTTAAACATGTTAAATACTAACCTAGTAGTCAGGTAAATATTTGGTTACCTACCTTTGCTAGTGTGCTTTTCAGGTTGATAGGCTCAATAATAACTCTGTCAAAACAAAGTAGGTATACGGTAACATTGTTTTGAATTTCTTTTGTTTTATAGATATTTGTACACAACAGGAAAGTCTTGCGAAAACTCCAAGAGGGCGATCTAATTGAGATCAGAAGGGGTATTGGATACTCTCATTGGGCTGTCTACGTTGGTATGCTCTCAAATAATGTTAATTTTTCATATTAATTATAATTTATTTAATGAGTGGGGTATTTATATTTGTGACATGTTCTGAAACATGTCAGTTTTACTCGAAGAAACAAATATATAATACTTTAAATGTACATGTATATAAAACTCTGATATGTAAGCTTTATCAATATCACATTGTTTTGAGTTGGAGAGTGATGAGAATGCTGTTAGCCGAATGTTCACAATAATTATAACTGTCCAGATATTTATTTCATTATACTTAAAATAGGAATATATTCAACGTAGTTCTGCACGTTAAAAAGATTACTACACCGTAGAATTTGATTAAATCTTGATTTTTAGAAACTTCAGAATACACTTAGAATACCACTTCGGCAAAAAAAACATAGAGTCGTGTTCTCGTTTTTGTCCTAGTCTGATTTGAAAAATTTTATCCTCATACAAGGTTTCATAATTTTGATGATATTTTAGCAAATAGAATTTTTTCTACAAGGTTGATTTTGCTGAAACATCTCTAAGTTTTGAATAAGCATACGGCCTATAACATGGTGAAGTAAAATGTTTAGGTGCTGGTGTTTGTTTTTGAGATACTTGCCCGCGATTAAAGAGATCCGTGCATTTCAAGCTAATTTTAAGGAGGTAGGTTACCTTAATATTTGTATGTGCGCATGTCCAACCGGAAGCTAACGTGACGATTTACGACGACGTTTACGAAAATCAAAATGTGTTTGTATCCATTCTTCTGAAAATAAATCATGTACCTGTCTTTGATCTGATGTTTTATGGTTTAATGTCTCCCCGTACTTGGATTCAGTGTTGTTATATTTTCTGGTCCCTTGGGATCATGGAGTCCATTCAAATTATATGTAATAGAATTCCGCTTAAACCGGTGCTAGGGGGCGTGAGAGGTGTTGCACATTTCATTACCTCTCATGAACAGACTCAATCAAACCGAGTCTGCTATTATTCTTCTTGGTTGCATTTTTTGCTTCCAAAGGATCTTTTTACAGATTTTATTAACTATCACAACAGCAATCTTTAAGTGCCGTGTGGAGGCTGTAAAATGTCTCCCCGTACTTGGATTCAGTGTTGTTATATTTTCTGGTCCTTTGGGATCATGGAGTCCATTCAACATATGTATAATAGAGTTCCGCTTAAGCCGGTGCTAGTGGGCGTGAGAGGTGTTGCACATTTCGTTACCTCTCATGAACAGACACAATCAAACCGAGTCTGCTATTATTCTTCTTTGTTGCATTTTTTGCTTCCAAAGGATCTTTTTACAGATTTTATTAATAATGCAGAAATAATGAATAAATTGCCGCAGAAACGCTTCAAAACAATGATGCCTTAAAATGACGTCACTAACGTCATGACGTTAAGTGTCAATTACCGCGCGATATTAATAGCTTTTATTTTGAAAGTAGGTAATTCTTTGCATATTCTTTATTTGAACTGTTTTCAAAACGTCATTATTTGCTGAAATATTTTTATGAGTCTTTTGCTCTGAATAATAATCAATATTTTGCTTCTTTTATGTAGTTATATTGAAATATTATGCGGAATGTAAGAAAATGGATGATGGTAACCAATGTTATTTGGAATATAGTTGGGTGAAAGGTTACTTGTTACGGCCATTTTCAAATGAAAAAACTGGCAGTTTGATTTGTATTACCTATTTTTCAGTTTCCGTTGTTAATTTTTAACATATATACTAAAACTAAGCTCTCAATTTGTTCATATTTCAGTAGAAAATTGTGGTTTCTTTAATTAAAATTGATGTTCCCATGGAAACGAAGACCGTGACCTATATATCTAAATGTAAAATTCAAAAGCGTTGACACTGGTCTATTTAAGGAACGCTTTTTATTTTCATTTCAACAATATCCATGAGAGTAATGGCAGCATGCCGAACGATTTTTCCATGAAAAATGCCAGACGAAGGGTACTGCTGTAAATATTTTAAACTGTGAAATTTATTTAAATAAATGCAAATGATACGAAAATATAACTTACGTTAGAAATAATGTGTTTTAAAGCTACATTAACAAGAAAGATAATTTTATTCATATTTTTTGTGTGAAATTAAGACAAAAACAAGATATAAGCTATTTAAACATCTCTGTTACCATGGTTACTTTAAACTTTAAGAAAAATAGGATACCATGTGAAAGTGCTTGGTATTTTGCTAATAATATTACCCAAATATTCCATGTTGGTAATTAACAGAATGGCACTGAAGCAATCGAAAAGCCCGTTTTTATACATAGTTGTTTAAAAATGAGAAAAAATGCGTTACCATGGAAACACGAGTCCCGCGACATATACATTTTAAGCTTATATTAGAAAGCTTACGCGCATACAAGTGAAATTATCAATTATGCAGACTTCTAGGGACATCAATGAAACTAAAATACTCTGAAAAGTGTTAAATATCCGTATTTTCCATCTTCTTTCAATATAAAATACCTTTGGAGGGTCATGTTCTTCAAACCTGGATAAAAACTGAACTTCAAGGGACAGGGATAACCGAAATTGAGACTGTAGCAGTTAAAACATCATATTACACGAAATACAAAAAAAAAATGCTGCGGTTCAACTAATTTGAATTTAACCTGGTAACAAGGTAACCTACCTCCTTAAGACATTTTTTGGAATTATTTGTAAGATGGTTTAATATCATACTTTATCTTTAGAAAGATGGTAACGATGCCGTTGTATTAAATTCACTCACAGACGTTACAAACATTGACTTATCATGTTTTTCAAAATGAAATCTAATCTGACCCCAGCATATCTATCCCCCCAGTTCCTGATTCTGGTGATAACCGCTACAACCTAAGAAACTCGCTAGAACAACATTATATTTCAATTCTTTTTTGCCTTCTGTTGTACGTGATTGGAACCTACTGAGACCAGATATCCGTAATTCTGAAACACGTTCATCATTTAAAAGTAACTTAAATAAAAACAAGCAGCGCATTCCAGCCTATTATTACACCGGAAACAGGAAAATCCAGGTGCTCCATACACGACTACGAACAAAATGCAGTGCACTGAACCAACATCTTTATCCAAAGAATATTTCTCCCACACCATTGTGCCAGTGTGGACAGATTGAAACTAATTGCCACTTCTTTTTTTAATCGTTGTCGATACGATCTTCTTGATAACCTGAGGAATTTCGCAATTGACTTGGATACTGTTCTTTTTGGAAACCAGGACCTTTCTGATCAGGATAACATGACTATATTCACGCATGTACAGACATAAATATCCGAAAGTAAAAGTTTCTGTTAGCAACCCTGAGACATGCCCTTATCTTGCCTCTTTTTCGTTTCTCTTCTACGCTTGACTTATTCTATCATTCTAAAATTCACTTCCTCTTTTATGTAAATGTTTCTCGTCACTATACATTGTCCCCGCACCCACCCCCCTTTTTTTTCTTTTCATCATTAATGATTCATAGTTTTTCTTACACATTTTAAGACTATATATTCCTAGCCCCGTTACAGATTTTAGTTCGATATGCTCATACAGTTATATTTTGTCCGCTAAGGAGAAGAATTCTATAAGACTTGTCTTTCATTCTTATCCTTTCCTGTTTTGCTTTCATCACAGTATGACATTTGTATCAATGTATGCACTTCATTTTGGGAATAAATATGTTTTAACTTAAAATTCACTCATCTGTTGCCATTAATTAACTAAATGATTTTTATTTCCGTACGCCGAAGCCAGGCTTCATTCTACGTTATCCCGATAAATAGAGAATATTAGGTTACTGTCTGATAAATTTAAATTTATTAGGCGAGTTGAAGAAAATATATTAGGCGAGGCTGTGCCGAGCCATATATTTTTTCGTAGACGAGCCTAATAAATTTAAAAATTTTTAAGACAGTAATCTAATATTCTATTTATCCTACCTGTTCAGAAAATAGGGAAAAATGTCGTTTGGAAGAGCAACAGCGTGTAGACTTGACGTCGTATACGACGTTTGCAAGTGCAATTCTATTTGTGGATAAAACTGAAAAAAAAATGCAATAACTTTTTTGTTTCTGGATAAAAACTTTTGATATTACCACTTATTTTCTTAGTTAGAACATTTCCAATACAATGTTAACGGTTTCTATGAAAAATTCGGATAAAGGGTGTTTTCAAAATTTCCGGCTGAAGTGCTGTAAAAGTGAAAAATAGCAATAACATTTAAGTTTTTGGATAAAAACCTATAATTTGACCACTCATTTTCTAAGTTCAAGCATTTCCAATACAATGGTGACGGTTTCAATACAAAATTTTGATAAAATATGTGATTTCAAAAATTCCCGCAAAGTGATATCTTGACATTGCCTAGATAAAGCAAAGTTTATTAGGCAGGCCGATTTTATGCTATATCTTGCATGAGGGTAGGATAAATGACGTTACGCCAATACTTCCGGTTTATGAACATTTCAAAATTAAGTAAAGCAACTGTTACAGTCAAATATATCAACTAGTTCTAGTGTTTTAAGACATGTATATCTGTTCTGATCCGATCTGCTTCTAAAAACTTGCACATTATCAAAGCTTCCGGTATCTCTAACAGCTAGAACTGTCAACGCGTTGACGGTATATTTTGCTTAAAATGGACCAATAAAAATAAAGATATTTTCTTGATAAAAATAGTAAGACTATATAATATTTATGGAAGTTTTTGATAAGGAATAAACATGTGGTGTAATGACTTTTATTATATACCTGTATAAATTCTGTAAAAAAAATCTGCTTATATTTCACAATTAAATATGAACATGCAGCAAAAAATCCGTATTGTACTTTGTAAATTCCGTATTGTACCTTCCGTATTGTATGCTGCCGGAATACTTTCATCAATATGCATGACCCGACACATTTCTATAAATAGCGCACATAAAAACTTCACTTAGTTCAATAACATTGAAGATTTCGTTCAATAACAAAACAAGAAACAAAAAGGTAGAGGTATATAATAAAAGGGTCATTATAATAGTAGCTAGATCAGGGATTTTGTATTCGGCTCTCGTGGATTTTACAAGGTCGGATCTCTCGAGGCGCGCAATTCGCTCGAGCCGAATATACATATAATATCCCTTTTATATAATTATATGATTATTTTATTTAACATGTGGAGAATACTGTAAGCGGGGTCGGGGCTAACAGCATACATCTCTACTGTCTCATGAAAAGCACTTTTATATTTGTTTTAATAAATCGAATAAAACTAAATAATATCATAAATTAATTGAGAAATTGTTCCAGAAGAAAAAAACTAATTTTAGCAAGAAAAAATTAAGTACATTATTGCTGAATTTAAACACAATTACCTCCAAATCAAAGTACATTACGCGCATTTAATTCATACAATGTCTGACCAGTTAAGGTTGTAGCGCACACCTTTAACTTTGTTGCAAGTAAAGAAAAGTATCAGATTTTCTTACGCAGGGAGTAAAATATATGATCTTAGATATGAAAACGTATCCAATTATTTAAAACAGAAAAAGTACTAAAATGAATTATAAAAAATACTTCACTGCAACCTTAAACTAATCTATACGTATTGGGTACAATGGGTTCATTTGAAATATTGAGAGGCAACTCAAAATTTAAGTAAGTTCCTTAAATATTGAAAAATTTAAGTCGGTTCTGTTAAAGAACCAGTTTGGCTTTTATCTGGATAATATCATCCCAAAGTAAGTTTATCCGGGAACTCTTCTCATCAGCACATACACTAATCGAATCTATTAATGCCCTGAAAATTGCCCTTGGTGTTCCTTGGATAGTTCTCTACTATAGATTTTCAAAAAAATCCATTCCATGCAGATTTTTTTTTAGATAATTCTTCTTTTCCAAAACTGCAATGCCCAAAAGTTAGATACTAGATGAGTTTATTCAAATCATTCACCTGGGATTAAAACTGAATCCGCCCCGGGGTTCACTTGTTTTACATAACGTTTACATAAAAGAAATAATAAAAAAATTCTTCTTGTCTAAAACGGAAAGGTTATTTGGTCTAGTGGTCCTCTGCCAAGTTTGTTCAAATCATGCCCTAAGGGTCAAAATGTTCCCCGCCCAGGAGTCCACTTGGGAAAAAAATGTGCTTGTCTAAAACCTGGAAAACTCAAACTTAAACATTTGGCATGTAGCATAGTGTGGTGGTAATCTTCCAGTTTTGTTCAAATCATGCGCCTTGGCTCAAAATTGGTCCACTCTGGAGACTTCTTCTACATAGATTTCTACAGGAAAGATTTTAAAAATCACGTCTAAAACCTGAAACCCTGGAGCCTACATATTTTGAATGTAGCTTTGTGCAGGTTTGTTAAAACTTTTCCCGCAAAGGGATCGCTTGTTTACATATACTTATGAAAGAAAAAAGTGGATTTCATCTTGTCCGAAGCTGCAAGACACAGTGCTTAACTTTAAAGAACCTTATGTGTAGTTTTCACTTAGTTGGCCATAACTCTGGCCTAGCTGAGTAAAATCCTAAAGAGAACACTTCATAGGCTATAAAACAATCCTCTTATGTTATATGATTCTAGGTCAAGTACATTTTAACATACATGTTTCACAAATCTTTTTTTTTAAGTAAGTTTGGACAAGAAGTCTGGTCTTGTGTAGTAAAATAATGACTGTAGGTAAAATATTTTCGGAGGTACGCGCGGCAAAACATTAAAAATAAAAATTTTTTCTTAGGTCAGGGGCCATAACTCCTACAATACTGAATTAATCCGGATGCGAAACCCCAGGTGCACAACTGCACATGCTGACCAACATTCCTGTAAACTTTGGTGACTCTAGGTCAAATACTTTTGGAAATACGCGCGACACAACATTAAAATGACCAATTTTTTACTAAGTCAGGGGCCATAACTCCTACACGACTGAATGAATCCGGACGCGAAACCCCAGGTGCACAATTACACATGCTCACCAACATTCCTGTAAAGTTTTGTGACACTACGTCAAATACTTTTGGAGCTAGGCGCGACACAACACTAAAATGACAAATTTTTACAAAGTCAGTGGCCATAACTCCTACATGACTGAATGAATCCGGACGCGAAACCCCAGGTGCACAACTACACATGCTGACCAACATTCCTGTAAAGTTTTGTGACTCCACGTCAAATACTTTTGGAGCTAGGCGCGACACAACATTCTCGGAAGGACGGACGGACGGACAGACAAGAGTAAATCTATATACCCCCACCACTCATGGGGGGCACAAAAAGGACAAAATTATATGTCTCCCATGATGGCCTGTCAGTGGTGACTGGGCATGTAACTAGCATTTATTTTCAATTTGAACTTTGACCTATTTGCCGAACACTATAGTGGTCATCTACTGAACATAGGCATTCATGCTATAATGCTGGATGATCATAATAAGTGAAAGTGTTCTCAAGCTTATATAACCTGACTCCCTCTTTATCTAATTGTCAGTGACCTTTAACTTTGAGCTACTGACCCCAAATTATTCATCTGTTATGATTTAAAGCCTGATGACCATGGGAAAAATTATCATTCAGCTTTCCATAATAAAATATTTCAGTCTTAGGGTCACTGTGATATTGACATTTCACCTACCAGTCCCTTAAAGAAAGAGATCTTCTACTAAACTACAATGAATTTTGACAATCATAAGCTAAAGCATTCTGCTATTATTGATCAGTTACTGCTTTCAGTCTTCTCCATATTTTGTGTATAATCATAAATTCCATTTATTGCCTTCCCTTTCCAGTTATTGAAGGCCAAATATGAGATATGACCAGATGCTAACTATTACTTTAAAAAATGAATGCAATGCATTTTCAGTTGTGTACACAACTGACATTAGAATTCATATAATTGTGATACTTGGCTATCTTATATGAAGTGAAAGAAAGGAAATATGGAGCTAGTTCCAATCATAATTATGCAGCTTACTAGAATACTCTAGACTATATATCAGCTTTTTTTCTCATAACAAATCACCATTCAAAAAAATAAATTATGCCTCCCCTTACTATTTTTAGTTTCCAAGATCATCTATGGAATATTTCTATAAAGAATGTTATACATTATTAACTTTCAGTTATTATTGCTTATAATCAAATCCATTTGACAAAAGTAACTATTATAATTATGTCATTTTTTCTCTTTAAATCCTCATTAAAGCAAAAAATAAATATCTGATCTGAAAAAAAAGCTTCATTCCCCTTGTGAAGAAAATTTAATCTAGCAATTAATTTATGATAGCCCCAGATTAGTTAGGAAAACTATACAATGTTATTTATATTCTGCTATTCCATGAACTTGTGAAAAGTAACTGCATAACTTTTCATCAGTTTTGTTGCATTTATAATAACTTTTTGACAGATGATGGCCACTGAATGTATCATTTTCATTTTTCAAAAAGGAAGATATTTACACAGAAACAAAATTTATTACCATTTAACCTGACATATATTATATAACTACAAGCATTTTATATAAAATAATGATGTAGGAATGTGATAAATTAAACAGTTTGATAAATAATTAGTATTCATAAGTTATTAAAAACTTGGCCTAGATTTCATCAAGATGATCATTCTGACAAAATTTCATTAAGATCAGTTGAAAAATACAGCCTCTATCGCATACACAAGGTTTTTCTTTGATTTGACCTAGTGACCTACTTTTTCACCTCAGATAACCCATTTTCGAACTCGGCCTAGATTTCATCAAGGTAATCATTCTGGCCAAAATTCATGAAGATAAGTTGAAAAATACAGCCTGTTTCGTATACACAAGGTTTTTTCCCTGATTTGACCTAGTGACCTAGTTTTTGACCCCGGGTGACCCATTTTCGAACTTGGCCTAGATTTCATCAAGATAACAATTCTGATAAAATTTCATGAAGATCAATTGAAAAATATAGCCTCTCTCGCATACACAAGGTTTTTCTTTGATTTGACCTAGTGACCTAGTTTTTGATCCCAGATGACCCATTTTCGAACTCGGCCTAGATTTTATCAAGGTAATCATTCTGACCAAAATTCATGAAGATCATTTTTAAAAAAATACAGCCTCTATCGCATACACAAGCTAAATGTTGACGGACGACAGACAGACGACAGACGGACGACAGACAGACGACAGACGACGGACGCCGGACATCGAGCGATCAGAAAAACTCACCTGAGCATTGCTAAAAAGAGAAATCAAACATTCAAAATACTTATAAGTCCATAGAAAACAGCTTAGTCTTTCAACATTTTGGGAAGCTGTATACTCTGGTCTGTAATGTAATATAAAGCAACTTGATAAATTTTTAATATATCCTTTTGAAATGAAATTCCTGAAATATTAAATTTTGTTATGACATATATTGAAATCTGTCTGCTTTTGTCATAGTTGATAGAAAATTGATTCTGAATCTTGTGCAGAAACAAATATATACATGAACTATTTTCTCATCTTTATAAAAATAAAAATGCAAGGTACAATCTCTGTGTACATCAGAGCATAATCAGTGTTTTGAAGTTTTATTTATCAGATCTTCCTTAGGTAATTCAATTCCTCAGTTACAGGTTTTATAATTTTGTGAAAGGCAAGGAAAAGAGTTTTAAATTACCTTCTTGTCATACTGGTTGTTTTGGGGCATTCAATGCTTCAAGACACACAGAAATACTCCCTGAAATAAAAAAAGTCAAATAATATTTTATGACATAACCAATATGCATAATTGTGTGATTCATCAATTAATTTAATTACAGAGTTCATATTCATAATGTTTCTCATATTTTAAATAAGAAAATATTTCAACTTCAGGTCTCTAACAATATATTGAATATCTTAGATGAAAATAATCTTAGAAGCTTTATGAATATGACCTCAGGTTTATAGATATAAAGTCACAAAATTGATTTAAAAGCAACTTTCTTGAATTAAAAGGTAATGTTCTGGTAGGTACATGTGTATGACTGGCATTCCACAGCAGCTGATCTTTCATTGTGTCATGAGAACAAGTAAGTCACACACTACAACTATATTTTGGGTCTCAGTTGATCTGGTGTTACTCTTGCATAAATATGACAAACATTTTCTTTTACTCTAGAAAATATAGGTCACAGAAATTTCAAAAAGATCATGTGATACACTGCAACCCTGGATATACTTAATATAGAATAGTTATTTCAAAGTGTTTATGCTTTCAGTAGAAACAAAGTAGATAGATGGTAAGAACTGTGGAGATTAACTTGGGAGGCCTATAATTATCATAAGAAAAAGTGTGTAAGGAAAATTTAACAATTGTTATGCAGTGACAGTAGTGTTTAACAATGGTCAAATAATTTGTTTTAAAATGTTTAAAAGTAGTTGCATATGTAAAAACTCGAATTTTGTGAATAATCTTAAAAGAACACAAATTTTACATGCTGTCATTATAGAAATGTTTTATTTTTTACTAGATTGATAAAATCTTGCAGTGTCAAAGTAATTGCTTTTAAATGTCTGTTAATTGCATTTTATTACATAATTTTTATTTTTATATCTGTTTAGTAAGATAATAATCTTTTGATACGCAGACAAAGGTCCCTGGCCACGTGAAAGCACGTGAAATCTCACTAGGTATCGCAGTATGCGAGATTTGTTGTTAGGTCACAACCATCTAAATAGTTTTCCCTATATATTCTATATAAAACTGACATTTTTTAAAGAGCTTCCAAACATAGCTAGATCCATTTCAGAGAACAAATCCTTACCTCATTTTAAAGAGTTATGATAAAACTGATATAAAATGAAGAGAAAAGTAGGGGTCATGTATCTTCTAAGAGAGATTTCTCTGTCACAATTGCTTACTGTATCAAAATCACACTGCTGTGACCTGGAAGTACTACTCATACTACAACTGAGATTCACTTCACCAAATACAACCTTCTCTCACATTTTTCCTACCAAAATGTCACAAATACATCCACAATGAAATTTAAACAGAAACTAGCTTTAATTTAGACCTCTGTTGCCATGCCAAGTGAAAAATTAGTGTTCAAATACCTGGCAGCCATTACGCGACTAGACCAGATGGCTCCCACGCTGGTTCCTTTAGTATAGTTAGGCCTAGAGGACATGTAAGTTTCCTGCAATATCATTGGTTAATATTATTGTTGTCATGAACCTCATAAAAGTCAATGATAACAGAAGATCAGAAGAATTTTACCTACGAAATAAGAAGGACATATACTTCTGTGCTTCATGTCGAGATATCCGACTAGATAATTACAAAGTTTTAATTAATTTAATTGTGTTTATAGAAATTATTGTTATTATGTGGACATCCATATATTGTTGTTGAAAACTGAATAAAAGAAAAAATCAGAATCTGGATTTTGCTAATTCCCTCAATTTAAGCGGACTTAAGCCAAACAAATAAATAGATAATTAAAAAAAACTGACTTTGAGGTAAAATATTCCCCAAAGAAACTTCACGTTACACGCGCAGCGTTACACAATTATCAAAAAGACATACCTTTTGACCACTGACCAGTTGAAGGTAACTAAATAATCATCTCAATATTCATACTATTATATCTGAAATATAATACAAAATAAACACTGATTAGTGCAAGACATCAAAATAAGTCAATAATAATAAGAAACTACATTACTAGCCTTTATAATTTCAATCATATTCTGTTGACCTTGAAGCATTCTTTTATATCTGAAGGATTAATTGTCTCATTTGTGAAGGACACCAGAAAAATATTCCATATTTTAATCAATGAACAATATCTCATTGCTTGTATTTGTCAAATTACTGCTTCATTAATATCATATACAGTACATGTATTCAATAAGTACACACCATTCATCAGGTTGAATCAGAAAAATAATGCAAAATGTAAACACTGTCACTATGTCAGTAGATTTTTTGTCTTCCTACTGCAAATTATTGTGAGTGTCACAGATAACTTTATAACAGTCTGTACCGTTGTGCCACTTGACTGACAGTTGTGTGTCAATAAATTGAATAATACTGCTCCATTTCCATTGAAATAGAATCGAATGAATACTTCCCTAGTTAATTTAACACAACAAAATGGCATTTTTTCTACTTACCTTAAAACTTCAACGTAGAAGGGTAAAATGTTGTTACCTGAAGGCCGCAGGTATTTTGGAATGCAACAAGTAGTGTAGCACATGGGGAATGGGTGATATCACGTGATTTTTTACCGATATGTGATTGGTTTATCGCATTTATGGAACGCCGTTTTCGCAATATAGCTGGCGAGCTATATGATATATATAGAGTAATGCTTGTGATCTGAATTCCTCATTCATTATTTCATATAATTTATTCAAACTTTTAGCAATGATAAGTATTGATACTTAGTTGTGCATAAGAGGCTTTTAAATGCTCTTTAATTTCCTGGATTATGGTTCTGTGTTGTTTTACTCTATATGTCAACGACGTCCTGGTGAAGGCATGAATCACATTTGTGACAGCTCTAGTAAAGTGTTTCAATAGTCAAGGAATGTGACCAGTTCAGATAAAAGCTATGTTATACATAAAAGGGAAATATAGTTATTTTGCTCAAAACAATGACTTTCAGAAGTTAGAAATACCAAAGAGCTATAAAAATAAATTTAGATTAGATTAAAAATAGATTATCTCCTGTTGCGATTCTGTGTACTTCATACTTATTTGGAAATGTATATTTCATAGATCTACTTGTAAAACACGTAGAATGGAGTAATATTTCCTACATTAAAGCGTAATGGTACGATAAAAAAACAAGCTCGCTTTTCACCCATAAATTACTTTTTAGTCTGTGGTCACACAAACATCAATAACAATTTCTGGTCTGTTTAACTTCTGGCCGCAGGAAATCTTTCGACTTGTAATAATTCCTAGATAAACAATCTACTTTCGTTTTCACATGCACATGTTGACAGCGGCGCCACCTATAATATTGCCTAGCAACGAGCACCTGGCTTCAAGGGAGGCCACTCTTATACGTGAGAAAGGCTAGACAAAAAGTATCATTTTTTCCAAACTTCATTTATTAGCAACCCTTGCTTCAGTTTCTGGTTAGGAAAATATTAAATATACTTAACAAATGAAATAGCTGTTATAAATTGTTAACTGAAGCAAGGGTTGTTAATAAGCGAATTTTGAGTCTGATATGGCCGAATTCAGCAATTTTAACGGGAAATGCCTGTAACGGTCGTACTTTAAACTCATTTTACATCAATACTGAGAATGTGTTATTATCAAAAACGACACAGTTCGGTAGTTTAAAGTTTATTTTAGTGAAAACTGTCGATTTTCAACACTGTCATCGATCTTATTATTTTTCAAAAATTGGGGGCCATCTGCCTATATAAATCCTACGTACGCCTTTGGTTGCAAGTTCTTATTTTATTTTAGAGAAAATTATTATATCAAGAAATTAGAGAAAATTATTATATCAAGAAATATTGTTCAAAATAAAAAAAATTTGAAAAACTGTTAATATAAAGCCAAACTTACTCAGAGTGTTAGAACCAAATGATCTTCCACATTTTTTTCATAACCTTTTTTCAGAACTTACGGACCTTATAAATTTTGTTTGTTTTGGGTTTAACGCCGATTTTCAACAGTATTTCAGTCATGTAACGGCGGGCAGTTAACCTAACCAGTGTTCCTGGATTCTGTACCAGTACAAACCTGTTCTCCGCAAGTAACTGCCAACTTCCCCACATGAATCAGAGGTGGAGGACTAATGATTTCAGACACAATGTCGTTTATCAAATAGTCACGGAGAACATACGCCCAGCCCGAGGATCGAACTCACGACCCCGCGATCCGTAGACCGACGCTCAACCTACTGAGCTAAGCGGGCGGGGGACCTTATAAAACTTCAATTTTCCTGAGAACAGTATTTTCAGTCGTTACTTATTAATATAGGTATATAAAAACGTCTGACTACTTTAAGTAAAAAATAAATAAATTTGTAGATATTAAAAGGCTCTGTGATTGAAATATAGTATAATTTGCATGTCTGGTGATGTGGAATATAAAATACATTTAATGTTTCATTACTGAGCTTATAATCAAATAAGAAAACTGTACATTGAAAATGTTTGTTTTACCTGCAAATATTTTCTTATCATTAAATGATATAGCACTTTCATCGTTATAAAATGTAAAATGATAACGATAATGTTGTATATCGGCCGTTCCATGACAAAATATGTGACGTTACGCTCATTGTTGGCGTACATTAGCGTAACCGACGTTATCGTCGCTTATATCCGTTTTGACTTTACATGGATTACTTGGGGTGTTCGGAAATCATGTCGTTATGATAGTGGAGAAAGAAAGTATCTGTGAACTATTCATTTATCTTAATTTTAATCTTAATTGAAATCAAATTAGTTATCAGACAATGAATTATATTGCAATGTTCGATACAATTGTCATACGTATATCATTTTCATTTATTATATACCTCTCTTGTCTACAATGATAAAATACCATTACTCGAGAAAGAGATATTTTGACTGTCAAAAACATTTTCAACCCTTTTGACATGTGACCAAGTGAAAGTGACTGTCAGGTCATGTGACCACGCTGATATTTTGAATGTCATATAAGGGCAATTAACTGCTTCAGTTTTTTAGCCAAATGATTGCCCCCCTTGTCAAAATATAGTAGTGACGTCACTATTCAGTGTACACTGGCGATTATCGCGCTAAAGATGAAACTATTGAATTAAATGAATTAAAAACATTCTGAAACTTTAAATGTATATAATTTTGTTCGGTATAATAAAAAAACATCATATAGCAGCGTGTGCGACATTGATATTGTCAACCCTCGAAACAGAATGTCACCACTCGGATTTCGCCTCGGTTGACATTCTGCCCTCTTGTTGACAATATCAATGTCACACACGCTGCCATATGATATCTATATAATGTTAAATTCAATTTATATTCAACGTAAGACTCATGCACATCAATGTGCAGACATTATCATGTATTTTCAGACTAAAGTCGCAGTTTTGTAAACAAATACATAATTCTTTAAACATTTCGGCAAGTAACAACTTCGTAATTTTTTACGCGCGTGACATCGCGGCTAGAATAAATAATGCATATATTAAACGTTAAAATCAAAGTCAAAATAGGACAAAAAATTAGAATTTATGTACTTTTTGTCGAGATAAATATTACAGAAAGCATAAATAACTGAAGAAAATACAGAAGTTTTAACAAATCCGGTCGCAGAATACAGGAAATCGTGAACAGCAAATGATTGAAATGACGTCAAATATAATTGACGTCACGACATCGAGTCTTCTTGCGGAAAAAAAAAATTTATGAATTCACCTAGCCGCTAAGTAATGCGCACTGGTAAATTCTGTTACATATTACATGATTTTTTGTGGTGTTTTCTGTCATTCTGTGTCGATTAAAATTGATACTAATTATTTAACGTAAATGCGATCACATGTACTAACAAGGCGATTGTTTTGTCTTTCTTGTGATAAAAGAACATAAACAACCGTAATTCGAAAACATGAAGTGTAAGAAACTTACGAATTCCCGATATTCGCCAACAACGTACACAATGACTTTATTAGTGGCAAAAAATTAAAATGAGGCTAACAAAATATCCATGAAGATTTATCTGTTGACACACATTAGAAATCAGATCGGCTTAAGGATTATTGGCTGTTGGATTAACAGATTAAAGAGCATACTACAAAATATAGAATGAAGTCTTTGAGTGGAGTCTGGAGTGCGACTTTTGAGTTTTATTTTGGAGTGGGAGTGTTGAGACAAACCACATGTTTTGTTTTTATCCAAACAGATTAGATAAAAAGTGATGATGTTATTGAAGTTCTAGAAGTTTATTCATATAAATTCCAGAAGGTCTTAGACCCAAGGACCCAAGAGGACATGTGATACATTTTATGGCGGTATATATAACATAGTTTTACAATGAAATTTGACAAATATAAACTACATACACACACACACACACATATATATATATATACGCTAATTGTAACACATTTATATGTAAATAGTACTTTGTCAATGACTACGACTGACAATAGCTGCAGACAATAGCTACTGACAATGATTATATGGCGGTATATGTAACACAGTTTTACAAATGAAATTTGATAAATATGAACTACTCTATATCATATCATATTACGCCATTAATTAACATCCAGGACAAAGCAGTATATTATACCATCTCTGATAATGGCACTGATTACTGACGATGACCTGTGGTAATAAAATTTAATACAAATTACCCATATATCAATGCTAATTGTGATACACTTAATATATGTAAATAGATTTTGACAATTACAACGGCTGACAAAAGTCGCAGACAATGGCTACTGACAATGATTTTGTCAGTATAATTAGATACCAAATTATAAATTAGCTATCGGGCAGATATCACTTCTTGTAATTATATCAATTTTATACAATGAAGCGTGATAAAAGTTACATGCATGGGTCTTATCTTGTTTTGAGTCGACAATAACAAGAGAAGACTCAGCAAAATGACACATAAAGCTAAACAGATAATGTGCAACAACAACATTTTTATATTTGAGCCTCATTCAGCTAATTTATAATATCCAAATATTTTGGTCTTGGCAAAACTGAAATACAAGACCAACTTAATGGATAGTATATGTATATACAAATGTAATATGAAACATTTGAACATGAATAACAGTACTTAAAACACTTAGCTACTATAGATGTATGCTAATATCATTACATGTCAGAATCACTATTAAGATTTTGGGGCCTAATTTCAAAAGCCATATTTACAAATATACTAAAGTTCCTTACTAGTTTAACATTATCTGTATTAAATAGTTCTATGGGCTTCAACATATTTGGACGTCTCCAGTAGTAAGTCGGTATATATTGTTTTTTTAAGTCAGAATACATGGTACATTCTAAAACAAAATGCAACTCATCTTCTAAAATACTACAGCAGTTACATATTCTTTCATTTAAAGAGAATTCCGTTAGTTTTTTTCCTTTCATAGATTTTTTTTAAATTCACATATATGATAGGAAAATTTGTGCTGAAAACAATGAACAAATAAAAACAATAGGTCACCAGGCTTGTTTTTGTGAAAAACTGTTTTGAACACACCCACTGTTGCTGAAACTGCCAGCGATTTTTCAACATTTTCATAATTTTCTGCTTTTTTATAAATACCAACCAAAATATACATCAAGACTGCACAATACGTTTTTTTTCTTTTTACATATTTTATTATATACTTATTTGATATCATAGTCATATTTGTAATACCCTATCCTTACAATAATGGGTACAAACGAAAAATAAATATTGTTTCAAATTTACTTTTGTGAACTTTTTTCAATGAAAAATACCCATAGTGAAGAATATTTTTTAAATTTAAAAAAAACTCTTTCATAGAATTTTTCCTATTTTTCTTGTGTATAGATAATTGTATTGTGAGCATAAAAATGGCTAAAAATATATGGGTCACCAGGCTAAATTTTATGTTAAGACCGCTAGAATACAACACCTGTTCGGACGAAAATGGCGCGAACCTGGCCAAATTGATTACATGTATGTCTGCTAAAAGTTTAAAAAAAGTTTTAAAAATTCTTAATTCTTTCTATAATTGAATACTAAATAATCTGAAAGGTGATAATGTCTTATCAGTACTAAGTCAATTATCTTACATTATATGAACAACACTGTCTTTGTACTAAAATGCGATGTGAAAACACAACCACAAAAATAGCAAGATACCTGTCGGGCATGATACTTGTCAATACAACATAAACCAGTATCAACATTTGATTACTGATATAACTTATCAAAAATGTTATTTCATTCAAGATTCCTCATATTTAAGATTGTCTGTAACATGTTTCAACAAATGTTGACTTTAGTTCAGTTTTCCATAGAAAGTGTCGGCTGCGCAGAAAGATGCGCATAAAAAACTATAGGAATTCCCTTTAACGGAATACTAATTGGTTTTGTCCATCTTCCCGTTTCAACATTTAATCTATGACAAGATACTCTTAACTTTGAAACACCAATGCGAAATTTTCTGATAATAATCAAGGTTAAATAAGGTTGGAATTGAAAATTTAAAAATACTTCTATAAAAAGAGGCTCTGCTAGAATCATATAGTCTTCCAGACCAATTTTGTATAAACTGATCTTTAATCCTTTGTTTAACCATACTTAGGAATAGATTTGTGTTTCCAACGTCTTGGGATAGCCGAGCCTCATAAAAACCAAGTGTACAAAGTAAATCTTTCCCCAATGAACACCAATTTTTTCGGTTAGGATTACTCTCTGTATCTTCTTTCAACATAAGATAAACTTTTTGAATGTACTTATACCGGTGGACTGTACTCTTTCAATAGCGTTACCTTGGATAAAACCCCACACTTCACTTCCATAATTTAAAATCGGCGATACTAGCTTATCAAATAAATCCAATCTATGATTTACTGAAATATCAGTAAATTTATATAAATACTTATTCATTTTAAACATCGCTTTTAAAGCTTGTCGAGCGAGAGTTTTTTGAGCTTCAGAAAAAGATCCACCAGTTGTAAAAACAATATCTAAGTATGTAAATTTGTTAACTATTTCAACTGGGTTTCCATTCAGTTGAACAATATATTATGTTGCAAACGACCACCTTTTCGAAAAATCATTTTTGGTCTTTTCTGTATTCACAACCAGTTTCCATTTCTTACAATATTCATACAGTGCATCTAAACTATTTTGTAATTCACGACTGCTATTTGCAAATATAACAATATCGTCAGCGTAAAAACATTTTAAACATGTGTACATCTATACCTTCATAGCCATTATTTATAAAAAATATCTTCTATATCATTTAAAAACATTGCGAAAAGAAAGGGAGATAAGCATTCACTTTGTCTGACACGAAGCATACATTCAAATTGATCGCTTAATTGGTTACAATATTTCACTCTTGACTTTACAGCTGTACACATAGATTGCATGATATTCAACATTTTCCTACAAATTCCTAATTTGGTCATTTTAAGCCAAAGATTATCTCTAACAACGTAATCGAAGGCCTTACTAAACCGATAAATGCACAGAAAAGTTGTTTACCTGTATTTAACATATGACTAATTAGACCATGTAATACAAAAATATTATCAGTTAATCCCATTTTTGACCTAAAACCGGCTTGAGCTTCTATATAAACACTATAATGTTCAGCCCATACAAACAATCTATTATTTAAGATACGAGTAAACAATTTACCTAAAACACTTGATAATGTAATACCTCTATAATTTGTTTATTAGTTTATTAGAGTCTCATCCACATTTACATAATATATACATACTCACAGAATTTCAATCTAATATTTTGTGTGGTCATTCTAATAAGAATTACAAGAGACTATAAAATGTTCTACATATATAGCATTATATTCTAGAAACATTACTACTAAAAAATAAGCTATGTTTGCTAATCATGACACATTAATTTATTAATGCATCTAAAACCTGTCTAAAAGAATTGATAAATAAACAAGAGCTGTCCGTAAGACAAGCAAGCCAGCACGCTCGACTTTTCTCAGTTAGAGCTTTGCCAGTAAAAGGGGCATAAATCTGTCAACATTCTAATCAGAGTTATGGGGAATGTTTCTGATGGTGTAGCCTTTGATAGTAAATAACTATTTTAAGTTTCAAGTCAACAACTTTGATAGTAACAGAGATATTGGACGTTATATAAAACTTTAACCAAAAAATTCTAAGTTAAAAGGGGCATAGCTCTGTCAAAATTCAAATCTAAGTTATAGGGATTGTTTCTCCTGTTGTAGACTTTGATAGGCAATACAATTTCAAGTTTCAAGTCATAAGCTTTGATAGTAACTGAGATATTTGACTTTATCAAAAATTTTAACCAAAAAGTTCTAAGTTAAAAAGGGTGATAAATCTGTAGAAATTCAATCAGAGTTATGGGGATTGTTTCTACAGGTGTAGACTGTGGTAGTAAATAACTATTTCAAATTTCAAGTCAAAAACTTTGGGAGTAACAGTGATACTTGACTTTCTAAAAAAAAAAAAAAAAAAAAAACCTTTAACCAAAAAAATTCATAGTTTCTTCTGGTGTAGACTGTGGTAGTAAATAACTATTTTAAGTTTCAAGGCAATATCTCTGAAAGTTACAGAGCTATTTGACTTTATCGAAAACTTTAACAAACGCAGACACTGGGGCGCGTGCAGTAACTCTACATTTTCTTCGAAAGGTCGAGCTAAAAGCTGAAGTAATTTGTGATTTGTGCACTAGATGTGCCCGTCCAGTAAAAAACAGCTTAAAACATCATATATCACTTCTAATCAGATTAGAAATGAACAGACTAGCAAGCACATCTTATCACTAAATATAAAATGATGAATAAGAATATGTTAAAACAATAAAATGCATCAAATTTAAACCTTGTTGATCATATATATAAAATATATATTGTGCTTTGATAGATTAACATATACATACCAAAACTAGGATTGATATTTAATCATTCAAATCATAATATGCCCCACTTTCATTTTCATAATTTATACTAGATATTACTATCCTGTTAATGCAGGTATTGTTATGTATCTACTGAAATGCACTAACTGTACAGTCCACAGAACACTTTGAAATGTTGGTATTAACTTGCTGTTATAAATACCCTTTTAGTTTCAAAACACAAATCAATATAGAATATCTGACCGCATTTACAGTTACAGGTATTATGACTACTCCCAGTTTGAGTCTATCCCGTTGTTACCTTTTGCAAAATGTAAATGTACAACGCAAAAGAAGATCGATGGATAGCCTAACACTCGACTCGACTGATGAGAGAACGCAGCAATCACTTGCTGCGGTCAGCAATTGCTGCGCTCACTCATCCACCAGCACTAGACCCTGCTCAAAACCATCAAACAATCATCCCTGCGGTATCGCCCTACAAACCCCTGTGATCATAGTAGTAGGTTATGTCCATTAATACCAGCATATCAAAGTTTGATATACATTACAGCTATAATACATTATTACACATATTAAAAAATAACACTATCCTAAAACCTATACATATTAAAAGTTATGATTTTAAAAGTTTAACTATAATACAGGTATTTTTTACGTATATCCAGAATTAAGTAGCAGGATTTTGCAGCTTCTTTAACAATACTACCATTGGAGAGAATAAAATTGAGCTTGTTACAATCACTGAACCTTAGAAACCCATTATTAATCTCACTGGCTTTGCTGAACAAATTGTTTCTTATGTCATTGTAATATGGACATTTCAGTATAAGATGAAGTTCATTTTCTACCCCAGAGTTACACAACGGGCATATTCTATCATTTTCTGTTAGTCTTTCATAACGCCCTGTTTCAAGTCTAATTGGTGCGACTCCACAACGGAATTTAGCCAGAGCGGACCTATGTTTTATTGGTAACACTGCTGTAAGATAGTCCTCTGTTTCAAAACTAAATTTAAAATTTCTGTAAGTTCTCAATTTACTATTACCATGATGACTGACACTATACAAACAATATAATGACTCAATCCAATCATCTAAATACTTATTAAGAAAATTTCCTTTCAATTTATCTATCAATTCTGTCTTATATAAATGTACATTTTCTAACTCAATATACTCATTACAGTGATATTTCTTAAACAATTCCTGAACTGTAAAATACCAGTTTCTACATTGTCTGCCACTCATATGTTTACAATGTTTGAATACAACCTTGTTAATTCTATTGTCATCCATTTTTGAAAGCCTACAGTAACATATAGCAACACATTTCAATTGTCTAGAAAAAATTGGCTCCCAGCCCATAATTACTTTCATCATTAATACTACCTTTCTTGTGTAATGGAATAATAAACCCTTCTGGCCAACTTTCGGGAAAATATCCTGTCTAGCCCGGCTTATAAGTCATTCGATCTTGCACTTTTTAGTAGAGACAAGCCATGATCATAAAATGATTGAAGGTTATGTCAAATAGAAATCTTGATATGGAACACTGACTTTTCGCACCTTCTCTTGTCAGGGGCAGACAACTCATATAAAGGATATTTTCAGCAAATTTCTTTTTAAATCGTCATATTTCGCTCAATTTTTAATAAAAATTTTAGATTTTTGGGATTTAAGTGTTTTATGTTAATATCTTCCTATTTATAGTATTAAAGGCAGGTTTACTCTCAAGTTTATTCTTGCGCAACGACTTCCGTTATTTTGATAAAAATGCTCTTAGTAGTTGTACTTTTTAATAAATCCTGACAAAATTGTTATATAAATTATCTTTATAGGAATTGAAATAATGTAAATAAATAATATATTTCATAAAAAGACAAAAATATTCATTTTGGTTTATTAACAGCTATCGGTCCTTCCGTTTTTTCAAAATTACCGTAAAATGTTAATTTTATAATATCTATATTTCAATATAAAACCCTTAAGACAATACATTTTACACTTTTGTGACATTATCCGCGATCGAATATATCATTTTCCTGAAAAATATCAGTTAACGCAATTAAAAGGGAGGTAATCGGTAAATGGAAATAGGTTGTGAATATTTGTCGCATTACCGTGATTAATGTGTTATAATATTGGTTAGTTACGAGTATCCAGACACTTATGTATTTAGATTAAAAGGTTCGTGGTCTCAAAAAGAATAACTGAGTGGAATCATTCATGGCGATTTACCATTAAGTTAAACAAAGAAGAAAGTAGTCAGTCTCTGTATGTTTAAGAAATAAGGATTAATATCACGGGGGCGTAGCTCGAGTGATATAATTATACGCATCAGAATGACAAACAATGAAGAAAAAATCACTAAATTAGATAAATTATTTGGATTCTAACACGTTACGAAGGACTTTAAAATACATCCTTGACGACATCCATCAAATGCTAGTATTTGCCTATTTTCTATTTTCTGTTGATTTCTTTTCCTGCGCGACTGTATTCCGTCTAACGCTTTGACGTAATAATTGTGACGTCAGGAAAATGTATTGATATATAATAATACACAATAATCAGCTTGGAAAATGAATTCGGTTGTGTTAGAATCTGCGATAAACAACGTTTGACGCGCGGACCGGTAAGACAGCATTATAAAGTCCATTATGGCGTGAAATGGTGGCATGACGTCCGGTTTATTACTACTTGGATAAATGAAGCCTAGCAAAATTCTATCATAACATTTCAATGAGCATGTAAAAATAAAAATAAAGAAGGCCGTCGTGTGGTTTTTCACATGATTTATCACGATTCAGAGCTCAGATGCGCAGGAATTGAACCAAAATGTTTTTTAATATATCTAATTAAAATGCGATATTTTTAACAACGTTATTGATATAAAGACATTGGTGTGATATTTTAAGTGAAATGTTTCTATAAATCTAACAAAGCTGTTTTACTCTTTGTAACGGCATGATGTGTGTATCATTCTGTATATTTTTGCAAAATAACGTAATAGAAGATATACTCAGATGAACAGTACTAAGTCGCGATTTATTTCTTACGTTAATCAAATTGTATTTATATCTAACAGATGAATAGTTTTAGATTGAAAGAAAATTGACATCAGAACATAATTTAATCGCACAAAGCATGAAAAACTCTTACAGAGTAATTATTGACCTATCATCCTAAAGGTCTATGGCCATAGTGTAAAATAAAAATCAGCTCTGAAAAAAGAAAGAAAGAAAAAGAAAAAAACATAATTATTCGTGTTTTAAATGTTAAGGGTGCGTATTTCGAACGCATCCATGTAGTACATACCAAAATGGAAACTGCTCATTTGCTATTTATATCATATAAGTACATTTTTAATTGTCTTTCTTTAACATTGTTTACACTGATTCAGATTTGCATTACTTTAACTTTTTTATATAGATAAACTTTTCAACTTACGGCATATATTTATATTAGCATGCGTCATCATGAAAGTGTCTTATGACTAATGTCCAGTGTAATCACAAAGAATGACGACGCGACGTCTGTAAGCAACCGTACATCCAAACGTTCTGATATTTGTAGCCCCGTTTTGGAAAGCCAATCAACTTCGGTGGAACTATTTATTTCATTTCATTTCATCAAATGCAGTCGTTTTAGAGTACTAAGTTGTGTAAAAAAATGCTTATGTTCATCTTACATTCCCTTTCATTAAGAAATAGACTGTGGTTTAGTGGTTCACATCTGGGTATGAAACATATAGATGTTTTTAGGTTATAGAAGCCGGTAGTCTTCACACGTGCTTTAAATAAAAATCATGTATTTCGTACCAAAATATAAATTTCTAAACCACGATGGTGATGTGTATCTTGTAATTACTACTTGAAATATTCAGTCTTATTTTACATATTTTGGGAGTTATACTTCTCAGGAACCCTACAGCAAATGTATTAATGTGGTGTCACAATGCAGTTTTCCCATTGGTCACACCCGGTAACATACATATTTACCATACCACAATTGTTCCACCTTTACGTAAAGTCGTAGTAATGGTACATAGGTTTATCGTGTATAAAGCAGAAGCAATTTTAACATATACTAATGAGGTAGCATGTCCAAATTGTAATGCACTTTGTTGACTTATAAACATATGTAAAAGTACACTTTATAAATATTTTGTGAACAGTCATACGACAGACTAGCACAGTATATCATCTCACTGGTGAAGTGCAGTTTGATATAAATTTGTTAGATCAAAGTCGGCACACTATAAGAAAAACATTGAAGCAATTATACATTTTTTTCTCATTAATTTATATTATAGAATATTGTATCTCTGACAGGTATAAACACCCCAAAAATGAAATTTAGTAAGGAAATCGTTTCAAACATGCGCAAATGTTCAGTTTTATTCAGCATTTAAAAAGTATATTCGGACGAGTACCCCCTCTCTCTCTCTCTCTCTCTCCCCCCCCCCCCCCCCCCCCCCCCCCACACACACACAACACACCTTCTTTCCGGATATTTTACCTTATCGGGGGATCAACTTGCATTAGTTCGTGTCAAAACATTATCTCACATGCCACTTTTAAAAATGGAGTTCTTAACAAATGTTTTAAATGACTACAATAAACAATAAAATATGAGCTACATACTTAAATTAATATATTAAGTTTTTTATTGAGCCGCTTCTAAATGGGTTGAGGCATTGATGTGAAGAAAAGTACATGATATTGCATGTTTCAATTAGCTGTAATTTTGACATTTTACTATCAATATACTTTTCTAAATGAGTAAACATATGCGCATGTAGTAATTTGAAAGGTATTTGAAAAAAGTCTTAGTATTACGCTAGAAGATTTGGTAAGTGCATGTTGTCATACAGTTTACAGCTGTATGCAACATCGCGGTACAAATAAAATCTCTCTAACATATCCCTACAAATATTCTTGAAGTGTATATTTCTTCTTTCAGTTTTATATACGTTCCTTGTTTTTTAACAGTTAGAAAGGTTCATTTTCTTAGTATTTTATATGCCATCCCTTAGCCTAGCTCTGTTGCGAAATGGCCTGAAATTAACCACTCTACATTGTTCTTCATCATATTATATCAAGTAATATATCGCTGCAAAAGTATAATTCGAATTATGATCTACGTATGAACTAATTATTACATAAATACGAGGTTTAGTTCGTATCCACAAGGAAGAAATATACAACATTTAGAATGAGCAAAATTTGAGGCATCTCTCCCGTAAGTGTGGACAAGTTTAAAATGACCCGAAAAGGCATTTATAGTCGGAAGAATTCTAAAGCGATATAATCTTGTTATGAACACATGCTTCCTCTTTTTTATAACGCTATTTTATAAAAAGTTTGTCTTTGTTTGAAAACAGAATGTAAAGTTTACGATTTATGATACATCGTTTTAGATAATTTATCCCTGTTCATACAAATTATTCCCAAAGTAACCTTTCTTTGATATTTCTGAACATAATGTAACTTTGAGAAGCTCTACATAGCCCAATTGTTTTGTCACCAGATAATTAGAAATTTCGAAAAGGGCGATAAAATTTTATACGTTGCTGAACATGATCAAATTATTTTTATGAATTCAATTGTCCTACTGATGACGCCATAAAACAGTTTGTCCAGGCTTTCATGGTTGACTGATTCGAGTGTTCCATATCCAGAATTTATCTTCTGGTATTGTTCTATAAGAAATGTATTATCCTAAGTCTCTACTAAAATGTGCAATGTTCGGCCATATTTTAGAATTTATAAGTCGTGCTAGTCTCAAAAATTTTGTTAAACAGTGACAACAAGAAAGGTGATAAGATATTCTTACCATGAATGAAAAATTCATTTAAATATTTATCAGGACCGCTACTTTTATTAGATTTTAGCTGATTTATAGCCTTTAAAAGACAACTCTCCTCAATTTGAATATTAAGTTCATGAAACATAATATTAAATTCATTCTGCTCAAATCTTTCAATAAAATGCAAAACATTCTCATCTGGTGTGAAAAAAAATGATCATCAGGATTGTTAACAGATTTGAAATATTTTACAAACATATCAACAGAAATATTAGGTTGCTTAATACCTGCACATTTCTTAAGCATTTTTCAATATAATTTAACATTTTTATGTTTGGCCTCGGTTGGTTTTTCTGTCAAATTTACATTTACGTATACATGATTTATACTGAGACCTTGCAGTTACCATATTTGCTCAATTCAGGTTTGACTTATCTCGTCTATAAATATTTAACATTTTATAAAATGCTAGCCTTTTTTCATAACATTCTTTTGTATACCATTTACAAGTATTATTGAAAGATATTTCATCATCACTGTTACTAGGGGGCTTCAAATTTTTCTTAAACAGAGGGGACGCTACTCCTTCATTAATATTGGAAAATTCTGTTATATATGTATTAATATCATTTGATGAATTAGCCGTACTGACATGTTCATTAAAATAATGCAGTTCATTTAAAACATCCTCCGAAACCAATTTTTCAACAAAGTCTTCTTTTCTATCTCTGTTCCATACATATTTATAATTTTAATATTATTGTGACAACAGTATATCGCAAGATGTAGTAAAATAAAAAGAAAATGTGTTGTTGTTGTTGTTGTTGCTGTTGTTGTAGTTTGAAAATAAGATAGTGCTTATTGGAATAAAGTATTACGGCGCTTTTGAACGTTTAGTTTTAGATAAAAAGAGCGATATAAAAATCTGGTAAATAATAATAATAATATTAATAATTAATGTTTCGTTGATAAGATTCACCAAGAAAAGGGATTGGTAGTTATTATGATAATTATGGGAATGCTGATGAAATTTTGAACGTAATTATGTCTCTTTTTGAGCAATCATAGACACAATCCCTCGGACGAGTTCAATAATGTGTCAAACTGGATTGGTGAGAGAATAAAACATTAGTAGTAGAGTCATTCCCCTTGGATACACAAAACGCATTTACCTCGTACTTAGTAAAGAAACTTCTTTTCTTGGTTTTCTTGGGCTATTTTAACCACGCAAGATTTTTGCCCATAAATAATCAGCAAGTCACATTTTGCCTTCTTATCACAATAGAGATAATCCCTTCATGAATATTCACCAAACTAGGTCATATTGTTAGGATGGATCGAGGGCCAAACGCTAAATAAGAAAAGCAATAAAAGTTTACTATATTTATTTTCACACTCAACCTGGTGTAAAAATATGTCAATAATTATTTATACAATAACAATATTTAACTGTAACCATTCATTGAATAATACCTGTATCTTATGAGTATTCATGCTCAATATATCTTTTTGATCTTTATTTTTATCTTTATCTTATTCTACCTTTACCATTCAGATCAATATCCAATCTCCAACTGATGGCCATTTAAAATTCGGCCTATTTATATGAACGTTTTTGTTTACATTGTGATGTCATCTAGAATCAGGTTTTCCCGTAAAAACTGGGTCGCCCTCTAGAATTCTGGGAAACAAAATGGCGGACATTCACAACATTGTTGCAGGAGCAACTTTATATAATTAATACAAGATAATACATAAATGATTGAAATAGTAATTATGGATATTACTTAATAAGGTACATTTCTTAATGTTATTACCAATAATGGTTACTACATATTTTCCGAAAAGTATTATTTTTGATTGAAAGAGCATTGCATAAAGTAGGTGGGGAACAGCACATCAATATTGTATTTAACCATTAAATCTCGGAGTTTCCTAATGGGCCAAATCGGACTAGTAATACCAGACTTGTGGTTCTTGATTAAGTAAAAATGAACATGTTTAACCTTGTTTTACGCAGTTAGGGTTTTCTTAATTGGCCTGAATGGCGTGACCGAGTTGTTGTTGGGGCCGCTGACTTCAAATCACTTGTCCCTCACCGATGTAGGTTCGATCCTCGCTCGGGGCGTTTAATTTTTCATGTGAGGAAGCTATCCAGCTGGCTGACGGAAGGTTTATTATTCTACCCAGGTGCCCGCTCGTGATGAAATAATCCACTGAGTGGCACCTGATGTCTTCCTCCACCATCAAAGTTGGAAAGTCGCCATATGACGTATAGTTGTGTCGGAGCGACGTTAAACCCAGCAAAATAGATAAATAGCCAGAACGGACTATTACCACCGGAACTGTGACCATTGAAATTGAACACATATTGTCTCTATTTTACACAAAAGAGATCTTTTTTCTTGAGCAGTCGTCACAAAATTTGCTTAAATCGCTACTTTGAGTTCAGAATGATATGTTTCGTTATACGGTGCAAAAGTATTGCTCTCGCTTAAGCATTCCCTCGTGAAAATAGTTTTAAAATTGCAGATTGCCTGAAGTAAAGGCACATGTCTCCCAATACCACTTCATTTAAGCAGAAAGGAGAATTGATTAGAAATATCTAGCCATATCACAGACACAATTTTGATACAAGTTTATTGTTTTGAAAATAGAGAGGGAAATGACTAATCAACAAAACATAAACAAGAGTGATGGCCTTTCAAGGGAGACATGATATCATTATGCAGTTACCTTGACGTCATAACTCATTTAACAGAAAAAGTCATGCGAAACTAACCTTGGTGGAAGTCTGCTTGTTGCCGCAAAACAATTACCTTGTTCAAATTGAAAACCGCCCTTCTTAAAACAATAACACATGTACAAATATATTTATCTTATCTTATTAATTGACAACCTGATTCCCAACTAATTTACATAAATATGGTTAACCAATAGTATTACTAATAATTTGTAATTATGTAACGTCAAATTTTTTAGAGCAGCACCGTAGTCACACTGAGGTAAACCGAGGCAGTTGCCTCGGTTAAAATTTGTAGAGCAAAATAAAAGTAAGTCTATCACACTAATGAAAAATTCAGTTATAATAGTTCAAAAAAGTATATGAATATCATTAGAATATATTATCAGAATGTCATTTGCCTCATGACATAATTGAGGCAAGGTGAGGCAGAAATCCTAGCAGGCATATTGATAGCCTTGCCAGGCCCTGGTCCAGGGCTGGGCTGAGGAGGCCGGTGCTCCACCCCAAAGTTGACTTCATATACTTATCAAAGTTGCACCCAATCATTTTTATTATTATTATCAAATTTAAACCCAAAAACGCACCAGAGGCCACTATTTCATACCAATATTTCAAAATTGTCCCCAAAATTTAGACCAACAATATATAGGCCAACATTTCGTATCTGTATTTCAAAATTTTCTAGGAAAGAGAGCCCACTGAATCTACTAAAATTTCCCACGAAAAGGTAACAATACGCAAAACTGTACTTTAGGCATACAGACACTAAATACTAGGAAAATAGCGCGAAAAAAATGGTAGTCGGATATCGGATATAAACAGTCCTCAGTTTTTTTCTCGTTTTTTTTTTCCTGTGTAGAGCTATTTTCCTTATTTTCTTTGCATTTTTTTTTTGCTAAAATCACATGACAGATCTATGCTTGACAAGTAGGTAGCATTTTCATGATGAAAAACAAAATGACAGAATAGTTCTGGGTCTCATTTTTATGCCCCCACTTTGGGGGGGGGGCATATAGATTCCCCTGTCCGTCGTCCGCCTTCTCTCGTCCGTCTCGAGAATGTGTCGCCTGTCCAAATTGATGGTCACAAAACTTTACAGAAGTTGGTCACATGGTAGTGGCCGGTTCGCGTCCGGATTATTGTCTGTATGTTATGCGACTGTAAAAATTGGTCATTTCAGTGTTGTGTCGTGCCTAGCTCTAAAAGTATTTGACGTAGAGTCACAAAACTTTACAGGAATGTTGGTCAGCATGTGTAGTTGTGCACCTGGGGATTCGCGTCCGGATTCATTCAGCCATATAGGAGTTATGGCCCCTGACTCAATAAAAAAATTGGTCATTTTAATGTTGTGTCGCACGTAACTCCAAAAGTATTTGACCTAGAGTCACCAAAGTTTACAGGAATGCTGGTCAGCATGTACAGTTGTGCACCTGGGGATTCGTGTCCGGATTCATTCAGTCGTGTAGGAGTTATGGCCCATGACTTAGTTAAAAATTGGTCATTTTAATGTTGTGTCGTGCGTAGCTCCATTAGAAATATGTCAGTTTTATATAGAATAAAGAAGAACAGCTATTTTGTGTGCTGTAACCTGTACTGAGCATCCGTATATGTGATGAAATCACACCTGTGGTTACAGAGGAGTAATCTGAACAAAATAAAGTATCTTGTGTATCTTGATACTGTATTACATCCACCTCAGGCTTGAATTAAATTTAAATAAAAAATTTCCAAGAAATTTAGATAATAGCCATACAAAAATCTTTTTTTACCATAAACATAATTTTAATTTGAACATGTTCAATTTGTATTAGTCAAATACAAAACCGGACAGTGTATAAAATCTCAAAAAAGGTTAAAAGCAACGGATGGAAAAAAAACGCAGAATGATTTTTTAAATGATAAAACTAATTTAGATACTAAAATATTAAAACAGTCTCTAATTGTAGTAAAAGAGACATAAAATTGATGTATGATTTTCATATAAGCATTTACTATAAACCGTAAAACTAAGTCAGTGATAGTGTGTATAAGTAGATGAAATTAATTCCGGACACTTAAGTTAAAAATTTATTGTAATGAAATTTGAAATTCCCAAAATGTAGCTCCTGTGTTGCTTCATGCCTTCAATATTATATGTGATGATCAGTCCATCAAAAGATATTTATCAGTCAATTACTTTTACACACTTTGTGTTTTAGAAAATTGCTCTGTTATAACATTCATCATCTTGATTATTATTGCAGGAAATGAAGAGGTCGTACACTATACAAGTGCAGATCAAAATGCATGTTTAGATGTTATGAATAAAGCTGAGATTAAATGTGAAGGCTATTGGAATGTAGCTAAAGGCACTAAAGTCCTGATAAACAATTTCAATGACAATAAAATCAAGTGAGCATTTAACTCATTATAGACATGACTATGTCATAGAAGGACGTTTAATTCGTTTGTTAGCTCGACTATTCGAAGAATATGTAGAGCTTTTGCACTTACCCTTTCGTCGGCGTCAGCGTTGGCGTCCCGATTTGGTTAAACTTTTGAAACTTCACAAGCTTATTCACTGTGGTAAACTGATATACAGTGCACAAGTTCCATAACTCTTTTTCACTTGCCCTTTCTTCGGCGTCAGCGTCGGTGTCCCTATTTGGTTAACCTTTTGAAACTTCAAAAATTAATTCATTGTGATGAACTGATATGCAGTGCAGAAGTTCCACAACACTGTTTTTCTTTCTTCTTATAAAGCCCCTTTTTCTATTTAGCAATATTTGGTCAAGATTTTGTTTGAAAGCTGGTATCTCAGTACCCACTAATGGGAATGGATTGAAACTTCAAACCAGTTTTCCACTCTGATGAGTTTACATTCTAAAATCCTGTTTTGCAATTTTACAAATGTATCCTTCTTTTTTTCTTTTTCTTTTCTTTTTGACTTCAATGTTTATTCAGTTAATAAATACCTAGTGACAATGCTGATGAATAGTCGAGCGTTGCTGTCCTCCTACAAGTATTTTTTTATAAGTTATTCTTTTTCTTATTACATTGTTACACAAAGGAGAGATGCTTGTTCCATGAAGACAATTTTTAATATTTTTTTTAAGTGTTTGTCTTATTTTGTACGCAATTTATCTTGGAAACTGAACACTTTGAAGGAACCATTATTGTTTTTGCTGTTTTATCTTATGTCACCATTGTTTTACTTTCCGCTGTTAACTAGTAAATGCATCATCGTGTTTATCGCGGTTAGACATAAGGGACATCTTTAGATAACGACAGCTATCATAAAAAACCGAAAACGCATTGACAACATACAAACAAAAACAGATTACTAAATGTTAGTAACATTTTTTATATTTAGTCCTTTTGAGCCTGATGAGATTACAAAGAGAGCCAGAAGCGAGGTTGGACGTAGCGGATACAATGCCATATGGCGCAACTGTGAACATTTCGCTACAGAATGCAGATATGGAGAACCTTCGAATGAACAGGTATCTGAAGTTTCACGATATTCACTGTATATATTTGCGTATATATTTAAGAATACATTATTCTGCAGTTTGAGACAATCTGTAGGAAAAATAAAATATGACTTGTGGCAATAAAAAGATTCCGTAGTAACCTCAATAAATATTCGTATATAGTTTTGTGGACAAAGCTTTCAGGTACCAACTCTTGGGTTATGGATTCGAGTGTGTTTTGTCATGCCGTATCAGGTTTCAATTTATCTTTATCTGCAAAATTAACAGGTAGGCAATTGCAACGCTCACCATGGATTTCGATGGTTATTTTATAAAAAGAAATACACTAATACTCAACTTTTTCTTTGTATGTACGTGTTATTTATTCGTTATATGAAATTACGACCAGTTTTTGGTTCTGTTTACTTGCATTGATATGCTGTAATAAAATAGCCATGTAATAAGTACACAAAATAATCAAACATAACAAAAAGGTTAACTATTTTACATAAAATACGGTATAGAATAACACTGCATTTTCAAAAAGTTATTCTGAACTGAATTCGGATCGGATACCTTACCACTTCACTACCGTGTCATCGTCTGCCTACATACAAAATCGATTAGAATGAATATTCAAAATATCATAGGGCCAGAAAATGCACTCTAATCCATGAGTCCAAGATGGGTACTTGGACACGTAGCTATCTGCAAATGTGACACGATCAGTTTAGGTAAGTACATATCATATCATATTGGTTTATCAATAGTAGTATCGCTATTTAGTTTACAATATCCGAACATCATTACGGAAAATCGGAATATTCTGAATATGCCATCAATACTTACGCACAATACGTCATTTCTAAATGTAATGTTGGCTTAATTGAGCAAATAAACATGTATATTGCTAACACGCGAAACACGTTTCATGTTGGCTGAAAGTCTGTGAATCGTTAGAAACGATGATTGAAAAGAATAGAACATACTTTTGCGGAAACGTTATAGGTTGAAACAGAACACAAAAGTCAATTTTAGAGCAAGCTTCAATACAAAATGTCCCATTGCATAAATTGAGCAAAACATGAGTTTGTACATGTAACTTAAATAAAGCGTTGAAAATTAGAATGAATATCTTTTATATTTTTGCAAATGATACACATTGAAATTATATGACACCTGTGTTAATACATAACAAAGACTTTACATTTATTTTTTATCAAATCAAGAAAAACAAACATATAACTATGCGAATACTTTTCTAAGAAATGAAAAGATTTTTATCAATACGATATTAAAATTCAATATACACTTCAAATTTTAACAATATACAGAAACAGGATCGAATATTTCAATTCAACTTATTCAAGCAGGTACTTTTAATATGATACCAGTCAACAGAACATACAACATATACATTGAGTATAATCATGTTAGTCCCTTTGTCTTGCAAACTAGCACCGGTTGAGTATTTGGTTGTCGCGAGACTAGAGTATTTCGAAACGGCGGCGGTGGTACAATGGCTGATGGAAGGTAAAAGCCTAAATTCGTCTGTTTACATCCGTACTATAATAGAAATTTCAAATATATGAATGAAGCTTTTGAAATATAAGCTTTTAACTAAAACATAAATAACAAACTTCAAAACTTACTCTTCATAAGCATTCTTATCAATGAAGATATCTTATAAATATATAGATAATGTGTTTTTCAAATAGTTATTGATACAGTGTTACCAAAGCAATATTTATAAGATAATTTTAGTAACGATGATACATAAATATCAAATATACATTAGTAAGCAATCACTTAATAAGAATTTAAAGCTTCCATTAAAACAAACCGAATATTCGAATATATTCGAATATGGCAAACCGAATATTCGAATACTGATTTCAGTATTCGTTCCCATCCCTACTATTTAGTTTCTATCACCGAACACTCATTTACGGAAACATACGGAATATTCCTGAATGCCCGATCAATACTTACGCACAATACGGTTCTTTCTCTTTAAATGTAATGTTGGCCTTAATTGATGCAAAATACAACATAGATATATTGCATAAGCAGCGCCGGAAACACGTTATCGTTGGCTGAAAGGTCATTGAATCCGATTAGGTAAACGATGAGTTGAAAGACATAGAACAACCTACTTTCTTGAAACAGTTATTAGGTGAAAAGACGCACAAATAGTCAATATTTAGAGCAAGCTTTCAATACAAAATGACCCTCTGCATAAATTGAGGCACAAACATAGTTTTTAATGTAACTTAAATAAAAGCGTTTGAAAAATTTAGAATGCAATATCGTATTTAAATATATCTTTGCAAACATGATACAACCTTGAAATGTATATACATCTGTGTATAAATACATTAAACATAAAGACTTTTACCAGTTATATTTCTTTATCAAATCAAGAAAAAAAACAATAATACTATGCGAATTACTTTTCTAAGAAATGAAAAGATTATTATATCAATACGATATATAAAATTCAAATATACACTTCAAATTTGATAACAATATACAAAACAGGATGAAATATTTTCATTCAAACTTATTTCCAAAGCAGGGTACTTTTAATATTTGGGATACCACTGTCAACAGAACATAACAACATATACACTTGTCATTACCATGTTCTATCCCTTTGTCTCGCAAACTAGCACCGGTTGAGTATTTCGGTTGTCGCGAGACTAGAGTATTCGAACGGACGGCGGATGGACAATGGGCTGATGGAAGGTAAAAGCCTAAATTTTCGTCTGTTTACACCAGTAACTTATAAATAGAAATTTCAAATATATGAAGAAGCTTTGAAATATAAGCTCTTAACTAAACATAAAATAACAAACTATTCAAAACTTACTCTTCAGTAAGCATTTCTTTATCAAATGAAATTTATCTCTATATAATCATATAAATTAATTGTTTCTTTCAAAAATATGTTATTGATAAAGTGTCAAAGCAATATTTAATAAGATAAGTTCTTAAGTAAACATGAAATAATAAACTATTCAAAACTTACTATTCAGTAAGCATTTCTTTATCAAATGAATGTTATATCTATATAATCATATAAATCAATCGTTTCTGTCAAAGAAATTTGTTACTGATAAAGTGTCAAATCAATATTTGATATGTTGAGGCAGACTTCGTCATACTGCATTCTTCAATGAAAATAACAAGTTAATCTTTTAGTACAAACTTCTTTAGATTGTAACACTTACATGCAGATTGCTATCGCTTCTACGAGCATAAGACAGTAAAATGGTTAATATATTTTATTCTCTGGTAATTATTTCTTCAGTAGCTAAGATTTAGTTGATATACTCTGTAAAAGAAGTCTGCGTTTAGTAGAGTAGCACTGCATGAGAAAACAATGTTTGTAAAACAGGTCTAAGTTGAACTGGCTTTGTATTGCATTGAAAAAAAACTGAATACAATATAGGTCTAACTGAATTTTGGTGCATTTTATTACAAGAAACTCTAGTTAGATTACCAGTGTATCTTTTTATGCCACCAAACGGGGAGGATTTAGTTGTTCGATCGTCTATCTGTCCATCCGTGTGTCAGTTTTCTGAAGAATGCGTAGGCCTACAGGTGTTACACTTTATAGGATGATGCCTGAAGTAATTATAGTAACCTTATTTTTGGGCGGTCAGTTGGTCAAAGGTCAAGTTCGCAATGACCTTGAGGTTGAAAACGGTTTAGCTGTAGAACGTTTTATCATGCAGGCTTCAAATTACATACAATGATTGCCTGTTAGTGCATGGCCGCTATCGTTTTGGGTCAATATGTCAAAGGTCAAGGTGAACCTGAGACTGATAAATATTTCCGATCGGTAATTGTAGATAGCTTTTCCTTATAGGCTCCGCCTAGACAACTGAAGAACGCCTTGGCGCTCATTGACCTTGAAACTGAAAAACTGTTTCCATTGATAGCTGAGGAACGCTTTGGCCTAAGGCGTCATACTTGATAGGGTGAATGCCTGTGATCATAGATGACCCCCATGATTTGGGGGTCAGTAGGTCATGGTAATGTTAAGATTGGTCAGAGGTTTTATCAACTTTGAGTAGTTTTTCATATTATGTCTATATTTGTACCCTATGCCGAGGAGAGTTCGAACCTGGGTCACAAGTCACTGTTTCTGGTGTTGTAAACTGAAGAATTTTATTAATATTTCTGACAGATAGAAGAACACCTTCTGCTGAAATGGTATGACCCAAAAATTCAACTGACTTTTTAAATATTTGACATTTTTCTGGTTTAAGTTTAGGACATGCTTGCTCAGTTCTTTCCAGTACCGCATTTACTCGTGCTACATATTCGTCAGGGTTACTTGCGTACACAACAATATCATTAAAGTAAGTGTAGTCCATTAAAGTACATAAAGTACAGTCTCAATACACCGCTAAAATGTTGCACTACAATTTTTCATACCCACCTGATAAAGTAGAAGTTTTTTCAGAATAGGTCTTGCCTGTGCTGGAATTTGATCGTATACGAGCATGAAGTACAAGCCATATCTGACAAGTTTCAACGATGAATTTTATAAATTTTCTAAAAAAAAATATGTACATATAAAATTCAAAAATCGTAATATGTCTGTTCTGTAACCTGTGTCCTCCTACCAGAGCTCGTAAATGACTGGTCAAGATCTAGGTCTTCAAGTATAGACATGTGGTGGCACAAAGATGAGCACTACTTATCTAAGCTGTGCAAACTACAATTTTGAGTTTTAGATGAGTGATACAATCACATACTTTATGCCCTTTGTGCATATTTTCTACTCAGTCATAGGCCATAACTCTAGTATGCAAGGTAACATCCAAAACAAAACACATTTGCACAAATTCACGTGCTGTATAGATATCTCCTAATTTTCTATGACTAAACCAACTATAAATACATTAACATGGAAAACAAGGAATTCAACATTTTTCTTACATGTCACAATCTTAATATATTTCTAGATTTTGTACCTATTAAGAATTAGCTCAGTGGTAAAGCATACTGTCCATGTTCAACAGATCTTTTGCAGAGTGGGTTCGAAACTCAGCATCGACATTTAATTTTTATTTCACTTTTGCATAAAAATTAAGATTCCTTCATGAGCTCTGTGACAACACGGCAGAGAGGTATCTAAAGGCGATACGGCAGATCAGAATAATTTATTATATATCAAAGATGAAATTGATTAAATGCATGCACTTAAGCCATGCAAATAATGAACATACTTTTGTGTTATATAAAGACATATATACAAATACAAACATTCAAAGAAAGAAACAAAAATAATGGAAGCAAAAAGGAAAACGAAATAACCTTCATGAGGATTCGAACCCACAAAACGATTTGCTTATATCCATTTATTGTCTGCATTTTACCCAAATGAGCTCTGTTGTCATATGCTTTGTGGATTTTTAAAATTAAACAAATACTAATATTTGCTTGTCAAGTGCAAGCATTATGAATTGTTATTTCATCAGTTATCATGAATAAGACTCGTCCTCGGCGGGAATAATGTTATCGTTGGGGATTAGCAGTTATGTTAATTTCAAGGGAGGCAATCCAAATAATACTATCCATAATGGCTGTCTGTTGCTAGGGGGCAGTGATTATGCTTTTAAAACACATGTCACAGAAACAGCATTTTAGAACTTTTTGATATTTATTGTCCCACTGTCTTGTAAGCTGTACGGCCGTAAATGTTTAGACACTTCCAAGATGGCGGACGCTGAAAGTCAACACAGGTAGGTGTTCCAGTTTTTCATTAATAACATGTTTTCTTCAACACTTTTACCAGCCACACTTATAGCAAATGATAGCGGAATAACATGTTCCTCCTCGGAATTATCTAAGAGTTTGTTGATTTCATTGTTTCTCAAATTATATTGACGTAAAATGTGCCAGTCTGATGAAATTAAAATCGAATCGAGGAACACACATTATTTTCGGTCGTATCTTTTTCAATATTTATATCTATTTGAATATTTCTGTGGTATTTTGAAGCTTTTTACTGGTTCTTTACGATGGTAATGCTTGATTTTACGAAACATATCTGGAAATATAAACTTTTTTACGATTTTTAAATTGTCAGTACAGCGGCGTAGACTATACCAACATATTCACGCTGAGCGGTGTAGACACGTTTTTTTGTGAACGGTTTATACATAGAATTAAGGTTTCGATGGAGGCCTTGAGAAACAAAAATCAAACAACACCAAATCATAGAAAGAAAGAGTTGTTTGACATGAAAATTGAACAGCATGTAAAACATGTATATTACTTTACGAAACAAGTGTCAGTATACTGATATAAACATTGAATTCCGGAAAAGGGCTGCCTAAAGGGGCTCCACTTCCGGACAGTTAAACGCCTTTAAAAACTCACCATTTTCAAAGAACTGTTACACATGTTCGTTTTGATGCATTTGCAATAGCGTGCGAGTGGTGAAATTTCGCATAACAAGGTGGAACACAGTTTTCAGCAATTGTTTATCTTTATTTCTTTACAAATGGCATTCATTTTCAAAGGGAGACAACTGTTCCCAATTATTTTAAGTACAAATGGCATTCATTTTCAAAGGGAAACAACTTTTTCCGATTATTTTAAGTAATCTTTCAGAAAAAGTTGTCTCCCTTTGAAAATGAATGCCATTTGTAAAGAAAAAAAGATAAACAATTGCTGAAAACTATGTTCCACCTTGTTACGTGAAAATTCACCACTCGCACGCTATTGCAAATGCATCAAAACAAACATGTGTAACAGTTCTTTGAAAATGGTGAGTTTTTAAAGGCGTTTAACTGTCCGGAAGTGGAGCCCCTTTAGGCAGCCCTTTTCCGGAATTCAATGTTTATATCAGTATACTGACACTTGTTTCGTAAAGTAATATACATGTTTTACATGCTGTTCAATTTTCATGTCAAACAACTCTTTCTTTCTATGATTTGGTGTTGTTTGATTTTTGTTTCTCAAGGCCTCCATCGAAACCTTAAGCGAAAAAACTGAACGGTGTAGATACAAGTTTTGAATGGTGTATACATTGTTTTCCATTTTGGGTTTATGCCATTCACGTGTTATTACTGTTGACACTCAGAAAGAAGTTAACATATCGGACCATTTGTTAACGTATCTGACAGCAGTAATTTTCGTTTTTAGAATAAACATACATTGATTTTTAATATGTTTGGTGTATATTCCCATATACATGTGGTGTGGTTTTAGTGTATACACTGATGTATACAACTGATGCTAACGGTTGGCTATAAAATGGGTTAACGTATCTGATGATTTTGTTAACGTATTTGATGATTTTTTTCTGTGTACAATCAAATACATATCTATGTCCAGACTATTCACCAAATGTGAAAAGGTAATTTGCACAGGTAATTGTTATATACTTTCATTAAGAACGTATGCTAAAATCTGTACTTTTTCATTTTTCAGGTCTATAATGGCGAAAAGTCGAGCTTAATATAAAAAAGAATATATATAGAGAAAAAAGAAGAATGATTAATCATACCTGGAAAAGGAGCATTTACGAGCTAAAGGAAACCGAGAGTCCATTAACAAGCACAAATTCGTTTGAGAATGATACAACAAGAATGCAAATGATGCCTAGATCACAACATGATCTGAATCTGCTTGGAGTAAAAATCATTCTAGAAAAGTAATAAAAAAACTGGAGATGTCAGATGCAATTATTGCTGAAGGGAGAGAGGCAGCACAAAAAAGCAATATCTCAGTCAATGAAAAGAGTATGATGAGAGTAGTCAGTGGAAGAATAGTAAAAAAAGTGTAAGTGTTAGACACTATCAGAAAGCAAACAGGTCTTGGTAGAAAAGGGCTGAAAAGTTCCAACACGAAGATAATGAGACCCATTTGTCGAAAACGACTCGACGAAGAGAGAACATGATGAAAACAGAAATCATTTAGTTCCTTGAAAGGGAACATCATGTCAGTATTCAGATGCCTGGGAAAAAGATACCAAAGCCCATGAACCAAGGTGATAAGAGACAAGTGCATATCCTCAATCATTATCTAGAGAATATATATCGAAAGTATAAAGCAGAAAACCCAAACATAAAGATTTCTAAATAAAGTCCAAGACAGTAAAGCCGACAATGAAAACGTAAAGTGACAGATGAAAGTTCCTGTTGTTGGATCATTTGTTTTGGCTAAATATGAGGGCAAACAGTATGTGGGTAAAATCCGACTCCAATGAAAAGGATGCGCATGTTTCGTTCATGGAAAAGACCCGTGTCAAATGGTCGATACCACTGTTCAGATGGCCTTCAAGAGCTGATGAATTGTGGGTACACTTTGAAAACATCATATCTTTAATCTAGGAACCGTCCCCCTATGGTAAGACCAAAAGGCAGTACAGATTGAACAATAATGACTCTGCTTTCTTTGCTAACTGATGTTCAGACTGATGTTCAGTTTACGACAATTTAACTTTAGAGTTTTTGTGTTAACGTATCTGATGACATTTTTCTTTGACTCCACTAGCAATAGCAGAAGTACTAGTATAAGTTATATTCACATAATTATGTAAATTTACATTGAATGTGTTTGAGAAAATGCAGTATTCTTTATATACCACTTTTCCTACTGATTTAAACTTTAACCGTAATAAATGATTAATTTTTAACTGTTTTTTTATATTTATTTTACTGATGTATGGACATTATACAGAAACGATGCAGTAGAAAAAATTGTGAGGTATCGGTCAAACAATATGCATATGTTATGATAATGTTTGTTGTAATAGTTCTTTTTCACATTTCCATTCATTAGATGTGTTCATTCATTCATTGTTGCCTTTCATCAGATATACCTCTGGTTTACGCATAAAATTATTATCATATATATACAAACATAAAATAATTAGTATAAATCAAGTAAGGTAGTAAGCAGAGATTTTTTTAATATAGTTACCTTTGTAATATGATAGTTATTGTAAGATTTGTGTTAAACAATAGCGGTGTAATTTTGAAAGATATATGAAAGTGGTCAGTTAACAAGAAATTTTTCATTTGATTACACTATGCAAAACGTAGAACAAAAACGAAACATTGTTAATTTTGATTTACATACATAAATGTTTCTAAATTTCCATAACAAAGTTTTACATGATACAAAAGTGTAATTTTGTCAAACTTAATTTCACTGATTAACGTATCTGATGAGAAAAGTCAACACCTTTAAAAAATATGATTTTTTTGGTGTATTAAGTTGGTTGGGAATCACCCATTATCAGTTTTATGAAACTTGTATGTTGTAATTTCAATGAAAATTGAGATAGGTTTGATCAGATTTACTTTCATTTTTCCCATTTTCAAAAATGATGTTGGAACTTTAAGTGAATTTGAACGCGTAGTTAATTTACATATATTTTTAAATGGCATTTTTAGCATAGCCGAAATTAACTTGTATCTACATCGTTCAGTTTTTTCGCTTAATTCTATGTATAAACCGTTCACAAAAAATCGTGTCTACACCGCTCAGCGTGAATATGTTTGTATAGTCTACGCCGCTGTATTGGCAATTTAAAAATCATAAAAAATTTGATATTTCCAGTTATGTTTCGTAAAATCAAGCATTACCATCGTAAAGAACCGGCAAAAAGCTTCAAAATACCACAGAAATATTCAAACAGTTATGATTACTGAGTAAGATACGACTGAAAATAATGTGCATTCCTCGATTCGATTTTAATTTCATCAAATTGGCACATTTTTCGTCAATATAATTCGAGAAACAATGAAATCAACAAACTTTTAGATAATGCCGCGGAGAAACATGTTATTCCGCTATCATTTGCTATAAGTATGGCCGTTAAAAGTGTTGAAGAAAACATGTTATCAATGAAAAACTGGAACACCTACCTGTGTTGACTTTCAGCGTCAGCAATCTTGGAAGTGTCTAAACATTTACGGCCGTACAGCTTACAAGACAGTGTGTCCTGAACATCACGAAACTTTAAAGACCACATTGATCAAGCACAGTAGACGTTTTACTATCCTAAACATTCGTACTGAAATGTAAAGTACAAAATACAAAAACAGATATAGCTCTAGTGTGACATGTGTGCAGTTATGTTCCTAACTATCCTTTTACTTATTCTATGGTCATTTAGTACACAACAAAAGTATTATCTTTCTACTCAGGGCAAGAAAATGTTCTGTCAGTCCCTGTTTTGAACCCGGGACTCTTTGCTTACAGGGCAAGTGCTCTATTGCCTAAGCTAACCAGTTACAATCACATAGATAAATTGTATCAATAACATTGTTGAAAATAAACAAACAAGAGGGCCATGATGGCGCTATATCGCTCACCTGAATTTAATTGCTTGGTTAAACAAATTTCTTTGCTAATGCTTCAAAAACAAACAAAAAATAGATGAGAAGGTCATGGTAAAGTTTCTTCAATATAAGTACTGAAATCTGTTAAAAATTATACACACGGTCCAAATCTCTTTGCTGTAGCTTCAAAAACAAGAAAGTAGGTTAGCAGGTCATGGTAAGTAATATTTAAGATCAGTATTGAAATATGTATCAAAAGTTCTACATGTGGTCCAAATTTCCATGCTGTATCTTTAAAAACACGAAAGTTGGTCAGAAGGTCACGATTAAGACTATTCAAGATGACTATTGAAATATGTATAAAAAATATACAGGTGGTCCAAATTTCTATACTGTAACTTAAAAAAACGAAAAAAGTAGGTCAGTAGATCACGATTTAAGTAGGTCAAGGCCACAGTCAAGTGACCGCTAATTACTTGGGGTCATCAGGTAATTATAGTTAAACAGTCTAGGAAATATGATCAGATAATTTTTCAAGTATTTTTTCCTATATAACTCATACAAGTGACCCCCGGGGCGGGGCCTCTTTTCAACCAAGGGGCATAATTTGAACACTCTTGTTAGAGAACCAATAGGCAATTCTACATACCAAATATCACAGGCCTAAGCCTTGAACTTTCAGACAAGAAGATTTTTTACGTATTTCCTTTAAAAGTCTATGTAAAACGTGGGACCCCCTGGGTGGGGTCTCTTTTCACAAGGTAGCATCACAAGGTAATGCTACATGCCAAATACCAAAGGCCTAGATCTTGCGGTTTCAGACGAGAAGATTTTTAAAGTTTCTTTCCTATATAACACTATGTAAAATTTGGGACCCCCGGGGCGGAGCCTCCTTTCACCCCTTGGGCATCATTTGAACAAACTTCATGGATGATGGGGGATGATTTGAACAATCTTGGTACAGGATCTCTAGATGATGATACATACCAAATATCAAAGCCCTGGGACCTGTGGCTTTGGACAAGAAGATTTTTAAAGTTTTTCCTTTCGGTTGCCATGGAAACCAGAGTTCTGTATGGAATTCAATTCTTTGAACAATTTTTAAAGTAGACCATCCAAGAAACATCCCTGTGAAGTCTCATCAAAATTGGCTTAGTGGTTTAGGAGATGTTGTTTAAAGGAAAGTGTGGACGGACGTCGGACGCCGGATGGACGGACGACGGACGGTGAGTGATCACGATAGCTAACCCTGAGCACTTTGTGCACAGGTGAGCTAAAAAGAAAAACTGAGCTGTGTGGGCAGTAGCCTAATGAAGAAAAAATGGAGAGTATTCATTGAAAATGCGTGCTGGTAAAGTCCAGTTGTCCCATTCTCTCCTTTGCACTCACCAATTTAGTCCTATACCATGTCACACTCGACCTTCCCATATTTCTCCCTTGAATTTCTAATGGGACATAATTATCAAGCTTGCGGTTCCACATTAGGCGCCAAATGTAACAGGGTGGGCAAAATGTGCAGTCAGTCTGGGGAAACCTTTCAATTTGTTTTTGTTATTTTGTAGGTACAACGTCGTGTGGTTTTCGTTTTCGCAATTATAGTCTTGTGTGCCGGCGCTTTTCTTCTTAGGCGAACATCTGAGCAAAGGTAGGCCGAAAAGGAGCTGACGGAATCTACCTTAACAATTAGATGATATGCTCGGAATGAATTTTCTTAGTGTTATTGATCTCTGTTGATAATTATTGATCTCTGTTGATAATGTGGAAGGATAATGTTATGCTTTAAATGTGTTGGTGTTTACATTTTAATATTGTATTTTTATAATCACTGAATTTATTGAAATTGATGTTACAAATATTTTTCCTTGGTTAATAGTTTAAATAACAACCATCATTTATTTTATCAAGAATTTCTTGAGACATTTGTTTACTACTGTTGTTGAATAAGTGCTAAAATGTTTCCTCATAACACGGGTTTCCAGTCAACCCCTGTCAATAATTAATAGAATTATTTGATATTACTTGAAATTAGAACAATACATACAGCCTTCTCTAAATTTATTAAACATGTCACCAATCTGTACCATCAATATATTCAAATAGATATAGATACGTAATAATAAAACCTTAAAATATTGCTTGCAAGTTACATGTATATTCCTATTTTCCCTTTCAAATTGATAAGTTTGGTTGTGTCGGCCGCTCAAATTTGGTAGCTCATCGACCGGAAGGGACCAAGTGTAGCAAACTAATTAGATTAAACATTACAAGTGAAACTGCCAAAAGGATCCCGGTCGCCGAGTCACCTTTGAAAATATTACTAATGGCATCAAATGCTACGCGTCGCATTACCAAAAGAGTCCCACTGATCGTGCAACCATAGACCCCAGCTTCCAAGTTGATCGTACCGTGAATCGGTACCAACCTTGAAAGCAAAGAACCCATAATCACACTACCAGCTCGATACGAGGTATGCCGGTAGAACATGTAATGCGTTACTGGCAGCAAACACGTCGACTAGGCCTTACAAAAACTACATGGGCCAGACCTAGTGACCCGAAGCAACATTCAGGTCAACGACAGACTACCAACAAACCCGAAGCAACATTCGAGTTTACCACTACTTAGTGACCCGAAGCAACATTCGGGTCGACAACAATAGGTAAACAAGTAACCGGAAGCAATAGTCCAGCTGACAACCATTGAAATAATCTGGTGACTCAAAGTAACAATAACAGCTTACATAAAGTAGTGACCTGCGAAATAAGATAGGAAAATCCGAATAAGGACGGCCATGTCTCCTCTTGAATGCAAAATAGAATGCCATCGAGGAGAGAAGTCACGCCCATATTCCGAAGTAAGCGAAATTTTAAATTGTAAATAACGATAGCTTGTTAAATTTACTTCATAGGAACTGCAACGCCTGGGCACCTTACGACCAATAAGAATTTTACCGCCACAATAAATTTTAATTTATCCCCCAAAATTATTATTGAGACACACAGAGATATTTTATTATTGCAGATTTCAAATAGTACAGATAAAACTCCAACCCTACCTCATTTAAGTGGACCCCATCAGATCTGAAAATATTAGTAGCCGTATCAATATCTGTGCTCACTATATCACTCTTGCCAGACCGACTTGTAATAATCCGGCCCGATCTATTTATTTGTTTGCGTTTGACTTCAATAGCTTTGACATTACAGGCCCCCACCAGATCCTCCTTGGTAAAATATCTACCCAAATGATAATTGTCTGGGGGAAGGCATCGCGTAAGTATTTCACTTCTGTCTCTATTAGCTTCCTTAGCTCGATAGCGGATAAACTTGTCAAATCGTTACCACCTAAATGTAAAATGACAGCCCTTGGTGGCGATGACAGTAACACTTGAGTCTGTACAGAATGGCGAAATGAGGTCCATCGAAGTCCGCTTATTCCCCACCAGGCTATAGTTATCTCGGGTAACGACAGGTTTGGTTTGCTCTGCTGCTCGTTTACCAGCCCAAAACGAAATCGAATCGCCCAGGACCCACACGTCTACAAATAATTATTAAATGGAATTGACAAAAATACCTTTAATGTGGAAAATTCGCTTTAAACGGAATAACTACCAGAAAGAACTGACTTTTGTGTACTTTGAAAAATGTTGTCCGCTGATACAGTTAAGAGTGGGAAAACACCTCTTGACTGTATAATTACGTTCGGATATATACTTTATAGCAATTAGATTTCCATCTACCAAGTTTCATAATTCATAATAAAAAAAACCCTTAGTTTCCAAGTCTGTAGCCCGGCCGATTCTAAAGCTATGCGATTTAAATGTACCAGTAATTTGATTTTTATTCAAACATTTATACAGAATGGCTGCAAATTGAGCTCCGGTAACCGGGGTGCCATCTTGGTGACAAAATAAGATTCCTTCATTTTTTGATCTTACGGCCAAGAAATCTAGTAATGCTTGAACCGCACAGACAGGCCCGGATTCTCTGGGTATTTTTAACACAGTCGGTTTTCCCCTTTGGTTTGTTTTACTATGCCGAAGTTGAATTGTAAGATATTGGTTATCAATCACGGACAGATCTGATCGTTTAATGGGCCCCTCAAATTGTCCCCTAAAGGAGACAACTAATTCGCTAACCCTGAACAATCCAAAGTATGTTAACGTAAAGAGTGAAGTAAACAGTTTTGCATCATAGGCATTGACGCATATTTCTCGTAAAACTCTGCAAATAGATGTCAAAATAGGCAGAGTTAGTGGGGCTCTGGTATCATGTGTGATACGGTTCCTATGGCAACCCTCTAGTAATATATTAACAATGAAAACCTGGGTTATATCGTAATATCCAGAACGTTTGTGAAAATAATTTAGCCCAGCTGTATACGTCGTGATTGTCTTGGGTGACAACCCTTTTTCTAAACAATAAGCCATAAATAAAGTGACTTGTTGAGGTATAGGCCAACTGTCTGAAAGATAGTATAACCGCCTAAAATGTTCAAATGCCCGAAAGGCAGTATTTTATTTTAGCCTCGAATTCATTGAAATCCCTGACAGAAGCAGCTGTCTAGCTCTAGATCGAAGATGTCCCAAAGAAAAGTTGGTATCAGATAGGGGCTGACGTCTGCGTCTGGAGCTAATTCTCTGAACTTGTTCAACTGAAAACGAGATAAAGCGTCGCAGATTTCATTGGTACAACCCGAGACATGAGAGGCTTTGATTAAAATATTCAAGTTAAAGCATCTCAACGTTAATATCCTGACAATGCAAATAACTCGTTCCGATTTAGAGGATAACTTGTTAAGAATGTGAACCACAGCCTAAAATCGCTGTTAAATCTTATTATTTTATTCATCAGATCCTTTCCCCAAATAAATATAGCTACCAAACTCGGGAACAATTCCAATACTGTTATATCTGACATGATACCGCACATGTGCCACGTGTCCGGCCGCTTCGCAGAACACCAATGGCCTTTGAAGTATATACCAAAGCCTAATCCCTTGCCACCCGCGCTATCAGTGTATAACTCTGTATCGGTGTTCGTGATCCAATAACGGTCATGGAAAATAGAGATACCGTTATTTTTTTTAGAAAAACTAACCACATTGCCAAATCAAGACGTATCTCTTTTTTAATTCGAATGTGATGAAAAGGCTTCGTGAGACCACAAACTGAGTTTATCAGTCGGCGTACAAAAGGCCTACCCACTACTATGGCTCTGCAACAAAAGTTTAATGACCCAGTGAGAGATTGCATTTTCTTTAATGTTGTTTTATTTCGTGAAAGAATTTCTCCGATTTTTTGTATAACCTCCTGAATTTTTGCAATAGGAATTTTTACGTCATATGGTTTGAATCTAGTTCTAGGCCTAAAAAGATCAGAACCTCTGTAAGGCCTTCAGTTCTGTCGAGCGCTAAAGAAACACCAAGTTCAGACATTGTACTTTTGAACATTTCTAAAGCACGAGTACATGATTCAACAGATTTGTCTCTCCCTAGAAAGTTATCTAGATAGTGTATAAAGCTATCTGACTGTAGCTCTAATTTAACACAAAATTCAAGAAACCTAGCAAACGTTTCAAAAGTTATGCAGCTTATCGACGCCACAAATGGGAGCGCTTTGTCAAAAAAAATGACCATCATAGAAAAATCACAGTAATTCAAAATCTGCGGGGTGAATAGGTATTAAACGATATGCACTTTTAATGTCTGACTTGAAGAGTTTACAGTTTCGTCCTAGATCTTGAACTAACTTAACTGCCTTGTCGATGCTAGTGTATTGGACAGAGCATAAATCTGGGTCAATAAAGTCATTAGTTGAGCCGCCAGGGGGATACGACAAATGATGGATCATTCGGAATTCTCCCGGTGTCTTTTTAGGAACTAAGCCTACCGGCGAAACTATTAAATTAGGAAATGGACGATGAACAAATGGACCTGCTATTCTTCCTGTCTCTAACTCTTTATTAATTTGATATTTTATTATTTCCGGACTGAGTGCAACAGAACGCAATTTTTTTGAATCTCGTGGTAAGCGAAGACCTGTGTATTGAATGGAAGATCCTTTCGTAAAACCGTCTAGTAAAAACTTTGATTCACTGGCTTCGTACGAAAGTGCATATTGTTTCAAGGCTTCCACTTCTACCGGTGATTTTGCCAAATTAGAAATATCAAAATTGTTGAGCTGTTGAACTGAGGGGCTGTTTGTTGAGTTAAAGCTTACAGTTTTATTGTTTTCTTGGTTGACCTCGTTTAGGTCCCCTGAACGGTCGGCGAAAGCCCCTGCCACAAAAATTAACCTAAGAGCTTGTCATTTGACTTTGACCCGAAGGCCCCGACTGGGAACAGGTGACCTCTGGATGTGGTGCAAAACATTTTGCGCATATATGAGGATATTTACAGTTTGACCAGAAACAACTATCTCTGTTAAAATCATGGCACGTGTACCTGAGAGGATTTATGACTGACTGATTTGCAAACTGATTATCCTTGACATGTATACATCGCCACCAAAGTTCGTTATTTGTTTGTGACCAGAAGACGGACATAAAGCCTGGCGAAGGCGGAATTGTTCGTCATAAATTCTCCATCCGTTGCCCCCTTGGCGCATTGCACAGTCGCGTATATTAAACATATAGCGAAGTAACTCATGAACTTTATCACTATGTGTCTGAAGGTAAATGGAAGCATAAATTATAAATGCATTCGTCCATTTTTCTATAGCTGTAATTTTATCTTTGCATTCTTTTTAAGATGACTCAATGTGGCCGTCCGCCGAAAGTTTGAAAACACTAGCTTTACAAAATTCAGACTGTTCGATAGCCCCTTTTAGGAGTAAGGCCAGATTAACATATCCTCCACGACAAATTTGTTATTTTAAAGATGACGGTACATGTGCAGCCAAATCATCATTTGATAAACGAACGGATGGAAAATTATGATTAAAGGAGGCATTTTGACACGTTTCATTGATCTGACGGGGTGGCAGAGGTATAGTTTTGTCGTGTCCATTGTCAAATCCTATATTAGAAGTACTATTTGACCTTGAACTAGTCTCATTACCGTTACAAGACATAAGACCTGAACTACGAAAAACCTGTTCAAATTCAATAATATTAGACCCAACGGCATTTAACGATGTAACAATATGTTACCTCCGTCATCTATATCTGATGGCCCTGCAGGGCCATGTGGCGGTGTTCTCGGCCCAGTAATTATGTGTATTCGTATCAGTCAGTAAGACGGGAACCAGTTATAAGAAAAGACCGAGAGATAACCGTGTGACCATAGCAACGAGCATAACAAGTATTTCTCGAATAAATAAATCAAATTATTTTTAGTTAAAAATAATTCATCTTATGGTGATAAAAAGTTGTATGCTTATATTTCATTGGTTAATGTTAATTTGCTTATTGAAATCTGAAATGATTTTCAATATCACACAGTCAGCTTTTAGAAAAAGATATATAATACTTGGTTCTCCAAGTGTTTCCATTTGAGTTGATAGCTATTGTATGAAATATTTGTTTGAATTACCAGCATAGGAAATATTTGATTGCTATTACATCTGATAGACTGTTGAATGTGTGTACATAGTGAACTTGTGAGATTTCTCACATGAAATTATACAGAAACAAGAAATTTAAACAGTGTTAATTATATTAGCATAATAAATAAAAATAAATAATTTTTCAACAAATCCACGTTTGTCTGGATGAGCAAAGATCACTTCACACCTCTGATTTTTTTCTAGTACCAGCAGTGTATGTTAACCAACATGTCATATATCTTTTTAATGTACTCCGAGAAAATGTTTCTTTTCATATTGTAATATTCATAATGTTATTTTTTGATATTTCATTATGATATTTGTTTCGTATACGAACATGATTTTTATGTGCCGATGTATTTTTAAAAACTTTACAAAGCTGTTACAGAAATGTTTGGGATTTTTTTTTCAGGAAAAAGCTTAAAATAAGCTGAATCAAATTTTGTATTAGATTTGTGTGCACAATACTTGATATGCATTACAAATACACTTGATACTAGCCAACATGTGGTTACGAATTTATGTCCAAACTCGACAGTCAAATGCTTCATTCATGCTTCATTCAATTGTTTGCAACAGATGGCTGCTTTTACAGGTAACCGTAAAGAAAAAATTCACTTTGACAAATAAGATACGATTAAAATAGACATATGTTCTAAAATAATATATCTGATGAAAAGACTAATTCGTTCTAGCACTCCAGGTGAATCAACAATTTTTTTATTTGTAATTCCTTCATACATAAAGTGTTAATACACTTTCACAAACGATGTATATATTTATGATTTTCTAGTAATCTGATTCAATTTGCCTGATCTGTTAGAATCTGATAGATGTATATGTGAGGGAGTGCAGTGGCAAGGAACTGGTGGTCCCATTTTAAAATTATCTATCTTTTTTGAAAATCTTGCCTGAGTGAGAGGGATTGCAGTGTTAAAGAACCACAACACTTGCTGACCACATTTTCCCTTAAAGAGTAAGGAAAGCTTGACAATAAGTAATTCTGTATGAAAACCATTCTCAAGCCTTTCATAATGCTGAAAGAATGTTTAAGATCGGACCAATATTGAAACAGATATGGCAATTTGAAAGTTAAGAAAATGGCTGATCATGGAAGCAGCCATTGTAGTGTGTTTATCGCGTTATTTACACACTGCACTGCTGAAATTTTTATCTAGCAAATAACCTTTTAAATAGATTAATGTTCGTATGCTTCTTGGGTGTAAGGTGTAAAACATGATAGTTTCTTTCATTATAGCTAGAAAATGTAGACATTATTTTACAAAAATAAGTAAATACAGTTTAAATATATATCTAAAAAATTAATAAATCAGCCTTTTTTGCCACGGAAACAAAATGGCAGCCAATTTGACCTAATATTAAAGTGCTCATAACTTTCTAATTTTTACTCCGATTTTGAAAGTTCTTTCATTTCTTTAAATGATTTAAGAAATCTAAGCTGTTGAAATTGACATAAGAACAATTGCCTTCCTCTTTAGCACAACTTCCATGGCCGAAAAGCCTCTTATGCTACAGTACTTCCGAGAAGCATCCGTCGGTGTTTAGGGGGTTTGCGGATTTCTGACCGGAGCTGTTGGTTTAGAATGCCTCATGAGGATCTCTTGCCAAGTTTGAGTTAACCCCTCAATATTAAAGTGAAACCTTGTGTGAGCTTCGCTATGTACGAGGCAGGTTCTCGTTATTTTTGTATAGCGTGTAAAAAAAAAAGAATAGTAATAAATTGTTTGTAAGGTCTAACAAACAATCGATTTATTATCTCCAAGGTAGGCTTTTTAAGAATAATGTTAGGTAACCTAATTTAGATAGTAAACAGTTTACATCAAAATATAGAACTGTGCTCAGACATATTTATCTGTATTATAACTGTACCCACAAATTGATAACTGGTGGTGTAACTTTTTACTCATGGTGAGATATTCCTTTCAAGATCATATGGTACATATATAGATTATTTGGTGTTATTAACCAGCACCCTTGTCAAACAGATTCAAAAGTGGCCATAATTAATTAATAAATTAATGCTCGTTTTCGATTTTACTTCTCATATTATATATTGTTTTAACAGATTTGACGTTGTATATTATACTAAAGTCTTAAACTGAACATATTGCCTTTGGAAGTGCCCCTCAGTTGAATAAGTTAAACATTCACGAGATAGATATTTGTGGTGATAAAATCAAGAGACAGAGTAACATCAGATATTTGGGGGCCTATTTGGACGAAACTTTAACTTTCAAAGAGCATATAAAAATAAAGTGTAGAACGGCAATGTTGAATTTTTTCCGAATCAAAAACATTCGCAAATATTTTACTCAGGATGCAACTGAAACCTTAGTGCTATCGCTGGTTATTTCGCATTTAGACTACTGTAATGTTATTTTATACGGTATTTCTGATTGTGACATCGCAAAACTGCAACGCATTCAAAATATGTGTGCGAAGTTAGTTCTGAATCGTAGAAGAAGAGACAGTTCTAAGCAGGCACTCTACGATTTGCACTGGCTGCCGATCAAAGCCAGAATAAACTTTAAGATCTTGACGTACATGTTCAATTGCCATGTTGGAAATGCGCCTGCATATTTGATTGAACTCTTAACACCGAAAGTCCCCCAGCGCTCCCTCAGATCCTCGGAGTCATCAGTTGACTGTTACACCGTCCCTTTCAACAAGCGAAAAACTTTTAGTGATAGAAGCTTTAGTACTATAGGGCCAAAGTTGTGGAACAATTTGCCGCTGAACATCAGACAAAGTTCTTCAATTGACTGCTTTAAAAAAAGTTGAAAACGCATTTCTTCAGAGACTACTTTGCATTATTCTAAGTTTTGACTGAGTTTTAAAACAGTGATGCTAGTGACAGTGATAGAAATTTAATGTTTGTCTGTGATAATTATATGTTAGTAATATTTTAAAATATAGTATTATCATTAACTTTAAATTAATAATTGCTATTTTAATTCGTTTTAATTTATCTTATTTAAAATATTTTATATTTTATATTGAATATTTTATTTCAACTTGTATTGTAAAACGCCATTGAATATGTTTTAAATGTAGAAATAGGCGTTTAAGCAAATAAACTAGTTTCAGTTTCAGTTTCTTAATCAAATGTTTAAATTCATAATCTTTGACTGTAAGAAGAAGACTTTATCAATTTCGACATTGTATTATACTTTGAGTAAAACCGAATTTTGATAAATGTATTTACAATGTTCATTTTATTCCTTCTGTATTAATGTCATCATTACGTTGATTGTGCTTTATTTAGTTATCAACGAGATTTTATTTTAATTATATATTTGAGTTTGTTGTCACAGGAATGAATCAATACATTCTTAACTTGTTTATTTTTTCATTTATTGCAAGTTATGAACATGTATTTATTGATGAAATCAATCTATCAACTAATCAGTCAATCCATGAATTAGTCAATCAATCAATCAATCAATCAATTAATCAATTAATTTATCAGTCAATAAATACTTTTACCATTTAGTCACTTCCGCATTTACTTATGCTTATGTATGCACTTGATGATTGTTCATTTAATATTTCATCCTTATTCATTCAACCTGTCATTCAATTAATCAGTCAGTCAAGCTTTTAATTAATCATCATTTAGAATGTGTCACTGCATTGTTTAATAAGTTTATTTATTCATTTAGTGTCATTTGTTGATTTTTGTTAAACATAAAGAAGACACCTGACTAAGACCTGTGTTTTTAATCAAATTATCTTTATGTTGCTACTGACTCGCAGTTATTCACAAATACATACAATAGGATAAATTGTGTTTTCTTATAGTAAATAAAAGTTATTTCCTTTAAATAGTAAATCAGATGCCAATGCAAAGTCAAACCATATGCTTCCTTAGCGTCTCTAGCTACCAAAGTTTGTTAAACGTAAGGATGTACAAGCGTTTTTAGGTTGTTGTTTTTTCTTTCAGGACATTTGCCATTTTTATCATGTTTCTTTGACTAGTTCTTTCTAACATAATTGTTTTCCGAAAATCAATGCCAAATTATCAAATTATGAATAATAATGCATTGAACAGATTCTACTTTTTTATTTTCTGAAAAACTATTCTCAAATTTAAGTGCATTATATTTTGAACAGTTGTGGAATTTTCTGAAAATATTGACACAGTTTAGGAAATCGTAAAATTGGTGTGTACAAATATATTTTAATTGTAGAATTTTGTAAGTAGACATATTAGATCTTTATAGTTGTTGATATATTTTTATGAGTGGACTTAAAATTCTAATATATTCATAAAACTGAAATTACTCTTGTGTCTTCATTTAATTTAACATATGAGTTGACTTTACTTAAATTAATAGTTAAAGTGGTGTGATAATAATTAAATTTATTATTGCAGCCATTGGCATTTTAATAGTTTTGAAATAACGCAGAAAATGGTTATAAAAGGAATCCTGGCTTTTCCTTGAAATAATTAAGCCATCTGAACATTTTACCCAAGTACGCCCCAGGGACCTGGGTTTACGACACACTCAAGAAACATGAAAGTTATGGCACAGATCAAGAAATATTTGATTTGAGGAGGGAGGGTGGGGACACAAGTTTTGAATGAAGGCGTCACCGGCGAGGCGCATAACACCGAGTTGGGTTATATATAGTATATATGGCAGGATGTCCTCTGCTTGTGTTAGGTGGGGGTGGGGGGTCTCGTCTTGGAAATTTCTGAAATATAGGTATGAACTGGTAGCCTATGTTGCATTTTTGTCTAGATTTAGAGGTACGAGACTGGGGTTCTCTCGTTAAAGTGGGTCAGAAGGATCTCGCCACGAAAAAGTTTATACTTCATATTATCTAGGAAATATAAATTAATAAAAAGAACTAAATATATCAAAGTTCATCAGTTTGCAACAGCAAAGTATTTTTTGAAATCTAAAAATCAGACTTTTTTTGTAGACTTAAATACCTTGTTTTCGATTAAAAAAAAGAGGACGGGATGATTATGCCAACGTGGAAAGAATAGTGGCATTTATGCTTAATATATAATTATGATATCACCATTTATTCATAGTTACCTGTAAGACCTTAAATCCCTATAACATTTAGTGGGATATCATATGTTTTATAAAGTGCCCCCCCCCCCCCCCCCCCCCCCCACACACACACACACTAACACATTTTTCAATGCTATATTTAATTTAAGAAATACTTAAACATCGGGTGAAGAAAATGCCCTTTAGACTGAAATCGAGTGTATTTACCTGTGCTTTTTTCTGCTCTTATTTGTCGTCTTAACTTATGTTCTTTAAGCTCACAAAGTATGAAAAAATTCTTAACCGAAGAAAAACATTCATAAAAAATAAAATGTTATCCAGAATACTTACTTTTATATTTTATATTTTGCAGCAGTTGTAAAGTTTCTACACTGTCATTCATGCTGCAAAACAAAACCAAACAAAAAACAATTGTAACATAATGTATTGTCTTGCAAACAAAATCAAAATCTTCATCTAAACACTAAAGCCAGCTAGTGCTAAAAGTTGTTTATCAGGTACATAGCAGATCATTATGTGATTTATTGCTCTCTTCATTGGGCTGACCGCACAGATAAGACTGAATGTAAACCATTCAGTTTCAGACCCATTGTCCTATAACTGCATGGTATATGCAGATGTATCGTCTTAGAATTGATACACTGGTAAAAGATAGAAGATTTTACCAGGAAAACAATATCCTGACACAGAAACGTTTTCAATCCGTAGATCTTCAGATGCTATAAAATCTGAAACCTACGTTAATAGAATCTTATGGATCTGTATTAATATTTGTATTTATTTTCCATTTATGATTCAAAATCAGTATATTACGTGGATTCACGTCAGATTTTATTAAAGCCTGTTATTGTGTTTATGCTCAGGGTAGGTTCCTGAACATTCAGGTGAAACCTGGTGTAAGTGAGCTTCGCTATGTACGAGATAGGTTAACGTTATTTTACATAGCATGTAAAAATGAAATAGTAATAAAACCTTTTAGATCTAACAAATTAGGTTATCACTTGAATATGGTAAATCATGGCGTAACTCACATCTGACAGATTCATTGAAAATTCTTCATGTTTCGGAACAAAATGGACCGGGTGTAGTTTCAGCACAAAATAACTAAGTAATTAACAGGAAGAAATTTGATACGGAAGTTAAACGTCTTAAACGTTTTTACCGGTACAAAGGTATTGCTTCAGACTGGAAACGAGTCATTCCTATGCAAGCTAAACTTGAAGATGGATCTGTTTCGTCTGATACTAATGATGTACTGGAACGCTTGAAAGAAGATTTTAGTACAATTCTAAATGATGATAATGTTTATCAAAACTTAGAAGATGGATATGTAAATACTTCTACAGATACATTTTTATTGCAATATCAACATTTTAGAAGTAAGATATGTTGTCGATAAGGCCAAAAGAGGCAAATCTCCCGGTGTTGATACATCATCCAGCGAAGTCTTAAATTGATACGTCAGTTGTTTTATCACATTTATATTCTTCTTAAAATTTATTTTGCACTGGTCGAGTGCTTTCTGTATAGTCTATAATATTAAAAGTCCTGTTCCCAAATCTAAAATTGAAGACCTTAAAAGGACACTGTGTCGTAAAGACTAATAGCATTAACAGCCACTATGTTTAAAGTATACACATACATTGTAAATGATAGGCCATTGAATTAATCCTTTAAACAGAAGGACACAAATATATGATATCATACTGCTGATGTTTCCCGCTATTGTGGGACTTATGCATTTATTGTAAATAAAATCTTGAAAATCTCGAAATCTTGCTTAGAAAAGGCGCAGCACAGTTGACAATATTTCAAGTCTTAAAAATCTTATTGAGACAAGCATTGTGGGGAATCACGTTATTTTGAATGACAGTGTGCACGAAAAAAAATGGCCGCTATTCCTCTCGCTTCGGCTGGAAAAACATTAAAACGTTATTTGAGATAATGTTACATAGCCTGTAATATGCCCCTTACCTTCCGAGTTCCTTTGGTGACTGTAACAATCTCCGTGTATTCATACTTTTTGAGAACACTCGGAAAGTTTGAATGCGTTAGTCATTCTTTGAGAGGCAATTTCCACGGACGTCCGGTATTAATTACAAAACATACATATTTCAAAACTTTTCCGACAACAAATGGCAGCGCAAACACACGAACATTTGACTGAGTATACACTGCAGTAAGAACATATGTTTATATGCATAAAAATCTGTTGTATGTTAAGATTATAATATTATTGAATTGATAAAATGGCGAGGAACATGTACATCAAATTCAGTGGCAGCTTACGCGTACAAAACCGTATTGTACTTAACATTTAAAGCAAATATTGTAGAATCACGTGATAAATATAAGTTACAGAACACGTGTTGAAAGTCGTTAGAATTCAATTTAAAAGTAGTTATTTTTAACGTTAAGGCTTTAAGGCCATTTAACACAAGGAACTGAGACCGAGTCCGAACATATGTTTTTTTTCCGTTTTGGAATCAGCTTGGGCTTTCTCATGTATGCGTCTGATTTTGATCTGAACCGCGAATATGTGTTAATCGACCAACTTATATCAACATATAATACATCACACTTTCCTTGAGAATATAAACTGGTGTCTTACAAGACTAGGATTTCAATTTCGTGCATTTTTTTTCAGTTTCATTTTACGTTTGGGCGTATATGTGAAATGACCCATTGATCGTAATAGTTTCTATTATTTCTGTTCGGTTTCGGTTTGGTGTATACGAGAAAAGGCCTTTACTCTTAAAACTTTTCAGAAATATAGTATGCCTTTTTGCTAATATATTATACAAAAATTACTATATTGACAATTACCAAATGTCATTCTTTCTCTTTAATGCTTCAATTAACCTTAGGTGAAAATCATTTTAACTTAAAATGTCATATATGGCCCATTTTCTCTTCAGCTATGTTTTCGTGATTTGTTGTTTCCTTTAAATTTCACACAAATGCTCCGAAAAGATACATTTGTTAAACCAAATAGTCCAAGTCTTCTCTGATTGTTCATAAACAGAGACATTTGCGTCAAAGTTTGGATTTGGTTCTATTTTTTTAAACTTAAGAAAATGTTAGTGAATTTTTAAAATCATTTCGATCGTTTTTAAACTATAAGCTGTATATTATGTAAGCCATGCACCTCCTTACCAATAATGTCAAGTTGATTAGCAACGACTAGCTTTGTTGAACCGTAACTTTCACACAAACGAATTTGTCACACGTGTGAAAATTTCGTACGAATTCCTCACACACTGCGTGACAAATACGTACGAATATGTCACAAGTAGGTATTGTGAAATTTTCGAGCCCCATTTTTTAACCACGTCTTAGTACCAACGAAATTTTTACCAATATGTCATACATGTGTGAGGAATTCGTACGACTTTTTCACACATGTGACGAATTTGTGTGTAAAAATTACGGTTCAACAGAGGGGCAGAATAGAACAGCAGAACAACTCCAGCAGAATAGCAGAATAACTCCAGCAGAATAGCAGAACGATGAATTTCAAGGGCATATTTGGGTGATGATGGGTCAATGTTAAAAGTGAACATCTTGGCAAGATAATATTTTTGCGGGGCGTTTTTCTTTTATTTTTTTTTTATTTATTTATTTATTTATTTTTTTTTTTTTTTGAGGGGGTTGGGGGAGGGAAAATTTAAAAACTACAGTGCATATGTAATATTTGTAGCAGATAATGATTTGACCTTTGAATAAATAGACCACTAAAATCATGCCGTAAAATTTAAAGATACTCATCTGCGAATCTTAGCTGAACTTTTACCTACTGTATAATCAGCTAGAAGGATTTGACCGTTATAATCTTGTGCCCTTGACCTTAGATCTACATGTAAAGTACTTTAAAACTTCAAATGTACTTCACTTGTAAATTTATTCATCCGAAGAAGTTTGAAAACTCTGTTTCAAAACAATCTTTACGTATTGAGTGATTCCTGTGACAGTGACCTTTGGCATAGTCATAAACAAGTGAATGGAGTATTGCCATGCAATACAATGTCCCTAACCGGCTAATATTATCATCCGAAAAATTACTGTTGTTAATGCTAGGTTCCATGTTCAGGTTTTACATAAGGGTTCTGCATGTTATCACAATGAGGTGATAATTTGAGCCAAGTTTCATAAAAAAAAATCTTCAGTAGGCTAGGACGTATGGAACGGAAACGAATTTCCAATTCTTCCTTCAGTGGTAACCTTGACCTTGTATCAGTGTGCCTAGAACATGGAGCATGTCACGGCTTGATGGTCTGAGCATTTAGACCGAAGTTTGAAGAAGATCCTTCAACGGGTTTGGGACTTGTGGAGAAGGCACGAAATCATATGACCTTGAACTGTGACGTTGACCTTGAGTCGGCGACCCTGAAACATGAGTCCTGTGTGTTGTTCTCATACGGTGAACATATAACTAGTAGGGGACTAAAAGCCTGTTATTTGCTCAGAAGGTATGAGTCAACACAAACGGTACCATCAATACACTTTACATTTAAGAAAATGTCTAATAGTGCATTGTGACATTGACTTTCAATGTATATGCACAGTTTTTGAATAGGACATGTTTATATTTATATTTAAGTCATTTTAAAATCCCATCGTGAATAACAAAGTCACAGGCCGATCACCATATTTACAGAGTGAAAATCAACAAAGTTCAAAAGTGACCTTTTCCGTTGGCTACGGACCTGGGTCTTACACGTTACACGTTTTCATGTTAGACCTGTCGCCCACTTGGCCACCGAAGGGTTCCCGAAGGCAGAGTTCGCAAAATCGGGATGTTTCGACATGTCTTCGCGATCTTCTGAAACCCTTCCGTGTCCTTCTGGAAACCCCTCTGTCCCTTCGGGGCCAAGTCAGTATCAAAAAAACTTCAGCATCCAAATTTTAAAAGTTTTAAAATTTGGACGGCGAATGTTTTATTCGGGACGGCTTCAGGATCTTTTGCAAACCATCGGCAGCCATTCGGGATGTTCGGGAAAACGTCGCCATTTAATCGGCATCTTCGGAAAGTCTTCTGCAAGGCTTCATAATCTTTTTAGCCATCCCAGGAGGTCTTTCTGGGGTATGGGTAGGTGACTTACCTAACAGGTTTAGCTCAAGGGAGGGCAGTTTAAAACAGAGTGAAGATATAAGGGAATCCGGGCACCAGGCCAAATAGCAAAAACAATATTCCTCCCCGCACCACAATCTGTCTAAGTGGCATAAACTTTTGTTTGGAAGGTGTGAAATTTTCGTATGAACAATATTTTTACATATGTTTTTCTACTTTTTTGACTTGTGAAGTATAGGTTTCTACTTTGAAGAGGGGGTGGGGGTATATTAGTAGGTACAAAACTATTTTTTTACAAATGTGTGCCACGTTAAATTCGTACGTATTTGTCACACAATGTGTGAGGAATTCAAATTAATTTTTCACACATGTGACGAACTCGTATGTGTGAAAATTACGGTTCAACATAGCTTTGTATCAATAGGAGTCATTGAAAAACTCAAACTACCTGTTTACATCGGGTTTATTTTTTCCGGCGGGTTAATTTGACCATCTAGTGTCGGGATAGCCGATTATCTAGATATTAATCTTGCGTATTTACGGGCATGTTTTGCGATATTTCTGCATTCAACGAGTTTAATAAATTCAATGCGAAAAGACACAAATGTGACATCCTTTTTTATCACATATCCCCATTGAAAGCAGTCCAATATTAAAATTACAGCACTGCCAGCCATAGGCGTGACGTCATGACAGTGTTTTTGTTACAGTATTGATGATTTCACATTGCCACAAGTGGTACCATGGTTATTTAATAACCTCTTAATCTGTACTGTGTGAAGTTATTTTTTAATAAGTACAGTTGTACGTATTTATTGAACACCCCTTGTTTGCACCTTATACGAAATGGGCTGGAAACCATTGAGAGTGTTTGCAACCATTGGAGCCGTTGTCAAACCCTTCTTTCACATCTACGTGACTCGCCAATTTGAAGGTTTGGTCTAATATTTGCCGCTGTCTACATGTGTCATTAAATAAAATTAAAGGAATACGCCTTGCTTGCAGCAACATACATGTTTGTCAATCTGGATATCACATGATATACCTGAGTCTATAGATGGATTGGAATTTGGAATTTCTTTTATGGAAAAGGTTGCATAAAACCTATTTAGTTTCGTTTAATCATATTTTATTGCATATCTTCATTACATACATCTAAGTAATACAAACGTAATATAGCAAATGGGTTGGACTTTAAGTTATACCAACATTATAAGCAGCCCTTCCCACTGCGTCTAATAATTTGTAGATTAAATTAATGGCTGTTTTTATAATTTAAAGAAATGAAGATAAACACCTAGAAAAAATGTTTCAATGACACAAAAATGAAAAGAAAAAATGGAAACAAAAGGAAAAATCTATGGCTGTAATTCTGTTACTATGCCACCGACGCGACTGACCTACCTACCCCCGTCCCTCGACCCCTTGTTAAACTAGATACTACATGTATTCTGTGACCAGGAAGCGCTATAAGGTCACAATAGCCTAAATAGTTTTCCCTATATATTCTATATAAAACTGACCTTTTTCAAAGAGCTACCAAACATAGCTAGACCCATTTCAGAGAACAAATCCTTACCTCATTTTAAAGAGTTATGATAAAACTGATATAAAATGAAGAGAAAAGTAGGGGTCATGTATCTTCTAAGAGAGATTTCTCTTGTCACATTTACTTACTGTAAACTGACATCAAAATCACACTGCTGTGACCTGGAAGTACTACTCATACTAAAATTGAGCTTGACTTCACCAAATACAACCTGCTCTCACATTTTTCATACCAAAATGTCAACAATACATCCACAATGAAATTTAAACAAAAACTAGCCTCAATTTAGACCTCTGTTGCCATGCCAAGTGAAAAATTAGTGTTCAAATACCTGGCGGCCATTACGCGACTAGACCAGATGGCTCCCATGCTGGTTCCTTTAGTTTAGTTAGGCCTATAATTATACTTGTTAATAGAATCGTCCTGTATTTTTATGCACACCTGTACGTAATTAAAAATCTTTTCACTGTATGAGTCAGTCAGATTATCCGCACCAAAAAGAAGTTAGAAGGCTTAATGGTTGGAAAGAGCGAGTACTTTGAAAGAGTTGTAGTCTTGCATTTCATTTGAAAAAGAAATGTTCTGTATCTTCAATTCCATTTTCACATGCGAAAATAGGATCATCTCTGAGATGGTTTGTAAAAAGGTCAAAATTTATGTTGCTGCACCTATATTTCATGCGTGCGTGATGAACTGTACGTAATCTTTCTCCGTACAAAAAGTATTTAGGTGAACAGATTTTAACTGGGATTTGAAAGAAGCAATCGTCGATGATTCACGGATACTATTTTCGAGTTCATTCCATAGATTCAGAGATGACGGGATGATAGATTTAGAGTACATTTCAGTACTATACGCCCTGATAGCGTGACAAAGTCAGAATTGTTTATTCGAATCTTCAACAGAATTGGGAAAAGTTCCCTCGGGTATTCTGACAAAAGACTATGCTTATATTTGTAAATCAGATTCTTTTTTTGAATTTTTCTACGATCTGACAAGGAGACCCAACCTATTTCTTGCGTAAGACGATCTATTGATACGGAACGAGTGAGACCTGTCACTATTCTGGCAGCTTCATATTGGATTTTGTCCAGTGAGTTTTTTCATATTCCGTGTAACTGTCTATGGCACGCCAATTGTCCAATAATTACGTGAACCCAGGTTCACGGTCGAAAAACTAGGATTAAAGATCGATAAACTAGGTGTTTCGAACGTAAAACCAGGTTTTTCGAATACTAACCTATATTTTCGAGCGAAAATATAAGAAAACGGGCGTAAATCATAGTTTACGCCCGTGGACCCAGGTTTACGTTTGACAAACTAGGTTTCTCGATTCAACTTTGAATTTCGGTTGTTATCCAACGTTCACGAGCGTGAACCGATGTTTACGGGCGTAAACCTGGGTTCACAAGCATAAACCATAGTTTACGAACGGGAAACTATGTTAACGACCGTGAACTTGGGCTTACGACCGTGAACAGGGCTGTACGACCGTAAACATGGGTTCACGCTCGTGAACATTAGATAACGACCGGAAATCATAGTTTTGTACGAAAAACCTAGTTTATCGAACATTAACCTAGGTCCACGTTCGTAAACTATGGTTCACGCTCGTAAACCCAAGTACACGGTCGTAAACATAGGTTAACGCTCGTAAACATAGGTTCACGTCCGTATACTGTGGTTCACGGCAAGCCAATTATCCAACAATTACGTCTTTGGTCGAAAAACTAGGATTATCGAAAGAATAGATTAACATGCTTTTACGTTTGAAAAACCTAGTTTATCGATTGTTAATCCTCGGGTTCACGTAATGATTGGACAATTGCCATATATGTCACATCCGTGACTATGGTTCACGGTCATAAACCTAGGCTCACGGTCGTAAACAAGGGTTCACGTTCGTAAAAGTAGGTTCACGCTCATAAACATAGGTTCAAGGTTAAAAACCCATGTTCACGCCCAAAATTCATAGTTGATTTTATAATCCTAATATATCGACCGTAAACCATGGTTTACGTTTGATAAACTAGGTTTCTCGACTGAACTACGAATTTCGGTCGATATCCGCTCGTTATCCTATGTTAACGCTCGTGAACCCCAGTTCACGCTCGTAAACCATAGTTTACGAACGTGAACCTATATTTACGACCGTGAACTTAGGTTTACAAGCGTGAACCTACGTTTACGAGCGTGAACTATGGTTTACGGCGCTATCCTATGTTTTCGCTCGAAAATATAGGTTAGTATTCGAAAAACTTGGATTTACGTTCGAAAAACCTGGTTTATTGATCGTAAATCCTAGTTTTTCGACCGTAAATTAACCTGGGTTCAGGTAATTGTTGGATGTGCCATAACTGTCTGCGTATTCAATAAGAGGTCTTAAATAAGCTATATAGATTTGATTAAGTGTAACGCGTATCAGCTTGTATTTCAATTGACGCAGGGATCCGAGCACTTTCGATGCTGATGACAAAATATTATTGATATGGTCATGCCATTTGCCATCTTGGCTGAAAGTAATTCCTAAATGTTTATGATGGTCGACAAAAGTAAGCGGTGTATTTTCAAAAATAAGGGATGGTTTCATGGAATTAGAAAGCTTGGAACCATGACTTATAGTATGACAGAAACCCAATACTGAGGAAATGAGTATTGGTATTTGCTTATGACAGAGAGTTATAAATTGCGCACAAACCCCTATCTTCTTAACCATGTAAGCTGGATAACTTGTTTGTTGAAACACTTATTACTTCTTAGTCATTCTCTCCCTTAGACTTAAAGTCACATCTTTAGAATTTTGATATAATAGCCGCTGTTAACATAAAAGCGAAAAATCAGATTGCACAAAACTCATCCACATAGGACCAAAGGCAATTTCTTTTTCAGCTTTCACTAAACGCATCCGTATACGACTTAACGCAGGTTGGAACCACACACGATATCACAAGCCTTTGTAAAATTGGGCTACTGTGTCTTATGTGTTTATCCATCTCTATCAATGAAGATATATCTTTGAAGGTAATATTGTGATCTACAATTTGATGGGTTCATTGCCGATTCGGTTCATTGTTTAGGTCAGGGTGACGGTACCAATTTGGTAAAAATTAATATTTACAGAGCAAATGTTACTATACGTTGCATCTAAAAAAATATGGTACAAATTAATATATATTTAATTCTTGTAATATACTTTCTGGACATCCTACACATGTCTAAGTCAGATATTTGAGAACATTCAAATAAAGTTTTTTTCGAATTTCTTGTGGACCGTAATTTTGAATAGGGATTCCTAAGAAAAATACTTTTGTCCATAAACTTCGAATTATTAAATAAATGTTCAGATTTAAAAAAATACTATTACTACCCCTTAAATCCTATAGAATGGTGTAATTTTTTAATAACACTATCACAGAACCCCAGTAAAAGTTTGATTTATGCAAGAATAGCAGCAATTCACGCACGCATGTGTTAGGACTTGGGTTTCAACAAATCTTTGGGCTTCTGAAGACATTAAATCCCAAAAGATGGTGAATTATATCCGATTATTTTATCAAACAATTCAACATTCATTAAAAATATACACACTCTTCTTATGTTTTTAATATTCACATACATTCGTTTTAGAATCATACACAAGCGTTTATGTTTTGAACAATCTGATATCATTTTAGAACAATTTTATTCACGAGTGATATATACGTTTTTGCACCTACTATTCTAATCTTGACTACGGTAGCATAGACGTGACTTGTGTGTACCTCGTTAACACGACTTACTCATTCGGTCCAGAGACTTGCAATAGGCAAGTCGTTGCCATAAACTAGTAAGATGTGGTCACGGCATATCCAAGTCGTGGGAACGAAATAGTAAGCCGTTACTATGAGATGACTAAGTTGTGGGAACGAGTTAAAAAAATCGTATCCACGAGATGAAAATACACACGTCAACTCTCTGCTACCAGAGATAAAAGGTTAGGTGTTTGGTGGTTGTTGTTGTTTCTGTTTTGTTTTGTTTTTTTGCTCAGAGTAACAGCTGCACAGTTTGGCGATATGGCGACTTTTCCAGTTTTTTATGATGGAGGAAGACCAAGATTACAGAAGTATATTTTTATTTGAAAAATAATCAATTTTTTTGCCAGTTTTAAACACATTATTCTAAACGCTACCAGCACTGTTCACTGCATCTTTCAATGAGGAGTACTAATGATGATGTGACAACTACTAAGCATTGCTCAGTGAATAATACTCACAGTACCATGAACACTACACAGTGAACTATGTAGCACTCTAAATGTTAATTAACATAACTCATTGAGCGTTCCTCAGTGACGAGTACAAATAGGCCTAGTGCCGTGAACACTAATCAGGGACGAATTTTCCGAGGGTAATATTTACATTTTTCTTTGAACAGGACGCAGTTCAATGAAAAGAACTCACAGCGTAGAGAATACAACTCAATAACTGTTAGTGGCTCCGTTAAATGTCGCAACACCGCTAAATGTCGCAACCAACGTTAAATGTCGCAAGGTTGACGGTGTTGCGACATTTAACGGTGCCACACTGTTTATTCAATCTATTATACTGGCAGTGCCGTGAACGCCTTTTTACGTAGGCCTACTCAGTGATAGAGGATTGTTTAGTGAGTAATACAAACGATGTTCTGAATACTACTCAGATCAGTGATCGTTGTTCAGTGAGTAGTCTCACAGCGCCATGAACGCTACTCAGTGATGGTTGTTCAGTGAGTAGTCTCACAGCGCCGTGAACGCTACGCAGTGAGTGTTGTTCAGTGATTAGTCTCACAGCGCATGAACACTACTCGATTAACGTTGTGCAGTGAGTAGTCTCACAGCGCCATGAAAACTACTCGGTGAGCGTTGTTCAGTGAGTAGTCTCACAGCGCCATGAACGCTACTCATTGAGCGTTGTTCAGTGAGTAGTCTCATAGCGCCATGCACACTTCTCAGTGAGCGTTGTTCAGAAAGTAATCTCACAGCGCCATGCACACTTCTCAGTGAACGTTGTTTAATGAGTAGTCTCACAACGCTATGAACGCTACTCAGTGAGCGTGTTCAGTGAGTAATCTCACAGCGCCATAAACACTACTCGGTGAGCGTTGTTAAGTGAGTAGTCTCACAGCGCTATACACACTTCTCAATAAGCGTAGTTCAGTGAGTAGTCTCACAGCGCCGTGAACGCTACTCAGTAAGCGTTGTTCAATGAGTAGCCTCACAGCGCCATGGACACTTCTCAGTGAGCGTTGTTCAGTGTGTAGGCTCACAGCACTATGAACGCTACTCAGTGAGCGTTGTTCAGTGAGTACTGTAGTCTCACAGCGCCATGCACACTTCTCAGTGAGCGTTGTTCAGCGTGTAGGCTTACAGCACTATGAACGCTACTCAGTGAGCGTTGTTCAGTGAGTAGTCTCACAGCGCCATGCACACTTCTCAGTGAGCGTTGTTCAGCGAGAAGTCTCACAGGGCCAGGTACACTTCTCAGTGAGCGTTGTTCAGCGTGTAGGCTCACAGCACTATGAACGCTACTCAGTGAGCGTTGTTCAGTGAGTATTCTTGCCTACCTAGCAGGGAAAGTATACATTTGTCCGAGCACGCGCCGGGGATAGATATTCCTGTCTTTCCCTAGGGAAAAACCTTGTCTAAAATAGCGTGCACTAAGGTGACGTCACATAGTACTGGCACTATTGTGACGTCATAAATTTTATAAATAATGTCAGGAAATACAGCAATTCAAGTGCCTTAACACGCTGTCCTAATGTCAAAACAGTTCTTTTTTATGTTTTTAATCGGCCATTTTTTTGTAAACAAATAAGTTCTCGTCTCAAACAACTTCACGCGAGATAAAGAACGGTAACTCTATCGTGTAAAATCTGGCGAGGGAGCTTCTCAAAGTCGCTGAAAACGGTCTAAATATCGAATCGGGAGCCTGATTTCACAGTCGCTTGTCGCGTAAGGCAGGGGGTTGCTTAATTCAGACTCTTTTAATAGTAAATTGCGTCCGGAGCATAAAATAGGGTCGCATATGACAGGAAGTCGCTAAATTAAGGGGGTCGTTAAGGCAGTCTCGACTGTACCCAAATCTATTTGTCTCCACGATCTATTTTGAACGTGATAGGCAGGAAAAATGATCTAACATGCCTGCCTGTGTAAGACAGCTGTTTTCCCAACCCTCGGGACAGCGTGGATAAAAAACCTCGCTAACGCTCGGTTTTCCATTCCACACTGTCCCTCGGGTAGGGAAAACCCCGTCTTAGACAGGCAGGCATGTAAGATCCTTATAGTCTCACAGCGCCGTACACACTTCTGAGTGAGCGTTGTTCAGTGTGTAGTCTCACAACGCCGTGAACACTACTCAGTGAGCGTTGTTCAGTGAGTAGTCTCACAGCGCCGTGAACAGTACGCAGTGAGCGTTGATTAGTGAGTAGTCTCACAGCGCCGTGAACACTACGCAGTGAGCGTTGTTCAGTGAGTAGTCTCACAGGGCCGTGAACACTACTCAGTGAGCGTTGTTCAGTGAGTAGTCTCACAGCGCCGTGAACACTACTCAGTGAGCGTTGTTCAGTGAGTAGTCTCACAGCGCCGTGAACACTACGCAGTGAGCGTTGTTCAGTGAGTAGTCTCACAGGGCCGTGAACACTACTCAGTGAGCATTGTTCAGTGAGTAGTCTCACAGCGCCGCGAACACTACGCAGTGAGCGTTGTTCAGTGAGTAGTCTCATAGGGCCGCGAACACTACTCAGAGAGTGTTGCTCAGTAAGACATACTCATAATATTGTGAACACGTTGTATTCAGTGTCACTGTCTTATATTTACTCTTTTCCTTAGCTCACATGAAAACTGGAAAGACTGTATCACCAATATGTAATATTTACATACAAAGAAAAATAACAAGTGTAAAGCACTAGAGATACACCCGTATAAATTCACAAATAGTAATACACAGTTCACTCGCCCTCAACCTTGCTGGTATTGTTTCACTAAAAGGTCACTAAAAGTTTACATGTATCACAGATTTTAAAGCCACACTCAGGCGAGAAATCACTTTAGAAATAAATTAAACCAAATATTAAATGACGATCGTATTTACATTTTTAAGTGATAGGTCATCAGACGATGCCTTTGCAAACTGGATATGTATCAGATCTTTCTAACATGACGAAAAGAAATTATGTCACCTTATTTTCTGTTATAAACTGTATAAACAAAGTATTCACAAACATTTTACACCTTGCTAAATTTCTATAATGTACTCGTCCATTTTTCAATTCGGACAGTACCATTAACTGTTTAAAGGGGTGCTTACCAAAAAAAAAACACTAACTGAATGGCGAACAGTGTAGATCATGGTGAGACACGTATGTGCAGTGCAGGCTGATCATGACCTACACTGGTCGCAAAGGCTGAAATCAAATCGTGTTTAGCATGATATGGGTTAATGCTAAAAATAAGCTGATTTATTAGATTTTAATATAAAGTTAGTATTACCGAAACGTTTCGACCTTCAGTATAGTCATAATACTGGCGTGGCCTGATGTCCAGTTACTGTTATCCTTCAGGTTCGAACTTCAACAAGGTCAAAGTAAAGGGGCCATGTCCATGCTCAAATCTGACCATTTGGACTCGAGCTTTAACATAGTCATAATGCTGACTCCATGTCCAGTTATCTTGATCCCTTGGTTAGTTAACTGTCCTTCCCGCATACCAGAGGTCTACCTCTGATGGATGAGAATGTATAACTGTAAATTATCACAAATTTATGTTAATTTGTTTAATTAGATCTGAAAATGTAAAACTTTACAAAAACACGAAGATAAAACTGAATGTAGGACACCCCCACCCCCACTCTCGCTTCCGCCCCTGGTGAACTTGAGCATGGCGGACAAAGTGCTCCCTAAGACCGCTTGATTTTATTAGATCAAAACTTTAATATTCGAAAAGTATCAACATAAATTGAATTTTTTTTTTTTTAATTTTAAACGGAATTAATGAATTAAAAACAAAGATATGTTTCAAAAAAATAAATAAACGACTACTGAATCCGCCCCGTGGGTGGGAAATTCTCGCCCGTATTCCCATATAACCCCACTAACGTAGCATTGCCATAAATAGCTTACGGACAAAGACCTAAAAACAGTTGTCCTCTGCTGCCATCGATATGTATAATGTCACATGTACTTTGCTAAAAACGAGCAAAAAAATCACCTCAGAGCGTCATTCGCATCTGAACTATCGAGTTCATCACGTAACTCAGGAGAAAGTTCAATTAACTCACTATCAGGTCACACTGAGGCGTTGACTCTACGTAAAACGATACGAAACTGGGTCACTTCGTTACAACTACGGTCGTTCAAAGGTTGTAAGAGGGCGTTCACCTGATGTGAAGAGACTTGTGTTTTATTCATAACGCTAGCGTTCATTTGACGACGATGCGCGTTAAGTCAGTGACCTTTGAACCATATAGAATACAATGTACGGTAACAGTACCGCAAATACCGAAGTTTTTTTTTATTATTATTATTTGTTTCTACTTTATATGGGGAAATAGGAATTACATGGGCTTTCAAATTTAAGTAGGTATCAGTGAAAATGAGCAACACTCCAAATATAAAATAGTAACATTTTTTTTGTCCTGCTGTTCCGTGACTTCTAACATTTAAATCTACATCTTATATAAAGCAACAGAAATTTCAGTTGTGATTCCAGACGTTATGTGCTAAACTTGTCCGCTAGTGCACAAAACGAAAAATTGTGTATGGATATTATTTGCAGAAAAAAAACGAATCTTCGAATTAAAGTATCCGATCCACAAATAAGAAAGTTCTATATAACAGTTTATCAAAATATATCAAAAATTGATATCTGGTAAGCTCATATAAGATTGGTATCATTTGAAAGTGTATTTACTACGTTATATTTATTATTATTATCATTTTTTATTTTATTTTATAGATTCATCAATGATACTTCAACAGAAATCCAGTTATTATAGTGTAAGACATTATTTCGCATTCAAAACAACGTGACTGTAATGATCCTTGCATATTATTTATGGTCATCTTTAATATCCACTATTTGTTATTCAGCAGACGAGTCTTTCAAATTATACCACAAAAAAAAGAAAAAGAAAAAAAACATGGGGTCACCAGGGGCATCAAAATTTACCTATTTATGGATCGGATACCTTAATCGAAATGTTTTAATATTTACGTCTGGATTTTGTAGAGTACAGTAAAAAAAAAAGAGAGAGTTGTATATTTAAACTATTGACACTCATGAAAAATATACATGTATAAAAATTCTAATGTAAAACGAATCATTATAAAAAGCAGGAATTTGGCTGTACTTTTTATCATACTCTCATATAAGCTACCAATTAAATTATTTGTATTTTTACAGGGGTTGCTGTCCTTTTTTTTTCCACTTATTATTGTGAGATACACCCCCACCCCGCTCCCAAAGTTTCGTATACAGGCAGCAGTACCAGGTCTAGGACAGAAGAAGGAAATGTCATTGTTGAAGAAAAAAAAATGAAGGAGTTAAAATACGATTACGACAATTTTCAGTGGATATAAGCCTTAAAGATATATCAGTTTGTATCATTCAACGGGGCCGTACACAACATCGTTCTTTTTTCTTTCTTTCTTTTTCCCTTCTTTTTAGAAAGCTTGTCATTTTTCATTTCTTTATTTTTTATAGATATTTCAATCTACGTCAGATACCACTGCCTGTTTTTTGTTTTGAACCTCCTCAATGTACTTTACAGTATAGTATCTACCTTTTTGGCATTTATGTAGTCCACCGAGTCACCGATATCTAGCACACTACCGATAAGAAGTTGACCTCTTGCTGAATCGATACGAAGTTGACCTTTTACGGAATATCCATACAGTATAAAAATATGTTACATGTATACAGTCACGTCAAAGTTGCCCGCCAATATTGATCTGCCCATCCTGACTTGTCTCTCTTTTTTCCAATAATTTAGTCCCATAGTAACCGATATGTAATTATGTTTATTTCATTTTTCATCTTATATTCTGAAGAGCTAGAGGTCTTGCCGAATGGGGATTTTTCATGATTGCAAGTTAAAAAGATTTCGCATGTCCTACCGAATTCTGCGGTGAAAAAAAGACGTACAAGAGTGTACAGTCAACAGTTTCCAACGGTTTTTTAACAGGAAAATTTTACTTTATGTGTATCTTCTCGTATATCAATTTTTAAAGAACATTCGCGCACGCCAGGTGATCTAACTCAATACCTCGAGACTAGTAATCAAGTGTCACGAGCACGGCGTGTGAATCCGACAAAAACGCTTTGTTGGTTGACACTAAAACGTTTTTTGATACAATAGATGTGTATGTACGTAAAAAGACGCGAGCTAAACTTGATTGAAAGTATGGATGCTTACGACTGAGAACTCCTGCAGCAGCATCCAACCTGACACCTTAGAACTCCAAATACTGGTTGGACTCCAGGATAAGTGAGTGAAGGTTGAAGCTTAAAGAGTTCGCACATTTGATACTGGAAACTAATACATTTTTGAGCTCGATGATTTAGTTTGGGTATCATCATGGAAAGGTATTTTTAAATCTCTGGCCGGCGTTTCGTGCAGTAAAGAAGGAAGATAAATTCTCTCGCATATAATTAAACAACTGTATTTAAATGATACCCACATGCTTATTAATCGTGAGACATTTTTATCAGGTGATGGGGTTTTATGGGTTTTTCTTTAAATTTCCTCACTTTCCACAAACATTTCATAAATTCCCTTGATCGGTTTACGATATCAAGTTCTCTTGTTTTTTCCTTAAAGGATCATGTATGCCCATTTGTTAGCGACGTGACTGCCCGTTGATCAAAATATGGGGATCCACACCAACCCCACACTAACAAAATTACATTTTTATGCATATTTAATCAAAGCTGTCAGTTGATTTTTTTCCAAAAGTAGAAATTGGAGGAAAAAGGACGACACCACTGCTGGTATTTTTTCAATACTGACAAGACACTCGAGCATATTAATATCATACATATTAAGAGCCCAGTCTAATGTCCTATAATATAACTTCCAGGTTTTGTTTTCATCTCCCGTTTCCCCTTCTCTCTATTCCCACAACAAAAAATGCTTTAAGTACAACATTGGTTATATTTAGCTCAATCTTCTGTCTTGTACAATGAATTCCTAATTTTGTTTTTATCTCCCATTTTCCCCGAAAACATTGTTCTAAATAAGTACCAACATACTGGTTATATTTAGCACAGTTTTCTGTCCTTTGCTATAAATATCCCAAGTTGCTGTATGTTATATTTAATAACACAATCTCCTGTTCTATAAAATGAACTCCCGACTTTTGTATCCATCAAGATTGCCAGTTTTCAAAAAAAAAATGTTTTACATACCAAAATATAAATGATAAGAAAGCACAGGATATATTTATACATATTTATTATTGATAATAAATAATGGTAATGAGAACATATTAACAACGACATACAATGACTCTAAAAACTACAATACTGTACAAATAGTTCAAAAATCGCTAACATTATTTAGAATTTGGTAAAAAATACAGTTCATTGTCTCAACAAGTTGCATAATATTTGATTTTAAGTATAAAATTTCAATGAATATATTCAATACATGCATCCTTACCACGATGAATACTTGTGTGTGTTTATGAAAGTATAAAAATAGAGATCCCTTCACGAACTTCTTGATGATAAATCAATGATAAACATTTTTAAAAAAAAAAACACCGATTTTTTCCTATTTCTATTATTACTAGAGAATACTTGTGTTTAATATGAAGTGTGGCTCATTTGTAATTAAAACTAAATAGGTAGAAAAATGTTAAAAGTATGCATTTCAGCTGATAACATAAGATTATCCATGGCTTAAGACTTTAGATTAATTAGAACCTTAAGAAAGCAACCACTGATAACAGTGTTAAGCAAACAATGACAGACTGAAGCCACCCTTGACCACAGCCTAAAGCCACCCCTGTTGAAAGGCTAAATCCACCCTTGTTGACAGACTTAAACCATCCCTGACGACAGCCTACACCACCCCTCTTGAAATGCTAAAGCTTCCATGTTTAAAGCCTGAAGCTACCTGTGATAACAGACAAAAGCCATCTCTTATGACAGCCTAAGCCATCCCTGCTGACAAGCTTTAATTATTTTATCTGTTACTTTCTTGCTTGAATGGGTACAAATGTCAAATCTTTATGCCTTATTTTCTCAAAATTTGAACAATGAGGACAATATTTATAAAGCCTTATTATACATTTTCATAAACCAACTACCAGCATGGATCCAGACCAGCCTGCACATCCACGCAGACTGGTCAGGATCCATGCTGTTCGCTTTCGCAGCCTATTGCAATTAGAGAAACTGTTAGCGAACAGCATGGATCCTGACCAGACTGCGCGGATGTGCAGGCTGGTCTGGATCCATGCTGGTCGCAAAACCACTATGTTGGTTTTCTCATGGCATGGCTCATTTGTCAAAATATATTTCATTTTAAAAATCTTGAGTTCTGATCTTAGTACTTTTTTGTACATGTACCAAGATGGTTTATATTAACCCAGACCTTTACAATTACACTTCAATTTGGATAATGAACACACCTGTATAGATGAGTGTAACAGGAGCAGATATATCAACATTCCCTGCCTGTTGCAGATATGTTTTACTACTAACACAAATAATATTTACAGTGGTGTTCCTTTAAGGTCTACAGAAGATCCTAGCTTCATCTAAATAAATGAATAATGATAAAATGAACCAGGGTTTTAACACACTTTTACAGGAAAAAACTAAATACATCTAAACTTTCAGACGGTAAGACTTAAGGAGTTATTTTGACCATATTTATATCTGAAGTAACATAATGGCCTTAACTTAGGTTCATTAAATGTTTATGACATCTACTAACTTTTTAACTGATAAAAATCAGAACAGCAGTAATGAATCAAGTTTTGTATCACTTTCAATGTAACAAGCTTGTTGGACAAAAAAAAAACAAGGTAAAACAATAAATAAATTACGCATCTGATAAAAACTATTTACACAAAAATGTGGCATCTTTGTACAAACAAAAATAATAAATAAACAATATTGCTCACAATAAAGTGAATGGTGGTTAACTTCAGCAGGAACTACTTTTGGCTAACTTCATCACATGACACAATAATACAACCTAATCACCCATTATACAACAAACCCAAGAAATTGAACACCTTTCCATCACTGCCCGTTTATCCATAAATTTTTTTTTTGAAAATTAAAGCATAAGTTTTCAAAATTCAGTAGTCGTATTTTGTTCGTTCAACTACAAACCAGAACACAAAATAGCAATTTAGTTATAGTATTCCTCTATGCTGCCCCTGATCAATATCAGGGTTAAGGACTAACAAGAAAAAGAAATGCCAATTTCTGAAAAATGCCAACTTCTTCCACTTAAAAATATGACCACAAAATGAAAATCATTTAACCAGATTATCAATTTCATGCATATTTTTCTACTATCATTACTAGTACCCGTTCTAACCACACTATTATTGGATACAATATTCTGACTTGAATACTACCAAAAACTTTGCATGCAATAAATGGCTGACTTGTGTATATGCATCAGTTTTGCCAATATAGCATTATCTGTAGATGTTGGAGCAGACAAACAAATTCTATATATTGCAGTTTTTCCCCAAGCAGTTCAGACTTATTATTCACAGCAATGTCTTTATTTCCGTAACCTTAAAAATTCTACAGCTTTAATAATAGCCCGAATGTTTTCAACTCTCCACTTCTTATTACTACCAACTAAATCTTATTACAATCAATATTTGTAATTTCTATGCAAACGAATCTACAATCTTTGTAGACTATAGCCAACATGCTAATTTTCGACAATTATCAATGCAGCAACACAATCAAAATCATGTACATATTTTAACACTGATCATCATCATTAATTATGTAAATTGAACGATAAACTAAATGACTATTTTTGAATGAATATTACTGTCCTCTTATAAATAATTTGATTTTTTGGTAACAAAAATATATATTTACACCGATGAGAAACAATGAGACAATTTATTCATGAGTTTAATAAATAGTACAAATGATTATTTACAAGTTGCGTAGAAAACATACTACTCATCATATTCGGAGCGCCTCTTTACTTCTTATACTAAAGACGACTGACACCCAGCTTGAGCACCGAAACAAAATATATTTTCTGAACAAAATAATACAATTTGATTCACCGTACAAAATCATGATTATGAAAACTAATAAAATTTATAATTTTCACATAAACTGATATGAACGACAGAAAATGAAAATAACTTACTATGATGAAGGGATGCTAATTTTACACATATCTAAAGACCATAAAATCTTCTGCACAAAAACAAGAACCTTCTAGAATTTGCCAAGACTTTTCACAACCTTTTATAGTAGTCGCAACTTGACCGCGATGGTTGACCTTAGGCTGATTATTCATATAGATTATTTCACTGTAGCAAATAAGGGGTGCTTAGGGAAGCCGTATATGGAATTAATTTGTATACAATGCAGTTTCAAAGTATATATACTTAGATTTGATCAGTTAAAACTTTTTACACCACTGCAGTAAATCTATATTCATTTTCAATAATAGGGTGTGCCTCATTATGTATTATAATACAAAGGTCAACCATCGGGGTCAAGTTGCGTCTACTATACAAGGCGATACTTCTGCAAAATCAATAAATAATCGAATTAATCTAAAAGAAAAAGAGCTGCAATCATTTTCCTTATAAAATATGCTTCTTTTGGTATCACTTTTGACAAATCACCGGTTTTATATAAAGAATGTTTCAATGTCACAGCCATTAATCAAAATAATTCAAAAATGCCAATATATTTGTTTTATCAGTATACTGAAAATCCAAACGAAAATATACTGCAATTTGACAGCAACCTAACCATTCGCCTCATGACTAGAAACTCTGAATATTCTTGTTCCTGCTTCCGGATTTTGTGTAAAATAAAAGCATCTCCCCATGTGAATATGATTTTTGACAAGATCTGAATGATGATTATATACAAATAAATACTCTGATCAACAGTACAAAAATATAAAAAGAACCCCAATACGCAGGTGGCAGTTAGCACAACTACAATGCCAGTAGAAGTGACGCCCACTACAACGCTAGTATAAGTGATGTCCACTTCAACATAATGAAAATCTACATGAAATCACAAGATTCAGAAATATCAATCTTTTGGTCTGTAACATAGTATAAGTATACCAGCTAAAATACTCCCTACATACTTAACCCTTAGCCTGCTGGCGGCAAGTGATTCTGCCTTTGCTACCAGTGCAGACCAAGATCAGCCTGCACATCCGTGCAAATTTTCAGTAAACACCCCTTCAAATGATAAATGGTACTGCCCATACTGGAAAGTGGACCAGTCCATTATAGAAATTTAGCGTGGTAAGGGTTAAAACTTAATAATTGTTCTAACCCTCTGATAAGAACTACATTGCTTCTAGCAACAAATACACGTTTCCTGTAAGAACAACGCATTCTGTAAAAAAACTACACGTCTCTAAAGGTGTACAAAACAAAAAGTGCATTCCCTGGCAAGAAAATAAGACTACATCAAAACTTTCAACATACTGCATGAAAGTCATGTTTCGGACATTTTCGAGTCGACGACTCAATGCGTTGCTCTTGTACTTGTGTCTAATAAAAGGAGCCTCTATAGCACAATGTTTCTCATCTATAGCACAAATAATGCTCATGAATGTAAGTATTACACCTGAGTTGACCTCTTGTCAACCACTCCTCTTTGCCTTAGTTACTACACCTCTTCCACTGTAAAATATCAAACTTGTCAATAGAACAAGCCTTACCGCTGTACCTATACAATATAGTATGCATACTAAATTTGTATCAAAACAGAACTAACTTCTGTTGAACAATACTTTACGAATACTGCAAGTTTCACTGATAAAACTTTTTTTGTATAACTAGTACATGTACATACACAAACTTCTTTATACCATTTGATTCTAAAACAATAAAATCATCTGATATCACAGTCCAAGTGGTAATATACATCTATTTTATGCAACATCTTTGACAACAGAAAGAGGTAAAGTGTTAAAGCCTACAGCTTTAAAAAGGGAAACTATACTAGCTGTTGCAACTTATCTTCGTTGTTTAAGTAAAGTCTTTAAGTGGTTAAATACAGGTAATTAAAAGAAGTTCAATTATGATCCTTTTGTCATGAATAAAACAGCTTTTCTGAGAAGTTTGCCAATTTTCACATGGCATCTTATGTTTATTTGGAACAAAAATTGCTGCTCAATTCAGTATACTGAAGAAAAATAATCAATGTTTAACACAATGTTTTTAAAGTTTGTATGAATTCAGTCTTTCATGAAGCTTTTGACATAAAGTGTTACATAGATTTTTATGAAGAGTATGTTCTTTTCAAACTTAAGTTTTCACAAAAAAAGTAAAATGCAGTATTATCTAAACAATGTGAAATTTATAGAAATAAATTTGGCAAACGGCAATCTTTTTGCAAAAAAAAAAACATCTGTTCAAAGCCCAAATTTCAAACAACTTAGACAAAATTTATTGGTTATTACAAAACTATTTATGAACAAAAAAAAATTATTTTTATACAGTGCTCCAAAAACGCTACTAGGCAAAACACAAAATACCTAAGCAAACTTTAAATTACTTAACAAGTGATTTTCTTTTACTCAAGCAATAGGATTGTTATTCTAACTAATCATATGTGATAAATATTTGTAAAAGGCAATTCTTGTCTGTAAAGAAAGTAGAAGCTTTGATGCCATTTGCCTATTTCACATAGCTCAGCTTTAAACAAACCACAACTTTGCTGTATTCCAGAACAAATGATGTCCCCACTGTAATTTCAAAGAAGTTAAAGTAAGCCACTAGGGTGCATATAATTTCTGTACATTACACTAGCTATATCTTACAACTTGCTAAAATCTTGATCAATAAATAAATACACAACAGTTAACAACTTTGTTTCCGGAACAAGATTAAAAACAAGGTTTAACATAATATATCATAACATACCATTGCACTGTTCCATCAGACCAATTCTAAGTTTGCTATATATATATTATATATATGTATACTTTTTGGCAAAAAGCATAAAAATATATAAAATCTGATTGCAACTTAACTATCATCACAACACAAATGTCTACAATGCACATCTTCTCATAGTATGATACTATCTTTATAAATGAAAATCATGATGACATCAATGTAATGTTGAATTCCATTTTTAAGGCCCTTGATTTGCCATATGAGACAGATTAAAAATATAAAGGATAATGGCAAAACAATTTTAAAACTGGCAACTTTTTTTCCAACCCTATCTTGGTGGCATCTGTCTAAACAGTTATTATTTTGGCAAGGAGTTTTGAAAACCCAGAGGAAGCCCTTCACATGTACCACATGATTTAAGGTTTCTAGCTAGGTGTAAAAGGATTTGTCTATATATTTCAAAATTTTCTTAACTCTACATCATTTTTTACTACCAAACATTAAACTAAATGTTTTTCATTGAATCATCTTTTAGATTCTATTACTCCAAAATCTTTATACAGGTTTTGTAATGAGCTTATAAGGTTCCATTTGAAATATTCTAAATACCATTTAACTGCCTCCAGTTTTTTTCCAGTCAGAAACAGTTAAAATCATGCCTAGAATGAACGTTCTTAACAAAAAGGCACCACAACTTTTTTGAACTACTTTTAGATTGCACGCAACCAGACTAGGCACGCCACTTTGGACTAAAGGTCACTTGAACCATCAAATATGCACAGCTTTATGAATACCATGAAGATAAATAAATGAACATATTTCAAACAATGATGAAACTAAGTGAAATTTCCTTCAGTCCCAATGTTTTCAGTTAGATAATAAATAATACAACACAATATTTGAACCTATCCAACAGTAAAACAGCATTCCACTTTCGATAACAGTTGTTATCATTTCCTCAAATTTAAAACTTAAATATAATACATGTTATTCAACATAGAATATATATTGCTGTCAGTTGAAGTCCATAAATCTTCAAATAAATTTTCCCAGCTTTTGTTTTTTATTTCATATGTAGTATTTCCTATATTGAGAAGTTTCATTTTAGCAGCATTTGCAAAACTCTTCTTGTCAGGATCCGACAAGAATCTGCATAATGTTCTCCAGATCATCAAACGCAGTTTCCCCTTTACAGAATGGTGTTAAACTTGCATTTGATAAAGTTGTAAAAGATTCACCGATGAAATTTGAGCCAGCATTTGGAAAGGAATGAAGCACTTCTTCTGCACTTAGTGGTGTCAAATTTGCACCATTTGAAACTGCAGGAAACATGTCATAATCACACATAGGGAAGTCAAAGTCACTGAAAACTTCTTCCATTCGGAATGACGGAGAATGATACAAGTTAGTGGGAGATGCTTCTCCCATATTTGATACAGATAATTTTTCACCAGGTAATTCTTCTTTTGAGTCTATGATCATAGCACGACTGCCAACAAATGTGTCTATTGATGGTAGTGGTCCTGACTGTTCAGAAACCACTTCAACTTTGGAGGAAGTGTTCTGCTCAGGTAAAAAGTCTATCACTGTTGAGTTCGGATCAACTTCAGGAATGGTAAATGCTGATGTGTTTGTAGGTGATTGCACTCCCTCTTTAAGCAGTTCTGATTCAATATGTTTCAAAGTATTTAGAATCAAGACAGATCTCAGAAGCGGTGGTTCAACTTTTTTAATAGTCTTCACATGTAACTTTCCTACAGAAATGTCGAGAATTGATTGTCTCTGATTTCTTGGACATCTGTCATTTTCAAAATCTTCAAGTTTTCTTTTAATACCCTGACCCATCTTGTCTTCTGCTATCATTCTTTTCTTCTCCTGGAAGACAAATATTTCACAATGAATGGCAAGATCTACATGACAGAAAAATACTGGGCAATTTAGTATGAAGCTTTGTATAATGACAAGACACTTTTTTTTTACAAGACACAAAATTTCTTTAAAGATCAAGTTAATTTATTACTTTCAAAAAAAGTTTTGAAAAATCGATCACAAGAAATCAATATATGAAACTGAAACTGGACTTCCCAAAACTTCCTTGTATATTTTTAGCTCATATTTTTTGGAAATCCTATTGGCTTACTGGGACGTTACTAACCAGTGAATCACTGGTACACTTAGGTGGCTTCCCATTCATTAACCATCCCAAGAAGAACCCTAAGCGTCGAAATATAAGTAACATAACAATAAATTTTAACCATTACATGCCTGCTTCTAAAAGATGAAACAGTAAAACCGACATGAAACCAGTTAAAAAAAAACAAGGAGAAAGTCGGTCATCGTTTCAGCCTCGTTCTGATATTTTTCCGACATGTACATGAAAAATGGCACACATTCAAAATTTCCCCACTCTTTACAAAGAGATCGCTTAGAAACAGATTCAAAATCACGAAACACGTTAAAAAGTATTGAATGATAGCTAAACACTTTAATTTGAACACTTTTTCTTCCATTTCCGCGGAAAATCGAAGAGCATCCCTGGCATCATCTTCAAGCCGAGTGATGGAGGAAACAAAAATAAACAACTCACCGCTTCATTAAGATTTATGTCCAGAAACTTCCTTTAGGAATAGTTCGGCATACAACCAACAGATAGAATGAATTTACATGTACATGTAAGACAAATTAGATTGCTTCAGATCACGTTAAACCGTCCTAAATTGTGTTCCAAAATTTTTCCATTTTCTATCGAGTGCTTCTTGACATAGGATGAAAACGAGGCTTGGACGTGACGGCGTATACGCATCGTGATTGGACAAACTGAAGGTTGTTGCTAAAAACGCCTACTGTACTGTATAGTTGCAGTCCGCAGTTTGCGCAAACGGAAATCTACGATCTCGCACTGATCGTCAATACTGCTGTTTTCTATTTCCGTGCAGCGCTCGTGCGGGTAGTGTAAGGTAGTGAAATGTAGCATGTAATGAAAATTACTATAAAAAAAACTCAAAGCTATTGATCTTAATTTCGAGTTTTGACCTTTAAAATTTCGCAGAAAAATAAGCTATACTTATTACATTTGACTATTACAACAAATTAATTATTTGTCACCAAGGACGCAAAATGTTAAATAAATGACCTTAACCTTAGATGGCTTAATGTTGTCAAGCTAACACAAAAACAATCGCCACAGAAATTTGACTCATTTGTCTTAAATGAATAGAAATCTAATATAATTTTATTTTTGTACGGGTGTTTTTCATATAAGCTGTAACCAAAATACCCAAGGAGAGTGAGCCGATCATTAATTCACTAATTAGCCATCATGTAATATACATTTGAGCCGCACCATGCGAAAACCAACATAGTGGTTTTGCGACCAGCATGGATCCAGACCAGCCAGCGCATACGCGCAGTCTGGTCAGGATCCATGCTGTTCGCTTTCAAAGTCTATTGCAATTAGAGAAACCGTTACCAAACAGCATGGATCCTGACCAGATAGCGCGGATGCGCAGGCTGGTCTGGATCCATGCTGGTCGCAAAGCCACTATGTTGGTTTTCTCATGGTGCGGCTCATTTAAGAATTTAGAAAAACAAAGAAAATTGTCCAAGCAAGGCCCAGTTCTGGAATTTTGTTGAGGGGTGGGTGGTGGGGCACAAAAGTTGAGGGTGAAGGTATCTCCTGGGAGGCGCTAGCCTTACTCATTTGGCTTATCGGGATGACTAAGTCTTAATTTATGATCTGATATTTTATAGAAGCCTTACCTGTATCTGCGTTTTATTGTTAGGAAAACGAAAAGACATTAAAAAATCCAAAAAAGTCATAATATACTAGCATTAATAAATTAAACATTAATATTCATGTAGAAACTTCAAATGAGTTCAATTTAATTCATATTTTTAAATAAGAGACTTAAAGGTCCAATACTAAGGAAAGTGAACGTTTTAATTTCTTTTAAAAAGCAGAGAAACTGTTTCATTTTATTGGAAAATGAAAGTTGGTATGTAGAAATTCGAAATAAATCGCAGTATATGTACAATTATTTTTCTATGAAGTATGAAGAAAGTTAAAAAGACCTGGGGGGTCATTCTGTCGATTCATTGAAATTTCAACATAATACACATACATTTCTTTGAGTTCCAAAGACCTTCTGTAAATTTTGGCCTGCCAATCTTCATTATTTAGTGTCTTGCAGAAGTCTATGCACTGGCTATGAAAAAAAATGCCAACTCACTTTCCCTTAGTACTGGACCTTTAAATCTTCGAAAATATGATGTGACAGGTGCGAGGAGATATCTACCCTGACACAGGTTTCAATAAAATCTACCCTGACACAGGTTTCAATAAACAACAGACTGCCGATGACACTAAATTGCAGAAACAAAACACAAAATATACATTCATAAAATGTCAGCGAAGCAAGTTTATGTTTTAATGTCAACATAATTTCATTAGCAGAGATGTAATCTTTACAAGTACTTTGTAGATTTCTACATGTACCAGAAAACATTCCCAACGGATTTCATTAGGGGTTTTCTAACAGAAATATGCAGAATAAGTTTGGACGTGACGGAGACAGCGACAGTCAAAAACATAGGTATCTGCTGCATTTTCGAGTCAAAACTTTTGATGATTATATTACTTCTAAGGTGACTGGTAGGATCTCGAGCACGCCCCCTGCTCCCTACCCGGGCCCTCTGGATACCAAAACGTTGATTAGGAAATATCAATTATAGCAGGCATGTATATATAACACAGGCATAGCCTATAATTAAGAAATAAAATGTATTTTTTCGGTGTTCATGAAAATCCACCGATTCATGTTTAATTTGCCGATCCTATTCTATCGTTCATTTCGCATGAACACCGAAAAAAAATATTTCTTATATTTACATTATATTTCCTTTCCATTTGTAAACAAGATTATATCATAAATTGCAGACATTTTGTTGCATTTATCATTAAAATCAGCTTCCCGATTATTCTGTTCACCAGACGGAAGAAATAGGACTTTATCTAATGAACGTTCTCCCTGACAAAGTTTACAGCGGCCCGTTATCACTAAGCAGCGTTGACGTAACTTCCGCACCTTCCCTTTTGCTGTTCATGCGGAATGGACGTCATAATTTTAAATGGAAAAGAATAGAGCGAATGTAAATATTGCAATATTTAATCTGTTCAGAATGTGCTAATCTTGGCCGAAAACACACACGCACGCATACACGCACGGATGTGAATGAACTGTTTACTTTACCGAACATTAACGCAATTTTCGACAACACATGCACTGCTCTCTCTCTATATAGTGACTTATTGACGCTGCACAGCCAGTTGACAACAGCTAGATAGACTCTAACAAATAGAAAACCGCACAATGGGTACTAGCGTCTGGAAGTAGTATCAGTAATGTACACAATACAAATATGCAAAAAAGCAATACAAAGACTACGGTGTTCCGTTTGGACCTTGGAGATTTTTATTTCTGAGCCATATACCTTGAAAGTCGAAATCACGAAATTACAATGAAGAAAGTCGAAACCACGTTGGTGAGAGTTGAACTCACGATGGCGAAAACACGGAACTACAATGGTGAAAGTCGAAATCACGAAACCACGATGCTGAAATATTTGTATTTATACCGAATCAGATGGCTAGGCAGTATTATTCGAAAAACGGCGATCATTTTATTATTTCTAAATGAAATGTGTAAGTGTGAGCAACCCGTTTTTTAGATAGATCATATCCTATTAGATGGACATGATTTTGATTGGAAATTTGATGAAAAGATTATTTTTTTCTTCAAATTTTTGGTTCAGAGATCAAAACCATTAATCATAGCAGAAACATGTTTATTTGGAATTACATGTATAAGGATTAAATCAATTTCTTTTCTGTTACATGTGAAAACCCTGCGTTCTAACTTTGAATTTAACTCAAGTACAGAAGACGTTGGTCAAGTTGACTCGGTCTAAAATTATAAAGGAAGACGAAATTTTGATGTTTCTTTGTTTGTTTTGGGTTCAACGCTGTTATTTTAGTTATGTAACGGCGGGCAGTTAACCTAACCAGTGTTCCTGGATTCTGTACCAGTACAAACCTGTTCTCCGCTAGTAACTGCCAACTTCCCCACTTGAATCAGAGGTGGAGGACGAATGATATCAGACACAATGTCTTCTATCAATTCGTCACGGAGAAAATACGTCCGGCCCGGGGATCGAACTCACGACACTGCGATCCGTAGATCTGCGCTCTCCCTATTGAGCTAAGCGAACGGGTTTTTCGGTGTTTCAGCAGAAAAAAAAACTAGCATGTGATACAAAGAATATTAGATTTCTGTCTTTCCACATTGAATTTATTCAATTCCATTGAATAATTTCTGTATGAAAAAGACACTCCTGTTATATAATCTGTTTACTTCTGATAAAAACCCATTATCGTTGAGGCCCGACACAACTATCATTGCACATCGTTGTTGCCTCATTATCCGTTCTGACTGACACAACTTTTATGTCTTAACGGTTTTGAACCATTGTCTTTGTTGCCCTGCACAACTTATGTCTTAACGTTGATGTCTCATTGTCGTTGTTGCCGCGATACAGCTTTGACGTCTCGTCGGTGTTGCATCACTGTCTTTGTTGCCCCGATACAGCTCTGACGTCTCACCGTTGTTGTCTCCCTGTCGTTGTTGCCTCGATACAGTTCTAACGTGCTATTGCATCATTGCCGTTGTTCCGCCGATACAGCTCTGACGTCTCGACGTTGTTGCCCTTACGTCTCGTCGCTGTTGCATCATTGTCTTTGTTGCCTCGATACAGCCCTGACGTCTCGTCGCTGTTGCATCATTGTCTTTGTTGCCTCGATACAGCCCTGACTTTTCGTCGCTGTTGCATCATTGTCTTTGTTACCCCGTAACAGCTCTGACGTCTCATCGTCGTTGCCTCATTGTCGTTGGTGCCCCGATACAGCTCTGACGTCTCACCGTTGTTTTCTCATTGTCGTTGGTGCCCATATGCAGCTGTGATGTCTCTCCGTTCTTGTCTCCATATCGTTGGTGCCACGATACAGCTCTGACGTATTATGTTGACCTTAAAGGTGGCATGTTCCCAAGGTCACATCACAAGTTATGTTGAATTAAATGAGTAAACATTTCCGAGATCATACCACAAATTATTTTGAATTTAAGAGCGGGACACTTCTAAGATTATAGCACGTATCATATTGAACTTAAAAGCGGGGCATGGCCAAGGTCATTAGACAAAGTACATTGAACTTAAAAGCAGGAATATGCCCCCCTCTATCTTCCCTCTCTTCTCTCTCTCTCTCTCTCTCTCTCTCCCCCCCCCCCCTCTCTCTCTCTCTCTCTCTCTCTCTCTCTCTCTCTCTCTCTCTCTATTTTTATAAGATAAAAAATTTATAAGATAAAAAATAACATGTTGGGAGAGATTTCCCGGAAGCGCAGAGCACAGCAAGCACAGTCCCAACCATGCATCACAAAGTAAGCCCACAACAAACAGAAATAATAGAATTCGTGGTGGAAAGATATGGCAGACAGGTTGCCTCAAAGTCAATTTTACAAACAAGTGTTTCAGTATTCTCACTTTCCACCCAAAATAACCTGAAATATTTTACAATTTTCATAATATCTTATGAAATACCCTTTCGAAATTAAGGGTGCTTTTTCAACGCATTTTACTATACTTTCTTTCACACCCTCCACCCGTCCCCACCTCCTCTTTCTCTACCCAACACACCCTCTCTCACCCTCTCTCGTTCTTTCAGCATCTCACTCTCCCCTCCCCCATCTCTCTTTCTCTATCCCCGCTCCACCCCGTTTGAGTCAGGTTTTATGATCATCGAATGCGGGCTTTCAAAACACATTGATTCATTTATTTGATTGTTTGTTTCAATTTAAGCGTCGTGTGTAAAAGTATTTCAATTATGCAACGATGGACAGTTGACATAACAAGTGATTCCTGGATTGTGTACCGGTAAAAGTTTACCTGTTCTCAGTAAGTAACTGCCAACCTCTCCACATAAACAACAGGTGGAGGACGAATTTTTTCAGATGCAATATTTTCTATCGAGAACAATTACCTTGCCCAGGGATCGAACCTGCGCTTTCCCTAAGCAAAGAAATGCGACAGTGACTTTTAAGATTGATTGGTTTCTGTTTTTTTCCACTTCCAGCGGGGAAATTGGATAGCATAGATGCAAAGCGACAATGTCTTGGAACATGTGCTGATTATTCACATACAAAAAGGACTGGAGCAAGCATTTTGCAGAATGCACTACATTAGTACGTTTACCATTGTTCATCTCTTGTTGATGCGTAGAAAAAATGCTTTCGGAAAACGTACTATGTTCGTACGACCATGTATTTTTTTGCTGAACAACGCAGTCGAGTCCGTGAGATCCAGTGTTAGTGTTCTAAACATAGCGTGTCTCAAAACATTTTAGTTCTGCTAAGAACTCCGGTAGTTGTAAACTATAGGTATTTGATTTTGGCAATATACTTAGTATTGCACTTATAAAAGAATGAAATGATTGGTGTTGTATTTTTTCAATTGAATTACATTATCTTTAAGTTGTATTAACACTGACCAACCAGTATAAGTCAAACCATTAAACTGAGCACGCTGATTTTAGACCACAGGAGATCATGTAATTACATTAAGCGAGTGCGTTTTTAAACAGTCAAAACTTGATGGATGAGACTTGTAGAACCTGCACATTTCATTTTCCCTAACTAGTAAAACGTGCTCATTTTTTACCTGTTTTTTTTCCCAAAATCTCTAAAACATTAAAATGCTCGTCTTTATTAGGGATCTATAATCATTCTTGAGAGATCTTTCAAAAAAAAAAAAAAAAAAATCAAAACGAAACTAGGTGTTTGTTTTTGGAAAAATGTGTTTCCCTTGAAAAGAAAATTATTTTTAGGAAATAAAACGGGGAAGTTATAATGTTAACTTCCTACAGAGAAACATACCATGGATACTATGAAAATTATGAATGGTGGTTTGTGTACTTAATGCGTAAAAACAGAGGACCATAAATCAGTAAAAATCAGTTCAACCACAAAACCCGTACTCCTTTTTTCTGTGAAAATTCGATGAAATCCAATAAATGGTATAGGAAGGTATTCGGGACAAATTTTGTTGAAAAATGATTTTTTAGGTTTATTATTCCGCAAAAATAATGCCAGCCAGACGTACTGACATTCCAGGGAAGACCCCAGGTGCTCCTCCGAGCATTATTTCATTAAGTGCGGGCACTTGGGTAGAACCACCAACCTTCCGTAAGCCTGCTGGAATGCTTTCTCTCACACACAAAAAAAAAGATTCTAGGCCCCAAGCGAGGCTCGAACCCAAATCGGTGAGGGGCAGGTGATTCGAAGTCAGCGACCTTAACAACACGGTCATAGGGGCCCCTTAGGAACCTTAAACGATAGACCATGATGGGCATAGGTCGCTTTCACTGCTCAAAAAGCTGAACGTAATTGATAGTCATCTAAGGAAAAAAAATAAAATTTCTTTGAAAACTAGCCTTCAGATTAAGGAAGATTTTCAGATCATTTGCATAAAAATGTTTTAAAATCGGGCAAACAGACTCGGTTTGTATGCCAAGATTTTTAAAGTTTCTATATACAGCGGGGTGGTTGAAGTACGGTAGTATATGCTGATGCTGTAATGGAGCGAAATGTTTCCCAGTGTAACAAAAATGGTCTTAAATTAAACCGAAAGTACTTGTGCTAAAGAGTTTTCGGCCGGTAAATGTGTTTTTGCTTTACATTTCTCAGCAACATTAAATATATTTGGAGTCAAGTAACTGTAGACAGAAAAAGTTTTAGCCTATGGATGGTTTTGGCTCGGGTACAATGTTTACAAATACATCATGTGACTCTAGAGGCCACATTTGTGACTCAATCTTTATGAAACATGGTCAGAATGTTTGCCTTGATGATCTCTAGGTCATAATCGAAACAGGGTCATGTGGGGTCAAAAACTAGGTCAGTAGGCCTTCTCAAAGGAAAGTCTTGTAAACACTTTAGAGACCACAATTTAATTTTGAAACTTATGAGAATTGATCAGAATATTTTTTTTGATGACCTCTAGGTCAAGTTCGAATCTGGGTCATGTGGGGCAAAAAACTAGGTCACCCGGTCAAATAAAATGAAAAGCTTGTGAACACTCACAAGGCCATAGTTGTGATTCTAAACTAGGTCACCTAGGCCAGATCAAAGGAAAATCTTGTTAATGTTGAGCGCAAATAACCAATCTGCGCTATTTACCATACGCGCAGCGCATATAACAAATATTTGTACACTGGTTATATGCGCAACGATTTACCAATCGTTGCGCAGGATAAATTTAACCTGAGCGATTTACAAAATGCGCAGCGCAAATAACAAATGTAATTTTATATATCAGAAATTTGCATTTCGTTTTTGATAAATCATGCAGTTGGTCAGTTTATTAATAAATATAGATGTCAATGCTGAATATCTTGGTACTTAAATTATGTGTCATAAATTTGTTTCTACATCAGTAAATTCACGGCAGTCAGTCACCAGGTTTCAATACCTCCGATCTTATACAATATGCAATAAAATCCAAACATGCGTGAAGGTGTGATTTCCTCCAGCTTGCACAGGTCGTCCTCTGGTATGTTTTAGGCTATTTTTATAATTTTCTACTTCACCCGAGCACACACTTAGCAAAATATCGTTTTTATTATATTGAAATATCTTGAAATTTCACAATAATATTCTTTTTACCAACGGGAGCATATCTCTCAACATGTCTAAGATAAAAGATGAAATAAAAAAGTCACAGAATTAAAAGAAAATTCTTACAGATCTTATCTATATTATTATTATTATTTTATAGTACAAAATCGATTGAATAAAGAGTAGACCTAATTTTCATCAAAACGTAAACGAAATTTTATATTTTGTAGCTGCACAAGATATGTGTTCGGTACCTTGCGCTAAAGGAAAATCTGGAAATAACTCTGATAACTTGAATATCTTTTATAAATCATATTAACTTTTACTTAGATTTACGATTGCAGACTAAAACTATAGTTTTTTTACAAATCTAAATAGATATACAATGTTACACCTGTAACTTGCGTGGGAGGTCGGTCCTGCGCTAATAGCAAAGTTTGAAATTACACTGTATTTCAAATATATTTCATTCATGAAACATACTATTTATGTAACTTTCAAATGAATACTGTAAAAAATGATTAGAAAAAGAGTGATTTCTGTCATAACGAGAACGAAATATTACATTTTTTATCTGCGCAAGATGTGTGTCTGCGCTAATAATAAATCTGGAAATTACTCTGATTACTTGAATATCTTTTATAAATCATATCAATTTTTACTTTGATTTACAATTACAGACTAAAACTATAATTTTTCTAAATGGATCTATAATGTTACACCTGTAACTTGCTTGGGAGGTCGGTCTTGCGCTAATAGCAAAGTTTGAAATTACACTATGTTTCAAATATATTTCATTCATAAAACATAACTTTCAAATGAATACTGTAAAAATGAATAGAAAAAGAGTGATCGACTCCCATGAATTTACTGATGTTGAAATAAATTTATGACACATTTTTAAAACCAAGATTTGCAATATCAGTCTGTAATTGTTAAACAATGTAAAGGTTAGAATTTTTTTGGCAGTTATTCATATTATCAGAGTAATTTCCAGATTTTCTATTAGCGCAGGACACATCTTGCGCAGCAACAAAAATTCGTTCACGTTCTGGCGAAAATTACTCTTTCAGTCTTTTGTACTACAAAACATTAAAAAAATATCAATACAATCTGTAAGAAATGATCAATATATATTTGAAATATCGGTGTCATTTCAGGATTTGATATTAGCGCTGGATCGACATCCCGCACAGGCTACGGCGTTTAAAAGTTAAGAAAAAATAATAAAAAATAAATAAAAAAACTTGTGTTATTAAATATTCTTTGGATATTTTGTATCATTTTAAAGTTTTTTAACACCTATGACAAATGACTCTTAATACCGTCGTCAACAGAAATGTTTAGTCCATAAACTACCAGGGACGTGAGCATCTCATTGAAATTACCGCATAAATACGCTCATTTACTTTAAAAAATGTTCTTTACAAATTAAGCACAGTCAATTCACACCTTTCTGCGTGCCTGATCATCGTCAGTTTTAAAATTAATACAGTTTTATGTAGGCCTACAAGTCTAACCCTCTAATGATATTCAATTTTATCGGGAGATATCATCCATATGTTAAAAGCGCAGACTCATTTACCAAACGCGCAAGACAGTTACCCCGCGCATATAAGAAATATATAAGGTTGTCCGATTTACAAATCGTTGCGCAGATAACAAATTGGTTGTTTGCGCTGCGCGATTTACCAAATGCGCAGATTGGCTATATGCGCGTAACATTAACACAAGTCGACAGTTTAAGTTTGAAACTCATAAGAATTAGTCAGAATGTTTGTCTTTCAGTCAAGTTGTATCTGGGGTCATGTGGGGTCAAAACATGACTTCGGACAGATGGATGCTCCTAAGATTTGGTTCAAGGTGCTCATTCCATTGTTTGATAACAAAAGAATGACCATGGAACAAAAGAGTTAAGTTGTTACTGAGATTAATCCATGGATGCCAGAGTTATAGACCTTGTGTCATATGACGTGAGTATTGATTTTGAACAATTAATGCCAGTTTAAATCAAAACCATTCATTAATAACAGAGATGGTGTGAAATTGCAACAATACTTAAATTCCAAGTAAACTTCTACAAAATATTGGTGCCAGTGTTACGAATCTTATGTCATATAGTACGGGTGATGATGAGAAACGACAATTTGAAGTCTGAACCATATTCATTCTGTATTAACAAAGACAGAGTTAAAGTTCATTGAAACTTGAAGGTAATGGGTCCATGTTGACATTCGGCAATTTTTCCGTATGTTATGTAATTCGACATTTTTCGGCAGACATCAATGTGACTTTCTGTAAAAACCGGAGAATTTCAAAATCTCATATGGAGAACATGTAAATTGCCATTACGGATTTAAAAGAAATTCAAAGTAAAGAAGGGGCATAATTCAACAGATAAAGCTGAAAAGTCCAGAAAGGGGCATAACTGAAGCAAACAAGAGGGCCAAGATGGCCCTAGGTCGCTCACCTGAGAAAAACACCATAACACAACATATTAAACAGAGTAAACATGTTTGACCTAGTGATTTCATGGAAAAAAATATTCTGACCAATTATTATTAAAATTGGAGCAAAACTATTGAGTATAAGTAAATATTTTCTTTGATTTCACCTACTGACCTAGTTTTTGACCCCAGGTGACCCATATGCGAACTTGACCTAGATTTCATCAAGGCTATCATTCTGACCAAATTTCATGAAGATCAATTGCAAAATACAGCCTCTATTTCATGAAGATCAATTGAAAAATACAGCCTCTATCGCATACACAAGGTTTTTCTTTTATTTGACCTAGTGACCTACTTTTTGACCCAAGATGACCCATTTTCAAATTTGGCCTAGATTTTATTAAGGTAATCATTTTGACTTAATTTCAGGAAGATCAATTGAAAAATACAGCCTCTATCGCATATACAAGCTTTTCCTTTGATTTGACCTAGTGACCTAGTTTTTGATCCCAGAGGACCCATATTCAAACCTGACCTAGATTTCATCAAGGCAATCATTCTGACCAAAATTCATGAAGATTAATTGAAAAATACAGCCTCTATCGCATACACAAGGTTTTTCTTTGATTTGACCTAGTGACCTAGTTTTTGACCCCAGATGAACCATATTTGAACTTGGCCTAGATTTCATCAAGGTTATCATTTTGACCAAAATTCATGAAGATTAATTGAAAAAATACAGCCTCTATCACATACACAAGGTTTTTCTTTGATTTGACCTAGTGACCTAGTTTTTGACCCCAGATGACCCATTTTTGAACTTGGCCTAGATTTCATCAAGGTTATCATTCTGACCAAAATTCATGAAGATTAATTGAAAAATACAGCCTCTATTGCATACACAAGGTTTTTCTTTGATTCGACCTAGTGACCTAGTTTTTGACCCCAGATGACCCATTTTCGAACTTGACCTAGATTTCATCAAGATAATCATTCTGACTAAAATTCATGAAGATTAATTGAAAAATACAGCCTCTATCGCATACACAAGGTTTTTCTTTGATTTGACCTAATGACCTAGTTTTTGACCCCAGATGACCCATTTTCGAACTCGACCTAGATTTCATCAAGATAATCATTCTGACCAAATTTCATTAAGATCAGTTGAAAAATACAGCCTCTATTGCATACACAAGCTAAATGTTGACAGACGACAGACAGACGACAGACGACAGACAGACGCCGGACATCGAGCGATCACAAAAACTCACCTGAGCATTGCTCAGGTGAGCTAATAACACAGACAAAGTGAAAGTGTATAAAAACATTAACTAAGTATAAAAGGGAAATAATTTGTGGAATATTTCTGCAAGAGTAATGCACTGTCATATCATGTGACTGATAATGTGGATCAACTAAGTTTGAATCAAATCCATTTAGTAATAACTGAGATAGAGCAAAAGTGCATCGCAAGTTTAACCTGAAATTCTAAGCATAAAGTGGGGATTATTCACAAAATATTACAACCTGTGTCATTTGATATGGGTGATGATGTGTGACAACCATTTTAAGTCTGAAGCAAATCTATTTAGTAACAACAGAGATATCAAAGTTAAAAGAAATGCTAAGAAAAACAAGAGGGCCAAGATGGCCCTAGGTCGCTCACCTAAGAAACACTCCATAACAGTGTAAAACATGTTTGACCTAGTGATTTCATGGAAACAAATATTCTGACCAATTTTCATTAAGATTGGACCAAAAAATTGGTCTCTTGCGATAAAACAAGCATTTTCTTATATATGACCTAGTTTTTGACCCTAGATGACCCATGTTCAAACTCGACCTAGATTTTATCAAGGCAATCATTCTGACCAAAATTCATGAAGATCAACTGAAAAATACAGCCTCTATCACATACAGAAGTTTTTTCTTTGATTTGACCAAGTGACCTAGTTTTTGACCTCAGATGACCCATATTCAAATTCGACCTAGATTTCATTTAGGCAATCAACCTGACCAAATTTCATAAATATCAACTGAAAAAAACAGTCTCTATCGCATACACAAGATTTTTTTTTAATTTGACCTAGTGACCTAGTTTTGACCTCAGATAACCCATATTCAAAACCGACCTAGTTTCATAAAGGCAATCACTCTGACCAAATTTCATGAAGATCAATTGAAAAATACATCCTCTATTGCATACACAATGTTTTTCTTCGATTTGACCTAGTGACCTAGTTTTTGATCCCAGATGACCCATTTTCGAAATCAGCCTAGATTTTATCAAGGTAATCATTCTGGCTAAATTTCATGAAGATCAGTTGAAAAATACAGCCTCTATTGCATACACAAGGTTTTTCTTTGATTTGACCTAGTGACCTAGTTTTTGACCTCAGATGACCCATTTTCAAACTTGGGGTTAATTTCATCAAGGCAATCATTCTGACCAAAATTCATGAAGATCAATTGAAAAATACAGCCTCTATCGCATACACAAGGTTTTTACGTGATATGACCTAGTGACCTAGTTTTTGAACCCAGATGACCCATTTTCGAACTCGGCCTAGATTTCATCAAAATAATCATTCTGACCAAAATTCATGAAGATCAATTGAAAAATACCACCTCTATCGCATACACAAGGTTTTTCTTTGATTTGACCTAGTGACCTAGTTTTTGACCCGAGATGACCCATTTTCGAACTCGGCCTAGATTTCATCAAGGCAATCATTCTGACCAAAATTCATGAAGATCAATTGAAAAATACAGCCTCTATCGCATACACAAGGTTTTTCTTTGATTTGACCTAGTGACCTAGTTTTTGATCCAAGATGACCCATTTTCGAACTCGGCCTAGATTTCATCAAGGTTATCATTCTGACTAATATTCATGAAGAAAAATTGAAAAATACAGCCTCTATCGCATACACAAGGTTTTTCTTTGATTTGACCTAGTGACCTAGTTTTTGACCCGAGATGACCCATTTTCGAACTCGGCCTAGATTTCATCAAGGTTATCATTCTGACCAATATTCATGAAGATTAATTGAAAAATACCACCTCTATCGCATACACAAGGTTTTTCTTTGATTTGACCTAGTGACCTAGTTTTTGACCCGAGATGACCCATTTTCGAACTCAGCTTAGATTTCATCAAGGTTATCATTCTGACCAATATTCATGAAGATTAAATGAAAAATACAGCCTCTATCGCATACACAAGGTTTTTCTTTGATTTGACCTAGTGACCTAGTTTTTGACCCGAGATGACCCATTTTCGAACTCGGCCTAGATTTCATCAAGGTTATCATTCTGACCAATATTCATGAAGATTAATTGAAAAATACAGCCTCTATCGCATACACAAGCTAAATGTTGACAGACGACGGACGACAGACGACAGACGACAGACGACGGACGACGGACGCCGGACATTGAGCGATCAGAAAAACTCACCTGAGCATTGCTCAGGTGAGCTAAAAAGTATTTTGGCAAAATAGTAATTGGAGCAAAAACTATACAAGGTTAAACCTGTTTCTTTAGGAATAACAAGATATAATCACTTCTATTTCTATTTCTTTATTTCACATATTCGTCATACAACAGGTAAGTATAAAACTGTGAAATGATGACCAATGTAAAAGCATGATAATTATATAAACAGCACAGTTGCATATTAAATTTAGCTACCACTAAAACTGTTTCATACTCTCAGAAAAAACTGTTTTGTCAGAGAAAAGGATAACATTCATGACTTTTTATATTATCACTAAATAGACATTACAACATATTCGTGCATGGAAACCAATTTTGGACAGAAATGATGTGAATTTTTTTGGAGTGCATAAAGGGAAATAATTTTGTCGAAAAGAAAAGTCAGAATTATGAAACCTGGCCCCGATTTCATAAAAATGTATAGTTTGTTAGTTTTGCTTAAGTACTTTAATTTGCTTAAGTCTTTACTTTTCTTGAGCAAATCAACATGCTTAAGTCAATCAATAAACTTAAGTATTTTTGTGAAATCAGGGACAGGTATGTTAACTTGAAGCCAGTTTCAAGTTTCAAAAAAATATCTGTATCATACCAGAAAACAAGTCTTTAACCTTTAGCCTGCTGGCGGAAAGTGGTTTTGCCTTTGCGACCAGTGCAGACCAAGATCAGCCTGCAAATCCGTGCAGTCTGATCATAGTCTGCACTGTTTGCTATTCAGTCAGTAAATTTACAGTGAACACCCCTTTGATAAACAAGTGGTACTGCCAAAATTGAAAGATGGACCAGTCCATTTTAGAAATTTAGCAGGGTGAAGGTTAATGTCACCTAATGGATGTTCTCCCCGATTACATTGAGGGCATCATCAATACAGTGGCATATTATCTCAAAGTGGCATTATCATAACTTTAGGACCTTTCCATTTGAATATAAAATGATGTCATTGTCATAATTTTCAGCGGTAAAGAACAACAAAGACAATAAAAAATTTAACTATAACACACTAATTATAAGAAAAACAATAAATTATCTATTTTAATGTTTCAGTTTTAGAATATTTTTAGAATTCTTACATAATTTCATTTGCATTATATAAGAGCAAATATAACAATCATTAAATTTCTGGTGTGCCATTGGTTCACTGGTAAACAGAAGGGGGAAAAAAATCAAACTGATGAAAAAATTAAACTTTATTTTCCAAACTTACACTGTAGCATATAATTTTGAGAAATACATATCACAATACTCTGAGATATTACTGTTTTATGGAAGTCAGAAATGCATGGACTGAAAAGGCTAAAAAAGCCTAAAACTGGGGAAAAAAATGTATTATGAATGTAACTGTAGTAGTTCACTTACAAAAATGGCCGTCATATGAACTTATATAAAATATCTTGCCTTTTACCATGATTACCTTTTTATACCTGATGATTACCTTAAAGAAGACCAATTTTTCCAGTTTGTTTACTGAAAGAGTAAATTGAAATGGAGTGAACTTTATTTACTGACAAAATATAGGTTTGTTGTACAACAATAGCTTAGGTATTAATATTACTAAGACTTAAAAGAATATACTTATTTACAGGAATAGTGCTAATATGGTGGAAAATCGATAACCTTCTTACATCCCTACACAGTAACTGTAAAAGTTTGCTATATTTAGATCTGGAGTTGGTTCCCCTGGTAGAATATTAACAACAAATGACCACTTCTGTGACACAAATATAGGGCCATTTATAACAATATTACCATGTTCACGAGTATCTGTTTTCACAAATATGGACAGTTGTGATTGTAGCAAGCTAAATTTTCTAATTTTAAAGGACTATACTAACGGCATACAAAAATCTTCTTCTTCATAGTGCTAATTTTTTTCACTTTGATATCTCATAATTCTTATACAAAAATCCATTACAAACAAGAGATCACAGAGTGATCTTGGCGCCCACCAATGTGCCATTTTTGAGTGTTCCAAATTTCAAGACTTACTGACTACCTCAAGGTCAAATTTCATTTCCGTACACAACACTGTGCATGTGGTCCAAATTCGAAAGCTGTAGCTTGAGAAATGTGAAAGTAGGTCACTAGGTCAATGTCAAGGTCAAAGATTGTTTCGGTACACAATCCTATGCATGTGGTCTAAATTTGAAGCCTGTAGCTACAGAAATGTGAAAGTAGGTCACTAGGTCAATCTTAAGGTCAAAGTTCATTTTGGTACACAAAACTATGCAAGTGGTCCAAATTTGAAGGCTGTAGCTTGAGAAATGTAAAAGTAGGTCACTAGGTCAAAATCAAGGTCAAATTCTATTTCGGAATACAAAACTATGCATGTGGTCCAAATTTGAAGCCTGTACCTTAAAAATGCAAAAGTAGGTCACTAGGTCAATGTAAAGGCCAAAGTTCATTTCGGTATACAAAACTATGCATGTGGTCCAAATTTGAAGGCTGTAGCTTGAGAAATGTAAAAGTAGGTCACTAGGTCAAAATCAAGGTCAAATTTTATTTTGGAATACAAAACTATGCATGTGGTCCAAATTTGAAGCCTGTACCTTAAAAATGTGAAAGTAGGTCACTAGGTCAATGTAAAGGTCAAAGTTCATTTCGGTACACAAAACTATGCAAGTGGTCCAAATTTGAAGGCTGTAGCTTGAGAAATGTAAAAGTAGGTCACTAGGTCAAAATCATGATCAAATTTTATTCGGAATACAAAACTATGCATGTGGTCCAAATTTGAAGCCTGTACCTTAAAAATGTGAAAGTAGGTCACTAGGTCAATGTGAAGGTCAAGGTTTTTTCGGTACACAAAACTATGCATGTGGTCCAAATTTGAAGGCCGTAGCTTGAGAAATGTGAAAGTAGGTCACTAGGTCAAAATCAATGTCAAATTTCATTTTGAAACACGGAACTATGCATATGGTCCAAATCTAAAGCCTGTACCTTCAAAAATGTGAAAGTAGGTCACTAGGTCAAAATCAAGGTCAAAGTTTTTTCCAGTGCACAAAACTATGCATGTGGTACAAATTTGAAGGCTGTAGCTTGAGAAATGTGAAAGTAGGTCACTAGGTCAAAATCAAGGTCAACTCATGCCAAGGGTCATCTTGCCACTCAAAAATATACATGTGGTCCAAATTTGAATGTTGTAGTTATTGACAAGAACATTTTAAAAGCTTTTCCCTATATAAGTCTATATGAACCATGTGACCCCTGGGGCGGGGCCATTTTTGACCCTAGGGTGATAATTTGAACAAACTTGGTAGAAAACCACTAGATGATGCTACATTACAAGTATCAAAGCCTTAGGCTTTGTGGTTTGGACAAGAAGATTTTCAAAGTTTTTCCTTATATAAGTCTATGTAAATCATATGAGCCCCAGGGCGGGGCCATATTTGACCCTAGGGGTATAATATGAATAATCTTAGTTGAAGACCACTAGATGATGTCACATACAAAATATCAAAGCCCTAGGCCCTGTGGTTTTGGACAAGGGGTTATTCAAAGTTTTTCCCTATATAAGTCATTATAAACTATGTGACCCCCAGGGCGGGGCCATATTTGACCCCAGAGAAATAATTTGTATCATCTTGGTAGAGGACCACTAGATGATGCTTCAAACCAAATATCAAAGCCCTAGGCTCTGTGGTTTTGGATAAGAAGGTTTTCAAAGTTTTTCCCTATATAAATCTATGTAAAATATAGAAATAAACAAAGGGCCATAACTCACTCATAAATTGTTGAACCAGTCTGATTTTCAGGGGGACACAACTAGGGTACCAATACATCATTCTGACAAAGTTTGGTCAAAATCCCCCCAGTAGTTTCTGAGGAGATGCGATAACGAGAAATTGTTAACGGACGGACGGACGGACAGACGTCCGGAATGACGGACGGACGGACCACGGACGCAGAGTGATTTTAATAGCCCACCATCTGATGATGGTGGGCTAAAAAGATGTTTCATTTTTAAATAATCGCAGGTAACCATGTTCTAATACTGAAAAAAAAACTGCAACAGAAATTCTTCCTGTGCAACAAGGCGTCGGATATGTAGGAATCAATTACTGGTTGTAGGTGTGAATGAAAATAATCTGGCTCAAGGATAGGTGGTAACAACACGACAATCCTAAGTTACAACCAAGAAGGGACAGTTACCCCTAGAACTGGATATTCCCATCTGCATCTACAACCAATGATAGATTCTCCTTTCTTGCATATCATATTCTACAAATAACAGAAAAAAAGTCTTTCTTTCAAGCACTATTTACTTATAAATTTACACATTTATTTATAAAAGTACACGTAGTTCAATACAGCATCATTTACACCATGAGAGTTTTTCTGCAACCTCCGTAGGTGCAAGAATTTTTTCAGCACCTGTGTTAACCCTTGAAACTCTCATTGAGTATGCATGAATAAGTGCATTAATATATTGCAACTACATACAACACTAGGACCATGTAAAAAATATGGCCATCATCGTATTTGTAAAATTAATACATTTTAGTTTAAAACATTTTGAGATTCATTCTATATCTTGATGTAACATAAAACCAAAATCTACTCCTGAGTATTTCAATTAAACTTGCAACATCACCATTGACCGACCAATAGCATCATTTAGTAATTAAAAAAATAAATAAGAAAAGAACCATTTAGCAACAATTTATATTTCCATTTAAATAATCCATTAAAGCACAATATAACTTAACTAGCTTTTCTTATCTGGGTTAAAGGTAATAAAACAGAATCTTGGGACCAGTCTAAAATCTACAGCATCTGATTGGTTGTTCCCCAGAAGAGATTTGAAATTAACCAATGGCAAGATTGTATTATGAGACTGGTCTTCAAAACTCAGTGTTATAACCTTGGAACCAGAAGTTGTGATAAAACAATGGATCAGTCTTATGTTCTAGTACTGAGTTTGGAGATCAAAAACGTCTCAAAACAGAATCGTGCCATCTCCCACTTCATCACCCCAATCACCCACATTTAAAATGTCGATCTCCCATTTTAATATCTAAAATGGTTCACATGTGTGACCAAGCAGTATCATAGTTGATGATTTCACATTAAAAAATCCTTTACACAAAAATGTTCAAAATCAGGAGTTTGTCTCTCCAGATCTCAGAAACTGGGTCTAGTACCTAAAATCATAAGTCTTGCGCCAAGACATGGGGAGCTCACATGTCTGCCCATACATCACATATCTGATATAAAATATAAAACTTAATAACAGCAGCATATTAACATTTATCTCAACGCTGTGACATACTCTTTAACATTACAACAATATAAAACAAACAAAAAATGCTGAAGATAATTCTTCTGTGAAATACATGCGTTTCTGTTCTACATAACACAAATTTTATAAACCAACATGTTATAACAAATGTGAATATTACTGTAGGTATCACAGAAAACCTCGAAAAGTAGCATAAAATTAAGAACAACTGATATTCTAATCATAAAGCCATCATAGGTCATCACTTCAGTGCACTACTTGCAATAGCCTAGTGCTAACCATTAAAGTTCCCAACCATAAATTCATGTCATGTTGACAACAATAAAACCTTAGCTTGTGTGTGTCTGCAGCCTGTTCTTGAAAAAATCTTTTTCTGAGGGAAAATGTATTTCTGTCATATCTGTTTGTTTAATTTGGGTTTAATACTGCTTCTTAACTTTTAAGAGGACAAATCAGAGTCACTGGATTCTGTACCAGTACTAACTTGTTCTCCACAAGTGACCGGAAACTTTCCTGCATGGCCCAGAAAATAAGTGGCTGAAGCCAATTACTTCAGACACACTATCTTCTGTAAAATTGTGACAAATCATGAAAAGCAGAACTGCTGCCTTGCCAAACTTGGGATCTTTAGATTCACAGTCTTATATTTTATCTAGTGTGTTGACCGGCCACACTATGTCAGTCAATAATACAAGACATTTTAACTGGCTGCTTAAAGCAGGTGAGTGCTTAAGAGAGGTTGAAATTAGAACAGAAAGTCAATTTAGGAAGTTACCTGACTGGCTGTTTAAGGCAAGTGGCTGCTTAATAAAGGTTTCCACTAGGACAGGTTTGACTGTATATTTGTATATTCAACAAGCTATGCTAAAATTGTTAGGTTTAAACTTAAAAAATGTATGAGTGGCTTACTACAGTATAACTAGTGACATAACTTGTGACACTTACAGACATTAGCACCTCTATCAAAAATAAATAAATAAATAAAATCAAAGTTAACACACAATTATAAACCCAAATGTACATTGTTTTCAAGGCAGTTCTGTATATTCAGATCATATATTTTTCTACAATGTAAAGTTTGATTAAATCTTGTTATTTCAAACCTCAGAATGTACTCATATATAACTACTGATATTTAGCTAATTAAAAAGATACTACCAAATGCCCGATTTTCTGCAAGACTGATTTGAAAACTAGAGCTATCACTGAAAGTGATGAATGTACCCCCCGCATGCACTGACACAGTGCATTGCAATTTGACGCACACAAGACTGCATAATTATGTGGACTGTAAGTATAAAGACTCTATGTATATAGTATAGTAACAAAAAACAAAGTCCCATAACTCTGCAGAATATTTATCTAAAAGAACGTAACATGCACCATGCACAAGTAGGGTTGGTACTGAATACTTGTGTGAAGTTTCGTTAAATTGTGTTCAAGGGTTTGGGGGATTAGGTGCACACAAGATTGCATATGCAGACTGTATGTATATAGTATATTAACAAAAAACAAAGTAAAATAACTGTGCAGAATTTTTTTTTGAAAGAACCTAACATGCACCATGCATAACAAGGGTTACTACTGATCACTTGTGGTAAGTTTCATTAAATTGTGTGCATGGGTTCAGGAGATTATGCATGCACAAGATTGCATATGCAGACTGTATGTATATAGTAAGTAACATAACTCTGCAAAAAAATTTTCTGAAAGAACCTAACATGCATCATGCACAACTACTGTTGTTACTGATCACTTGTGTGAAGTTTCATTAAATTGTGTCAAGGGGATGAGGAAAGTTGGTGCGCAAAAGATTGTGTCTACAGACAGACAGACGGACGGACGGACGGACGGACGGACAGACAGACAGACAACTTAAAACCAGTATACCCCCCTTACAACTTTGTTGTCGAGAAGTATAAATATTGATCACAAGTGAGTTTTCATAATGGGAGTCTTTATGAAAATCACAATTTTGATGAAATTTTCACTTATGGAAAAGTTCTACCATGTAAGTTTTCATAAAACTGCTCGTAGATGTATAATAACTTAAATAACATTGAATTGTCATGTTAAATGTATAGGTTCATGTGCTAATGTTTTAGATGTTTGCCAATAATTAAAGAGACTTGCAAATTTCAATCTGATTTTAAGACATGTGTCAACATTTTTGATGTGATTTAGAAAGATCCAAACATTGCTGTTTTACTCAACTAACACACAGGCTACTATTTACTCGTAGCATGATTAATGTTTCTTTATGCCAGATCCAGGCATTATTCTATGTTTTCTGGATAAATGACTTTATGCATGACTTTGCGTTTATCAAAATATGCAGAACTACCTTCTTAAAAGTAAACTTAAAATAATAAAGAAAATTACAAATGAGCCGTGCCATGAGAAAACCAACATAGTGGCTTTGCAACCAGCATGGATCCAGACCAGCCTGCGCATCCGCGCAGTCTGGTCAGGATCCATGCTGTTCGCTTTCAAAGCCTATTGGAATAAGAGGAACTGTTAGCGAACAGGATAAATCCTGACCAGACTGCGCAAAGCCACTATGTTGATTTTCTCATGGCGCGGCTCAAATAATGTTGTACTATGGCACTACTAATTATCTGATACTTTCTACGACAACTGTAGTGAATGATAAATTATATTCATAATGAGTGATGACATTGCTAAAAAGAAAAATGATATAAGCCTGATAATGGGTGGATACGATGGCAGAATGTTGGGTAGAATATGACTTCCATTTAAAACCATTGAAAAAAATTACATAATGCTTGCTTTAATACTTCTTATATCATGTATATGACTCTCATTGATTGAATTTTTCTAACCAATGTACTTTGACTGAATCTTTTTAACCAATGTACTGACCCGTTATTACTAATAATATATATCTACATTTATTATTGCAGTTATAGCACATATGAAGTTCAGAAAACCTTTAAAGAACTTGAAATCTGAGACTGTACAGACATAAGACTATGCTGAACTGAAGGACAAATGACTACTGTGAGAAACCTGTACAGTTTAAATAAAAATAAGGAGAAGACGGTACATAAAATTCAAAATTCTGATTTTCTGTTGTTTTCTTCGAAATATTATCACATTTTTTTATTCTTTGTCATCTTTTTTCATCAATATCCTGAAATTCTGTATCTACAAATCTTTGACTTATTCATATGGTAAATAAGTATCGGTAAATATATCAATGTTTTCAAAATTTTTTGATTTTTCAGTTAAAACAAATCTATCTTTAAAAGAGGTCCACCAAATTAGGTTACAAATAACTATATTTATCCTGCAAAAGAAGGTTACAAATCACTATATTTCCATCATGTGACACCATTGTGCATCACAACAATTCCTCACTTATTTGACAGATCTCACTACAGCCTTGTAAAAACAAGTATAACAGACTAGCTAATAAAAGAAAAACAACTAAAATGAGCCACGCCATGAGAAAACCAACATAGTGGCTTTGCGACCAGCATGGATCCAGACCAGCATATATAGCATCGATGACTGGAGCACCCGGGCTCGCTCGAACAATTCATGTGGTCCTGGCCAATTTCCTTCTATTTTCTATGTGAAATTACCATGGCTGGGTGGGAGCATCGATAACTCGATCGCTCGAGCATGACACCTGGTCCCTGTGTATTAATTTACTCTTTGTTGCTTCTGGCAAACTCGAGCAGAGGTGTCAAAATTTTACACATCTTTGGCTGTCAAAATGTATTGGTTAATTTAAAATTTTCACGCGCCATGAGAATTGCGTGGTCTATTCCCCGACTATCTCAAATGTTTGTTTGTGGGTATATTTGACCTGATAATGAGATTAATTGGTGATGAAAGGTTAAAGAAAAGTTTTATCGATCAAATATTAATCAATTACTGTTTGTTTTAGATTAAAACAAGTATGTTATTACTTATTACATCTTTTCTGCAGGATCAAGAAGAAAATTATGAGATACGCTTTCATGCATGAATGAAAATCTAATTTCTATATGCACTTGTTGATAAATAATAAAAAAAAAACAACCTTAGTTGTTTATTCACATGTGCCATTTACAAAATATATAATGAAACATCTATCATAGATAACGTTTGTAATAAGTTTTTTGAAAATGTCACGAGTGTGTTATTATTACACATCACAGTTTCCTCTGCAAATGGTCCCGATGACAATTGGTAAAACAAACTTCATTTTTCTTCGTATGTTAGTCAATGTTTGGGTCGCTCGAAACCATGGATAACTCGAGCATTTTGCTCATCCCCTTGCGACTTCAAGTGAGCCATGTTTCACTTTAAATGTATATTAATGTTACCTTAATACCTAACAGACTTTTATGTTTTTCAAAAAATAAAAAAAATATACGATGCATTTTCAGAAAAAAAAACATACAAGCTATTCCTTAATGAAAACAAAACCTAAATATCTAACATATCATACATATAGTAACCAATATCAAATCTATGTGGAAAGCACTTTTGCATTAATCTTTAGCCTGCTGGCGGCAAGCAATTCTGCATTTGCGACCAGTGCAGACCCACGACCAGCCTGCACATCCATGCAGGCTCATCTTGGTCTGCACTGTTCGCTTTTCAGTCAGTAAATTTTCAGTGAACACCCCTTCAAATAATAAATGGTACTGCCCAAATTGAATGATAGACCAATCTATTTTAGAAATAGGGTAAAGGTTAAATTTTGGTCCTGTCAATAGATGTACTACACAGCTAATAATCAGTACAATTTTTTCAGTTCATGAATTGCTTCAACAGAAAATTTGAGTATGTTTAACAAGATAATAAGGCAAGGACTTCTACGTTTTATTTATAAATCAGTCAGATTGTAGCTACTAAGCCTGCCCCTCCCCCCTCAAAATATTTTCTTTCTGACTAAACCGCAGTGAAAACCAATCTATTATCTATCATTAAACTATAAAATGTTACCTACTCAATGTTTAATTCCAGTTATTGTGCTACTATATATTTTCAAATGTGTATAATTATATTGTACATCTATCTTAAAGGTCTATGATTATACAGTATGGTTTAGTACATGTATACCTTACTATAAAAAGTATCAAAAAACACCTTGCTATAAATAGTAACAAAAAATTCACAGGAGAATCCTTTTCCAATAACAAGTAACATGCTCAATTACTGGTTATTGGCACATCATGTTTCATTCAATTAACCCTAAATTATGTAAAAGTATATAATAAACAACTAATTAAATGGCAGTGATGTACTTTCTGTAGTTATTTGCATTCCTGAACCTAATTCAGAACTCGGGCAACGCCCTCATGCCAATATAAGTACAACTTGCTCCAATAACCACCTCAGGTATGCCAATGCCATTTGGTTAGTGCATAATATTGCTATGCTATGTTTTACTCTCCATGACAGGAGGAAAGAAAAGTATATGTACACACAAAATTCCTGACAAATAATATTTTTGCACAGCACTTTGAATAAGCAGATTACAAGTTAATGATCCCACAAGCTTTTATATTTTGGCCTACTGGTAAATCGCAAACATAAATTAGTATCACTTCATATTCACTTTTTTTATCCAGTATCTGTGAAAGGAAGTGACGTATAGCTGTTGACTTTCCGATGAACTTTTACTGCCATTTTAACTCCGCGCTCTACTTCTTTTACACAGTTAGTTTGCGTCTCTTTGTGAGCGAAATGATAATCCTCGCGGCATTTAACACAGAAATAGGTCCGCTGAGGTCTACGTTTAATTTCAGGTTGCGTTAACACTTTCGCTATGAGGGAGGTCGGAACATCCTGATGTTCACTGGTCCCATTGGAAGTGTCTTTTTGTTTCGGAACAGAATAAACCATTGCCGTTGGTGGAAATGTTTGCATCGGAACATGTATAAGTTTAGTTGTTTCCTGGTTTCCGTTATCCGTGTTAATTATTTGTTCACTAGTCATGTGACTTTTGACGCGATCTTGGAGACCAATGGGTAACTGAAAAAGGAAAGAATTTTACAATTTCATGAATTATGTAATTAGTAGTGTTTTGAAGCAAGAGATTTTCAAGAGTTTTATTAAAATTGTTGAATTAATTTACCCAATTTGGTTGATCAAAAGATAATATGATGTCGCTTCCTGTTGTTCAAACGGGAAGCATTCTACTAGAAATTATTACATGACACTCTTCATTTGAAACACACATATGTAGCAGTAAGATAGCAGCATATTAAACATAAATTAAACATGCACACAATTGTTCTTAAAAAGTAACTCACAACTGCCCCTCATTACACAACTGTGAAGGACTATGACTTCAGACTCTCTGTCTTCTATCAAACTTATGAAGAATATCCACCAACTGTAGAGGTCGAACTGGCAACCTCTTGTGTCATAGTCTAGTTTGCTACCTAATGTGCTAGCAAGGTGGCTTAACATAAAACATGTTTTCCTAGCATTGTCAAAGATTACTTACAGCATTTAGCTTCTGAGCCACAAAATTGCTTGGTTTACACTGTAATAACTGTACAGCCCAATTACAGTCATTACGATATCGTTCCTGAAAAAAAAAAAGAATACAAATAAACTGTAACTAAGTCAAAAGCATATCAACCTGTAAGTTCCAAAATGCTTGGGCTGACACGATTTTCACACGCATTGTTTATTATATTAATAATTTCAAAATAGGCTCGACTATATCTCTTAAAGTCATGAAAATTTTATACCACTGAAATTCAGTGATTTCAAACTGTTCAGTTTCTAACAACACCATTCCTGTCTCCATGTGTTAAAACTCCTACTATAGATTACATGATCTATATATAGACCGCCAAAATCTAAATATGTGTTGTGTCAGTTGGTTTACTAAATTTACATCAACAGAACTTTTACCCTGCTAAATTTCTAAAATGGACTGGTCCATCATTCAATTTGGGCAGTACCACTTATTATTCAAAGGGGTATTCATTGAAAATTTACAGACTGAATAGCGAACAGTGTAGACCATGATCAGCATGCACAAATGTGCAGGCTGATCTTGGTCTGCACTGGTCGCAAAGGCAGAATTATTCGCCGCCAGCAGGCTAAAGGATAATATACAAATCTACCTACATTTTCTTCCTCGAGATCACAAACCAATGATTTAGCATCCACAATTTTGGAAGTCAGTGATGCTATTTCCTTCTGAAGCTGTGTTTTCTCTGACTCTGTAGAATTAACCTAGAAAATATCCTCATGTTTTAACTTCCAAACACTGTAATCACAAGTGATTTATTAGGGTTCCAATTAGGATCTGACTATAATTTTTTTCCTGAGATAATGGAGAGTTTTTTCATGTAATTCCGTTATGAACTGGTTACTGTAAAAGCGGAAATTTTCACGAGGGTTTAATTTTCGCTACATTCGTAAGGCCTTACATCTAGCAAAAGATTAACCCTCGCTTAAAATATTTACCATTAGTATAATTCAAATTAAAGTAGGATACCATTTTAACAATTTAGAGAATATTAAACCACGCGAACATACTCAAAATTTTTAATTCATGAAATTTTGACTCAGCGAAAATGTGCTTTTACAGTAAAAGGGCTTGTGTACAGACGCACCAACTGGGCTTAAGGTCATAAAACACTAAACTTGATTAAAAACTTTAATCAAGCATTCTCACATTATTCTTTGGGGGAAAAAGGTCAGGGTGAAGGTCACTGTGACCTTAACTTTTGGTCTACTGACCCCAAAAATATATATGTGGTTATTTCCTGTCCTGACCACAGAAATTGATGCTGGGAGTTCTTAAGTCCTAGCTCTCTCCAATTATTAACTGGAATACATTCTATAATCACAACTTCTATGAAACGTTAGGAACTATAATAAATGATTATTTCTAAAAAGATACCTACAACATTGAGCAATTTATTTTCAAGGTTGTCATTTATCTTTTGCATCCGTTTATGGCTTTCCATCAACCTGAAATTAACAAATACACAATGTAACTTTTTTTATAACCTTCTATGTAATAAACCAGATCATTTTAAAACAAGACTGTCCAACAATATATGAGCTTCACCATGAGAAAACCAACATAGTGCATTTGCAACCAGCATGGATCCAGACTAGCCTGCACATCCTCACAGCCTGGTCAGGATCCATGCTGTTCCCTAATCGTTTCTCTAATTGTGCAGACTGGTCTGGATCCATGCTGGTTGCAAATGCACTATGTTGGTTTTCTCATGGTGCGGCTCAAATGCCCATCTTAGCAAATTACTTTTGACTTCTAAAATTCTCAGGCTCTACTTATTAAGCAGACTACAGGCCAATTTTCTCAATTTTATATCATTCATGGTCCATAACTCCAGAGCAACAAAGATTACCTGACTGGTTATTGAACTTGGCCAAAATAACATATGCATAAACATTCTGACTAAGTTTAGTGAACCTGGGATAAGACCTGCTCAAGTTATTACATAGATCACTGTCAATTTTTGAAACAATTTTATTTAGATCAAGGGCTATAAGGCAAGTGAGTGGAAGAATCTGGCTAGTGGTCTTACTTTCTTGACACATTGTCACCAAGTTTGGATAAGCATTACTAAAGTTAGAGAGCAGACACTGTCAAATACAGCAAGTTTTAGTCATTCAAGGGCCATAACTCCAGAGCCTCTGGACCAATTTAGATGGTTATCAAAACTGGTCGAGATATTATGCCTGTAAACTGTTTGTAACCATTTTGGTAAACACTGAATTAGAGCTACTCCAGTTAGTGAGCCAATACTCAATTTTCACAATTTTTAGTAATTCAAGGACCATAACTGCCGAGTCATAAGGGCAATCTGGACAGTTATCAGGTTTGTTCGAGATATTATGCCAATAAACACTGCGACCAAGTAAAGTGAACATTGGATGATAACTACTCATTTTTGCCATTTTTAGTAACTCAAGTGCCATAACTCCAGAGTCATTGGGACAATCCAGATAGATATCAATTTGGCTGGGATATCATGCCCATAACCAAGGTACGTTACATTATATTAAGTTAAATTATGACCAAGTTTGGTGAAAACTGGGTAAGAACTGCTCAAGTTTGAGGGCAGACAAAAAACATCCAGTTTCTTAGGCATATAAAATCATGTCATTTACACAATAACAGGGCCTCAAAAGCCATCATGGCCCTAAAGGTCCTCACCCGTCCCTGAAGAAGAGTACCACAATGAGGACATAGTCATATATCCAAGATAAATCAAATCATAAGCTTTGATTTTTTTTACTAGGCAGTTAAAACAAACTAGGCTTTACACAAAGTTTCAAAACAATACCTTGAATAGATTTTAAGTTATGCCCAGGACACGAAATATGACCGCCAGATTTTATTTTTGTAGCTCAATCTGTGACCTTCTATCTATCGACCTGCCCAGGCTTGTGTGATTTGCACATCATCTCATTATTACCAATTTATATGCTTATTTGAATTCAATACTCTGAAAAGTTTTTTTTAAGTTATGCTCCAAGCATGAAGTTTGATATCAGATCTGACCTTTGAGCTCACTTTATGACCTTGACCTTTGACCTACCTATCTGTTTTTTGTATTCTGCTCATTGCCTCATCACAATCTACCTACATTCCAAGTTTCAAGCCAACATCTTGAATGGATTTTTAGGTATGCTATGCACACGAAATATGATAGACAGATGGTCAGACTGACAGACATTGGCACCATCACATAATACATCCTGTTTTTCCAATACAGGCTTATACAAATTGTAAAAAGTAATTGTTTTGTCGTGTTATCAGTCTAGCAGCTAGTCTACTACCAACCTTTCATATCTGTCCCTCAATTTAACAAACTCCTCCCTCAACTTGAGTAGTTCATAATTAGTGGCCTGTAACCTATTATCATAATCTTGTTCTATATTAGACATGTGTGCCTTTTTTCTCAGAAGTTGACTCTGTAACTCTTCTATCTGTTGTTGGAGGTCTAAATTATGGCTGAAATATACATAAACACAATTTTACTTTTATGCCATGTTTTATATTATATTCTACTTTAGTTCTGTTTGAATGGCAGCATTTATAAATTGGAACACAATTCACTCAAGCATCTTTAGCTCAAGAACCTGGGCACAACGGAGCAATTAGTACGGTCCCCGGCCTTTTTCTATGTTTGGATTGCTCGAAACCCTTGGTAACTCGAACATTATGGCATATCCTTGCAACCTTCAGCAATATGTGTTACCGTTGTTATGTTGTTACCAGTTACAAGACACATGGAACTCTTTAATCGCAAAATAAAACTGATGCAAAATATACCAAATCTATATAACTTAAAAATTTGGGTTTTAAACACACCAGAACAGTTCAGGTGGTATGGTGACTTTGATGACTTTCAAGTTTGAAATGGAGGAAGATGACTCCAGGACTGGCACACTTATAGCCACCTGGGTAGAACAACCAACCTTCCCATAGCCAACTGTACAGCTAAGGGGAATTCAAATCTCACATGATGAGCCGATCCTGACTCAAACACACAGAGGTAAGGCGGCCTGGAATCAAAGCTATCAATTTAAACTAATCAAACAATTTCTTCAAAATGAAATGTAGGCACTGCTCTGTAATTTTGCATTGCATCATAGGAAGCAATAAGTCAGATAATATGAACTGAATAACTCGGGCCTATAATATCCTGGCTGTTAAACTGTTACCATGGCAACTGACATGAAACTGAATTAATGATATCAGCAATGTAAGATGTAAATGAGACAGATTGTTGTGGGATATAACATAAAAAACGTATGTTTATACATGTATAACAAAGTAAGTTTACCAATTTTTGTGTTTAAATTTAAACCTTGAAATTTGTTTTTGTAAAATGTTCTATGCTAAATTGATATCATAGGTAAATTATAGGCAGTGGAAGTAAAAAATCAAACTTCAAGTAGGCACTATACCTATTCTAAATATGTGTAGTCAATGACATCAAAGGGAACAGTTTGAACAAATAATCAAAGTACCATTTTCTTAAAAAGATTTACTTGAGTGGAAAAAATGATCCTGGGTAAAATATGCAATACACTGACGAGACTTTAATAAAGGTTAAATCTAAACTAAACTACTTGGAAAAAATGGAGACAACTCCATTAAAACTTTATTTTAGGCTTAGGTGACTAGGTATCTATTATCTCCTACAAACCATGCACATTTTACCTCTAGGCATGAAAAAAGTATGCATATTTACTACTATGGTCAGTAATTTGAAAAGAAAAATAAGCAAAGATCAAATAAAGAAATGCCAAGGGGAATGTGTGACATTTTTTTATATTGAAATTTGTCCACAAAAAAAAACACAATTTTTTTTAAATTAAAACCCATGGAATTTCATGAAGTTAAATATGTTGAGAGAAAGAACAATCTCTGCTATCTAAATATATGTGTCAAAGTATTGGGAAAATATCTAGAAGTATGAGAAAATCAAAGAAAACAATTTCAGGACTGTTAGATGCATGACTGCGTTATCCTGTATAGCGGGTCTAACATAGACAGGTTACTTTTCCATTGCACTGATATAACATGGACAGGATAAAGATTAACAAATGGTGTTCACTCAACAATTCCACTCTTTAAACAGATTGTTTCCCTTATGTAAAGAGCGTTTAAAGTAAGTCTCCAGGACCTCCAGGTAAATAGTCACAATGATTAAATGAGCTACAGAAAGTAACATATCCCCAATATAAATGCACAATTCCCCTATTTTCCCCTTCCTTAACAATAAATCTTTCTACAGTAGAAGGTAAATTCATAGTTATTTTTACAGACAATTTTTTTTTTTTTTGAAATTGGGCCCCTTAAATAAATACCCCAAAATATGCATAGACTATAGATTTCTTGCCTCGTCAGGATGTACACAACTGCCAAATTATCATTTTAGACCTTTACAATCTTTATTTCAGAATGTTTCGGGTTCCTGATTTTTACCACTCCTTGTCATTGAGACTGTCTGAGGTCCTTCAAGATATTGGTGTAACTTAAGAGATTGTGCTGAAGAGAAGAAGGGCAAGTTTAATGCAAGAGCCGTTACTAACACTCGCAACAAGATTAAGGGGTAGGCGCATACACCATTATAACTTCAGAAGTCAGTCAGAAGGTACAATAACAACTGGACTCAAACCTGACTGTGATATTGTAGGTTGTTTCGACAGGCAAAATGTGATACAGGACTTGGCTGAATGGACCAGAGGAGTTAACAATCTTCTAATGATTGAAGATGACACCATACCACCTGGTTATTGTTCTTTATTGTTTTTTACAGAAGCTCAGACAAGACGCGCCACTTCCTCACACTGAGGAATATGGGAACCAAAAGGTTAGAGATACACATGGAAGAATACTGTGTAAAAACACGTTTCTGGACGGTACTGCTGAAGATAGTTATCATCGTCAAGGGCCGGCAATAACAACAAAAGCAAAGCCAGGTTCAAGTGAACTTGATTTAGTTGTTGCTTACAAATGTAACACATGGCCACAAGCAGCTAAAAGCTGGTTTGATCATCAGAACAACAGTCAATGGCCAATAGCCGACAGGCAGCAAAGTCAGTGAAAACGAGCCATTTGAATGGAGATTATCTACCTCTCTAGCTGAGAGATGTTTAATGTTCAGTTTAAACATAACTCAAATACGATGTTACATCCTAATGAAAATGATACTTAAAAATTTCATAAATCGTAAGTACAAAGGTATGCTTTCAAGCTTTATGTGCAAAACTGTTTTGTTCTACTGCACAAAACAGACACATTCAAGTACATGGAAGGAGTGTATTCTTTTAAACTGTTCCTCATTCTGCATGCTAATGCTATACCATTGCATACTAAATAGAAACTGTCCTCATTTTATTATCAAAGCAAACAATTTCATGGCTGGAAAATTTTACGGTGACGTAAAGTATAAACTACAGGGACAAATGTTACTTTTGTTACAACATCATGACACTATTTTCCTGGGGATCAAAACCGATATTCTTGGTCTATGAATGCAGAGCAAACTGAATATGATGCATGGAGTACAACTCAATTACAGATCTTCAGTCGAAAATCATTCCCTTTTTGCCGGTGCATTATTATCCAATATTGCTTCCTGCTTGAATCATTCTTACAAGGACGTTTTGCTTGAAAAAACTGGACAATTTTGAAAAAAATGTAATATTTCTATTAGGGTTATTGTCATTTCTGGAAAAAACTGGAAGGGAAGGGAACAATTTAGAGAAAGCAGTGTGCAAACTTTTAGTACCTCTGTTTTCAACATCACTCTGGTCTATGATAGCATCACACAACATTCATTGTAAAAGCCCTATATCTCTTTCGGCTAACTCTTTCATTTCAAAAGGACTAAACTCGGATGTTTCGTCAAGCAGACTAAACTTCGCATCTGCGTTACACAGTTCAAGCGATATGGAACAGACAGAATCTGTTCTGAGAGATGTTGAGGAGCTCTACAATACAGAACTTGTGGAACTGATATGCGGATGCTACGTCAACTGTGAGGCCGATTTAAACAAAAGATTCTGTCTCAATGCGAATAACTCTAACATAGAAGCAATTCGCCAAATTGCAGCGTTCTGTGTAAACTTTCTCCCATCTGAAATAAAGTGCGTCCCACATGAACTTCAGTACGAAATGTTCAGATCTGCCAAAGAGGAACTGCTTTGTCAGAATGAACAAGTCTGGTTCGACTGCGCTGCCGTAGATTCAATGCCTTATCTCTACTTTCCACAGTACAAGACATTAGGCCATCTACAGAAAACTAAGGAACAGCAGCAGGCATTATTCATGTAACAGAAAAGGAACAAAACTTAAAGCATAGAGAGACAGCGCACAATCTGCTAGGACAGTGTATGGAACAAGAAGGCCGACTTGTTCCCGCCTTACGCCACTATATGACTTCTTTGGCTTTAAGAGCAGCAAAAAATGCTGCAAGAATTCACATTTGTGTGTTGCTTTCTAAACTTGTGAACAATAAGTAAACATTTTACTTATGCGTGCGTACACAAGACAAAAGGTTCAAGAAAATCCTGATCTAAGATTATGTGCAGGCATCATTCTGAATATAAGAGAAACCGAGACACTTAAAAGATGGATGCCAAATCGATGAAAAGAAATCAAAAAGTCTGTTCGTAGGCATACACAAATGAATTGAGCCAGCTAAATATATATATATATATTAAAGCAGTATAAGATACTTCTACTCTCTGTGAAATTCATACGATAATACCAAATACTCCACAGGTTTTATACAGCAAGTAGAAAATAGTCGTACATGTTCCAGCCCAGTGCAGCCAAACTGACATCAATCTGTGCTGGGATGCAAAAGTGTGATAAAAAAACTCAGAGTATTTCATGCGAACAGGTTGCATTAGGAACACTTATTTCACTCTTTACTCCAGCTGACTTTCTGTACATTCAAATAAAACTTACAGATGTTAATGCAGTGTTAAAGCACATATCTCATTAAAATCCAATGAAAGGTTCTGAGTTAGAAATTTGTTTCAATTTGTCATTATGCTTTTGTTCAATGACACTTTTATGTAAAATAAAGTTAAAGTAGTGTCAATTTTTCTCATCTTGCATGTATATTGGTAAAATAATCCAAGTTATCCAAGTTAATCAATAAACTTCAGTATACACCCTTATTTACTACTATTAAATTACTAAAGTGTTCAAAACTAGGGTAAAGTATGCACTTCAGTGGAATTGAAAATTGTTGAACGTTTTTTTGTTTTTTTTTTAATTCAACAGATTGGCTTACCGGTAAACAGTGAGAAAAATAATATTGAGTTTCGTAGTATACATATTTTGGATGCAATCTTATTTGGATATTTTGAATGTAATGTATTTTAAGATCATTGAAATGCCATTTGTTTGTTTTAAACCTGATTGCCACTCTGCACATTATTTAAAGCATGGGTAGGACCCCAGGTAGAACCAATGACCTGCAAGCCTGCTTGATGGCATCCTCACACCATGACCCTAGTTGGCTTGAACCAACAGAGGTAAAGGACAAGCAAAGTCAGCAACTTAAACCACCTGGTAACAGAGGCCGCCTTCAATTTCATTAAAGACATGATATTACTGGCTAGCTCTGTTGAGATAATAAATAAATATAGGTTTGGCAACTTAAATAGAGACCATCGATAAGTATTTACCTTGTGTCTGTTATATTCTTCCCATCACAAGTGCAGCCACAATGCTGAAGACAAAAAAGAAATCATGAAAAATCTTGTATTCAGAAGAATTCACCCTTAAATCCAATATGTTTTCCTTGTGAAACTACTCAAAAATGCAAGGCTATCTACTGTGGAATCATAAATATTTGCAAGGGATACATTTATTATGTCATGAAAAGTAGATCTTGCAAAAAATCCATTTTTGATTATTTAATAACAAAAGCTACTGCTTACATATTAACCTTGTGTTATTAACCCATTCTTAAATTTTGCAAAATTTGATCATGCCAAAATATGTGATACTCTAGTATGTCCTTAATACATACACTGCATGGTCCTGGTACTTTCATCATTGATATGTTGTCTGAATACTGTCTCTTGTGCATTGTTTCCCATGAAACTTTTCCTCACTAGTCACCAAATTACACGCATATCCATTGGAACACCTGGAAAAATATTAAATATTTATAATTCAAAAACATGCACTGAAAGTGTACAGTTGTGATGCCATGTGCATGTTACCCAATATAGCCCTTGAAAAGAGTGTGTTGTGATGCCACATGCATGTTACTCAACATAGCCCTTGGAAAGCATGTGTTGTGATGCCATGTGCATGTTATCCAATATAGCCCTTGGAAAGTGTGTGTTGTGATTCTATGCGCATGTTACTCAACATAGCCCTTGGAAAGCATGTGTTGTGATGCCATGTGCATGTTATCCAATTTAGCCCTTGGAAAGTGTGTGTTGTGATGCCATGTGCATGTTATCCAATTTAGCTCTTGGAAAGTGTGTGTTAATGTGATGCAATGTGCATGTTATCCAATTTAGCCCTTGGAAAGTGTGTGTTGTGATGCAATGTGAATGTTATCCAATTTAGCCCTTGGAAAGCATGTGTTCTGATGCCATGTGCATGTTATCCAACATAGCCATTGGAAAGAGTGTGTTGTGATGCAATGTGCCTGTTATCCAATATAGCCCTTGGAAAGTGTGTGTTGTGATGCATGTTATCCAGTATAGCCCTTGGAAATGGTGTGTTGTGATGCCATGTGCATGTTACTCAACATAGCCCTTGGAAAGAATGTGTTGTGATGCAATGTGCATGTTATCCAATATAGCCCTTGGAAAGTGTGTGTTGTGATGCAATGTGCATGTTATCCCATTTAGCCCTTGGAAAGCATGTGTTCTGATGCCATGTGCATGTTATCCAACATAGCCATTGGAAAGCGTGTATTGTGATGCCATGTTAAAGAATAAAAAACATGATTAAGGTATACACAATCTGAACAAACCACTTAGTAGGTAATACATGTACTATATTTCATACCAAAACAAAAACTATTAAAACAAAAGTATTCAATTTAAAAACAAAATTTTACATACTAATAAATATGAATAACAGAAATGATTATATTGTGCATACATGTATGAAATTTTTCCTAGCAATTACCTTTATATACCTTTTAATCACAAAATAGGTCCTTTCAATCCAGTTCATAAAATGTAATTCCAAAATCTTCCATAGAGAATAATTTCACCTCCAAAATAATTTCATATAAAATTTGAGAATTTCTTTAATTATGAACTCAATGCTTCTTTGAAAAACAAAGACAATTATACTGTTAATAGTAACTGATCAAAAAGCATAGTTAAAACTAAACCTTCAGCTTTGTTCAATAAATAACTCAATCAATATTTGGAATCCAATATTTCAGTAATTAAAACACAATTAAGCATTTATATATGTAATCAAATTGTCACGAATAAATACAACTACTGCTAAACGAGATACTGCTATTGATTTCTGTAAGATTTTTTCATTGCTTTTTACCATTAAAGACAAAAGCAAAACTTGCTGGCACCAGAATCAAAACTTGCTTACTATCTTTAAAGGGAGTTTAACTGCCATTTATATAAAAAAAAAAAAATATGTGATTTTCTCCTTTATTGGTGAAAATATCAAAGTTTAAACAGCTGTTAATTTCTTTTGATTTCAATAGAAGTTTCTGTTTCACATTTCTGTTAAGATTTTAAAACAATCTGAACTGATACACTAGTTTTAAACTGCATATATCTATATAATTTTTTCTTTATTGTCCAATTATCAGTTGTGCATTCATGATTGACAAAGGGAGGCAATCTGTGCATTTATGATAGACAAAGGGAGACAATCTGTGCATTCATAAAAGACAAAGGTGGATAATCATAACTTTCTATTGACTGCATGCTGCTTTGTATCAACTTTTCAAAGCAAATTTTCAACAAATACTATATCAAGAGAGCATAATATGCTCCAAGTAATATGCTTATTAAATGCCTTTGCAAATAATAATCAAAGCATTACCAAGTTACGTCCATCTCATCAGTTCTCAAGATATTGAGTGGAAACAGTTTTTGAATTAACAGTCACAATGACCTTGACCTTTGACCCATTGACCTCAAATTCAATAGTATTTCTCATGTGCCTCATCAAGTAAGAGGATCTTCATTCAAGCAGTTCACAGATAAATGTCAAGCAGAAATGTTTTTTGTATTAACAGTCAATATGACCTTGACCTTTAGCTCAATGATCTCAATATCAAAAGGGGCCATGCACTGCCCAATAGGCAATGTGCTTATCAAGTTTCAATATCACGGATCAAAGCATTCTTAAGTTACTGAGTGGAAATTATTTTGTCACTGTGACCTTGTCCTTTGATCCACTGATATCAAAATCAATAGTGGACATTCACTTCCCATGAGAAATAATCATGCTAACCTTGAGGATCATAGGTCAAAGCACTCTTAAGTTATTAGGTGGAAACAAAATTGCTGATATACTGAGAGAAGACCTGTGCCATCACATTATATGCCCTTATTACAATATCTATAGGAAAAGTATTATTATTTAGAAATATTTCCAGTCAATACCAAGCATGATCTGTATCAAGTGCTCAGTGTTCATATGAATATGTAAAAGAAGTATTGCCAGGCAATATAAAGTCCAAACTGGTTAGGGAAAGTCTGTTGTGAACAAATGTCTTAAAATTTAATGGCATTTTTTTTACTGTTATTGACATTATAATTATACATGAAAATGTGTAAATTAACTGAAAACAGTCAGTCTGAATTTTTTTCTGTTTTAGTCATTTCCAGGACCTGATATCACCTTAATTAATTGTGTTAAAAATCAATACTGCAACGAAAACTGAACTGATTGAAATAGTAGAAAACAAGGCAGTCTGAAAGACAGCTAAATCCCCCGCCACTGCTATGGAAAGTGAAAGGGTAAACCTTTGATTTAGCTGTGACCTTGACCTTGAACTGACATGGCTGACTCATGAATTCTGCACAACGTCTTGATGAGGTGATCATTTGACCAAAGTTTCATGAAAATCCTTCAAGAGGTTTAGGAGATACAGAGCTGAAACCTTTGACCTTCAGTTGTGACCTTGACCTTGAGTTGACATGGCTGACTCATGAGTTCTTGATGAGGTGATCATTTGACCCAAGTTTGATGAAAATCCTTCAAGGGGTTAAGGAGATACAGAGTGGACACCAAATGGCAGGCTCAAACCTTCGACCTTTAGTTGTGACCTTGACCTTGAGCTGGCATGGTTGACTCATAATTTCTGCACATCGTTCTGATGAGGTTATCATTTGACCCAAGTTTTATAAAATTCCTTCAAGGGGTTTAGGAGATATAGAGCGGACACGAAATGGAAGGCTCAAACCTTTGACCTTCAGTTGTGACCTTGACCTTGAGCCGACATGGCTGACTCATAAGTTCTGCACATCGCCTTGATGAGGTGATCGTTTGACCCAAGTTTGATGAAAATCCTTCAAGGGGTTTAGGAGATATAGAGCGGACACAAAATGGAAGGTTCAAACCTTTGACCCTAAGTTGTGACCTTGACCTTGAGCCGGCATGACTGACTCATGGGTTCTGCACATCATCTTGATGAGGTGATCATTTGACCCAAGTTTTATAAAATTCCTTCAAGGGGTTTAGGAGATATAGAACGGACACAAAATGGCAGGCTCAAACCTTTGACCTTGAGTTGTGACCTTGACCTTGAACCGACAAGGCTGACTCATGGGTTCTGCACATCTTCTTGATGAGGTGATCATTGACCCAAGTTTTATAAAATTCCTTCCAGGGGTTTAGGAGATATAGAGTGGACACAAAATGGCAGGCTCAAACCTTTGACATTGAGTTGTGACCTTGACCTTCAACTGACAAGGCTGACTCATGGGTTCTGCACATCGTCTTGATTAGGTGATCATTTGACCCAAGTTTCATGAAAATCCTTCAAGGGGTTTAGGAGATATGGACCGGACACGATTTTGTTACGGACGGAAGGATGGAAAGACGGACGGAAAGACGGATGGAAGGACGGATGCAGACCATTCCTATAATCCCTCCGCCACGGTGGGGGATTAACAACAGAAGCTGTTTAACCTTTAGCATACTGGTAGCAAGTCATTCTGCCTTTGCGACCAGTGCAGACCAAGATCAGCAGGGTCTGCACTGTTCGCTATTCAGTTAGTACATTTTCAGTGAACACCCCTTCAAATAATACATGGTATTGCCCAATTTGAATGACGGACCAGTCCATTTTAGAAATTTAGCGGGCTAAGGGTTAATGACAGCATGCTCTGCAATTTGAAACCATTCCACATTAATACTACCTTCACCAAATATTTTTAAGTTGAAAAAGGGACATAACTTTTTAAACTGTAAGTCAGGAATATAGAACCTGGCTCAGAATGGTCAATTCATGGTACTGAAGACTTATGAGGAGTTTAAAAACATTCAGTCCAATAGTTCATGAGAAACCCGTGTGTATGCAAAACTTCCACCAACATTTCTAAGTGAAAAGGGATGTAATTTTGCCAAAATGTAAGCCAGAGTAGCCAGAGTTACAAAACCTGCCATGAGAGGTCATCTCATCATGCAAATGTGTTGAGTTTGAAAACATTTGGTCAAGTAGTTTCTGAGAAACATGCTTACATGAAAAACATTTTACTTATAACTCATAAACTTTCAATACTAAAAAGTGTTAATATATTTCTTTTTTAATACTTGCCACAATATTTGTGAAAACTGTTATGTGACATCACCTCATGATGCCAAATACTTGTGATGAGTTTGAAAGCATTCAGTTATGTGGTTTCTGAGAAATCAATACTTTTACAAAATTTCTATGCTAATACATTACAAGGGCATTATTTTGACAAAATAAAAGCAGGAATTATGTAACTTGTCCTGTGAGGTCATATTATGATTTCAAAGATGTGTGAAGAGACATTTGACTGAGTAGTTTCTGAGACTGCTGATAAAATGTAGAACTGTGAAGCAGACGCCAATGAAATGGTGACAACAGACGTTATTTGCACACTTTCAAACAGTCAAGCTAAAATTAAGTTGAACTAGAAGATGCTTTTGTAGAAAAGCGCATGTCTCCCCAGAGGGGGTAGACATAATTAAGCAAATTATCAATCTCTCACAATCATTACTGGTAAATTTTTAAAGAAAGTAATCCTAGTCATAAATTTTTTTATAAGATCTCATTTTATTTCTAACATTCCATATAATTATGCCAATAAATTAAGTTTAAAGCCCTGCTCCGCGGCTATTCAAATTCTATTGTGTGTATTCAACCCATGATTACAATAGGTAACAGTTAATGGCCACGCGCCACACTTTAGCACGCAAAACCACAGGTATTTTATATAGAATTTTATACAAAATAGACTCTATTTTGACAGGCATCACTGTTCATAGTCAGGATTTTCATGCTTTTTCAGTGACAGGTAGGACTGGAGCAGGTCTTTAAGGTATTTTAAGGTCAAAAACTGTTTTGACCTCTTTGGTTTGCACACTACCTTTGAGTTAGGACCTACGTCTTGCAGGCGTTTGGTTTTGTTCTCATGAATGTTTGTGTCATTAGTTATTGGTGTTGGGGAGGGGAGGCCAGGGCAGGCATTTCTACTGAGGAATATCATTATTATGCATGTCATTATCCTTTGTTATCTAAATTATGCATGTCAATAAATGCTACTATCAAAACTAGTGTTTTCTACATATTTTCATTTATTAGTTCACATAACGGACCAGAATCTCCCTTTAAAACAGGAAGTAATGGTTATGAAAACTCCAAACAACCTTGACTTGCCTTTACTATTGATTGTCTAGGAGTACAAAATTAGTTTTTTGCTCTCTAAATAATAAATAGGTTTCTGCACACAAACAAAAAATGTTCAAGATAGTTCTGCAAATTCCAGTCAATATTTTTCTACATCCAAATGTTGAATTTGACTATAAACCCTGATTTTTCAAAGGTTGAGAATATACTGAAAAATCTGACAATAGATAGATAGATTCTTTTATTTCCTCCAATAACGAAGAGTTGTTTTCGTGCACGTTTTCATATAGGCAGCCTATTGGAAAATCACAACTTTGAATAGGAATTATTCAACAAATGAAACTTACCAACATAATATTTTCTATTATATGGTCAAATAAAATTTAATAGAATAGGTATTTGTTTTTATTTTATCCTCCTCAAATCCCACATCCAGACTTTACTCTATGTTATCGGGTCAGCCATCTGGCAACTGTTACACCACCTGCTTGTATGAAATAATGACTTTTTTTACAAATTTTAAGTCAAAAAGGATCTATAAATCCATCAATAATTTGTGAATTGTAACCAAAATCGACTTGGCCTGTATTTAACTAGAGCTATCACTAAAGGTGATGAATGTACCCCCGCATGCACTGACACAGTACATTGCAATTTGATGCACACAAGATTGCATAATTATGTGGACTGTATGTTATATAGACTGTATGTATACAGTATAGTAACAAAAAACAAAGTCCCATAACTATGCAGCATATTTATCTAAAAGAATGTAACATGCACCATGCACAACTAGGGTTGGTACTGATCACTTGTGTGAAGTTTCATTTAATTGTGTGCAAGGGTTTGGTAGATTAGGCACGCACAAGATTGCATATGCAGACTGTATGTACATAGTATGTTAACAAGAAACAAAGTCCCATTACTCTGCAATTTTTGTCGCTGAAAGAACCTAACATGCCCCATGCACAACTACTGTTTTTACTGATCACTTGTGTGAAGTTTTATTAAATTGTGTCAAGGGGATGAGGAGAGATGGTGCGCACAAAATTGTGTCTATGTATATAGTATAGTAACAAAAAAACAAAGTCCCATAACTCTGCAAAAAAAATTCTGAAAGAACCTAACATGCCCCATGCACAACTACTGTTGGTACTGATCACTTGTGTGAAGTTTCATTAAATTCTGTCAAGGGGATAAGGAGAGATGGTGCGCACAAGATTGCGTCTACGGACAGACGGACAGACAGACAGACAACCTGAAACCAGTATACCCCCCCTTACAACTTTGTTGTCGGGGGGTACGATAACCACATACCTGTGTATCAAAAATTGAATTCAATCCATTCATCCTTTCAAAAGATATCAAACAGAATCTGATATCAACATATTGTAAAATTTTAGGTCAGAAAAAGGGCCATAGTTCTGTCAAAAATTGGTGGATTATGTAAGTATAACTTGAATGTGGCCAGCATTTTATGCATATCACTTTTTACTTTTAATAAATTCAATCCATTTATCTATTCAAGAATAACTGAATGGACAACCAAATTTTAAGTCAACAAGAGCTTGTCGAACACAAAATGCTCCCCTTGATGCATTCAGTAATTGCACAAGGAACAGAAATTATAAGCTCACTGTAAACAAAAGTTCTACTGTTCTGGTCCAATCTGACCTTGACCTTTAACCTATTAACCTAACAAGAGATCACAGACTGACCTTGGTTTCTGACCACTGAGCCATATTTTAATGTTCCAAATTTTAAGACTAGCTCAAGATCAAAATCAAAGTTAAATTTCATTTCGGTACAAAACACTGTGCATGTGGTCCAAATTTGAAAACTGTGGCTTGAGAAGTGTGAAAGTAGGTCACTAGATCATTTTCAAGGTCAAAGTTCATTTTGGTAGACAGAACTAGGCATGTGCTTCAAATTTGGAGGCTGTAGCTTGAGAAATGTGAAAGTAGATACTAGGTAAAAATCAATGTCAAATTTCAGTTCAGAACATAAAAATAGGTCAATCTCAAGATCAAAGTTCATTTCGGTACACAAAGCTATGCATGTGGTCCAAATTTGAAGGCTGTAGCTTGAGAAATGTGAAAGTAGGTCACTAGGTCAAAATGAAGGTAAAATTTTATTTCTGAACACAAAACTATGCATGTGGTCCAAATTTGAAGGCTGTAGCTACAGAAATGTGAAAGTAGGTCACTAGGTCAAGATCAAGGTCAACTCACATCAAGGTTCATCTTGCCACTTAAAACAATACATGTGATCAAAATTTGAATGATGTAGTTGTAGACATGAAGATTCTAAGTTTTTCCCTATATAAGTCTATATGAAACATGTGACCCCGAGGTGGGGCCATATTTGACCCTAGAGGGATAATTTGAACAAACATGGTAGAGAACCACTAGATGATGCTACATTACAAATATCAAAGCCCTAGTCTTTGTGGTTTGGACAAGCAGATTTTCCAAGTTTTTCCCTATATAAGTCTATGCAAACCATGTGACCCCCAGGGCGGGGCCATATTTAAACCCTAGGGGAATTATTTGGACAAACTTAGTAGAGGACCACTAGATGATGTCATATCCAAAATATCAAAGCCCTAGGACCTGTGGTTTTGGACAAGAGGTTTTTCTAAGTTTTTTCCTATATAAGTCTATATACAAAAAGTGACCCCTGAGGTGGGGCCATATTTGACCCCAGGGAAATAATCTGAACAATCTTGGTAGAGGACCACTAGATTTTGCTACATACCAAATTTCAAAGCCCTAGGCCCTGTTGTTTTGGTCACGAAGATCAGAAACCGTTTAACTGTTCCTGGCAAATGTGACCTTGACCTTTGACCTAATGACCTTAAATTCAATAGGGGTCATCTACTGGTCATGACCAACCTCACTATCAATTTTCTTGACAACAGGCCTAAGCGTTCTTGAGTTACTGCCTGGAAACCATTTTATTGTTCCTGGTCACTGTGACCTTGAACTTCGACACACTGACCTGAAAATCAATAGGGGTCATCTCCTGGTCATGACCAACCTCCTTATCAACACTCATGATCCTAGGCTGAAGCGTTCTTGAGTTATCATCCGGAAACCATTTTACTGTTCAGGGTCACTGTGACCTTGACCTTTGAAATACTGACCTCAAAATCAATAGGGGTCATCTGCTGGTCATGACCAACCTCCCTATCAACTTTCATGATCCTAGGCCCAAGCGTTCTTGAGTTATCATCCGGAAACCGTTTTACTAATCAGGGTCACTGTGACCTTGACCTTTGACATACAGATCTCAAAATCAATAGGGTCATCTGCTGGTGATGACCAAACTCCCTATCAACTTTCATGATTCTAGGCCCAAGCGTTCTTGAGTTATCATCCGGAAATGGATTGGTCTACATAGAGACTGACCGACCGACCGACATACAGACCGACCGACATCTGCAAAACAATATACCCCTCCTTCTTCGAAGTGGGGCATAAAAAGGGGCCATAACTCTGCCAAAAAATGATGGATTGTAAGCAAAGTCAAACTTAGCCCTCATTTTATAATCATGTACCTGTCTACGAAAAGTGAAATTAATCCATTCATTCTGTCAAAAGTTATCAAACTCCATCAAAAAGTGGTAGTTTGTTACCAAAATTGAACCTGGCCTGTATTTTTTATCATGTATCTCTCTACCAAAAATGAATAAAAGACATTTACATTTTTCGAAAGTAATCTAATGGACACTGACATTTGGCTGCATTTTAAGTCAAAAAGGGGCCATTACTCTGGTAAACATTACTGGATCATACTGAAAATGTCACTCTCGACATGGATCATGTGATCATATACCTGTGTACCAAACATGAACTCAATCCACCTACCCTTTCAGAAGTAAACTTAAGTGCACAGACAGAAAGATGCATCGGCATCGGGTAAACCTCTTCCTAAACTTCCTTTATGGGGCATAATGATGCCATGTCATGACTTACAGTTAATCAAACGTTAGAACTACCTTAATGCCTGTTGATTTCTTTTAACTACATGTAGTCTAAAGCAAACTTTATGATTTTAATAAGTTTCAAAGTTTCATGCTCAAAGCCTCAGGACTTGGGGATCTTAGTTGCTTATCCTGAAGGAAACACTGACTTACTGAAACTTACTTTTCTTTGAAACAATTTCTCTACAGCGATTTTCATTCAGTATTAAAGAAATTAATGCTGACAAAATGTCAATGTAACACTTTGTGTGTTCCTCCAACATACTGCATTATTCATTATACATACAAAGCCATTTCCAGCAACAGTTCTCTCTCAGTCTTGCCCAGTCTTAAGATGTATAACAGATTCTGATTCTCAGCCAATGTTAAAACTTGAGTTTGGAGACCAGTCTCAGAATGCAGTCTTTCAATTGGTGAATTTCAAATCTGAACTCGGAGACAGACAATCAGATGCAGGAGTTTTGAGACTGGTCACCAAACTCATTTTTATAATTTGGGTCATGGAGTCGTATATAAGTATGATCTCCAGAGACACCAATTTTTTCAGTTTATCTTATAACCTAAAATCTAGGGCTGGGACGATTTCAAAATTTTGAAACTGGTTAATCTTTTGTAAGAAACCAAACCGAACCGGTTAATCGGCCGCCATATTGAAAATGCTGTTTTCATTCCTGACGACTGTATCAAGGTACTTCCAGCAGCTGATTACATTATAGGAACTTATGGACTTTATCGTTTGCAAACAGTGTGATAATAATAACTCTTATTTTGGTGTATTTTATTTTACACATATCACAACAGATAAATCCGAGACTGCTGAGTTTGTTCTATGTGTTATAGCGGAAATATACTGCGGGTATATGTGCTAGTCAAAGAAATGTATAAAGTATAAAACCGAGTAATCGTCCCAGTCCCAGTCCTGCCCGCCCGCTTAGCTCAGTAGGTAGAGCGTTGGTCTACGGATCGCGGGGTCGTGATTTCGATCCTCGGGCGGGGCATATGTTCTCCGTGACTATTTGATAAACGACATTGTGTCTGAAATCATTAGTCCTCCACCTCTGATTCATGTGGGGAAGTTGGCAGTTACTTGCGAAGAACAGGTTTGTACTGGTACAGAATACAGGAACACTGGTTAGGTTAACTGCCCGCCGTTATATGACTGAAATACTGTTAAAAAACGGCGTTAAACCCAAAAGAAACAAAACAAACAGTCCCAGTCCTACTAAAATCACACAGAAGGACTCCTGTTTCTTTCAAATTCTAGTAATGAGAACACTATAAATGTTTGTTTCTTGATCCCAAGGTGCACCCCATAGGCAAGATCTCTGGCATAGGCAAACTCAAAGGTAGAACCTGGCCCACTTTATCACTAAGGCCAGCTGGATTGTTCCTCACATGACAACCAGAGCAGGCCTGGAACAGTGACTTAGTCAGTGATAATGAAACTACTATATCTCAACTTCACAAAATACAGATTTAACACTTAACCCACATAAAAATGTCAAGCACTAACAATTAGGAAGTAATATGTCGATCAGGAACAGATTTCCGTGTAATACCATTATATGATGTATCTAAGTCCAAAGAAAAAAAAATCACAAAAAAGTGATGTGGTATCAGAGTTTTTTTTCCAGGAAAGGTCAAACATCTACTCTGGGATGTCCAGACAATATTTACTGCAGCCACTGTTAGATATCCTTTCACTATGATTATGCAGGCAGCATAACCTATTCAACCGATTTTCTAAAAATATCTCTTTTCAATGAATATGCCTGTAACTTCTGATGGAATGGACATCTAGGAGACTGACCACAGAAATTACAAGACTTTTTTAAAAGTTAAAATAATAGGGAAGCATGGAAAACATTCCATTGACAAAAACAAAAACTCACACTGGCTGGTTGCTATTGATTGAATCCTAGGAGACAGAACACAGCTGGAGATAAGGGGTATTTTCCCATCAATAATGAAAAGCTAGTCCAATTAAATGTCATATACTCCAAGAATTGGCCAGCTCTACTTTCCTTAATTATTAACTTGTAGCTACTTAATGGACACTATAATATCTGAGTGAAAACACTACAGAATGTTGCAAACACATTGGAGACCAGTCTCAAAATTCTGGCTTCTGATTGGTTAATTTTGGTCCCAATTTTCAAACTGACCAATGGCAAAATGGTATTCTAAGACTGGTCTCCGAATTTAGTTTCATGATAATTTTATTGGAACCAATACTCCAGATATTTTATTTCTTATGTATTTAACCAAGGAAATTATTTCAATTGTATACATATAATTTTATGTCATAACTTTAAACTAGAGTATTTGGCAATTAAATGAGCGCTCCTCAAAATTGTCTTTCAAATATTTCATAATATTTAATAATTTTCAAAGATACTTCTATTTTTATTGATTGAAAAGGTAAACTAATAAGAGCTGTCAGTTGACAGCGCGCTCGACTATTCTCAGTGCTTGATAGTATAATATTATAAGCTATGAGTAAAACTTTAACATTACAATAAGCATATTCTAAGTCAAAAAGAGGCCATAATTTGGTCAAAATGCTTGACAGAGTTGTTTGCTCCTGTTTACAGAATGGGGTCATGATGATGAAACAAGTATGCAAAATATGAAAGCAATATCTCAATGGACTTTAAAAATATTTGGGGTGGTATACAAACTTTAACATTACAATAAGCATATTCTAAGTCAAAAAGGGGCCATAATTCAGTCAAAATGCTTGATAGAGTTGTCTGCTCCTGTTTACAGAATGGGGTCATGATGGTTAACAAGTATGCAAAATATGAAAGCAATATCTCAATGGACTTTGAAAATATTTGGGGTGGTACGCAAACTTAACATTACAATAAGCATATTGTAAGTCGAAAAGGGGCCATAATTCAGTCAAAATGCTTGATACAGTTGTCTGCTCCTGTTTACAGAATAGGTTCATGATGGTAAACAAGTATGCAAAATATGAAAGCAATATCTCAATGGACTTTGAAAATATTTGGGGTAGTACGCAAACTTAACATTTGGACACTCATGCGCGAAGGGGTTGAGTAGAATAGCTCCTATCTTCAAATAGTCAGTCAAAAGGAATCAGTGATATCACAAAATATGCCAAACATATAAAGCTGCAATACTCAAATTGCTGTAAAACATTTGATCACTGGCTTGTTATATCATAAAACACAATATTATAGTACATAAAGTTAAAATGATTAACAAAAATTAAGACCCATCAAATAATGAAGGGAAGAAATGCCCATTATTCCACAAAGATCACTTTCTATAAGAAAGTTACATTGAATATTTTACTGCAAAAACAGATAAGCAATAACATATCACAATTCATTCAAAAGGAAATACTACTGTGGTCAGTGAAGTGAAATTACGCAACATTGGCTTTATAGTATGCAATATTATATACATTTACCAAGCTGCAGCAATGATATCTACCACAACAGCAATCATTTAACCCTGCAATAGCATAACATACCCCAATCTACAATAAACAAGAAGTCATGTATGACTGGAACGCTCATCGAGTTAATTGACTACATTTTCAAAATCAATGATGATAAAATTAAAGTCATAGTCACATTCATGTCAATGAAATCAGTTTTCGATGGTGTGCAAAACTTTTAAGTCAACAAATTTAAAGGCTGTAATCTTAAAAACAAGAAGTGGCAGTAGTCCAGAGTCAACAGTCAAATGCATATTTATTGGGTTTCATTAGGTAATCTATATTAAACAAGTACTGGAATGCATCAAATAGATTTTTTAAGTATTTTCCTATATAATACATATTAAGAAGTATACACCCAGGTGGGCTTTCTTTTACCCAGGGGCAAATTTGAAAAATTTGGTAGAGGACTACTAGACAATGCATCATACCAATATCAAAAGTATAGTTGTATGTTGCAGACAAGATAGATTTTTTAAACGTTTTTTTTCCTATATAAGTCTAATTCTTTGGACCCCAGGGCAGGCTCTTTTCACCCCAGGGGTACAATTTAACAATTTTGGTTGAGGACTAAGACAATGCTCAAACCAAATATCAAAGGTCTAAGTGTGTTGGTTTCAGAAACAAGAAAATTTGCCAAACAGCAAGATTGAAACCTGCAGTGATATTTATCACGCAGTGAATACAGATTACTTACAACAGCAAGATTGAACCTGCAGTGATATTACCATGAAGCTGAATCTACAGATACCTTACCACAACAGCAAGAATTTACCCCTTGTGTTGGCATTTACCACTGCAGCTTGAATCTACAGATTACCTAACCATTACAGCAAGAATTTACCCCTTGTGTTGGCATTTACCACTGCAGCTGGAATCTACAGATTACCTAACCATTATAGCAAGAATTTACCCCTTGTGTTGGCATTTACCACTGAAGCTTGAATCTACACATTACCTAATCATAACAGCAAGAATTTACCCCTTGTGTTGACATGTACCACTGCAGCTTGAATCTACAGATTACCTAACCATAACAGCAAGAATTTACCCCTTGTGTTGGCATTTACCACTGAAGCTTGAATCTACAGATACCTTACCACAACAGCAATAATTGAACCCTGCAGCTGATATTTACCACTGAAGCTTGAATCTACACATTACCTAATCATAACAGCAAGAAGTTACCCCTGCAGCTGACATGACATTGTACCACTGCAGCTTGAATCTACAGATTACCTAACCATAACAGCAAGAATTTACCCCTTGTGTTGGCATTTACCACTGCAGCTTGAATCTACAGATTACCTAACCATAACAGCAAGAATTTACCCCTTGTGTTGGCATTTACCACTGCAGCTTGAATCTACAGATTACCTAACCATTACAGCAAGAATTTACCCCTTGTGTTGGCATTTACCACTGCAGCTTGAATCTACAGATTACCTAACCATTACAGCAAGAATTTACCCCTTGTGTTGGCATTTACCACTGCAGCTTGAATCTACAGATTACCTAACCATTACAGCAAGAATTTACCCCTGCAGCTGACATGTACCACTGAAGCTTGAATCTACAGATTACCTAACCATAACAGCAAGAATTTACCCCTTATGCTGGCATTTACCACTGAAGCTTGAATCTACAGATTACCTTACCATAACAGCAAGAATTTACCCCTTGTGTTGGCATTTACCACTGCAGCTTGAAACTACAGATTACCTAACCATAACAGCAAGAATTTACCCCTTGTGTTGGCATTTACCACTGCAGCTTGAAACTACAGATTACCTTACCATAACAGCAAGAATTTACCCCTGCGTTGACATGTACCACTGCAAGCTTGAAACTACAGATTACCTAACCATTACAGCAATAATTTACCCCTTGTGTTGGCATTTACCACTGCAGCTTGAAACTACAGATTACCTTACCATTACAGCAATAATTTACCCCTGCAGTTGACATGTACCACTGCAGCTTGAAACTACAGATTACCTTACCATTACAGCAAGAATTTACCCCTTGTGTTGGCATTTACCACTGCAGCTTGAAACTACAGATTACCTTTAAACCATAACAGCAAGAATTTACCCCTTGAGTTGGACATGTACCACTGCAGCTTGAACTACAGATTACCTACCATAACAGCAAGAATTTACCCCTGCAGTTGACATGTACCACTGCAGCTTGAAACTACAGATTACCTAACCATTACAGCAATAATTTACCCCTTGTGTTGGCATTTACCACTGCAGCTTGAAACTACAGATTACCTTACCATTACAGCAATAATTTACCCCTGCAGTTGACATGTACCACTGCAGCTTGAAACTACAGATTACCTTACCATTACAGCAAGAATTTACCCCTTGTGTTGGCATTTACCACTGCAGCTTGAAACTACAGATTACCTTACCATAACAGCAAGAATTTACCCCTTATGCTGGCATTTACCACTGAAGCTTGAATCTACAGATTACCTAACCATAACAGCAAGAATTTACCCCTTATGCTGGCATTTACCACTGAAGCTTGAATCTACAGATTACCTTACCATAACAGCAAGAATTTACCCCTGCAGCTGACATGTACCACTGCAGCTTGAAACTACAGATTACCTAACCATAACAGCAAGAATTTACCCCTGCAGTTGACATTACCACTGCAGCTTGAAACTACAGATTACCTAACCATAACAGCAAGAATTTACCCTTGTGTTGGCATTTACCACTGCAGCTTGAAACTACAGATTACCTTACCATAACAGCAAGAATTTACCCCTGCAGTTGACATTTTACCACTGCAGCTTGAACTACAGATTACCTAACCATTACAGCAATAATTTACCCCTTGTGTGGCATTTACCACTGCAGCTTGAACTACAGATTACCTACCATTACAGCAATAATTTACCCCTGCAGTTGCATGTACCACTGCAGCTTGAAACTACAGATTACCTAACCATTACAGCAAGAATTTACCCCTTGTGTTGGCATTTACCACTGCAGCTTGAAACTACAGATTACCTTACCATAACAGCAAGAATTGAAACCTGCAGTTGACATTTACCACTGCAGCTTGAATCTACAGATTACCTTACCATAACAGCAAGAATTTACCCCTGCAGTTGACATGTACCACTGCAGCTTGAAACTACAGATTACTTAACCATTACAGCAATAATTTACCCCTTGTGTTGGCATTTACCACTGCAGCTTGAAACTACAGATTACCTTACCATTACAGCAATAATTTACCCCTGCAGTTGACATGTACCACTGCAGCTTGAAACTACAGATTACCTTACCATTACAGCAAGAATTTACCCCTTGTGTTGGCATTTACCACTGCAGCTTGAAACTACAGATTACCTTACCATAACAGCAAGAATTTACCCCTGCAGTTGACATGTACCACTGCAGCTTGAAACTACAGATTACCTAACCATAACAGCAATAATTTACCCCTGCAGTTGACATGTACCACTGCAGCTTGAAACTACAGATTACCTAACCATAACAGCAAGAATTTACCCCTGCAGTTGACATGTACCACTGCAGCTTGAAACTACAGATTACCTTACCATTACAGCAATAATTTACCCCTGCAGTTGACATGTACCACTGCAGCTTGAAACTACAGATTACCTTACCATTACAGCAAGAATTTACCCTTTGTGTTGGCATTTACCACTGCAGCTTGAAACTACAGATTACCTAACCATAACAGCAAGAATTTACCCCTGCAGTTGACATGTACCACTGCAGCTTGAAACTACAGATTACCTAACCATAACAGCAATAATTTACCCCTGCAGTTGACATGTACCACTGCAGCTTGAAATACAGATTACCTTACCATTACAGCAAGAATTTACCCCTTGGTTGCATTACCACTGCAGCTTGAAACTACAGATTACCTAACCATAACAGCAATAATTTACCCCTGCAGTTGACATGTACCACTGCAGCTTGAAACTACAGATTACCTAACCATAACAGCAAGAATTTACCCCTGCAGTTGACATGTACCACTGCAGCTTGAATCTACAGATTACCTAACCATAACAGCAAGAATTTACCCCTGCAGTTGACATGTACCACTGCAGCTTGAATCTACAGATTACCTTACCATTACAGCAAGAATTTACCCCTGCAGCTGACATTTACCACTGCAGCTTGAATCTACAGATTACCTAACCATAACAGCAAGAATTTACCCCTTGTGTTGGCATTTACCACTGAAGCTTGAATCTACAGATTACCTAACCATAACAGCAAGAATTTACCCCTGCAGTTGACATGTACCACTGCAGCTTGAAACTACAGATTACCTAACCATAACAGCAAGAATTTACCCCTTGTGTTGGCATTTACCACTGCAGCTTGAAACTACAGATTACCTTACCATAACAGCAAGAATTTACCCCTGCAGTTGACATGTACCACTGCAGCTTGAAACTACAGATTACCTAACCATTACAGCAATAATTTACCCCTTGTGTTGGCATTTACCACTGAAGCTTGAATATACAGATTACCTTACTACAACATCAAGAATTTACCCCTGCAGTTGATATTTACCACTGCAACTTGAATATACAAGTGCAACTATCACACCCACAGAAACATACCCCTGCAGTTGACAGTTACCAGTGTAGCTTGAGTCTACAGATTACCTCACATCAAGAATTTGCATAGCCTAATTTTTGGCTCTAGTCACCTACCCTGACAGTACATCCACAGAGACAAAAGCATCGGCTATTAAAAAGTGGCATAACCAAGGTACTTCCAGACATGACTGTCAACATAATAATTTAATGGCAAAAACAAAAAGTTTTTCAAACTTGCGCATGGTTTTGTGCAACACATGATATGTCGTGTCATGAACATTTCGCAGTACCCAAGGAAAGTCACCTACCAACTTATATCAACTTATTACATCACTGTAGGCACATTACAGACCAGTGTCAGATAGCAACTAGTACTGGAAAGCACAATGTGTCAGGCAAATTCTAAGTGCACTGGGAGTTGCAACTGAATTGTATTTTATAAAGTACTGTTATAATAATACTATTATTAACTAAGAACATTTGTACACACAAACTGTTTTTGAGGTGAGATCTAGCTCCATACTTATAATTTTCATTTATCTGTTCATGAATAACCTTTGGTGGACATATCGAGCACCACTTTGTACAGCTGTGCTAAAAGCCACATGTTCATGCATATATTTAATAGCTGTCTTTTTCTACAGATCTTATACAGAAATTCTGAATGAGCTAAAAACACATCTATCCACAAGATAATTATTTTATAATACCTGTAGCAAATTAAAAGGTTTTATTTGTTTCTTATATTGTTGAGCTTTTAATTTATGTTTGGCTATGAATTACAAATGATTACCCTGGTTTTCAGATAGGCTGAGTTTGTCATAATATCAGACTGAAATGAAAAGAAAGTGCTAATTACATCAGAGTTGGACTAGAATTTACACTGCAGTACACACTATTTGTTGTGTTTCAGACCAAAACATGCGATTCAGAGACAAGTTTATCACATCAAAAAGCGATTTGCTACAGGATGTATCCAGGTCAACTTTCTGGCCTGAATGAATTAACATAACCAATTTGTTCTCACTGGACCTGGTCAAAAATGTCATACCCGAAATACAAGCTACTGACCCAAACTGATATTGGCATGTCCTTCGATTTGTTTCTCAAGAAGAAAGCTGTTAGGATAAATGTACATAATTTGTTATGGGGCATAAACAAATAATTAAATGACAAGTGGGTCAATTCTAGCAGAAATTTACTTACTGGCAACATTATGTTTACGTGTTTAAGCGAGTACTTCCGGCTGTCAAATAGTACTGTAGTGTGCGTTTGTTTCACGTGCTAATTTTTTTTGTTGCTAAACGCGATTTTGATTGATATTTTATTGAAAAATATGCATATTTGTTCAGCTTTACAAATTTTCAGTTTGTTGCAGTGTATTATTAATAATATATATTTGACATGATTAATTCCATGGGTTATTTGCACTCCTTTTGACAAAAACAACCACTCTTAATTCAGAGTATATCAATTTTATATAAATAGGTAGATCTAGTACCGCACACATGTGGTACAATTGGGTCGATAAGACTGTAGCAACAATATTGAGAGGCAACAGAAATAGAAGTATGTTCATAGAAAGGAAACTGCTGGTTCTTTTTACATGGGTCATTTTGGTTTTTCTCTGGATAGTCACCCTTATTAATGCTTTATTGTCTTTGTTTATAGTAGGAAAATATTTAGGAAAATGCTAATGTTATATGTTTAAAAAAGGAAGTGTCTAGCCATCCGGTAACCAGACGACTAGCCTGCATTCTAGATGTCCGGTTACCGGACGGCTAGCAAATCATCAGGGAATTTTCTAGCCGTCCAGTAATAGATTTTCTTATGAATAAGTAATGATACATGTTATTTACTGAAGATATCGATACCCATATGCAAACATATGAATTGCTTGTTTTATAAGCTTTACATTCGTAAATATTTTACGATACATGTATTTTATGATACATGTTATTTACTGAAGATATCGATACCCATATGCAAACATATGAATTGCTTGTTTTATAAGCTTTACATTCGTAAATATTTTTTTTATAAATTTGTGTTTTAGGCCGTTAGAAAACATCTCTTTTTACAAATAACATGAACGTTCAGCGATCAATGTTTTATCATGTCTAAAAATAGAATGTCAAGGATCTCATTTGTTTTATCAGCTGAAATATCAGTAATCTATTCGATTTGGTATGTATTCACACATTTTTTACAAATAAGTAAGTTAAAACAGTTAAAACTATAGAAAATCATTACTTATTCATTAATTAGTCAATTACCGGACGGCTAGAAAATTTTGACTGTCACTGACAACTATAAAATAGCAATTCATAAAATAAATCATCTTGATAAGCCAAATGAGTAAGGCTACCTTAGGTACAGTTATTTTGTTTATTTATCATGTTAACACTAATAAATGCCTTGTCTGTTAAACTTTTTTGGTATTTCAAATGAAAACGGCCAACAGTTTTGTTTCTTGGAATCACTTTCTTTGATTATGATGTTTACCATTTTAAACACTCTGTAAATTGAAAACTAAGAAGAAAATACATGTACAGTAGATCTACCCTAAAATGTAGAGGGAATGTTAATGGTTCATATTTTTACTTATTTTTTTTTATCAGCTAGTGGATGTGTTATTTTCATAATTGAAATTGTGCTGGATCATGTTGTCAATAAGAAGGTAAAAAAATTCATATACATTGGTGTAGGAGTGACCGGCCAGCTAAACCTATCCATATTTTCCTGAAAATCCTTATCAGTACATCTAAATGTTGTCTCAATTGGGCTTTTTTCTTTCATCTACTGTTATTTCTGATAAAAATTATTTTTAGAGGTCAAACTTTGGGGGAAGGGGGGGGGGAAGCATATCAAAGCATATATATGCTGCCCCCACCCCCACTTTCAGAATTGACACGGCCTCCCACGTCACCCCACCCTTGGTTCTACACCTATGATATAACCAGTTTCGCTGATTATATGTGGTCTTCCCCTACACATACAGTCCAGCCCCAGTTTGATTCTACTCACTGATAGGCTGGAAACAGTAACCTTCTAATCTATAGATATCTATGTTTTTAATCTTAGTAATTGTAGTTCTTTTTAACTTTGTGCCTAATGAGCTTGCTCATCTTTTAACAGTCTGTCCCATACAAGTGCCTCCCAGTTATAATCAGAATTGATTGTTGGGCAGTACTCAGTAGATAGATGTAGATATATATATACAAAGAAAAATAAATTAATTTATCATAGGTGTGCAAATTGGTGCGAGACTTATTTTCAATAACAAAAGTTAACCACTATGTGAAAGAAAAATATCACTGTGTTTATAAAAAATTCGTCAAAATAAGAAGTAAATGTTCCACTTTTGTTCTACAAAGAATGCAGTGGTAAAATTTTGCATTTTGTATTGTATTCAGCTTTAAAAGACAAATTGAATTATGTAGAAATAAATGTCATTTTGAGGAGTTAGCTTACTGGCAGTTTAAGGAAAGCTAGTTGCCTAAATATAAGTGGCCGCTAAGGTAGGTTCAACACAAGGCCTGGGAAATTATTTGCCCGCGGAAATTATTGGGCTTACAGTAGTACGCAGATAATTGGAAATGTTCGGACATTTACCTTGAATGTACACAAACCAAAAATGGCATCGGATTTGTTGATAATTTGTACATTGTTTTTGTTCCTTCCACTTGCAAAACAGGAAAATGTTGACAAGGAATTGCAATCGGTACTACAGGCTGTTGAAAGTATAATTGATTTCTACCAAAGAGATTATAAGGACTTGAATGTAGATGGACTTTTTGGACTTCGAGTTTTGGAAGGTAAATCTTGCAGTCAGTTTTCGCGATTTGAAATGCAGCACTATGTTGCAAAATTTTAGCAGATCATGTCAGGTAGTCCAATTTAGTGGCCGAGTCGTAGAGATATTTTTTTCTTATGAATTGTCATTTTTCCTGCCTCCGGGTAATGAAAATGTAATCATATAGGTCTATAAAATGTGTCGAACCCTTCCACCAGAGTCCAGAAAAAAAACACCAAAAAACGAACACCTGAAATCGCCAGATGGAGTAGAAGGGCTAAATGACATGCTGCGATTATGTAGAACCTGTGGATAATTTAGCAGATATTTTTAGTTTGTATTTCAGCCTATCAGCGGTATTTCACTTAACAATCATCGAGAACAAGTCAAAATCAACTAATCATGTACAAATTCGCAGTTTTTAAGAAAATGACCTTTTTATCATTTTTACCAGAATAATAACACCGCTGAAAGGATATGATGCAGTAGATTTACGATAATGACTTTACCCATATAAGCATTCGCGAGCACCTTTTTTTGTCAATTTTTATCCAGTGAGGTAATCCAACTAATATGACACCATCCTAGAAAATATTGAGTTATTTTTCTTATGGGCAATATCTCCACTCACATCAAACATTCGAAAGACCAAAATAGTGGAGGAAATTTCCGATGAAATTGTCATCGCTGCCGATTTGGGTTTAAATGCTGCTTTTGTTGCGAATATGAGATAAATTCAAATAAAACTTATCAAAAGGGGATTCGATTTCTCATTGATTTATAAATGTAAAAGTTATCAAATAGTTTCCAAAATTAAATTTTCTGGTGATTAAACCTATGTATATTTTTGAAATGTACATGACTTAATGTTTACCGCGTCTACATAGCAATATGCGCAAGAGATAAAACCAATAACTTAAATTTACATGACTACATCTACTGTCATTTATCCTCCATTATTTTGGTCCTTCGAAGTTGTGACAGTAAAATTGCCCATCACAAATATAAAACAATCTGACTGTGAAATTATTTTGACTATCCCATGAGGGACCAAGTATTTTTACCTTCCCATGGCCTATGCACACTGTTTTTTGGTTTCTTGAAAGATGTCAGAATCAATGTATTTTTCTTACTAGGCTTGGGCAATAGAAAATTAATTGTCAGATTCGCATCCCCACCAGCCCCTATCTGAACCCCAGTTGAACAGCATTGACAGTATCTGATCTTAAAGTTTACAATGACATTTATTATGCAGCAAAATTTCATTTATTTCCTTCAACATGTTCAATGTGTTTGAAATATTTAATTGTCATGAATCTTTTATTGTATAATTACATATTTCCTTAAAGGCAGCAATGTGTTTTCTCATAACTACATATTTCCTTAAAGGCAGCAATGTTTTTTCTCAGTAAGGAAAAATATTATGATTTCTTAATCTTCTAACCTTCAACAGGGTCTGTCAGATTAAATTGAATGTACACCCTAACCCCGAGCCATAATTGTTTTTCAATTGGCATCATTACAGTCTTTCTTTTCAAGTTATATAGGTGTCATAGCAGGTTTCTCAACAACTTCTAAGCGAAATGCTTTCAGACTTCAGACATGTCTTCGGCTGATTTAGGGAGAAGTGGGGAGACTTTAGGGAGAAGTGGGAAGACTTTTCCTACCGCACATGGCTGTTGAGTGATTCGAAAGTTGGCTGTAATTTTCTTGTTTCTAGATAAAGAACATTGATGTGACCATTCATTTTCTTAGTTAGATCATTTTCCATACAGTGGTTGTTGTTCCATTACAAAATTCTGAAAAAAGTCGTTTTCAAAATTCAAGCTGATGCTGTAAAATTAATGTAACCCGCCGAATTTTGTTTAGATCTATATTTTGTATGAAGTGTTTATCATTAACACCGAGTCACTACCTCGGTGAATGTCAGTATCTCACTCGAATAAAACTGAAAGTAAACTGTGTAAACTAGAAATACATAATTCAAATCAATTCATCGATGGAACTCAATTTAACGTAGTTAATACATTACATGTCGTTCTTTTATCATAGACAGCAAATAATTGTATACAATATTCCAATTAATCGCATGGTTAATCAGCAGTTTATTTATAAAACATTGTTTTTTTTTGCACTCAAACATGTTGACAATTAAACGCAAAGTGTCAAAGACGTAACCGCGGCACTAATTGGCTGAACACAATTGACTCTGGTGTATTGGATAATTTAATTCGCTTTCACACTTCTCAGGAAAAAAATCGCAAGTTCCTGAAGTAGGCGGAGCTTAAATTATGCTATTGGCGTGTGTTTGTGTATTTCAACACCTGTTATGACAAATTGCAAATTGTCAACAGTCTGGGTAGCAGTAATTAGCAAGTGCAGAAGTCAAAAAGAAATCGGGCGACTTGCATTTCGCTTTGAGGTTAGATTTGAGCGAAGTTTGAAGTTCCAAAGCACCTATTTGGCTCAAGTCGCCCACCTGCGAGAGCCCTGTTTTTAACTTTGAAAAGTCTGCTGAATCAAATAGTCTGTCATATATCATGCTTGCATACATTTTAAATCAGTTCTGTGACAATACTTTGTATCTGAAAGTTCATTATGACAAATAAGTTTAGAGATGAAATGCATACTTTGCATGAGAATACTGTCACAAGACATGTAAGACACTTAAGAAAACTGTCACAATTTAAGTTTGAAGTCCATGTATATTACAAGGAAACTGCTATATTTTTTAGAAGTAACATGAAAATGCTTTGGTAGTTTCTTTCCTCTGATATATGTTGTCTTCTTCAAATGTAGACCAATCTTTTAATCCTCTATGTTTGTATATTTGTAAAACTGTAACAATTTAACTATATCAATAAATACTGTTTAAACCAAAATTATGGGTGAGATAACTGGGTTTGAAAACTTGTTTCAGGACATCTTGGAGCATTGATAAAGAAGCATGGTTCTGGAGAGTTGCAGCACCTGGATACTAAAATCATATCTAAACTGAAGGAAATGAGAGACAAAGCTACAAAGACTTGTGACCTTGCCCTTGAACATGTGAAGAGGGATGGTGAACGCTATTTTAAGTAAGGTTTTAAATGTTATGGTTCATCTGATTTTTGGTTTTGGGTTTATCCCGCTACCAAAGTTGAAGTGTATTTCTGACAATCATAGCTTTTTTATTTTATTCCGAATCACATCCAAATGATGTTCATGTGCTACACAAAATAGTCCCATTCATGAACAATGCGGATGAATTATCAATGAACAAGCAGTTCTTATTCAACCTGTATCCACTCACACTGACCATTTAGATTATATAAGATCTATCAATGATAAAGTATTCCAGCCCATGGTTACATCACAAGCTGGGTCAGGCAGAGTTCATCTTAGATATGAGGCACATTAAATTTGTATTTGTTTCTCATTCTGATTCATGTATATTCCCATAGACTGGCATTTAAACAGAAAATAAATCTACTATAAACCCGCAACCATCAGACATTTCAAGGCTATGATTTGCTTATTTGTTGTCTTTTAAGGCAAAAAAAAAATGGTGGTTCAAGTAATTAGGCTAACTTTGTTTTGCCATCAAAGTACTGGAATAAGTTCACTGGTGATTAAGTACTGAAACAAATTGGCTGCCTACATTGTATGTTCTAGAAATATTTATTTGGAAATGTACTTATTTTTTGCAAGGTGATTGGTCCATTAATGAAAACTTTAATGACAGTGGATGAGGCAAAAAGGTTATTGAACACTTCCATTGTCCAAATTACTTGGAAGGGGAAAAGCCCATCTCAGACGTCTACTGAATTTAGTGTTTGCTTAACCCTTACCCTGCTAAATTTCTGTAATGAACTTGTCCATCTTTCACATTGGACAGTACCATTAACTGATAAAAGGGGTGCTTACCAAAAAGATACTGACTGAATGGCGAACAGTACAGATCACGGATGTGCAGGCTTATCAGGACAGACTGCATGGATGTGCAGGCTTATCATGATCTGCACTGGTCACAAAGGCCGAATCAATCAGGGTTGGCATTAAAGCAGAAAATACTCATATTTCCCAGGATGGTGGGCAATCAGGGAATTCCCAGGAAATAATTCCTTTATACCAATCCATTTGTGTTAATATCATTTAGTTGAGAAGTCAATGACAGTACACTCATTAGTTGGTAGGGATCAGTAGCAATAATACACTAAGCCTCAGGCACTGATGTTGACCATATCACATGTTAAAAACACCAGCTGCAAACTTTTTGTAGATCTTTTATTTCAGTAAATCATTACAAAATTCAATTTAATTCTCTGAAGAGCTTTTAACTAGCTATTATAAATGTCTTATAAGGGCAGTATCGGAGAAATAGGTTAGAAAGGAATAAGAGACTTTGTGAATTATGTAATTCAAACAGAGACTTTGAAGATGAGTATCATAATGTGCCCTAAATACAATAAAATAAGAAGAAAATATATTCCTAAATATTATTGGAAGAAACGAAGCATGTGGAAATTTGTACAGCTGTCAAATTCAAACAAAGTGATTTTAAGCAAGTTAGCCATATACTTGCTCCATGCTTTTAAAGTAAGAAATTCTAGAGTATACAGTAAACGTAACATTGTAACTTACCTGACGGTATAGTTATGTCTCCCCCAGGAGACATATTGTTTTTGCCCTGTCTGTCCGTCCGTTCGTCCGTCCGTCCGTCCGTACGTCACACTTCATTTCCGAGCAATAACTGGAAAACCATTTCACCTAGAACCTTCAAACTTCATAGGGTTGTAGGGCTGCTGGAGTAGACGACCCCTATTGTTTTTGGGGTCACTCCGTCAAAGGTCAAGGTCACAGGGGCCTGAACATTGAAAACCATTTCCGATCAATAACTAGAGAACCACTTCACTCAGAATGTTGAAACTTCATAGGATAATTGGTCATGAAGAGTAGATGACCCCTATTGATTTTGGGGTCACCCTGTCAAAGGTCAAGGTCACAGGGGCCTGAACATTGAAAACCATTTCCGATCAATAACTAGAGAACCACTTGACTCAGAATGTTGAAACTTCATAGGATGATTGTTCATGAAGAGTAGATGACCCCTTTTGATTTTGGGGTCACTCCGTCAAAGGTCAAGGTCACAGGGGCCTGAACATAGAAAACCATTTCCGATCAATAACTAGAGAACCACTTGACCCAGAATGATGAAACTTCATAGGATGATTGATCATGCTGAGTAGATGACCCCTAATGATTTTAGGGTCACTCTGTTAAAGGTCAAGGCCACAGGGGCCTGAACATGGAAAACCATTTCCAATCAATAACTTGAGAATCTCTCGACCCAGAATGTTGAAACTTCATAGGATGATTGTTCATGCAGAGCAAATGACCCCTATTGTTTTTGGGGTCACTCCGTTAAAGGTCAAGGTCACAGGGACCTGAACATTGATAACCAGTTCCGATCAATAACTTGAGAACCACTTGACCCAGAATGTTGAAACTTCATAGGATGATTGAACATGCAGAGTAGATGACCCCTATTGATTTTGGGGTCAGTCTATTAAAGGTCAAGGTCACAGTGGCCTGTTCATGTAAAATCATTTTTTGGAAATAACTTGAGAACCACTTGACCTAGAATGTTGAAACTTACTAGGATGATTGGACATGCAGAGTAGATGATCCCTATTTATTTTGAGGTCACTTGATCAAAGGTCAAGGTCACAGGAGCCTGAACAGTGACTTGAGAACCACTAGGCCATGAGTGTTGAAATTTAGCGGGATGACTGGACATGCCAAGTAGATGATCCCTATTGCAGTCAACCATCAGTGTCTCTTTGACTTTCGCTCCTGACCCCTATTGACTTCTTGCCAATAGGACTTTGCATTGGGGGAGACATGCGCTTTTTTACAAAAGCATTTTCTAGTTCATCCTCTGCTTTTATTCATACAAATGTATGTTGCTGTTGTTGTTTTGTTGTCATTTTTGCAGTATTTCCCACTTTTTGCAATTTTAGGAGTATTTTCGAGTACGGAAATTCCCGCCCCCGGGAAATTCCGGCCAACCCTGGAATCGATCATGTTCAGCATGATATGCATGGACATTTTGCAAAATTGGCCTTTTTTCTTAAGTTCTTCAACTTCAAGTAAAAATCATATAAAGGTTTAGCAGGACAAAATACCAGAAATATTTTTTTTGGCATCATTTGATACTTTCCCTGTCAAGCATTGTGTAGGGAATAGCCATGTTTTAATATGATTTGGTGGATTTTTAGCTCACCTGAGCACGAAGTGCTCAAAGGTGAGCTTTTGTGATCGCCCTGTGTCCGTCGCCCGTCGTCGTCCGTCATCCATCGTCAACAATTTGACTGTTAACAGAGGTCACAATTTTTGGCCCAATCTTAATGAAACTTGGTCAGAATGTTACCCTCAATAAAATCTTGGAAGAGTACGATATTGGGTCATCTGGGGTAAAAAACTAGGTCACTGGGTAACACCCTAGAGGTCACAATTTTGGCCCAATCTTTATGAAACTTGGTCAGAATGTTACCCTCAATAAAATCTTGGACAAATCCGATATTGGGTCATTGAGGGTCAAAAACTAGGTCAACAGGTCAAATCAAAGGAAGAGCTTGTCAACACTAGAGGTCACAATTTTGGCCCAATCTTAATGAAACTTGGTCAGAATGTTACACTCAATAAAATCTTGGACGAGTTCGATATTGGGTCATCTGGGGTAAAAAACTAGGTCAGATCAAAGGAAAGGCTTGTTAACACATTAGAGGTCGCAATTTTGGCCCAATCTTAATGAAACTTGGTCAGAATGTTACCTGCAATAAAATCTTGGACGAGTTTGATATTGGGTCATCTGGGGTCAGAAACTAGGTCACCAGGTCAAATCGAAGGAAAAGCTTGTTAACACTGTAGAGGCCACATTTATGACTGTATCTTCAAGAATACTCTAGAGGTCACAATTTTGGTCCAATATTAATGAAACTTGGTCAGAATATTACTCTCAATAAAATCTTGGACGAATTTGATATTGAGTCATCTAGGGTCAAAAACTAGGTCACCTGGTCAAATCAAAGGAAAAGCTTGTTATCACTCTATAGGTCACAATTTTGGCCCAATCTTAATGAAACTTGGACAGAATGTTATCCTCTATAAAATCTTGGACAAGTTCCATATTGGGTCATCTGGGGTTAAAAACTAGGTCACCAGGTCAAATCAAAGGAAAAGCTTGTTAACACTGTAGAGGCCACATTTATGACTGTATCTTCAAGAATCTTGGTCAGAATGTTAATATTGATAGTCTCAAGGTTGAGTTTGAATCTGGGCCATGTAGGATCAAAAACTAGGTCACCAGGTCAAATCAAAAGAAAAGCTAGTTAACACTGTAGAGGCCACATTTATGACTATATCTTAATGAAACTTTGTCAGAGTGTTGATCTTGATGACCTATAGGTCAAGTTCAAATCTGGGTAAGGTGGGGTCAAAAAGTAGGTCACTAGGTCAAATCAAAGGAAAAGCTAGTTAACACTTTAGAGATCACATTTATGACCATATCTTTATGAAACTTGGTCAGAATGTTAATCTTGATGATCTTTAGGTCAGTAGGTCAGGTGAGCGATACAGGGCCTTCATGGCCCTCTTGTTACAAATGAACTGTGCCCACAGCTCCATTGAAGTGTATGTGATTAAGTTGTAAAAAGCTTAGCACAATCAAATTGTTCTTTTTCATTTGACCTGATGAACTTGCACTGCAGATCATGAAAGATTTTACGTGTACATTCAGGATCCTGATTTGACATTTTATGGTGGCAAAATTCGAGCAGATTCTCTCTCTGTTTTCCCTAAATATGTAAAAAACGTTTTGTTTTTGTTGTTTTTTCCAACTAATAACTTGTAGTTTATATGTAAGTATATCTTTGAATGCTAAGCACAAGGCAATGTGTTTTTTAAACTATTTTCTTCTAAAATGTTACATACTTAGCAAAAATACCAATTTTCAAATTTCTCTTTATTCCCAATTTCCTTCCAAAGTTAAACTGAATTCCCATCCCCATGACTCATGTACCAATGCCCTGAAGGGTTCAGTGGCTTTGACGTTGATGAGGGGGGAAGCAGAAAATCTGAGCACTTTCTTTCACTTTGGTATTTATTAGTACTCACTCTGCAAACAGCTGTTACAAGATAGGCAGAAATATCAGATTCTGTCTATTATCTTTATATACCTTACTTTGGACGGAATTAATGGAAAATAGATTTTAATGCACTCGAAGTTTTTTGCTTACATTTCATTTTGTTCTTTGCATGCATGCATGCATATCATTTGTTTGATTATGATAGAAATGTAATAAAACATTTCAGCATTTGATGTTTTATTGTAGTATATAACAAAGACATTTCATGCATTTTGGCTGCAGTTTAAGAAAAAAAGCCATGGCAACATATTCTCTACGCACTGCAGACATGTTCATTCTGTTGAACATAAAGTTATGTAAAAATGTTAAATTACAGGACTCCAGATAATTTTTTTGGCCTATGAGTATTTACTCATCATAATTTTTGTGAATGAGTAAAATGGTAAAATCTGAAATTTATTAGGAGTAATTTTACTCCCAAAAATATGTAAATGTGAAAAAAAGGAAAACAGTTTTATAACATATTTATTAATTTGGTGTAATACCCATGAATTTGTTTGCAGTTCATGTTCAATTCAGCATTCCAGTTTTTGCTTTTTGTTCTTACTTTGGCTTAAAACACAGCTACTGAATCCAATAGAATACTCTGAGTATAGCTTTAAATATGTTTTAATGATCGTTCTTGTTGGTTTAAACCAAAGATGCGTAGTGTTTGTTCACTTTTTACAATCTTAGAAAGAGACATTTTGTTGTTTACTCTACACTGGAGGTTGATATTTTAAATCGACACCGCTTTAAAATACACTATCATACCATTAATATTGTTTCCCAACTATTTGATTTACGAATGCATTGGGTATATAATATAGTTTAACTTATAAAGTACCATTCAATGCGTGTGTACGTTCTGTGTGGGAGAATTAATGCTGACCGTGCTTTGTTACTTAAAGCCTTTAGATGATTCAGATTTTGTTTACGCTAGTAAAAAGTCATTGCAGGAGTTTCTGTAATTTCTTATACGCTTTTTTATACGCTTAAAAATGATCGCACATGCCTATAATTGCATTATTTCAAAGCGTAATTTACGCTAATACGCATCTTATCTGGAGCCCTGAATTAGTAGAAACAACAGTTTTAATAGTATATGAAATATTTCTGGTACAAGTTATTATTCAGAAGTACCTCAGATTGGAAATTTGATACCAAAAGAAGTTAGCATATAAAATTTCTCAAAGTAACACACTTGTCTGGTACAAGGTTGCTTGATAGTAGAAACCTACAGAGCTTTTACTGAAAGTGTTTTAGTTCTTTTTAGCTCATCTGATTTTTTGAAAAAAAATGATGAGTTATTGTCATCACTTGAGCGGTTGTCGGCGTCGGCGTTGCCTGGTTAAGTTTTATGTTTAGGTCAGCTTTTCTCCTAAACTATCAAAGCTATTGCTTTGAAACTTGGAATACTTGTTCACCATCATAAGCTGACCCTGTATGGCAAGAAACATAACTCCATCTTGCTTTTTGCAAGATTTATGGCCCCTTTTGTACTTAGAAAATATCAGATTTCTTGGTTAAGTTTTATGTTTAGGTCAACTTTTCTCCTAAACTATCAAAGCTTTTGCTTTGAAACTTGGAATACTTGTTCACCATCATAAGCAGACCCTGTACATCAAGAAACATAACTCCATCTTGCTTTTTGCAAGAATTATTGCCCCTTTTGGACTTAGAAAATCAGTTTTCTTGGTTAAGTTTTATGTTTAGGTCAGCTTTTATCCTAAACTATCAAAGCTATTCCTTTAAAACTTGCAACACTTGTTCACCATCATAAGCTGACCCTGTACAGCAAGAAACATAACTCAATCCTGCTTTTTGCAAGATTTATGGCCCCTTTTGGACTTAGAAAATATCAGATTTCTTGGTTAAGTTTTATGTTTAGGTCAACTTTTTCTCTTAAACTATCAAAGCTATTGCTTTAAAACTTGCAACTCTTGTTCACCATCATAAGCTGACCCTGTACAGCAAGCAACATAACTCCATCCTTCTTTTTGCAATAATTATTGCCCCTTTTGGACTTAGAAAAATCATTTTCTTGGTTGAATATTATGTTTAAGTCAACTTTTCTCATAAACTATCAAAGCTATTGCTTTAATACTTGCAACAGTTTTTCACCATCATAAGTGGACACTGTACATCAAGAAACATAACTCTATCCTGCTTTTTGCAAGAGTGATGGCCCTTTTTAGACTTAGAAAATCATGGGTAGAACAATATTTCTATTATACAAAAAAAATCAGATGAGCGTCAGCACCCGCAAGGCGGTGCTCTTGTTTTATATATAATTATAATTTTTGGATACTTTTATGAGGGGGTATTTTTAGCCCACCATCATCAGATGGTGGGCTATTCAAATCACTCTGCGTCCGTGGTCCGTCCTTCCGTCCGTTAACAATTTCTCGTTATCGCATCTCCTCAGAAACTACCAGGGGGATTTGGACCAAACTTTGTCAGAATGATGTATTGGTACCCTAGTTGTGTCCCCCTGAAAATCAGACTGGTTCAACAATTTTTGAGTGAGTTATGGCCCTTTGTTTATTTTTATAATTTGCATCGATTTATATAGGGAAAATTTTTAAAAATCTTCTTGTTCAAAACAACAGAGCCTAGGGCTTTGATATTTGGTATGAAGCATCATCTAGTGGTCCTCTACCAAGATTGTTCAGATTATTTCCCTGGGGTCAAGTATGGCCCCGCCCGGGGGTCACATGGTTTATATAGACTTGTATAGGAAAAACATTGAAAAACCTCTTGTCCAAAACCACAGGGCCTAGGGCTTTGATATTTTGTATGTGACATCATCTAGTGGTCTTCTGCTAAGATTGTTCAAATTATTCCCCTAGGGTCAAATATGGCCCCGCCCCGGGGTCACATGGTTTACATAGATTTATATAGGGGAAAACTTTGAAAATCTTCTTGTCCAAACTACAAAGCCTAGGGCTTTGATATTTGTAATGTAGCATCATCTAGTGGTTCTCTACCAAGTTTGTTCAAATTATCCCCCTATGGTCAAATATAGCCCGGCCCTGGGGGTCACATTGTTCATATAGACTTATATAGGGTAAAAGCTTTTAAAATCTTCTTGTCAATAACCTACAACATTCAAATTTGGACCATATATATGGTTTTGAGTGGCAAGATGAACCTTGACATGAGTTGACCTTGATTTTGAGCTAGTGACCTACTTTCACATTTCTGTAGCTACAGCTTTCAAATTTGGACTACATGCATAGTTTTGTACACCGAAAAAAGCTTTGACCTTGACATTGACCTAGTGACCTACTTTCACATTTTTGAAGGTACAGGCTTCAAATTTGGACCACATGCATAGTTTCGTGTTCCAAAATGAAATTTGACCTTGATTTTGACCTAGTGACCTACTTTCACATTTCTCAAGCTACAGCCTTCAAATTTGGACCACATGCATAGTTTTGTGTACCGAAAACAAACTTTGACCTTGACATTGACCTAGTGATCTTCTTTCACATTTTTGAAGGTACAGGCTTCAAATTTGGACCACATGCATAGTTCTGTGTTCCGAAATAAAATATGACCTTGATTTTGACCTAGTGACCTACTTTCACATTTCTCAAGCTACAGCCTTCAAATTTGGACCAGTTGCATAGTTTCGTGTACCAAAATGAACTTTGACCTTAAGATTGACCTAGTGACCTACTTTCACATTTCTGTAGCTACAGGCTTCAAATTTAGACCACATGCATAGGATAGTGTACCGAAAGAAACTTTGACCTTGACATTGACCTTGTGACCTACTTTCACGTTTAGGAAGGTACAGGCTTCAAATTTGGACCACATGCATAGATTTGTGTTCTGAAATGAAATTTGTCTTGATTTTGACCTAGTGACCTACTTTCACATTTCTCAAGCTACAGCCTTCAAATTTGGACCACTTGCATAGTTTTGTGTACCGAAATAAACTTTGACCTTAAGATTGACCTAGTGACCTACTTTCAAATTTCTCAAACTACAGCCTTCAAACTTGATGCACATGCATAGTTTTGTGTAGAAAGAACTTTGTTTTTGAAATTGATCTAGTGACCTACTTTCACATTTCTCAAGCTACAGCTTTCAAATTTGGACCACATGCACAGTGTTGTGTACAGAAATGAAATTTGACCTTGAGCTAGTCAATAAGTCTTGAAATTTGGAACACTCAAAAATGGCACATTGGTGGGCGCCAAGATCACTCTGTGATCTCTTGTTTAGGGGATGGGGTTGGGATTTCTGTCAAAAATGAGCAGGAAAACTCACATTTTGTGAAGAATTTGCTCCAAAATCACTATACCATACTGTATTACTTGTAGTTGCATTTATTGCTTTCCGTATATCACCACAATAAGATTGGAGAATAGATAGCATCCACATTAATGAGGATTGACATTTTTGTTCTCCCTGACATCCTGTAACTGTTCATCAAGTCTGGGTCATTTTTTCTTTATTCCAGAGTAACTAGAAAATAGGTTTTAGAGATAACATGCAAACACTTGCATGATCAAAGGAATTTTATCTAGGTTTCTGCACACACAAGCTCAGCTTATTTTAGTGTTCATTTTTTGCAGATTTGAGATGTTTTATCTATAGACAGATTTTATGCTTCTTTTACTTAATATAAGTGTTTGCTTATTATGAGATTATTTTTCTGTGGTACCGCTGTGGCTCAGTGATTAATGTTGCTGACTTCACATCACATGCCTGTATCTCTGCTGCAGGTTTGGAACTCTGTAGGGAGCTAAGAATGGTTCCGAGTTAGTAAGACATCAAGCTGGCTTATGAGAGGCTGATGGTTTCATACAGATGCCATTATGTGCCTGAAAAATAACTGGAGGGCCACGTTAGGTCTTCCCTTAAAGCTAAAAAGTTGCCATATGTCCTCAGTCGTGTCACTTTGACTTAAAATCCAACAAATATATTTTCTTGATTTCATTACAGTCTATTTCTATTATATGCCCGAAGGAACATATTCTGTTAAGACGCCGGTGTCCGTCCGTCCCTTAGCTATTTCGTGCCCGCCCTGTAACTCTAGAACCCCTTGAAGGATTTCAAAGAAACTTGACACAAATGTTCACCACATCGAGATGATGTGCAGAGCACATGTTTTTGATGGCGCACTTCAAGGTCAAGGTCACACTTAGGGGTCAAAGGTCATATGACTTTGTTTTGTGTCCGCTCTGTAACTCTTGAAGAATTTTAAAGAAACTTCGCACAAATGTTCACCACATCAAGATGACAGGCAGAGTGTATGTCTTCTCAATGTGGTGAACATTTGTGCCAGAGTGCATGTTTCAGTTGGCTCGCTTCAAGGTCAAGGTCACACTTAGGGGGTCAAAGGTCATACCTTTGGGCATATATTGCTCTGCATTGCTGTGCTCTTGTTTGGTATTATCAGAGAATTTCTTTTTGAAAATTTTTTTATGCCCCCAAAGGGAGGCATATAGTTTTTGAATCGTCTGTCGGTCCATCGGTCTGTCAGTCTGTCGGTCTGTCAGTCTGTCCGCAATTTTCGTGTCTGGTCCATATCTTTGTCATCGATGGATGGATTTTCAAATAACATGGCGTGAATGTGTACCACAGTAAGACGACTTGTCGCGCGCAAGACCCAGGTCCGTAGCTCAAAGGTCAAGGCCACACTTAGACATTAAAGGATAGTGCATTGATGGGCGTGTCCGGTCCATATCTTTGTCATCGATGGATGGATTTTCAAATAACTTGGCATGAATGTGTACCACAGTAAGACGACGTGTCGCACGCAAGACCCAGGTCCGTAGCTCAAAGGTCAAGGTCACACTTAGACTTTAAAGGATAGTGCATTGATGGGCGTGTCCGGTCCATATCTTTGTCATCCATGGATGGATTTTCAAATAACTTGGCATGAATGTGTACCACAGTAAGATGATGTGTCGCGCGCAAGACCCAGGTCCGTAGCTCAAAGGTCAAGGTCACACTTAGACATTAAAGGATAGTGCATTGATGGGCGTGTCCGGTCCATATCTTTGTCATCCAAGGATGGATTTTCAAATAACTTGGCATGAATGTGTACCACAGTAAGACGACATGTCATGCGCAAGACCCAGGTCCGTAGCTCAAAGGTCAAGGTCACACTTAGACGTTAAATGTCATTTTTCATGATAGTGCATAGATGGGCGTGTCCAGTCCATATCTTTGTCATTCATGCATGGATTTTAAAATAACTACGCATGAATGTGTGACACAGTAAGACGACGTGTCGCGCGCAAGACCCAGCTCCGTAGGTCAAAGGTCCTAAACTCTAACATCGGCCATAACTATTCATTCAAAGTGCCATCGGGGGCATGTGTCATCCTATGGAGACAGCTCTTGTTTTAGGCTTAAAATGAAATTTTCATAAGGTGTCTGCATTAGTTTCAGTGGATTTGTCCATGTACTTATATCATTGTCAGTAGAGATAGGGCTCCATTCAAAAATTACTGTTAGTAACTGATTCGAATAGTACAATTTCGTTTTACAATAAACAGCTGTCTGATAAATGTTTCCAATTAACCTTAATCATGCTGGGCAGAATTGATTCTGCGTTTGCGACCAGTGTAGATCATGATCAGACTGCACATAAGTGAAGCCTGTTTGCCATTCTGTCATTATCTTCTTGGTAAGCACGCCTTTTAACAGTTAATGGTACTGTCCAAATTGAAAGATGGACAAGTTCATAATAAAAATTTAGCAGGGTAAGGGTTAAGCCTTTAGTTATAAATTGTTCTCAAAAGTGTTGTAATGACCATTTTTGCATTTTTCTGTTTTCAGTCAGATGAGCTATATCATAAATGATTCCTGGGATATCTTCGACAATCATCGCCGGAAGGTCAATATAACCTATGCTTGGTCCAAATCAACTTACCTGACAGCTAAGAAAACAGGTAATGACAGTCTGTGTTTGTTTTAGCTGCCCTGAAAACAGGCAATACTATAACTGAGAAATCATATAATTCTGTTGTCATAACATTTTATGGTTCTGGTAAAACAGCTATCTCATGGTGAAAATTGGCACTTTAGGATTTTAAAGATTAAGGAAAAAGTTCATTCAGATTTTAATTACTTTAGCAGCTAACAGAAATGAAGAAGAAAAAAACTCAAGATAGGGCAAAATAAAAAGAAAACTTAGGCGATATGAAGCTTATATCAATAATAAGGCTTGGGCCAAGCCTCCTAAGTTTGAAGGTCACAGTTACTAAAAATAGAAAAATGGTGTTAACTCATTACCTTGAGTTTGGTTTGACATATTGAAATGAAACTTGTATAGTTAGCTTATGTCTAGTAATAGAATGTGAGAATTGCATATAGGATGATAGGGGCCAAGGTTAAAGTTATTGATTCACTGTTACTTAGGGTCCACACAATTACTGCAGAATACTTTAGGCTATAGTATTGGATTTGGAGTCAGTGTGGTAAAAGAAAGGTCACTTCTGGCTGTATATTCCATTCCAGAGTAAATGTGGAAAACGTGGACAGATGCAAAAATTTTGAAAGTAGGTAATTTCGATGGAAAAGGATTGGAAATATACCTATTTTATCTAGTATGTCCAGAGTGTTTGCAAATATTTTTCCTTGTACAACTTTAGAAATTACTCTGAATGTCTTTCGAAATGTTCACACAATGTTCGTGGACACCGGGAAATAGAGCACTGGTTTTATAACTTTGGAAAATTCAGAAATTTTATGAACTCTGCCATTTTCAGAGCGTTTTTAAACACAGTGATCAAGTTCAGCCAATCAGATCAACTGATCTTTAGAAGCAATTTTCGAATGTGTAACTGAAAGACTAAGGTAAATAGGTTGTGTAGATTTTGGAATTTTGTAAGCCTTAGAATGAGAATTTATATTATTCAAAGTTAATACTGTAAATTCTGTAAGGGTGTGTATATGGAACAATATATTAACTCGTAAATATGCTAATTTTGTGTTACTCGGATGGTGTACATAGTCATTGCAAAAAACAAGTACAGTGTAACTTTCGAAAACCGAACGACCTCCGGACCAGCCTAAAAGTTCGTTTTTTGGAAGTTTCCGGAATTCAGAAGTTTGGAAGTTTGTAGGCAAAGTGGACATGGTGCACAAAAGAGTTATGTTTTCCTACTTGTAGGATGAAGGAGATTATTATCTTTTTTTAATTTTACAATTTCACATAAAGAAATTAATTAATTAATTAATAATCAATTACAAACGTTAAGGATAATAAATACATAAATAACAAGTAGAAAAAGAAACAACATAACTTTAGTAATAGCATTTATGCAAACATTTTCCACTTACATTTTACCATCTTTGGAGTCCTGAGTTGTCAACATTAAATTTTAATTACTGTTGATAATGCATAGTTTAATCGATGTAAATAAATCATTTAAAACACCTATCTTTCTTTCATTCAAACATTAAGAAAGGTTTTAACACGTAAGATATTTAATTCTTCATGTTTTCATAAATTGAATACAAATGAAAATAATCGCTAATTACTTCCTTACTTTTGCATCAGATAATCACTGTGATTATACAAGGTGTCAAAATAAACACGTGCTGCTAATAGATAAACGAAAGAAGATGTTGACACATTTTTTTTGGATTATCAGGTGACACTTATAATCCAGCAACAATTTTGCTGTTCGGTTTTCGGAAGTCAATCTTAGTGTTAAAATATAAACGGTGCTTCAAAAATCGTGTGGTTTTCAGAATTCGGGAGTTCCGGTTTTCAGAAGTTAAAAATATATAGAAATAAGAACAGAAAAAAAATGGGACTTTGAGTTTCGTGCGGTTTTCAAAGGTTTCCAGTTTTCAGAAGGTCCGGTTTTCGGAAGTTACACTGTAATGCTAAAATAACAAAAATGCTTCAAGGGGATTTTGTAAACATCAGACCATTTTATTCAGTTAATTTAATCAGTATTTTGGCGAAAATGATCTTTGTTCACAGCATATGGTGTGTGTGCATTTAACAAAAATCTAATCGGACACTTTTAACTTGCAGATGGTTATTGCAGAGGATTTTCCATTAGTGTTTAAAATGCAAAATGATCACATACAGGCCAAAATCATGAACTTGTATGGGTTATTGCACAATATTATAGAGTATGACAAAAGTTCCATAAATGACAAAAAAAATATCTCTGGAATTTACCCTGCAAGTATTTCCACAATTTTCTGCAGTATACTATACCAAACTCTGGAAATCTGTTCGAATACTCCAGTCAAAGGTTCCATGGAATTTCACAGACATTCCATGGAAAACTCAAGAACTTTATTAGTGGGTGACTTAGTTTTTAGAAAATGTTTACGGATCAGTTTCAGAGAATCAATATAGAATACAAGTAGAATTTTGATGCTATGTATGAAAGCAAGAAAATGGTGGTTCAGATTTTTCTTTGAAATTTAAATTTATTTTAGAATGAAGAAGTGTCGGTTTTATGGCTAGAATAAAACTTTTGAATAAGGAAGCAAGTCAAAAATAGTGGTCGTTTGTTATTTGTACCTAGTGGATTGTATTTTATGATTGATATTATCATAATATCATAATATTATTATGAGCACATCAAATACAGATTACAAATATTCTTACACATGTATTTTTGTACCAAAGAAATATATTCATATAAAAAAGTAAAAGTCTAAATCATATCAACTGTTTAAAAAACACTGTCTTATTCATGACCTACTTTTAGCTAAATAAGCATAGCATCTCGGTATAATTAGAGATTTGGCAAGTAGACAATTGCTACTTATGGTTTACTGAAAATGATATTTGTGGATCTAATGATAATGGACTGATCCAAAACTGTCAGTCATTAATGTCTGTCCAGTTGGGACTGTCAGATACGATTGACCTACTTTACACAATAGACCACGTGCATTTTGTTTGTGATACTGCTTGTGAGCACTTGACCTTGGTTTGAATAGGATAGCAATAGGGTGAGGAGTTAGATGAAATATATATCGACAAAAACTGGAACTGTCCTTTGTTTGTATGTGTAGGTCACTAACAGAGTAGGAGGTGTTCATGAATTAAAAATACCTGCGCTCGTGTGAATTGTGACATCGAGAGCGCAAAGCGCTCAAGATATTACCACACAGCTGCGGGTATAATTTTCAATTCATGAACACCGATCTAAGAGGTAAGTAACTGACTTACAAAACGTCATATTAATTTGTTAGCTCACCTGTCACATAGTGACAAGGTGAGCTTTTGTGATCACCCTTCGTCCGTCGTCCGTCGTCCGTCCGTCCATCCGTGTGTCCGTGCATCCGTCAACAATTTCTTGTCTGCACGATAGTGGTTTCATTTATGATTTTATTTTAACCAAACTTGCACACAACTTGTATCACAATAAGATCTCGGTTCCTTTCTTGAACTGGCCAGATCCCATAATGGGTTCCAGAGTTATGGCCCCTGAAAGGGCCAAAATCAGCTCTTTTGACCTTGTCTGCACAATAGCAGCTTTATTTATGATTTGATTTTTACCAGACTGGCACACAACTTGTATCACTATAAGATCTTGGTTCCTTTCTTGAACTGGCCAGATTCCATTATGGGTTCCAGAGTTATGGCCCCTGAAAGGACCAGAATTGGCTATTTTGCCCTTGTCTGCACAATAGCAGCTTCATTTATGATTTGAATTTAATCAAACTTGCACAAAACTTGTGTTGCCATAAGATCTCAGTTCCTGTATTGAACCGGCCAGATCCCCTAATGGGTTCCAGAGTTATGGCCCCTGAAAGGGCCAAAATTAGCAACTTCATTTATGATTTGATTTTAACCAAACTTGCACACAACTTGTATCACCACAAGATCTTGGTTCCTTTCTTAAACTGGCCAGATTCCATCATGAGTTCCAGAGTTATGGCCCCTTAAATGTCCAAAATTGGCTATTTTGGCTTTTGCAGCCATATAGAGACTTCATTTATGGTTTTATTTGATACAAGCTTACAAAATATCTTCAACAACATTAAATCTCGGATTCCATGACAAATCAGATCCAATCGTAGTTTCCAGAGTTATTTTATATCTGATTACCTCCCCTGATTGTAGTCAAAATGGATTTATATCAGTAAGTACTTACAGGACTTATTTGAAATTTCATTATTGTCATTAGTTGGACCGAGCCAATCAGGGTAGATAACTATGGACTGATTTTATGTCAAATTACCTCCCTTTATTTCAAATTAAAATGGGTATATCTCCGTAACTAATGAAGATACTGATCTGAAATTTCATTTATGTCAACAGATTTATTTGGCAGATCCTTCTTTTGTTAACTTACAATACCCGGTAATTTTATTTTGAATTACTTCCCTTTTACGTTACTATAAATAGCCTATTTTTAGTAACTTTTTTATTATTGGCCGTAGGGAAAAACCGAGACCACTTTTCTGTGGTACAACATGGCTGGTACCTCCAATTTTTAGGTGAATTTTGACATATCTGTACCTTGTAAGAATTTTGTTTTTCTTTTTGGTTAAATTTCTTTCCTTTGTTGTTCCTGTCCTTTGGACTTAGATATTTTTTCTGAGGACCTTCTTGTCTTCAAGTGCAATGATAACAGGTGAGCGATATAGGGCCATCATGGCCCTCTTGTTAGCTTTTATAATTCATTTATTAATAAGTCTTTCCTTCCCCAAGTCAGAAAAAAAAAATGATTGTGGGAATTTCTTTAACTTCAGCCAGAAAATTGTTATACGTAAATCTTGTAAAATACATTTTACCATGGCAACTTTAATTCTGCATTGACATGAATTCTTTCAATAATTCTCTCAGTAGGTCTCTTGCTGATTGTAGGTACCAAATTATTTTGAAATATGATGAGTTTTTGATATATCATTATTTTTTCCAGTCTGTTATCATGGCAACCAGAATTTTGCATGGATATATTATTTTAGCACTTTTCACAGAAGGTCTCTAGCTGATCCTTTGTGCCACATTTCTTTGAAATCTTTTTTAGCTAACCTGAACCAAAGGTTCAGGGTGAGCTATTAGTATGGGGTGGATGGCCCGTCGTCCGTTGTCCACATTTTTACTTAAACATCATCCCCTCTGAAACTACATGTCAGAATAACACTAAAGTTGGACTGTAGCATCCTTGTGAGGTCCTCTATCAGATTTGTTAAAATGGGTGCATTTGGCCCCTTTTAGGGGCTGCTGGAGCTAAAAATAGGAAAACCTTTAAACGACTTATTCTCATGAACCGATCAAACTTGGTCTGTAGCATGATGATGGACTAGCATCATTATAAGGTCCTCTTTCAAGTTTGTTCAAATCAGGGCACTTGGCCCCTTTTATGGGCTGCTAGAGCTAAAAATGAAAAACATTTAATTAAATGAATTCTTCTCATGAACCGCTTGATGGATCTTCATCAAACTTGGTCTGTAGCATCATTATAACGTCATCTCCCAAATTTGTTCAAATGGGGGCACTTGGCCCCTTTTAGGGGCCGTTAGAGCTAAAAATAGAAAAACCTTTAAACAACTTCTTCTCATGAACCGCTTAATGGATCTTCATCAAACTTGGTCTGTAGCATCATTATAAGGTCCTCTCCCAAATTTTGTTTAAATAGGGGCACTTGGCCCCTTTTAGGGGCCGCTAGAGCTAAAAATAGAAATACTTTTAAACGACTTCTTCTCATGAACCGATTGATGGATTTTCATCAAACTTGGTCTGTAGCATCAATATAAGGTCCTTTCTCAAAGTTTTTCAAATGGGGGCACTTGGCCCCTTTTAGGGGCTGTTAGGGCTAAAAATAGAAATACCTTGAAATGACTTCTTTTCATGAACCGCTTGATGGATCATCAAACTTGGTCTGAAGCATCATTATGGTCCTCTCCCAAATTTGTTCAAATGGGGGCACTTGGCCCCTTGTAAGGGGCTGCTAGAGCTAAAAATAGCAATACCTTTTAAGAAATTCTTACCATGCACTGCTTGATGGATCTTCATTAAACTTGGTCTGTGGCATCATTATATGGTCCTCTCCCAAGTTTGTTCAAATGGGTGCACATGGCCCCTTTTAGGGGCCGCTAGAGCTAAAAATAGAAATACCTTTTAAATAACTGCTTGATGGATCTTCATCAAACTTGGCAGTAGCATAATTATATGGTCCTCTCCCAAGTTTGTTCAAATGGGGGCACTTGGCCCCTTTTAGGGCCGCTAGAGCTAAAAATAGAAATACTTTTAAAAGTCTTTTCTGATTTAAAGTTGTTTTTTTTTTTAATTTAATTCTTTTTTAAAGTTAATACTTTGTCACAAGCAAGATCTAATTAGGTAAAAGTCGGCCTCAGGTGAGCGGCTTAGGCCCACTTGGGTCTCTTGTTAATGAATTATTAAAGTATTATTCAAGCTGGTAACCATGGCAACTGGAATTCTGCATGGACTTGCATTCTTTCGCAATATTTAATAATGATTCTGGAAGTATGAATCAGATCAGAGTCACAATCGCAGCTGGTCGAGTTTTTATGGCCAAACACATTATGTTAAAATTGGGTTAGGATTGCTTTCGAAATGAAAGAACTAGAGTGTAAACAAGGTCAAATGTTGACGCACGACGCAACGGACATGTGCACTATGCGATCACAAAAGCTAAAATGCATATAATAATTATAATGATGATCTTCTTCTCCCCCTAATTATTATTATTATGTCTCCCCCAGGAGACATATTGTTTTTGCACTGTCCATCCGTCCTTCCGTCTGTCCGTATGTCACACTTCATTTCCGAGCAAGAACTGGAGAACCATTTGACCTAGAACCTTCAAACTTCATAGGGTTGTAGGGCTGCTGGAGTAGACGACCCCTATTGTTTTTGGGGTCACTCCATCAAAGGTCAAGGTCACAGGGGCCTGAACATTGAAAACCATTTCCGATCAATAACTAGAGAACCACTTGACCCAGAATGTTGAAACTTCATAGGATGATTGGTCATGAAGAGTAGACGACCCATATTGATTTTGGGGCCTGAACATTGAAAACCATTTCCGATCAATAACTAGAGAACCACTTGACCCAGAATGTTGAAACTTCATAGGATGATTGGTCATGAAGAGTAAACGACCCCTTTTGATTTTGGGGTCACTCCGTCAAAGGTCAAGGTCACAGGGGCCTGAACATTGAAAACCATTTCCGATCAATAACTAGAGAACCACTTGACCCAGAATGTTGAAACTTCATAGGATGATTGGTCATGAAGAGTAGATGACCCCTATTGGTTTTGGGGTCACTCATTCAAAGGTCAAGGTCAGAGGGGCCTAAACATTGAAAACCATTTCCGATCAATAACTAGAGAACCACTTGACCCAGAATGTTGAAACTTCATAGGATGATTGGTCATAAAGAGTAGATGACCCCTATTGATTTTGGGGTCACTCCATCAAAGGTCAAGGTCACAGGGGCCTAAACATTGAAAACCATTTCCAGTCAGTAGCTTGAGAACCACTTGACTCAGAATGTTGAAACTTAATAGAATGATTGATCATGCAGAGTAGATGACCCCTAACGATTTTGGGGTCACTCTGTGAAAGATTAAGGTCACAGGGGCCTGAACATTGAAAACCATTTCCAGTCAGTAACTTGAGAACCACTTGACCCAGAATGATGAAACTTCATAGGATGATTGGTCATGCAGAGTAGATGACCCCTAACGATTTTAGGGTCACTCTGTTAAAGGTCAAGGCCATAGGGGCCTGAACATGGAAAACCATTTCCAATCAATAACTTGAGAACCTCTCGACCCAGAATGTTGAAACTTCATAGGATGATTGTTCATGCAGAGTAAATGACCCCTATTGTTTTTGGGGTCACTCCGTTAAAGGTCAAGGTCACAGGGGCCTGAACATTGATAACCAGTTCCGATCAATAACTTGAGAACCACTTGACCCAGAATGTTGAAACTTCATAGGATGATTGAACATGCAGAGTAGATGACCCCTATTGATTTTGGGGTCAGTCTATTAAAAGTCAAGGTCACAGTGGCCTGTTCATGTAAAATCATTTTTTGGAAATAACTTGAGAACCACTTGACCTAGAATGTTGAAACTTAATAGGATGATTGGACATGCAGAGTAGATGACCCCTATTTATTTTGAGGTCACTTGATCAAAGGTCAAGGTCACAGGAGCCTGAACAGTGACTTGAGAACCACTAGGCCACGAGTGTTGAAATTTAGCGGGATGACTGGACATGCCAAGTAGATGATCCCTATTGCAGCTAACCATCAGTGTCTCTTTGACTTTCGCTCCTGACCCCTATTGACTTCTTGGCTATAGGACTTTGCATTGGGGGAGACATGCGCTTTTTTACAAAAGCATTTTCTAGTTATAATTATTATTATAGTATCATTATTACTAATGATACTTTAAGCCACATTGCATTTTATGACAGTATAATAGATGCATAGGTAAAGATTTGTACACGATGAGTGAGTGAGTGAGTTAGGTTTTACTGTGAACCAACACAAAAAGGTCATAATTATATTGCACACAATGACAAATGTTTGTAAGCCAAAAGCGAGGTATATGTATGCTATGTGTATTTCTCCCTGTATAGTTTGATTTCGAGTACTGAGCGGTGAATTTACGTCAAGCTTATTGTAGAGGAAAACATGCCAACCGTAACTTAAAGGTCAAAATATACAATATATAAAAAGAATGTATTTATTTGTGAATGCTATTTGACACAGATACTGTCTAAAATGGCATTAAATAAACATTACAGTTTGAACTCATCTAATACGTTTTTCACGTACTCAGGTATGGTATGATACCTGTGACAGTGCACGTGTGCAGGTATGGTATGTAGGTATTCATTTTGGTTACTAACCCATGGAGAACAAAAGAACAGTTGTGTAAGAAATAAAGATAGAAATGAATTAGTTTCATGAAGCCTAATATGATATTAGGGAGAAGATGTTATTTCTTTTTGAAATAATATTGAAAAAGCTGCACAGTTAAAGCAAAGCATACATACTCAGGAATTAAGAAAACTAAATCAATATAAATCGTAGGCTTTCTCCCTAAAAATATCTCTCTTAAATATTTCAATACTTATTCCCAAGTAAAAGCCTGGAAACTACTGCTTTGTATTACTGTGGTTCGCAGTTGTTAGACTTACTTTATGTACATGTACTTTTCATAAAAAAAGTTGATTTCATGATAAAAAAATATACTTTGTGGTATAATCTTGTTATGTGTTTAGTAAAGTGTTCGTCTGCAAAGTTTTGCATCTTCCTTGTTTAGAGGTTATTTTACCACAGACAAAATCTTACAGCTTATGAAATATATAGTCACTGGCTTCTGGCGGGCATCTTATTAGTTAGCTTATTTTGAGACCAAGGCTAAGATTGCAGATCATTAGCATCAGAGTCACTACTTCCAAAAATAGAAGAAAAAAAAATGTTTGCAAATAAAGTAGAAAAGAGCCAGTTAGATGTTTTTTCTTTATCCAAGGATTTGCCACAATATTAATGTCTTGAAAAAAAACTTATTTTCATAGAATTTTCTCATCTCTTGCTTAAACGTTTCATCAGTATGGTAATTTTAGCTACATGTTAAGGAAAGCGGCAATAGATCTTGAAATTGTCTGCACCAGAAGTAACCACTTGTCCAAACTTTGTTTCAGTAGAAAGTGTACTTGTTTTGAGAATGTTTACGAATTAATAAAGGGCGAGGATCAGTCGCATTTGATTTGCACATATGTCTGAGTAAAAGGCCTTTAAGTGTGACTTGAACTTGATGTAGGCAAGTGATTTTTTTTCTAGGGTAACCTAAATAATTTTGTTAGAAATTGTTACAGTGGTAACAATAATGAAGCATTTAGTTTCTGCATAAATATCAGGGATTTCATTTACCTTCACTCTGCTAGATTTCTAATATTAAGACTGGTCTATCATTTAATTTGGGCAGCATTACTTATTATTCAAAGTGGTGTTTACTGAAAATTTACCGACTGATTAGTGAATAGTGCAGACCATGATCAGCCTGCACGGATGCAAAGGCAAACTCACTTGCCGCCAGCAGGCTAAGGGTTAAGAGCCTGACCCCCACCACCACCCCCAACCCCACCCCACCCCACCCCACCTTTACTTTGCAACTTCCACCTTTTACTTGAAACCATGTCTACATTAATTTTCTGTTGGACTTTTCATTGAAAAAGAATTTAGTTTCATGACTTTAGAGAAGTTGCACTGAAATAGCAAAGTCTTGGCCCAGACTTGTCTCTAGCCTGTGACTTCAGAGATAAGTGGCAAACAGTTTATGATTAAGGATTAAGAATTATAATTTTTATACATGTAAGACCACTTAGAGATGATACGACCATTTTAAAAGAGCACCATTTCTTCTTATATTCCTACTTGATTGGAAAGTTCTGTCTCAAAAGAAAATATGGGGTTAACTGCCATTGAATCTCAGTGAAATGATACAGGTCATCGGTGATCTACAATTTTTTGAAGAGGAATTTTGGATTTTCCCTGCAAATTGTACGTCCACTTTTGATTTCAATCTTCAGACATTGCCAGTGGTTCAAAACAAACATTATGTATGTCAGGGTTCCTGCAGTAAAAGGGATAATGTATGCCTTAAAAGTGACAGATCTGTGCAAAATTGTGCAGAAATGTGTAAATTTTCATTTTGAAAATTTAGGATCTTTTGTTTGGAACATTTTTCAGATACACAAGAGAATAATATTTTTGATCAAATTACAGACCCAGTTCCTTATGTTTGAACATGCACTAAATTATTCTTTCTTGCAGTGTCTGTTGATGAAGAAACAAGTGATAGATGTATGTCTGAGCTGATTGGTTCTCACAAGTCACATGGGGAATCATGTGACATCAGCAGTATATGTGCACATACAATGACAGCCCCAGGGTTGCTGGGATATGGCATCACTCATCAAATTCTGTGGACTATGCTAGCTGATAAGGTATGTTTTCTGATGGTGTGTTATATAACATTGATGAAAAAAACTATGCTGGCATTATAAAGTTTTATTAGCTTGACTTTTCGAAGAAAAAGTACAGCTATTACACTCGCCCCATGGTCGGCATCGCCGTTGGCTAAAGATTTTGATATAAAGTCAAATATCTCTGTTACTATCAAAGCTATTGACTTGAAACTTAAAATAGTTTAATATTAACTATCCAAGTCTGCACCAGAAGAAACAATCACCATAACTCTGATTTGAATTTTGACAGAGTTATGCCCCTTTTTAACTTGGAATTTTTTGGTTAAAGTTTTTGATAAAGTCAAATATATATTTGATTGAGTTAAGCCCCTTTTACTGGCAAAGCTCTAATTCAGTCAAGCACTGAAAAAAGTCTTACGGACAGCTCTTGTTACCTTATGCGCCATATATATGGTATTTTATCATTGTCAGCTGTTTCTTGCAGATTTTGTCAATCATGATTGAAGGGCGAACACCATTTTAATTGTTACCCTCCATGAAAAGCTGTTTCATGAACAGTACAGATACTTGAAAAAATTTTCATTTCAGGTACCTCATCCCAAGCATTTAATTGACAGTGATCTCATATAAAAGTGATGCAAAGCACTTTTTAGCTTGACTTTTTGAAGACAAAGTAGAGCTATTGCACTCACCCCAGCGTCGGTGTCACCGTCCGCATCGGGTAAAGTTTTTGATAAAGTCAGATATCTCTGTTACTATCAAAGCTATTGACATGGAACTTAAAAAAGTTATTTACTATCAAAGTCTCCAACAGGAGATAAAGCCCGCCCGCTTAGCTCAGTAGGTAAGAGCGTTGGTCTACAGATCGCAGGGTCGCGAGTTCGATCCTCGGGCAGGGCGAATGTTCTCCGTGACTATTTGATAAACGACATTGTGTCTGAAATCATTAGTCCTCCACCTCTGATAATTCATGTGGGGAAGTTGGCAGTTACTTGCGGAGAACAGGTTTGTACTGGTACAGAATCCAGGAACACTGGTAAGGTTAACTGCCCGCCGTTACATGACTGAAATACTGTTGAAAAATGGCTTTAAACCCAAAACAAACAAAAAAAAAACAACAGGAGATACAATCCTCATAACTCTGATTTGAATTTTGACAGAGTTAGGCCCTTAAGTTTTATAAAGTTTTTGCTGGCAAAGCTCTAATTCAGAGTCAAGCACCGAGAAAAGTCGAGTGTGCTGTCTTATGGACCGCTCTTGTTAGCTCACCTGAGCACAAAGTACTAAGGGTGAGCTGTTGTGATCACTCACCATCCGTCTTCGGTCCGAGCAAACATTTAAGGTTTAGGAGGTATCTAGTAGTATAGAGAACAAAAGAAAACAGTAGTTTCACTATATGAAAGGGTTAATGGGCTAGTCGCCTATAAGCTATCAAAAGGAAATAACAAAAAAATTGTCCACACTTTTCTACAAGTGGCATCTCCTCTGAAACTGTGTGGTGGAAGTTTAAGAAACTTTGTCTGGATGTTCTTTGCAGCACCCTTAAATGCATTTGAGCCGTGCCATGGGAAAACCAACATAGTGGGTTTGCGACCAGCATGGATCCAGACCAGCCTGCGCATCCGCGCAGTCTGGTCAGGATCCATGCTGTTCGCTAACAGTTTCTCCAATTCCAGTAGGCATTAAAAGCGAACAGCATCGATCCTGACCAGACTGTGCGGATGCGCAGGCTGGTCTGGATCCATGCTGGTCGCAAACTCACTATGTTGGTTTTCTCATGGCACGGCTCATTTGGTTTTTATACAATATTCTATAGACCTTTCAAGGCAATAGGAGGGCTGATCAAAAATAATGTAGAATTTGTCTTATCATTAGATTAGAAAAATGAAAGAGGGAAAAAAATGTACTGGTATGTTGAAAAAGTAAAAAAAAAGATTAGTAAACAGCAGAACAAAGAAAAAAATCCATACTATTATTACTATAACTAAGTGGCCAGTTATGGTTGGTTATTATGTCTCCCCCAGGAGACATATTGTTTTTGCCCTGTCCGTCCGTCCGTCTGTCAAACTTCATTTCCGAGCAATAACTGGAGAACCATTTGACCTAGAACCTTCAAACTTCATAGGGTTGTAGGGCTGCTGGAGTAGACGACCCCTATTGTTTTTGGGGTCACTCCATCAAAGGTCAAGGTCACAGGGGCCTGAACATTGAAAACCATTTCCGATCAATAAATAGAGAACCACTTGACCCAGAATGTTGAAACTTCATAGGATGATTGGTCATGAAGAGTAGATGACCCCTATTGATTTTGGGGTCACTCCGTCAAAGGTCACGGTCACATGGGCCTGAACATTGAAAACCATTTCCGATCAATAACTAGAGAACCACTTGACCCAGAATGTTGAAACTTCATAGGATGATTGATCATGAAGAGTAGATGACCCCTATTGATTTTGGGGTCACTCTGTCAAAGGTCAAGGTCACAGGGGCCTGAACATTGAAAACCATTTCCAATCAATAACTAGAGAACCACCTGACCCAGAATGTTGAAACTTGATAGGATGATTGGTCATAAAGAGCAGATGACCCTTATTGATTATGGGATCATTCCGTCAAAGGTCAAGGTCACAGGGGCCTGAACATTGAAAGCCATTTCTGATCAATAACTAAGAACCACTTGACCCAGAATGTTGAAACTTCATAGGATGATTGTACATGCAAAGTAGATGACCCCTATCGATTTTCGGGTCACTCCATTAAAGGTCAAGGTCACAGGAGCCCAAACATTGAAAACCATTTCCGGTCAGTAACTTGAGAACCACTTGACCCAGAATGTTGAAACTTAATAGGATGATTGGTCATAAAGAGTAGATGACCCCTAACGATTTTGGGGTCACTCTGTGAAAGGTCAAGGTCACAGGGGCCCGCACATTGAAAACCATTTCCGGTCAGTAACTTGAGAACCATTTGACCCAGAATAATGAAACTTCGTAGGATGATTGGTCATGCAGAGTAGATGAACCGTAATGATTTTAGGGTCACTCTGTGAAAGGTCAAGGCCACAGGGGCCTGAACATGGAAAACCATTTCCAATCAATAACTTGAGAACCTCTCGACCCAGAATGTTGAAACTTCATAGGATGATTGTTCATGCAGAGTAAATGACCCTTATTGTTTTTGGGGTCACTCCGTTAAAGGTCAAGGTCACAGGGGCCTGAACATTGATAACCAGTTCCGATCAATAACTTGAGAACCACTTGACCAAGAATGTTGAAACTTCATAGGATGATTGAACATGCAGAGTAGATGACCCCTATTGATTTTGTGGTCAGTCTATTAAAAGTCAAGGTCACAGTGGCCTGTTCATGTAAAATCATTTTTTGGAAATAACTTGAGAACCACTTGACCTACAATGTTGAAACTTAATAGGATGATTGGACATGCAGAGTACATGACCCCTATTTATTTTGAGGTCACTTGATCAAAGGTCAGGGTCACAGGAGCCTGATCAGTGACTTGAGAACCAGTAGGCCACGAGTGTTGAAATTTAGCGGCATGACTGGACATGCCAAGTAGATGATCCCTATTGCAGCCAACATTCAGTGTCTCTTTGACTTTCGCTCCTGACTCCTATTGACTTCTTGCCTATAGGACTTTGCATTGGGGGAGACATGCGCTTTTTTACAAAAGCATTTTCTAGTTTTAATATGTAGTTGAATAGTAGTTGAATTATCTACAGATCTTGATAACTGTTTAATTTTCTATGTGGTATGGTGACAACTAAACATGCACTAAACTTCAATAAACTTGGTTTAAAACATAATTTTCTTTTGCCTTAAACGTTTGAATGATGGCACACTTCAGTGCATGTCTTCTGGATATCTTACTTAGGTAACTTTGGCTTAATTTCGGTTATTTAGATGACTATCAGTGAGAACACTAGGAGGCAAATTCAGATCTGTAGCCGTAGTAATTTAAACATTTTTTGTGCTTCCCTTATCATTGGAAATGTTGTGAAAAATATATGATCAAATTGCACAAACACTTCAAATTACAATAATATATTTTACATCACTGGTGGCTTTTGACAGCAGAAGTCTTACGTTATTTTTGAACAGTCCTTGTACATTAGCTAATGAACTCAAAGTTCATATTGACATAAGCAGAATATTTTAGTAAAATGTCAGAAAGTTACTAGCCTTCCTTGACTATTCGCTGATGTCTCCAAAAGAAGCTTTCTGAAATGTGCCCAGCAAATTTTGAAATTTGCCAATTGGTAACAAGTACTTATCTCATATTCATTAGTCAGAAATTACAAATATTTGACTCTGAAATTACTATAGAAGCGAAAATTAACACATTTTTCAGAGCAAGGGGAAGATTTTAGCAATGTTCTCCTCACTCAGATAAACGCAACTTGAAGAAAATCAGGTTATGCAAATGATATAGCTTTCATAGTGCTGGTTGCTAATGTTTGCTTATATGTTTATACTTTATGATATCTCTTTAAAAACAGAAGACACTACCATTCCTATTACACAACACTATAAATAACTGTTAGGCTGGTAAATAGCAGCTTTTCAGCTCACCTTAACTTTGTCTAGGGAGAGCTTTTAGTATAGGTGCATGATCTAGCATCCTTCATACATCATTTTGTGTCCATCTTTCTGCATCAATATTTTTACTTAAACATCTTCTGCTCTGAAAGTACTAGTCAGAATTACATCAAACTTGCTTTGTAGCATCTCGTTGCAAACTGCTGTCATTTTCTGTTCAGACGGTTCTGGCCTTCAGAGCTAAAAATAGAAAAACCTTTAAAAACTTCTTCCCATGACCAACTAATCAGATCTCTGTAGCATTGTTGGATGGACATCTCTCAATTTCATTCAGATGATTTCAGTTGGCTGTATAAAGAGGCTGCCAGGGCTAAAAATAAGAAAACCTGTACACAACTTCTTCTCATGAACCACTTGATGGATTTTCACCAAATTTGGTTTGTAGCGTCCTTGTATTGATCTCTGTCATTTTTTTTTTTAATGGATCCACTTTGCCCTTTTTAGGGGTTGCTGGAGGTAAAATTAGGAAAACATTTGATAAACTTCTTTTCCTGAACTTGTTCATGGATCATTACAAGACTTAGCATGTAGAATTCTAGTATGGACCTCTCCCAAGTTTGTTCAAATAACTCAGCTTAACTGATTTTAGGGGCTGCCAGAGCTAAAATCAGAAAATCTTTCACGAAAACCTTTATGACTTTGTGGATCTAACAGTGAGCTGCATCTTTTTGACAGGCTGGTTGTACTGCGAAGCTTCAGGCACGACTTTTTGAGCTAGGACGTGGTGACTTGACAACTTTGAGACAGGAACTCTGTTCCAATAACTACATTCAGTTGAGAGAAACTGTGGCAAAATTTTCCAATGGGGTAATTCCGGCAATCCAGGATCTTTTTCTTGAACAAAGTATGTACTTTGGAAACTTTAATAGTTAGGCTGTGAATTTATGGATTTCAAATTTTAAGATTTAAGGTAGTTCTGCACGTTTGATAAACCGGAAGTGATGGCGTAACGTCATTTTTCTGGAAAACGTAGAATTAAACCTGGATTCAGCGTACGGAAATGAAAATAATTTTATGATTTAATCGAAACCTGTGAGTACATTTATTACAACGGCACTGTTGCTATATTTTTAAAGTGAAAATATGATATTAAAACATATGGCACGTTAAAAATTAAAAAAAAAATTGTTTAAATTAGCGTGAAATGTCCGGTTCACTTTAATTTTGGTCAAATATCTCAAAAATAAGCACACAGACCTATACATTTTATTTCACCAAATTACAGGCCATGTGTTTATTTACAACTGTGAGAAGTTTCATCAAAATCTACATTGTAGAAAAATTTCTATTTGCAAAAATGTTATGAAAGTTATGATTTTCCCATAGACTCCCATTATGAAATATTTCAAATCAGTCTAGCAAAAAATCAAGCACACCACCCTATCTTTTTTATTTGCTGAATTTTCTAGGTGTATTCTGAAGTTTTGAAAAATCAGAGTTTAATCAAATTCTACATTGTAGAACAAATTTCGATCCAAACGTGCAGAACTACCTTAAGACCATTTTGTTTGTTTGTTGGGATTTATTCAACTGTTATTTCCACAAAAATTAGTGCCCAGCAGGTAATAATACTTTTGCAGTTTTTGCCATTTTTGACATTTAGTGCTGGGCTGTACTTAGTAAATGACAGAATTGCAGAATTTATTTACAGATACAGTCTTCACAATAATTTTATAGTTTCCTAAAGATTTATATTCTGTAAACAAATGACTGAATCTTTTATTTTGTGGTTTGCAGTGTTTGTGTGTCCAAGTCTGGGATTTGTCGAGTTTTTAGACTTAGATTTTCTACCACAAATTCTGTCATGGCAGTCAGAAAGTGGTTGCTACGGTAAAATGAAAAGAATGAAGAACAACAAGCCACTAAGATTAGATCCAGAATTAACTGGTGAAATCGGTGAAGATTATGTGGATGAAGAAGAAGAGAAGAACAAAGCAGATATATTTGCACAAGTCAAAGCTGTAGATGTGATAAAAAGTAAAATGAATAGAACAGCAGAAAATTTGAGATTAGAAAGCAAGCTGCATGACAACAGGAAGTTCCAGAAACAAAATGATGCAGTATGGAAAATGTCAGAACACAAAGGGAGAAAACTCTTAGTTGAGAAATCAATGTCAGGTAGGACTGTTTGGTTGATTATGGTTAAATGAACAGTTTCTCAGATATAGCATCAGTCAGTTAACCCAAATTAGTGTTGGATTCTGTATCAGCAAATACTTGATCTCTACATATAATTGACAACTTCCATGCATAATTTAGTGATGGAGAACAAATTCAGTCAAGGTGTCACTGAGAACAATAGGCTTTTCATGAAAATCAAGTTTAAGATTTTTGGTTTTATATAACCGCCTCGATAGCCTAGTGGTAGAGTGTCCTTTTCGTGTGCGTGAGGTCGTGGGTTCAATTCCCGGCCGCGTCATACCAAAGACGTAAAAAATGGTACTAGTAGCTTCCTCCCTTGGTGCTCAGCATTAAGAGGATAGTGCTAGGACTGGTCAGTCTGGTATCAGTATAATGTGACTGGGTGAGGTATCATGCCACGTGTCTATGGCGTGATATTCCAGTGAGGCAGCACTATAAAGCTGGGCTTTGTGCCCACTGCTACAAGTAGACATTGTCGTTTATATGACTGAAAAATTGTTGAAAAAGACGTACCCGAACACACACACACATATATCAAATTAAGAAGTGCATCAGGTTAGTTACTTTACCTTTTCATTTTCATACATTGAGAAAACATTGTGCAAAATAGCAAAAAGTTATTGAAATTGGAATATTTTCTGTCGAGCAGATTTTTGGATAAACTCACATCAGTTAGGAGTATTAAAGGCCCAAAACCCTGTCAAAGCCAGTATGTAGATTTTGATAAGAGAGTAAAAAATATTTGCTAACTAGTGAGATAACAGAAACATTTTAGCAAGAAATAGAATCACATGAAATCCAACAATCATCGTTGTAGTCTAAGATGCTAGAATTTAAGATTTTCTATAAGTATGCTTTCCTCCTCTTCAGAGATGTGGTAATTGTTAAATGTAATTTTAATCAGTTGTAACTGATTACATTTTTTCAAGTAAACAGAAGTTATCTGTAATCATGACATCTGATTACATGTAACTGTAATTTAATCATTTACTCTTCAAAAATAGTCTGTAATCATGATTATTTTCTAACGACATTCTGATTTCATCAAATAATGTTCTTCAGCTTATAATACTGTAAAAGCAGAAATTTTCATGAGGGTTTAATTTTCGCTATATTCCCGAGGCCCTACACCACATGAAAATTAATCCTTGCGTTAATATTTACCATAAGTATAATTCAGATTAAAGTAGGATACCATTTTAACAATTTCGCAAATATTAAACCTCACAAAAATACTCAAAATTTCAAATTCACGAAATTTTGACCCAGCGAAAATATGTGCTTTACAGTAGTAATATCCTGTTTGTAAGGTAAGCAAGCTCTTTCTAGACAAATGTAATATTAGGGTGGTGGACATGTAATGATTTAATAGCGAACATTTCTGTGTAAATACATATTTTCCTAACCTATTAACCTAAGCAATTTGGTATCCTTTATCTATAACAGAAAATTCTTTTCCACGGATGAGGCATATGTTCTCTTTGACAATTGTTTAAAGACATTATGTCTGAAATTATCTTCTACCTTTGATTCATGTTGGGAAGTTGGCAATTACTAGCAGAGAACAGGTTAATTGATGTACTACCAGGAAAGCTTGTTAGTTTTAACTGCCCGCCATTGTGTAATTTAAATACTGTTGTTGAAAAATGGAGCTAAACCAAAAGCAAAGCAAAGTCATAACAAGCGGAGAATGCAGAAATTGTTAATGAAAAATAAGTAATCGGATGGAAAATATGAATCATCATTATTTTATTTGAAATCCTTGTATCAGAGTATTTTAAGAAATGTGACCAAATAGTCCGAAAAGGATTAATTTTGATAATGGCTTTGGGTTAGTTATTTTATCCAAATGCTATTTTTCTTATGAAAGCAGTTAAAATGGGATCATACAATTCAAAAAAAATATTCTTGTATATGATATTACTACTGTGTTACATTGTTTTTTCATGCCTTAGAAGGGAGGCATATAGAAATAGTTAAGTTGACCATTAGTGTGAAACAATTGGTTTCTCAGCTGACACTTTCTAAACAACTCAGTGGTCCATCATTCCACTGAAGCTTTGTACAAATGTTCAACATCTTGAGAAGATGTCCTCCAAGGTCAAGGTCACAGACTAGAATACTCAACTTTCTGGGCATTTGTCACTTACTAATGATACCTATACAAAATTATTTTGGTATTTAATAAATTTTGTGATATTTCGATAAAATTAATTATGAACATGCAGACAAAATTTTAAGATGTTTTTTTTTTGTTTTTACAATAAAATGTCTAAAACATGATTAATTAGTACATCTCTTTCCTAGAAATGACTGAAATTTGTGAGCTTGTTATTTACCAACTATTCCAAATGTCAACTCTTGATGGATGAAAAATATAAGCTTAAACATGTTTTAAATGCTGATTTGTACAATGGAATCTGTAATGATGCTATTAAATCAGTGTCAAAACATATCGTTGAGGGTTATTTATAGCCCACAGAAAGGACAAGCAACATAAATAAAATGATTTAATGAATAAGTAAAGTACAAAAAGGTGTAAGATACATGTACATATTTAGATACACATTTAAAAATAAGAAAGAAGTTAATACATGTTGTTTCATGTATTATTTTTAGCTCACCTGAGCATGAGGTGCTCATGGTGAGCTATTTTGATCATGCTGTGTCCATCGTCCATTGTGCATCCGTCCGTCAGTCCGTCGTCAACATTTGAGCTTAAATGACATCTCCTCCAAAACCAATGAATGGATTTTGATGAAACTTGGCCTGGATGTTCATTGGGTGGTCCTCTACCAAAAGTATTCAAACACTTCGCTTGGTTGCACATAGGGGCCACCAGAGCTAAAAGTAGAAAAATCTTCCAATGACATCTCCTTCTAAACTGCTGGTCTGATTTTTTAAATGATTTCACACAAATGGACCTTATGTAATCCTCTACCAAGATTGTTCAAGTTATACACACTTGTCAAAAAGCATGGCTGCCAGTGGGCATGGTCACTTTTCCCTATAATTATGTATATAGTGGAAACTTTAAAATTCTTTTTGTGTGAAACTGCTGGCCCATTTTTTAAAAATTATTTTATACAAATGGTCTTGGTGTGACCCTCTACCAAGATTGTTCAAATTATTCCACTTCATCAAAAAACATGGCCGCCAGGGGGCGTGGTCACTTTTCCCTGTGTATGTATATAGTAGAAACTTTAAAAAAATTTCTTGTATGAAACTGCTGGCCAGGTTTTAAAAAAAAATCCACACAAATGGTCCTTGTGTGACTTTCTACAAAGATTGTTCATATTACAGAACAGAACAGAACATACCTTTATTAACTCAAAAAAACCATTACAGTTATATGAGTATACAATGCGATACAATTACACAGATTCACATGACATGGTGATTGTTGTGTGTACATTGGAAAAAAAAAGGTTTACATATAGCATGGTACAATTTGGAAAAAGAAAATAAGACACATTAAGTAACAATCAATTGCTCAAAATAACTGAGTGAAAAAATTGAATGCTTACAGAAGGAAACTATGTAATAAGAACAGAGAGAGGGAGAGGGGGAAATGTTGTAAAAATGTAATCACCAATTATATAGCCTATGTTGAAACTCATTATGACTTGACCGATTAATAGTTTTGATATACACTTTACTGTGGGTAATTTTTGAAATAGACTATAAATATTCTATTTATATACTATAATACAGGTATTATTGGAAGTTTATGACCTACTAAATAGCTTTGTAGAACATGTGCGTTTGTTTTTGTTTTAATGTCACAATGTGCAGTTGTGTAATAGTAATTCTTTGGATTTTAATATAACCAAATGGACTTTATTCGTTAGTCTATGATTAGGTAAGTCTGATGTTTGCGCATTAAAGTCTCCAGCAATATAAACATATTCATATGTACTACAAAAAGATGCAATTTCTGTTTCAAAAATATCAAATTCGTCTTCATTGTAGAATCTGGAACATAATGGTGGTACATATACAAAACCTAATATTATATCTTGATCTAAATCAGTCAATGTTTTCTTAATTTTCAACCACAAAATATAATCAGACTGACTGTCAACAAAATCGCAATATTTAGCGATGTCAGATTTTATAAAAGCGCCTATACCGCCCGATTTCCTTAGATATTTCTGTTTTCGAGGCTTATTAATAAATTCATAATTATTCATTTCTATTACATCGTGTTCATCAAGTTTTGTTTCGACCACTCCAAAAATATCATATTTATCTACTAATGAAGAAAACTCTGGATACATAGTTCGCCTTTTAAGGCCACAAACATTGAGTGCCGAAATATTGAACAGGTTATTGTTATTTATAGACATAATAGGATTATAGTCCGTTTCCGAATTATTCGACTGTGAAATTTTCCCACGGTTGTTTACAGTCGCGTTTGTGTAATGATTGTTTATTCCAAATGTTTGTACATTTCCCCCGGTGTCCTACCGAGGATTAGAACTCACATCAGCGGGTCCTCCGCTGGCCCCGTTCGATTCCGTAGTGTGTATGTCAGGTGGTGTTTTTCCATGAATCACTACTTTGTTCCATGGCGTGGTTGGTTTTGCACTTAAGTTAATAGGTTGGCCGACTTGTTGAGAATTTGAAAACGTCTGAAGCCTGTGCATTTCTTCGCTGTACTGGTCAGTCTCATCGTTGTTTCGGCCTGTATCATCATCAGACGAGCTCGCTGAAGATTCGAACTCAGAGTTTTCCGACTCCATCAATACTTCGAACATGTTGCTGGTTGCCACATTTGTAGTATCTGTCGGGAGACTTACAGGTTTGCTGGCATCGACCCTCGACTGTTGCATAATTTCTCGCCAGTCCGGAAATTCATCCCGAATAATCTTTTTATTTACAATAAGTTTCGCGGGATAACCGATAAACACCGCTCCTTTCCTGTTTTTGGCCTTCATATCTTTGTATGTTGACCAAAGTCTGGATCGCGCCTGTACTATTTTGGGTGGGTAGTCACGGTTGATGCCAAAATCTTTCCCCTTCATATTATTCTAATTTGTAAAAAAACGTGGCCACCAGAGGGTGTGGTCACTTTTCATTGACAATTTCTTTAAACAACATCTCCTCCAAAACCACTGAATGGATTTTGATGAAACTTTACACAATTGATCTCTGGGTGGCTCTCTTTCAAAGTTGTTCAAATGGTTCCAGTTCATTGAACATATGGGTCACTTTGGTTAAAAATAGGTTTTCAACTATCAGACTTTAATAATCTTCTCTGAAGCCATAATAGCTAGAGCCTTGATATTTAACTTGTGATATAAGGGTTTGACTCTCTACCATAATAGTTCAAAATAAGGTCAAAAATGGCCACACCCCAGTGTGTGACATGTACTTACTATAGGCTTATATATAAGAAACGTTGAAAATCTTCTCTTAATCCATAATTGCTAGAGCCTTGATTATTGGCATGAGATATCAGGGTTTTTCTGTCTACCATAATTGTTCAAGATATGGCCCTAGGTTCAAAAATATGTGTGACATGTATATAATATAGGCTTATATAAAAGAAACTTTGAATATCTTCTTCTCTGAATCCAAAATAGCTAGAACCTTGATATTTTTTGAGGCTCACAGGGAAGACTGGGTACACCCAACTGTGTTGCCTCGTTAAATAAAGACTTTATTATTATTATTATTATTATTATTATTATATTTATATTAACCTAACTCTGTACTTGCACCATTACGTTATACAAACACACTTTAAGCCTTGTACACAGGCGAGCGCTTTAGGGTCAATAACCCTCTTGTTTCTGCATAATCTTAGATTTGTTCCTTTGACCTCAAGGCTCTTTAAAATGTGCTTTAAAATAACAGTTTAGATGTGCCATGCCAGTACTAAAGATCACCTGTGCAAAGTGACTATGTGTATAGTAAGACAACTAATTTCTTTTATGATTGAAACATTTGCAATTTATTTTAACCTGTGAATAAAGATTGTTTTTTGGCTGTCAGAAGTATGGTCAGGCTGTATCTCTTAAGTTTTGGTAAGAATACCAACAATCTTTGCTGATATCATAAAAACAGTTTGTAGTGACATGATATAAGTCTTGATTCATTTAAATTTAGTACTTGTAGTTATAAAATGATAAAGAGAACATCATTAATCATGCAGCATACTAAATTGAAACTGACACATTGGCAGAAAAAGTAACAATACATGTTTTGTTTTGTTTTGTTTTCCAGGTGGATGTCTTGCCCATAAAACAGCAGTTGCTAGTGGTGCTCTGATCATGTACTTAAGGTATTTGTGTGAGCCTGATGCTAACAAGCTATTTTCGGTAAAACGTAAATTACGCTCTGCCGAACCACTCCTGGACAGAGGTAAAATTGTTAACATTCCTCAACAAGTTAATCCTGCTCAGAATAATGGTTCAGCTATTGGTGGTGGTGCTATATATCAGAAAAATGTCCTTGCCAACAGACACGATCTTAATGGTGATGGTGGTGGAGGGATAGAAAAGCTGAAAATGAACTTGAATAGGGAAAATGAACTTGTAAATCCTCTAGATCGACTTGATAAATTTCATAAAACTTTTGAGGAATTTAAGAATACGTCAAATGCAAAAATTGAGTTAAATGGAAAAGAGTCTATACAAGAATTAAATATAATTAATAAGGCAGGTGCAATAAAACCAATAGAAGATAAGCTAGTCATAAATGATAAACTTGATGCTAATAAAGATGATGAAAATTATGATTATAAATATGATGATAATAACGAAAATGATGATGAGGATGAGGAGGAGGATGAGGAGGAAGATGAAGATGAAGAGTATCCCGATTATGATAAACGAGACGATGGTGAAATTGATCGAAATTTGAATCAGTATTATGACAAAGATCAAAATGGTGAGTTAAAACCTATGGATGATAATGATAATAACCCTGATAATGATAATGATGATGATGATGATTATAATGCAGATGATGGTTATAATGATGGTTATGACGATAATGATCAAGAAAACGTACATCCACACATTAACGCTCGCAATATTGGGCATGGCAAGAGTAGAGACTATGATAAAGAGGGATTTGATGACGACGATGATAGATTGAAAATTGTGAAAGATTATGATGACGATGAAGAAGATGGTGATGATTACGAGTACGATGATAAAAATGACATGATTGAACAGAGACAAGAAGAAGAGACAAAAAATGAATTTATTCTTGGTAAACCTGAGAAAAAGGTTATAGACTCTCGCCGACCAGTTATGGCAGGCGAACACATATCAGAACAATCCATGTTATCAACAACGACGTTTGTAATTTTCATTATATCATTAGTTATTTTAGTTGTTTTATATCGATTTATTCGAAAAAGACGAATTAGGTTGAGGATGGGGCATAAATACTTTCATGTTTGAATTTACTGTGATATAGCAATACAAAAAGATGCCATTTTGTGAATAATGCCATATGCGTATGTAAGTGCTAAATGTTATACGTGACAACTTATTTGTTAAGTGCATTAAAGGGGCATACCTGCAGATTTATGTCAGATTTTAAAAATACTTCCATTTGTTAATCTTTATGAGTAATGCAAAGTAATTCAGTGAGTGCTCTACAGTATTTATTAATAAATACTTAATAAAGGTTTGGTTTCTAATCAGTAAATGTAGAAAAGCTGTCTACGTCATTAGTTGCATACTAAATCAAAGCCTTGAAATGTCTGATGGTTGCGGGTTTTTGGTAGATTTAATTTCTGTTTAAATGCTAGTCTATGAATATACATGAATGACTGAGAAACAAATACAAATTTAATGTGCCTCATATCTAAGATAAACTCTGCCTGACCCAGCTTGTGATGTAACCATGGGCTGGAATACCTTATCATTGATAGATCTTATATAATCTAAATGGTCAGTGTGAGTGGATACAGGTTGAATAAGAACTGCTAGTTCATTGAAAATTCATCCGCATTGTACATGAATGGGACTATTTTGTGTAGCACATGAACATCCTTTGGATGTGATTCGGAATCAAATAAAGATGATATGATTGTCAGAAATACACTTTAACTTTGGTAGCGGGATAAACCCGCAACCAAAAAATAATTGATGTAAGATTGACAAAATTTAATTCAGTATCATTTTCATGAAGTATAAATTGCACCAAGTTGTGATATTTAATATTCTCAAAGATATTGCTGTTGTTGTTGTTTTGTTTATTATTTCTTTTTTTTTCTTTTTTTAAATTTATTTTGGGATGTACAACTAGAGGTATGCCCCTTTAAAAAGTGATTAAGGATGTTTGTCACTTTAAGTTTTGAATATTTTTTACATTGTTGAGAGTCAGTTTTGAACATTTACTTAGAATGAGGAAGTTGTTATATTTAACCTCTAATGTTAAGGTTGGGTGAATTTTTTTTAAATGAATTAACTTTAAGGAAGGCTGGAAGAGCCATTGAAAAACATTTATTCATTGTCTTGTTAATCAGATATCTTTTGTTGATTTTTTAAAATGATTGTTTCTAAGGATATGCAGGAAATGATTATTATTGGTCGTTCTTTAGATCAGATGTTTAAAATAGTTTTTGAAGATGTAAGAAAAAAGTATATCCTGGTTGTTTTTACAGACAAACCTGAGCTAAAGGTCACCTGTGAACAAAAACCTCCTGATTCCAAGATCTTTTAGTTTTATATAAGAATTAAAAATTTGCAGTGCACTGTGAAATCAGCAATTTTTGTTTGGGATAAATCTTCGTGGATTCACGGTTCCATCAGTGGTTGAAATTAAACCCCCAGTGAACAAAATATTAATAAAATTAAACCAGTACTATTGATTTTATGTTAACCCTTACCCTGCTAAATTTCTGTAATGAACTTGTCCATCTTTCAATATGGACATTACCATTAAATGTTAAAAGGGGTAATTACCAAAAATATACTGACTGAATGGCGAACAGTACAGATCATTATCAGACTGCACAGATGTGCAGACTGATCATGATCTACACTGGTTGCAATGGAAGAATCAATTGTGTCCAGCATGATAAGGATTAAGAATTAGAAATCCTGGGAAAATAGCAGTTTTTGTCATAAATGATGAAATTTCATGCCAACGAAATTGAATAATTTCAGCGTATTTTTAACCTGTGAAAAAAAAACACCTTCCCATGAAAAACCACTTCTCTGCTCCCTCAATAGTATACACTTACTGACCAGCAAGCCATTCAGTAAGTGTTTTAATACATGACATCATCAGAAATAAATTTTCGTATTTTTTTTTCTTCAAGTTTTTACTTAAGCCTAGCAAAATGTAGTGTTGAACTATAGACTGGTCAATAGCACAAACTATAGAACAGCGATTTATATAAGGACTAAGGAGTCATGTAAAAATGGGCTTTCTTTACAGGTTTGACTGTACTTTATGTACTGCATAATATGTACAAAAATGCAGTTTTATTTGCTTTTATTTTTTTACACTTTGGTAACCTTGAATGAGAGTGCCTCTAGCTTTATGTCAGATTTTGCAAAATATAGAAAGAAATTGCATTGCTAGTGAACAAACAATCATCAGTTTAGTTAAGACAGTATTTTTCTATAAAACCCTCCTGATTATATCAGACTATGAACATATCGACTTGATTTATATTTAGTGCTATTTTTGTATTTTTTATAGCAGTTATTTGTATTTTTCTTAATGATTTTGTGATGTACATCTGGAGGCATTCTCGTAGGTACAAATATTGGTGCATAATATCTAAAAAAAAATTCAAGTGCGTAGCATTGCCTGGATAGGTTTTGTATGACAGCATGGTTGATTGTTTTTAAATAATTCATTTGGTACAAAAAAATAACAACATTAAATCATAAAGCTGATTGTTTAATAAAACATGAAATTTTTGTTAAAAGAATATTAAATTTGCTAAGAATATTTCATCTTTGGGGAGATTTTATAAGTAATGATGTTGAAATAGCACAGAGAAATTTTGAAAGACTGATTTAGCATTTTTTTTGAAAAATTGGACATTGTCAAATTATTTTGTTAAAAAATATTCTGCTGTTTCTGGAAAACTACATTTCTTCTGCAGTCATTTGCTTAAATTATATTTTAACTGTTCTATAAATTGTTTTTGTTTTACACATTATTCCACACAAAAAAGATTTACCATTTCTCTCAAATTTGATTTTACCTCCTGTGGTTCACTCAAATTATTGGGAAGCATGACCAGAAAGATTTTCAAGTGTATTTTTTTTTTTCAAGAATATAAACTCAGTATTTATGTATGAAAGAAAGAAATTTTTACTTAAATTTGCACCGATTTGGCATAAATGAATCATATATATGAATAATGTACTGAAAATTTATAAATTTAAATGTTAATTCATACTTTTTTTAGCAGATGTTACATGTTGGAGTGAAGGTACTTTCTAAATATATCATTATATGTTACTATTTGAGCAGCGCCATGTGAAAACCAACATTAAGCATCCGCGCAGTCTGGTCGGGATCCATGCTGTTCTCTTTCAAAGCCTATTGCAATTACAGAAACTGTTAGTGAACAGCATGGATCCTGACCAGACTGTGCAGATGTGCAGGCTGGTCTGGATCCATGCTGGTCGCAAACACACTATGTTGTTTTTTTACTCATGGTGCGGCTCATTTTATGTTAATATTTATTAAAACTTGTTGTTTCCAGCACATGATAACTTAATCTGTTATGGCTGTTTTGACTGGTTGACCAAAGGTCATTGTTGAATGTTTCATTGTTAAGTATTAAAATATTTAAGGTTGTAACTTTTGCGTGAAAGAAGTGTTACATATACCATCACTATGTTATAGTTTTACCAAAAAGTTAGTTATGTTACCAGTAGTTCAGATAGATGTATGTTTTTAATCATTTCTGAATTCCAGTCCTTTTAAGAAAGCACAAATGGTTCATGTCTACCTATATTTTTCCCATAAATTTACATTCTCTTTGAGTTTATAATTTGTCACGTTATAGACATTAAAATTGTCATGTTTTAGAACAAAGTACATTCATCTATTTATGTTAAATTGTGTACAGACCCTAACTGTCATATTTTTAGCTCACCTGAGCAATGCTCAGGTGAGTTTTTCTGATCACTCAATGTCCGGCGTCTGTCTGTCTTTCGTCTGCCCGTCAACATTTAGCTTGTGTATGCGATAGAGACTGTATTTTTCAACTGATCTCCATGAAATTTGGTCAGAATGATTACCTTGATGAAATCTAGGCCGAGTTCGAAAATGGGTCATCTAGGGTCAAAAACTAGGTCACTAGGTCATATCAAGGAAAAACATTGTGTATGCGATAGAGGCTGTATTTTTCAATTGATCTTCATGAAGTTTGGTCAGAAAGATTACCTTGATGAAATCTAGGCCAAGTATGAAAATGGGTCACCTGGGGTTAAAAACTAGGTCACTAGGTCAAATCAAGGAAAAACCTTGTGTATGCGATAGAGGCTGTATTTTTCATTTTATTTTCATGAATTGTGGTCAGAATGATTATCTTGATGAAATCTAGGCCAATTTCGAAAATGGGTCATCTAGGGTCAAAAACTAGGTCACTAGGTCAAATCAAGGAAAAACCTTGTGTATGCGATAGAGGCTGTATTTTTCAATTGATCTTCATGAAATTTTGTCAGAATGATTACCTTGATGAAATCTAGATCAAGTTCGAAAATGGGTCCCCCGGGGTCAAAAACTAGGTCACTAGGTCAAATCAAGGAAAAACCTTGTGTATGCGATAGAGGCTGTATTTTTCATTTCATCTTCATGAATTTTGGTCAGAATGATTACCTTCATGAAATCTAGGCCGAGTTCGAAAATGGGTTATCTGGGGTTAAAAAGTAGGTCACTAGGTCAAATCAAAGAAAACCCTTGTGTATGTGATAGAGGCTGTATTTTTCAACTGATCTTCATGAAATTTTGTCAGAATGATAACCTTGATGAAATCTAGGCCAGTATTGAAAATGGGTCATCTGGGGTCAAAAACTAGGTCACTAGGTCAAATCAAAGAAAAACCATGTGTATGCGATAGAGGCTGTATTTTTTAATTGATCTTCATGAATTTTGGTCAGAATTATTGCCTTGATAAAATCTAGGTCAAGTTTGAATATGGGTCATCGGGGATCAAAAACTAGGTCACTAGGTCAAATCAAAGAAAAAAGTTTTGTATGCGATAGAGGCTATATTTTTTATTTGAGGTTGATGAAATTTAGTCAGAATGATTGCCTTCATCAAATCTAGGTCAAATTCGAATATAGGTCATCTTAGCTCAAAAACTAGGTCACTAGGTCAAATTGAAGAAAATGCTTGTTTACACTTAAGAGACCACATTTTTGATCCAATCTTAATGAAAACTGGTCAGAATATTTGTTTACATGAAATCACTATGTCAAACATGTTTACACTGTTATGGTATGTTTATCAGGTGAGCGACCTAGGGCCATCTTGGCCCTCTTGTTGTAATTTGAAAATGCTTGCTCTTTTTCAAAATATAGTTTATACTATATAATGTTGTTTATACTAAATCATGTTGTTTATATTAAGGAGAATCTCTTACATTAAGTAACTGTGATTGCTGTAAGATCTGTGTTTTTTGTGAAGCATTGATATGTCTAATTACTGTAAAACACTTTCTTTTCGCGAACTTTGATTTCACTGATATTCTTTGGTTTCTACCCTTGCAAATTCAAAGTTTTTGCGAAAAATGTGACGTATTCATATCAGTACGTACATGATATATCCAAAATGCCTATCCAGAATCACATGTCAACATTTTCATTTTATCTGACTATTAAGGAAAATTATATTTTAGATTTTTTTAAATTGCATTTTAGCTTTTGATATATATATTTTTTAATAGTTTATTTGTTACTTTTATAAAGCCAAAATGTCAGATGTAATATAAAATTTAGTCTCTTATTTTGGCAATTTAAAATCCTATTGTTTGTTCTACCAAATCCTTAACAGGTTTTTAGCTCGACTATTCGAAGAATAAGTAGAGCTATCCTACTCACCACGGCGTCGGCGTCGGCGTCACACCTTGGTTAAGTTTTTCGTACCAGTCCACATTTTGACAAAGTCTTTTGAGATAAAGCTTTGAAACTTTCAACACTTGTTTACCACCACCATGGCCAGTTATAGCCAAGAGTACATAACTCCATCAAGGATTTTGGCTGAATTATGGCCCCTTTTGACTTAGAAATCATGGTTAAGTTTTTCGTACCAGTTCATATTTTGACAAAGTCTTTTAAGATAAAGCTTTGAAACTTTCAACACTTGTTTACCATCACCATGGCCAGTTATAGGCAAGAGTACATAACTCCATCAAGGATTTTGGCTGAATTATGGCCCTTTTTGACTTAGAAATCTGGGTTAATATTTCGTACCAGTTCATATTTTGACAAAGTCTTTTGAGATAAAGCTTTGAAACTTTCAACACCTGTTTACCATCACCATGTCCAGTTATAGGCAAGAGTACATAACTTCATCAAGGATTTTGGCTGAATTATGGCCCCTTTTTCACTTAGAAATCTTGGGTAAGTTTTCCGTACCAGTTCATATTTTTTGTAAAGTGTTTGACATATGGCTTTGAAACTTTTATCACTTGTTTAGTATAATAGTCTCTATCTGTAGGAAAGAGAACATAACTCTGTCATCTATTTTGGCTGAATTATGGCCCTTTTTGGACTTTGAAATTGGTTCTGTTTTCATACAAGTCAATGTTTTGTCAAAACTATTTGACATAATTATGGCTTTTAAACTTTGAACACTTGTTTATCATTATGATTTCCATCTGTAGGCAAGAGTACATAACTATTTTGACTGAATTATGGCCCTTTTTGGACTTTGAAATTGGTTCATACATTGCCATTTAGTTCAAGACTTATCGAAATCAAAGAAATACAGGAACATTGTTTGTCTTATCAATTTATTTATTTTGTCTGAATATCCGTGGAAATATTTTGACCCCATTCTTCAATCAATTCTTCGAATAGTCGAGCGCGCTGTCATCAGACAGCTCTTGTTTAGCTCACCTGTCACATAGTGACAAGGTGAGCTTTTGTGATCCCCCGTCGTCCGTTGTGTATGCGTCCATCCGTGCGTCCGTCAACAATTTCTTGTCTGCACGATAGTGGTTTCATTTATGATTTTATTTTAACCAAACTTGCACACAACTTGTTTCACCATAAGATCTCGGTTCCTTTCTTGAACTGGCCAGATCCCGTTTTGGGTTCCAGAGTTATGGCCCCTGAAAGGGCCAAAATTAGCTATTTTGACCTTGTCTGCACAATAGCAGCTTTATTTAGGATTTGATTTTTACCAAACTGGCACACAACTTGTATCACCATAAGGTCTTGGTTCCTTTCTTGAACTGGCCAGATTCCCTTATGGGTTCCAGAGTTATGGCCCCTGAAAGGGCCAGAATTAGCTATTTTGCCCTTGTCTGCACAATAGCAGCTTCATTTATGATTTGATTTTAACCAAACTTGCACACAACTTGTATCACCATAAGATCTTGGTTCCTTTCTTGAACTGGCCAGATTCCGTTATGGGTTCCAGAGTTATGGCCCCTGAAAGGGCCAGAATTAGCTATTTTGACCTTGTCTGCACAATAGCAGCTTCATTTATGATTTGAATTTAATCAAACTTGCACAAAACTTGTGTCACCATAAGATCTTGATTCCTTATTTGAACCCACCAGATCCCATAATGGGTTCCAGAGTTATGGCCCCTGAAAGGGCCAAAATTAGCTATTTTGACCTTGTCTGCACAATAGCAGCTTCATTTATGATTCGATTTTAACCAAACTTGCACACAACTTGTATCACCACAAGATCTTCGTTCCTTTCTTGAACTGGCCAGATTTCTTCATGGGTTCCAGAGTTATGGCCCCTTAAAGGTCCAAAATTGGCTATTTTGGCTTTTGCAGCCATATAGAGACTTCATTTATGGTTTTATTTGATACAAACTTCCAAAATAACTTCAACAACAATAATTCTTGGATTCCATGACAAATCAGGTCCAAGAGTAGGTTCAGAGTTATTTATATCTGATTACCTCCCCTGATTGTAATCAAAATGGATTTATATCAGTAAGTACTTATAGGACTTATTTGAAATTTCATTATTGTCATTAGTTGGACTGAACCAATCGGGGTAGATAACCATGGACTGATTTTGTCAAATTACCTCCCTTTATTTCAAATTAAAATGGGTATGTCTCCGTAACGAATGAAGATACTGATCTGAAATTTCATTTATGTCAACAGATTTATTTGGCAGATCCTTCTTTTGTTCACTTACAATATTTTTTTTTTAAATTACTTCCCTTTTACGTTACTATAAATAGCTTATTTTTAGTAACTTTTTTATTATTGGCCGTAGGGAAAAACTGAGACCACTTTTCTATGGTACAACATGGATGGTACCTCCAATTTTTAGGTGTATTTTGATATATCTGTACCTTGTAAGAATTTTTTTTTTCTTTTTCGTTAAATTTCTTCTCTTTGTTGTTACTGTCCTTTGGACATAGATATTTTTTCTAAGGGCCTTCTTGTCCTCAAGTGCAGTGATAACAGGTGAGCGATATAGGGCCATCATGGCCCTCTTGTTTTTGGTTTTTTTGAGAATTTCGACTTTATTTTGCAAGATCCAGCTTTACACATCATTCTAAACAAGGTATATAAAATTTTTAAAATGTTCCTATCACCACCATTAGAGTTCCTTAGAATGAAATATACGTATGATATTAATGTTCAAAAAGAAATCAACCTTGTAACAGAACATAGGGTAATTATAAAGCTTGTGCGCATTTTTGTGTTCGTTTCATTGTAGACATACTTCATTCTAATAATTGTATTAGTTTGGTATATACATTATCATGTTGAAGGCTTATTGCTTTGCATATTTTGTGTGTTTTGTTGCATTTTTGTGTATTTAATTCATTTAAAATGATAATAATGTGCTGCAATATTGTAATCATTGTTAAGTACTGTTAAGCACAGATTTCACCAGAATTGGTATGTAGTAAATCTAGTATAGTTTCAGAGTGAAAAAGGACCTATTACATGTCATTTTTATAGTGATTGCTCCATATGTATTTTTACTCTTAATAGTCTGGGGATTAACTGCAAAATCACCTATATTGTGGGAGGTAATTTTGGTCAGACTATCAAATTGAACCCAATCTTGCAAATCTTCAAACTTAATTTCTAGTCATTTAATCTTAAAGACATGAAATCCACAAAATCATTGGTAATCCCACTTTACACTGCAAAATAGCGACTTTGCCATTTTATGACAAGAAAAGTTGCATCAGTTGTTTACCTTGTCAGGACCACATGCAGAGCACATGATCCATGTCACTAGGTCCAAGGTTAAGGTCACACTCAGAGGTCATAGATGAAACAGCTTAACTGTGCATTCGCTACATATCGTCAAAACTGCTCAAAGACTAGCATCATTTGTTTACCTCATCAAAAGAGATGTGCAGGGCACATGACCCAGGGCACTAAATTCAAGGTCAAAATCAGAGGTCAAAGATCAAATAGCAAAAATTTTTGTCTACCCCATATCTTCAGAACCCATTGAATTACTTGCAGAGTGCACAATCAGGTCACTAGGTGCATTGTCAGGGTCACACTTGGAGATCAAAGTTCAAATAGCTTTAATTTGTGTCCACTCCATATCTTCTTAACCACTTGAAGGAGTTTCATAAAACTAGCATCAGTTGATGACATACAGAGTGTCAAGCAGGACCAGTAGGTCAAGGTTACACTTGAAGGTCAAAGGTCATGATCACAACATTTTACTTTCTCTGTATCAAAGTGATGTCTGGGGTGGTGGCGGGGGGGGGGGGGGGGGGGTTTAATCACCTTTAGTGATAGCTCTAGTTTGAATAGCTATATGATAGAAATCTGAGCCACATGAATGAAATTGTAGTGAAAGGGCTATAGAGTTTTGGTGACAAGACAAGACAAGACCTTGTGTAGTTTGATTTTCAGGACAGTTACTGTCAGTAGGGATTATCTCTCCTGGGTGTGTTTTCAGTCATTAGAGCATTCATTTTGTGTACCTGTCATAGGAGATTTAACATGTCTAGTTTAATATTTGACATATCGAGGCTGCTTAACAGTGCTTAATTTGATTTTATTTGTTTTGATTTGTTATACTTGCCAGTAGGTTTGAATATTTTTAAGAATATATACTTTTCTGGAAATTTTGTATAATAATGTGTCGTAACTTTCCCCATCATTTAGCCATTTTTAGAAGTAACAGCATAGGTTATAAGCTGTATGTTCTTCCTTGTTGGTGAAAATCCTTACATGCATAAGCCTGCTATATATGAGTTTATATTCACTAGACTTTAATATTTTTGTATGTTTGAGTGAATTGATTGAAAAATAAAGAAGAAAATTATTTCGTAGCATAAGATTGTGGAGTGGCAGGTAGATTTTTAGAAATTGATTTATAGAAACTGTCAGCTTTTGAGACAGTATGATATAATAGAGTATGATATTTTTGTTTTTTGTTTTTATTTGACATATTTCAACATAGACTTGTACTTGGAACTATATTTTGTCAAGATTGTCATTTTAATTTTGGAAAGTAGATCAAGAAATTACATGAGGCATGCTTTGAGATTTATGTGAAATATTTTAAAATTGTTAATAATTATGAGTTGAAAGTAAAAAAAAAAGTTAATTCGGTCAGTTCTAGACAGTATTTAATTATAAAACGTACATGTAGGTTTTATAATATGTAGAAAAGCTCTCAAAATACTTTAAGTCATGTGTTAAATTTTTATATAATACAGCAGGAGGTTGCCGGTAGCTGTACTTAACATTGTCTGTCTACTCGTAAATACGAAATTTTGATTAAAATAATGTTAATGAAACTGAAACTGAATGATTTGATTAAACACCTATTTTTATACAATGATATATTTATGTGTTAATATATTAATGTATGATTTTGAATACCCCAAATGCCATGAATGTAATGATATCCACTGTTAAACCTTGTGGTCAGCCCCTTTTAAGAATCAAGTATTGAAGATGGTAATTTTTTTTCAGCTGAATTTGAAGTTTTTGTAAACTAGTGCATATCATTTGCATATAAGCAGTATGGCTGCCTGTTTGATGTGATTTATTATTTTCTGTTTTGTTTTACATGTTTTTTTACATCGAATTTTGGTGCTTTTTTTATTTCTCAATGACATTTGAGCCGTGCCATGAGAAAACCAACATAGTGGGTTTGCGACCAGCATGGATCCAGACCAGCCTGCGCGGATGTGCAGGCTGGTCTGGATCCATGCTGGTCGCAAACCCACTATGTTGGTTTTCTCATGGCACGGCTCATTTGCTTTAGGCCATTATAAATTTGTATTGTTGCTAGATTATTGACCAAATTTTCATTTAAAGGGAGGGATTTTTTTTTTAATATTTGTGGGACATATAGAAAATAGGCACAAAATGAGGATATAGAATTAAAAAACGAAATATGATATGAAGTTGAGTAGAATGTATGGCAGTTAAATTTATAGGCACTAAAACAGCATCGATAAGAACTGAAAGACAAAAAATAATCTTTCCTGAAGTTTTTATATAAAAACATTCCAAAAGCTGATTTTTTTTTATTGAAAATGAAAAAGGTGGAGGAGGCAGAAATATAGCAAAAGGGAGGGGATGAGATGATAATCTAGCAATAATTGAATTACAATTTTAGCTTATTTATACTTATTTGTAAAAGTAGTTTAGAGCTATTTTGAATTCATTGGAAGCTTTTTTGAATCCTTTTGATACTTTTTTGAATCCATTAGAAGCTATTTCTTAACCTGTTTATGTGTTGCAATTTTATAATGGGTTTTCTAATGCACAGGCGCCCAACCTTTTGGCTGTACATATCTGCTCTGTACGTGTATGACACATCATACTATGTCACCTACTGCATCACAGGAAATACTGACAGCTTTGTATTACATATAAATAACCTGTGTTTATAATCAAACATAGACCTATTATCTCTTGTATGAAAAATACAAAATTTTCACCTGTACCTTTAGGTGGGTTTTTCATTGGTAGATTGCACTGCAGCATGACAAGGTCTGACACATGCTGTCTGCATTTCACGAGCATAGCCAATAGATAGGATGCCTGTGTTTTAATGCTGTTTTAAGTGTTTGAAATGTTGTTTTTGGGGGATCTTAGGTAGCCATGAATGAATGATGAATTGTCTTTCTTTGAGAAATGTCTTTCTATCTAATCCTTTTTAATCCCAAAGGCCAAAGTGCTTTCCAGTCATTAACAAAAAACCTACATTTTAACCCCAGTTTTGATAATTTTGTCTTTTTATTTGGTTTATCTGTCTTTAAATACATGCTTCCTTACAAATATTAAACAGCTGCACTTTTATCTGGGTGTATTTAAGATTTTGATAGGTTTCTCTACAATGTTCGTGCTGTATGATTTTATTCAAATACAGTTGCCATAAATTGACACATTTTTTGTTGTTTTTAGCTCACCTGTCACAAAGTGACAAGGTGAGCTTTTGTGATCACGCGGCGTCCGTCGTCCGTCGTCCGTCCGTGCGTGCGTGCGTCCGTCCGTCCGTAAACTTTTGCTTGTGACCACTCTAGAGGTCACATTTTTCATGGGATCTTTATGAAAGTTGGTCAGAATGTTCACCTTGATGATATCTAGGTCAAGTTCGAAACTGGGTCACGTGCCATCAAAACTAGGTCAGTAGGTATTAAAATAGAAAAACCTTGTGACCTCTCTAGAGGCCATATATTTCACAAGATCTTCATGAAAATTGGTCAGAATGTTCACCTTGATGATATCTAGGTCAAGTTCGAAACTGGGTCACGTGGGGTCAAAAACTAGGTCAGTAGGTCTAAAAATAGAAAAACCTTGTGACCTCTCTAGAGGCCATATTTCTCAATGGATCTTCATGAAAATTGGTCAGAATGTTCACCTTGATGATATCTAGGTCAAGTTCGAAACAGGGTCACGTGCCGTCAAAAACTAGGTCATTAGGTCTAAAAATAGAAAAACCTTGTGACCTCTCTAGAGGCCATATTTCTCAATGGATCTTCATGTAAAATTGGTCAGAATGTTCATCTTGATGATATCTAGGTCAAGTTCGAAACTGTGTCACGTGCGGTCAAAACTAGGTCAGTAGGTCTAAAAATAGAAAAACCTTGTGACCTCTCTAGAGGCCATATTTCTCAATGGATCTTCATGAAAATTGGTCAGAATGTTCAGCTTGATGATATCTAGGTCAAGTTCGAAACTGGGTCATGTGCGGTCAAAAACTAGGTCAGTAGGTGTAAAAATAGAAAAACCTTGTGACCTCTCTAGAGGCCATATTTTTCAATGGATCTTCAGGAAAATTGGTCAGAATGTTTTCCTTGATGATATCTAGATCAAGTTCGAAACTGGGTCACATTGGGTTAAGAAATAGGTCAGTAGATCTAAAAATAGAAAAACCTTGTGACCTCTCTAGAGGCCATATTTTTCATGAGATCTTCATGAATATTGGTCAGAATGTTCACCTTGATGATATCTAGGTCAGGTTCGAAACTGGGTCACGTGGGGTCAAAAACTAGGTCAGTAGGTCTGAAAATAGAAAAACCTTGTGACCTCTCTAGAGGCCATATTTCTCAATGGATCTTCATGAAAACTGGTGAGAATGTTCAACTTGATGATATCTAGGTCAGGTTCGTAACTGGGTCATGTGTGGTCAAAAACTAGGTCAGTAGGTCTAAAAATAGAAAAACCTTGTGACCTCTCTAGAGGCCATATTTTTCACGAGATCTTCATGAAAATTGGTGAGAATGTTCACCTTGATGATATCTAGGTCAAATTTAAAAGTGGGTCACGTGCCTCCAAAACCTAGGTCATTAGGTCAAATAATAGAAAAACCTTGTAACCTCTCTAGAGGCCATATTTTTCAATGGATCTTCATGAAAATTGGTCAGAATTTTTTATCTTGATGATATCTAGGTCACTTGCGCTCAAAAACTAGGTCACTATGTCAAATAATAGAAATAACCACGTCATACTCAGTTCAGCACTGGGTCATGTGGGGATAGGTGAGCGATTCAGGACCATCATGGTCCTCTTGTTTTTTATACCCTTTAAGGGAGGCATATAATAATTGTATTGTCCATCAGGTCTGTAAGCAAGTTAGTTCAAACAACCTTCCAAAACTTTTTGTGTCTTGGCTATAACTTTTTAAACAGTTTAAAAGATTTAAGTGGAACTTTACATAAATAGAAAGCATGAAGAGGTGTTGTACTGAAGTCAGTACTCATTGTCATGTTTAGTTAAAGTCGCAAGCAAGGAACATAACTCTAACCCCTACCCAAAGTTTAGGGACAATCACTGTCATTCGTCACTTACTAGTAACCATAAACTGCTGGCTGGCTGGTTTGCATCATGTGTCAATGCAGACATGTACCGGTACATTAATGGACTAACTGTGATCTGCACAATGAAAATTTATAAATATTCCATATATCACACTTGATAATGCACAGTACTAAGTTTATTTTTTGTCACCACATTCTCATTAATAATGCTAGTTATTTTAGTTGGAAGACAGTGCAAGATAAAAATACTTCTGTCTGAGAAGCTGCCCTGGTTTAAGCATACCTATATCTGTCTTAGAAACTGCCCTGGTTTAAGCATACCTGCTAGGTGTCAAGCTCCTTCATGTGGAACTTGTATCTAAAAGAATGTTAGTGCGTTGTACACCATATTTTAGTTAGAAGAGCAGGGGATAAAAATCTTGCGGCAACTGGTTTTATAGTCCCCATATCTTACCACTTTACTGCGCCTGTTCTTTACTGTTGTATAATAAGTTTAAATATATGAACTCTCATTGGCCATTACAACTAGCAGTTACTGTAAGTAATAATGCAAGATCATAACTTGATGCAGTTCTAATAAAAAGTGCTAAAGGTGAGCTATTGTGCTCACTTGCCATCCATCTTTAGTCCATCATCTGTTCATTCACACTTATCTTCAAACAACATCTCTAAAACTGTGTATTGGAAGTTGATGAATTTTGGCCTGAATGTTTCTTGGATGGTCTTCTTACAAAGTTGTTCAAACAATTCTGCTAGGCCACCAGAGCTATAAATTGAAAAATCTTCAAAAGACATCTTCTCCTTAACCACTTGTCTGCTTTTTAGCTCACCTGTCACAAAGTGACAAGGTGAGCTTTTCTGATCGCGCGGTGTCCGTCGTCCATCGTCCGTCCGTGCGTCCGTCCGTGCGTGCGTCCGTAAACTTTTGCTTGTGACCACTCTAGAGGTCACATTTTTCATGGGATCTTTATGAAAGTTGGTCAGAATGTTCATCTTGATGATATCTAGGTCAAGTTCGAAACTGGGTCACGTGCCATCAAAAACTAGGTCAGTAGGTCTAAAAATAGAAAAACCTTGTGACCTCTCTAGAGGCCATATATTTCACAAGATCTTCATGAAAATTGGTCAGAATGTTCACCTTGATGATATCTAGGTCAAGACCGAAACTGGGTCACGTGGGGTCAAAAACTAGGTCAGTAGGTCTAAAAATAAAAAAACCTTGTGACCTCTCTAGAGGCCATATTTTTCATGAGATCTTCATGAATATTGGTCAGAATGTTTATCTTGATGATATCTAGGTCAAGTTCGAAACTGGGTCACGTAGGGTCAAAAACTAGGTCATTAGGTCTAAAAATAGAAAAACCTTGTGACCTCTCTAGAGGCCATATTTCTCAATGCATCTTCATGAAAATTGGTCAGAATGTTCATCTTGATGATATCTAGGTCAAGTTCGAAACTGGGTCACGTGGGGTTAAAAACTAGGTCAGTAGATCTAAAAATAGAAAAACCTTGTGACCTCTCTAGAGGCCATAATTTTCACGAGATCTTCATGAATATTGGCCAGAATGTTCACCTTGATGATATCTAGGTCAAGTTCGAAACTGGGTCATGTGGGGTCAAAAACTAGGTCAGTAGATCTAAAAATAGAAAAACCTTGTGACCTCTCTAGTGGCCATATTTCTCAATGGATCTTCATGAAAATTGGTCAGAATGTTCACCTTGATGATTTCTAGGTCAAGTTCGAAACTGGGTCATGTGCGGTCAAAAACTAGGTCAGTAGGTCTAAAAATAGGAAAACCTTGTGACCTCTCTAGAGGCGATATTTTTCAATGGATCTTCATGAAAATTGGTCAGAATGTTTACCTTGAAGATATCTGGGTCAAGTTCGAAACTGGGTCACATGGGGTTAAAAACTAGGTCAGTAGATCTAAAAATAGAAAAACCTTGTGACCTCTCTAGAGGCCATATTTTTCATGAGATCTTCATGAATATTGGTCAGAATGTTCATCTTGATGATATCTAAGTCAGATTCGAAACTGGGTCACGTGGGGTCAAAAACTAGGTCAGTTGGTCTAAAAATAGAAAAAACCTTGTGACCTCTCTAGAGGCCATATTTCTCAATGGATCTTCATGAAAATTGGTGAGAATGTTCAGCTTGATGATATCTAGGTCAGGTTCATAACTGGGTCATGTGTGGTCAAAAACTAGGTCAGTAGGTCGAAAAATAGAAAAACCTTGTGACCTCTCTAGAGGCCATATTTTTCACGAGATCTTCATGAAAATTGGTGAGAATGTTCACCTTGATGATATCTAGGTCAAGTTTAAAAGTGGGTCACGTGCCTTCAAAAACTAGGTCATTAGGTCAAATAATAGAAAAACCTTGTGACCTCTCTAGAGGCCATATTTTTCAATGGATCTTCATAAAAATTGGTCAGAATTTTTTATCTTGATGATATCTAGGTCACATGTGCTCAAAAACTAGGTCACTATGTCAAATAATAGAAATAACGATGTCATACTCAGTTGAACACTGGGTCATGTGGAGATAGGTGAGCGATTCAGGACCATCATGGTCCTCTTGTAAAATCATTTCACAATAATTGTCCTTGTATGACCCTCTACCAAAATAGTTCAAATTATTCCGATTCATCAAAAAATATGGCAGGGGATGTGATCACTTTTCCCTAGTTTGTATGTCGTGGCAACTTAAAAAATCTTCTTGTGTAAATCTGCTGGCCCAATTTTATAATAATTTCGCATAAATGATCTTTGTTTGACCCTCTACACAGATTGTTCAAATTTTTTCCATTCGTCATGGAACATGGCCGCCAGGGGGCAGTCACTTTTCCCTATATGTATATTGGAAACTTTAAAAATCTTCTTGTGTGAAACTGCTTGCCTGATTTTAAAATAATTTCATGCAAATGGTCCTTGTGTGACCTTCAACCAAGACTGTTCAAATTATTTTGATTTGTCTAAAACATGGCCGAGCGGGATGGGGTATGGTCACTATTCCCAATATGTAGTTGAAACTTTAAAAATCTTTTTGTTTGATATTGTCATATCACATCATTCACCAATGTCTTACCCCCACCTTCCCCAACTCCCCAACAGATACATACACAGTACCTGCCCGCATTCATTTAGTAAAAACTTTTAAAGTCGTATAACACTGGCAGAATTTCAAAATAATGTCACAGACATTGCTTGCATAATCATTTACCAAAACTGTTAAAGCAAGCAGCACAACTCTGTTGAGCCATCTAGGGCCATCACGGCTCTCTTGTTTTACTTTCAGTTCACATCCCACAACCCTCCTTCCCTTCCCGCTCACCACATCTCTACCCTTGTAATTTATTTTCTTACTTGCAGTTTAGTATTTTGATATTGCATAATTGGTGTCCTTCAACTACGTCTATCAGTACTAAAAAATTATCGATGTTGTCAAAACATAAGAACAAAATATCATCTGTGGCATTTTTTTATTTCTATCCAACATCAAATATTGTGATATATTAATTTTTAGAAATTTGGAAAACTAAACAGTTCTACATTTTAAAGTGATCATCAACAGCTAAACAGTTATACTCTTTTAATAAGGGGCAGTAACTCATTAAAACTATTTTAAACAAGACCGTTTTTGCAGTAATCATTTTGACAACAAATCATTACAACACCTTTTATGGTAGCTGAATATATTATATGAGTATGTAAACATAGTGGCTTTTGTGTGAAATTCAACAGCTTTCGAATGTAAAAGTTCACATTTTCACATACCATTTTTTTCCCTAGGAAAAATATCAAAAAACAACTGTTTCACTGGTACACTGCAGGAGAAGTGAAATGATAACATTCCCATAATACAAACTGCGCCTACACTATTCTTGTCAATTCAAATTCAAAAGGCATAAAACAAAAATATTTGAGCAAGAATACTGAAAAATGTATATTTAAGCTTAAGCTTTTATAATAGCTAAAAAGGTATGTTTAAGCTTTAAGGTTCTACAATAGCTGCAAATATCAGTCATATTTTCTTCCGAAATCTGAAGCATTTCTGAATACATTTGTACTATTATTGTGAAATCCTTCAATTTCGAGGACAAGAAATTTTGTGGTTGTGGCCAAAAATGCCTATTTCTTGGTGATAATTGAATTGTTGGATTTCAAATTTTAAATTCAAAATGAATGGAAATTTACTTGTTAGTTGGGATTTAGTTTTGTGGATTTATTTAACAATGAAATCCACAAAAAACTGCTCCCCCATGAATATTATATAAATATTGCATTTCTGAGAGGGTGATATGAAAAATGTTCACCGCGAGATATATGAATATTGACCGAGGTGCTAGCCGAGGTCTATATTCATATTTCGAGGGGTGAACATTTTTCATATCACCCTCTCAGGAATGCAATATTTATTTTATTATACCGAAAGCTTATAAGGGTCAAAGCATTTACTGCAAAATCAACATAATAATTTATTTAACATTAAAAAGTAATTACTAACCAAATAATGAAGACAGAATTAAAGAGTCTTTACTTATTAGCACACATAATTTGTGGCGACTTTGCTGTAATAAGACTTTTTTTGATAGATTTAGTCAAGACGTTTACATATCGCTGACCCCTATATTTATTCTAATATTTCAACATTGCGTCAAACAGTAGCAATCGAAAAACGGCGATAACATTTTTTTTTCTAAATGAAACATTTAAGTGTGAGTGCTCATTTTCTTAGTTAGATCATTTCCAAACTTATTGTTGTAGTTTCGATTCAATATCTGATGAAAAATTGTTTTCGAAATATTTTGCACGTAGCATGAAAAAGAAAATAATCAATGCGAAAGTATCAATCTCTCAACGGGTGATATGAAAGAATAATATCACATGCGCAGAAAAACAAAATAATGCTGTGAAATTATGGATCATATCACCTGCGCAGAAATTGAAAATAACGATTTTGCGCATGTGATATACTGGTTGGGAACCATTTTCCGGACACATTTTCATATTTCGGTTCCATTATTCCCTAAAAAAATATTCGACATAAATGAAGCCCACACTGAACAAACTTCAGCTCCTTCCGCATCTGATGTTGTAATCAGCATCGCGTTATGACGTAAAATATGGGTTCCATGGGGCCTCAAATGGGGTCACTAAAATAAGTTATTTTTCCCGTCTGGTAAACCAGTATCCGGACAAATATTTTGACGGTGTTTTGTTGTTAATTTGATATCAAATAAGTAATTAAACTATTTCTACACATTTCTTTATCATTCATCTCTTCAAAACTGCACATGAAACATAACCCGACGTTCAATAGCAGCTACGAAAGCAAACCGAGGTTGACTATAAAAAACTCGAATTTTGTCTTATACGAATTCTTGATAATTCCAATAGATATAGAATGAAATTAGTGCAAAAATCGACAGCCCAGCATCTTACGTAACTTTAAGCATGAAATTAAAAGTAGAACATGTTATCAGCAGACAATCATGATGTAGTTTGGTTATTTTTTCCCCTCTTGATACCTCGGCATGTGTGAACTACTCCGCATGCGCAATGCTTTCTTCATGCCCCATTAAGACAGAAAGTTGTTTTGTAAACGCAGGTGAGTTATCATCAAAAACCCAAACATTATACAGCCTTATAAAATAGTGGTTTGTTGTAGACATGAAGAACAAACATCGAAATGATCTAGATGAAACAATTACATGAATAACAACGAAATAAAGCGGATATTACATGTGTCCGGAAACTGGTCCTGTCCGGAAAATGGTTCCCAACCAGTAAAATCACTGGGGAATATGATATATTATTCAAGTCAAACTAATGGGAAATTTGCATTGGACATTTATGTGAGGTATAATAATAATAAATTCACAGTAGCCAAAACATACACTACAAGGTTATATACCGGTACTAGATGTTGAAAGACATGCATACATTTTCAATAAAATAATCATTTAAAAACAGATCTAAAAACAAAGTTACTTGAAGATTACAGTCAGATGCAAATGGTATTAAATAACTCACAGCAGTTTATAGATATAAGGGTATGGCCAAATATGCCTATTTCATGAAAAATTTGAATTCATGGATTTCAACTTTTGAATACGAAGTGAATGAAAATTTACTTGTTTTTTGGGGGGGTGTTTAGTCTTGTGGATTTACTCAGCAATGAAATCCACGAAAATTGCTCCCCCATGAATATTAATGAATTCACAGTAGCCAAAACATATGCTGCAAGAATATATACTGGATGTTGTAAGACATGCATACATTTTCAATAAAATAATCATTTAAAAACAGATCTAAAAACAAAGTTACTTGAAGACTGCAGTCAGATGCAAATGGTGACATAAGTATTAAGCTAGAACTGTCACAGGAGTGACTCATACCCCCACCATACGGTCTTGTCACAGAAGAATGGCAACCATAAGTAATTTTAAAAATACTTAGAATAATATAAAAATGTCAAAAAAGCTTCATACTTAAAAAGAAGTTTACTCGTCTTTGTAGTACTTCATCCTGGGCTTCCACATATAAGTAAATTACTAGTATAATTATGTGCCCTGGATGAGGGATGAGGTAAATCTAAAAAATCTCTAATATTAGAGATACACTAAAAGTGAATACAAAAAAGCGTCTTACCGACCCACGTTACCACAAAAAAATGTATTTACATAGGACTGATAATAAAAAAGTTAGAAAAATACCAAAAATATTGAAAATCTAAAAATAGGATTTCTAAAAACAGACTAATTCCTGGAATTTAAGGGGAAGAAACTCAGTACAAAAGTTAAAAAAGGTTACTTCCCTTTGGCTCTAAGCCAATCAGAAGGAGATATAGTGAAAAAACATCAAAATTAACCTTAAATTCTGAGTAAAAGGGGACACAATTCAAGAAAAATTGATGTCAGAGTTATGCACCTTGTGTCACATGATGTGGGTGATGAGGTGGAACATCTGTTTTAAGTTTAAATAAAATCCATTCAGTAGTAACTGAGATACAGTGAATATACATCAAAATTAACCTTAATTTCTAAGTAAAAAGGGGCATAAATTCATGAAAAATTGGTGTCAGAGTTATGCACCTTGTGTCACATGATGTGGGTGATGAGGTGGAACATCTATTTTAAGTTTGAATCAAATCCATTTTGTAATAACTGAGATATAGTGAAAATACATCAAAATCAACCTTAAATTTAAAGTAAAAAGGGGACATAATTCATAAAAAAATGATGTCAGAGTTAAGCACCTTATGTCACATGATGTGGGTGATGAGGTGGAACAACTATTTTAAGTTTGAATCAAATCCATTTTGTAATAACTGAGATATAGTGAAAATACATCAAAATCAACCTTAAACTAGAGATGCTTTTGAGAAAAGTGCATGTCTCCCACAACTGCCCCTCTGAAAAATGTTAGTTTCTCTAGATGTTTTAGACGAGTGGATCCAATTAGATGGTCTGGACGAGTGGATCCAATCGGTAGTTCAAGGGCCATAAATCAAAAGTGCCTGGGCGGATTTGGCTAGTTATCAAACTTGGGTAAGGTCTTATGGCCAAACACATTTTGTTCAAGTTTGGTGAAGATCGGATGAGAAATGTTCGACTTAGAGTGCGGACAAGAGTAAAAAGGCCGATTTTTCAATAATTCAAGGGCCGTAACTCCAAAATGCCAGGACCGATTTGGCTAGTTATTGAACTTGGCCGAGGTCTCATGGTCAAACACATTTTGTTCAAGTTTGGTGAAGGTCGGATGAGAAATATTCGAATTAGAATGCGGACAAGAGTAAAAAGGCCAATTTTTGGTAATTCAAGGGCCATAACTCAAAGACGCCTGGACCAATTTGGCTAGTTATCGAACTCGGCCGAGGTCTTATGGTCAAACACATTTTGTTCAAGTTTGGAGAAAATCGGATGAGAAATGTTCGACTTAGAGTGCGGACAAGCTTTGTGACAGACACACAGACAGACTGGAGTAAATCAATATGTCTCCCACACCACTGTGTGGTGGGAGACATAATTTAAAGTAAAAAGGGGACATAATTCATAAAAAATTGATGTCAGAGTTAAGCACTTTATGTCACATGATGTGGGTGATGAGGTGGAACAACTATATTAAGTTTGAATCAAATCCATTTAGTAATAACTGAGATATAGTGAAAATACAACAAAATTAACCTTAAATTCTAAGTAAAAGGGGACATAATTCATAAAAACTTGGTGTCAGAGTTATGCACCTTTTGTCACATGATGTGGGTGATAAGATGGAACATCTATTTTAAGTTTGAATCAAATCCATTTAGTAATAACCGAGATAATTGATTTCGGGACGGGACGGGATGGGACGCGACAAAACTGACTCCTATATACCCCGCCCCCAAACATGTTTGGTGGGGGTATAATAAACTCACCGCAGTTTATAGATATAAGGGTATGGACAAATATGCCTATTTCATGAGAAATTTGAATTCATGGATTTCAACTTTTGAATACAATACGAATGGAAAACTTGTTTTTTGGGGGGATTTAGTTTTGTGGATTTACTCAGCAATAAAATCCATGAAAATTGCTCCCCCATGAATATTAATGAATTCACAGTAGCCAAAACATATGCTGCAAGAATATATACTGGATGTTGAAAGACATGCATACATTTTAAATAAAATAAAAATAATCATTTAAAAAAAAAGATTAAAAAAAAAAAAAGTTGCTTGAAGACTACAGTGAGATGCAAATGAAGGCATAAATATTAATGAACTCACAGCAGTTTTTAGATATAAATTTCATTAGAATGAAACTACTTTTTATGTATATTTATGGAAGCTATCAAGCTTTTATTAAATGGACCGAAAAATAGAATATAATTTCAGTCATTTTGTCTCTAGAACACCAGATGCTATATTTTCATCTGCATCATTTCTAGTCCAATCAATAAAATAAAAAAAAAATTTCAACATTTCATTGAGGCAATGAAATAATGAAATAACCTCTCCATGCGGAGGTAACTTAGGAACAAAACTGTTTTAAATATAAGGCATTTTTGTGCAGATGGTCTGCCTGAAAGGATGACTGGTTTGAATGTTGCTCTATCAGGAGCTCATATGTACTGTAGACAAGATAGGTCTTCGAGACCAACTTTCAAACTGAGGCCGAATTTAAATATTTCAGGCCAAAATTATATAACATTTTACATAATAAAAGGTACTATCATGTATGTGGATAAATGCTCTATACACAGCCATCATCTAGATGTATGAGGCAATGCTTAAGCCTATATCTACTAAATACTGTAAGTTGTTCCCAGGCTAAATTCTGAGACCAGTCTAAAAAAATTCAGCATGATCTGATTGGTTGTTTCCTAGAAAAGAGAATGAAAATGACCAATGGCAAGTCAGTTTAATAACTTTGTAGTCAGAACAGAAGAAAATGGCTTTACCCTTACCTATTATCTTTTGGGGACCAGTCTCCAGCAGAAAGCAGCCCTGTCATTGGTCAATTTCATATTTTTTCTTAGCAATAACCTATCGGTGATTTAAGATATTTTTTGTTATGCGTAAAAAAAGATTGTTTCCGATATCCCGACCTACCCTAAATTTTTGGCCCGACCCTAAATGTTTTTATGGCCTTGGAGAATATTTTTTTCAACTTTTTCACAAAAAGTTGCAAAACTGCACTTTTTATGCTTTAAACATGGTCAGTGATGTTAGAAATCAACTTAATGATGCTCTAAAGGCATAACCCCCTTATTTGTATTCATTTTTTGACACAAATATAATTTCTGAAAAGTCTCACTTAATAAAAAAAAAATTTAAAAAACCCAAAAATTTCCGACCTACCTATCCTAATTTTTTTAATCGTGTTACCGGAAACAAACTTTTTTTTTTAGGCCTTAGATACATGTGTAGAGAAATTAGAAATAACAGCAGTTCCTAGGTGTATGGTAAAAAGCCATAGCCTGTCATAAAATAATTCAGCATATTATGTAGAAATGTGTCATGTTCAACTGTATCCTTAGATGAGTATGTTGATATTAACCTTTTTTGTAAACAGGTAGCTATAGTATATAGCAATGAAATAAAAACAATTTATTAAAACTTTTTTTTTAACTCTTTAGGTTTATCAATGGACAGTGCAATATCTAAAGGTTATTAGCTTTGCATCGAGAAATATGCACCAGTTCTACAGTGGAAATATTGCGTTACTATAAGAACGAGTGCATATTTCCCGATGCAAAGATAATAACTTTTTTATTACATATGTATCTACATGCATAAATGTAATGTAAATATCATGATTTTGTTCAACAGCCTGAATAAGACTGACAATATACTGAACTAAATAAAAGAATTAATGCAACAACACAGTAAAGTACATCACGCACCTGATATGAAATTCAGGCGTCAGTGTGTGGAAAAATATTGACGTTTCCAGTACCATTGAAACTTAATGGGAAATAGAAACAAGTATGTATTAAAAGTAAGATATTAGCTGCTCATATTAACTCAACAATTACTCATAAAGCCATCTTAAAACTATCTGTATGAACATATCTATAAATGGTAAAAAACTGATCACATGCCAGTAACTATGCAAAGCTGCTATGAGCTATTTATAACTCACTGTGCTATAAATAACTATAACAACATGCCTGGTTTTGAAAGACTATAAAATTTTGCTGTGCTTCATAACTATAATGACTTGGTGTACGTGTTATGAATCGCTACAAAATCCTGCTGTGTTATGACTACTACTTCCTGTGTTATAGAAAAACTATAATAACTCCCTGTGTTATAAATAACTGTAACAACTTCCTGTTACATACATAATTACAACTACTTCCTGTGTTATAAATAACTATAACAACTTTCTATTAGTGGTAAATATCTATCACAACTTCCTTTGTTATAAATAACTATAACAACTTCCTGTTACATACATTATAAATTACAACAACTTCCTGTGTTATAAATAACTATAACAACTTTCTATTAGCGGTAAATATCTATCACAACGTCCTGTGTTATGAATAACTATAACAAACTCCTTTCTTATAAATAACTTTATTACATAAGTACTTATATAAACAGTAAGAAATTTATGCTGAAAATTCTCCTGTTATCAACAATGGCCTGCATTAGTGTTAGAAATTTACGTCCACAAACAGAAATGACGTCATGACGTTTCACAGTAGCAAAAATAGCTAACAGTTCAGTTTTGGTTTTATTATCTGAAATGTAACATCCTGTATTTTTCAAGAAATAACATATTTTCAATCAAGAACTATATTATAAGCAACAGAGTAAAACCGTAAAGGCATCTAAGTTTTATGCAGTTGTATGTAATAGATGAAAAATAGAAACTGGAACACTCAAACATTCTACTAGCCTTTACAAGCTGAAAATTATTATGCCAGTAGATTCTAGTACACATAAGAATGGCAAACTAAGCTTTTCTTACTATATTATAGGTAAACATGTAATAAACAAGTACATACATGGGAGTGCTGTGCCTTTGAGTGATAATGTCCCTGGAAGAAGATAATTGCCCTCAGGCTAAAATCATCTTGCCAGGCACATTATCAATCAGTCGCACTGCTCTCCCATTTATTAACCAAAACATAACAACCTGCTGTGTACAACTTCCTGTGTTATATATAACAACTTTTTGAGTCGGAAAATATCTTTAACAATAGTCTTCCGTCATAAACTATCATGGCTAATAAATTGCACATTAACAACCACCATAAATGTGAAAACAGTTATTATATAAATAATTATGAAACGCCATGATTCAGTCACCCATAACAAAAAAACAGTCACATAATTTATACCAATCAATCATCAAACTTTATCAAAACAAACATTCTACATCATTCATCAGAAGCAGCAAGGTGGACATGAAGTTACAGAAAGTCAATGTTTGGCATGTACAAATTCTATTGCCTTCATTTCTAAAAAGCAGTTTTTTTAACTAAACTTAATTCTGTATTCTTGTCAAACAACATTTCTACTGAGATAAAACTTCTATGACTAAATGTAAGTATAATGAACATGACATGTTGATTTCTATACTTTCTGCAAAGTTTGGCTTATTTCTGTAAACTAATATTAATTTTGTGTTCTCTAAAAAAGTACAAAAATATAAATACTAAAATATGAAGTAAAAAGAAATCACCAATTTTTTCTCGCCAACATGTAAAGGTAAGAAATGAATATAAAACAGCTAGCATCAATACATAGATAACTATTTAAAGTCCCATTCAAAATGAGCTTTTTGGTGTCCCATTCAAAATGACCTTTTTGGTGTCCCATTTTTGGTTAATTCAAAATGACCTTTTTGGTGTCCCATTTTTTTTAAGAGTTAATTATAAACAACTGAATATACTGAAAGTCAGATTAACGGCTATTTATAGTGGCTATTTAAGAAATAATATATCTCATTTAGTGATTTGTCACTGAATAAATCATTGTTTGGACTTTGGAGTTCAGATGCGAAGGAATTATATCACAAGGGCATAGCCCGAGTGATATAATAATACGCATCTGAACGACAAACAATGATTTTATTCAAGAGCAAATCACTAAATGATATATATTATTTTGATTTTAACATGTTACCAAGGACTTTAAAGTACATCTTTGATGGCATTTATTAAATATTTGCCCGTTTTCAATCGGTTTCTTTTTCAGCACGCCGCTATGCCGTTCGACGCCATGACGTAATAATTGTGATGTCAGAACATTGAATTGTTGTTTAATAACCTCTTAACACTTTTAACATAACAACATTATCTATGGATAAATCCTCCGGATTGATCTTTTTGAATCAGACTATAATTTTCTAATAGTTGTTTGTAAATAGAACAGAATCATATCACATTTCAAGTCATCCGTATCTATGCTATCTATCTGACTAGTCTAAAATGGCCTTTTTAAGCGTTCTTATATGCACATGATCTGAAACAACAAAGTTTCAATTCTTGCACTATGGTGGATGCTATAAATAACAATGTACATAAAAATCCATCCCAATCTAAATGCTTCTACGGAATGATTTATTTTTTCAGAGCGAATTCATCCTTAGCTACATATAGATTATTTCACACTATTCACAGCTGAAATCCACCTTCTACCGTCTTGTGCACAACCAGGGGAGGCTACTAGGATTCAAGCAACACATGCCATCTGCATATATTATCTCCCTTGCTCTCTCGCATGTCTGTCCAATGAGAGTTCTCTTCCTCCCCTGAACTGTTTAATCCTGAAAAAAATATTGATAGATTTATGATGGCAGAAGATAATACATTACGCTGGACATATATTAACCTTTACCCTGCTAAATTTCTTAAATGGACTAGTCCATCATTCAATTTGGGCAATGCCATTTATTATTCGAAGGGGTGTTCACTGAAAATTTACTAACCGAATAGCGAACAGTGCAGTTCTGTGCAGGCTGATCTTGGTCTGCACTGGTCGCAAGGGCAAAACCAATCGCTGCCAGCAGGCTAAAGGTTAATAACATCCGGACATGGGTCCCATCTATGGGTGATTTACATCTAGCATGCTAAAGAACCAGAGAAGCTCCTGGAATTGGAGCATCTTCTGTATTTGTAATTTGCATAATTATCCTCCAACTAAAATTGTATATTATTTACCTACACTACAAAAAGACCTAGGTTCTACTTGTTAAACAAGTGACCGAGTATTGCTGTGGCAATACAGAAGTCCCCTACCGGTGGAAAACTTTGTTAGTGTTTGTCCCTTGTGGTTGTTGGCAACAGATACTGTGTTAGTAACTGCAGGATCCAGATTTGTGGATGGGCAGGCGGATGGATGAAAAGACAGATGGATGGAGGGCATTCCAATAGTCCCTTCGGGTCTTCCATCGGCAGGGGACTAAAATGCATCAAGGCATTTAGGAGCTAAGAAACAAAATCTATTTTTACTTAAATTTCAATAGTGACCTTGACCTACAAGCATAGATCATGTACGGGACACATTATCTCATCATGAGGACATTTGTGTGCAGTACGAAGATAACAAGGCAGTCTGAAAGACAGCTATATCCCCCGCCGCTGTTATGGATAGTGAAAGGGTTGATGGTATTGGTTGACTTTCAGTAAGTATATTTTATTGTCCATTTATGAGGAAATCAATGAATTTGGAAATAAGTCAAGTGGTTTAGGAGATACAGAACAGACACAAAATGGAAGGCTCAAACCTTTGACTTTGAGTTGTGACCTTGACCTAACACTGCTGACTCATCGCCTTGATGAGGTGATCATTTGACCAAAGTTTCATGAAAATCCTTCACAGAGTTTAGAAGATACAGAGCTCATACCTTTGACCTTGACCTCGAGCTGACACATGAGTTCTGCACATGAGGTGATCATTTGACTCAAGTTTCATGAAAATTCCTCGAGGTGTTTAGGAGATACAGAGTGGACACAAAATGGAAGGCTCAAACCTTTGATCTTGAGTTGTGGCCTTGGCCATGAGCCAACATGGCTGACTCATAAATTCTGCACATTTTCTTGATAAGGTGATCACTTGACCCAAGTTTCATGAAAATCCTTCAAGGGGTTTAGGAGATACAGAGCGAACACAAAATATTTCGGACAGATGGAAACCATTGCTATAACCTTCCCCACCCCCCCCCCCACCACTTGTGGCATTGGATTAATCAATCAATGCTCATAAAAGTTATGGAGCAGAAACAATTTTAGTTGATCTTCAATAGTGACCTTGACCTTTGACCTAAAACCATGGGTCATGTACAGGACACATAGTCTAATCTTAGGGCACATTTCTGTGTAGCAATAAAAAAATCCTTCAATGTAATTAAAAGTAATGGAGCAGAAAGCTTTATACTTTCATGACTGAAATACCATTTAAGAGTCAGAAAGTTTCATCAAATAATAACTGTATTACTGTAAACTAGTTTTAAAGAAGCACAGATTTAGTAATAAAATCAAGTATGATGACACTTCAGAAAAATTTTACCCAGAGCAAACCATCCTATCATTTCCTTCTTCTTCATTGACTTTTTGTTGTATACAGACACCATTAATGTGACGTCTGCTAACTGAAACAGCGCCACCTGGAACATGAAAGTCTCTTTGAATAGCGGGTTTGGTTGGCCACGTCTTACGGATGTCTTGCTGTGAGCTACTTCTTTTCCATTAGGAGCAATCAATGTTAGTTTTACATACGTATCTGAAAAAAATATGTATCAAAGTAAAACAGGATCACTTTGTGACATATACTCTCAACATTTTGCATATGAGAAATGGTACAAATTCATCACCTCACGACTTCATCGTGTTTACTGTAAATTCCAATATGACAGCATGTAACATCAACATCTACTTATAGGTATTAAAAGAAAGCGCTATTACATTTCATCTACTATTTTACATATAAAATGTATTAGAACCATAATTACCGGGTATACAGAGCAGAAGTGTGATTGAATCATTGTGATTAAATAAAGTAAAAGATTCAGTTATATATTATTTCTTGAATCATTTACAATTGTGGGGGACTAATTTTGGAGGGGTTGTCAGTGGCGCTGATTCACAAAATCAAAGTCCACTAAACAAATCAATATGATTCTCATTTCTCAGTTTATACTTTTTTATTTAAGGTCAATTGTGAAGCAAGTTTTACAACTTATATTAATCACTCTCAACACCTCATTCCTGATGGAATCCATCGCCAATAGGGGTATAAGACAGGAAAAGCCAGATTCCCTTTTATAATGCTGAGTGCCAAGCAAGGGAACTACTGGTACCATTTTTCACGTCTTTGGTATGACATGGCCATGCATGGATCAAACCCATGACCTCCGGCACTCAAAGCAGCCGCTCTACCACTAGGCTATCGAGGCGGTCATTTTTCTTAACCTGAAGATGTGAAACTGACATAAAATACATGTAGCAGTTCTGGCCCAAACTGTAAATTCCATTCTGACAAAATTATATCATTTCACAGTCTCCAGTTAAGAAAGAAACAACTGATCTTGAAACATCCGGACTGGAATGCAGAAAGTAAACTTCTATATAGTTGCCATTTCACTAACGAAACAACAACCCAATTCTGCAAAAGTATTAAGAGATTGCACAGAAAATGTTTTATATGTACAACCAATTAAAGCCATAGATTACAGGTTGTAAACAATCAAATCCCTTATAATAACCCTGCATTTAATATTCAGTGAAAACCACAGCTCCATTCATCTGCGATAATTTCAAAGACTTGCTGCGACAGACAAAACGTTAACATCATAATTGTCAGATCACACTTTAAAAAGATTAAAAAAACATTATTACCAATAACAACAGACCATGTAGGATAAGGACATCGTGCATTACCTCCAGACAAGACTCATTATATCTGAGCATGAGTCAATAACTTTTCATAAAACCTTTTCTATCTATACATAAGGATCAATGATTTTTACCCAGTAACAAGATTTTATGTATTAATGGAGGTTTAGACCTGTTACTTTAATAATAATGATAATAAGAATCACGTCTGCAACTTAAAATCGATATGATAACACCTGTATAAAACAAACCTGGAGCTCGATTCATAGCCATATTCCTGAAGTTACTTCCCTTGATCACTTCAACTGACAGTCGACCAGTTGTACCATTGTACGCGAGCCCCAACAAAAGTTCTGGCATCCCGCCATGTTGTAATGACTGCGTAGATGAAGCACTGTCGCTGCGAGACAAACTGGCAACATCCGCATTGGAATCACCTTGCTGTCATTTGAAAGAAAATTCTAGTATGTCAAAACATGTTTATTTTTTAAATAAAATATATGCTAAAGGTGTCATCACATTGACCTACTTACAGGGATCAAGAAATAATGTTACCATATGTACTATTTTATTTACTACATATTGTCTCTTCAGCATTGAAAGAGGGTAAGTGCATCTTCACGTCAAATGTCTGCTTTTTAAGCTGTGGTGAATAACAAATACAAGAAATGAGTTTTTATTTCTTATGCCTTAGTGAAATATTCCTTGCTGTGCTTAATTGCCTAGACATGTTGAAATCATTTACAAGAGAGCCACTGTGGCCCTAAGTAGCCCACCTGACTTTGACTGCTTGACCTTGAATATATGTATGGCACACTAAATCATGAATGGTATCAACTGTGTTTAGTATAAGCTAGTGTCTCCTAAAACAGGTCAAGCGCCACACTTTTAGCAATTTAAGGAAAGGATCTTACAAAGATGCTGTAGACCAAGTTTTATCATGATTCACCAAGCTGTTCATGAGAAGAAGTCATCTAAAGGTATTTCTATTTCTAGCTCTTGCAGCCAATAAAAGGGGCAAAGCTCCCCTATTTATATAAATTTTAGGGAGGACCTTATAAAGATGCTACAGACCAAGATGATGATCCATCAAGCAATTTATGAGAAGAATTTTTTCAAAGGTATTTCTATTTTTAGCTCTAGTGGCACCTACAAGGAACCAATTGTTCCCATTTCAAAAAAAAAATGAAAGAAGTTTTAGTAATGATGCTACAGACCAAGTTTGATGAAGATCCATCAAGTGATTCATAAGGAGAAGTAATTTAAAGGTATTTTTATTTTTATCTCAAGCAGCCCATAAAAGGGGCCCAACTGTACCCTTATAATGATGCTACAGACCAAGTTCTGTGAAGATCCATCAAGTGATTAATAAGAAGAAGCTGTTTAAAGATTTTTCTATTTTTAACTAGGGGTCAAGCACTAGTCCATTTGAACAAAGTTGAGAGAAGTCTTTGCCTTGATAGTTTAGATCAACTTGACCTATATTTCATTCAGACAATCATTCTGATAAAGTTAAATCAAGATCAAGAAAAAAATCTGGTCTCTACACTGTTAACAAGGTTTTTTCACAATTTGACCTTAGATCATTTCAAACATGACCTAGATTTTACAGAGACAAACATTCTGACAAAGTTTCATGAAGATTAGGTAGAAAATGTAGCCCTAGAGTGCTAACAAGGTTTTCAAATTGACCTAGTGAACTAGTTTTTGATCAAAGATGTTACTGAGGGAAACATTCTGACCAAGTTTCATTAAGATTGGGCCAAAAATGTAACCTAGAGTGTTAACGTTAAAACTGTTATTAAATAACTCATGACTGCAGAAGACACACAGTGATGGACAATAGACACAGGGCAATTGCAACAGCTCACCTTGAGCACTTTGTGCGTGCTCAGGTGAGCTGAAAACTTGAATTTTCCAATTTCATTTCAAAACAGATATTGAATAGAAATTATAAATTTTGTGCCATTGAAATTAAATGGTTTTAGAGCATATAGCTTGTCAAATTATCCTTAAAATCAACTCAATCTTTTCTTAATAAGCATGCTATTATGCTACTTGGGAGAGTTACCATGGCAATCTTACCTATAAATGGTAATAACAATTTCTAAGAAATATTTAAAAAAGTTCTTATGAAAAAGAAACCTCCGACGTTAAGGTAGTTCTGCACATTTCAGAAACCAGAAGTCATGGTGTAATGTCATATATCCTGAATTCTAACATGACTAGCAAATAACCTACATACATGTAGAACAAAATCTATCTCGGGTTATTCTGCAATAACCCACGCGCGTGCAATGACGTCATCCGATCCAGGTGTGTAGCACGGTCGTAAAAAGTAGTTATCATTTTTTCTAACACTGTTGATACTAGTATGTCATGTTAGAATCGAAATAACAAGTTCCCAAGTGTGAATTATCGTATAATAACCTGAGTTTTTCGTTCTTATGCGAAATATATCACTCAGGCCTACGGCCTTCATGATATATTCTTACGCATAAGAACTCAAAACACGGGTTATTCTACGATAAACCACTCTTGGGAACTTATTATTTCTTAATTCATATAAAGTAAGCGATGGAATCATTACATGGCAATGTTTAATCATGTTCGCAAAAAAATGGAAACCCAATTGTAAATTATCAAACTGGGTTATTTAAGACCTTTTTAAAGATAAAATATCTTAACAGAATTGTTGATATGAAAAAATTCCACCAAACAATATTGTAAAATAAACTTGAAATAAGTTGATCTCTTCAATTATGGAGAAAGTCTCAAAATAAGCACATGAACCTACCTATATACATTTTACTTGATTGCTTGTTATAATTTATATGATTTATTATTGTGTGAAGTTTAATTAAAGCTAAAGTGTACATATTTTTTTCAATAAGAAAAATGTCATCAAAATTGAAATTTTAATTGTTTCAAGTTATTACAATTTACCCGAATTAGTCTAGCAAAAACTCAAGTACAATGTACTCTTTTAAAAGGCTGAATTTTCTTAGTACCGGTACAACATGAAGTTTTGAAAAAAAAAACAAACAGAGTTATATCAAATTCTATATTGTAGAAAAGACTGATGCACATAAGGTCTCTTCTTTTCCAAGTAAGTCTCAGACTGACAGATCAGGATAATGAACGTTTTCACGGAAAACCTGACGCTAAATCAGAAAATCCTCTTACTGAAGGAAACCAACTTGGTGAACTTGTTCTGCGATGAGATCAGATGCACTAACTTGCTGACAATGCAATTTTTCAATAGTGGACTTGTAAGCGCAATTAGCTGAGGAATATCCGGTATTCAAATAGGGAAAATCAGGAAATTACGACACGCTTTAATCCCATCAAATATCAGACGTGCACATTCAGCAGTCTGGATAATGCACCATAAGATGACAGTAAAATTACAGCTTTTCTAATTTCCGAGAAAATGTAACTCTTCACGTAATTATACGAGACTTATTTCCTGGTATTTGGTTTGTAACTGATGATATTAACTGAACAATACAACATTAATGTCAGTGTCAGATCGTATTAAATTCAGAGCTTTCTAAATTCCTTTTTCAAAGCATTAACACCCTAAAGATATAATCTCTGGAGGAACATACTTTGGAAGAATAGAATGCAACCCAGCAAAATAACTAAGCCACGGTCTGATTGTGTCTGGTCACACGGTGTAATGAAATGAACAACACCCTAGCACTGGCTCAAGCAGAATTGTGTTATATGCTGAATGGGCTCCATGATCCCAAAGGACCAAATACTTTCACACTTATTTGGATAGCTAGATCACTTGTGTATACCTCCGACTGGGTTATTTTCGCATCACCTTTATTTGTGATTCAACAGACAACAGACATGTTTGGATCACTAAGAACTCATGTAGGTGGATGTGTTTACAACTGGAGATAATGCTTTACTGTCAACTTCTCTGAACAGAGACCACTTGGCTTTCAAGGTTTCTTGATTTGTTTCTTATTCTAACATTCTCCTTGTATTTCAACCTGTGAATAAAGACCACTTGCCATTAAAGACCACTTCTTGCCTATCCCAAGGAGGTCGTTACAGAGATGTTTGTACTCATATACAAGAGTTCTCAATTCACATGTCATTCTGGTTACAAAACTTAGCAAAACTTACAACCCCTGCCACTAGTAACCAATCAACAGTACATTAAGTTTTAGCCTGCTGGTGGCGAGTGATTCTGCCTTTGCGACCAGTGCAGACCAAGATCAGCCTGCACATCTGTGCAGGCTGATCATGGTCTGCACTGTTCGCTATTCAGTCAGTAAATTTTCAGTGAACACCCCTTTGAATAGTAAGTGGTACTGCCCAAACTTAATGACTGACTGGTCCATTTTAGAAATTTAGCAGGGTTAAGGTTAAGTTCGTAGTTTTACAGTTGTTTTCCAGCTTCAAATTACCCCTATAAAGTTATCATATTCAATAAAGAAGTTACAACAGTTTTAAGTTCATCCCTCATATTGCTTGCACTGACTCTAAGCAATCTTCATAACTTTGTCATTTAGCACTAATGGGTAAAGATTTGTACACAGCACTCATAACCACCCAGCCAATCAAAACTCTACTCTTCAAACCAAGCAAGCCCAGCCTTCCCCAAAAGGGTAAAACACAGACTTACACTTAGATTGCTTCTGGGCTCTAATATGACCCAGTGTGTTGAAGGGGCATCGAGGGTGAGTGATGCAAACCCAATAATACTTTCGCCAATCATTCGTTCTCGACGCATACGCTCAACACCATACAGTCGAAACCGAATACCATACCCTGTGACCTCCTCTGAAAGGAAAAAACGAATACAAATATTATCTTCATTTTGTTGGTCTTAATGCAGAGTTTCAATGGTATTGCAGTACGCATGTTACAACAGTTTGCTTATGAACTGGATTTTCGTTTATGAACTGGATTTTCATTTATGAACTGGATTTTCTGTACCAGTACTAACACGTTCTCTGCAAGTAACTGACAACTTCTTAACATTGGACAAATTACTTCAAAGGTATAATCTTCTGTCAAACCATTAAAAAAGGTATTCATTTCACTGAGAGTTTAAGCAAGGAGTTGTTTTTCTTGTTTGTGAAAGAGTTTCTCTTAACTCTTTCTTTTTTACATTCAGCTTGATGAAGTTTTAGACTCTGGCAACTCCTATAATACTGTTACTTGTAAGATGAACAGAAAAAAGTCTGCTCTTAATTGTAGTGTCAGTAAATATCTATGAGGGGTGTTCAATAAATACCTGGAAAAGTGCTCTCATTTCTTTATTTCTAGTCTCATTTTGTTAAAATTTGAAAATTTGACGGATATGAACATACTGAATGTGAATACCTAAATTATATATTTCAGAACATGCACAATATTTATTTGTCGTCTCCTAGGCAACGCCATCACCTCAAAAGCGGCCCAACGTCATTATGATGCTGTCATATCACACTCAATTAATCAATACTACTCGTGATTACCATTGATTCAGTGTTTATCACAATTAAATGCATTTTACACCTTCCTAAGAATAAATAAATACTGTTCATATGATGTTCCTGTCGTATTGAAGAAAATGGACATTGAACTGATGCCCTATCAAGGAGCTCTTTAATTTATTAAATGTGACTGAACGTTATTTTTCATGTCTGTAACACAAGTCGTCAGCAATATTCTCCTGACCACTTTTAAAATTTTTTGTTTTCTTCAGGGCATTGTCCCTTAAACCTTTTTCAGCATAGCATTTGTCTCTTTCCTTGATTTTCGACTCAAAACACAAAATGTTATCTCACATCTCCGTTCAACACTGATTTTCAAACGACGACCAACTCAATATGCCTGCCAAATATTTTAATGATGTCACATTTATAATTTGACGTTATTGGCGTAACGCTTACTTTTCATATCAATATTCACACAATTTAAGAAAAGGAAGCTTGAAAAATAGGTAAGTGGCAAGTAATGTTTTAGCGCATGTAAAATAGAAAAAGAGACAAAATTGGGCCGGATGACGTCACATGACGTTGCCATGGGGACTCGCATTTACTTATTATTTATCCAAAGACAATCTAATTTTGACATATCAACTCAGTATTCCCTAGTCTACATTTTGTAGCATTTTCATTTATTTTTGATGATACATGAAGAATTGAGAGCACTTTTCCGGGTATTTATTGAAAGCCCCTCGTATTCAATTTTACAGCATTCCAGGTCAAGTGGGTTCTGTAATATAGCATTAAAACTACCTGGGAGGTGGTTTTAATACTATATTAAAAAGTAATACTACATTATTTTACACGTGTGAACGCAAATGTGAGTTATAACTGGTTTTACAATCCCAAATTCCCAGATCTTACTTTTTGGAGGAAGAATACCATGTATTTCTCTTTTGTATCAAACAATTGATGCTATGGCTGGCAAAGGTAATTGGAGTATTGATGAAACAAAAGCATTAAATTGCGATATGGAGTCATGCTGATGCTCAAAATGGACTATAGATGGAATGAAAAGAAATTCTTAGATGAACACAGAAGTTTAAACATTGATGACTCCTTCTTGTTTCTGTCAGCCTCCTTCTTTGTAACCTTTTTTGTTTATTGCAAAATATTTGTTTACTTCCAACATTTCATGTATATATTTAAACCACATTTCTTTGCCTAGTGTGGACGCAAACTAGATTATATTTTGATGGGTTTTAAATGTCAAATACCAATTATAGCTGATTAGTGCCTGATAAAAATAAAACCAATCTGCTAGTGTGAACACGGTATATCAGTGTTTTCCATATGGAGCTATAAAATACCACATTATACAGCAGAAAGTAGCAGCAACAAATTACCTTAGAGGGTATAGAGATAAATATTTATTTTTCACTTTCAACTGCTGCAGCTGGTAGATCAATATAGTTTTAAAAATTTAATCTGTCGCTAATATCATTTGATTAAAACTGATTAGGTATTACAATTTTCCCGGTAAGAGAAAGATTGTAAGCCACTAATTAATCAGAATTTATTTTCATTACTGTAAATTTCGACAAAATCGAGAACCTGTAAATCTTTATTTCAACAGGAATCATTGCTGTCTGCAGAAAAAACATGGTGGAAGAATATAATCTGCTGAATAAAGAAAGTCTTCTCTAGAGTAGGAAGTCAAGAAGTGTTGTCTGCAGAGTCAGAAGTCAAAGAATGTCATCTGGGGACTAGGAAGTCAAAGAATGTCATCTGGGGACTAGGCAGTCAAAGAATGTCATCTGCAGACTAGGAAGTCAAAGAATGTCATCTGCAGACCAGGAAGTCAAAGAATGTCATCTGCAGACCAGGAAGTCAAGAATGACACCTGCAGACTAGGACATCAAAGAATGTCATCTGCAGACTAGGAAGTTAATGTACGTCATCTAGGAAGTCAAAGAATGTCATCTTAAGACTAAGACGTCAAAGAATGTCATCCGCAGACTAGGAAGTCAATGTGCGTCGTCTAGGAAGTCAATGAATGTCATCTTAAGACTAGGAAGTCAATGGTGTGTCATCTGCAGACTAGGAAGCCAACGAATGTCATCTGCAGACTAGGAAGTCAAAGAATGTCATCTGCCACACAGGGAGTCAAAGAAAGACATCTGCAGACTAGGAAGTCAAGGTGCGTCATCTAGGACAAAGAATGTCATCTGTAGACTAGGAAGTCAAGGGTGTGTCATCTGCAGACTTAAGGAAGTCAAGGTGTGTCGTCTGCAGACTAGGCAGTCAAAGAATGTCATCTGCCACACAGGAAGTCAAAGAAAGACATCTGCAGACTAGGAAGTCAAAGAAGGTCATCTGCATACTAGGAAGTCGAAGAATGTCATCTGCCACACAGGGAGTCAAAGAAAGACATCTGCATACTAGGAAGTCAAAGAATGTCATCTGCAGACTAGGAAGTCAATGAATGTCATCTGCCAGACCAGGGAGTCAAAGAAAGACATCTGCAGACTAGGAAGTCAAAGAATGTCATCTGCAGACTAGGAAGTCAATGAATGTCATCTGCAGACCAGGGAGTCAAAGAAAGACATCTGCAGACTAGGAAGTCAAAGAATGTCATCTGCAGACTAGGAAGTCAAAGAAAGTCATCTGCAGACTAGGAAGTCAAGGTGTGTCCTCTGCAAATCAGGAAGTCAAAGAATGTCATCTGCAGACTAGGATGGCAAAGAATGTCATCTGCAGACTATGACATCAAAGAATGTCATCTGCAGACTAGGAAGTCAAGGTGTGTCGTCTGCAGACTAGGAAGTCAAGGTGTGTCATCTGCAAGTTGTATGGAGAATAGGAAGTAAATGAATGTTGTGTGCAGACTAGGATGTCAAAGATAGTTGAGTACAGAATAAGAAGTCATAGTATCAGAATAAGTAGAGTCTGAAAATGATGTTTGCAAGTCAAAGTCAAAGAATGCCATTTGCAGAATAAAGAGGTAAAATGAGTGTGTTTGCAGAATCAGCAGAATCAGGTAGGTGAAGAATGCTGGTTTGCATAAATATCTGTTGAAGAATGGTATCTGCAAATAGGCAAGCAAAGATTTATTGACTATGCATGAAAAAAATACATATTGGAAGCAGGGAACTTAATTGCATAAATCAGATATAAACTTAGGTTAATTGTTCTGATAATTATAGAGCCTTTAAATAAAATTTCATAAAATTGCTTTCGAAAGACAAATATGGTGAAAACCTATTTTAATGTTGTTGGATTTTACTGTTTGTTCTGAAATAGTTTTATTGTAATTAATATGACTTGCGATTTCTGTGGCATTTTAGCGTCATTAATTTATAAAAACCTTCATGTTGCCTTTTTTGTGTCTGATTATATAACAACTATGTTGGGTCTCTAAAGTAGGACAAACTCAATAATAAGACCACTTTTTGTCGATCTCCAAAGTGGTCTTAAGAGCGGAACTTTCCTGTATTATTGAGTGGGTTGACTAACAAGAGCTGTCGGAGGACAGCAACGCTCGACTATTCAACAGCCTTGTTGATTAAATGAATAAGAAAGTCGAAAAAGGGGCATAATTTAGTAAAAAAAAGCAAAATAGGGTTATGGAATCAGCATGAATCCTGACCAGACTGCCCGAAGCATGGATCCAGACCAGACTGCGCAGATGCACTATGTTGGTTTTCTCATGGTGCGGCTTAAGTTTTCTTTGCAGGATTATATGACTGACTGGAATTGCTTTTGAGTTCTGCTAACAATGTATATCAAGCTTTTCATATGTCTGGCAATGTCCGATTTTTTTTCTTAAATCTTCAAAGATTTCTTGTCTCAGTAGTTGTGCTGTAAACTGTGTAATATTTGAAAAAAAGTTTTTTTGCTAACATTCACAAATGCAAATTAAAAAAAAATGTGAGTAATAATCTGCACCATGTATTAAAACATAAACGCTCACATTTCACCAATTCCTAAACACTGTTAATGAGGCTGATAAACTTGAAATTGCTAAATAAACCATACAAAAATCTCCAATTTAGTTATAAATTGTTATTTCACAGATGGAAGTTGAATATTAGCACGGTACACATCACCACTTAATAATAGCATTTAAGTGAATTTAGCTATAATTAAATGTTCTTTTCAAATTAGTGTCCAATTTTGAAAGAATTTTTTGAACGAAGCCATTTTGTTTCTTGTGAATGACGTCACATTATGAATGCAATCTCGCAATAAAGTGACATCCTTGAAATTATAATACCAATATGTTATATACAAAAAAACAAAACTTTTTCTTTCCATATGAAATATCTGGCAAATGTAAATATAAAATAAATTACCTTCGGAGACTTTATTGAACACAAAGGTTTCCTCAAATGCTGGATTATCTCCCTGTTTCACTTTTGTTTTATGCCGCTGTTTCTTTGTCGGCAACAACAACAACCTGACTTGAGTATTATTTGCACCGCCCCGCTCTTTGGCAGGTATATCTTGGGCTTGATGAATCGTAACTTCCATTCGTGATTTATACGGAATGTAATTAAATGTCACTTCAAGATTACCACATTTTGAAATTAACGGAACGTCATTCTGAAGGTCACTGACATCAAACATGTGCTCCTGAAAAATGAAATTGTTGAATTAGAAAAGTCCCATAAATATCATTAAACATGCTAAAAAAATGATGATTTTACAGTTAAAAATAGATCTGCAATATGGTTTCGGCAAAAATATACAATAAAATGAAGAGAATTGCTCTACAGGGCAAAAAAAATTGCGAACTACATGAAGCAGCCATTATGCGATATTAACTTTTTTTTCGCGTATATAACTTGTGAGATAGTTTTGCAGTTGCGACCTGACATGCTACATACTTCATGTCCTTTGAGAGTTACAGTTCTTAGGCTCCTAACTTCCTTTTTCTTATCAAGTAACATTAAATTGAAATGTACTTCAAGATGGTAGCTATGCAAAGATGAACAAACAGACATTCTGACACTGTGAAATAATTAACATTGGTGCCTGCCAATTTAGAACTCAGTAGGGTGAGCGCAGATCTATGGATTGTCGATGGGTGCGGGGGGGGGGTGCAGGGTCATGAGTAAACTGATTTTCAGGCCGCAAGGTGTATATTCCCCATGATAATCATTCTCCTTCCACTTCTAATTTATGTTTCTAGACAAGTTGGCATTTACTTGTGAAGAAAGGGCTTGCCAGGTAACTAGTCTTACTTTTAAAATTATTTCAGGGGCTGTAACTGTCAAATAATTAGGGCTGGTGAGAAGACATATGCTGTGATGTATGTGCTAGTATATAAACCCATTCACATAACTCAACTACATTTTGGCACAGTAGAGACAGAAATTGCACTTTCAAATTAGTTTGAAGGGTAAATGTGAATTGTTTTAAATATGATGAAAGCATGTTCCAGTTAATAGAAACATTACAAAGTTCATACATTATGACAAAGATATCAGCAAAAATGATGAGAGGAAATAAAGTTACTGATAACATAATGATAAGGCAGATTTTAACAACATTTGCATGGTATGCACAAACATTAACATGATATTCCAAAAATCTGCAGAGATGTAGTTATGGAGGTAGACCCCAGTGCCCCTCTGGTCATTATTTCATCACAGGATGGCACTGACCTTCCAAGGTCCAGCTGGATGTTTTCCTCAAATTCAGCAAAAATTGTACACCCCAAGTGAGGCTTTGAAACCACAATGTTGAACAGGCAAAAGTTTTGATGTAATAAACTCAAATTGAGTAACCACTACCAAGATATGGCTATGAAAGGACAGAAATTGCACTTTTTAATTTTCAAGAGAATTGCAGGGTAGAAGCTCTGAGTAAATAAAAACATAATAATCAAATATCAAGTCAATCTGAAAATACGTTACTATGATAATTATGGCTGTAGATGGAAAGACAAATGGACACATACAGATCTACATGTTTGTCAGACAGACAGACACACACACACACACACACACACAGACTTTTAAAACTTACAGGCCCCCACTTCCTTGTGGGGGATATGAAATAAAGAAAATTTGTATCTATCAGTCTGTTAAATTTGAAATTCATGAATATATGTTCCCACGTAATGGCTGCTTGGGTCAAAACCATAAAATTTTACGCAGACAAAATTAACTGATTTTATAGTAACCGCAAAATCTGGTTCTATATTTCATGTATATTTAAGACAGAAAAAATCAGACACAAGAACAAGAACAAACAATTTAATAGCCTATGATAACAAGGCAGTCTGAAAGACAGCTAAATCCCCCGCCACTGTAATGGATAGTGCAAGGGTAAACCTTTGACCTTGAGCTGTGACCTTGACCTTGAACTGATATGGCTGACCCATGAATTCTGCATATCGTCTTGATGAGGTGATCATTTGACCTAAGTTTTATGAAAATCCTTTAAGGGGTTTAGGAGATACAGAGCTCAAACCTTTGACCTTGAGTTGTGACCTTGACCTTGAGTTGACATGGCTGACTCATGAGTTTTTGATGAGGTGATCATTTGACCCAAGTTTGATGAAATTCCTTCAAGGGGTTTAGGAGATACAGTGTGGACACAAAATGGAAGGCTCAAACCTTTGACCCCAAGTTGTGACATTGACCTTGAGCCAGCATGGCTGACTCATGAGTTCTGCACATCGTCTTGAATAGGTGATCATTTGACCCAGGTTTCATATGAATCCTTCAAGGGGATTAGGAGATACAGAGCGGACACAAAATGGAAGGCTCAAACCTTTTGATACCGAGTTGTGACCAAGTTGACCATGAGCTAACATGGCTGACTCATGAGTACTGCACATTGCCTTGATGTGGTAATCATAAGACCCAAGTTTGATGAAAATCCTTCAAGGAGTTTATGAGATACAGAGCAGACACAAAATGGAAGGCTCAAACCTTTGACCTTGAGTTGTGACCTTGACCTTGAGCTGACATGGCTGACTCATGAGTTTTGCACATTGCCTTGATGAGAACAACATTTGATCTAAGTTTCATGATTATCCTTTATGGGGTTTAGGAGATACAGAGCAAACACAAAATGAAAGGCTTAAACCTTTGACTTTGAGTTGTGCCCTTGACCTTGAGCTGAAATGGCTGACTCACTGGTTCTGCACATCGTCTTGATGAGGTGATCATTTGACCCTAGTTTCATTATTATCCTTCCAGGGGTTTAGGAGATACAGAGTGGACACAAAATGGAAGGCACAAACCTTTGACCTTGAGTTGTGACCTTGACCTTGAACCGACATGGCTGACTCATAGGTTCTGCACATCGTCTTGATGAGGTGATCATTTGACCAAAGTTTCATGAAAATCCTTCAAGGGGTTTAGAAGATAAAGAGCGGACACAAAATGTTACGGAAGGATGGAAGACGGAAGGACAGAAGTAGACCATTCCTATAATCCCCCACCACTCGTGGCAGGGGATTAAAAATATTACCAATGTTACAAATTAGTTTTTAACTATATGTACAATATTTTCCAGGAGATTTTACCGATTGAATACATGCAGTAATTTACTATTGAAGCAATCTGAATATAATATGAATCCCAGTGGTTTATATGACAAAACTTAATAACAGTTGTTGTCCAACATTATCTCTTATTACAATTTTGTTTAATGAGGCCACTGAACATCCTGCATTAAGGTGATTGACCCATAATGATAATTGGCAATTTCTGATTGATAAAATATTCTATGTACTTAAATTCCATTAATTTTACTTCATTTAATTATGTATGAGCTTTCAGCATTTCCTGCTTGTACGGGCTACACAATGGCTGCTTTTTTTTTGTTGGGTGAAGAGTCACACTGACAGATTTAAGGTCATATGGTGACTTTCCCAGCTTTTGATGGTGGCATCAGCTTCTGGAAACGGTTTAATTGTTCCGGGTCACTGTGACCTTGACCTTTGACCTACTAATCTCAAAATCAATAGGGGTTATTTGCTGGTCATGATCAACCTCACTATTAAGGTATAGGTCCATGTTTCGGAGAAAAAAATTCGAAAGTCATCAAGTCATAGAAAGAAAGCATTGTTTTACATGAAAATTTAACAGCATATAAAACATTTATATTATTCTACAAAACCATTGTCAATTTACTCATATATGCATTGAATTCCGGAAAGGGACTGCCTGAAGGGGCCACACTTCTGGACAGTTCAGCGCCTTTAAAAACTCACCATTTTTAAAAAGCTGTTATATATCTTCGTTTTGATGCATTTGCAACATCGTGCGAGTGTTTAAACTTTACATAAATAGGTAAAACATCATTTTTGACAATTGTTTACATTTATTTCTTTACAAATGGCATTCTTATTTAAAGGGGGACAACTCATTCAGAATATTTTAAGTATCCAACTCTGTCGGGCAGAACAGTTAAACATGTATTGGACAGATACGTTGTGTCTCAAGATGCTGTTCATTTACATAAAAAAATCTGTCATTTTGTGATATACTGCTAAACCTTAAGTTTCGTGATCCTAGGCTCAAGTATTCTCAAGTTATCGTCTGGAAACGGTTTAACTGTTCCAGGTCACTGTGACCTTGACCTTTGAACTACTGATTTCAAAACTCTTTTTTGAAAGACGGATGATCTCTGATGAAACGTTTTCAGTCAATCATTACAAAGGTAATGCTAAAAGTCAAAAACAATGACTACGACAGATGACAGACACAAACGGAACTCAATAGCTCACCTGCAGCACTTTGTGAGCTAAAAACTTTCCTGCATAAGCATCATCATTTAATTTAAATGCAGCCACACACAAATAGTTTTAGACTTTGATATATTTTGTAGCTTTAATCATGATGATTTCTCCTATTTAATACTTCAAATGGATTGAAATGGATAGGGAATTAAAATGCATCATGCAACTGTCACCATACACCAATCAATGGTCAATATATTGATAGGTGACAAGATAACAGTTACGGAATGCTTATTTTCTGTGCTTTACTACTGCAATTTATATTATTTTCTGACAAAGCATGAGTTTTAATTTCATGCACAGTTCTTCTATCAAAAACAATCTCTTCAGATATGATTTTCTTTCTCATTTATAATTTAAGTAAATATTATGACTTCATCCAGTCTAAAACTATACTGCTACTGTTAAATTTTGATGTGATTCTTTTTGTTATCATGTAAATTTATATAAAAAAAAAAAGTGACTGAGTATTGCAATGCAACAGAAGTACCCTACTGGAGGAAAACTTTGTTAGTCTTGTCCCTTGTGGTTGTTGGCAAATGTGTTAGTCAACCACATTAGAATCGTATGCAGTGAAACTGAAGCATTTGTGGACGGACCTACCAAATCTGCGCTAAAAGTGTATGGCTTTAAAAGTCCACCACTGAGCCAACCAGAAACTAGTCTAAAACACAAGGAATATTTGCTTGTAGTGGTAAGAAAATCCTACAATGCATATAAAAGTAATGGAGTGGAAACAAAATTTTATTTGACCTTAGTGACCTTGGCCTTTAATTGACAAGCATAGACCATGTGTTAACATAATTTATTGCCTCATCATAGGGAACGTTTGTGTTTAGCAATAAGATAACCCACCAATGCATATAAAAATTATGGAGCAGAAACAATTTTTACTCGACCATCAATAGTGACTTTGACTTATGACCTACAAGCATAAGTCATGTACATGCATAATCAACATATTCCCCTCTATTCACAGACCAAGTCTGATGAACCTAGCTTAAATACTTTTTGAGCGATTGCAGTATTCAGATGGACGGACAGACAGATGCAGGGCATTCCTATAGTCCCCTCCAGTGTTCCACTGGTAGGGGAGCAATAACTGTCCACCATATCTGAAGATAATCCTGGTCTAAAATTGACTTCTGCATTGACGCTGAATTCAGGGGTAAGAATGACTTATTTTAATTTGATCTGATAAAGTACATCATTCTGCTATTTTTGATATTTACATAATTTCAGATTGGGCAAATACTCGTTAAGCCGATTCAGAAGTCTTCTCTTTTTCTAGATCTGAATAGTCGCTCTCTAGTCAACTTTCTGGGGAAAAAACAGTACTTTAACATATGACAAGGTTGACATCCACCAACCTAGCGGGGTCTAAAGCCAAGTCATCCGAGTTGAGCGGCTGACACTTACATCACCAGTCTACCACTTACTTTTCTATTTTGATTTTCAATACTTACATCAGTAACACGTTCACTCTCTGATACTGAAACGCCATCATAGGCCTGGTTATTAAAAGTTTGTGTTCCTTCTAGTGTGTGTGCAGAGCCAGTTGTTAAGGAGCCAGTGAGTGACGTTTGTAATTCTGCACCTTCGTGTTCACTAGGAGGTGGACTACGTGGCTGACTTGGAGGTGCACTCCCCTCCCTGCTTGCCCCACTGGCCTCTTTGATTGATTCCCTAGATGAAGGGCGGGGTTCTGTCCCCGGGGAGCTTTTAGAGGGCGAAGATGATTGATGTACGGGCGAATCCATGTCAATGAGCTTACCAACCCTAGGGCCGGTGGGTGTGGGTGTTTTTTCCGGACTTGTTCTTTTAGCAGTCTCATTGTCTATGGTTACCCGTTCCACACTTGATTGTATCACATGTGATTTATCTGAAATTATAAAAATTATTACACATTGTAAAACCTTGGTTGTCTGGTTTTGTTTGATCTTTGGCTTACTTTCACTTTTTAACAGGATCTCAGTCATGTAACATTATACAAAAGTTATTTGCCCTTTGATCTGCAATTGTGACCTTGACCTTAGACCTGGCGACCTGGATTGTATGCTCTGTACATCGTCTTGAAGTGGTAAATATTTGTTGCTAGTTTGATGAAAATCTTAGTGGTTTAGAAGATTAGCGGACATAAATTTTCACTATATGCATATCTGACTTCAAAATACAATGTATGACATTAACGTTTGAACTTGGTGACCCAGGTTGAGTATGTTATCTTGGTGAGGTAAACAACTGATGAACTACTTTTATGTAAATCTTCCAAGTGGCTTAGAAATTTTTATATGGAACAGACATGAAATCAGGCTATTAGACCTTTGACCTCCAAGTGTGAACTTGATCTTTGTCCTAGTGACCTGGGTTGTGCATTCTGCACATTGTATTGATGAAGTTAACTATCAAATGATAGTTTAATGAAAATTTCCCTTCATTTAAGATGGAGCAGACACAAAGTTAAGCTATTTGACATTAAACCTCAAGTGTAATCTTGACATTGGACCTAGTGACCTGAGTTGTGCACTCTGCATGTTTGTCTTGGTGAGGTCAACAACAGCTGTTAGTTTTATGAAAATCTTTCAAGTGAATTAGATATAATGGAGCAGACATAAAATTAAGCTTTTTGACTTTTGACCGCCACATGTGACCTTGACCTTGAATCTAGTGACCTGGCTTGTGCACATCATCACGAAGAGATTAATTGAAGCTAGTTTTATGAAAATCTTCCCAGTGATTAAGAAGATATGGACCAGACATGAAGGACTGACTGACAGACGAACAGAGGGATGGACATGCGTGACTCCAATACAGCCCCCATATACTTTGTATGTCATATGTGGGGCTATAATAACAAAATGACCATAATGTACAATGAAATAACAAAACAGCACCAAAATATACCACTGACAAGACCTCCAAGATATCGGCATAAAGCCAACTACTACCATATCATTCCAAAGAAAGGAAATATAGCAGAAAGATGATCCAGTTAAGGAAAACAAGCACTTGGTATAATAGGGCAGTTTCAAGTTATCTCAGGGGATATAACCCTGTAGATATTAATTCTCAGCTATCACACTGATTTATAGCACTGTATTCAACTTTAATTCATTGTTACATTAATTACTCTTGGGGTTAATTTAACTGTCTTGGTATCAATTCTTACTAGGATGCTTTTCTAATAAAGAAGGTATGAAACTTGTAATTAAATTCAGATTCAACAGGAAGACGGAATAATGCCTTCCGATTCCAATGAGTTTTCAGCAACAAAATATTCATCTAGAACATTCTTCCAATACTCTGAAAGACTACAATTAGAAAAAAAAAAAAACAAGTTAAAACTCCCACTGGCCATGCTTTTATTACTTGTAAAGGAAGCTATAAACATGGATAAAATTTTCTCTATAGTGCAAAGGTTCTGAAGTGCTGAAGTGGGTCAATACATTTCATGCAAGAGCAAAAGAAACTGGGCCATTTACACTGAAACAGCCTGCGCAGTGTGAAATTTTAACTCAGATTTTTTTTTTTTAAATAAATATGAACTGGGTCCGAAGTTCTAATGCTAAGTATAGAGACATGTCTCTGACTGCATCTTTGCCAATTATGGTTGATTTTGAGACTGAGCTCAGAGTTAACCAATCAGATTCTTGAGATTTGAGACACATTTATTACTTTGTACTCAGGTGAACTCTCTTGTATTGCCTGTATGTGTATTATTAAGCTTCACAAAAACAGGTTTATTTTTTGTGTTTACCACGATTTTTGTCTGAGTGAAATACAAATGTTTCTAAATTAAAATTTATACATCTTAAAAACTAAAGATTTCTTTACCAACAGAGCTGGGTGTAGAAACAGGGGTCCTACTCCTTGATTTTGGCAATGCGGTTGGACTTCCGGAGGCTTTTTGGCTGTATCGACTACCGGACCTTTTGATGGCGGAGGAGGCTTCCATTGACGATTTGAACCGTTTGAGCACTTCATCATCACTGTCACTTGACGTCTCATCTTCATAAGCATACGCTGCTCCTGAAAAAAGAAAAAACTGGAATTTCAAAACCAAGCCAAATGTAAACCAATGATATGAATTGCTTTCTAATTCTTCCAAAAAATATGGGTTGGTCGGAAATAAATTTGGCATGGGGTACATCATGAGTAGTCTCCTCTTAGCAAGAAAAAGGGACAGAACTCCAAAGTTAAATCTTTCCCTTATATACTCTTCTGGGATAAAATTGGACAAATATCATTTTGGGGTCAGTAGGTCAAATGTCAAGGTCAAATATTTCTAATTGTAAGTTTGATTTGTTTCCCATTATTCCTACCTCTAATGCCTGCCCTAGTTCAGAAAAGATTGATTTAAATGTTATATCCCACCAGAGATGTAAAATGTAAGAGTTAAGAGAACCTATACTAATGAAACCTTTCTAGATGATTACATCACATCATAAAACTGTTAAAGGCAAGAAAACAAATCTGTGTCTGCAAAAAATAATTATGTTTTATCAATATAAATTCTGGGGGTTATTTTAACATGAAAGAAATGCATTACTTTAATGCAGAAGCATTTTTTGCTTATCTTATTATAATGCTGCCTTCATATGATGGCATAATTTTATGCAATATTTCGGTGGCAACCGAGAAAATTTTAAGCCTGTTTCATGATATATAAAATCAGGACAGATTTATACAGTTCCAAGTGGCAATATTTGGCTGATTTCAAAACTCAACCTACATTTTATAGAGATAAACATGCTGTATGAGTATGATCTAGTACCAAGAAAAAGATACTTTAACCTTACCCTGCTGAATTTCTATAATGAACTTGTCCATCTTTCAATTTGGACAGTACCATTAACTGTTAAAAGGGGTGCTTACCAAAAATATACTGACTGAATGGCGAACAGTGCAGATCATGATCAGACTGCAGGCTGATCATGATCTACACTGGTTGCAAAGGCAGAATAAATCGTGTTCAGCATGGTAAGCCTCAGCCTGCTAATAAATGAGCAAGAACAAATAATTTTTGCAAATCTGAGTAATTTTAGGGCAATTAAGATGATCTATCTGGTTATCAATCTTGGTAGAGACATTATGCTCATAAACATTCTGGCCAAGTTTGGTTAAAATTTTATAAGTACTGCTCAAATCAGAGAGCAAACAATTTTTGTGGCAGCTGTCCATGTCCCTTTACCAGGTGCTAATAAAATTAATTCTTGTCCAGTGTATGGAAGCAGGGAGACTTTGAAGTGTTTGGCTGTAAAAAAAAAAAAAAGTTTACAGTAAAGATTATTGCCAAATTTTCTTTTTTATTTTAGATCACAGACCTTCCCCTTTTATTTTCTTAAAAGAAAATAACACCTCTTTCATAATTAAGTTACCTGCTGGGCTACTGGGAGATTAGACATAATCATTTATATATTTATAAAGTATATTTTGATAAATACAGTGCATGCACTTGCGTAAAACACCAAACTCATAGTTGAATTTATACTAAAAACATATACTGGTACATTTGTATTTTCAAAAAAACGGTCTTCTCTTCATGTCTTAGAGTTTCTCTAAAAGTTTAAAACTTACAAACGACCCAATGAAGTACTTAAAATTGACTGTGTCTGACCTGAATTACTAAGCACTTCTTCCAGTTTAGTAATAATTACTTTAAGTTAGCATGCCACAGTCAAACACTTTTTGGCTTTGATTTCATTAGTTCGCTAAGTTTTATGAATTTTTTATTTCTGTTCTTGTAGATTATTGTACACAAATAGTAAAGTATCATTCCCTGTGGTTTACAAACATAGTTCCTTGGCTGTGTACTACAAAACTCATTTATTATTTAAAGTATACTTTTTTAAGGTCACGTCTAACTTATAGAAAGGGTGATTAAAGATGAAAAGGTAAATGGATATATTGTCGATTCTTTAAAGATATATTATGTTGATTTTTTTACTAAATATTTTATCACTAGATATTAACATTAACTGTAGAAAGTCCAAATAAAACATATTAAACTTTGCTAAATGTACAAAACTGTGATATGTAGATCTTAAATCAAAATGTCATCAAGTTAGGGATTTATTATAAAAAACTGCCAGTTCTTTTAGTGGTAGGACACATTCATACTGTGTTAAGCAAATACCTTTATTAAGTATACTTTTAACCTTATATACTGTCTATACACACAAACATGTTTATTCCATGTTTATTTATTTATTTATTTTATTTTGTTGGGTTTAACGTCGCACCGACACAATTTTAGGTCATATGGCGACTTTCCAGCTTTAATGGTGGAGGAAGACCCCCGGTGCCCCTCCGTGCATACTTTCATCACGAGCGGGCACCTGGGTAGAACCACCGACCTTCCGTAAGCCAGCTGGATGGCTTCCTCACGTGAAGAATTCTACGCCCCAAATGAGGTTTCGAACCCACATCGATGAGGGGCAAATGGTTTGAAGTCAACGACTCTAACCACTCGGCCACGGAGGCCCCCTATTCCATGTTTAGATACTGTGTAATAATTGTTCATATTTTTTTCAAATATGAATTTTGGACATAGTGTAACTTTAAGAAAGTGGCTCAGATGTTTTACATGATTTTTTTTTTATTCTCAGGGGCTAGAAATACATTGTTAATGTTCTAACAGGAAACGGTATGAATCTGTCAATTTTCTATTTATTTTTGCTGACAACTTAAAAGCTATTTCACGGTGTGTCCTGCACGATATTTCAAAAAGTATCAAGCAGTAAATGGAGCCCCGAGCGTTGATACCGTTAAATTGCTGAACATATAAACTAGTAATAAATCTTCCAGCCATCAATATTATATGAAACAATATCACTTTTAGATACAAGTCTGGAATATTTTGGGAAAATGTATCTACAAAATCTACAAAATTTATTTCCAAGTTCAAATTGGTTTTGAGAAATGCCTATGGGCGATATGACTGTGTCACTTCAATAATATAAACATTGCTGCAGAAATAGCAAAAACAAATAAGTCAGTGAATACACCCGAGTGTCGTAACTTTCTAAAAATTACTTCTCTGTACTGGAAAGCAATTACTTTCAAACTGGGTTGGAACCTCAAAGATGTACAATATTTGTTTGTGTTTTTATAAAATGATTTTTATAGTTATATGCATAAACATAATTTTTGTAACAGAAAATCATTGCTGTATTTCATTATTGTTCTTGTTTTATTATGTATTTTAAACTTTATACAGTTGAGCCCCAGAAATGTAGTTGTTGGTGAAAAAAAAACAACAAGGCACAAAATTAATTGGCCTAAATCGCTTACCTAAGCAGGACCACTCACACTGCTTTTCAATCAAGCTTGGTAAACATCTATGAAAAAAAAAGTGTATTGTATTTTTTTCTCCACTCTTAGCTCTTGTGACCCATAAATGCTGTCAAGCGAAACCATCAGGAGATCCTTGCAAGGATGCTTCTGACCAAGTTTGATGAACATCCAGCAAGTGGTGACAGGAGAAATTCTTAAAATTAAAATGCTAACAGTCAACAACAGGAAACTGATACGGGACACAACACGACAAAAATAGCTCAGCTTGCAGCAGCTATAAACAAGAACAAACACTAGAGCTATCACTAAATGTGACTAATACTCCATAACTGCTTTGTCAGGGTAAAGAAGAAACTATCTCAATAAAAAATATGAAGATTTCTTCTTAAAAATAGAGATAGGGGCAAGAGCAGTGGGCTTGGAGGTGGCGAGGGTTACTTTTTCATTTGTCAATGGGATGGATGTTCAGAAACTGTCTATAACAAAATTGAAAATTCACTTAACATTTAGCCAAACCAATCCTATGCAAGCACTCATGGTAACAGCACTTACACTCATAAAACTTAACTATACTATAGAAGACAATAAAGAAAATTCTGGATACGAAGTAACACGGCTCTACGACTGTACAGGAGAAAAGAATTTGGTTTAATAATAGGAAGAAAAATTGGGCTCACTGACACCAAATCAATATTAACAAAATGAAAAAGGTTTTAGTTTTACCTACACTTATTTGGTATATATGATTACAGCAATATTCCACTTTCAGTGTATCATGTAAATGACGGTCCGATGAGTTTTCACGAGTATTATTAAATACGAAGAGACAAAGTCCATTTCTTATTCAGAAGTAAAGTAGAGTAGATTATAGTAATTCTCCAACAAAGTATAACAACCTTTTACAATGATTGAATATTTCGGCTATTATTTTTGAGGAATTGGTCTTTCGCTGGGAACTCTAGATAATTGGTATGGCATTTTCTAGCACGAATAATTTCCCTCAAGAGAACAACAGAAACCTGTTTTCCAACAGGCAATTCTGCCTTAATTTAATGTGGTCCTTTCTGGAAAAAAAAACTATCTTATATCATGAAGTTTTCTGTATTAGTTTAACAAATATATAGGTACTAAGTTACAAATTGAAAAGCTATTTCTATCATGTTTTGAATTAAATATTTTAAAAACTAAGATATACTTTTCCAGTCGTATGAAACACATTATTCAATTTTGCATCTCCCATGCATGTTCATTGAATAAACTATTAACAGTGAGTCTGTTTATAGTTGTCTAGGGTTTCTCTTAAGGAAGAGAGAAAAAAGAACAATGAAGTGTTATTACCTACAAGATGGATGTGAAATTTTGACATAATGTCTGAAATGGTTAAAACATGATATTGTACTCTTTGAAAAACTTTAGCCAAATTTTCTAAGTTAAAAAGGGGCATTACTCTGGAAATACTGCAGGCAGAGTTACACATCTTGTGACACTAATATGAGCAAGTACACTCAAACCCCATTAGATCTGCGTGTCTCAAACTTTGGACCCCGTCGACAGCATTATAAAGGGGTCAGAGTGTACAGTTACAATTTCTTCATTGGACTTACTCAAAACTTTCTAGGTTAAAAAGGGGCATTATTCTGGAAATATTGCAGGTAGATTTATGCATTTTGTCACACTAATTTACACCAATGTCACTATGATCAAGTACCATAAGTTTCAAATTAATACTTTAAGTTATATAAATGAAGAAGACATTGGACTTTATAAAAACTAAAAATTCTAAGTTTAAAAGGGGCATAATCCTGAAAATATTGCAGGAAGAGTTACACAATTTGTCTGTCACTGTGCAAGTACAGCAAGTTTCAAATTGAATATCTTAAGTAATGAAGAAGCTATTGGACTTCCATAAAAACTTTATCCAACACAGACGCCAACACTGGGGCGAGTGTTATAGCAGCTAATTATTGCTAAAAACAGAAAAAATAATACCCAAATATTAAATATTTTTCTATTTTTCAGGGCACTGTGAGGCAAATCAGTTAAAATGTAAATAATGGACTTACTTGTAATCATTTTAAATGAGCCGCACCATGAGAAAACCAACATAGTGGCTTTGCGACCAGTATGGATCCAGACCAACCTGCACATCAGGATCCATGCTGTTCGCTAACAGTTTATCTAATTGCAATAGGCTTTGAAAGCGAACAGCATGGATCCTGACTGCGCAGTCTGGTCTGGATCCATGCTGGTCACAAAGGCACTATGTTGGTTTTCTCATGGTGTGGCTCAAATATAGTTTACAACATGCAGAATCATTAATATGAAACCCTTAATAGATTCAGAATACCTCAAAGGTTGTGGCATAAATGTCTATTTGCCTCAGTTGTATTAGCATGTTGCCATTTTATGATCATTATGGTATGGTTTTTCTATCATCACATAATTTGCTTGGTTGCAGGGATAACAGAATGTTCCTGCTTGGAAGTTGTATAATATGTACACTTACCAGATGTAAGGGACTGTGCTTTCAGTATTTCACTTCAACCTGGACAACTGTGTTAGAAAATCAAGACAATCTATCCTTACAACACTTTACCTCGCTATGGGAAATCATGGTCAATAGGACCTTTTCCCAAAAGTCAGTTATCAAAGCTTATTTACCTTAATGGAATTGGATGATAAGTCATTTTCCTACACAGTAATCAAAAGTAAACCTAATTTCCTTTGATTCAATCTTTATAATCAGGAAATTGTTCTAATTACTGGTCACACGTCAACTCAATAACACATCAACCTGTCCTCCCTAGCTCGGTAAACATTGACCTTTACCCTGCTAAATTTCTAAAATGGACTGGTCCATCATTCAATTCGGGCAGCACCACTTATTTTAAAAAACTGAACAGCAAACAGTGCAGACCATGATCAGAGCTGAGCCTGCACGGAAGTTTAGGCTGATCTTGGTCTGCACTCAGGCCGCAACTTTTTTTTAGGGCAAATCACTTGCTGCCAGCAGGCTAATGGTTAATTAAGGTAAAGCAGTATATCACCAAACCACAGAGAAAATACCTTTACCAACAATCACCATGATTAATACATGTTGTACAGTACTGTCCCATGTAACTGGGTATTTAAAATATCCTCCAATAGTTGTCCCCCTTTCAAAAAGAATGGCATTTGTAACAAGAGGGCCATGATGGCCCTATATTGCTCACCTGTTATCATTGCACTTGAGGACAAGAAGGTACTCAGAAAAAATATCTAATTCCAAAGGACAGGAACAACAAAGGGAAGAAATTTAACCAAAAAGAAAAAAAAATTCTTACAAGGTACAGATACGTCAAAATACACCTAAAAACTGGAGGTACCATCCATGTTGTACCACAGAAAAGTGGTCTCGGTTTTTCCCTACGGCCGATAATAATAAAGTTACTAAAAATAAGCTATTTATAGTAATGTAAAAGGGAAGTAATTAAAAAAAAATTATTGTAAGTGAACAAAAGAAGAATCTGCCAAATAAATCTGTTGACATGAATGAAATTTCAGATCAGTATCTTCATTAGTTACGGAGATATACCTATTTTAATTAGAAATAAAGGGAGGTAATTTGACATAAAATCAGTCCATAGTTATCTACTCTGATTGTCTCAGTCCAACTAATGACAATAATGAAATTTCAAATAAGTCCTATAAGTACTTACTGATATAAATCCATTTTGATTACAATCAGGGGAGGTAATCAGATATAAAATAACTCTGGAACATACGATTGGATCTGGTTCATTATGGAATCCAAGATTTAATGTTGTTGAAGATATTTTTGAAGTTAGTATCAAATAAAACCTAAAATGAAGTCTCTATATGGCTCCAAAGCCAAAATAGCCAATTTTGGACCTTTAAGGGGCCATAACTCTAGAACCCATGATGGAATCTGGCCAGTTCAAGAAAGGAACCAAGATCTTGTGTTGATACAAGTTGTGTGCAAGTTTGGTAAAAATCAAATCATAAATGAAGCTGCCATTGTGCAGACAAGGTCAAAATAGCTAATTTTGGCCCTTACAGGGGCCATAACTCTGGAACCCATTATGGGATCTGGCTGGTTCAAGAAAGGATCCAAGATCTTATGGTGACACAAGTTTTGTGCAAGTTTGATTAAATTCAAATCATAAATGAAGCTGCTATTGTGCAGACAAGGTCAAAATAGCTAATTCTGGCCCTTTCAGGGGCTGTCACTCCTGAACCCATAACTCTCGCCAGTTCAAGAAAGGAACCAAGATCTTATGGTGATAAAAGTTGTGTGCAAGTTTGGTTAAAATAAAATCATAAATGAAGCTGCAATTGTGCATACAAGGTCAAAATAGCTAATTTTGGCCCTTTCAGGGGCCATAACTCTGGAACCCTAAAGGAATCTGGCCAGTTCAAGAAAGGAACCAGGATCTTATGGTGATACAAGTTGTGTGCCAGTTTGGTAAAAATCAAATCATAAATAAAGCTGCTATTGTGCAGACAAGGTCAAAATAGCTAATTCTGGCCCTTTCAGGGGCCATAACTCTGGAACCCATAAAGGAATCTGACCAGTTCAAGAAAGGAACCAAGATCTTATGGTGATACAAGTTGTGTGCCAGTTTGGTAAAAATCAAATCATAAATAAAGCTGCTATTGTGCAGAAAAGGTCAAAATAGCTAATTTTGGCCCTTTCAGGGGCCATAACTCTGGAACCCATCATGGGATCTGGCCAGTTCAAGAAAGGAACCAAGATCTTGTGGTGATACAAGTTGTGTGCAACTTTGGTTAAAATAAAATCATAAATGAATCCACTATCATGCAGACAAGAAATTGTTGACGCACGTACGGACGGACGGACTGAGGACAGACGACGGACGAAGGGTGATCACAAAAGCTCACCTTGTCACTATGTGACGGGTGAGCTAAAATCATAAAAATAAACAATTGATAAAAACTACATTTAACCCAGTTGTGTGAAATTTCAGCACTGAGACACTATTGCAAATGCATCAAAACGAAGATACATATCAATGCTTTGAAAATGGTTTGTTTTGAAGTGTGGGACTTTTATGCAGTCCTTTTCTGGAATTCAATGCATATATCAGTAAATTGACAATAATTTTATACTGCAATGTACATATTTTAGATGCTGTTTAATTTTCATGTAAAACAACTCTTTCTTTTTACTATTTGGTACTGTGCGTTTTATTCGACCTGGTGGGGCGGAGTTAATCTCTGACTTATGCAAATAATGGTCATCTCGAAAAACAAGCAAAATAGGTAGATCAATAGAGTAAAAATGTTTAATTCCATAATCTTTCTGAAACCAATGACTAAAATTCAATGCTACATTGGTTACGTTGTAAAGGAGATTGCCATTGAATAAGAAATCAGCGTAGCATGATGCACGTGCATTACAGTTTGCGGAGGTTGCCAAATCCACTACATACCCTGCACAATAATGCAATGGACCGTCGCAAAACCAGCTCCACCAGGTCAAATAAAACTCACACACTTGAAAAATTGGTACAAGATGAAATGAAAATTTTGCACCCCTTTGAAAAATGTATACACTACAACAAGAATGTTTTGCAATTCTTTTTAAAATCTTCAAATGATAAAATGACAATTTTGCAGTCCTTTGGAAAATATTTAGACCTCGAATTGTATGTTTTGCAATCCTTTGAAGAATTTATTTTTGTTTGTTTGTTTTAGGTTTAGTCATTACTTTAGTGCCGTTTTTCAACAGTATTTCAGATATGTAACGGGGGGCAGTTAACCTAACCAGCATTCCTGGATTCTGTACCAGTACACCAGTCTTCTCTGTAAGTAACTGCCAGCTTCTCCGCATGAATCAGCGATGGAGGACGAATTATTTCAGACACAATGTCTTCTATCAAATTGTCACAGAGAACATACGCCTCGCCCAGGTATTGAACTCACAATCCCCTGATCCGTAGATCTGCACTCTCCTTATAATTGATCTAAGTAGACGTGCTTTTGAAAAATTTGTACATGATAAAATGTACATTCTGCAATCCTGCAAATGAGAGTTATTAAGCGGACACTGTCATACTCATACGAGAGAACTGATTAGTTACAAGAACAAAAATATATCTGTACTATATATACATATACATGAATAAAATATTTGACTATAACACAAACCTGACTGACTTATTGATTCTCCATCACCTGCACTGCGAGGCGTCTCGGGAATCTTAATTTCTTTTAATGCTGTAAGCTCGGAATCTTTTTTCCCAGGAATATCACTGTCTTTCCGAGGCTTGCTTGACCAACAACATGTACACAGATATCTCGGCGATATATCAATTCGAAACAATTTTTTTCGAAACATTGTCATATAATATATTAACAATTGCTTCTCTATTGACTCACTCCAATAACAAGCATAGATTTTATATTTACTGATTATAAAAAGTATTCATACACAAAAAATATCCTTATCAAAAGTATGTTAATCACATGTGGTAAACTTCCACTTTAAAAAGACGAAATTGACAACACCAGACAGACAATCTCCTGGTATAAAAGTTTCGTCTCCTATTTCAACAAAATTAAAAAATTGCAGCATGATTTCACCGCCCAGTAAGATAACGGAAAGCTTAGTTATTAATAGATTATGCAATAAAATCTTTGCTGATTATATGATAATACCACTTTCATAAACATCCATAGAAACAAGCATTTTATTGCAACACAAGCAATAATCTTCCATAAGACTTTTTAAAAGAGAAGAGAAAAAGAATATTTCATCATCGGCGATAATTAATCGAAAATGATTTTCAACTCATCCCAGAATCCTAACAGACATAACAGTAACCAGTTATATATATAAACCATATCTAATATATTTGCTAAAATAAAAATTTCAGTCTTTTATAGCAACATATATGCACCTACACTGCTGCATCATTGCACAAACGGCAAAAATGATAACAGAAAGTTTTGAAAATCCATACAGATATAAATATCACTTTTACCAATATCCGCTATTGTAAGTCTTTTACCGTAAGAAAAGCAACAGGTTTTCAGAAACTACAAAGTATATTTCAACCAGCACAAACAATTTCACAACCAGTGATAACAGAAACTGATATTCAAGTCTGTATTATCATCCCAGAATCTTACTAAAAATCAAAGTAACCAATTATATTTTTACTGGTATAAATATCAGCTAAAATCAAAAATTCAGTCTTTCACAGCAACATCTCAGGCCAAATACACTGCTGCACAATTTCACCTCCAGCAAAAAGGGTAACAGAAAATGACTGAAAATTCCATAACATCTGTTCCAGTCATAGTACAACTATTATCCAATATCCATTGAAAATAAGTCTTCTTCTGCAACAAAAGCAAGTCTTTCCGAAGCCTGGACAAACACTGATATTATTGAACAAGTGAAAATGATTTCACCATCAGAGATATCGTCAACTCTGTACAGTCTCAGAAACTGACAGACATATTCCTACCCTATGATATAACAACTATTATCAATATAACTGCGAATGGCTGCAGTTCAATAATTCATCATACAATTATATATATCAAATAATAGATAATATCATGTATCTAATTCGACCAATTATTTTTTCATTATATTAAATAGGCAGCCATGTTCGGATAGAAAATATCTTCCATCCTGTGAAATTATGCTCACATTTTCAATGCAGTGAACAAATCACTTAGAATAATTTACAAATCACATAGGATATTGTGTCAGCTGAGAAAATCTATGTAAATATTATCATCTTTTTATTTTCACATTTAGTGTGTATTTTGTACAGAAAGAAAACAACTTTTACTTTTGTGTAAACAACATTGGTGCAATAATATCACTAACGAACCTTTCCGCGAGATTGTGACGTCATTCACCAAAAAAAAACAAAAACAAAATGGCATCTTTAAACAAACTTCTTTATAAATCTTCAATCAAAACTCTAGAAGAACATTCGACAATTTTCTCACAATAAAGATCAAAACTGAATTGACAAAACTGTGGTTTTTTCTTGGAATTTTACGATTTAATGTGGGCGGGTCTTTTTGGCTGTTTTATCTACTTATTTCAAAGATAAGTAGTGGAAGATTTATTACCCTATTTTCTTATATTATGATTTCATAATAAACTATTGTAAAAATGTTAAAATAAGGACAGGACATTATTTCTTTTGCGATATACAGGTGTAAACCACAATGGAACTTCCAGCAAACCCATGTATTTTTTATGGCCTCCGTTCTGTCAGTAGATAAAATGTAAATATTTCCTTGATATATAACTGGTTAACCAATATCAAATAATAAACATGTTCATACTGATTTGCTAAACTGCCATATTGTCTTAAATGAACAGTAAATAAAATAGCAAAGAAAACTTGTCACAGTGAGACACAAAATTTGCATAATATTAAACTCAGCTTTGATCAGAACATGCAAGAATGTACCAATTACAGCATCTAGGCACAAAGTTATCCATCTGTAAAGATGTAAACTTCTGTTTAAAGCACTTCAAACAGATGTTCCACATCAAATGACATTATGAGTACTATCAACATTCAAGCGGAACTTCATTTAACACTGATGACTTTTCCTGGTATGTAATTTTTCCTTACATGCCAATAAGTGTACATAATTTGAGGCTGATAAAAATATGTCTGTGAAATTTTACTGAAAAAGTAATTTCTTTTACCGAGACTCCATCATTTCTGCAGGGCTTGAGCTAGGGAGCGACTTGAGCAAAATAGTCGCTTTGTAGCTCCCGACTTCGCTCTAATCTAACATCAAATTCTATTCATAAAAACATAATTATTTTCATGGATTTTCGTGGTTGTGTTAGCAACAAAATGAAATTCCCTACAGAAGTATAAAATTCCTAAACCTTTTTTAGCTTTAAATGTAAAGTCTTTAAATTTAGTAGACTCAAAACCACAAAATCAAATGATGACACAGTTTAGGCAACCCGCAATTTAATACTCATTCAATATGAAATCAGAGCTTAGATTCATGAGAAAAAATGGTTTGAAAATTACAGGTTATTAGCTTTGTATTGAGAAATATGGACGAGTTCTGCATTATTACACACAGACACATGGGGGTATCAATTAGTCAGTTAACTTATTCTTGTCCTTAAATATTAAATCTTATCAACTTTAAAAAAAAAAACATTTTCGAAAGGTATGAACACAACACTATGATATAGAACTAGACACTATCTGGAAGAACATGAGAGAAGAGGCCAGTTTCCCTTTTAATGCTGAGCACCAAGCAAGGGAGCTACTGGTACCATTTTTCAGGTCTTTGGTATGACGCAGCCGGGGATCAAACCCAAGACCTCCCACACTCGAAGCAGATGCTCTAACACTAGGCTATCGAGGCTATGACCTTTGACCCCTAAGTGGGACCTTGTCCTTGAAGCGAGACATCCAAAACGTGCTCGATGTGGTGAACATTTGTGTCAAGTTTCTTTGAAATCCTTCAAGGGGTTCAAGAGTTATAGAGAGGACACGAAATTGTTAACGGACGGATGGACAGACGGACACCGGGATATAACATAATACGTCCCTTTGGGTGTATAAAAATGGTGACATTTTTTCAAAATATTCTTGTTTTGGTTCTGATTAATTCTCCTTATTTTTCGAATAGTCGAGCTAAAAATGCTGACCAAGTGCTTTGATTATTTCTTTTAATACTTACAACCACACCATTTACAAAAGGCAGAAACGAAAATTTTGCCAAAGTGACTGGATTATTCCCTTTATTGCAGCAACAACTCTATTTGCAACATGCAGAAATGAAAGCACTGCCGAAGTATTTTGATTGTTTCTCTTAATTGCATTCACACCATGGACAAAAAGCAGAAATGAAGCAATGTCAGAATGCTTAGATTTATATTTATTTCATCCTCACTATTTGCATCAGACAGAAATGAAAATGCTACAGATTAAACAAAATAATCTGATTTTATCGCATTATGTTACATTCCAATAACAGTGATTGAATGTTTAAGGTACAATCAATCGGATAGCTCCAAACCTTTAAAAACTCACCATTATCAAAAAACTGTTAGATCTCTTCATTTTAATGCATTTGCAATAATGTCCCAGAGCTGAAATTTCACATAACTAGATGGAATGTAGTTTTCAGCAATCATTTATTTTTCTTTCTTTACAAATGGCATTTATTTTAAGGGGAGACAACTTTTTGAGAATATTTTAAGTATCAAGTCATATTGGAGAGTATGGAAGAACATGTACTGGACAGGTAGATTGTTAATAAACATGTTACTTATTTATAAATAGAGAACGATAACGAAAACATTATCGGAAAAGTCGATTATGTCTTTATTGGTAATTCAGGGTTTACTTCATGGTAAATCAGGGTTTTCTTTATAGTCAATACGATTCAAAAGTAGTACAACTATTTTGTCACGGATAATGGTTTCACTTCCCGATTCCCCTTTTCTCAATTGTAACTTTGAACATGTTATTGTTACAAATACCATGCGAGAATAGTACCTAATATTTCTGTGTTTTGATAATATACTCCTAAACCTTAATTTCGATAAAGTATTGAACACAAAACAAACAAGAGCTGTCTGATGACAGCGCGCTCGACTATTCGAAGAAATGATTGAAGAATGGGGTCAAAATATTTCCACGGATATTCAGACAAAAGAAATAAATAGATTAGACAAACAATGTTCCTGTATTACTTTGATTTCGATAAGTCTTGCACTAAATGGCAATATATGAGCCAAAAAGGGCCATAATTCAGCCAAAATAGTTATGTACTCTTGCCTACAGATGGAAATCATAATGATAAACAAGTGTTCAAAGTTTAAAAGCCATATGTCAAATAGTTTTGACAAAACATGGACTTGTATGAAAACAGAACCAATTACAAAGTCCAAAAAAGGGCCATAATTCAGCCAAAATAGATGACAGAGTTATGTTCTCTTACCTACAGATAGAGACTATTATACTAAACAAGTGATAAAAGTTTAAAAGCCATAATAATGTCAAACACTTTACAAAAAATATGAACTGATTCGAAAAACTTAACCAAAATTTCTAAGTCAAAAGGGGCCATAATTCAGCCAAAATCTTTGATGGAGTTATGTACTCTTGCCTATAACTGGACATGGTGATGGTAAACAGGTGTTGAAAGTTTCAAAGCTTTATCTCAAAAGACTTTGTCAAAATATGAACTGGTACGAAATATTAACCCAGATTTCTAAGTCAAAAAGGGCCATAATTCAGCCAAAATCCTTGTTGGAGTTATGTGCTCTTGCCTATAACTGGACATGGTGATGGTAAACAAGTGTTGAAAGTTTCAAAGCTTTATCTCAAAAGACTTTGTCTAAATATGAACTGGTACGAAAAACTTACTAAGATTTCTAAGTCGAAAGGGGCCATAATTCAGCCAATATTCCTGATGGAGTTACATACCCTTGCCTATAGCTGGCCATGGTGATGGTAAACAAGTGTTGAAAGTTTCAAAGCTTTATCTTAAAAGACTTTGTCTAAATATGAACTGGTACGAAAAACGTAACCAAGATTTCGAAGTCGAAAGGGGCCATAATTCAGCCAAAATCCCTGATGGAGTTATGCACTCTTGCCTATAACTGGCCATGGTGATGGTAAACAAGTGTTGAAAGTTTCAAAGCTTTATCTTAAAAGACTTTGTCAAAATATGAACTGGTACGAAAAACTTAACCATAATGTCTAAGTCAAAAGGGGCCATAATTCAGCCAAAATCCTTGATGGAGTTATGTGCTCTTGCCTATAACTGGCCATGATGATGGTTAACAAGTGTTGAAAGTTTCAAAGCTTTATTTCAAAAGACTTTGTCAAAATGTGGACTGGTACGAAAAACTTAACCAAGGTGTGACGCCGACACCGACACCGACGCCGACGCCGTGGTGAGTAGGATAGCTCTACTTATTCTTCGAATAGTCGAGCTAAAAATTAAACTCAAAAGATGGCAACTGCCGTACATCAGGAGCACGAATCCCTTGTAAAATCATGAGCCAACTGTTTCTCTTAGTTTGTCTCATATGAAATGAACACAAAGTTATACCAACAATGTAAACTTCTTTATTGTATTACAGTGAGGTGACGTTCTCACTTTAGTCTCGCCATAAGTGATTTTAATCTCTAGAGAAAACTTCCCAATTTGTATCCAACCCATCTCCCTTTTAGTCATGTCACAGCTAAAAGCTTTTATTTTTTCCCTTATATGCAGTACAGTTCATACATAATATACTCATTCTCAAAAGTTTTTCTCTAATTTTAGACTGTTATTCACCGTAGCAATCATTCTGTTGCTCTGGACAGTCGGAAAAATATGAAATAGTTTTCTATCTTTCCTTTGAAATGACCAAAGAACATCATTAAATAGATTCAGTTTAAGTGTCTCCTTTATCTAATACCATTTAATAGTTTTTAGACATCCCAATATGTTGTTTATGTAATTAAAGGGAGGTAAATTGAAAACATTGTAAGTTTGAATATCAATACTCCTTCTAATGCTAACACAATGGATTTTTTATTGTTTGGATTTTGTTCTTATTCTGTTTACAAAACTTACAAAGTAATGTTAATTAGTTCCATGGCACATTTATCAGTAAACAAGAGGGCCATGAAGGCCCTGTATTGCTCACCTGACCTATTGACCTAAAGATCATCAAGATAAACATTCTGACCAAGTTTCATTAAGATATGGTCATAAATGTGGCCTCTATGGTGTTAACTAGTTTTTCCTTTTATTTGACCTAGTGACCTAGTTTTTGACCCCACATGATCCAGATTCAAACTTGACCTAAAGATCATCAAGATTAACATTCTGACCAAGTTTCATGAAGAATGTCATAAATGTGACTTCTAGATTGTTAACAAGCTTTACTTTTTATTTGACCTGGTGACCTAGTTTTTGAACCCTCTTGACCCAAATTGGAACTTGACCTTAAGATCATTAAGATTAATATTCTGACCAAGTTTCATAAAGATATGGTCATAAATGTGGTCTCTAGAGTGTTCACTAGCTTTTACATTTGATTTGATCTGGTGACCTAGTTTTTGACCCCACATGATCCAGCTTGAAACTTGACCTAAAGATCATCAAGATTAACATTCTGACCAAGTTTCATGAAGATACAGTCATAAATGTGACTTCTAGATTGTTAACAAGCTTTACATTTGCTTTGACCTGGTGACCTAGTTTTTGACCCTACCTGACCCAGATTCGAACTTGACCTTAAGATCATCAAGATTAACATTCTGACCAAGTTTCATGAAGATACAGTTATAAATGTGGCATCTACAGTGTTAACAAGCTTTTCCTTTAATTTGACCTGGTGACCTAGTTTTTGACTCCAGATGACCCAATATCAGAGTCTTTCAAGATTTTACTGAGGGTAACATTCTGACCAAGTTTCATTAAGATTAAGCCAAAATTGTGACCTCTCGAGTGTTAACAAGCTTTTCCTTTGATTGGACCTGGTGACCTAGTTTTTGACCCCAGAAGACCAAATATCAAACTCGTCCAAGATTTTATTGAGGGTAACATTCTGACCAAGTTTCATTAAGATTAGACTAAAATTGTGACCTCTAGAGTGTTAACAGTCGAACTGTTGACGATGGACGACGGGCAACAACGGATAACGGACAAGGGTGATCACAAAAGCTCACCTTGAGCACTTTGTGCTCGGGTGAGCTAAAAAGGGTGTAAACTTGATGAAAATGGGAGTTATCTGAAACACAGAAAACATAGAATGGGTGTATTATAATTATACATTTTGATTAAAACAGACCCTGAATACTATGTATTAACAAATCTTCTTTTTCTTCAAAAATACACCAAACCAAACTTCTGATGGTCAGTATATCATGTAATAAGTGGAACTGCTGCTGAAAAAACGCAATGAGTTACCTAATGACCAAGAAAATATATTGTAAATAAGTATGTAGTTCTGCTGATGAGATTAGGCAGGACATTCTCAAATCCCTTGCCTAAAGTTATCATCCACATTGTCATCCTGAAATATCAGACTGACAACTTTACATGCTATATAACAATCCTCTAATATTTTAGGACTCTATGTCAAGTACATTTTGAGATACATATGCCCTTAATGCGTATTTTTCACTAAATGAAGGGCAATAACTCTGGTCTTGCAGAGAGAAATAAAAAAAAAACTTGTGTGCATAAAGTCACATGCTGAATAGTATTCCTACAAGGTTTCATGACGCTTAGGGGAAATATTTTTAAGATACATGCAAAACAAATTTTTAGGCACTTCAAGTGTATAATACTATACTAAGTCAAAGACCATAACAATGAAAAAACAACGAAATGTTATGATTATTAATTTTATTCGAGTCCAATATAAAATGTAGACAGAGCTGTTCGTAAAACACGTATGCACCCCCTCCCCATGATGGGCTGTACTATTTTCAGTCATATGATCACTATGACCTTGACCTACTAAACCCCAAAACACTAGGGATCATCTACTTTATAGCAAATCATGCTATCAAGTTTGAAGACACTGGGTCAAGTGGTTCTGGAAACAGTTTTTAAGGTTCAGGCCCCTGTGAACTTGACCTTTCCCTTTCTGACCCCAAACAAACAATAGGTGTCATCTACTTCATAAGTCCAATTATGCTATCGAGTTTGAGAGTTCTGGGTCAAGTGGTTCTCAAGTTATTGAGCAGAAACTGTTTTCAAGATTTAGGCCCCTTTGAACTTGACCTTTGATTTACTGATCCCAAAAAGGCATTTAACTTAAACTTTTGTACCTGACATTATATACTGAATTGTAGATTCTTATGTTAAAAGAAATGAATCTTGCATAAACTTTATGAACAATTATATAGAACAACAACAACAACTGCAGAATGCCAAGTAGAAACTATTTTGTGAGAAAGAAATTCCTGAATACTGATTCAAGCTGAATTTTGTTTATCCTTCACACTTGTGTTTGGAAAACATGAACATAAAGAAAATTTTCCTATCAATTTCTTAGATTGTTCTAGAAGCATCCATTTTTTGTTCTTCTGCAATTTGCTTCATTTAAAATCAATTTACCAAAAAGAAGATTAAGTCCAACAAAGTACCCAAGGGTATACTTCTATCATGAAAAATTCATATTCTGACTTTGAGAACTTTGCTACAGTTCCTGAAATAATGTCTTATGAAATGAATATTTAATCAATCTCAGCACAATTTACTCAACAGTTCAGTACACAAAAACATGAGCTCACTCCACCTGAAGAATTTTGTAGTTGTCACCTTCATAGTAGGAATCATAATCTGTCATCATTATATGTCAGCTTAAACAATCCCAAACTTCAGTTTACAGGTCATTTTCTGTTACAGGGGCTGCATTTGAATACATCTGTAAGTGTTCTAAAAATCCCTTCTTTGCTTATGTTCAAACTAGTGCTGACAACTCCTTTTCACTTTTGCTCATACTTGTGTTCACAACTCTTCTTCACTTTTGCTCAAACTTTTGTTTATAACTCTTCTTCACTTTTGCTCTAAGTAGTGCTTACAACTCTTCTTCACTTTTGCTCAAACTTGTGCCACATCTCTACTTCACTTTACTCCAAGTAGTGCTCACAACTCTTCTTCACTTTTGCTCAAACCTGTGCTTACAACTCTTTTTCACTTAACTCCAGGTAGTGCTCACAACTCTTCTTCACTTTTGCTCAAGCTAGTGCTCACAACTCTTCTTCACTTTTCCTCAAACATGTGCCACAACTATTCTTCACTTTTCCTCAGACTTGTGCTGCAACTCTTCTTCACTTAATTCCAAGTAGAGCTCACAATTCTTCTTCACTTTTGCTCAAACTTGTGCCACAACTATTCTTCACTTTTCCTTAAACTTGTGCTGCAACTCTTTTTCACTAAACTCCAAGTAGTGCTCACATCTCTTCTTCACTTTTGCTCAAACTAGTGCTCACAACTCTTCTTCATTTATGCTAAAACTAGTGCTCACAAGTCACAACTCTCCTATATTTTTGCTCCAGCTAGTGTTCACAAGTCTTCTTTACCTCTGCTAAAACTAGTACTTACAACTCTTCTTTACTTCTACTCAAATTAAGTGCTCATAACTCTTCCTTCTTCTGCTCAAACTAGCGCTCATGACTATCCTTTACTTTTGCACTAACTAGTGCCTATGACTTTTCTTTTGCTTAAAATAGTGCCACAACTCTTCTTCACTTTTGCTTAAACTTGTGCTCACAAGTCTTCTTCACTTTTGCCCAAACTAGTGCTCACAACTCTTCTTCACTTTTGCTCAAACTCGTGCCACAACTCTTCTTCTCTTAACTCCAAGTAGTGCTCACAACTCTTCTTAATCCTGCTTCATGCAGAGATAATTACTTTAATTTCCAATTTTTGCACTATATATTGTCCACAGCTGCTGTTCCTTACTTTTGTTCTATCCACTGCTAACTTGATTCAGAACTCTCTGTTTTTAGCCCATCTCTTTCTAGAACTTAAAAGATCTCTATCATATTCCAACGTTACCAAAAACTTGTATTCAACATATATTTAAACTACTTTTCTAAGCTCTTCAACAGTTTTGCCCCACCCATGAACTTTGTATGCCCCTACACATTTATGGGGGGCATATAGTGTTGCTGCTGTCCGTACGTACATCCCAAAATCTTGTGTGTCCAACTCCTCTCACACTATAAGCCTGATTTGACTCAAACTTTCAAAGATGAACAAGCTTGATGTGTAGATCATGATCATACTGGTACTGATGATAAACTCGGACAGATAATGAGGTTTTTCACCTTTCACTTTTGTATTTCTGCAAATTGTTATCAATGGATGGTATCAAAATAAAGCTAAAAATTCGCTGAAAATTTGACATAATTTAAATTTATATTTGGTAAGCAAACTTACACGAAATGAGGCCCTGAAAGGGATATGTAAAATGGGGACTGTATGAACGTTTACTGATGATAAATTCGACCAGTCATTTAAAAAAATTTCTCCATAGTATTGTATTAAAACTTTCCCAAAAATGCTGCAACAGTCATTCCAGACCAGGTAATGAAAAGTATCCCAATGTCAGGCCTTTATATGTTGACAGAGAGCATGCGCAAAAAACATCCTCTTCCCCAGTAATTTTGGATAAATATTTTTTAAACAGATAAATGTAAGTCATTTATTTATACAGAATATTTACCAATTTTGTTTTTGTTTACACCAGTTGGTGTTTAAGTATTTGCTGTTAGACGACATGTTCAATTAATTGAGTAACTGATTGCAATCAAATAACTTGAAGGTGGCCGACTTTATCATCTGTCCGAGTTTATCATCAGTACCAGTAAAGGAAGGATTTTTGTCTGTGACAATTTTACTGCAGTTATGGCCTTTTGATAGTTTTTGCTATGTGGAATATAGAGAAAAATCTTGTGTGTCCAACTCTTCCCACACTATTAGCCTGATTTGCTTCAAACTTTCACAGATGAAATAGCTTGATGTGCAGATTACCATAAAGGAAGAAATTTTTTCTGTGAATATTTTCACTGCAGTTATCGCTCTTTGATAGTTTTTGCTATATAGAAGATGGCACAGTATGTGGGGGCATCCTTGTCCTATGGACACAGTTTCTAGTTGTGTTTCTAGTATTGTTTTGAAAATCACCATCGATATGCACCTACCCATGAATTTTTTTGTATTGTTTTGAAAATCACCATCCATAATGCAACATGAATTATTTAATATCATTCTCAGTTGAACAATTCATTTCAATTGCCACTAATGAAATAAATAATGTGTATTGTCTTTTATCCTCTGGAGTCATTTACAGTAAAACCAGACAATATCATACACCTTTTTTTACAGATATCTCACTAGATTTTTCATTATCAATGAAAATTTTAATTGCTTTTCAGAACCTCCGATCTGGTTTCAAAGTAAGCAAGAATGATGACATTGTAAACATTGTACAATGCATGGACCGCTGAAAATGCTTGATATAATACATTATCAAGACAAAGAGGGGCTAACTGCCCCCCACTCTCAAAAACAAAAATCAAAACACATTCCAAAGATTGTCAGTGCCACTACTCTGTAAAAGCATTCCAGAGCTTGAATTTTATACCTTTTTGTCGAGCCCGCTTGCGGAAGCGAAGACATAGTTGTCCAAATGGCTGTTTGGTGTATGTGCGTGCATGCGTGCATCTGGATTTGTTTGTCCAGACCATAACTTTGACACTCATGGAGCAATCTTGTTTATATTTGGCAAGAATGTTAATCTCAGTGAGACGGAGTGTCATGTGCAAAGCCCAGGTTCCTTTCTCAAAGGTCAAGGTCACAGCTGGAGGTCAAATGTCATGTTAGATCTTGTCCAGCCCATAACTTTGACATGCATTGAGGAATACTGTTTATATTTGGCATGAATGTTAACCTCAGTGAGACGGAGTGTCAGGCGCAAACCCCAGGTTCCTATCTAAAAGGTCAAGGTCACAGTTGGAGGTCAAAGGTCATGTCAGATCTTGTTCGACCCATAACTTTGACATTCATTGAGCAATCTTGTTAATATTTGGCATGAATGTTTAACTCAATGAGACAGCTATATCTCAAAGGTCAAGGTCACAGTTAGGGGTCAAAGGGCGGGCTCGACATCTTGCCTGTGGGCATCTAGTTTTCAGTAAACACATTCCAAAGACGGTGAGTTTAATATCTATTTCGTAAACGCATTTCAAAGGCATATTAAACTCATCTTTGGAATGCATTTACCAGAAAGGGTAATGAAACTAACAAACTTGAAAAAAAACTCACAATCTTTGAAGGTATTGTCTGATACAGGTATAAAACTCTCATTTATATGTGGATTACTATTGTCCATAGCATGTTCTCCTTTTAGATAAAACTAAACTTACCCCTTACCCTGCTAAATTTCAATAATGAACTTGTCCATCTTTCAATTTGGACAGTACGGTTAACTGTTGAAAGGGGTGCTTACCCAAAGGATACTGACTGAATGGTCGCAAAGGCAGAATCGATCTTGTCCAGCTTTATGATAAGGGTTAAAGCAATTAGTTGCTTTACAGAATTTATTAAGCTAACTCCCATAAATGGATATTTAATTTTTGGGGAAGAATAAGTTCTGTAAATTTGTGTCTGCTACAAAAAGTTTGTTTCAATTTTAAATTACAAATCATACACTTCATTAAAATATTTGAGCCACGCCATGAGAAAACCAACATAGTGCGTTTGCAACCAGCATGGATCCAGACCAGCCTGCGCATCTGCGCAGTCTGATCAGGATCCATACTGTTCGCTTTCAAAGCCTATTGCAATTAGAGAAACTGTTAGCGAACAGCATGGATCCTGACCAGACTGTGCAGATGCGCAGGCTGGTCTGGATCTATGCTGGTCGCAAACACACTATGTTGGTTTTCTCATGGCGCGGCCGATTTGTTAACAAAGGAACATTCTAACAGATTTACTAACTGAAGATGTGCAAGTTCAGACAATTAAATTAATATAGACACAAAGACAGACATCACAAACAAGTTATATCTCAAAAACGGACTGTCTATGCCTTTTCTAGTCACATCCTATTTCTAGCTTCTAATTAATTTAGCCAGTCTTATTAGCAACAGAAAGTAATGATTTTTTCCTATTTCAGACAATCCTGGTAATAAATTTTCTATAAAATGGCTACTAAAGATGACATTAATTTTTACTGACCAGGCGACATAATAATGGGATAGCAGCTAGTGGCTAATCAAGATGATATAAGATATAAATGAAATTGTATTAAAGCCTCATTTCCAAGAAAATAACAAACACATAATTATCATTAATATAATCTTCTCCGTCAAATATCCTCATTCTTTGCCTTTTCCTGTAAACATCATCAGTTACAGTGTTTTAAACAATTACACCATTTTTACCATAGTTCTCTTGACTGGACAATATTTTAGGGCTAGTATTAATTAATAAATTTTGTCCAAAGTTTAATCTAGAATTGTGTCCATAGGACAAGTATGCCCCAACATACTACGCAATCCTCTAAATAGCGAAGTTTTTAGTACAGACCATCTTCATATAAAGAATGTTTGACCGCACCAAAATTCTTCGTTATGGCCTATTTTCTGAAATTAAGAAAGGGCCCATAGTTCTAAAAATAATAGCCACAGAAAAAAGTTCATTATTTATGGTTATCTTCACATCAAGATCCTTCACCTGTGAAACTTTTAAGCATAATATCCTTTCAATAGTGCTTGAGGAGTTGGACACAAGATTTTTCTCTATATTCTATATGGGAAAACTATCAAGGTAAAAATAGTCACAGCAAATGTTCCTTCCTATATGGTCATCTGCACATCCAGCTTGATCATCTGTAAAAGTCTGAAGCAAATCAGGCTAAAGGTTTGGGAGGAGTTGGACATACAAGATTTCAGAACGTACAAACAGCAGTAAGGCTTATTATGCCCTACATAAATGGGTGTGAATAAGCTTAGGTGCTACGTTTTACTGTAAAATCAGTGTGTGTCACAAATTCATGACAATAGAGAGGGTGCAATTTCATATGCATTCTTGTATAAGTAGTCAAACCCTACATACAAATACTTGTATATGTAGTTAATCCCGAAATACACATACTTATATGTGTAGTCAATTCCTGGGTCTGAGATGCAAGTTAATTTCATAAAAACAGCTCAACATGTTTTTGAATCTAACACATTTAATAGATACTCCCTGTTATGTACAGTGATTTATTACGCATGGGAATACAGTCACATACTGCAATGTACAAAATTGTAGCCTGTCTAAATGTGAAAACTGCTACGGACACTGATGTAAGGTGAACAATAAACAATCTATTATACGACAGTTGTCCAAAAAAATCAAATGCAAAAGCTAAAAGTTGATTACCTATTTTTTGCTTGACTGTGCAAATGTGAAGGTTTACTTATAGTCGCTACCATTTACTCAGCTAGAAGAAAAGTTAGTCATTTAAGATAAGCAAAATAAAGGAGCTGCTCTGATTCTAGAAGCTTACCCGCTCGTTCTTTAAGGTTCACAGTATACCACCAAACCACAGAAATATTTGGTGAACAAACAACATCTTTACCAACAGTCTACCTGTCCAATACATGATTTACCAAACTGTCGCTTATGACTTGATACTTAGAATACTCTCAAAAAGTTGTCCCCCTTTAAAACTGAATGTTATTTGTAAAGAAATAAAAATAAACAATCACTGAAAACTAAGTCAAACTTGGTTATGTGAAATTTCAGCACTGAGACATTATTGCAAATGTATGAAAACAAAGATATTAACAGTTCTTTCAAATTGGTGAGTTTTCAAAGGTGCTGAACTGTCCGAAAGTGTGGCCCCTTTATGCAGTCCTTTTCTGAAATTCAATAAAATTATATCAGTAAACTGACAACTATTTTGTAGAGTAATATATGTATATTGTATGCTGTTCAATTTTCATATAAAAACAACTCCTTCTTTCTATGATACTGTGTTGTTTGAATTTTTTTTTCTCAATCATTAACATGACGTGTATGGTATAAAGCATCTGAAAGGAATCTCGATCAGTATAATCTTTAAGCCTTTTCTGAAAGACTCAACGTGCTCTGTCTTAAAAAGAGTTATTGCGGCTCAAGCTTGAAATCCCTGGTCTCACAGTCCAACGTCTTATTACTGGACTCTGGTTCTAAAATTGTTTGTTAAGTGCACATCAGTTTCCCTGTTTATTTCAGTGCTAAAGATTATTTCCCTGGAATGTCAGTCAGTATAGCCATATTAGGAAATGTTTATAGTATTGTCAAAGCTCATATAAAACAATTCCCCTTTTGGCAATCAAATAACAGCCTCTGTGTATGAAATTGGCAATTACCCTGTTGAATATTTACCCATTAATTGATCATTAACCAAACCATGCGGTAATGCTAAATGGGGTTGTGAAATGTTGAGATCAAGCAAGGGAATTTGTATTTTATTGTCCAAATGTACCATTAATTCACATAACTTTGTCACAAGTTTTAAATTTGTTTCAGAAAATAATGTTAGAATTCTCATGGAAAATCAGGCATGTAAAGAGGTCGTAATTCTTCACTTGTTTTTTGTTAGTTTGTTTTTGCAAAGTTTTAACATAAACACTGACACATTTACCAGCTTTTGGTGGAAAATGAAGACACTGGGTGCCCTTTCGGGTATTATTTCATCATGAGTGGGTACCTGGGTAGAACCACCCACCTTCCTGAAGCCAGCTGAATGGCTTCCTCACATAAAAGTATGTAAGGTTTCCAACCCACACTGTTGAGGGACAAGTGATTCAAAGCCAGCAACCTTAACCACTCAGCCAGAGGCATCTCCACTTGCAAGCCAGTTGGAAGAGGATGAACAAGACTTCATTCAGATAAAAAATATCAATTTATCATGAAATACAATTCCTCCTTGTCAAACACTCATTCATAACCATGTACTTTGACTGAGTCAACTGCTTGAAAATAGTAGCAATCAAAGTGCGTGTGTTGACCAACACTGCCCAAAAGTCAGAAAAGTGTTTGCTTGTACCTGGTCTTTAAATACCTGTGCCAAAAGTAAAATAAGAACCAGCAATTGTAAAGATGGCTTTCATACACGCTGTATTACTGATAGTACATCACAGCTTCTTGTTTGGTTACTAAAATAAGTCTTATGCTCTGTTACACTCTGACCTAACTAGAGACCGTCACTTATATCGTTTTTATTGTTGTAATGTACCATACATTCATGTTAGACTTGTCCCCGATTACAAATTTATTTTTCTTGTTCTCTATTTCCATAGAACTGATGCCATATAAATTGTTTGCATGTACTTTTTCATAGTTTTATTTGATTATTTGCTGTTTTACAGTAACCTCACACTTACCCTATATTCGACTTGATAGTGTAAACCAAACACATATTTGTGGTGCCATTAAAGCTGATTTATTAGTTTCTTTGAATTAATTTTTACAGAAAGACTGCCTGGTTAAGCTGAATTAGATAATACTCTGGTAAACACCCGAAAATTTGTAACTTTATCAGTCAATTCATTTCTCAATAAAGGGTTGATAAAAACATATTTTTTTAGTACACACAAAAGAAAAAATAATGGGATGGGTAGCATTGTCAATGGGGACTGCCAAGTTGTCATGACCAAATACTTCTGATATATAGCAACACAATAGTTACTTCCAAATCAGGCCAGCAGTTTCTGACAAGAAGATTTGTATACAAATAGGAAAAAGTGACCAAGCCCTCTAGCAGCCATATTGTTTTGACAAATCATAATAATTTGACCAGTTCTGGCTGACTATATTTGAGAAAATTTAATATAGCAATTTCAGACAAGAAGATCTTTAATATTCCTACAATAAAGGAGAAGTGACTATGCTCATTAGCAGCCACTCTTTTCAAAAAATTGGAATAATCTGAAACAAACATCAATAGAAAATCTCCCAAAGAACATTTCTGTGGCTTTCTTTCAATATAAAACATTTATCACTGTATAAATTCACATTACACTGCCTTCAGCAGCATTATAGTGATTGTCTTACAGCATGAAGTCATTCCAAGGATACACCCCTACACGTTCCCCACCCCCCTCTCCCCCCCACCTACAAACTTGTTTGACGGGAGTGTCATTCTCTCCCTTCTCCTCTGAGTCTGTTATTTTAAAATACTAATGTCAAAACATAATAATTATCATATCAGGAAAATACAATTAACCTTTAGCCTGCTAAACTAAAACAGACTGGTCCATCATTCCATTTGGGCAATACCATTTACTATTCTAAGGCGTGTTCAAGGAAAATTGACTGACTGAATAGCGAACAGTGCGGAGTCACAAAGGCTGAATAACTCGCCGCAATGCAGCAGGCTGAAGGTCAATATAAGTAGTTTTATTTAACAAACAATCAAGGCCTTTGAGTGGTTTGTCTTATGATTTATCGCGGTTCCAAGTTCAGATGCGCAGGAATTGAACCATGAGGGCGTTAGCACAAAGTGGCCAGGTTAGGAAAATAATTGACTTTAGATATCAAGTTACTGATAGAGAGAGAGGTATTGCAGCACAATTTCTTTTCACTAAATCAAATAAACAAGAGGGCCAAGATGGCCCTAGGTCGCTCACCTAAGAAACACTCCATAACAATGTAAAACATGTGTGACCTAGTGATTTCATGGAAACAAATATTCTGACCAATTTTCATTAAGATTGGACCAAAAAATTGGTCTCTTGCGATAAAACAAGCATTTTCTTAGATATGACCTAGTTTTTGACCCTAGATGACCCATGTTCAAACTCGACCTAGATTTTATCAAGGCAATCATTCTGACCAAAATTCATGAAGATCAACTGAAAAATACAGCCTCTATCACATACAGAAGTTTTTTCTTTGATTTGACCAAGTGACCTAGTTTTTGACCTCAGATGACCCATATTCAAATTCGACCTAGATTTCATTAAGGCAATCAACCTGACCAAATTTCATAAAAATCAATTGAAAAAAACAGTCTCTATCGCATACACAAGATTTTTTTTTAATTTGACCTAGTGACCTAGTTTTTGACCTCAGAAAACCAATATTCAAAATCGACCTAGATTTCATCAAGGCAATCACTCTGACCAAATTTCATGAAGATCAATTGAAAAATACATCCTCTATTGCATACACAATGTTTTTCTTCGATTTGACCTAGTGACCTAGTTTTTGACCCCAGATGACCCATTTTCGAACTCGGCCTAGATTTTATCAAGGTAATCATTCTGGCTAAATTTCATGAAGATCAGTTGAAAAATACAGCCTCTATTGCATACACAAGGTTTTTCTTTGATTTGACCTAGTGACCTAGTTTTTGACCCAAGATGACCCATTTTCGAACTTGGTCTAAATTTCATCAGGGTAATCATTCTGACCAAAATTCATGAAGATCAATTGAAAAATACTGCCTCTATGGCATACACAAGGTTTTTCTTTGATTTGACCTAGTGACCTAGTTTTTGACCCGAGATGACCCATTTTCGAAGTCGGCCTAGATTTCATCAAGGCAATCATTCTGACTAAAATTCATGAAGATCAATTGAAAAATACAGCCTCTATCGCATACACAAGGTTTTTACGTGATATGACCTAGTGACCTAGCTTTTGACCCCAGATGACCCATTTTCGAACTCGGCCTAGATTTTATCAAGGTAATCATTCTGACCAAAATTCATGAAGATCAATTGAAAAATACCGCCTCTATCGCATACACAAGGTTTTTCTTTGATTTGACCTAGTGACCTAGTTTTTGACCCGAGATGACCCATTTTTCGAACTCGGTCTAGATTTTATCAAGGCAATCATTCTGACCAAAATTCATGAAGAAGAATTGAAAAATACAGCCTCTATCGAATACATAAGGTTTTTCTTTGATTTGACCTAGTGACCTAGTTTTTGACCCGAGATAACCCATTTTCGAACTCGGCCTAGATTTCATCAAGGTTATCATTCTGACCAGTATTCATGAAGAAGAATTGAAAAATACAGCCTCTATTGCATACACAAGGTTTTTCTTTGATTTGACCTAGTGACCTAGTTTTTGACCCGAGATGACCCATTTTCGAACTCGGTCTAAATTTCATCAAGGTTATCATTCTGACCAATAATCATGAAGATTAATTGAAAAATACCGCCTCTATCGCATACACAAGGTTTTTCTTTGATTTGACCTAGTGACCTAGTTTTTGACCTGAGATGACCCATTTTCGAACTCGGCCTAGATTTCATCAAAGTTATTATTCTGACCAATATTCATGAAGATTAAATGAAAAATACAGCCTCTATCGCATACACAAGGTTTTTCTTTGATTTGACCTAGTGACCTAGTTTTTGACCCGAGATGACCCATTTTCGAACTCGGCCTAGATTTTATCAAGGTTATCATTCTGACCAATATTCATGAAGATTAATTGAAAAATACAGCCTCTATCGCATACACAAGCTAAATGTTGACAGACGACAGACGACAGACGACGGACGACAGACGCCGGACATCGAGCGATCAGAAAAACTCACCTGAGCATTGCTCAGGTGAGCTAAAAACAGGAACAGCTAGAGAAGTTAAAAGACTATACCATTCCTTGGAAAAAACAGTAACTGGCACCACTGTTAAAGTCTATACCATTTCACGAAGAAAAGATATTTGGCACTACTGAGTCCATGAACCCACAGAACACATGTGGAACTGTCCAGAAATTATATTCTCAAGCGTCCTATATTGAAGACTGCCTTATACTTGTATTTCCTTCATGAATGGTTTCATGCTAAAAGGATATACCCTAAGCTTCAATGTGCTAAGCAAAATTGATATCGTATTTACATTAGTGGTAAATGTAATACAGAGTCTGAGAAATAATGAAAGAACCGCGGGAAGGTGGATTTTGAATGTGTGTTTTACACAGAATATTATTTTTTCATCATTTCAAAAGTGGCTTTCACAGATTTTTTATTCTTTTGTCAATGTGTTTTTGTACCTAACGGAATATTTAAACCAAAGCTGCACGCTCTAACACTTTTTGTAATACAAGACACTAAACAGATGTCAGCAACTCTTCTGACGGCAACAGAAACAACTTTTCTATTCACCAGCATTTGACTTTAAAACAACTTGAAATACCACGACAAGCTTTGGGAATATAAAACCCGAAAATGACTGATAGTTTTCAGAACGATCTTGTGAGTTACTGATGACAACTATAAATAAACTTGCCGGTATATTATAAGCACACCCAAATTGTCATATATTACACAAATATAACATATTCTCTTGACACTTATTATAGTTCTAACAAGAGCTGTCACAGGAGACAGCGCGCTCGACTATTTCGATGCTGGATAGTGAAACTGGGCACATCTGAGGAAACTAGAGCTGTCACTGGAGTGTTTAATGACTCCAATTGTGGATGAAGATATTGCACAATAGCCTGAGTCTATGTCAAAAATATCAACTTAAAGTAATAAGAGAGGTAAAGATAAAATGTGTCAAAACACTATATAAGTATATCCTAAGCAAAAGAGGGGCATAATTCATTAAATACTGGTGCCAGAGTTATGCAGCTTGTGTCATATAGTGTGGGTGATAATGTTGAACAACTATTTTAAGTTTGAATCAAATCCATTCAGTAATAACAGAGACAGAGTGAAAGTGCATCAAAACTTTAACCTAAAATTCTAAGTAAAAAGGGGGAATAATTAATGAAAAATTGGTGCCAGAGTTATGCACCTTGTGTCATATGGTGTGGGTGATGATGTTGAACAACTATTTTAAGTTTGAATCAAATCCATTCAGTAATAACAGAGACATAGTGAAAGTGCATCAAAACTTTAACCTAAAATTCTAAGTAAAAAGGGAAATAATTCATGAAAAATTGGTCCCAGAGTTATGCACCTTGTGTCATATGATAAGGGTAATGATGTTGAACAATTGTTTAAGTTTGAATTAGATCCATTCAGTAATAACAGAGATAGAGTGAAAGTGCATAAAACTTTAACCTGAAATTCTAAGTAAAAAGGGGAATAATTCATGAAAAAATGGTGCCAGAGTTATGTATCTTGTGTCATATGATGTGGGTGATGATGCTGAACAACTATTTTAAGTTTGAATCAAATCCATTCAGTAATAACAGAGGTAGAGTGAAAGTGCACCAAAACTTTAACCTGAAATTCTAAGTAAAAAGGGGGAATAATTCATGAAAAAATGGTGCCAGAGTTATGCACCTTGTGTCATATGATGTGGGTGATGATGTTGAACAACTATTTTAAGTCTGAATCAAATCCATTCAGTAATAACAGAGATAGAGTGGAAGTGCATCAAAACTTTAACCTGAAAATCTAAGTGAAAAGGGGGGATAATTCATGAAATATTGGTGCCAGAGTTATGGCCCTTATGTCAGATGATGTGGATGATGATGAGGAATAAGTATTTCAAGTTTGAATCAAATCCATCAAGTAATTACAGAGATAAGTTGAAAAAAGAGAAAGTGCACCAAAACTTTAACCAAGGTGGGGACACGGAAAGACGCCGACGCCGACGCCGACGCCGGGATGAGTAGGATAGCTCTCCTTATACTTCGTATAGTCGAGCTAAAAATGAATTCCTATCTGTAATGATAAACCATCAACGAGAAACACTTTAACTATACCGAGACGAAAACTGACAAGATTTAAATTCCAAACATTGACAGGATTATAAACCTGCACCATAAAAAAAATTGAAAAACTGTTTTACTGTAAAGTATGTCACATTATTATTGAATTCACATTATTTACATTCGCAAATTCCACTTTAAACACACAAATGACATTGAAATTATTCAGTTTTCTTCCCATCAAGTATAGCCTATCTCAAATTCATGAATCAATGACTAATTTTGTTACCCGCAAGGTTACATATTCAATTATTCGTAAGCTGTGTTTGTTCGAAATGGTCATTAAACACCTGAATTTTTTCTCTAAACGATGATATATAAAACACCAACAGTGGAAGTTTATGAATATTTCAACACCAGAAGATAAAAGGTTCCATTAATCTTCACTGTGTAACAGAAGTAGGATGGTTCATATGTATTTATATTCAGAAATAAATAAAAAAATATCTATACAATAAATGAGCTGCACCATGAAAAAACCAACATAGTGGATTTGCGACCAGCATGGATCCAGACCAGCCTGCGCATCAGTGCAGTCTGGTCAGGATCCATGCTGTTTGCTTTCAAACCACACTGCAATTAAAGAAACCGTTAGCGAACAGTATGAACCCTGAACAGAATGGGCAGATGCGCAGGCTGGTCTGGATCCATGTTGGTCGCAAATCCACTATGTTGGTTTTCTCATGGCGCGGCTCAAATGTGAAATCTGTTGTAAAAACAACAGAATGGTCTATATTTGAAACAATGGAGGTAACTCCTCTGGATCACCCACATATCTACTGAATTATGTCCCCTTTCACTGGGAAGGACTGATAGATGCCTCACAAACTGTCACTGTAACCAATATTTATTCTGATGTTTAACTGTATATTATATAAACACATGCATAGCGATGTCACATACCAATTCTGATGTATAACTGTATATAAACACGTGCATAGTGATGTCACATACCAATTCTGATGTATAACTGTATATAAACATGTGCATAGTGATGTCACATACCGTTGCGAATTTTGCAATTATCATTTACACACATCTTGTTCACATCATTGTTATCCCTACTGAATATGACTGTTACACTGTCTGCAATTAATGGCGTACTGTGCGCTGTCTCTTTCATTTAATGATTTTAATTTCTAAGTGATTTTCATGTATCTGTTGTTGATCTGAATTAAAATAAGCCTTAAACCTAGAGTTTTCAAATAGATATATGACATGATTAAATATATTGAAATTAAATGCATTAAACAAAGTATGGATTCTTATTTGCACCATATTTTCATAAATAAATTAAAGTTCTGATTTTGCTAAATTAAAGGTTCTCAAAAAGATAACTCCAAGTGACAAGGTGAGCTTTTGTGATCGCGCAGCGTCCGTCGTCCATCCATCCGTGCGTAAACTTTTGCTTGTGACCACTCTAGAGGTCACATTTTTCATGCGATCTTTATGAAAGTTGGTCAGAATGTTCATCTTGATGATATCTAGGTCAAGTTCGAAACTGGGTCACGTGCGGTCAAAAACTAGGTCAGTAGGTCTAAAAATAGAAAAACCTTATGACCTCTCTAGAGGCCATATTTTTCACAAGATCTTCATGAAAATTGGTCAGAATGTTCAACTTGATGATATCTAGGTCAAGTTTGAAACTGGGTCATGTGCGGTCAAAAACTAGGTCAGTAGGTCTAAAATAGAAAAACCTTGTGACCTCTCTAGAGGCCATATATTTCACAAGATCTTCATGAAAATTGGTCAGAATGTTCATCTTGATGATATCTAGGTCAAGTTTGACAGGATCCATGCTGTTTGCTTTCAAACCACACTGCAATTAAAGAAACCGTTAGCGAACAGTATGAACCCTGAACAGAATGGGCAGATGCGCAGGCTGGTCTGGATCCATGTTGGTCGCAAATCCACTATGTTGGTTTTCTCATGGCGCGGCTCAAATGTGAAATCTGTTATAAAAACAACAGAATGGTCTATATTTGAAACAATGGAGATAACTCCTCTGGATCACCCACATATCTACTGAATTATGTCCCCTTTCACTGGGAAGGACTGATAGATGCCTCACAAACTGTCACTGTAACCAATATTTATTCTGATGTTTAACTGTATATTATATAAACACATGCATAGCGATGTCACATACCAATTCTGATGTATAACTGTATATAAACACGTGCATAGTGATGTCACATACCAATTCTGATGTATACTATGCCCCAACGATAACCTGATATCTACAAACATGACTATAAATAGATTAAAATGGAACATAGGGAATTCAACATTTTCCTAACATGTTACAATCTAAATATTTCTAGATTTTATACCAGTTACGAATTAGCTCAGTGGTAAAGCATGCAGTCCATATTCAACAGATCCTTTGCCGTGTGGGTTCGAAACTCATTTATTAAATTTTTATTTCACTTTTGCATAAAAATTAAGATTCCTTCCTGAGCTCTGTGACAACACGACAGAGAGGTATCTAAAGGCGACATGGCAGATCAGAATAGTTTATTATATAACAAAGATAATATTTAATAATGCAAATAATGAACATACTATTGTGTTATATAAAGACATATATACAAAAACAAGTATGCCCACGGGCAGAATGTCGAGCCCACCAGCACCTCTGACCTCTAAGTGTGACCTTGACCTTGGACCTAGGGACCTGCTTCTTACGCATGACACTCCGTCTTATAATGGTGAACATTCATGCCAAGTTACATCAAAATCCTATGTATGAAGGAGAAATGCTCCGGGCAAACTTCAATTTGACCTTTGAGATAGGAACACGGGTTTGCACATGACACGCCTTCTCATTGAATTAAACATTAATGCGAAATATAAACAAGATTGGTCTATGCATGTCAAAGTTATGATCCGGACAAAATCGGACGGACGCACGCACGCACATATACCGAAAGTGGCGACCGTATCAGCTCACTGCAAGCGTGCTCGACAACAAACCATCAAAGAAAGAAACAAAGATACGGAAGCAAAAATGAAAACGAATACGAAAACGAATAGGAAGAACAAAAAATTCTGGAAAAAAAACCCTCAGGATTCGAACCCACAAAACGATCTGCTTACACCCAACTATTATCTGCATTTTACCCAACTGAGCTATGTTGCCATATACTTAGTGGATATTTAAAATGAAAGAAATACTATTATTTGCTTGTCAAGTAATGTGCAAGCATTATGAATGGTTATTTCATCAGTTATCATGACTTAGACTCGTCCTCGCGTTTCGGCGGGAATCACGTTATCATTGGGGATTAGTAACTGTATATAAACATGTGCATAGTGATGTCACATACCGTTGCGAATTTTGCAATTATCATTTACACACATCTTGTTCACATCATTGTTATCCCTACTGAATATGACTGTTACACTGTCTGCAATTAATGGCGTACTGTGCGCTGTCTCTTTCATTTAATGATTTTAATTTCTAAGTGATTTTCATGTATCTGTTGTTGATCTGAATTAAAATAAGCCTTAAACCTAGAGTTTTCAAATAGATATATGACATGATTAAATATATTGAAATTAAATGCATTAAACAAAGTATGGATTCTTATTTGCACCATATTTTCATAAATAAATTAAAGTTCTGATTTTGCTAAATTAAAGGTTCTCAAAAAGATAACTCCACATAATATTATACACTTGGAATTCGAAGAAATTTTTTTTTATTTTTCCTACATAGTAATTCTAACATTATTATTTCATTTACTATCTTGTTAAGTTTGACAGAGTAATAACCCTGTATTTACTTTGTAGAAGTGTCATCAGACACACAAAAATTGACTCCACTCTCAGCATCTGCTATTCCAACCTTGGTTTTTAGACCACCTGTCACAAAGTGACAAGGTGAGCTTTTGTGATCGCGCAGCGTCCGTCGTCCGTCCGTCCGTGCGTAAACTTTTGCTTGTGACCACTCTAGAGGTCACATTTTTCATGCGATCTTTATGAAAGTTGGTCAGAATGTTCATCTTGATGATATCTAGGTCAAGTTCGAAACTGGGTCACGTGCGGTCAAAAACTAGGTCAGTAGGTCTAAAAATAGAAAAACCTTGTGACCTCTCTAGAGGCCATATATTTCAAAAGATCTTCATGAAAATTGGTCAGAATGTTCATCTTGATGATATCTAGGTCAAGTTCGAAACTGGGTCATGTGTAATCAAAAACTAGGTCAGGAGGTCTAAAAATAGAAAAACCTTGTGACCTCTCTAGAGGCCATATATTTCAAAAGATCTTCATGAAATTTGGTCAGAATGTTCACCTTGATGATATCTAGGTCAAGTTCGAAACTGGGTCACGTGCGGTCAAAAACTCTTGGTCTAAACGGTCTAAAGTGGATCATGTGCCGTCAAAAACTAGGTCGGGAGGTCTAAAAATAGAAAAACCTTGTGACCTCTCTAGAGGCCATATATTTCATAAGATCTTCATGAAAATTGGTCAGAATGTTCATCTTGATGATATCTAGGTCAAGTTTGAAACTGGGTCATGTGCCATCAAAAACTAGGTCAGGAGGTCAAATAATAGAAAAACCTTGTGACCTCTCTAAAGGCCAAATTTTTCATGGGATCTGTATGAAAGTTGGTCTGAATGTTCATATTGATGATATCTAGGTCTAGTTCGAAACTGGGTCATGTGTGGTCAAAAACTAGATCAGTAGATCTAAAAATAGAAAAACCTTGTGACCTCTCTAGAGGCCATACTTGTGAATGGATCTTCATAAAAATTTGTCAGAATGTTCATTTTGATGATATCTAGGTCAATTTAGAAAGTGGGTCACATGCTTTCAAAAAGTAGGTCAGTAGGTCAAATAATGAAAAAACCTTGTAACCTCTCTAGAGGCCATATTTTTCATGGGATCTGTATGAAAGTTGGTCTGAATGTTTATCTTGATGATATATAGGTTAAGTTTGAAACTTGGTCAACTGCAATTAAAAACTAGGTCAGTAGGTCTTAAAATAGAAAAACTTTGTGACCTCTCTAGAGGCCATACCCTTGAATGGATCTTCATGAAAATTGGTCAGAATGTTCACCCTGATGATATCTAGGTCAAGTTTGAAACTGGGCCACATGCTTCAAAAACTAGGTCAGTAGGTCAAATAATAAAAAAACCTTTTGACCTCTATAGAGGCCATACTTTTCATGGGATCTGTATGAAAGTTGTTCTGAATGTTCATCTTGATGATATCTAGGTCAAGTTTGAAATTGGGTCAACTGCGGTCAAAAACTAGGTCAGTAGGTCTAAAATTAGAAAAATCTTTGACCTCTCTAGAGGCCATATTTTTCAATGGATATTCATGAAAATTGGTCTAAATGTTCACATTGATGATATCTAGGTCAGTTTCTAAACTGGGTCACGTGCGGTCAAGAACTAGGCCAGTAGGTATAAAAATAGAAAAACCTTGTGACATCTCTAGAGGCCATATTTTTCAATAGATCTTCATGAAAATTAATGAGAATTTTTACTGTGACGATATCTAGGTCAAGTTCAAAACAGGGTCATGTACCTTCGAAAACTAGGTCAATAGGTCAAATAATAGAAAAACCTTGTGATCTCTCTAGAGGCCATATTTTTCAATGGATTTTCATGAAAATTGGTCAGAATTTTTATCTTGATGATATCTAGGTCAAGTTCAAAACTGGGTCACATGAGCTCAAAAACTAGGTCACTATGTCAAATAATAGAAAAAACGACGTCATACTCGAGACTGGGTCATGTGGGAACAGGTGAGCGATTCAGGACCATCATGGTCCTCTTGTTTCTATAAGCTAAGTGTTTATCAATCCAAACTGAAGTTACTGAGCAAACACTGTTTTTTTTAATCCCCCGCCACGAGTGGTGGGGGGTTATAGGAATGGTCTCCGTCCATCCGTCCATCCATCCTTCCGTCAATCCGTAACACTTTCGTGTCCCCTCTATATCTCCTAAACCCTTGAAGGATTTTCATGAAACTTGGGTCAAATGATCACCTCATCAAGAACTCATGAGTCAGCCATGTCTGCTCAAGGTCAAGGTCACAACTCAAGGTCAAAGGTTTTAGCCTTCCATTTCGTGTCCGCTCTGTATCTCCTAAACCCCTTGAAGAAATTTTATAAAACTCGGGTCAAATGATCACCTCATCAAGAGGATGTGCAGAACTCATGAGTCAGCCATGCCGGCTCAAGGTCAAGGTCACAACTTAGGGTTAAAGGTTTGAGACTCCATTTTGTGTATGCTCTGTATCTCCTAAACCCCTTGACGGATTTTCATGAAACTTGGGTCAAATGATCACCTCATCAAGACGATGTGCAGAACTCATGAGTCAGCCATGCTGGCTCAAGGTCAAGGTCACAAAGGTTTGAGCCTTCCATTTTGTGTCCACTCTGTATCTCCTAAACCCCTTGAAGGATTTTCATTAAACCTGGGTCAAATGATCACCTCATCAAGATGATGTGCAGAATTTATGAGTCAGCTATGTCAACTCAAGGTCAAGGTCACAACTCAAGGTCAAAAGTTTGAGCTCTGTATCTCCTAAACCCCTTGAAGGATTTTCATGAAACTTAGGTCAAATGATCACCTCATAAAGATGATGTGCAGAATTCATGAGTCAGTCATGTCAAGTCAAGGTCAAGGTCACAGCTCAAGGTCAAAGGTTTACCCTTTCACTATCCATAACAGTGGCGGGGGATTTAGCTGTCTTTCAGACTGTCTTGTTTCTATTTGTAGTAATAGTGACCTTGACCTCAAAGTCTAGGTGCACAACTTCTCATGTTGGTAAATATTTAAGATAAATTTATGTCTTTGTATCATATACTTTTTGAGCAGGGTTCAATATATATTAATGCGACACAGAAACAAAAGCACAGACAGAGGAACCTATTGGTCAGACTGATGGATTGAAAGGTATTGGCATATCTATATCCTCCTTCCAAAGAAAACAGGCTATAAATTAACATGGCGGCAACAAATAAGATCTTAATATTCACTTTTCTGAGGCTGGTAGATTTTGGTTATTTTATTGAAAAAAAAAGTTTTTAATCATGTGACTTTTCCAGCTTTTGGAGGCAGAGGAAGACCCCAGGTGCCTCTCCAGGCAATGTTACAGGCAAGGGTAGAGACTGAGTTGAACCAACAACCTTCAGTAAGCCAGCTGAATCTTTTCCTCATACGACGATTTCTATACCCTAAATGCGATTTCTAATCCACATCAGTAAGGAGCAAGTGATTTGAAGTCAGAGGCCGTGACAGCCGGCCACAAAGGCCCCTCCGTCAGGGAGCAATGATAGTTTTCCTGTTTTCCTTCCTGGTAAGTTTTAAAAGTTTTGAAAAATGATGGGCACCCTAAACATAGATCTTACCCAATGATAAGGATTAATCAGTTCTTCAAGTGCAGTTGGCCTAATTACAGCAAAACATATTTATTTCTGTGTTTCCACAATCTAATACAACATCTTATTTCTCAAATAATGAAATTTCTATAAGCTTTACGAACACTATGTAATGTAGCAAGGTACAGTTATGGGTCTTGCACTCTGCACTTCCTTTCATGTAATATAACATTTCATTGAATGGCATCTTTTTTTTAAACCAAGGGAAACAACTTGTTCAAAGGTATCATTGCTAACCTTGGTTAATTTACCTCCCCTGATAATCCCAGTAATCAAATGCCTGCATACTGTTGAAATTCTAAATCAATTCTATCAAACAGATGCATGAGCAAATCAAAAGGAAAGTTTTCAATACAATACAAGAGAGATTACAGTCAAACATGTAAGAAGTGGCCAGTCAAAGGGATCAACACATTTCGTCTGTTTAAGGCAGGTGGCTGCTTCAGACAAAGTCAATTTTTAAAACTAGCTGGTTGGCTGCACAAGGTAAGTGACAGCTTATAACAGATGGCCACTAAGGCTGGTTTAACTATACATTTTTACATGTAGAAACCCTCTACTGTTTGATCCACCTTTTCAATAACATTTTTATTTCTGGATTTCTCTTAACCCTTAGCCTGCTAAATTTCTAAAATGGACTGGTCCATCATTCAATTTAGGCAATACCATTTATTATTCCAAGGGGTGTTCACTGAAAATTTACTGAATGAATAGCAGGATGTGCAGGCTGATCTTGGTCTGCACTGGTCGCAAAGGCAGGATCACTTGCCGCCAGCAGGCTAAAGGTTTAAAAATAAGACAGTGTCATTCGTATTATATTACAGTTTTAAAAAAGCTCCAAGAGTGGTTATAGGAACATTTTTAATTTTCAAAATATCTTGTTTGTTTTGAATTTATTGTAAAAAAAAAAGAATTTTGGAGTTTTTCTTTTTTCATTGTAAATTTCAGCCATTTTTCAGACATTTTTTGTTAAAATGCAATTAGGTGGGATTAGATAGTAAAATGAATTTATGTCTCAATAAGTGACATCTACTTAAAATGGAAGATACACCAAGATATAGGAAGATATATCTTGAGTTTTAAGTCATTATCTTATATAGTACCAATATTATGTCCAGAAAACGAAGTTTGTCAAAAAATTTGATTATGAAAGGGGCATAATTTGGTCAAAAATACAAGTCAAAGTTATGGGGATTGTTACTACACATGCAGATGATGATGATAAAGATACATTTCAAGTTTCGAATCATTACCTTATATTGTACGAAAGTTATATCCAGAAAGTTAAGATTGCCAAAAAACTTTAAGTATGAAAGGGGCATAATTCTGTCAAAAATACAGTAAGAGTTATGGGGATTGTAACCACAAATGCAGATAATGATTATAAAAAAAATAGTTTTAATTTCTAGTCATTATCTTTTAAAGTACCAAAGATAAGCCTATAAACAAAGCTTTCGAAAACATTTAACAAGAAAATAATTAAGTATAACAACTTTGTGACCTTGACCTTGGGTATAATGGGCCCAGCCCATGCACATACTTTGTTTGTATGCTGGACAATGTTTATGTGAACTTACAAGAAGATATAAGCAATAGTAACAAAGATATGACGGGAAAACTAAGGTTGCCGAAAAACTTTAACCTTAAAAATAACCTAAGTATAACACCTTGGTGACCTTGACCTTGGGTATAATGGGCCCAACCCCTGCACATATTTTCTTTGTATGCTGGACAATGTTTATGTGAAGTTACAGTGAGATATAAGCAATAGTAACAAAGATATGACGGGAAAACAAAGGTTGCCAAAAAAACTTTAACCAAGAAAGGACACACTGACGCCGGGGCGAGTACAATAGCACCCATATTCCCCGAATAGTGGAGCTAAAAATAAACATCTGTTGGAAAGTGTCAAATAAATCTATTTTAATCAAGTTGCTTGCTCTACTTGAAAGTTCAGATTTAGGTTTTACAAGGACATTTTGAAGGTGTTCGTATGACTAAATTTTGTAAAGGTTATACTGTTCTAAATTTCAGGCAGAATAAACATCCTACAATTACTTGTATTTAATCTCAATTTGTCAAATATTGTGTAAAACTATTACAAAGACTATTAACTCTTAGAAAAAAAACTCTGTCAAACTTACCTCCTTTAAAGATCAATTTCAGAACATAATAATTACGAATGTATGTGTACATCCGAGCAAGGGAAGAAACTTGCTACTTTATATATGTTAGCCTGTTTTATTAGTCTCCCCTAACCAACCTCTCCTAGACTTGTGATATTTATTTATTTACTTGTTTTGTTGGGTTTAACATTGCACCGACACAATTATAGGTCATATGGCGACTTTCCAGCTTTGATGGTGGAGAAAGACCCCAGGTGCCCCTCTGTGCATTACTTCATCACAAGTGGGCACCTGGGTAGAACCACTGACCTTCCGTAAGCCAGCTGGATGGCTTTCTTACATGAAGAATTCAACGCCCCAAGTGAGGCTTGAACCCACATCGATGAGGAGCAAGTGATCTGAAGTCAACGACATTAACCACTCTGCCATGGAGGACCCCCTAGACTTCTGACAAACTTTGGTAAGGGACTGTATAGATTGCAGTCAAATTCATCTATCACAAGGATTCAGACCCCTAGATCAAATCTCTGATGCTCTACCCCTGCACCACTATGCATCCTTGCACCACCGTCCACCGTTTCTGTTGTTGATCTTGTACTTTGAAGAATTTAGCACCAAGTGCAAACTTTTCAAGTGAAAACTTTTTTAATTAGCCAAGTCTGATGAATCCCTGCATACTGTCGATGCCTGACAACCTCTTCAAGCCAAAGCTGCCTCTTAACAAGCTTCAAGGAACAGCCCTTTAGATTAAAGTCTGAATATCAAAATGATCAAAACGCATAAAAATCTGTCCAGTGTTTAGATTTGTTTGTTTGTTTTGAGGTTTACACCATTTTCAACAGTATTTCAGTTATTTAACGTCTGTGAGTTCACGTAACCAGTGTTCCTGGATTCTGTTCCAGTACAAACCTTTTCTCTGCAAGTAAAGCCAACTTCCCCACATGAATCTGAGGTGGAGGACGAATGATTTCAGACACAATATCTTTTATCAAATCCATAGATCTCCCTATTGAGCTAAGCAGCTTCAGAGTCCAGCTCTTCTGTAAGGAAGGTATGATTAGTAGTTACCCTAGTCTGTCAGCTGAACTCACGCAGTTAGTGCTGACTAGTATGTCAAAATTCATACCATTGAAATTCTAAACAAATTTTTACATTACCTGCTGCAAACCATTCAATTACCAGTAATTTATCGAATAATATTTAGCACATGCTTACATTGTACTATCATACATATTCAACATATATGCATAATTATGGAAATCTCAACCTTATGTACTGTGGCATCATTTATTTTGTGGGCATGAAATTTCATGGTTTTGACCTATTAGTTACATTTTGTATTTCATGGGGATATAAATTCATTGACTACAATTCTGAAAGGTAAAATAAAAGGTGATTTTATTTGTTCACCCTTACCCTGCTTTGCCATAATGAACTTGTGGATACAACTGAATAGCAAACAGTGCAGATCAGGCTGATCTTGATCTGCACTGGTCGCAAAGGTAGAATTAAGGTATTGGACCCGTAATAGAGTATCTCCTTTTTGAAGAGTATTCAATTCCTACCATAAACCTACTTTGACTGCAATTTTCAGGGGGGCATAGGTTCAAACCTCACTGGGACCAAATTTTTTTTCTCCATGTTTTCCTTTTTTTCTAGTAAGTTTTTACTTCTTTCAAGACTACTTATTGATGTATTGTACAAAATTGGAAAATTTTCATTTTATAAGCGATTTTTTGCTGTTCAATGTCAATTTACCTCTGAATCAGGAGGGGTAGAGTAAGACATTTTTAAAAATACTGAGTTACGTGCGGTAAAAGTTCTCTATTTTGCCTTCATTCTTTAGATTACATATTGTGGAAGAAATGCAGGTAGGTTTTACTATTGCCCCAAGGTTATTTTTGAATGAAGTGGGCAAAATTCAAAACAGACCCACAGGATTCGACCTTATTTTTTCAATGTTGGAGTTAGAATTCTGTCTCGTTAAATCTGTTTACTTGAGGCACCCTAGAAAAAAATGATTTTTACAGTTTTATTTTGTGTTTTATGATTGTTTAACAATACTTTGATGTTTCTTTTATCAAAATTAATGCTGTAATGAATTCTCTGTAAACGTTTTAGATAGTGGCCAACACATTGAATTTTGTCTCTTCTTGAGCGAGAGGAAATACCATAAATTATAGAAAATTTACAAAAAACGGCACGGTAAAAGTTGTTTAAAATTTGCAACACAGTGTGAAACATGGTCAACTTTAAGAATATACCAAGCAAATGCCATTTATTAAACATTACTATGAGGGGTCCAATACCTTAATCGTGTCCAGCATGATAAGGGTTAATTAATACAGTGTTGATTTTTTTTTGTTTTTGTTTTTTTGAACTATGACAATTAGTGCCCCCCGCCAATATTGATGATTTCACAGTACTTGTAATTTGTATAATGCCTATAAAAGTGCAAAACCCCTTAAAATGTAAAAGATTTTGTTATTAATACCAATTATTAGGTCACAAAGACATGAATGGGATGCCATGTTTCACAAGCAACTCACTAATAGTTCTATATTGGAAAAATGTTCATGAATAACTAATCAACTGCAATATTATGACTCACCTCTTTGTATCATCCCCAATTAAATTCATTTAAATACTCAATCTTGATACTAGCTTAATCTAAATCGGCATACCATCCCTGTCCCCTGAAATCTAAACTTCATATTTTCTAGAGAATCCAACACATATAAACAAAATACCTGCAGAACATGGAAGCATGTCAGACATCCGTCAATATTCGGAATTGCAATATTTCTCAAATTTTCACTCGATAAGCATCCCAGTCATTGTTGTCACAATAAATGGTGTAACAATTGCCTGAGGAGGCGAGAAAAAATCAATGCAATTATACAAAGTTGTTATAATGATTAAAAACAGATGGATATCTGCATGTGACAGAGTAGCCATGCTCATAAGCATGGGAGAGAACTTTGAAGACAGCATGCTAAAAGTGAATAGCTGAATACACTCTCTTCTTTTTTTATGTGTTTTTGTTGTGTTTAACGTCCAGCTTTCCACCAGGTGCCCCATTTCAAAATGATCGGGCACCTGTGTAAAACCAGTAACCCGCATCAGTGAGGGGCAAGCGATTCTAAGTCACCAAAGCCACTGAGGCCCCTTTTATGGTAATGAAAAAAATAGACTACTTATAAATAGGCTTTATTCCAAGTTCGAACATACATGTAATTCTGACTAAAATGAAAGATTTCAATGAAATTTAGCAAACGGTAGTACATTTTTTGAACAGTTACACTAACATATTATTACACGGCAAGGTTTTGTAAGGTGAATTCTTGACTTTATTGTGTAAATCTATGTGGTGATGTACAATCAGTTTAAATCAAGCATCATTCTAGTCACTTATTTCAAAGAGGATGTTGGTTTAAATTACTTGGCACATTTAATGGGCACCAGGTTAGAACCCTTCAGCTGGAGCATTTCTAACGGCTCACACAAACAAAATCATCAAGTCCATAGGTAAAGCCAACATCAAATCACCCTTATTGGATACATGCATGTAATGAGTGTAAAATATACTGATTAAAGGTTAGAGTCTAAGATTTAATGTATATTTAACCTTTAGCATGCTAGATAAATTGTCGTCTGCTGGAAATGTCGTCTGCTAAAATTGTAAAGTTCATTCAATTTGCTCCAAAATTGGAAGAAATATTGTCAGAGTAGCAAACAGCTTGGAACCTGATCAGACGCCGATTTAATCGGCGTCTGATCTGGTTCCAAGCTGTTTGCAAAGGCTGTTAAATTCGCCTGCAGCAGGCTAAGGGTTAATAGTGTACGTTCAAAGTGAAGCAATTCTGACCCTATAGGTATAAATGTACTGTATTGCCACATATAAATGAACACACAAAAAAATGTCACATAAGCCCATTATTTTGAATTTAAGCATTACTTTAGTAGCACTTGTTAGAATTAATTCATTCGAAATATGATTAAAAGCTTTACTTACACTATTAACACGTTGCTCTTCAAACCCCACCCCCATTTCCTACACCAATCCCAAACCCACACTTTAAAAATTGCAGTTGTTTATTCACGGCTACACTTCATGTCTGCTTCAGGCCTGCGGTGAATCTTAGACAATATTATGCATAAGTGTTCCATGAACAAAGCAAAGGCTTGTGGGAAATGACAGGCACGTAGAAGAAATGTGACAAAATCTTAAATTTTTAATGAAGGAAGGAAAAGTAAATGCGAGACGTAATATAATCTAGCAGCTAAAACTGCCGCTAAACGACTTCGCGTAATTAACTTACATCATAAATGTCAAAAGCCCATGGAATACAACATGAGGCATGACCGGCTGTGTTTTTCTAAAGTGAAGAGTTTATATGGTTTAATGTTGAAGGAGACCATAAATGCCCCACTGCACATTCAGGTTCTTTTCGGATGATTTTCGGATTCCAAACTGAAAAAGTTTTGTTTTTTTTCTCCAATATGAGACAAAATATTCTCATTTGAATGCTATAAAAAAGAACTGTGTGGTCAAACAAGAGCTGTCCGTAAGACAGCCAAGCTCGACTATTCGAAATATTGTCACAGAAGCAGGAAATTATTACCCAAAATGTTAAATATCAAAAGAGTTTTAAGTTCGAAACGGGACATAATTTGACCAAAATGCATATCAGTTATGGGACTTGATGCTATCAACTAGTTTAATAACCCCGAAGAAACATGTGAAGTTTCAATTCCATATCTGCATTAGTTTTGGAGATAGTAACTTGCATGTAAAACTTTAACCAGGATTTTCTAAGTCCAAAAGGGGGCATAATTTGCTCAAAATACATGTCAGAGTTATGGGACTTGGCCCAGTGAGGTAGGTAATTGATCTAGAAAAAGAAAAAATAAGTTTCAAATCAATATGCCTTTTAGTAATAGCTGTATGTACTTGCACGCAAAACTTTAACCAGAATTTTCTAAGTCCAAAAGGGGGCATAATTTGGCCAAAATACATGTCAGAGTTATGGGACTTGACCCAGTGAGGTAGGTAATTGATCTAGAAAAAGAAAAAATAAGTTTCAAATCTATATGCCTTTTAGTAATAGCTGTATGTACTTGCACGCAAAACTTTAACCAAAATTTTCTAAGTACAAAAGGGGGCATAATTTGGCCAAAATGAAGGTCAGAGTTATGGGACTTGGTGCTATCAACTAGTTTTATAACCCCAAAGACACATGTGAAGTTTCAATTCAATATCTGCATTAGTTTTGGAGATAGTAACTTGCATGTAAAACTTTAACCAGAATTTTCTAAGTCCAAAAGGGGGCATAATTTGCTCAAAATACATGTTAGAGTTATGGAACTTGACCCAGTGAGGTTGGTAATTGACCTAGAAAAAGAATAAATAAGTTTCAAAGCTATATGCCTTTAAATGATAGCTGTATGTACTTGCATGCAAAAACTTAACCAAGGTGTGACGCCGACGCCGACGCCGACGCCGACGCCAGGGTGAGTAGAATAGCTAGACTATTCTTCGAATAGTCGAGCTAAAAATGATCCTTCAGTACAAAGAATTGTCAGAAGAGACAGCACACTTGGCTATTTTGATGCTTGACAGTGAAATAGGGCAAACCTGGGAGAAAACTGGAGATGTCACTGCAGTGATTAATACCCCTCGATGAGACAACAGTTGTAGCTGGGAGTCAAATCCATATTGTCATAATCGAGACAGAGTAAAAGTGAATCAAATCATTAACTAGAATTTCTAGGTATAAAAGGGACATAATTCATGGAATATTTCTGCCAGTCTGAGAGTAATGCACCTTGCATTATATATGATGTGAATTAATAACAAGATAGAGTAAAAGTGCATGAAAATTAATTTGCAATTGAAAGTAAAAAGGGGGCAAAATTCATGAAATATTTCAGCTGGAGTTATGTACTTTGTGTCACTTGATGTCAATAATAATATATGACAAGTATTTTAATTTTTGAATCAAGTCCGTTTAGAAATAACAGAAATAGAGTGAAAAGGCATCAAAATGTTTATCTGAAATTATAAATAAAATTAATTTAAAGGGGCTTAATTCCTGAAATACTGGAAAGAGACTTGAAGCCCTTGTGTCGAAATGATGTAGAACACTATCGAATCCATTTAGTAGTAACACAGATAGAGAGAAAATACACCAAAACTTTAATCTGAATTCTGAATAGGGGGCATAATTCATCAAAAATTGGTGCCAGAGTAATGAAACTAGTCATGTGAGGTGGGTGATGGAAAGTGCATCAAAGCTTTAATGAAACTGCAGGTGTGAAGGCAGACGCCGGCATGGGGGTGAATAGAATAGCTCTCTGTATACTTTGTATGGTCAAGCCAAAAAATGCAAACCATTGTAAAGCAACAGGTATCAGTTGGATAATACTATGCTGAAAGTTGTTTTTAATATCTAAGGATGATCGAAGATTTACATTTGTTTCCAATTATGACCAAAATATCACCAAAATTCCCAAACAAAGAAAAGGCTGATGGGTCATATTCCGAAATTACTGGGACAAAAATGCTGAAATTATTTCAAGCACACAGGGAACTCTAACCTATATGGATTTCAAACCTACAGCAGTTAGCAGAAAGTGACATGAAGCTTAGCCACCATAACCACTTGGCTAAGAAGTCATTTTAAATTGACTCCAAAACTCTTTTCTGGTATCCAAATGAGAAACTATTAATATTACTGGGGAACTATTTTTATGTATTTCATTAATGCTTCAATCCATGAAATTAAATTTCCAAATGAGCAAATTAAAATCTCTATCAATTCATCTTAAAAATTCATATATCAAGTTCTCTTAAAATGTCCATATCAGACCAAAATAACAAAAATTCATGCACCACAATTTTAATCAGTTTAAAAGCAAGACTGATCAGAATCATGTTTATGAAGTTTTGAGTAAAATTAGTCCAATTCTTAAAAAAAAAAATTAAAAAATTTTGGAGTCAGTGTTGACATACCACAGTTTCTTATGAACAATGACATACAACGATTAAAGACTGATCACAAATAGTTCATCTTGGCCTCAATCTGACTAAAGTACATATCCTATTACGCTACGCATAGGATCTGAGAACGACCTATTCATTGCCTCGTTCTGACGACCCTTCCGCTAGCCAATCAATGCCTAACTTACAACATCTTGCAAATCTACCTGTAGCCTTGACTTTTGATATTTATAATTCTTATGTCGTAATTTATCAGATAGCTGGTTAGCTCAGTCGGTAGGCCACTTGCTTTGTCAGCGAGGGGTCCCGGGTTCGAACCCTGGAATGACTGCACATTTTTCTTACTCTTTGACATTCGAACAAGTCGTCTGATTGGATAAAATAAAAATAGCAATACTGGAAATCCAAAATATACAGAAGACGAATGTGAATGGGTCGTTCTCAGATCTTCGTTTAGAAGATCAAGTACTTCAGTCAGATTGTCTTGGCCTTGGTCAGGCATTTAAACTAATAAGTAGAAAACTTACCCAACCCTTTTGACCTGGATTCCTTCTTCTTTGGCTTATTGTCAAGACACGGAAATCCTCCGCAAGAAGAGAAGCAAAGCACTTTGTTCAGATACAGGAAGAAGATGATCAGGAGAACGAGAAATACCGCAACAGCACCGAGGAATGCAACCGCTTCTGGCGGCACTGAAATAAATAAAGCTAACATTCACTGCATGTAGGGATAATACATATTATACTTTTTTTTATTGATCTTTGGCAAGGCAACAAGATTGTAAATGTTTGGACTGATTATTACATACTGTAACGCTAATCATTACACTATAACAATCACATTTACAATTTATGAGAAAAAGAAAATAGACCTGTGTCACTGTATCAGGTTATATATTTACGTTTTTTGCTGACAATGCAAGGCTACCTTGGGTTTGGGGTGAGAGTAAAATTGCAAGTGGAGGGGAAAGAGGGGTAAATCCAAAATAAACTAGAGCTATCACTAAAGGTGATGAGTGTTACCCCCTGCATGCACTGACATAGACTACATTGCAATCTGACGCAAACAAGATTACATGATTATGTTGACTGTATGTATATGGACTATATGTATATAGTATAGTAACAAAAAAACAAATTCCCATAACTGTGCAGAATTTTTTTCTGAAAGAACCTAACAAGCACCATGCACAACTAGGGTTACTCCTGTGTTAAGTTTCATTAAATTGTGTGCATGGGTTCAGGAGATTAGGCACGCACAAGACTCTATATATAAAGTAACAAAAATTAAAGTCCCATAACTCTGCATTTTTTTTTGAAAGAACCTTACATAACCATGCACAACTACTGTAGTTACTGATCACTTGTGTGAAGTTTCATTGAACTGTGTGAAGGGGATGAGGCCAGTTGGTGTGCACAAAATTGTGTTTATGTGTATAGTATAGTAACAAAAAACAAATCCCAGTAACTCTGTGAATTTTTTCCTGAAAGAACCTAACATGCACTATGCACAACTAATGTTGTTCTTGGTCACTTGTTTGAAGTTTCATTATACTGTGTCGAGAGGATGAGGAGAGTGGGTGCGTACAAGATTGTGTCTACAGAGTGAGGGGTGGGCGGACAGTACGATGTTAATATGCCCACATTTGGTGGCATAAAAATGATTTTTGTGAAAGATCTAATTTATTACTTTGTCCTAGGTATCAAATGCTTCGTGAAACAGACAAATGAGGTCCTACAAGTGTAATATAAAGTAATCCAACAAGTGCACATATTAGTGACAATACGGTAACATGTATTTAAAAATGATGAAAATACTTTACCTGATACAATGACTTTATGAAACACCATAGCAGAAAGTTAAACAATAGCTGAACATTTATTCCACAAAAGCATTCAAATTTCCATATTCGATAATTCTGAATAACGCATTGTTGACTTATATCACGTTACGGCAGTATCAATAGACAATACAGACGTCTCTTTCATGGAAATATGTAAATCTATGTCTCCCGTAAAATGCCATAATGTTTCCTTCTTCGGTCTTTATTATATATCGTAAGGTCAACTGCTTTTTTTTTCGCTAACAAAAAATTAATGCAGACACAGAATTTTTTTTTTAATCTAAAACTATTCATAATTTCATATAAGTCATCCACCAGTCTTATTCACAAAGTTCAGTAAATCCACATTTGGTTCTACCATCGAAATGCATACATTTTTTTGTCTAAAATTTCAATCTCTTTTTTTTTTATTACACATATTTCCCATATGCATAATATAATGTATTCCACTAAAATAAAATTTTAATAGTACCACAATTAAATGTAATTTAATATCACAAAATATTTATCATCCCTTACATTCATATTATTATTTTACCATTCACATTTATGCTATTCCACTCAGTTGTAAATTAATTTCTAAGCCTTACATCCGCAATATGATATTCCAGGCTATAAAGGAATGAAATTATATATATTTAAAGTCCCATAAGGCTTTAAATATTATATTATCAAAAACAGATGATAACAGCTGTCGAAATAGATGTTATGAATAATTACATAGTTAAAAAAGCACTACCTAAAATAATGCACATGAACTTAAGACAGCTAGAACTGTAAAGGGAGGTAATTAAAAACTATGTGTTCAAATAGGATTTAACAAGAAATTAATATATTTTATGTTCATAATAAATATGGTGGCAGCCACATTATGAACAATCATAGTACCACTGAAAGTATTACTGGTATTACGTTTTGTATATTATATTAAACAGTATTATCATATACCTGTACATTTTCTTTTGAAAATGCGGAAAATATTGCTTTAGAAACAAACTGAATTCTGTATCTCCGTAAATAGTTAACCTTTATCATCCAGGAAATGACCGATTCTGCTTTTGCGACAAGTGTAGATCATGATCAGCTTGCACATCTGTGCAGTCTGATCAAGATCTGCACTGTTCGCCATTCAGTCAATATCTTTTTGGTAATACCCCTTTTAACAGTTAATGTTACTGTCCAAGTTGAAAGATGGACAAGGTCAGTATAGAAATTTAGCAGGGTATAAAGTTTTTAAAACCTGTATTGAATATCACCTGTAAACAGAGACCATCTTGCTCTAAGTACCATTTAAATTTCTTTTCCTACGTTATAACATTTGCAGTGTACTTTGACCTGTGAATAACAACCCCTTCCAAACAAAGGCAACTTTTTTAACCTTCCCTAATGCATAGTCTTTATAATATACAAGTTCGACTGTTTTTTTTCAAAACAATTTTGCTCTGGAAGTGATGTAAATAATTTTTTAATTAACACTGATTATGGGCCTGCGGGGGTTGCGGCAGGGGTCAGGGGATGAACAAAACCCATTTCCCATACAAGAATTTGTATTTTGTTAAAATAGCCATGAATTTTCTGTTCCCTAATAGCTGAATAACTGGTGAAATACCAAGTTTATTTTATGCATGAGAATGTTATTTACAGTCAGCAGTTTTTTTACAGATTAATTCCCATGAGAGGCAAACTGAAATAATCACATTTCATTATGTGCTTTGATGGCGGTTAATTTTTCCCCTCTCACAGAAATCGCCTTACATTAATGTTTGCCTTTGTCTGTAATGGCATGTAAAACTGCCATAAAAAATGCGACTAAGTCATTATTTCTAGAATATTTTCCACTCTTGCTTTTGATCTAAAATAGTGATAACAGAAGTTTATGAATAAAGCTTAAAAAAGAAATTAAGTTTTTTAAAAAATACTGTATATGTCTGTTACATGTAGGATTTCACTATAAACATGTATTTTGATATTAGCATTCTGCCATACTCGATCATATACACGTTATGTATACATTCATAAAACACTTTAATTTTGCCACGTAACATTCACATGCAGCCAGTCAGCGGAATAGTGAAATTTATAACACATGAACATATGAACTTATTATGCTACATACCATATACATATTGAAATGCAACAACTAAATGTACAACTGTGACAAAACTACGTGTCCGAGGCAACAGATGTGGTATATGGACACTAACAAAGTTAGAACATTTATTTGACCCTAGAGCAATACCTTATTATTTATTTAAATTGACTTAGCATGTGCTGGAGATGTACTGTAAGCAGAGCTTCAGTAACTGTCAGAACTTCTCACCAGAAATGCCAAACTATTCAAGGATAGTTGAAAATCTTCTAAACATAATACTACTTCTTTGGGGTAAAAGCAGAGACCAAAAACCTGAAGGCCATGCAGTCTAAAAACTTGAGTGTTCAGTTGGCTGAATCCGAGTTCACACTAGTATTAAATTAAGCAACAGCAAGACTGCATCCTGATATGCCTCCATGGTCCACTCAGCTAAAATCTGGAGATCAGTGCTTTTACGGCCTAATAAAATTTCAGGACATATCTTTGTTTAAGGTAGTTCTGCATGTTTGGATCAAAAATGTTTCTACAATGTAGAATTTGCTTAAACCCCGATTTATAATATACTTAGAAAATTAGGCAAATAAAATAGATAGGGTTGTGGGCTTGCTTTTTTTTGCTTAACTGATTTAACAAATTTGGACTTCACACAAGTTTTCATCATGGGCGTCTATGGGAAAATCACGATTTTGATAACATTTTCTACAATGTAGATTTTAATGAAACTTCTAACAATTGTAAATAAACATGCGTTCTATAACATGGTGAAATAAAATGTACATGTCCGTGTGCATGTATTTTAGATATTTACTCAGAATTAAAGAGATCCACACATGACATGCTGTTGTTTTAAGACATTATTTGGAATTATCTTATGCATCAAATGTTTTAATATCATATTTTACCTTTAAAATAATTTATTTACAGGTCACCATTAATTCATAAAATGATGTTCATTTGCTTGCTTTTAATATTCTACATTATCCAGATAAATGACCAGGTTTATCAAACATGCAGAACTACCTTAAAGACATTTCCCTCCCCCCCCCCCCCGATCAAAATTAAACTTCCTGTTCCTCCTGCCTGGTGATAAGGCCGAAAAAAATAGCCTGTGTTTAAGGTTACTTCACTAAAGATTTAATGTAGGTTAGGCAGACATTTATTTTATTTTCTATTGTTTTCTAACATTCTGACATGAAGAAGTTTCAATAATAATGGTCTAATTATATTTTACAGTTAACAAGATAGAAAGAATGCAATATTCAATATTTGTTTTCATTTTTAAATGATTATTGTCTGTAAGAACTGACCTGGTACTCATTAATCTTTGCCAATATTTACAGTAACTGTTGTTTTTGTTGCTTTACATTATATGAGCCGTGCCATGAGAAAACCAACATAGTGGCTTTGCGACCAGCATGGATCCAGACCAGCCTGCGCATCCGCGCAGTCTGGTCAGGATCCATGCTGTTCACTAACAGTTTCTCCAATTCCAATAGGCTTTAAAAGCCAACAGCATGGAGCCTGACCAGACTGCGCGGATGCGCAGGCTGGTCTGGATCCATGCTGGTCGCAAAGCCACTATGTTGGTTTTCTCATGGCACGGCTCATATACATATCCTGAATTTTTTTAATTTTCTTTTGTAGTATCTTTTTTCTGGAAACTCTGGTGACAAGCGATTTGTCTTTTTATCTAAGATAGTTACTTTTAAAGATCTTTTATTCGATTATTTTCAATAATGATTAACTTGAATACAAGTGTATTTCTTTCAATAACAGATACACACAAAAAAAAACATGAAAAGTTAGATCAGATAAGTGTGGCAATTTGCCTGCAGATAAAATTTGAAAAAAAGATATGGTCAGACATTGGACTCGAACCCACAACCCGAGATTGGCAGCTAAACATTTTGTCCGCACAGCTACATGCACATGCGACATCGCATGTCAATTAAAAATATATGGAATAGTCATAATGCTATTTAGGTTCAGATAAAATTGATGGAATATTCACGAATGCCAGGTCAATTCCTTACGGACAACAGAGCCTCCAAAAATCTGACATCACATGTATATATTTGAATCGAAAGTACTGGTATTGGTTTCAAACAAAAATGTTACACTCAATAAGATAATTCCAAAGTAAAGGATGTAGATATTTATTAAGTGTGCACATTAAACATTTATTTCTATATTAAAAATTTTAAGGTTGGGCAAATCAGCATCTGACATGTGTGATCAATTTTATGTCATTTTGCATCCAAATGTATAAATTATGCAGTTGTTATTGCGCAATATAAAACTGCAACACGTACTAGGGGTACATTTCAATGACTTGATCAATGTTTTAAGTCAATGTTTCAAGTGGAAGAAAAATGTTACCGTCTGGACAAATTTTTAGGGTCCTTTGGGCAACGGTATACACAGGTCTTTAAAGTCTTTTCAACTTCATAGTAAATGTGGTTTGTGTGTATTCTCTTCAACAAAACAATAAGAAACCTTTATCAGAAGTGATACAATCATGTCTTCAAATTGAAATTTATAGTTTTCAGTATAAATGTCTCCTGAGAGAGATACTGAAGAAAAGAAGTCTGTTTCATGTAAACCAGACAGTAATGTCTATAGACTCCCAGGGATGATTTTCAAGCTGATAAGTATAAAATAAAATCCATATTTTCTGTACCTAAAATGAAGTTCAGATTCTTATTATAGATATATAATAGGTAATATATAATAAAGCTGTATCCGTCGTTTACAGTACTTACAGAAAATGTTTGCTTTAATTTGGCTGCACAATTTACCAAATATAAGTTCAAGTGATATCTGGTACAGTACAACACCTCCAGGGTATACACCACTGGGAAGATTAAAATGTACCATACCTTTCCCCGGACAACTTCCATACAAGTGGAGGATTTGTGTGGATGCTGTCAGTAACTTCAGAAATGGCTGACAAGAAGTTAGAGAACATGATCACAGAGAGTGTTTGTCACAACCAATGATTGAACCTGGGCCTTATCTAGATCAGACAAACTGTTTGCCATGACAGAGGATTGAACCTTGGACTTCTAGATCAGAGTATTGCCTTACCAACGAATTGCAGCTGGGGCTTCAAGATAACAGGAAGTGTTTGCTTTACCCGGGGAATGAAACTGGGATTTTAAGATTACAGAGAGTATTTCCTTGATTGAACCAAGGCTTTCTAGATCATACAGAGCATTTGGCTTGACCGAGGATGGAACTTGGGCCTTCTAGACCACAGAAATTGTTTTGTTCTGCCTGAGAATTGAAAACTGGACATCTAGAGAGAGTATTTTCCCCAGCCAAGCACTGAACATGGGACTTTAAGATCACAGTGTTTGCCTTACCCAGGGACTGAACCTGGGACTTCTAGACTAGAGGGAGTATTTGTATGACTGAGAAGTTACCCGAGTCTAGTGCTTGTTTTAGCCGAGGATTGAATCTGGAGCCTCTATATCCAGGAAAGCTTTTGCCTTAACAGAGGACTGAACATGATACCTCTAGGTCAAGCAGCGTATTTTTCTGGTCCAACACCACTAGATTGGCAGCATTTTTTCGGCCAAGGGTTTGGGACCTCTAGATCGCAGCATTCTCCTGGTCTAGGAATAGAACCTGGAACCTCTAGCTTATGACTTGAATTCTTGTTACCAGTTGTGCAAATCTGTCACAGCAAAATCCTGGCTGTGATTACTAACTTTCCTTCATATATAATTAATTGACGCAATCTCCTGCCAGGATTTTTGGAGACAGATAATTATCACTGACAGCAAAACAGACCTAATTCATTTAGACTTATGTCTATTCATCCATAATGTTAGAACTAATCATCCAGGAAATTCTCATATTAGGTGACAAGCCAATTTAGCAGTCCACTTTGTGTGTTTATGCCAACAACTGTCACAGACTTGTTACCTGACTGATTTTTTTTTTACTCTTACTAATTGACTGACTGACTGACCGACTGACTTTGACTCGCTAACGGACTGACTACTTGACAAACTGACTGATACTTATTAATAAGTGTCTCAGTGCTCATGTAACTTTGGTTTTAAATGGATATTCAGATATTTTTCCGATTACTAAATTACTCAGCTAATTTAAAAAAAAAACAGAAAGAAGCTGTTGCATTGATTGAAACCTTATAATGATAGCCACTACAAAAATATGTGAAGCGACAAATTGTCCATCAATAATCTGAAAATCACACTTTAATTATCTTACCTTATCCAGAGTTGAATCGAAAATAAATCTGAAATGTGACACTATAGCAAGTTTCATGTATTTTCCTAACCTGGCAAACAGTAGAATAGGTTAGCATAATAATTAAAAGTTTAAAACACATTTACGAAAATCTACTTCAATTAAGCATGTCAATAAAATATAACAAACATTGCTTTCAAATAAAATTTACAGGAAATCAGTTTTTCATCGACTATTGTGCCTATATTGACACATTGCACCATGGAAATTAGTAAATATAACCACACTGCCCCATGGAAATTATTGCATTTGGTCACTCAGCACCACGGAAATTAGTAAGCACATGGAGATTAATTAGTAAACATGCACCATCGGAGTTAGTAAAATAATGGCCACATTGCCTCATGGAAATAAGTAAGCAGGTCATAATTGTCCCATGGAAATCAGTAAGTATGGTCACACTGTACCATGGAAATTAGTAAGCATCGCCAAATTGCCCCATGGAAATTGTTAAGCTTAACCAAACTGCACAATGCACATTAGTAAACTTGGCCACACTGCACTGCGGAGACTAATAAACATGCACATTACTCATGACTAGTAAACATGGCCGCATTGCTCGAAAGAAACTAGTAAGCATGGACACACTGCCCCATGGAAATTAGTAAGCATGGCCACACTGCAACATGGAAATTAGTAAGCATGGTCACACTGCACCATGGAAATTAGTAAGCATGGCCACACTGCAACGTGGAAATTAGTAAGCATGGCCACACTGCACCATGGAAATTAGTAAGCATGGCCACACTGCAACGTGGAAATAAGTAAGCATGGCCACACTGCACCATGGAAATTAGTAAGCATGGCCACACTGCAACATGGAAATTAGTAAGCATGGTCACACTGCAACATGGAAATTAGTAAGCATGGTCACACTGCAACATGGAAATTAGTAAGCATGGACACACTGCAACATGGTTTGAATATTTTTACAGAAAATAACTTTGTTTCTGTTTTTAAATTTGGGGTACATATTAAAACATTACAGCTACATAACTGATTTGTTACAGATTTGATAATTTTTAAATGATAATTGTATTATTGGCATTCTATCACTTGAGATTTATAATCTTCTAGCAGTTTAAAGGCTCAAAATGCCTTTATTTAAAATGTGGCTGCCACATTTTCCGTTATAAACTTAAAATACATCAGTTTCTTGTTAAATCCTATTTCTGATAATTACTTTCTTTAACATTTGTCAAAGGTTTGAATATTGCTGAACATACTAGAATGTTTTATTGAATCTATTGTTTTTTATTACCTCCCTTTAAGGCTCTAACTATAACAGTTCATGTGAACTATTTATAGTAGCACTTTTTTCTAACTTTGTAAGTATGCATAACATCTATTTGGAAAGCTATATCATCTGCTTTTAAGATGAAAATATAAAGCATAATTGACCTTTAATATCCCTCAAATGAGCACATTTAAAATCATAAAGAATCTCTATCGGAATTCAAAGCCGGAAGTCAAAAATATAATTTGATAGTATAATGTAGGATATCTTATTAATGTAACCAGCTTTAATTGAGTATTACAATTAATTTCGATAGTATTTAAATACCAATGTTTCCAGTACGGTTAACATTTATCAATTATAAAATGTTTTAAACACACTGCTTCCTAAGATATTCATAAAATAATAATTATGGCTGCTACTGACTCTTGACACATTCTCATTGAATATTTTCTAAAAATTCTAATTAATAAGTGATGCTACTTTAAATATTGACACATAATTTGCATATTTAATTTCAAGCACTTTATACTTAAGAACGAATAAATTTGAAAATTCCAAGCCTTTCACTGCTGTAACATTTCAGAATAGCATTCTCATCAATAGCACATTGTAATTTAACTTTAATTATAACAATTCCACATTCAAAATCTAATATTCCTTATTTCATAAATAATACTGCGAAACCTTAGAAGTTACAAACTTAAACCTGTACGTATTTTCACAAATTTCAACCATATTTCCACATAATTTAAGTCTCCAGTAAATAACCTCATGTAATCAACTAATGATAAAACATCCACAATAAGTAACATGACTTCTGTTTTCAAACATTCTGCTATTAATAATTCAGATCAAATTTCTATTTTTATATCCGAGAATTAGCAGAATGCATCAAGTGAAATATACTGCTCCAGCACCTCCAAGCCACGAATTATGACGCATTATTAGTGTACCATTGGACACCATTTCAATAGGTAGATACCTAACTTACCATTGAAAAGCTTCTTTAATACGTTTCACAATAGCCAGACAATGGGTTACAGAGTCATGAAAAGAGTATTTTCATTTTGAATTAAATTTTTAACCAAATATAGACTCCTTTGTATAGGTTATGCACACTGAGCTGTCACATAGATAAATAATAGACTCTACCACATGTTGCTATTCTGTTGCTATTTAATTTGTGCCTGCTAATTTTATATGTTTGTTGTAAGTTTTATATATATATTATATTTATATATTCTTCTTAGCTTAAATGTAATGTAAAATGAATAAAAATGAATATAAAATTTACTCTAATATAATTTATAATTTAAATAGTTTAAACAAGAAAAAGAGTTAAACAATATAGTAATATTCGTCTTTTAATATTATTATTATTGTGTCATGTACATAAAATGTCTAATTATCATTCTAGATGTATACCTGTGTAATATCCTGGGATACAGGTCATTAACACAAATAATGTTAAAAACTAGTGTGCTATAACAATGGAGATTTTTTTTTGAAATTTAAATAACTTCATTGTGTACAGAGTTCTCCCTCTGCATAGATTATAATAAGGCAAACTGTTTTGTCATTTGGTGTCCACAGACATTCTGAAATTCTTCATATTATGTGCATCCAATTCATACAAATCATTTTCAATCCAATACATTATTCATGAAACATTAATATGGATGAGTTAAATTTTAATACATCATCACTAATGTAGCAGACAGCTTTAAATTCCACATATTAATTTCTTGCTTGCCTGATACAGCATAAAGCTTTTCCACATAATTCCCTGCTTGACTATAACAGTAGATAGCTTTTCCAGATAATTTTCCTACTTAACTAGTGCAGTAGACAGCTTTTCCACATAATTTCCTACTTAACTAGTGCAGTAGACAGCTTTTCAAAATAACTTCCTGTTTGACTTATGCAGTAGACAGCTTTTCCACATAAATTCCTACTTAACTAATGCAGTAGACAGCTTTTCCACACAAATAACTGCTTGACTTATGCAGTAAACAGCTTTTCCAGCTGACTAACATAGTTGACAACTTTTCTTCATATTTTAAAGACTACAAGGGAGTTTTTATATGAATTAATACTTTGTTACTGAATATAATAAACGACTGAAAGCAGTTGCTTAATTAAAAAATACCATATATCTAAAGATGACCAATAAAGAGATACCAATCTAGAGGACACTGGTACATCATATCAATACATGTAGGTCTTGGCAACTACATTATATCACTACACAATCACCAGCAGATACATCCTATCCATCATATCAAAAACATACTCACAGGCAGATACTTCATATCAATCAAATCAGTAAACAATCACCAGCAGATACATTATATCCATTATATAATGTATAATCAACAGAAGATACCCACTATCCATCATATCAATTTGACTCACTGGCAGGTACATCAGATCCATCATGTCAATACATAGTCACTGGCAGGAACATCATATCCATAAAATCACCAGCAGATACATCATTTCCATCACATCAATACATAATCAATGGCAGATACATCATATCCATCATATTAATATAAAGACCATGGAAGATAATAATGTGTCAATACATAGATCTTGGCGGCTACATCATATCAATACATAATTACCAGCAGATACATCATATCCATCATATCAGTACAGAGACATGTCATTACAAAGCAATTACAGCTTATCATATCAATACATAGGCACTGACTGATACATCATATCAATACACAGGCATTGGTACTACATCATATAAATACATAGTCCCTGGCAGACACATCATGTCAAAACACAGGCACTGACAGATATATCATATCAATACATAGGCACTGGAAATTTCAATAAATCATATTGATAAACAGGTTGTGGTAAGTACATCACAGCAATATACAGACTGGTAGATACATCATATCAATACACAGGCCCTGGCAGATAACATCAAATCAATATGTAGGTTCTAGTAGATCATATCGAAATATAGACCCTGACAGATACATCATATTAATGCATAGCCAATGGCATATACATTATCCCAGGCAAATACATTATACCATAAGCCTTAGCAGATACATCATATCTGTACATATGCCCTGATAGATACATCATACCAGTAGAAAGGCCATGGCAGTTATATCATAACTATACATAGACTCTGACAGGATGTCATATCAGTATGTAGGGCCTTGCAGATACATCATATCTGTACATATGCCCTGATAGATACATCATACCAGTAGAAAGGCCATGGCAGTTATATCATATCAATACATAGACTCTGACAGGATGTCATATCAGTATGTAGGGCCTTGCAGATACACCATATCTGTACATATGCCCTGATAGATACATCATACCAGTAGAAAGGCCATGGCAGTTATATCATATCAATACATAGGCTCTGACAGAATGTCAAATCAGTATGTAGGGCCTCGCAGATACATCATATCTGTACATATGCCCTGATAGATACATCATACCAGTAATTTAAAACCATGGCAGTTATATCATATCAATACATAGGCTCTGACAGAATGTCATATCAGTATGTAGGGCCTTGCAGATACATCATATCTGTACATATGCCCTGATAGATGCATCATACCAGTAGAAAGGCCATGGCAGTTATATCATATCAATACGCAGACTCTGACAGGATGTCATATCAGTATGTAGGGCCTTGCAGATACATCATATCTGTACATATGCCCTGATAGATGCATCATACCAGTAGAAAGGCCATGGCAGTTATATCATATCAATACGTAGACTCTGACAGGATGTCATATCAGTATGTAGGGCCTTGCAGATACATCATATCTGTACATATGCCCTGATAGATACATCATACCAGTAGAAAGGCAATGGCAGTTATACCATATCAATACATAGGCTCTGACAGAATGTCATATCAGTATGTAGGGTTTTGCAGATACACCATATCAATACATATGCCCTGATAGATATATTATACCAAAGGTCTTGGCTGAAACAGCATACCAAATTGACAGAATTGACAAAAATGTTATTTCTATATAACCGTAATAACAATAAAAGGTAACCAAAACTAAAAAAAAATTTCTCTCTAATACCAAGAAAAAGGTTACCGACCCTCATGGCCTCTGACTGCCTCTGTGAAACATTAATGAATCAAATGTTAAAGACAAATGTAATAATCAGAGAAATTTCTCAAATTTATTTGATTACAGAATTTTGTAGTAATTAGCTGAACCATGTTATTCCACTGCTTATTAAATATTAAAAACTCTGTTACGCGATATTGGATTTCATCGTTGTGACAATCGCATGAATGACAGGCAATTAAAATCATACATCAGTTATGATTCTGTTTAAGATGAAAGAAAAACAACAAAGAACCATTCAGTCGAAACAACATAAATCTAAAATCTGTCTATACAATATAGCATACTTACATGAGAAAAATGCCATATCGTCAGAACTCTGATTTAACCATTCTTGTGTACGATCTGACAGCTTTAGAGCCGATTTATTTGTTTAATATATTAAGCCAGTATAAATGCAATTTAGCATGAAAATATAACATTTTTAACACAAAAATAACAGAAATATAGACAATTTCATAGAAGCAACGAAGAGTAATTCACCTTCAGAATTAATATTGATTTGGGCATTATAATATGTGCTCGGCGATTGATTTTCTTCAAGCGATTTCTCTCCAGTTTTCTAGGAGGAGGAGATTGCATTAGCACAGTAATGGACAATCAATAGCAGTGGTATATGGGAAACAATTGCCGAAAGTGTTTACAGGGCATGATAATGCAGTGGCTGGTTCTATTTTATTTCTACTTAATGCAAGAATGTGTGCTCTAAGTAAGCAAATCTCACTGAACTATGAAAATTAAAATAGACAGCACAAAACAAGAGAGTCAAGCTGGACCTAAGTCACTAACCTAAGAAACTTGATCAGTTTACAGGCACTTTCAGTCAAATCAGATGATTCGAGTAAGCAGCACACAAAGTTTAATGAGAAAAAAAAATTAAGAAAAAAAAAGGAACAATTTCTTATTGATATGCTTATTCCGGAGATTTTTATGCAAACTGAATCTTGGAACTGAGATAACTATAAAAAAGAATGGTATCAAGTTTTGTGACTTACTGAACTTTACTGAACTTTAACCTTTAGCCTGCAGGTGGCAAGTGAGTCTGCCTTTGCAACCAGTGCAGACCAAAGATCAGCCTGCACATCTGCGCAGGCTGATCATGGTCTGCAGGGTTCGCTATTCAGACAATAAACTTTCAGTGAACATCCCTTTGAATAAAAAGTGGTACTGTCCAAATCAAATGATGGACTAGTCCATTTTAGAAATTTAGCAAGCTAAATGATAAAAATTAGAAAAGCAAAGCTGAACCTGTAACATTGCTACCCTTAGCAATTTGACAAAATAGCAATCCATTTCTTTTTATTTTCACCTTAAACAAGACATCTTAATTCCAGGGAGTACTGAAAAACCTTTTGAATAAATCTAAATTTTTTTGTGTGTAAAGTGAAATTTATGCTCCGCATCATTAAATATTGGTTCAAAATAATGAATACAAAAAATATTATTATCCAGTCTATAGCCGATTCTGGTTTGACAGATGCCCGTATTAGGGATGCAATAACTGGTTCACACAAGTACGAAACTTACTTGGAAAATATGGCCTTTTAGATGAGAGATTTAATATGTCCTACAAATGTAAAACAGGGTCAGTTTCTGAATGTTTTTAAACAGAGATTATAAGACGAGTTATAAAATACAAGAATGAAGAGCCAGTATAGATTCGAATAATGTACTTATATTATATAGATCCATTAAAGTTAATTTTATTTGGAATCTTATTTAGAAAATATAGTCTCGAGAAAACTTAGAATTACAAATCTCAGCACATAGTCTTAACGAGAGATTAGATCGTATTATCAAAGGTTTTGTGAAATTTGTAATACAAACGATATTGCCCTGTTGAGAAATTCATAAACAGTTCATGAATAATCCTTGAACTATTCCAGAACTTTGTTCATGAACAGTTCAGGAATAGTTCATGAAAGTTAGTGAACTACAAATGGGACTTTTTACGGCATCAAAAATTCATGAACTTGGCGTGGTTCATCAAGTTCATTAACTAGACTGGTTCATCAAATTCATGAACTGGATGTGTTCATCAAAGTTCATGAATTGATAGGTTCATGAATTTGATGAACCAGAAATTCGCGAACTTGATGAACAGTTCATGAATAATTCTTGAACTATTCATGAACTATTCATGAACAGTTCATCAACTACAAATGGGACTTTTTGCGGCATCAACTATTCATCAAGTTGATGAACCATATATAGTTCATGAACCAGGGGTTCATGAACTGAAAGTAACAAGCTAAATTGAAAGTTGATGAACCCAGCTGAATTAGAAACAGTGATTTTGACAAAACAACAAAATCCGAAGTGAAATTTTATCCGAAATTCAGTTGCTAGACGGTCTAATTTACTTTAATCTCAAGATTGACATTCAGATTAGATACTAGCTTTGTTTCAGGGTCGTGAAAACATGTGACATTTTAAAAGGATTTATATTTTTTAAAATGAACAATTTATGACAACACCATAATTACTCATTCGATATTCAGTATACTCATGTTCCTTTTAAACCATTCCTTACTGTAGTATGATAAATATTTCCTTCTCATTTGCTGCACAAACTTCTAAAAATTGCTGAATCACATGTGCAAAAAATTTCCCAGCATGCAACAAAATAATGGAAACTGATCATATGACATAAATTTAATGTTCATGAACATTCATGAACAGTTCATGAACTTATTCATTTATTGTAAAAGGAAAACCTAAGTTTTATGTTAAATGAGTGAACAGTTCAGAAACCGCTCTAACTGGGTTCGAGAACTGGTACTGAACTAGAAAAAGGTTTTGAATTTTTAGTACTTTTATTGAATCTTAGATGACTTTTTCTTAAGAACACATCAAGAATGTTTTAAGAATTTAATATTCTTAAACTGCTCATAAAATGTTCATCATTTTTTTTCAAGAATTTTTCTTGAATTCTATAGGTATATTGACATTCATGAAAAAATCTTGATTCATTCTTAAACAAGTTCATGAATATTTCCAGGATTTCTGGTATGAAATGAAAACAACCAAGTATCAGTGTACACCATTATTCTTTTCCAGTGACAGTTTCTAAATTGCCAAATAATGATGAAACTTCTGTTAGCTATCCCCAATGTTTAACCAAAATTTTGTACAAATTGCAGACAACATAAAACACAAAATACATGTAGTAACATTCCCAGTCATATGTATGTATCAGTAACTCTGGTATTAGCCTTCAGCTGTAAATACTAGAAGCTTTTACAAGTAAATGGATCTTGTTTTATGGATTTTATGAATTTCAGACTTGATTGATCAATTCACTAATTTGAAGTTCATGAACAGTGTATTCAGGTTCATGAACCATCAGCATAATTAAAATAAAATCAAATACTGCACTGGAGTTCTGAATGAAGTCTCTTGTTTGATTACTGAACTATTCGTGAACTTAAAATCATGCACTAAAGGTGAAATTTTTGAAGAACCAGTTCATGAATAATTCTTGAACTTTAGGTTCACAGACAGTTGGTGAACTTTTTCAGGAATAGTTTCATGAACAATTCATGAACTTCTGGTTTGTGAACAGTTCACAAACTTTTTGAGGAACATTCATCGCATTGTTCACGAATGGTTCAGGAATGTTCATGAACAGTTCGTGCTCATCAGTTCATGAACTACAGCTCAACAGGGTGAAGATGAATTCCATTTTGTTTTTAAGTGTCCAGCTTATGAAAGATTAAGACGTTTGTATTATTAAAGATGTTTTTCACAATTATTTTTAGCGGACAGAATTTTTTGTAACTTTGCATATTTATAGATTGATGTATGACAAGTTAAAATAAAAAATAAAAATGATAGGTACCCGTGCTTCTTTTTTCAATATTCAAAGTTTATTAAGAACACCAAATCGGTATTTTTGTCTGAAGAAACAATACATACATGTCATAATAAAACTACTGCAAACAACTATTTATTCAAAGTTTCACTCTGATGTTACTGTTTATGCATCACAGTTAATAAAACCACTATAACTATGCATAAAATGTCAACATAGAGATATATTAACTCAGAAAAATTTCTCTTGACCAATGTCGAAAGTATCTGAAACTGAGAAAAACACGAAGTATTTCTTAATGATATGAAAAATCTAGCGGACAGAATTTTACCAAATTTCATATTATGTAAGCTAGAACTAAGGCAAAAAAATCTAAACCAAAAAAATAATATCAACCCGTGCTTGTTTTCAAGAAAAATTAAAAAATATTCACTCCACCCACAAAAGTATTTTTTCATTACCCCACCCACCTAAAAATTATGAACATTTTTTTCTTACAAAACAAATTGCACAATGTTATTATCGGTTTCTTTACCAGTTTTCTTACTCACATGTGGAATAATGCTCCTTTAAGGTTGCATGCCTCTAGGTCAAATACTTTTTGAGATACGTGCTACACAAGCTTTCACATGCCATTTACATATATATTTGACCACGTCAAGGGACATAAATCTATTTTTACTGAGTGAAACCTCGAATAAAAGCACTGGTGCACAACTTCACATGCTGAATTTAATTCTTGTGTGGTTTCATGACTCTTATATTTTTGAGGTACATGCGACACAAATGTTTAGACCCTTTATGTACAATTTGACTGTCAAGGGCCATAACTCTGGTCTTGCTACGTGAAATGCGGGATGGGGCTCAAAAAGTATAACAACATTTTTAGGAAGTCACATTTGAACTTGAAGGAGATTGATCTACGTTAAGATTTTCTGGAATTTTATTTGACTTGGGAGTCGGCTGCATCATTACTGGACAACATAGTTCACTTTCAAATTGGCTATCCACATTGTATTTGATTCGAGCATTTCCTACGACTTCTCCTCCAATAAAACACTATCACTTTTAAAGGTAAAATATGGATGCACGACCTATATTGTCAGTACATACGATATTTTTTGCGCAAGTGACCTGCATATCCGACAATTATGCACTTTCGGCGGCGAATCCTGAACTTTACAGTGGTTATCGCTTGCTGCGCGATTGAGCTGCGCACAAAATATTGTGATGAACTCCTTTAAAAGCTATCACAGAAATAGACCCAGTATGTTTAAGTTTACACAATTACCAAACAGAAGCAGAAAAAAATGAAACTGAAATGTTATGCAAATTTATTTATGAAGCTTTGGAACTGAGATACCAGCTCATGAAATAGTTAGTCCAGTAAATGTAATATATGTGGAACTTAATGTACATACAAACTGATGTTAAACATTTGTGTTCTATATACAGTAGTCATTTTATATTGCTGTTATCAAAGCATTAATGTCCTTTCTATTGTTTTTCAATATTGTGTGATATTGTAATGCTACATTGTAAAGTGTCCATTTTACATAGCGTTGAATTAGAGAAGTCCGTATTTTAGTTAATTACACATTGATCAGACATGGTAATGTCAATCATGAGATACATGCAATATATTTTTTAAATATAAGCATAGAGGTCACATGTAGTTACAACATGGACATTTTGCCTATATTATGTACTATGGTTTTGTTGAAATTCTATGCGCTGCATGACTTATCTTACTCATCTACATTGTAAGTTTTGCTTATACATACACCTTTTTTGTTGTGAAGAGTTCTTTCAGCATTTTTCAGCGTGCGTAGTTGGTTTGAGGTGTATAGGTGCAACGGTACCAAGTATAAGCTGAATATTATAATTAACCGTATAGTACAGTCAACTCGCCAATAGAGAATCACTGCCAATAGCGGGTCACTTGAAAATAAAATGTGAATCTCTCTTATACATATTAGAGTATACAATGTTTAAGTATCCAGTAATATAAACTTATCACTTAGCAATTATTACACAAAAGAAGATTGATCTAATCTAATGAGTTTGAGTTCCCTGAACAGATAACTCTTGCAACCAGTTTCCTGACTTAGATTTTAGCACTCTTGAATTCTTCGAAGTAGAATATTTTTGAGCATACCTCACAGTTTCTTAGATAAAACCACACAAATTTGGTACCATTTTGAAGAGTGAAACACACACTTTCATAGGAATAATATGATTATGAATTTTAGATTGACTTTGATGAAAAAAAAGTGCCATCAAGCAGAGGCAGCCATTTAGCCAATAAAGGGTCACCCATATCAGGGATAATCAAAAGATTGTTTATTCTGCTTAAAAATACAAATCAATGGTTGATTTGATGTAATAATGATTGAACTGGCAAATTTAGATAAATGAATAAGGTTCTGTGCATCAATACTTTGATTTTTGTTTTAGATATAGTTGGTGCTAATTATGCTTAGAAATACAACTGTGAAAACTAGCGCTATATTCCTTTTACCTAGTATCTCCCGTTTGAAATGTAAACATACTGATTCTCATTATATTCTGCCTTGAAATGTTTATTTCCAATACCACAGTCATGTTTTGTCAGAAAAAAAGACTGTTTTAAATGGATAGAAAATATGTAACTAGGTGAACCCCTATTGGTGAATCGGACAGGTTTAAATATTTCATCATAACTTCAGACATAAAAGATAGATTCAAATAAATCAAACATTTAAATGAATGTGAGCAATAGTTTTAAGTGTTAGTAAGTTTAGATATCATGAAAGTCTAAACATTCTTCACCACATGCTAAAAGTGTTGATAGTGACCCGCTATTGGCGGCTTATCTGTACTTGTATGTTATTTAAATGTTAATCTGTCCATCCAGATCCTGAGATATCTTACAAATATATTTATATATATGTTAAATCTGTTAAAAATGCATATGTCATTTGTATTTTCATGCTTGTAAATGTGTTTATCACAAGGAACTTTGAGTTCAAGTGAATAAAAATTCTGTTCTGTTCTGTTCTGAAACATGTTGGATAATAGCATTTTCAAAGATTTGGTTTCTATTAATTCTTGCTTGTGCCTGATATTTCAGGGATGCTTTTCAGTGTCTTCCACCAAATATTGTACTTGTTTCAAGGAAATGAATCATGTACCAGTGATTAACTAGGTAGTCTATTTCAAGAAACAGCTAGGGTACATCTTAACATGTCCAAACATTGCTAAATTTCTATAATGAACTTGTCCATCTTTCAATTTAAAGTACCATTAACTGTTGAAAGGGGTGCCTACCAAAAAGATATAGACTGAATGGCAACAGTGCAGATCATGAACAGACTGCACATAATTATGTGTAGCTGATCATAATTTGCACTGGTTGCAAAGGCAGAATCAACTAGAGTTATCACTAAAGGTGATGAATGTACCCCCCGCATGCACTGACACAGTACATTGCAATTTGACACACACAAGACTGCATAATTATGTGGACTGTATGTATATAGACTGTATGTATACAGTATAGTAACAAAAAACAAAGTCCCATAACTATGCAGAATATTTATCTAAAAGAATGTAACATGCCCCATGCACAACTAGGGTTGGTACTAATCACTTGTGTGAAGTTTCATTAAATTGTGTGCAAGGGTTTGGTAGATTAGGCACGCACAAGATTGCATATGAAGACTGTATGTACATAGTATGTTAACAAGAAACAAAGTCCCATAACTCTGCAATTTTTGTCGCTGAAAGAACCTAACATGCCCCATGCACAACTGCTGTTGTTACTGATCAGTTGTGTGAAGTTTCATTAAATTGTGTCAAGGGGATGAGGAGAGATGGTGCGCACAAGATTGTGTCTATCTATATATTATAGTAACAAAAAAACAAAGTCCCATAACTCTGCAATTTTTTTTTCTAAAAGAACCTAACATGCCCCATGCACAACTACTGTTGGTACTGATCACTTGTGTGAAGTTTCATTAAATTGTGTCCAGGGAATGCGGAGAGATGGTGCGCACAAGATTGTGTCTATGTATATAGTATAGTAACAAAAAAACAAAGTCCCATAACTCTGCAATTATTTTTTCTAAAAGAACCTAACATGCCCCATGCACAACTACTGTTGGTACTGATCACTTGTGTGAAGTTTCATTAAATTCTGTCAAGGGGATAAGGAGAGATGGTGCGCACAAGATTGCGTCTACGGACAGACGACCAGACGGACAGACAGACAGACAGACAGACAACCTGAAACCAGTATACCCCCCCTTACAACTTTGTTGTCGGGGGGTACAATAATGTCCATGGAGGAACATATATGCAACAAACCATGCTTGGTGCTGCTCGAGATACCTGTGTTTAACAACTAATAAACACTTATTACTTTTAAAAAACATCTTCCCCCATATAATGGCTGGTCTAGACTATGGTCATTTTTTTGGCCCAACCATGGACCCCACTTCAGCATGTCAGTCACATAGGCTCGTCCCTTGACCTACTTGGCTCCGACTTGCAAACACTTTCAGACAGCACACTTATCGGTCAAATTAATGTACATCAAACACCTGAGTCAAATTGGAACACAACACAAGGTAACTTATGGACTTATTATTATTATCAAACTTATCACATCAGATCCTTTGACTCCTTTTGCATTTAAGGATTGTCAATAAGAAATAAAACAGAAAGAAAGTTGGATGAATCAATTAGCATTTATATACACATAACAATTTACCAATTAGGATTTATAAAAAATGAATAAAGAATAAGATATTTACTAAATACAAACAGACATTTACAGCATTTTTGACAGGAAGAATTTGCAATTCAGTGTCAAGAATATTTATAGAAATAATTAAGAATGTAAGCATTAATTCACATTTCTGCATTCTTCACTTTTTGTATATTCTGTAAGAGATTTATTTAAGGAACAAAATTAAAGTAATTGACACTTTGTAATAAGAAAGCTTTAAAAGACAAACTTCCAACACTACTTAACCTAGCAGCAAACATTTATTTACCTGTGGCCTTTTACTTACCCAAGGGAGGAAATCATACTCAACAGGAAATGTATCATTTGGATATGCTTGGATGTCTTCCAAAAATGTAAACAAGGGAAAATGCCTTTTCCACTTGCAAAATTAGTTGCTTTGGGTTTGAGACAGGCCAGTAGACACGTTGCAAATTTTGTCAAGGTTAAAGCAAAAGATAATGAGACCTTCAGAAAAATTCTAGTGAAATCGGCGGGCTGTAAGTAAAATAATTTTAAGTTTGTCTGTCACTCAAAGTCATTGACTCTGTACAACTACAAATTTTTAGACATGGGTAGGCTAATTGTGGTGGTAAACATTATAGTCAAATGAAAAAAAAATCGACGACATAAATCAGGTCACAGTATCATAATCATTGGCAAGCTTAATTAATGCTATGTAGTCAAAAAAATTTGATGGTCAGATCAAATTGTTTTATATTTGTGATGGGCAGTCTTACCATTAAAACTAAGGACCGAAATAATGGAGGATAAATCACACTAAACCCTCATGTAAAGTTATTGGTTTTATGGCTTGTGCATATTGTCATGTAGACGTGGTTTATCATGTACAGTATACATACAGTTGATTAGTCAGTTCCGGATCACTAAGGGCTACGTCATATAAGTAAACAGTGCCGTGATCCAGAACCCCCCATGATCTGGATCTGACTAATGGACTGTACATTGATTTGAATCCGACCAGAAAATTTGTAATTCTGGAAAATATTTGATAATTTTTACATAAATCAATGAGGAATTGAATCCCCTTTTGATACATGTGTGTTTCATTTGAATTTATCTCTTTTCACAAAAAAATCAGCATTTAAACCCAAATTGGCAGCAATGACAATTTCATCGAAAATTTCCTCCACTATTTTGGTCTTTCGAGTGTTTGATACAAGTGTAGATGTTGCCCATAAAAAAATAAATCAATAGTTTCTAGGATCGCGTCGGATTTGTTGGACTAAATTCTATTGGAAGTTGTAGATTTTTACTTATAAATACACATAGTAAGTCTGTACTTTCAAATCTTTTAGTTATCTTTTCTGGTTAGTGAATGTGTTTCTGGTTTTATCAGTACATTTTGCCAGCTGGAATCACTGGGGATAACATTTCGAAGCAATCTGCAGGGTCAGTCTTGTATTTTGGGAAGCCTTGAAATGCTTTGAATGTGCAATGTGTATATTTGTTACTAAGATTTAGAATCTGCAAGTGTATAAACTCTGATTTTATCATGTTCTACAAGTATGTAAAGTAACTTCCCATAGCATTAAGCTCGCATAGTTCAACCTGTCAATGTATATGATACAGTGACTGGATTTTTATCATTGATTTTTTTTTCATTTTCTAAGGTATAAACAGTACATTTGTGTGAAAAAAGGATTTTACACTAGACCAGTGCCTGGATAGAGTACAATTATTAGCACCAGCCACCACAATGTAACATCATAAATTTATTCTCTGTAAACTTGTTAAATAAGATTGGGAAAGTTCACTTGTATGATGCAAGGCTGATCGCTACCAAAACATATGTAAGCCATATATAAATGGAAGTGTCTAGCTATCCAGCAACTGGACACCTAGCCTGCATTCTAGCCGGGTATCACTGGATATATGCTATGTTTGTGGCATATTCACAGCATGCTCGCAACATGTTCACATATTTTTTACCATTTTGTAAGGTTAAGAGCTAAAACTGCGTGATATTCAATAAAAATGAAAGAATTTGGGAGGGAAAATTTTGTCAGATAGCAAAGGAATCCATGATTGCATGGCAATATATAGTGTTCAACTTTGTTATTTTAGTGTCCTGGAAATGTAGACAAAATATATCTTTTCACATATTTCAGTACTAAGGCAACTTTAAGTCCAGAGACTACCTTAAAAAAAAGCAGCTAATTAAGGTGATAATTATTAAGATATTTGCAAAACAGGAAATGGCGTGTCAGCTGTTTTAATTAGTATATATAAATTAAACCTGTTTGTTGAATGTTAAAAATGGACTTGCGGCATCTTCCCACGTACGTGCTGTTGCCTGCAGTTTAGCAACATATGAAAAAGTTTTAATTATATTAAACTAACTCTATGATGAAGCGTGGGCTTTTGTGCTTCCACTTTGCTATGCGCCAGTAAATGTCTGAGAAAGCCGGAGTTGATGATTTGAAAATACATCAAAATTTGAATATTGATGGACATGATGAAATATATGTTAAATAAAAATGGGCAAAAAATGTAGGTCACTTGAATTGAATGATTCTGCTTTGCATTGGGAATTTTAAGTAATCTCTTGTTAGTGTATGCAAAAGTCATTTTTATGCCCCCAGCATCTACTGATGCGGGAGTCATATAGTGATCATCCTGTCCGTCCGTCCGTCGTCCGTCCGCCCGTACAAGGTTAACCAAATGGGACCGTTTCGTCTAGCATCAATACCCCTTGCTAGAATGACTTGATACTAATGCAGATGTAACCTGTGAACATTCCTCATCTTCAGACATCACCTGACCTCAGTTTGACCTTGACCTTGACCTCATTTTGGACTTAGGTTGCTTTATATGGGCCATCTCTTGGTTAACCAAATGGGACCGTTTCATCTAGCATGAATACCCCTTGCTAGAATGACTTGATATTAATGCAAATGTAACCTGTGAACATTCCTCATCTTCAAACATCACCTGACCTCAGTTTGACCTTGACCTTGACCTCATTTTGGACTTAGGTTGCTTTATATGGGCCATCTCTTGGTTAACCAAATGGGACAGTTTCGTCTAGCATTAATACCGCTTACAAGAATGAATTGATACTAATACAGATGTAACCTGTGACCATTCCTCATCTTCAAACATCACCTGACCTCAGTTTGACCTTGACCTCGTTTTGGACTTAGGTTGCTTTGTATCGACAAGGATGCCACCGGGGGCATCAAGCGTTTATTGAACGCAGCTCCTTGTTTTATTTTTTATTTTAATATACAGTAAAGACTGGCTTAGCGACCCATTACTTTCAGTGACTTTCTGTCTACAACAACCTTTTTATTTCCTCCCGATGCATTTCACATTTAAATTAGCTTGTTTCTAGCGACCCCCTGTCTGATGCGTACAGCGACCATGATTTCTTAGCCCCAAACCAAGACTTTGAACCTTTATAACGACTTTTTGAACCCCCTTTTAAAAGAGAGAGAACTTCTCCAATACAAATCATGGAGTGTGGTTCTTGATTTTGATAACTGGGTCACCGTCTCATCAATGAAAATTAAGTGAAGCAGACTGAAAGGCCTTTAAAAATATTCCGTGTTTTATAAGAATGTTTAAAGTCCTTCATAAATGCTAACTATAACATGTCTTATTTGCCTTAAACCAAGACCTCTCCTAGTCAGATTGTGTATAGAGACTCCCTGTCTACAATTACCTTTTTGAAATTCTCTGAAGGTCGGTCACTGTAGACAGTCTTTACTGTACTCATTGTTTCAACATTTCAGGGTACCATACTATACAAACAAAGTCCCGGCTGGACATTCTTGGTATGGGCAAGGTTAAAAAGGTCACACCTTTGTCTGAACAGGCTGCCATAGATCTTGGAGTGGAAATTCTTGGCGACACTGTTGTGATAGTATGTGCTTTAGCAATATATATATTAATCGAAGCTAGATCATCTAAACATAAAGAACACGAAGAAGAATTAAAAGAAGAAGAGATGAGAAGTCTGAAAGAACTGGTTGTATTTCAAAGCATTGAACTTGAAACACAAGGTGCTAAATTAAGAGAATTTGAGCGAATTCTAAATGGATCTACCATGTATTCAAAAACTTCTGAACGTGTTGTGGCAGAATTTTCTCAAAATGAACAGGATTCAGTAAAGACTTGACAAAAAGACTTGTATTAGCTTTTGAAGACTTGATTTAGCTTTTGAAGAAGTTGCATTCTTCTGGAAGAATAGATCTTGTATAGTCAATTTAAAGATATGTTATTTCTTTTATTGTGTATGCAGTATATGCTTTAATACATACACTGAAGTAAAGAGTTGTGGCCCCTTGTTACAAAGACTGTCTCCCTTGTTTAAAACACTGCATTTTTTTTTTTTTTTTTTTTGGTTTAATAATTTATAGTTTTACTAGATTTTCAAAGTTTTGAGCTACTCATTTGTATTATACCAAGTCATTTACTACCTCATAGTTTACTGAATTCATTATGGTAGTTTTGCAGGTTTGGTTATTCAGAGGTCATGGTGTAACAACATTTTTCCAGATAACATAGAATAATGCCTGGATCTCCAATGTAGATACATTAACCATACTAAAAGTAAAATAGCAACTAGCATTTTGATTGATAAAACTGGCAATGCTAAGACCTTCAAAGATTAGATATCATAACTAAAGTGTTGATAGTTAAAAAATTTCCTAATAATGTTATAAAATCAAATCAAAATTTGTGGATCTCTTTTACCTTAAGCCTGCTAAATTTTTATAATGGACTTGTCCATCTTTCAATTTGGACAGTACGATTAAGTGTTAAAAGGGGTATTTACCAAAATGATACCTACACACTGAATGGCGAACAATGCAGATCATGCATAAATGTTAATAATTGGCAGATATCTCAAAACTTAACACAATATTTTTGGTTATTTATTTGGATATTTTTCAAAAATCATGAGTCACCTAGTTTGCACCACTGATCATTTTTACAGTACCCATGTTTTATGGATTTTGGAGAAAAAAAATGTAATGCCTTAAATGTGTGAATGAGTCGCTGTAATGAATTAAGTTCCTATGGTCCTTACACAATGTTACCAATAATTTTATAATAGAAGGTCAATAAATATACATGTAATCTATATAATCATAATCTAAATTTAGATTAAACCCTCCCTTGGCTTCCATTGCAAACAATGCATGTAATTTGTATTCATACGAGGGCTGTTCAAAATAATGTAGACTTTTGCTGTCAGATGTTGCTTACTGTGTAAATAATAGTGTAAAATATATCATTGTAATTCAGAATTATTTTGTAATTTGGTCACATATTTTTTGTAACATTTTTGCTGATAGGCGAAGTGCGTCAAACGTTTGATTACCATAGCTACGCATAACCGGTGCAGTCGCTTTTTGATCTGTCGCGATTTGAATTCGATCGCTAATGTTTGCACTAATAATAAACTTGTTTGCCCAAAAATAGGCCAAAGTGCAGCAACACATCAGGGCGATATGTACCTAGAGTATGGTGTCATTCCGACAAAAGAGGTGGAATAAAACAATGTTTGAACTAAGTGAGTATTACTGTTTATAATGCATGTAATGTCGTCATCGACTAGCATGGATGATAAGACAGTTGCTTAGTTATTTCGAACAGCAACTGAAAATCATACTAAATGAAGCAGACGCCACAACAATGTTCAGTCATCTGTGTCTTTATCTTCAAGCGGTAGAAACAATTCTTAAATGGTCCAGATTTGCTTGAAAACAGCGGAGATGGAGGGAGAAAACGGAAAAACTGTGAATGGACGTTAACGCCAATGTATGATGCCGAAGATAAAGACCAAGTACTCCCGTTGAGTACCCTGTCCGAGATGCGTGTCATGTGTTCATACATTTTAATATTTTAACAATACAACCTGTTATGACTCAGACATCCCAACTCTCCCGATCCGATCGGGATTCTCCCGATTCTGGTTGTAAAACCCAATCACCCCGATCAGAAGTCTCAATCTCCCGATTAAAAAACAACAACAAAACAAAAAAAATAATGAAATAATCCACTTCTTTGCACCTATCTGATACTGTATCACTACTGACGAGTCTATAAACAACAGCTTTCGGATATTTTCGCACCTTATTCTACCCTTGCTGATTATTGTTTATTTCACAATTTAACAAAGCCAGGTGTTGATTAATGTGTCACAATTGTAATTAAAATCCAGACATTAGATATCTAATTAAATTCAATCAAATTTAAATTAGAAATTATACCGGCTTTACCTTTTTCTGTAACTTTTTGAAATCGAAAGTAGATGGTCGCCGAGTCAACCTGCTGGGTTTTAAAAAACATTTCTCTTAAAATCATTTTGATAAGAGGAAATGTCATGGTAAATTTTGATATCACTTACTATCAAATGCTGTTAAAACTGTCTTTGCATCATGACAATTTGTCAAACACATCCTTTTAACTGGAGATTTAGGCAAATGTCTATGAAAGTGTAACAATACCCGGACGTTCAATTTTGGATAACAGGATTTTGATCAATAAAAGTATTTGAGCGAGGGGTTTTAAATACTGGTACACAGGGATGAGAATCAAACAGTAAATTTTCTGTTGCTTGAACTTTTATTCTTTTGGCTATATACATTTTGTTTTTACAGTTCTAACAGCTGCACTGTTTGTCATGTAAAATTCACCTGGGGAGTCTTCTTTCCAACAAAAGAAATAAAAGTGCAGGTTTAATTCTCAGTGGAGTTTTGAATTTAGACATAGTGCTTAAAGTGCCATAACTATTTAATTTTGCAAAGAAGGCTTCATGTATTATTGTTCCAAAACATTAAAAATGCATGAATAATAAGATATAGAAAAGTGAATTTTTTTTAAGACTAGCGATTTTATAACGGCAAATAAGTTTATATTATCATTAGATTTGTTAAAAGCTTCGTTATCATTAACATAATTACCGCGGTATAAAATCTCCCACTTGAACACCTCAATCTCCCACTTTGGAAAGCAAAAACTCCCACTTGGCATTCAGAAAAAGTTGGGATGTCTGGTTATGACTTAAGTATTGCTCATGAAAATTTATAAAATAAATTTATAAATATGAATTAATGCAAACTTAATGAAAGTATCACAATGAAGGCACAACGTCGTTAACATCGTTGAAATATGATCGCCATGCGCCGGGTCCATGTAAGTGACTGTTTTGGATGGGGCGTGACTCCTGAATGCATGATCGTAATCACGTCAAATTTTGCAGTGCAGTTAGTGGAAAGATTGCAAATCATGATGGTATATTTCTTATTTTGCTTCATTGAAGTGTTATTTTGATATCAAAATAAGTAATTGAACTATTTTTACACATTTCTTTATCATTAGTCTCTTCAGAAATGCACATGAAACATTACCTGACGTTCAATACCAGCTACGAAAGCAAACCAAGGTTGACTATAAAAAACTCGAATTTCGTCTAACACGAATTTGATAATTCCTATAGATATAGAATAGAATTAGTGCAAAAATCGACAGCCCTGCATTTTATGTAACTATTACCGTGAAATTAAAAGTAGCACATGTTATCAGCAGACAATCGATATGTAGTTTAAACATTTCTTCCCCACTTGATACCTCTGCAAGCGTAAACTACTGCGTATGCGCAATGCTATCTTCATGCCCCGTTAAGACAGAAAGTTGTTTTGTTAACACAGGTGAGGTATCATCATAAAACCTAACATTATACAGCCTTGTAATAAATATGTTTGCTGTAGACATGAAGAACAAATATCTAAATGATCTAGATGAAACAATTACGTGAATACCAATGAAATAAAGCGGATATTACATGTGTCCGGAAACTGGTCTTATCCGGAAACTGGTTCCAAACCAGTACACAGGGATGGTGCAATAAGTAGGAAATACATACCGTAGTTGATACATTTACATTTTGACCGATTTAATGAATGTATATACAGGAGTTTTGATGTAGCTGTTATGTTGAAATGAGTTCAAATGACCATAATGACTTGTAATATATGAGTAAACAACTTGTGGGACACGCACATGGACCAGGATAGCTGAACACTGGTAGGAAGTGTGTAAATGTTACTTTCTTTACTAAATATTCTTTTCTTTTTCCTGAAGTCTAAATGAATCCTTTACTGCACAATGTATTGTCCATTGCCTATTTAGATTCATTTCAATATTTTGTTTTTCCAAATTTTTTTACATTTTCTTTAATTATGGCGTCAACTAGCTCGACAGCAATACAAAGTTTCTTCTAAGTCTTGTTTGTTACATCTGACTCTAGGGAAGGGCCATCCACTAATGTCATTATAACTTGTTGCCCAAGCCATTTGCTTTTGATATCTATTTTATTATTAAAGGTGTTCATTCTCTTTTGTTTGTTGGCAGATTTATTTACATGTATTGTTTGTAATGTATTGCCTTATTTTTAAGCAATAAATATGATTGAATTAAACAACTTTTTAGCATCTAAATTTTTTTTTACAACAGTGACTGTTTTTAGCTCACCTAAACCGAAGGTTCAGGGTTAGCTATTAGTATAGGGTGGATTGTTCGGCATCCACATTTTATTGAAACATCTCGTCTGAAACTACTGGTCAGAATAACACCAAATTTGGTCTGTAGCATCCTGGTGAGGTCCTCTATCAAGTTTGTTCAAAGGGGGGAATTTGGCCTCATTTGGGGGATGCTAGAGCTAAAAATAGAAAAACCTTGATACAACTTCTTTTGAACCGCTTGATGGATCTTCATCAAACTTGGTCTGAAGCCTCATATAGGTCTTCTCCCAAGTTTGTTCAAATGGGGGCACTTGACCCCTTTAAGGGGCCGCTAAAGCTAAAAATATAAATACCTTTAAACAACTTCTTACCATGCACCACTTGATGGATCTTCATTAAACTTGGTCTGTGGCATCATTATATGATCCTCTCCAAAGTTTGTTCAATGGGGCACTTGACCCCTTTTAGGGGCTGCTAGAGCCAAAAATAGAAATACTTTGAATAGTCTTTTATAATTTAAAAATTAAAAAAAATATTTATTTTTTTAACTTAATACTTTGTCACAAACAAGATATCATTAGGTCAAAGTCGGCCTCAGGTAAGCAACTTGGGCCTCTTGTTTTTTTAGCTCGACTATTCTAAGAATAGTCTAGCTATTCTACTCACCATGGCGTCGGCGTCACACCTTGGTTAAAGTTTTGCATGCAAGTACATACAGCTATCATTTAGCTTTGAAACTTATTTTTTCTTTTTCTAGGTCAATTACCAACCTCACTGGCTCAAGTTCCATAACCCTGACATGTATTTTGAGCAAATTATGCCCCCCTTTTGGACTTAGAAAATCCTGGTTAAAGTTTTGCATGCAAATTACTATCTCCAAAACTAATGCAGATATTGAATTGAAACTTCACATGTGTCTCCGGGGTTATAAAACATAGCATCAAGTCCCATAACCCTGACCTGCATTTTGGCCAAATTATGCCCCCTTTTGGACTTAGAAAATCCTGGTTAACGTTTTGCGTGCAAGTACATACAGCTATTACTAAAAAGCATATAGATTTGAAACTTATTTTTTCTTTTTCTAGATCAATTACCAACCTCACTGAGTCAAGTCCCATAGCTCTGACATGTATTTTGGGCAAATTATGCCCCCTTTTGGACTTAGAAAATTCTGGTTAAAGTTTTACATGCAAGTAACTATCTCCAAAACTAATGCAGATATTGAATTGAAACTTCACATGTCTTCGGGGTTATAAAACTAGTTGATAGCGTAAAGTCCCATAACTCTGACCTGCATTTTGGCCAAACTATGCTTCCTTTGAACTTAGAAAATCCTGGTTAAAGTTTTGTGTGCAAGTACATGCAGCTATTACTTAAAGGCATATAGACTTAAAACATATCTTTTCATTTTCTAGATTACCAGCCTCACTGGATCAATCAGACTAAGTCAGAAATGTGTATCTGAATGATGTAAAGGTCACATTTGAAACAAATTCATCTGGCTTAACAGCTACATATAGATCACTAGGTCAGATCTCACACAAGAATCCACTCTAAAAACTCTAGAATCCGCTTTTTCTTACTATCATCATGTGACCTGGTCAGAATGTTTGTCTTTGCAAAACCTTTGTGGAGCTGAAACTGTGATATCTTGGGTCAGAAACTAGCTCAAAAGGTCAAGTCTCACAAAAAGCTCATAAATGCACTAGAAGCCATATTTTTTTTAATCTTCATTAAACCTTGTCAGAATGTTGTCTTTATAACGTCTAAGTCATATTTTAAACTTATATATCTGGGATCAAAAAGTAAGTCACTAGGTCATAGACTATTCTGTTAACAATCCAGAGATTGTATTTTCCTCCAGATCTAAATGAAACATGGCCAAAATCTTGGTCTGTATGAAATATACCTAAAGGGGAGATAAAGGGCCTTAACAGTGGCACCAAAGATTTCAGGAAATATGCTCCCTTTTTACTTAAAATTTGAGGTTAGACTTTTTTATGTACTTTTACATTCATTTATTCTTTAACTGACATGTTTAAACTTAATATTTGTCCTATGTCATCACCCACACAAGGTCTATATCTCAAATAGGCTCAAATATTTCATGAATGATGCATTTTTGCTTAGCTAGCATGCAATGAGCTTGACATAGCCTTATATAAATTGCTATTATGTGATTAGGTGTGAGTGTGTGTGTGCCTTATTTTATCCAGATTATAAATAACTTTGACATCCACTGAGCAATTTTATCTTTTTTCGGCAGAAATTATTATCTCAATAAAACAGGATATTGCCACAGTACACATGTCCCTATTTCAAAGGTCAATGATATGCAAAGTGATTAAATTTCATATCAGATTTTGTCTGTGCTGTAACTTTGTCATTGAGATGGTGTGTTAAAAAATGGTGGGCTCAACATTGTTGTCCTTTGGGCATCAACTTTCTAGTTACTTTGAATTTCTGATTTCTGTTTTGATTTGCTTTCTCTCTATCTCTAAAAAGAGGTTGGTTAGCGTAACCTCCCCTTTATGTTGCAAATGGTGTTAAAGGGAGGCAGGGGAAGCAACTGTGGATGGTAGACAGAAGAGGTCTGTTAGAGTAACCTCCCCTTGATGTTGCAAATGGCATCCTGGGAGGTAGGGGATGTAGAGGTCGGTTAGTGATCTCTCCTTAATTTTGCTAATGGTGTCGATGGAGGTAGGGGAAGTGACCTTGAATGGTAGAAAGAAGAGGTTGGTTAGTGTGACCTCCCCTTGATGTTGCAGATGGCATTGAGGGAGATAGGGGAAATAGCCTTGGATGGTAGAAATAAAAGAGGTCGGTTAGAGTGACCTCCTCTTAATGTTGTAAAAGTGGCAGGGGCCAGTTTTGCATCTGGCCCGGGTACGTTTTTTAAATAAAATACACAGATGCACTTTAAAGGCATTTATATTCAACTGGTTATTTGTGATGTTTATAGAACTGAGGATTCCTGCGTATGAGTAGTTATTGTGTAAAGTAATGTACTTGAATCGATTTTCCTAGCTCCGTGTAGACGGCCGGGTCTTAAGTCTTACCTGAGGTAACAGAATTCAGACGAAATGGAAACGGTCATTCATCCATCCAGATTCAGCTCCAAATAGCGGAAAAAGTAAACGGTTATGAGACACTTTTTTTCCCACCATTATTTTCGTCTGGCCACATGCTTTAAAAATATGCATGTGTTTTAGGTCAGTCATTTGCAGATGATACGGTACAGGTCGCGCAAGGTGTGCATTTTGGGCCATTTTTGCCTCAAAATTTAGTGTCCTGAAACCTGCGTTTTACTCGTTTTTATCCCAGAAGCAACAGAATCGGCAGGCTGAAAATGTCACACAATGAAGTGCTAAGTCTATGCAATACATTCGCTCAACACTTGCCTTGAATTTTTCAAAATTGGATTTTTCATGATTTTTTTCGCACTGGTATCAGGACAGATTTCTGGAATTTTCAAATTAACTGTCCCTTGCCCCCATATGGCATTGAAGGAGGAAAGGGAAGTAACTGGATGGTAAAAAGATATCAGTAAGAGTGACCTCCCCTTGATGTTGCAAGTGGCGCTGCAGGAAGTTACTTTGGATAGTAGAAAAGAGGTCGGCTAGAGTGACCTCCCCTTGATGTTGCAAATGGCGTCAGGGGAAGTAACTTGATGGTTTGAAAAAATAGGTCGGTTTGTGACTTCCCCTGTATTTTGCAAATGGCATTGAGAGAGGTAGGAGAAGTAATTTTGGATGGTAAAAAATATGTAGGTTAGAGTGATCTCCCCTTTATAATACAATTAGCATCAAGGGAGAATGGGGAAGTAACTGGACGTTAAAGAGGTAGGTAAGAGTGACCTTCCCTTGATGTTGCAAATGGCGTCGAGGGAGGTAGGGGAAGCAAATCTGGATGATAGAAATAAAAGAGGTCGGCTAGTGACCTCCCCTTGATGTTGAAAATGGCGCCAGGAGAAGTAGGCGAACTTTGGATGGAAGAAAAAAGAGGTTGGCTAGTGACCTCCCCTTGATGTTGCAAATGGCTTCAGGGGAAATAGGGGAAGTAACTTTGGATGGTAAAGTGACCTCCGCTTTATTTTGCTAATGGCATTAAGAGGCTAGGTAAAGTAGCTTTTTGTTGTATAAAGGGTCGACTTCGGTAACCTTCCTGTTTGCGAATGGCGTCAATGGGGTGGTGATCGAAAGAGGAACAAGAGCACCGCCTTGCGGGTGCTGACGCTCATCTGATTTTTTTTTTGTACAATAGAATTATTGTCCTACCCATGATTTTCTAAGTCCAAAAAGGGCCATAATTCTTGTAAAAAGCAGGATGGAGTTATGTTTCTTGATGTACGTAGTCAGCTTATGATGGTGAACAACTGTTGCAAGTTTCAATGCAATAGCTTGAATAGTTTAGGAGAAAAGCTGACCTAAACATAAAACTTAACCAATAAATCTGATATTTTCTAAGTCCGAAAGGGGCCATAAGTCTTGCAAAAAGCAGGACAGAGTTATGTTTCTTGCTGTACATGGTCAGCTTATGATGGTGAACAAGTGTTGCAAGTTTTAAAGCAATAGCTTTGATAATTTAGGAGAAAAGCTGACTGAAACATATTACTCAACCAAGAAAACTGATTTTCTAAGTCCAAAGGGGCAATAATTCTTGAAAAAAGCAGGATGGAGTTATGTTTCTTGATGTACAGGGTCAGCTTATGATGGTGAACAAGTGTTGCAAGTGTCAAAGCAATAGCTTTGATAGTTTAAGAGAAAAAGTTGACCTAAACATAAAACTTAACCAAGAAATCTGATATTTTCTAAGTCCAAAAGGGGCCATAAATCTTGCAAAAAGCAGGATGGAGTTATGTTTCTTGCTGTACAGGGTCAGCTTATGATGGTGAACAAGTGCTGCAAGTTTTAAAGCAATAGCTTTGATAGTTTAGGAGAAAAACTGACCTAAACATAAAACTTAACCAAGAAAACTAATTTTCTAAGTCCAAAAGGGGCAATAATTCTTGCAAAAAGCAGGATGGAGTTATGTTTCTTGATGTACAGGGTCAGCTTATGATGGTGAACAAGTGTTGCAAGTTTCAAAGCAATAGCTTTGATAGTTTAGGAGAAAAGTTGACCTAAACATAAAACTTAACCAAGAAATCTGATATTTTCTAAGTATAAAAGGGGCCATAAATCTTGCAAAAAGCAGGATGGAGCTAATATGTTTCTTGCTGTACAGGGTCAGCTTATGATGGTTGTAATATATATCGTCATTGTAATATATATGTATTAATTTATTGAGATGGCTTATTGACACACAAACAGAACAAGACCCGAAGGATGGTTTATATATTTAATATGTGTGTTGCATCCAAAGTATAAACTCACACTCTCTCTATAGAAATATGTATATATCTTACATACAGAAACAATAATGGAATATGATATCATAGGCGGAGCTTAATCTATCTTGTAGACTTGCTTACTACATCCTCCTTTACCTTTAGATTAGATCTCATCAATAATCAGAAAACATAAATTTGTTTAAAATAATCAAAGTTCAAATATATACTCAAAACATGAAAATTCTGTTCTAATGAAATAAGCTAGTTAGCAAGTCTATTATCATAAATTTCTCCTCTTTTTTTCAGCAAAGTTCATTAACCCTTGTTATCAACATAATCAGTTTATAGAGCATCTGCTTTAGCTAAGTACTTTTACAATGTCGCTGTAAATTGAAATATCCTGGGAAAGTCCTCGGAATGTTCCGTCGTTATCTAACAGTTTCGTGTTTTATCTCAAAACCCTAAAATGAGTACAGTCAACTGTTATTTTTATCAAAATTATAAATTAAGTTTTGAGTTCTACCGCCCAAGAATTAATTATAATGTAATTGTGAAACAGACAAGTAATAATTCCCAAGAGTAACATAATATTTTCACACACTGATCATTTGTCCAAAGAATAATAAATCCAGCAAGCGAATATAAAATGACTACACTGCTATGGTAGCAAATAGGGCATTATTATGGCCCACACAACACTTAGGTGACTTATCCTGTGCACTGAAACATGTGAAATTATGTCACTGATTAATCCAATCATTCATTGACAAAACGTCTAGGCGGTCGTCGTTTCCTTTGCGACCTTTGACGTGGTGCAAATACAGTATCTGCAGGTTTCGTCTGCGCCGGCTCATGACCACCTTGAACTACCCTGAACTTTGACACGTCCCGTGTAATTTCCTTTCCTCTGTGCCTGATTGTTAGCATTGAACCTTTCCTAGCAATGACAATGCCAGGTGTAGGGTCAAACATTGTCTCAAATTTGTTACGTTGTTCCCGTTTTAGTAACACACGGTCTCCAATTTTCAATGCACTTGGCTGTGCTCTTCTGTTTTTGTCCGCATAAAGTTTGTTTTTCGATTTTGACAGACTGTCCCTGTCGCGAACATCTGTGTCTTGCTTTTCAAATGTCATTGATGGTAATTTCGTTTTTACTTTCCGATTGTACATTAATTCACTAGGAGCTTTTTGTGTTGAAGATTGTGGCGAATTGCGAAAATTCATTAGATATCTATTCAACGCTCTCTTATAATCTTGACCTGATGCTATTGCGGTTTTAATTGATTTTTGCAATGGTGCCATGAATCGCTCGACTATTGCATTTCCTTGTGGGTGCAATGGAGTAATTCGTTTATGTTTAAATCCCGACTTATCAGCATATTCTCTGAAAGTACGACTCTGAAATGGAGGTCCATTGTCCGTTCTCAATACGTCTGGATATCCAAATATCGAAAATATTGATTCCAAACGCGGTATGACAGTTTCTGCGGATGTTGACCTGACTCGCTCAACTATTGGAAAACGACTATAATCGCATATTACCACTAATAACAGGTACCCGTCCGGGAATGGTCCACAAAAGTCACAACTGACTTCAGAAAACACATCTCGTGGCAGAGGTGTTGGTTTTATCGGATCTGGAGTACATCCTGGTGATGCAGCTTGGCACACAATGCATGATTTGCATGCTTCTTCAACCATTTTATCCATATGCGGGAACCAACAATATTCCCGAAGTAATCCTTTGCACTTTGATTGGCCTTGATGACCCTCGTGCGAAAGTAACACTGTTTGTTTTTGCAAAGTTTCTGGTATACAAAGCTGTGTACCCCGTAACAACACATATCCTTCATCGGTATATGCAACTGCAAGTTCTTGATTCTTGTTTAAATTTTCGTATAAACGAAAACTTTCATCGGATTGGCATTTCTGATTTTTCCAGTCATTTGTTTCTTTTGCATTCTTGACACAACTTAATACACAGTCTGATTTAGTAGCTTTTGCTACGTCTGATAGCTTCAATGCATCTGGCAAAGTGTTATCAGTGATAAAACTGATATATTGTTCGGCTACTGTGTTGGTCGCGTGTCTCGCGTGCGGATGTCTGGAAGATAATCTGAGATCATTAAACTACCTGGTCTATAAATCGTCTGGAAATCATACGTTAACAACTTCAAACGCCAACGTTCTAATCTTGGTGACTGTATATTCTTTACGTTGTTGAAAATTGATTGAAGTGCAGCGTGATCCGTTATCAATTTGAATTGCTTGCCGAATAAGTACAAATGAAAATGTTGAATCATGATAACAGCACTTAAAGCTTCTCTCTCTGTTTGCGAATAGCGCGCTTGTACTGAATTGTAAGCTTTGCTTCCATACGACACTATTTTTCCTTTCTGAATAAGTATTCCTGAACAGCCTACTGGGCTGCCGTCTACCCAGAGTTCAGTTTCTTTCCTCGGGTCAAAATACGTCATGACTTTGTCACTAGTCAATGCCTCTTTTAGTGAAGTGAACGATTTTTCCTGATCGTCATTCCATTCGAATTTTACATCCTGATGAGTAAGTCGTCGTAATGGTTCCGTTAGGACTGAATAGCCATCTATGAACTTAGACAAATAGTTTGTGAGACCAAGAAATGAACGGATTTCGGATACAGATTTTGGTCTGTCCATGTTTTTTACTGCATCTACCTTGTCAGGATCAGGTGAAATTCCCGATTCCGTAAACACGTATCCGTAGAATTTGATTTTTGATTGTCCAAACGAACATTTTTTCTTGTTCAGTGTCAGGTTCCGTTCTTGAAGACGCTGAAGTAATGCTCGCAGATTGATATCATGTTCTTCACGCGTTTTGCCGTAGCATACGATATCGTCAGCAATGTTTAACACGCCTGTCAGACCTTGAAGTGCTTGACGAAGCTCATTTTGGAACAGAATCGGTGCTGCTGACACTCCAAAATTTAAACGTTTATATCGAAAAAGTCCAACATGTGTCTGAAACGTTGTCATTGCACGTGATGACTCATCCAGTTCAATTTGATGGAATGCTTTGTACAGATCGAGACGTGAAAACACTTTTGCGCCGTTCAACGTTAAGATTATATCATCCACCGTCGGACTAACATTTTTCTCTGTTTTAATTGCGGTGTTGGCTTTCCTCATATCTATGCACACCCTTACTTCTCTCGGTGAATTTGGTTTTGGGGCAGCTACCAGGTTCGATACCCATGGTGTTGGTACACCTTCCACTTTTTCAATAACATCCATATCCTCCAAACTTTTAAGTTCCTGCTCAACTTGCTCACGCACATGAAATGGCACTCTCCTAGGAGGCTGAGCTACTGGCACAACACTTTCATCAATGTGAAACTTAACTTTTCTGTCTTTCAGACATCCTAACCCAGTGAAAACTTGCGAATATTCCTCAATAAGTCCTTCATACTCGTCTTTGGTTTGAACAGATTGTGTCTGCGGTAAAATCCCAAGCTCTGCTGACAGCTCATAACTAATCAATGATTCTTTATTACCCGTAACGATATGAAAATCTCTGGTCACGAATTTTGAGTCCGACTCAACAAGCAAAGAACATTTACCTTGGAATGGCAGTGGAGACTTCTGTCCAAATGCGAACGCTTTCGTGGTCGCTTTCTTGATTTCCGGTGATTTTTTCATTTTCTTAAGGACAATTTCACTGACAATATTGATCGATGACCCGCTATCAACCAAAACATTCACATCTACACCATTTAATTTTATTCTTTTCTTTGGCACCTTCTTTCTATCTAACATGAATCCCAATAGCACATCACATTCATCCGAATTGCAATCCGTCGCGTATTCCTCTGTTAAAATTTCTAAATCCGGTTGTTCATCCTCGATCAATGTCACCTGCTTCTTACGTTTTCTACAAACAGATATATAATGGTTCTTCTTGTGGCAATAATTACATTCTGCTCCAAGCGCGGGGCAACGTGATATATGTGGATATTTTCCTCCACAGTTACGACATTTCTTGCTAGTTTGTTGAGGACTGATTCGCCTTCCCGACGACAAGCCTGCTTGCGGTAAACCTTGATATGAACTAGAACGTTGTTGCGAACGTTGTGGTACGAATCCCTTTGATTTCCGACTAAAATATGGATTGCTTTTTACACGCACTACCTGCTGACTACTAGTGTCCTTTGACATACTTGTTGCTTGAGTCTTCGAAATTTCCATTGTTCTCATCATTGTAAGTAAGTCATTAAGTGATTTTTCTGAATCTTGCAAACATCGCATTCTCATTTTTTGCGAAATAACACCCTGTATGATTTGGCTTTTTATTTCTGACTCAGTGTCCGAAAATTCACAGTTTTTAGCTTTTTGTCGTAATCTAGTCACATATTGGTCAATCGTTTCACCGTGCAACTGTTTAATATTCCTGAATTCGAAAATTTCAAACTGAGTGTTTTTTCTAGGTTTGAAGTAGTTTGTAAGTCCAGCTTTTGTTTCATCGTAATTTTCACTCTCTCCATGTAGATTTAACGTATCATAAATGTCATATACATCATCTCCAGCATAGTGCAGTAACAGTGCCTTTTTCCTTTTCCTTGTATTTATACCTAGCCCAACAAATAAATTCTCCAGTTTATCTACATATTTGTCCCACCGAACACCTAGGGAATTTTCGTCAGCGTAAACATCAAATTTGGGAAACGCAGGTAAATTTTCCATTGTCACAAAATCACTTAATCCTCAGTTTTAAAATAATCCGATCTTCGTCGCCATTGTAATATATATCGTCATTGTAATATATATGTATTAATTTATTGAGATGGCTTATTGACACACAAACAGAACAAGACCCGAAGGATGGTTTATATATTTAATATGTGTGTTGCATCCAAAGTATAAACTCACACTCTCTCTATAGAAATATGTATATATCTTACATACAGAAACAATAATGGAATATGATATCATAGGCGGAGCTTAATCTATCTTGTAGACTTGCTTACTACAATGGTGAACAAGTGTTGCAAGTTTCAAAGCAATAGCTTTGATAGTTTAGGAGAAAAGCTGACCTAAACATAAAACTTAACCAGGCAACGCCGACGCCGATCAAGTGATGACAATAACATCATTTTTTTTTAAAAAATCAGATGAGCTAAAAAACTAGATGGGGAAAAAGAGATCACTTATGGTATCCTCACTTTATTTTGCAAATGGCGTCTAGGAAGAAATGAGAACTTTGGATAGAAGAAAACAGTCGGTTTTTTGGTAACCTTGCCTTAAGTTTGTAAATGGTGTTAGTGAGGTAAGGTCATCTTCAGAAGAGGCCAATTTCCCCTTCATGTTGACAAGGAAGGAGGAATAACTTTGGCAGACTCCAATACAGTGTTACTTCCCCTTATCGGTACAATAGACTAAATTCCTGCCTGGAGGTTGTAAGTTTGGATGACGAAGTACGAGTTGGTTATAGTAACTTATTTTACGAATATCGTCGTAGAAGAGAAAGTACATGCTGACCAAACAGAAGATGGCTATGGTAATCCCCATTTATTTTGCAAATTGCATTCTATAAATTTTGTAAATGGCATAAAGGTGAGAGGGCAGGGGTAACTGCAAGTCGATAAGGATACTCTTATTTGTATTTTGCGTATTACAAGAAAGTGCGACCAACTGAACACACCTGCATTTTACAAATGCTATGAAGGAAGTTAATTCACATTTAATGTCGACATCAATACTCAATGTAATTTTTAGACCTTTTATTTTCAAATAAATAAACAACACAACAGTATGGCGTTTTATTCATTTTCAAGCTACAATAAATAGCATACATAAACACAAACGACATTGTAAAGTATAATCATAGCGTTAAAGTTCTGAAATTTAATACATGAAAAAAAAATTAATTGATCTATGCTCTCACCTCAACTGTGAAAAAATGGCAAGCTTACGAATATAATTAAAGTTCTGACATTTAGAAGGAAAAACATACATAACTATACTATATCTAACAACAATGGCTAAAAATAAGACGAATCAACCTAGGACAGAAATCAGTGTCCCTAAGTTTATTCACCTTATTTTTTAGCCGTTTTCCTTAAAATATTGATGCTTGTTATCTATTTCTGCTGTAGAATGATATATTTGTTTGTTTCAGAACTTAAATCTGACGTTCCCGAATAAAAGATAATTCAGTATTACGGCTTATGTTGTATTGTTTTATATCTTGTTGTGTTAAATAATTATTCAACCGCGCAGACATGCTCCATGCATAACGTCAGGAGACATACGCTCCATGCGTAACGTCAGGCTGTATTTCATGACGTCACAATTCTTTTGTTGGAAGAAACTAAAATGAACTAGGCGCACGTTATGTATATATTTCTTTTAACTTTTAATCGTTAAAGCGTGTATTTTAGTGATTTTGTAGGCATAACTATACATCTTTGTCTTTTTGACGCTTATTTACAGCCCTTACACTTCATATTCTTTCGCGTTCAAGAGTAGGTCCGTACTAGTGAATATCATATTTCTCTCCGTTTAAACGTTATACAGTAATCTAACGTTACATTCCAGTAATCCTTTTAAGGCGAGGACTAAAATCCTTTAAGTTTGCCCACAATTCTACTAAATTTAGATCAGTGCATCTTTTTTACCTAGACTCTTCCTTAAGACAGATCAGTGTAACAGACTACTTTTTTACCCATCATTCCTAAAGATATACTGTTTAAAGTTTAAGACATCGTTCCTATAAAAGACAATGGTGCTTTAGAAGTAATTTCAGCCCCAACTTGAAACTTTAAGAACTGTGACGACGACAGTAACGAAGGTTTACATTTTGACCATAAAATCGCGATTATGGACTGAAATCTTATCCACAAGTGCAATGAAAGTTGTTTTGTTAAATAAACCAATGACATTGCTTATTATTATACGTAATTACTCAGACTGTTTTCGTCAGTTTGATTGCTACAGCACGAAAAGCTAAATGGACCTACTTATTGAAAAACAGTAGATCTATGTAGATTTTCGGGAAACAGGTACGAATTTTTCGCTCCCTCCGTTACGGCTGCAATTATTTCCCCAATTCGTGCAAATAAAAATTATTTACGTAAATATTATTAAAGGATCGTATCTTTCTCTATGAAAATAAATAAGATAACACCTCTTCTGTTGATTTCATGCAATATATCTTTCCATAAACCCATTTCTATGCTACAAACTTCGATTGATACATGGGTGCAATTTTATCATTCAGTATCGTATCGAAACAGAACGCACGCCGTGATAGTTAGATGTTTTTGATCATGTGACCAAAACAAGCTCTTTGGTGTTGATATAATAATAAAATTTCGATTAACTTTTCTAGCAGGAACTGGTTTTTAATTTAAAACGTTTACAAAAGACGCAACTTGGTTTTAATACTGATTATAGATCTACGCGGATGGTGTCAGTCAGTCAGTCAGTATTTAAGTTTAGTTAAGGGTCCATCCGCCCTTTCAGGCACAGTATAGCATTACGATGTGTAAGGGTATAGACCCCCGGCATGTCACCAGGCATGCCGTTAAAGATAGTGATTGAAACAAAAATGGTGAAGAAAATTTACTTCTACGCAATTTCCGTAGAGTATAAGCCAAAAGTCCATGTAATTTTGAAGCCAAAATGGGTCACTGTCGCGGCCAATGAGACCATAAATGATAGCTCCCCGAGACATGGTAGCCAATAGACAATATATGGAAGGCAAGGTGTGGCAAGGCCGCCATTAAAAGGGCGATTGAGCGCCGCATGGTGCAGGCAGGTCCATCGTCGTGCTGGTGCTGATGCCCCTCCCCGCTCGCCCCTCACGGTGAGCGTGAAGTTTGAGCAGCTCGGGGTCTTCTCTGCAGGCCGTCTGTTGATTCGCCGGTGTACTGGCAGCTCTTCTATCTGGTCAACACGCCTGTGCCACTCAGGGTGTCCCACGTACGAAGAAGTCTGCCACAGCTTTCGTTGTTCATGTGCTGTCTATCGCCATACACGGGTCCCATCAGTACCACACGGGTTAATGGAGCCGGGTGGCCGAAGCCTTTTGTGTAATAAACTACCGAAGACCCTGTAAACATGAAGTCATTGGGCCAACGACGGAAAACCGTCAAAGGATAATCGTTGTTGGGCCACTGTTGGCCCAACAATGATTAATAATTATTGTAAATACAGCTCTTGGGCCAACGTTGAATCAACTTTAAATTTCAGTCACAGATATCTCTGCATTGGCCCGATATTGATTTTCAGGGAAAGACTTATACAGAGAAAACATCGTTGGCCCAACGTTGGGCCAACGTTGGTCCATTAGAAGTAATAATATAATAATTGTATATTTTACAGGTCACTGTTTTATCACAAGCCCCCACAGGTATACACAGGTTGTGTAGCTATAACATGCAATATTTAATTAATTATTAAACACTTTTCTGTACCAGTTCGTAATCAGTTAAATTTGGGCTAATTAAACTAAAAACTTATCTGCAGCCGTAATGATATTTTGAACTATTTCAAATCTACTACCTTGAAAAAATTGTGAAAAAAGTATTGAAAGAAACCCTTACTAACTCTATAACAAATATCTACTAGTAATTTTATACAGTCATAAAATGTTTACAAAAAATCTGTTGAATATTCCAGAACATGAACTCTCGTTAACCCGAGTTATGTAAGAAATCTCAGAAAATGTGGTTAATATTACTCTCTAGGCCAGATTTCTAGCTTTATAGACATGTGAAGTAAAAGAAACTATTATACATGTGATAGGTCTAGATTTAACAAAAATCCGGTCTTCCAGCTATAAACTGTAAGTAGAAGTTTTTTAAAAAAATATTTTTTGATAAAGTTACGGAATCTTATTTATGTCCTGTATGCATGTTATATCCATATGACTTGAACATATGTTAAATACTAATATCTAAAGCTGGCGGATGGCACTTGTGTTGAGTATTAAATTCTGTAAATAAAATAACTCATTTTCTTGTTAATTCTAACATATTTTTCTCGGTTAAATACAGACAAAAATTAATTTCATACATTAATGAGTTATTGTTATCAATTTGACGTAGATGGTTTAATCAACATTATGGTTTTTGTTTTTTTTTACAGGGTGCTGTTCAAGGGAGTAATAATTTAATGGAGTGCCTAGCACTGTGGTGCACAGGAAAAAATAAAAATGTAGAAAGCTGCAACTTCAGTGAGAAAAGAAAACAAACAAACAGAACTTGGATATATAATGAGTTAACATACAGACAGTAATTCACTTTAGTAGGATTTAATTAGTGACTGAAATAAGAAAAATATTTAGATTTATAAAAGACTGGAATCAATATTTTACATGTTGTAGTGATGAAATATTATGTTATATTTCTTCAGGAAAATTGCAAACAAACTTTAAATAAATGTTAGATTTCTTTTTGTTAAATGTTAACAAAATCACAACTATTTGAAAATAAAACATGTATTAAACAATGCTAGTTTTAGTCTTTTTTCAATTTCGTAATCGTTGGGATAGCGTTGGCATCCATCTTTGGCCAACAAAGAAACAGAGTTGGCCCAACGTTGGACCAACCGTGATAGACGAAAAAATGCTGTTGGCCCAATGGAGGGCCAACGATGAGTGTAGGATATCAGTTGTTGGCCAATGGAGGGCCAACGATGAGTGTAGGATATCAGTTGTTGGCCCAATGAAGGGCCACGATGAGGTGTAGGATACCAGTCGTTGGGCCACGGTGTACCAACCGTTGGGCCAACGTTGCGCCAATTAGCAAAATGGCGTTGGGCCAACGTCGGAAATCTTCGTTGGGCCAACGAAGAGTCTGCCGTTGGCCCACCGTTGGGCCAACGCATGTCTGCTATCTGGGGAAGAGCTGATGGCTCGCACGTGCAGAATCGTTGGAAGTCTGTATGGCCCATCCTCGCCGTCCCAAGTCCTTTGCAGGGCAACTTCCTCCAGTTTAGTCAGGACACCGACAGCTGTCTTGGCTCCACATCTGGCGATGCCCTGTGCCTTCTCTGTGACATGCACGCTCCGGAGGGGAAGAGAAGTACGCGGATGGTGCTGTAGTTATTTATAGTTTATTTTGGTCACGTGATGAAGAATTGTTTCGGTCATGTGATCAAAGCAAGCATGCTCATCTTTGTTTTTGTTATAAAATATTGATTACGACAAATATGTACTTAAGCAATGCATTTTTTTTGGATAATGTTGAATCTCAGAAGCTCCCTGAAAGTTAAAACAGACTTGAATTACGTAAAATTTAAGGAGAACATGGAACTACTTGTTGTTCGATTTCGGATAAGCGTATCGTCCGTACATTTGTGGTATGGTAAATCTGTGGGCACGCTTCGCTGCCCGCAAAAATGAGAAAATGCACAGCGAGGATTGACTGTTATTGTAACACCACTCTGGAGTGTTATTGAACCGTTCTGGGTTCTACACATGCTTTCAAAGGGCGCCGGTTCTATTTTTAGCTACTACGCGCATGCGCTTCCACTACAGAGATTGCCGATTTGACCATATGATTCACGACTGGCAATTTGATTGGACAGGAATTATCGGAAAAAACTGGGACCCCTGACTGACCGTTAAAAACAAGGGACCGTGCTTTTTGGTTGCCAGTTTATCCCGCTACCAAAGTTAAAGTGTATTTCTGACAGTCATAGCATCTTTATTTGATTCCAAATCACATCCAAAGGATGTTCATGTGCTACACAAAATAGTCCCATTTATGAACAATGCGGATGAATTATCAATGAATAAGCAGTTCTAATTCAACCTGTATCCACTGGCTATGACCATTTAGATTATATAAGATCTATTAATGATAAGGTATTCCAGTCCATAGTTACATCACAAGCTGGGTCAGGCAGAGTTCATCTTAGATATGAGGCACATTAAATTTGTATTTGTTTCTCATTCATGTATATTCATAGACTGGCATTTAAACAGAAAATAAATGTACCAAAAACCCGCAACCATCAGACATTTCAAGGCTTTGATTATTTCGATATAACCGAAATTCGAGTTATGAGGAGGGACGTATATGGACGAAATGATGAAAAAAGTTGGTTCCAACACCTTTTTTTAATCTACTGCTATTGGGCACACTATAAATACAATATACCTTGCAATAAATCTTTTAAAACGCAACACAAAATGATTGTAAATTTAAAGTATTTTATTTCCGTGTAAACATAATCAGAAATACACAATCTATACATACATGTAGGCCTACGTCAAGTAACATTTCCGGCATATATGCGCATCAGTTATCATAAAAACCTCACACATCAATATTCAGTACATTTAATAATCATTATTACAGCACGTCTGATAAATGAATATGATACACGAATGACAAAGAATAACGTTCGATATGAACGCCAAAGTGGGCAAACACGCAAGTAGAATTCCGGAAACCGTAAGTCGACACATTTATTCATTTCAACAAACATTATCAAACTAAACCAAACATGTTACATGTAGAATGATGCATTACTTAACGTAACTGTGATTGTCTAACACCTGTCAGAATTACACGTGTCTACTTTTCTAAAGAATTAATTTGTGTAAGTCTTTTCTGCTTCATAAACTGTTTGTGTAAATGGGCATTTTTAACAAAGTTATTGACCTTAGCAAATGCAGCAATCACACTTTCTGCATTGTCACAAGTTTCAAGGAATTGAGAGAGAACGTCACACGCATTCAATGCAGACTCCAGATTTGGTCGCGGCTGTACCGCTTCCGTGGTTTCCTCCTCGTCGTCGCTCATTTCTCCGTTACGCGCAGAAATAATGTCACTAATTATTGAATTGTCACTTTCTTCTTCACATGTTGGTACCTGAATATCAACATCCACGTACTCTTTCATAGTAGCACCCCTTATTAAACGCGACAACTGGGCTAAGGATATATCGTCGTCAATTTCCTCGGAATCTGTGTCCGGTAACGGCACGGGTACGGGATCCTGTTCCTCCCCAGCTTTGAAGCCCGCACGCCGGTAACAGTTCGCGATAGTTGCCTGGGTCACACACCCCCAGGCTTGGTGTAACATGCGTAAAAACGCGTCAAAGACATTGATACACATATCAGTACCATTATCCAAAGCGCGAATCTTTCTTGTAATCACTTGTCACCCACTTGTTTCCTGTAATGGACTTTTAAGTTCCTTAAAAATTATAACACATTGATCCATAGGTTGCGTGACGCTGGTTGAATTTAGAGGAAGAAACACTAGCTTTACTGATTTCAGTCCATTAATCTTTGGATGCGCTGGACAGTTGTCCACAATTAACACGACTGATCTCTGGTTTCGAGTCATATCCGAGTCTAACTTGAGTACCCATTCTGTGAAAATTTCGGAAGTCATCCATGCTTTTTTTGTTATCTTTATACGTAGTTGGGAGTGATTTCACGTTTTTGAAACAGCGCGGCTGAGCAGACTTTCCAATCACAAACATTGGTAGTTTTTCAGTCCCAGACATGTCAGCACACACCATAGCAGTCAAGCGTTCCTCGCTTTGTTTGCCCCCGTGACAGTCTTTGGATTTGAACTCAAGGATCTTATCTGGCTGCAGACGATAGAACATTCCTGTCTCATCTGCGTTAAATATATCTTTGGGATTGTAATCCTTTAAAATGGTAGAAAGACGCGAATTCCAGTCTGTCATTGCTTCTGTTGAATGGTTCACACTGTTTGATTCTCCACACACGCGTTTAAACACAATTCCATGCCGTACCTTAAACCATTCTAACCAACTTGCGGAACAATCAAAATCAGACTGAGACACACCCAAATCGTTAGCGAGCTTTTTCTCTCATAATTTTACCACTTATTGTCACATTCTGACTCCTAGCACTTGTAAACCAGCGTAGGGAGCCCTTCTTCCACCTCGGGATATTTAGCTTTTTTGTCTTTTTGCCTCTGAGGACCCATTTCACCTGAAAGATATTTCTGTTTTATTTCGGCGCTGTTTTTTATCCACGTTGACAGTATTGAAGTGGGCGGCGATTTCTTTCTTTGATTTTTTATCGCGTTCCACTTAATTATTTGGTGTCGTACTTGGTCTGAAAAAAATAAATCAAAAGCGTTAAATGATGGTGTTAAAAAATATCAAGAAATTTTTACGAATGAACGAACATACGGACGCACGGACAAGAACTGCATCACACTGCATCAGTAAATGCGGGGTGGGGAAGATAAAAATGATACTGTAGAGACCCATTCTTTTTTTCTTTTCTCATTCTTTTTATTACAATATACGTCTGTATATCAAATTTTAAATAAAAATTTAAGTCACGTTTCAATTTTTTCATAATCACTTGAAGGCGATTATTAAAATTACTAAATGGTAATGCGTAATCAATGATCTGTTGAGTACACAATACGAAAAGTAAAAACTGTTTCATTGATGTCGTGTATACGCTGTCGGCAGTTGTATGTGGCGGGGTAAACACCTTAATTGTTATTTACAGTTCGTTTACCATAATTTACTAACCGTGTATTAGGCCAGCATTTTTTAATTTTCTGGTTTACGGGAGCGCCGACCCTATTTTTTGACAAAACAAAATAAAAATAAAAGTCATTTTCAGTACTTTTATTTTCATTTTACCCGCCGACCGTCCATAATTGCTGCTGCCAAAAATAAAAGTTTAACTGTAAGGTAGAGGTTTTTAATCAAGATCAACAGACGCATGAAAAATGGCGGCCTCCATGAATGTAAATTGTGTGAAATTAATAGGAAAAATATACAAGTTAACAGACAATAATCTTTGGAATAAGTTGGCAGAGATAACGAGTATTGTAAAGAAATTGGATCTGAGTAGAAATTACAGCACCTAAAGCTCAACATTAGGAATAATCACGTACGAAAAATGACCTTCACTATCAACGCTGTTCAGATGTTGAAAATTCTGGCGTATCACATGTACGAGATTTGTTGTCTGTATATTATAATTGGACAACGATCAAATTCATGTGGGACTGTCAGAAAAATACCACAATTGATAAAAAGGAAAGAAACCAAAGAAATGGCAAAATGGAGGAGCAAAAGTGAGTATCAACTTGCTAAACACATTTTTATTACTTCGAAAGTTTGGGGGTTAAATAACTAATTACACAATTTTCAGTAGTTCTGTTCAAAACAAAGTGCTATTTCAATGTAAAATGACACATGTCCATGCAAATTCTTGACAAAGATACATGTGATAAAAAATTCAAACTACATGTACATGATCTAGTCAAAATAATCGGACAGTCAGATTAATGATTGTTTAATATGTTTGACAGGCAATCTAATCAGGATTGGGTCAAATTAGTTTGACTAAAGTTCTAGCCAGGTACTGTAACTCAAAAGATAATTATCAAACATGGAACTCCCAGCAACATTCCCATGTTCACTTGAAGTATACGCCGATAAAATCTGTAAAAAGACCCTTTGAAAGTATGTTTGGGACAGACATTCAGACACTATATGTCAATGTGCCTTTGACACTGAGGAACACATAATGACATATCCCGTAATAAATGTTTTTTCGAACTCATAATTTACTAAGTTCAAGTCCCATCTCGGTGAAGAGTCTTATAAATCTCCGATACTGTTGTTTGAACATCAGCCGATAAGGTTTTTATTTTGTACACATTTTAGCTGAACCAAAATTCATATTGTTTCCACTTGTCGTACAATATAGGTGGCACTGACAATTGGCAAAATATAAAACAATATTCAAGTCACTGAAACTTAACCAAAGCCATAAATTTAATTTGAAAGCCAGTGTGCATAATTTTTATCAATTTGTAATTTTTGCTTTCTAGTATGATTATGCCTGTCTTTTAAGACTTTGCATCTCCGGCCAATTAATATGCATGTATGCAGTATGAAGACCTAAAGTAGTCCTTGCATATCCCCATTTTAATAGCAGTTTTTATTCATGTTTATCATGTTTAAATAATAATTAAACATTAGGCAATGTTCTTATGATATGTCAACTGTAGTATCTGTATATTTTATTATGAAAAATGTTTCCACAAGTCTATTTTTATTACAAATAGATACATACAAAAACACAAATAATACATATCCTTGGTGACTTTGAAAATGGCAATATTCATACAAGCTACACATTAAGAAAACAACAGTATACTGAGATGGTAAGATATAAACCAGTTCAGAATAGTTCATTTGTGAGTGTGTATGCAATTTAAGCTTGCAAGCTTTTGTTTTTTGTGGTGTACAAAAAATAAAAAAATTGTATCCTTTTGGACGTTTTATTTTTATTTATTTGGTCGACTGCTCAAAATTGGGATTTTTATTTTTATTTCTATTTGTCCCCCGCCCCAAATTTTTTTAAAAATCTCCCGTAAACCAGAAAATAAAAAAATGCTGGCCTTATGGTAATTTTATGGTAGATTACGGTAGTAGATTTCGGTAGTTAAATAGTTTTGAGTAATAAAGTAGCGCGTGAAATCAGTCATGCAGAACATCTTGATGCAAATCGTTCACTTTCTACGCAGAGTTGATAGCTAGAAGGGCAGCTCGGATGATTTTACTTTTTATTATTCTGTTTATTGTTAGAAGGCACCTTGCAGTATGTAGTACAAGATACAGGTTTGTAGATAATGTATTGGAAACGTAGCTAGCTTGATATTTATTGTTTTAGTGGTGTATTTCGGTTTGAAGTCTCGGTGAAGTTTTGACGCCATTTGCAATTCGCTCAGCGGTTGTCAGAATGATTACTGGTTTCCCAGTAGTTTCCTGACCGAAATCGCTGTTTTTTGCCAGTAACTTTCAAACAAAACATAGTAGAAATATAAAACTTTCACAGAAAAAAGCTAGGTTCTTCGTTAACACCATGCAGAATTCGTATTACACTTGCGTTCATAACACAAATGTAGATGAGGCCTCAAAAGGGGCAATTAATTCCATTAATACCTCAGTTAGTCCGAGTAGTTTTCCGGACCTTTCATTGTAACAGTTGTAACCTTTCTGTAAAAGCAAACATTTCCGATTTCGCTATATATATTCAAAATTAAAACACAATTCTAAGGCGTGATGATGATTTGAAAAGTATATTTCAAGATTTAACAAATACTAGATTTATAGTACACTCATTACAGTTACGTCTAATTACGTTTGAATGACGTTTGCAACGTCACGCTAAAATGACGGGACGTATTGAGCGGACTGGTAATATTACAAAAACAAGAAATTAAAAACTTTTCATATAATTAACAACTTCTTTAAAAAAAGAAGAACAAGAACGGTCTAAAAATCGGTAGTCTAACGCCCTGACTACTCGGGCATGGACACTGCTGCTAAATCTTTGATTGATAGACGGTATCGTAGGTAAATCCCCGTCTATTTTGGTTCCTATTATTAATCGATAATTTAATGCCGTAGTATAGTGTTTTTGACTTTCATTGTGTTTTTTATTACTGTCTGAATGTTTTTACTGTATCGTCTGCAAATGGGAGCATCAATTGACTGATGTTTACCTTCAAGGGGCCTCAATTTCTGCGCATGCGCACTGTAACTGGAATTCCCCTGCTGTTGACCATCTCTTGTGTAAACAATTACATGTAATAAGTTAAAACAACCGGGATATTCAAATAATAAATAAGTTTGGAAATGCCAGGTTTTAGCTGCTATTTAAAGGCAACAAAGGTCTAGATGATATAATATTGTTAACCAGATGCTTTACGACGGCGTAAAGTCTATACAGCACGAAATGTAAAAGGTCCGGAAAACTACTTGGGTCCGGAAACTACTGGGAAACCAGTATATTAATGCTCATGTTCTATAACATTTTAATGTTCTTATAGCACAGCTGCACAGATTACAGTTCAGAGGGCGATTGTGTGTGTAAACACAGATAAGAGACAGATACATTGCTTGGTGAAGGTCACTGGTGCCATTACATCACTGTAAGTTGTCTTCCTTACTTTTGATATTGCAGAAAAAGGATCTCAAAAATGTACGTCAGGACAATTCCAGTCATTTTGGAATAATTTAAGTCCTGAATGTGATCCAGCAGATTACTTCTTGGAAAACAAATGCTCAGTTTTGACGATTATATGTTACACTATTTCTTTATCCGATTTATTTCCCTATAAAAACAAACACAATGTACGACTGAAAGTATGTGTTAAATTTGCGCAACACTTTCACTATTTTTTCCTGATAGCAGAGAGCTTGAAAAGAAAAACCACATAACACAAGCAAATATTTGGTTGATATCTTCAAAGATGAAGATAATATACTCAGCAAAAGTTCTAAAACCACACCTACAATTTTGGATATATCTCGCTAACCTTTTGACATATTTCAACAAAATTTGGACACTACGAGTATATAGATCAAATATATTTAATAAAAGTACATTGTAATTCATGAATCAGTTGCACAAAATGGCAAATTCATTGAAGCGTGAACAGTTTGAACAGTACAACCCCCAAAATGAAAAGTCACACAATCCGAGTTCCTAGTATCTCGTGTGCGTTCCGACAGCATTAATAACAACGCATGGATCGAATGAACGGTTGGATACGCCCCTGTGGAAAAATGTTCCATGTTCTTACAACAGCATTTTGTAGTTCCTGGAGAGACTCTGCCCAAGTTCATCCGACAGGTGTTCAGTAGGGTTCAAGTCAGGAGACTTTGAACACCACTGTAGCACACGAATGTTGTTTTCGTTACAACTAGTTTCCGAATATTATTTCATATAAAACATATTGTTTAAGCTTGTACTTCTCGGTTTGATATGCCACTTTGGTCCATTCCGACGGCGCACCCTCTCTCATCTAACGTCACCCGGCGCATACTTGTGGAAACAGCAAACTTTTTTGTTTTGCGCTGTGGACTGATCACACTGATTTCATATACATTTTTACACATATTTTGGACCATGTAGAGCGATCGGTAGATATTTAAACACGAAAAGCACGTAATGCACGTGGACGGAGGAAATCAATGGAGAGGGTACTCACACCCTATTACCTGATGTCCACCACGCCGAGGGATGCGGCTGCCACAGAGGTCAGAAATCAATAACGGTGAGTAGTGGCGTTAGTTTTTTGAGCTGTATTTTTTCATTTCGACTTTCCATGAGGGTATTCTGGTGTAGGCATACGTGTAAATGCCTAAACATATTCTATGATTAATCCTGGTCGCCAACTTTGCGAAATAAAGAAGTATTCAGCTGTTTAAATTGGACGTTTATTAAAATTGATGCGAAAATCATATTCAACAGCCCAGTTCGAAGTGTTTACAAAATAATTTGATCGGGTTTACCTCACACGTCAAACGATCAATCATCTGGGGATAATCCTGGCAAGTTTCAAGTCTGTCCATACGTCTACACCGACGTTCTGACCCTCCAAAGGGACCCGGGTAAAGTCACGCATGATAAACTTTACCGCAGAGGGCATTTTTAAATGATGCCCATCCCGCCGAGGAGTCAAAATATAGGATACGGTTTACGGCAGAGGGAAATTTGGTGTAAAAACGTCTATTTTGGCTGTTTGTTTCGCTTTTAAGACTTTGGAAGTCATGGAATCATTTGCAGTATGTATTGTTTATACTTCTGTTTAATAATAGGCGATTTTCAATGGCGAACACCGCTGTAACACGGTGTTAATCAGTCTAGATTGAACTTCTATCTATCTCCGACGTTGTTTTGCTACTATAAGTCTTCGTTTTGTAAACTAAATTTTGTTTCAGTTTCTTTTATCATCATGAAATATACAGAAATAATGATATCGTAAGTCCTGATGGTATCGGTACTTGCGTTCTTGTTGGATTGTGTTGAATTTACGGTTTATATTAAATGTTAAATCTTTTGCAATCAGTCTAGATTGTATTTATATATATATCTCCTACATTTCATACAATCTGATACTGTACATGTATAGAGTTGTTTTGCCACTGAAAGTCTTCGTTTTGTAAAATCATTTTTGTTTCTTTTTTTCTCAATATATACAGATATTTGCTGCCAGCAATGAAATCCTAAGTCCTGGTACTTGCGTTCTTGCGTTCTTGCTGGATTCAGTGTTGAATATAGGTTAATATTAAATATCAAATTGTTTTGCATTATTAAGCTTTCATACTAAGAGGCTATTGATAGTAACATAGTTCTACATAAAAGATCAGTTAGGCTAGAAAATTTAGATATATTTGTTGTCAGTGGCGTTACAAGTCAAGTGATCAGTTCTAAATAAAGCTGTTATTCATTAATCGTTTATAGAAATGTTCTAAACAATTTATCTTGTATTCAATTTCAGAACCAAAGAAGAAGGCATACAGTACATGTGTTATTACTGTAACAATGATTTTGAAGTTAACACTGGAGTGATTGACCATTTAGTTAATTGTCATGTCAAGAGAGATCTATCAAAATGAAAACCACCTGTTATTACAGAGTTACTACCTGAAATGAGGATTTCATTCTGATCGATCTCTCTGGACAACTTTAAAGATGTATTCAATTTTGATATTTTGCCCTTGAACTTCGATAAATGCTCACACGCTGGTCGCTAGAAATAAGTATTTCACCTTCGTTTGGAATCACGTCAGTATATGTTTTTTGTCCTATATCCAGCATTCCAAATGTTTTCATCTGTTTCCAGTTCCCTGTAACTAAATGGTCAATCACTCTCGCGTAAGCTGCAAATCGGTGTCTTAGCATTTTTTTAAAAAACAATTCTTATATATTTCAAATATATATGCTTAAATATACTACTCGACAAACTTTGTTAAACTATATGATCTGATGTGTATTTAAATGAAAGCTGTATATAATAAATGCAAAACGATTTAATATCTAATATTAACCGTAACTTCAACACTGAGTCCTGCAAGAACGCAAGTACCAGGACTTAAGATATCATTATTTCTGTATATTTCATCATGAAAGAAATTGAAACAAAAATGAATATACAAAATGAACATTTACAGCAGCAGAACCAATCTATACATGTAGCAGATAGTATGCAATGTCGGAGATAGATAGAAATACAATCTAGACTGATTAACACTGTGTTACAGCGGTGTTCGCCATTGAAAATCGGCCATTATTAAACATAAGTATAAACAATACATACTGCAAATGATTCCATGACTTCCAAAGTCTTAAAAGCGAAACAAACAGCCAAAATAGACGTTTTTACACCAAATTTCCTCTGCCGTAAACCGTATCCTGTATTTTGACTCCTCGGCGGGATGGGCATCATTTAAATAAAGTTTATCATGCGTGACTTTACCCGGGTCCCTTTGGAGGGTCAGAACGTCGGTGTAGACGTATGGACAGACTTGAAACATGCCAGGATTATCCCCAGATGATTGATCGTTTGACGTGTGAGGTAAATCCGATCAAAATATTTTGTAAACACTTCGAACTGGGCCGTTGAATATGATTTTCGCATCAATTTTAATAAACGTCCAATTTAAACAGCTGAATTCTTCTTTATTTCGCAAAGTTGGCGAGCAGGATTAATTATATAATATGTTAAGGCATTTACACGTATGCTTGCACCAGAATATTTTCATGGAAAGTCGAAATGAAAAAATACAGCTCAAAAGACTAACACCACTACTCATCGTTATTGATTTCAGACCTCTGTGGCAGCCGCATCCCTCGGCGTGGTGGACATCAGGTAATAGGGTGTGGTACTTGTTTAATTAAAATAATATCGGTTATCTGTAGGACGATACGTAGGTACTTATCAGAAGACATATTACCGGCTATAGCAAGAAAAATATTCATATTTCAAAAGTGTGGAGTTAGAGCTTTTGCTGAGTGTACATTTCAAACAGTGATTTGCTCTTGATTAAAACCATTATTTGTTATTAGGATGTGTATTATTATATCACCCAGGCTGTTATACAATTATCGACTTTTTTATAGGTTGATATCAGGATTTATCAACCCGAAAAGAGTTATATTTACCGAGCCGAAGGCGAGGTGAATATAACTTTTTGAGGGTTCATAAATCCTGATATCAACCTATGAAAAAGTCAATAATTGTTTTATTACATGAATAAATGTATAGTCAGTCTTGTTATTACAATTGTATCTTTAATAAAGAAATAAGGAATAAATTTAGACCAAATCAGGTTGATATTGGTTTTCCAAGCACCTACTTCGATCTATTTTTATTTTCGTACTATTTATAACCCAAGATAAGTTGATATGATATGTACTCATTACTTTTCGAACCGTTTTCAGCCAATCAGAGAGACAATAGATTACAGTCATGTAATAAAGTACTCTGAACTCCAAACAATGATACTTTCAACGAAAAATCACTTATATTATTTCTTAAGTAGTATTTGAAGACAAAAAAAAAAAAAACATCTTTTAACACGAAAGTCCAATCAGGAAGTATTATCAAATATGTTCTTCAAGAAAAAGAATACATTTAAAAGGAAAGCTGTTAATGACTGTAATAGTCGCGGTTGAATTTAATGTTATCCAATTCCTTATTTGGTAAACTCCGGATAATCCTTGAATAAAAATATTATTTTCCTTATATTTATGAAACCAGTATGGGGGTCCGATTTTTCGTTTCCTTATTGTCGAAGCGCGTGTAGTATTCATTATATTATATTTACAGGCCACCTATTTTCCAACCAGGCTTACTTTACCGGCCATCTATTTTCCAACAAGGCTTACTTTACAGGCAGTCTATTTTCCAGCCAGGCTAACGTTACAGGCCATCAATTTTTCAACCAGGCTTACTGTCTTTAACGGCCATCTGTTTTCCAACTCGGTTTACTTTACAGGCCATCTAATTTCCAACAAGGCTTACTTTACAGGTCATCAATTTTCCAACCAGGCTAATTTTACAGGCCATCTATTTTCCAAACAGGCTAAGTATACAGGCCATCTATTTTCCAGCAAGGCTTACTTTACATGCCAGCTATTTTAGCTCACCTGACCACAAAGTGCTCATGGTGAGGTATTGTGATCACGCTGTGTCCGTCGTCCGTGCGTCAAGTCGTCCGTCGTCAACAATTGTGTTTAAAAGACATCTCCTCCATAATCACTGAATGGATTTTGATGAAACTTGGCATGGATGTTCCTTGAATGGTCCTCTGCTAAAGTTGTTCATCCAGTTCCGCTTGGTTGCACATAGAGGCCGCCAGAGCTAAAAAAGAAAAATCTTCAAACAGCATCTCCTTCAAAACCGATGCTCTGATTTTTGAAATAATTTCACACAAATGGTCCTTATGTCACCCTCTACCAAGATTGTTCAAATTAAACTGATTCGTCAAAAACCATGGCGTGGTCACTTTTCGCTATATGTATATGTAGAGGAAACTTGAAAAAAAAATTCTTGTGTGAAACTGCTTGTCCGATTTCAAGATAATTTTACACAGATAGTCCTTGTGTGACCCTCTATACCAAGATTGTTCAAATTATTTTGATTCGTCAAAAAACATGGCCGCCAGAGGGCGTGGTCACTTTTCCCTATATGTATAGTGGAAACTTTAAAAATCTTCTTGTATGAAACTGCTGGACAAATTGTAAAATAATTTTACACAAATGGCCCTTGTGTGACCTTCTACCAAGATTGTTCAAATTATTTTTATTTGTCAAAAAACATGGCCCCTAGAGGGCGTGGTCACTTTTCCCTATATGTATATAATGGAAACTTTAAAAATCTCATTGTTTGAAACTGCTGGCCCAATTTTAAAATAATTTCCCAAAATGGTTCTTGTGTGACCCTCTACTAAGATTGTTCAAATTATTACGATTCATCAAAAAACATTGCTGCCAGGGGGCGTGGTCAATTATCCCTTTATATATACCAAACTTGTCCAAGTTATTGCCCTAAGGTAAAGAAAAAATTGGCCACGCCCCTGTGTCTGACATGTACTTATTATAGGCTTTTATATTAGAAACTTTTAAAAAAAAATTCTCTGAATCAATAGGAGCTAGAGTCTTGATATTTGAGTGTGATATCAGATTTGTAATGTCTACCGTAATTGTCCAAAATATTGTATTGCCCTAGGTCCAAAATCGGTGTGACACGTTTATAATATAGGCTAACATAGAAGAAACCTAACTCTGTAGTTATACAAACACATTTGAAGCCATGTACACAGGTGAGCGCTTTAGGGTCAATGACCATCTTGTTTGCAACCAGGCTAACTTTACAGGCCATCTATTTTCCAACAAGGCTAACTTTACAGACCATCTATTTTTCAACAAGACTAACTTTTCAGGCCATCTATTTTCCTTAACTTTACAAGCCATCTATTTTCCAACCAGTATAACTTTACAGGCCATCTATTTTCCAAAAAGGCTTACTTTACAAGCCATCTATTTTCCAACAAGGCTTACTTTACAGGCCATCAATTTTCCAACCAGGCTTACTTTGCAGGTCATCTATTTTCACACAAACCTAACTTTTCAGGCGTTTTATTTTTCAACAAGGCTAACTATACAGGCCATCTATTTTCCAACAAGGCTTTCTTTACATGCCATCTATTTTCCAACAAGGCTTACTTTACAGGCCATCATTTTACCAACAAGGCTTACTTCATAGGCCTTGGTTTTGCAGTAACTCTGTGATTCCAGCAGGTATACACATTTTGATTCCATACCTCATGTTTTTATTTCGATGTAAATGAGATGTGGAACCAAAATTTGTAGTCCAGTTTGGCGCCATATAACCTATATTGTGTTGGTGCGCGTAAAACCCAAATAAATAAATAAATACTTCACAGGCCATCTAATTTCCAACCAGGCTTAATTTACAGGCCAATTATTTCCAGCCAGGCCAACTTTACAAGCCATCTATTTTCCAACCAGGTTTACTTTTCCGGCCATCTATTTTCCAACCAGGCTTAATTTACAGGCCGGGCGGGGCGTATGTTCTCCGTGACTATTTGATAAACGACATTGTGTCTGAAATCATTAGTCCTCCACCTCTGATTCATGTGGGGAAGTTGGCAGTTACTTGCGGATAACAGGTTTGTACTGGTACAGAATCCAGGAACACTGGTTAGGTTAACTGCCCGCTGTTACATGACTGAAATACTGTTGAAAAACGGCGTTAAACCCAAAACAAAACAAAAACAAACAAAATTTACAGGCCATTTTTTTCCAGCCAGGCTAACTTTCCAGGCCATCTATTTTCCAACCAGGTTTTCTTTGCCGATCATCTATTTTCCAACAAGGCTAACATTAAAGGCCATCTATTTTTCAACAAAGCTTACTTTACAGGCCATCTATTTTCCAATCACGCTACTTTTACAGGCCATCTATTTTCAAACCAGGCTTACTTTACAGGCAATCAGTTTTTCAACAAGGCTAACTTTACCGGCCATCTATTTTCAAACAAAGCTTACTTTACAGGCCATCTATTTTCCAACAAGTCTTACTTTACAGGCCATCAATATTTCAACTAAACTTTCTTTACAGGACAACCAGGCTTACCTTGCAGGTCATCTATTTTCACACAAACCTAACTTTTCAGGCATTTTATTTTCCAACAAGGCTTATTTTACAGGCCATCTATTTTCCACACAGGCTAACTTTACATGCCATCTATTTGTCAACAAGTCTTACTTTACAGGCCATCTTTTTTCCAACAAGGCTTACTTTACAGGTCATCTATTTTTTCAACAAGACTAACGTTACAGGCCGCCACGCTTACTTTACAGGCCATCTTTTTTTTTTCAACCAGGCTAACGTAACAGGCCATCTATTTTTTCAACAAGGCTTACTTTACAGGCCACCACGCTTACTTTACAGGTCATCTATTTTCAAACAATTCTTACTTTACATGCCATCTATTCTCTGACAAGGCTCACTTTACAGGCTATCTACATTTCAACAAGGCTTACTGTTAAGGCCATCTATTTTTCAACAAAGCTTACTTTATATGTCATATATTTTTCAACAAGGCTTACTTTATAGGCCAACCGACTCGGTAGCCTAGTGGTAGAGCGTCCGCTTCGAGTGCGGGAGGTCGTGGGTTCGATCTCCGGCCGCGTCATACCAAAGACTTAAAAAATGGTACTAGTAGCTTCCTCGCTTGGCACTCAGCATTAAGAGGATAGTGCTAGGACTGGTCAGCCCGGTGTCAGTATAATGTGACTGGGCGGGGTATCATGCCACGTGTCTACGGCGTGATATTCCAGTGAGGCAGCACTATAAAGTTGGGCATTGTGCTCACTGCTACAAGTAGACACCGTCGTTTATATGACTGAAAAATTGTTGAAAAGACGTTAAACCCGAACACACACACAATACTTTATAGGCCGTCTATTTTCCAACAAGGCTTACTTTATAGGCCATCTATTTTTCCAACAAGGCTTACTTTACAGGCCGTCAATTTTCCTACCATGCGAACTTTACATGCCATATTTTTTCCAACCAGGCTTACTTTACATGCGATCTATTTTTCAGCAAGGCTGACAGGCCATCTATTTTCCAACAAGAGTTACTTTACAGGCCATCTATTTTCCAACAAGGCTTTCTTTACAGGCCATCTATTTTTAGCCCACCATCATCAGATGGTGGGCTATTCAAATCACTCTGCGTCCGTGGTCCGTCGTCCTTCCGTCCGTCCGTCCGTCCGTCAGTCCGTCCGTCCTTCCGTCCGTTAACAATTTCTCGTTATCGCATCTCCTCAGAAACTACCTGGGGGATTTTGACCAAACTTTGTCAGAATGATGTATTGGTACCCTAGTTGTGTCCCCCTGAAAATCAGACTGGTTCAACAATTTTTTAGTAAGTTATGGCCCTTTGTTTATTTCTATAATTTACATAGATTTATATAGGGAAAAACTTTGAAAATCTTCTTGTCCAAAACCACAGAGCCTAGGGCTTTGATATTTGGTATGAAGCATCATCTAGTGGTCCTCTACCAAGATGATTCAAAATATTTCCTTGGGGTCTAATATGGCCCCGCCCCGGGGGTCACATGGTTTATATAGACTTATATAGGGAAAAACTTTGAAAAACCTCTTGTTCAAAACCACAGGGCCTAGGGCTTTGATATTTTGTATATGACATCATCTAGTGGTCTTCTACTAAGATTGTTCAAATTATCCCCCTAGGGTCAAATATGGCTCCGCCCCGGGGTCACATGGTTACATAGACTTACATAGGGAAAAACGTTGAAAATCTTCTTGTCCAAACCACAAAGCCTAGGGCTTTGGCATTTGTAATGTAGCATCATCTAGTGGTTCTCTACCAAGTTTGTTCAAATTATCCCCCTAGGGTCAAATATGGCCCCGCCCCGGGGGGTCACATGGTTCATATAGACTTATATAGGGAAAAGATTTTAAAATCTTCTTGTCAATAACCTACAACATTCAAATTTGGACCACATGTATGGTTTTGAGTGGCAAGATGAACCTTGACATGAGTTGACCTTGATTTTGACCTAGTGACCTACTTTCACATTTCTGTAGCTACAGCCTTCAAAGTTGGACCACTTGCATAGTTTTGTGCACTGAAAAAAACTTTGACCTTGACTTTGACCTAGTGACCTACTTTCACATTTTTGAAGGTACAGGCTTCAAATTTGGACCACATGCATAGTTTTGTGTTCTGAATTGGAATTTGACCTTGATTTTGACCTAATGACCTACTTTCACATTTCTCAAGCTACAGCCTTCAAATTTGGACCACATGCATAGTTTTGTGTACCGAAACAAACTTTGACCTTTACATTGACCTAGTGACCTACTTTCACATTTTTGAAGGTACAGGCTTCAAATTTGGAACACATGCATAGTTCTGTGTTCCGAAATAAAATTTGACCTTGATTTTGACCTTGTGACCTACTTCCACATTTTTGAAGGTACAGGCTTTAAATTTGGACCACATGCATAAATTTGTGTTCTGAAGTGTTATTTGACCTTGATTTTGACCTAGTGACCTACTTTCACATTTCGTCCTTGAAATTGATCTAGTGACCTACTTTCACATTTCTCAAGCTACAGCTTTCGAATTTGGACCACATGCAAAGTGTTGTGTACGGAAATGAAATTTGACCTTGAGCTAGTCAGTAAGTCTTGAAATTTGGAACACTCAAAAATGGCACATGGTGGGCGCCAAGATCACTCTGTGATCTCTTGTTTAACAAGGTTACTTTACAGGCCACCAGGCTTACTTTACCGGCCATCTATGTTCCAACAAGGCTTACTTTACAGGCCATCTATTTTTAACAAGGCTAACTCTACATGTCATCTATTTTTCAACAAGGCTCACTTTACCGGCCATCTATTTTCCAACAAGTCTTTCTTTACCGACCATCTATTTTCCAACAAGGCTAACGTTACAGGGCATCTATTTTTCAGCAAGGCTAACTTTACAGGCCATCTGTTTTCCAAAATGGCCAACTTTACAGGCCATCTATTTTTCAGCAAGGCTTACTTTACAGGCCATCTATTTTTCAACCAGGATAACGTAACAGGCCATCTATTTTTCAACAAGACTAACTTTACAGGTCATCTATTTTTCAACAAGGCTTACTTTACAGCCCATCTATTTTCCATCACGGCTAACTTTACACACAACAAAGCATGTATTCAAACTAAAAAGGGTTATTTCAACCATTGCGACATATCTCACACTACTAAGTTCAATTTCAAAAGTCATCGGTCATGAAAACTGTTGTCGAATGAGAAGTTCACTTTACATACCACTAATGACCCTATGTTCTAAAGCTAGTAGACATGCAACAATAGTGACAAGAGGAACATGTATATCTAAATGCAGTTGAAGGAAAGCAGATCGTTTGCTTATAACTTAAAAGCGTTGAAAACCCTGATATTAAATGTTCCTTGGCTCCCACTGTGGTTCTTAGCGCCTCCTCTGTGTCGCTGGCTCCTCCTTTTGGCCAAAAATACACACAGACGGTAGACGCCAACAAATCACATAGATTGTACAGTAATAAGACATTCTTTTCAACAACATCCGAACGATGTCTTTGAAATCTCTTACTTGTGTGAATTAGGGCGAAATACATAGACATATGTCCACTTTCGGTTTAATTCGGTTCTTTTTAACAAATTTCAAAAGTTTCACGTCAAGAAATGCTTTCGTTCTGTAGATCGATCTGCATACACAAATTCTGAGGGGAATAAAAAAAATTGAAATAAGGACTTAAATTTGTTATAGAATGTAAAAAATAAACTCGCCCGTCTGTCTTTGTTTACATTTCTCGTGTAGTTCCGGTCATTAGTGCCGCCTCGGAAGTATCACTGGCACTTTTTTCAAATCGCCTCCATAAAGAGTGGGAGCCCGTGTTTGTAGCCCGTGATTGTGTCAGTTTCATTTGAAATGTAAAAGCAAACCAAATGCATGACAAATACAAGGTTTTAGCTTGATATCAACAGTTTCTAAGGTTTTGTGGCATTTTCAGTAACATAAGACACGAACTTTTGCCAAAAATAGCTGTCACGACATAATTTTCAAGCAATTACCCTAACTGTAGCCTTGTTTTGCCCTGTTTTGTCATTTTCTGCTGAGATCTGCATTCAAATTACACATTTAAACTTTTAAATATGTTCATTTTTACCTCTGATTGCCAGATATTAGCAGTCTTTAGGCTATAGATATGCAGTTTTTGAAGAAGAAAAAATACACCCAAAACAGCGAAAATTGATATTTTTGGGTTTTAATCCTCATTTACAATAAAATTGCAATTATTTCGTCATTTTCTATCAGATTCGAATCAAAGTAACCCATTTCCACCCTCATCTGGCCAGATTTCAATTTTTACCAATGTCACCTTATAGGTTACAACACACTAAATATCTGTTCTTCTTTATTCTATATAAAACCGACATATTTCAAATGGCCACAGCACACATCATGCCCCATTTTAAATGCCTGTAACTTACATTTACTTGAATAATATTGTCAGTGCTGAATAAAAATCAAAAGAAAAGTGTGGATCATGTTTGATACAAGAAAAATACATTCAGTCAAACAAACTGCAAAATCAGCTAAAAAAATTGGACCCCAAATTATAGTGGTGGTGTATTATCTAAGTTTCCATGAACAATTCTGTCATGTTGTTATTTCATTAAAAAAAATGTTACCTACATGTCAAGCATAGATCTGCCAGGTGTTTTTAGCAAAACAAATTACAAAGAAAATAAGGAAAATAGCTCTACAGAGCATAAAAACTGAGGACTATTTGTATCCGCCATTATGCGACCACCGTTTTTTTTTTTTCGCGACATTTTCCTATTTAGTGTCTATGCCAATACAGTTGTGCACATGTTTTCGGGACGGGACTTGACAATGTCTTAGAAAGTTTTTAGAAAAGCCAGTTAAAGCCAGGGAATAATGACTTTCAACTGTATTTAAACTAATTGATCAATCTTCCTTCTTTTCAGTATATTTTAGTTGATTTTTCTTTTCCGGACATTCATCACCAGTAAAAACACGTTCTTAAAAGCTTGTAAAACTTAATAAAACCAGGCAAAAAGCTCTTAAAGGTTCTTCATTTGTTATGAAAACAAGGACATATTATTCATACATATTGCACTTGATTTTCCAGAATGTTTAAAGCTCCTGAAATTTATCAAAACCTGTCAGTTAAACTGTCAGACGTACTTGATGAGATTGGGGTGAATGAGACAATGGTGATGAATAGAAGAAGAACATTCCTACTGAGAGAGACTATGGATACAGTTAAACGGAGAGTTTTCGGTAATCCATTCATTATTTACTATCTAGGAAGTCAGTCAGAGGGAACGACTACATTGGGTCTACAGTCAGACTGGGATATTCTGGCGCCTGATGGAACTGGGAGGATTTTACAGGACTGGTCTGAATGGAGTCATAGAAGTTGCAATCTGCTGATGATAAAAGATGAGAAAACGCCGCCAGGATATTGTTTACTACAACAGCTTCGATCTGATGTACCGGTTCCTGATACTGCTGACGGATATGATAACAAATACTGGGTAACAGATACACACGGAAGGTTACTTTTGAAAAACACCATTCTTCATAACATTTTTCATGGCATCTCTGAAAAAGATGAAGAGAATCTAGGACCAGCTAGATCAATACAAGGTCGACCAGGCATATATGAACAAGACATTGTTTATTCGATTCAATTTAAATCATGGCCAAAAGAAGCTAGAACTTTTTTAAGCCGCCAAGGAGGGGAAACATGGCCAACAGAAGATATGATTAGATATATCGAGGGAAGCAAATGTTTTGTTGTAGGTACTGACAGCAAAGTCAGTGAAAATGCAGGGTTTGAATGGAGAATATCAACCTCTCTAGCTGAAAGATGTCTTATGTTCAGTTTAAATATAACACAAGTAAAATGCTATGTCTTGTTGAAAATGATTTTGAAAAACTATATAAATCCTCAGTTCGAAGGAGTGATTTCAAGTTTCATTTGCAAAACCGTTTTGTTGCATTGTATAAGGAGCAAACATCCAAGTATATGGAAGGAGGATAACCTTTTGAATGTTTTGTCATATTGCTTGTTAACATTGCACTTCTGCATTTTAAATGCAAATTGCCCGCACTTCTTTATCAAAGGGAACAATCTGATGGCTGGCAAATTTTCATATCAGAAGAAGCATGAATTAATTGAACTGACCTTAAATCTGGTACAAAATATTAGTATTTTGCTTTATGGGATTCAGACTGATGACCTAGGTCTACGTTTACAGAATAAACTGAACACGATACCTCAATATGATTTATTGTCCGGAGCTTTAATTAATGCGATGATAAGTGGTACATTAATCTTCCAAACGGCACAAAATGAAAGTGACCAGCATAAACTTATTTTATTACGTATAACACATGAAAGCTTAGAAGCTAATATACAGTTTCTGCGTAAACTGGTGTCGGATTTTATTGTGTACCAACGTGAAGGTAACGACTTGGAAAAGAGAGCCTACCGGCTTTTGACACCTCTGTTCTGCACTTCGCTAGGCTCTATGATAGCAGCGTACAACATTCAGCATGGCAATGCCATTTCTCCTCTGGCATATGCCTGGTTTTCAGCAGGACTCAACTCAGATCTTGCTTCTAACAGACTCAAACTAGCGTCTGTATTGTATCGTGTAAGGGATCTAGAACAGACATTATGTCTACTTACACATATAAGAGACAAATATGAAATTGATGTCGTTGTACCGACTTGCACCTGTTGTGATTATACTAGAATTTCGAAGGAAAGATTTTTAACAGTTTTAGGACGTCACAGTGAGGAAGCTAAAAGGCGTGTTGTGGCATTTTGTGTAAGATTTTTACCATCTGAAATTAATTGTGTACCTAAAGAACTTCAGTATGAAATGTTCAGGTCTACAGAGGAGGATCGGGTTCAAAGGCTTGAGAAAGATGGTTGGATGGATTGGGCTGAAATCGATTCTCTCCCTTACCTATATTTTCTGCAATACAAAACTTTTGGTCAGCTACATAGATATGAGGAGCAGCAACACGCACTGAATAGCCTTGTGTGGGTGACTGAAAATGACAGGAACCTTTGCCATAGAGAAACGGCATTGAATCTTTTAGGGCAATGTATGGAACAAGAGAACCTAACTGTCGATGCGCTACGTTTCTACAGGAAATCTCTGAGTATAAGACAAAGAAATAATGCTGCAAGCATACTTATCTGTGTCTTATTGTCGAAGCTTATTAATAACAATTAATCTGTTGCGTTGCTACAGATGCATTAGAATCAACCGAAAACACAATAGATATGTTGCACTGCTACAAATGCATAATAAAAACATGAGTTGCAATTACTCTGTTGTGCCAGAGATGCATGAAATCAACAGCAATCACAATCAGTTAATTTGCTGCGCTGCTAAAGATGCATGAGAATCAAAAGCGATCAAAGTTTATCTGTAGCGTTGCTTCAAATGCATGAAAATCAAGAGTGATAATAACTAACCTGTTGCGCTGCTGCAGATGCATGTAAATGAACAGAAATCACTAAGGCATCTGTTGCGCTGCTACAAGTGCATGAGAATCAACATCAGTCGCAAATAGAAGATGCTTTTGTAGAAAAGCGCATGTCTCTCCCCAATGCATAGTAGTAACAGGCAAGAAGGCAATAGGGGACAGGAGCAGAAGTCCAAGAGACACGACGCTTGGCTGCAATTGGGATAATCTACTCGGCATGTCCAAGCATCCCAAAGAGTTTCAACATTCTGGGCCTAGTGGTTCTCAAGATATGGATTGGAAAAGGTTTGGTTTTCCATGTTCTGACCCCTGTAACCTTGACCTTCGATCGAGTGACCTAAAAATCAATAGGGTCATCTACTCTGCATGTCCAATTATCCTATGAAGTTTCAACATTCTGGGTCAAGTGGTACTCAAGTTATTGATTGGAAAGTGTTTTCCATGTTCAGGCCCCTGTGACCTTTAGCTCAAGTTATTGATCGGAAAGTGTTTTCCATGTTCAGGCCCCTGTGGCCTTGAGCTTTGCTATTACCCTATGAAGTTTGAAGGTTCTGGGTCAAATGGTTCTCAAGTTATTGATCAGAAACGGTTTTCCAATTTCTGGCCCCTGTGACCTTGAGCTTTGATCAAGTTACCCAAAAATCAAAAAAGGTAATCTACTCTACATTTCCAATCATTCTATGAAGTTTCAACATTCTCGGTAAGTTTATCTCAAGTTATTGATCAGAAAAGGTTTTCAGTGTTCAGGCCCGTTACCTTGACCTTTCATCGAGTAACCCCAAAATATAAGGGGTCATTTACCTTGTAAGCCGTATCACCCAATGAACTTTGAAGGTTCTAGGTCAAATGGTTCTCCCATTATTGCTCGAAAATGAAGTGTGACAGGCAGATCGCCCCTGCATCCTAGACCGTTGATGGAGTGAAACCAAAAACAATAGGGATCATCTACTCTGTAAGTCATATTACCCTTCTAAGTTCGAAGGTTCTGGATCAAATGGTTTTCAAGTTATTGATCGGAAATAGATTTCTATGTTCAAGCCCCTGTGACCTTGACGTATAACAGAGTGATCCAAAAATCAATAGGGGTCATTTTCACTGCATGTCTAATCATCCTATGAGGTTTCATTATACTGGGTCAAGTGGTTCTCAAGTTATAGATCGGAAATGTTTTCCATGTTCAGGCCCCTGTGACCTTGACCTTTCATGAAGTAACCCCAAAAACAAAAGGTGTCGTCTACTTCATACGCCCTACTACCTTATGAAGTTTGAAGGTTCTATGTCAAATGGTTCTATAGTTATTGATTGGAAATGAAGTGTGACGGACACACGAACGGACAGGGCAAAAGCAATGTGACTCCCCAAGTGGGCGTGGGGCAGATATAATTACTCTCTGTTGCGCAGCTAAAATGCATGAGAACCAACCGCACACAGTTAATCTGTTGCACAAACAGATGCATGAAAATCAACATCAGTCACAGTCAGCCTTTTGCAGATGCACGAGAACCAACCGCAGTCACAGTTAACCTGTTGCACTGCTACAGATGGATAAAAATCAACATCAGGCACAGTAGATCTGTTGCTCTTCTATAAATCCTTGAGAACTAACCACAGTCACAGTTAGCCTGTTGTGCTGTTACAGATGGATGAAAATCAACATCAGTCACAGTAAAACTGTTTCGCTGCTACAAATGCATGAGAACCAAACACAGTCACAGTTAGCCTGTTGCAATGCTACAGATGAATGAAAATGAACACCACTTCCAGTACATCTGTTGCGTTGCTACAAATGCATGAGATCTAACCACAGTCAGAGTTAGCCTGTTGCGCTGCTACAAATGCATGAGGACCAACCACAGTCACAGTTAGCTTGTTGCATTGCTACAGATGGATGAAAATCAACATCAGTCACAGTAATTCCGTTGTGCTGCTACAAATGCATGAGAACCGACCACAATCACAGTTAGCTTGTTGGATTTCTACAGATGGATGAGAATGAACATCAGTAACAGTAATTCTGTTGCGCTGCTACAAATGCATGAGAACCAACCACAGTCACAGTTAGCCTGTTGCAATGCAACAGATGGATGAAAATCAACATCATTCACAGTAATTCTGTTGCGCTGCTACAAATGCATGAGAACCAACTGCAGTCACAGTTAGCCAGTTGCAGTGCTACAGATGGATGAAATCAACATCAGTCACAGTAATTCTGTTGCGCTGCTACAAATGCATGAGAACCAACCACAGCCACTGTTAGCCTGTTGGAATGCTACAGATGAATGAAAATCAACATCAGTCACAGTAATTCTGTTGCGCTGCTACAAATGCATGAGAACCAACCACAGTCACAGTTAGCTTGTTGCATTGCTATAGATGGATGAAAATCAACATCAGTCACAGTATTTCTGTTGCGCTGTTACAAATGTAAGAGGACCAACCGCAGTCATAGTTAGCTTGTTGGATTGCTACAGATGGATGAGAATCAACATCAGTCACAGTAATTCTGTTGCGCTGCTACAAATGCAGGAGAACCAACCGCAGTCACAGTTAGCCTGTTCCAATGGTACAGACAGATTAAATAAACATCAGTCAAAGTAATTCTGTTGCACTGCTATAAATGCATCAGAACCAATCACAGTCACAGTTAGCCTGTTGCAATGCTACAGACAGATGAAATAAACATCAGTCACAGTAATTCTGTTGCGCTGCTACAAATGCATGAGAATACACCACAGTCACAATTAACCTGTTGAAATGCAACAGATGGATGAAAATCAACATCAGTCACAGTAGTTCTGTTGCGCTGCTACAAATGCATGAGAATCAACCACAGTGACAGTAAGCCTGTTGCAATGCTACAGACAGATGAAATAAACATCAGTCACAGTAATTCTGTTGCACTGCTACAAGTGCATGAGATTCAACCACAGTCACAGTTACCCTGTTGCAATGCTACAGACAGATGAAATAAACATCAGTCAAAGTAATTCTGTTGCACTACTACAAATGCATGAGAACCAGCCGCAGTCACAGTTAGCTTGTTGTGCTGGTACAGATGCATGAAAATCAACATTAGTCACGGTAATTCTGTTGCGCTGCTACAAATGCATGAGAACCAACCGTAGTCACAGTAAGTCTGTTGCATTACTACAGACTGATGAAAATCAACATCAGTCGCAGTAAATCTGTTGGCTGCTACAAATGCATGAAAATCAACTGCAGTCCTAGTTAGCCTGTTGCATTGCTATAGATAAATGAAAATCAACATCATTTAAAGCAAATCTGTTGCCCTGCTACAGATGAATGAGAACCATCCGCAGGCACAGGAAGCCTGTTGGAATGCTACAGATGGATGAAAATCAACATCAGTGACAGTTATTATGTTGCACTGCTACAAATGCATGAGGACCAACCACAGTCACAGTTAGCTTGTTGCATTGCTGCAGATGGATGAAAATCAACGTCAGTCACAGTAATTGTGTTGCGCTGCTACAAATGCATGAGAACCAACCACAGTCACAGTTAGCTTGTTGGAATGCTACAGATGGATGAAAATCAACATCAGTCACAGTAATTCTGTTGCGCTGCTACAAATGAATGAGGACCAACCACAGTCACAGTTAGCTTGTTGCATTGCTACTGATGGATGAAAATCAACATCACTAACAGTAATTCTGTTGCGCTGCTACAAATGCATGAGAACCAACCACAGTCACAGCCTGTTTGAATGCTAAAGATGGATGAAAATCAACATCAGTCACAGTAATTCTGTTGTGCTGCTACAAATGCATGAGGACAAACCACAGTCACAATTAGCTTATTGCATTGCTACAGTTGGATGAAAAACAACATCAGTCACAGTAATTCTGTTGTGCTGCTACAAATGAATGAGGACCAGCCACAGTCCGAGTTAGCTTATTGCATTGCTACAGATGGATGAAAATCAACATCAGTAACAGTAATTCTGTTGCGCTGCTAGAAATGCATGAGAACCAACCACAGTCACAGTTAGCCTGTTTGAATGCTAAAGATGGATGAAAATCAACATCAGTCACAGTAATTCTGTTGCGCTGCTACAAATGCATGAGAACCAACCACAGTCACAGTTAGCCTGTTTGAATGCTAAAGATGGACGAAAATCAACATCAGTCACAGTAATTCTGTTGCGCTGCTACAAATGCATGAGAACCAACCACAGTCACAGTTAGCCTGTTGGAATGCTACAGATGGATGAAAATCAACATCAGTCACAGTAATTCTGTTGCGCTGCTACAAATGCACGAGGACCAACCACAGTCACAGTTAGCTTGTTGCATTGCTACAGTTGGGTGAAAATCAACATCAGTAACAGTAATTCTGTTGCGCTGCTAGAAATGCATGAGAACCAACCGCAGTCACAGTTAGCCTGTTGGAATGCTACAGTTGGATGGAAATCAACATCAGTCACAGTAATTCTGTTGCGCTGCTACAAATGCAGGACAACCAACCGCAGTCACAATTAGTCTGTTCCAATGGTACAGACAGATTAAATAAACATCAGTCACAGTAATTCTGTTGCGCTGCTATAAATGCATCAGAACCAATCACAGTCAGAGTTAGCCTGTTGCAATGGTACAGACGGATTAAATAAACATCACTCAAATAAATTCTGTTGCGCTGCTACAGATACATGAGAACCAGCCACAGTCACAGTTAGCCTGTTGCAATGCTACAGACAGATGAAATAAAGATCAGTCACAATAATTCTGTTGCGCTGCTACAAATACAAGAGAACCAACCACAGTCACAGTTAGCTTGTTGAAATGCAACAGACGGTTGAAATAAACATCAGTCACAATAATTCTGTTGCGCTGCTACAAATACATGAGAACCAACCACAGTCACGGTTAGCTTGTTGAAATGCTACGAATGGATGAAAATCAACATCAGTCACAGTAATTCTGTTGCGCTGCTACAAATGCATGAGGACCAACCGCAGTCACAGTTAGCCTGTTCCAATGGTACAGACAGATTAAATAAACATCAGTCAAATAAATTTTGTTGCACTGCTACAAATGCATGAGAACCAACCACAGTCACAGTTAGCCTGTTGCAATGCTACAGACAGATGAAATAAACATCAGTCACAGTAATTCTGTTGCATTGCTACAAATGCTTGAGAACCATCCACAGTCACGGTTAGCTTGTTGAAATGCGACAGACGGATGAAAATCAACCTCAGTCACAGTAGTTCTGTTGCGCTGCTACAAATGCATGAGAATCAATCACAGTCACAGTGCTACGGACAGATGAAATAAACATCAGTCAAAGTAATTCTGTTGCACTACTACAAATGCATGAGAACCAACCACAGTCACAGTTAGCTTGTTGCATTGCTACAGATGAATGAAAATCAACATCAGTCACAGTAATTGTGTTGCGCTGCTACAAATGCATGAGAACCAACCACAGTCACGGTTAACTTGTTGAAATGCAAGACGGATGAAAATCAACCTCAGTCACAATAGTTCTGTTGCGCTGCTACAAATGCATGAGAATACACCACAGTCACAATTAGCCTGTTGAAATGCAACAGACGGATGAAAATCAACATCAGTCAAAGTAATTCTGTTGCACTGCTACAAATGCATGAAAACCAACTGCTGTCAGTTAGCTTGTTGCAATGCTACAGATGGATGAAAATCAACATCAGTCATAGTAATTCTGTTGCGCTGCCACAAATGCATGAGAACCAACCACAGTCACAGTTAGCCTGTTGCAATGTTACAGACAGATGAAATAAACATCAGTCAAAGTAATTCTGTTGCACTACTACAAATGCATGAAAACCAACTGCTGTCAGTTAGCTTGTTGCAATGCTACAGATGGATGAAAATCAACATCAGTCATAGTAATTCTGTTGCACTGCTACAAGTGCTTGAGAACCAACCGCAGTCACAGTTAGCTTGTTGTGCTGCTACAGATGGATGAAAATCAACATTAGTCACAGTAGTTCTGTTGCGCTGCTACAAATGCATGAGAATCAATCACAGTCACAGTGCTACAGACAGATGAAATAAACATCAATCAAAGTAATTCTGTTGCACTACTACAAATGCATGAGACCAACTGTAGTCACACTAAGCCTGTTGTAATGCTACAGATGGATGAAAATCAACATCAGTCACAGTAATTCTGTTGCGCTGCTACAAATGCATGAGAATCAACCACAGTCACAGTTAGCTTGTTGGATTGCTACAGATGGACGAGAATCAACATCAGTCACAGTGATTCTGTTGCGCTGCTACAAATGCAGGAGAACCAACCGCAGTCACAGTAAGCCTGTTTGAATGCTACAGATGGATGAAAATCAACATCAGTCACAGTAATTCTGTTGTGCTGCTACAAATGCATGAGGACATTCCACAGTCACAGTTAGCTTGTTGCATTGCTACAGTTGGATGAAAATCAACATCAATAACAGTAATTCTGCTGCGCTGCTACAAATGCATGAGAAGCAACCACAGTTACAGTTAGCCTGTTGGAATGCTACAGATGGATGAAAACCAACCTCAATCACAGTAATTCTGTTACGCTGCTACAAATGCATGAGAACCAACCACAGTCACAGTTAGCCTGTTGGAATGCTACAGTTGGATGAAAATCAACATCAGTCACAGTAATTCTGTTGCACTGCTACAAATGCATGAGAACCAACCACAGTCACTGTGAGTTAGCCTGTTGCATTGCTATAGATGGATGAAAATCAACGTCAGTCACAGTAATTCTGTTGCACAGCTACAAATGCATGAGGACCAACCGCAGTCGCAGTTAGCCTGTTGCAATGGTACAGACAGATTAAATAAACATCAGTCAAAGTAATTCTGTTGCGCTGCTATAAATGCATGAGGACCAACCGCAGTCACAGTTAGCCTGTTGCAATGGTACAGACAGATGAAATAAACATCAGTCAAAGTGATTCTGTTGCGCTGCTACAAATGCATGAGGACCAACCACAGTCACAGTTAGCCTGTTGCAATGGTACAGACAGATGAAATAAACATCAGTCACAGTGATTCTGTTGCGCTGCTACAAATGCATGAGAACCAACCACAGTCACAGTTAGCTTGTTGTGCTGCTACAAATGCATGAGAACCAACCACAGTCACAGTTAGCCTTTTGCAATGGTACAGACATGAAATAAACATCAGTAACAGTAATTCTCTTGCGCTGCTACAAATGCATGAGAACCAACCACAGCCACAGTTAGCCTGTTGGAACGCTACAGATGGATGAAAATCAACATCAGTCACAGTAATTCTTTTGCGCTGCTACAAATGCATGAGAACCAACCACAGTCACAGTTAGCTTGTTGTGCTGCTACAGGTGGATGAAAATCAACATCAGTCACAGTAATTCTCTTGCGCTGCTACAAATGCATGAGAACCAATCACAGTCTCAGTTAGCCTGTTGCAATGGTACAGACGGATTAAATAAAGATCAGTTAAAGTAATTCTGTTGCGCTGCTACAGATGCATGAGAACCAACCACAGTCACAATTAGCCTGTTGCACTGCTAAAGATAGCTGTGACTAAGTAGCCATGTGTTTGTAATCGAAACAGAACATATTGCAGATAAAAGTACACTGAACAGGCCAACATGAATGGAACTGGAGAATATATCTGTAATTTCTTCAGATTGCTATATGATCAACAGAGACACAAACGGCACTGCAATTATCAAAATTTGACATCTGATTTATTTATTGCATTTATTGTTAATGTGCTTATACATGGATACTTTCCTCATAAAATGTATTTAATTGACTATATATATATTTTGCATACAAAAAGTGTTCGTGTTTTATAAAAAAAAATCTTTAAAAATCAAACTTGTTCTAGTGTTAATCCTATATGTTTCAAATAAAAACTGAGTGATATTTCAAAGAACTGTCTTTTCACACTTATTCATATATTCCAGAGCTTGGATTCAAATAAAGCAAAAAGAAGTCTTTTGCAGTTTACATTTGTAAATAGACTTTAATCTCGTCTAAACAAAAATAGCTTCTTAGAGGCATAAATGGTGTTGTTCTTTCTTTTTTAGCTCATCTGATTTTTTGAGAAAAAAAATGATGAGTTATTGTCATCACTTGATCGGCGTCGGTGTTGCCTGGTTAAGTTTTATGTTTTGGTCAGCTTTTCTCCTAAAGGTATTGCTTTGAAACTTGGAACACTTGTTCACCATCAATTGCTGACCCTGTACAGCAAGAAACATAACTCTATCCTGCTTTTTGCAAGAATTATGGCCCCTTTTGGACTTAGAAAATATTAGATTTCTTGGTTAAGTTTTATGTTTAGGTCAACTTTTCTCCTAAACTATCAAAGGTACTGCTTTGAAACTTGCAACACTTGTTCACCATCAATAGCTGACCCTGTAATTAAGAAACATAACTCTGTCCTGCTTTTTGCAAGAATTATTGCCCCTTTTGGACTTAGAAAATCAGATTTCTTGGTTAAGTTTTATGTTTAGGTCAACTTCTTGGTTAAGTTTTATGTTTAGGTCAACTTTTCTCATAAACTGTCAAAGCTATTGCTTTAAAACTTGCAACACTTGTTCACCATCATAAGCTGATCCTGTAAGGCAAGAAACATAACTCTGTCCTACTTTTTGCAAGAATTATGCCCCATTTTGGACTTAGAAAATATCAGATTTATTGTTTGTTTTATGTTTAGGTAAACTTTTCTCGTAAACTGTCAAAGCTATTGCTTTGAAACTTGCAACTGTTGTTCACCATCATGAGCTGACTCTGTACATCACGAAACATAACTCCATCCTGCTTTTTGCAAGAATTATGGCCCTTTTTGGACTTAGAAAATCATGAGTAGGACAATATTTCTATTATACAAAATAATCAGATGAGCGTCAGCACCCGCAAGGCGGTGCTCTTGTTTTTTTGTGTTTTTTTTTTTTGATTTAACGTCGCACTGACACATGATAGGTCATATGGCGACATTTTTCAGCTTTTCCGACCTTCTGTAAACCAGCTGGATGGCTTCTTCACATGAAGAATTCAACGCCCTGAGTGAGGCTCGAACCCTCATTGATGTGGGGCATGTGATTTGAAGTCAGCGACCTTAACCACTCGGCCACAAAGGCGTTGTTCTTGTAACACTGTCTTCTGCAAGGTACATGTGTATATGGTTTGTTAATTGTTGTAAATTATGTTTATTCACACGAGCATTATTGTTTATTTCGTGCCTTTTTGTTTACAGTGAACATATAAATAAATCTTGATGGAATTACTTTTATATAAAATGTGAGGGCTTTTCTGCACAATTTGAGTAACTGGTTTAAAGTCCAAGTGGTGTTTTTCCCATTTGCTGTTCAAAGGCGGTGACCTGCTGAGTTCCTTTATTTGTTCTGTCTCGTCGTAGTTGTCTACATGACCGTATGAGGGGTTATCCCTTACCCTGCTAAATTTCTATAATGAACTTGTCCACCTTTCAATTTGGACTGTACCATTAACATTTAAAAGGGATGCTTACTAAAATATACTGACCGAATAGTGAACAGTGCAGATTTTGATCAGACTGCACAGCTGTGCAGGCTGATCATGATCTACACTGATCGCAAAGGCAAAATCAATCGTGTCCAGCATGATAAGGGGATAGGTGCATTTTTTTTTAGAGTTGAATGCATTCTCAGGCTGAATAAAGCTGAATTAACAAACGAAACGAAATCTTTGAAACCTATTATCTAAATAATAATTTATATTGAAAACTCTATGACAAAGATTCTACTCAAATTATGGACAATGAAATTGTGAATATACAGAAAGGTAGCTGTATCTGCATGCACCATTGACAACTGACACCCTAGCATGACCAACACGGATAAAGCAAGATAACAACACAGTTATGGCATCTATTATATGACTTTTTCTGTATTTCATATATATATAATTATGAAAAACAAGTTTTAAATACATGTAATAACTTAAAAACTTACTCATTTATTTCCAGTATTTTACCTCTATATCCCTTTAATAAAATATAACCTTTCATAGACTATATTATAGAAACAAGAGGGTCATTGACCCTAAAGCGCTCACCTCAAGTGTGTTTGTATAAGTACAGAGTAATTTTAGGCTTCTTCTATGTTAGCCTATATTATATACATGTCACACACACTTCTGAACCTAGGGCAATAATTTGAACAAATATGATAGACATTACAAATCTGATATCACACGCCAAATATCAAGGCTCTAGCTATTATTGATTCAGAGAAGAAAAGTGACCACACCCCCTGGCAGCCATGTTTTTTAACGAATCGGAAAAATTTGAACCATCTTGGACGGTAGAGGGTCACACAAGAACCATTTGTGCAAAATCATTTTAAAATTGGGCCAGCAGTTTCACACAAAAAAGATTTTTCAAGTTTCAACTATATACATATAGGGAAAAGTGACCATGGCACGCCCTCTGGCAGCCATGTTTTTGATGATTCAAAATAATTTGAACAATCTTGGTAGAGGGTCACACAAGGACCATTTGTGTAAAATTATTTTAAAGTCAGACAAGCAGTTTCATACAAGAAGATTTTTAAAGTTTCCACTATATACATATAGGGAAAAGTGACCACACCCTCTGGTGGCCATGTTTTCTGACGAATCGGTATAATTTGAACAATCTTGGCAGACGGTCACACAAGGACAATTTGTGTAAAATTATTCTAAAATCGGGCCAGCATTTCACACAAGAATAATTTTTAAGTTTCCACTATATACATATAGGGAAAAGTGACCACACCCTCTGGCGGCCATGTTTTTTGACGAATCGGTATAATTTGAATAATCTTGGCAGACGGTCACACAAGGACAATTTGTGTAAAATTATTCTAAAATCGGGCCAGCAGTTTCACACAAGAAGAATTTTTAAGTTTCCACTATAAACATATAGGGAAAAGTGACCACACCCTCTGGCAGCCATGTTTTTTGACGAATCAAAACAATTTGAACCAGCACGGTAGAGGGTCACACAAGCACCATTTGTGTAAAATTATTCTAAAATCAGACTAGCAGTTTCATACAAGATTTTTAAAGTTTCCTCTATATACATACAGGGAAAAGTGACCACGCCCTCTGGCGGCCATGCTTTTTGACGAATCGGTATAATTTGAACAATCTTGGTAGAGGGTAGCATAAGGATCATTTGTGTGAAATTATTTCAAAATCGGAGTTCGGACCATCGGTTTAGGAGGAGATATTGTTTGAAGTTTTTTCTATTTTTAGCTCTGGCAGCCCATATGTGCAACCAAGCGGAACCGTTTGAACAACTCTGGTAGAGGACCACCCAAGGAACATCATGGCCAAGTTTCATCAAAATCCAATGAGTGGTTTTGGAGAAGATGTCGTTTAAACACATATGTTGACGACTCGACGCACGGACGTATGCACGCACGGACTGACACAGCATGATCACAAAACCTCACCATGAGCACTTCATGCTCTGGTGAGCTACAAATTCATGCAATATTTCATGCAGAAAAACATTCTGACCCAGTTTCATGCACATCAAATGAACAAAAGTGTATAAAAGCTTTTCCTTTGATTTGACCGGGTGACCTAGTTTTGGACCCAGTATGACCCAGTTTCGAACTTAGCCTAGAAATCATCAAGATAAACATTCTGACCAAGTTTCATGGAGATAGGGTCATAAATGTGGCCTCTAGATTGTAAACAAGCTTTTCTTTGATTTGACCTGGGTGACCTAGTTTTGACCCAACATGACCCAGTTTCGATCCAGGCCTAGAGATCATCAAGATAATCATTCTGTGCAAGTTTGTATCAAATTAAAGCATAAATGAAACCTCTGTATGGCTGAAAGGGCCAAAATAGAACCCATGAAGGAATCTAGCCGGTTTTCGAAAGGAACCAAGATCTTATTGAGACTCAAGTTGTGTGTAAATGTGGTTAAAATCAAATATAAAATGTCACTTCTACCATGTTCACAAGGTAAAAATAAACAAATTTGGCCTTTCGGGGGTAAATCGGGGGCTGTAACTCCGGACCTATATTTGATCTAACAATTCATCATGGAATCCAAGATTTATTGTTGTTTAAACATTTTGCAATTTGTATCAACAAACCCAAAAAAAAGTCCCTATAAAGGCTGCAAAAGCCAAAATAGCAGATTGGGTCTTTCCCGTTTTTCGAAAGGAAAACCCAGAAATTTGCCAATAAAGTTTTCAAGTTTATTTAAAATGATTGCAAAAGAGGCTCTATCGTGTTCAAACCAAAAAAAGCAATTTTTTGGGCCCTTTAAGAGCCCCCTTTGGGGAAAAAAATTTTCTCGATTTTGCGTCTTTTTTCGGAAACAGCGTTTTTTGCCCTATTCGAAGAAATCTAGCTATTCTACTCACCCCGGGCTCGGCGTCGGGTCGGGTCCCCCCCCCCTTGTTAAGTTTTTGCTTGCAAGACATACCCTATCATTTTAAAGGGATATAGACTTGAAACTTATTTTTTTTTTTTCTGGGCAATTACTAAAACCCACTGGGCAAGCCAATAACTCTGACATGTATTTTGAGCAAATTTATGCCCCCTTTTGGACTTAGAAAATTCTGGTTAAGTTTTACATGCAATTACATCTCCAAAACAATGCAGATATTGAATTGAAACTTCACATGTGTCCTTCGGGTTATAAAACTAGTTGTAGCAGCAAGTCCCATAACTCTGACCTTCATTTTGGGCCCAAAATTATGCCCCCTTTTTGGGCTTAGGGAAAAATTTTGGTTAAAGTTTTTCGTGCAAGTACATACAGCTAATACTAAACGGCATATAGATTTGAAACTTATTTTTTCTTTTTCTAGATCAATTACCAACCTCACTGGGTCAAGTCCCATAACTCTGACATGTATTTTGGGCAAATTATGCCCCCTTTTGGACTTAGAAAATCCTGGTTAAAGTTTTGCGTGCAAGTACATACAGCTATAACTAAAAGGCATATAGATTTGAAACTTATTTTTTCTTTTTCTAGATCAATTACCAACCTCACTTGGTCAGGTCCCATAGCTCTGACATGTATTTTTGGCAAATTATGCCCCCTTTTGGACTTAGAAAATCATCTGGTTAAAGTTTTACGTGCAAGTTACTATCTCCAAAACTAATGCAGATATTGAATTGAAACTTCACATGTGCCTTCGGGGTTATACAACTAGTTGATAGCAGCAAGTCCCATAACTCTGACCTTCATTTTGGTCAAATTATGTCCGCTTTGAACTTAAAACTCTTTTGATATTTAACCTTTTTGGGTAATATTTTCCTGCTTCTGGGACAATATTTCGAATAGTCGAGCTTGGCTGTCTTATGGACAGCTCTTGTTTTAGAAAAACTGCCTTCTTTGCCAGTTATTAAAACTGTTTCCAGCATGAAATGACTAGTAATATAACTGGAGGATTGAAAAACAGATGGTGGCCAGTTTTCTGTAGTTATTTTGAAGTTTTTGTAAATGTTTTCACAAAAAGCAGTTTTACAGGTAGTTAAATGCAGTTATTTTCTAAGAGCAGTATTTTAGCATCTTTTATGAACAGCAGTATTAAAAACTGCTAAATACTATTTCTTGATGTCCCATAATGCAGTGCGAAAGATGGCCACTCACAGTGAAAACGAAAGCATGTGAAAGGTAACAAGAGGACCACGATGGTCCTGAATCGCTCACCTCTTCCCACATGACCCAGTTTTGAGTATGACATCGTTTTTTCTATTATTTGACATAGTGACCTAGTTTTTGAGCTCATGTGACCCAGTTTTGAAATTGACCTAGATATTTTCAAGATAAAAATTCTGACCAATTTTCATGAAGATCCATTGAAAAATATGGTCTCTAGAGAGGTCACAAGGTTTTTCTATTATTTGACTTATTGACCTAGTTTTCGAAGGTACGTGACCCTGTTTTGAACTTTACCTAGATATCATCAAGGTGAACATTCTCACTAATTTTCATGAAGATCTCATGAAAAAAATGGCCTCTAGAGAGGTCACAAGGTTTTTCTATTTTTATACCTACTGGCCTAGTTTTTGACCGCATGTGACCCAGTTTCGAAAATGACCTAGATATCATCAAGATAAACATTCAGACCAACTTTCATACAGATCCCATGAAAAATATGGCCTTTAGAGAGGTCACAAGGTTTTCCTATAATTTGACCTACTGACCTAGTTTTTGATAGCACGTGACCCACGTTACCTACTGACCTAGTTTTTGACCGCACGTGACCCAGTTTCGAAAATGACCTAGATATCATCAAGGTGAACATTCAGATCAATTTTCATGAAGATCCATTGAAAAATATGGCCTCTAGAGATGTCAAAAGATTTTTCTAATTTTAGACCTACTGACCTAGTTTTTGACCACAGTTGACCCAGTTTCAAAATTGACCTAGATATCATCAAGATGAACATTCAGACCAATTTTCATACAGATCCCATGAAAAAGTATGGCCTCTAGAGAGGTCACAAGGTTTTTTTATTATTTGACCTACCGACCTGGTTTTTTTAGGCATGTGACCCAGTTTCAAACTTGACCTAGATATCATCAAGGTGAACATTCTGACCAATTTTCATGAAGATCCATTCAAGGGTATGGCCTCTAGAGAGGTCACAAGGTTTTTCTATTTCAAGACCTACTGACCTAGTTTTTGATGGCAGTTGACCCAGTTTCAAACTTGACCTATATATCATCAAGATAAACATTCAGACCAATTTTCATACAGATTCCATGAAAAATATGGCCTCTAGAGAGGTCACAACGTTTTTTCATTATTTGACCTACTGACCTAGTTTTTGACGGCACGTGCCCCACTTTCGAACTTGACCTAGATATCATCAAGATGAACATTCTGACCAATTTTTATGAAGATCCATTCACAAGTATGGCCTCTAGAGAGGTCACAAGGTTTTTCTATTTTTAGACCTACTGACCTAGTTTTTGACCGCACATAACCCACTTTCGAACTTGACCTAGATATCATCAAGATGAACATTCAGAATAACTTTCATACAGATCCCATGAAAAATATGGCCTCTAGAGAGGTCACAAGGTTTTTCTATTATTTGACCTACTGACCTAGTTTTTTTAGACATGTGACCCACTTTCGAACTTGACCTAGATATCATCAAGGTGAACATTCTGACCAATTTTCATGAAGATCTCATGAAATATATGGCCTCTAGAGAGGTCACAAGGTTTTTCTATTTTTAGACCTACTGACCTAGTTTTTGACGGCACGTGACCCAGTTTCGAACCTGACCTAGATATCATCAAGATGAACATTCAGACCAACTTTCATACAGATCCCATGAAAAATATGGCCTTTAGAGAGGTCACAAGGTTTTTCTATTATTTGACCTACTGACCTAGTTTTTGATGGCACGTAACCCAGTTTCAAACTTGACCTAGATATCATCAAGGTGAACGTTCTGACCAATTTTCATGAAGATCTTGTGAAATATATGGCCTCTAGAGAGGTCACAAGGTTTTTCTATTTTTAGACCTACTGACCTAGTTTTTGACGGCACTTGACCCAGTTTCGAACTTGACCTAGATATCATCAAGGTGAACATTCTGGCCAATTTTCATGAAGATCTCATGAAATATATGGCCTCTAGAGAGGTCACAAGGTTTTTCTATTTTTAGACCTACTGACCTAGTTTTTGACGGCACGTGACCCAGTTTCGAACCTGACCTAGATATCATCAAGATGAACATTCAGACCAACTTTCATACAGATCCCATGAAAAATATGGCCTTTAGAGAGGTCACAAGGTTTTTCTATTATTTGACCTACTGACCTAGTTTTTGATGGCACGTAACCCAGTTTCAAACTTGACCTAGATATCATCAAGGTGAACGTTCTGACCAATTTTCATGAAGATCTTGTGAAATATATGGCCTCTAGAGAGGTCACAAGGTTTTTCTATTTTTAGACCTACTGACCTAGTTTTTGACGGCACTTGACCCAGTTTCGAACTTGACCTAGATATCATCAAGGTGAACATTCTGGCCAATTTTCATGAAGATCTCATGAAATATATGGCCTCTAGAGAGGTCACAAGGTTTTTCTATTTTTAGACCTACTGACCTAGTTTTTGATGGCACGTGACCCAGTTTCGAACTTGACCTAGATGTCATCAAGGTGAACATTCTTACCAACTTTCATAAACATCCCACGAAAAATGTGACCTCTAGAGTGGTCACAAGCAAAAGTTTACGGACGGACGGACGGACTAACGCACGGACGGACGGACGACGGACGCTGCGTGATCACAAAAGCTCACCTTGTCACTATGTGACAGGTGAGCTAAAAATGGATTATAACTGCTCAAAAACAATGTTTAATACAAAATGATGCACAAATAGTTAAATAATTGATAACAACTGTTTTAATGGAGTTAACTAATAAGGCAGGATTAAAGTGTGAAACTTGTGCACAGACTGATTGGTTTTATAGTCATTTGGTGGAAACTGGTGAAAATGTGCAAATTCAAAGGATTTACAAGATAAAGGACAAACCAGTTCATAACTTGTATAAATGAATCTGAGGTTTCGTATCTAAATAGAAAGTCGGCTCATTGTACATTTTATGGCTGGTTAAATCATCACAGACAGTTTAATATTCAAAAGAAAGTATAGAATGAATTACTCCCCTTGGACAAGTTGCTGCAAGTTTTTTTGCAGTTTTTTTGTGATGTCAATTAAATGGTTGAAGCAAGAATTGTTTTATTTTTGCAGTATTTTGTGATGACATTTAACTGCATAAAACTGATCCTGCAGTTTTGTTGCAGTTTTTTGTGACATCATTACACTTCTTAACTCATTTACATATTTCGGCCAATTTAACTGCTTTTTCACTACATTTTCACTGCTTTTCTATTAAATATGTTTTAATACTGGTATTTAAAGACAAATAACTGCTAAAAACTGCATTTTGAATGCCCTGAAATATAATGTTGAAAAACTGCAGTTTTACTGCCTTCCTTTTTCCTAAGGGGCCATAACTCTGGAACCCATGATAGGATCTGGCCAGTTTTCGAAAGAAACCGAGATATTATGCCAGTACAAGTTGTGTGCAAGTTTGATTCAAATTGATTGCAAAATGTGGTCTCTATTATGTTCACAAGAAATTGTGGACGGACGAAGGGTAATCATAAAAGCTCATCCTGTCACTAGGTGACAGGTGAGCTAAAAACAAGTTTCAAGGTTCATAATTCCTAAGTGCCTAGGCCGATTTGGCTAGTTATCGAACTCGGGAACTTATTGACAAACACATTTTGTTCAAGTTTGGTGAAGATCGGATGAGAAATGTTCGACTTAGGGTGTGGACAAGATTTGTGACAGACACACAGACAGGAGTAAATCAATGTCTCCCACACCACTGTGTGGTGTGAGACATAATGAGAACCCAAATTGTACTGGTGGTGTATGATCCAAGTTTCCATGAAAAATTCTGTCATGTCATTTCATTATGAAAATGCTACCTACATGTCAAACATAGATCTGCCATGTGATTTTAGCAAAACAAGAGGGCCATGAAGGCCCTGTATCACTCACCTGACCTATTGACCTAAAGATCATAAAGATTAACATTCTGACTAAGCTTCATTAAGATATGGTCAATAATGCGGCCTCAGGAGTGTTAACTAGCTTTTCCTTTGATTTAGCCCAGTGACTAGTTTTGACCCCACATGACCCAGATTCAAACTTGACCTAAAGATCATCAAGATTAACATTCTGACTAAGTTTCATGAAGATACAGTCATAAATGTGGCCTCTAGAGTGTTAACAAGTTTTTCCTTTGATTTGACCTAATGACCTAGTTTTTCACCCCACCTGACCCAGATTTGAATTTGACCTAAAGATCATCAAGATTAACATTCTGACCAAGTTTCATTAAGATACGGTCATAAATGTGGCCTCAGGAGTGTTAACTAGCTTTTCCTTTGATTTGACCTGGTGACCTAGTTTTTTAACCCCGCATGACCCAGACTTGAGCTTGACCTAAAGATCATCAAGATTAACAATGTAAGTTTCATGAAGATACAGTCATAAATGTGGCCTCTAGAGTGTTAACAAGCTTTTCCTTTGATTTGACCTAGTGACCTAGTTTTTCACCCCACCTAACCCAGATTTGAATTTTACCTATAGATCATCAAGATTAACATTCTGTCCAAGTTTCATTAAGATATGGTCATAAATGTGGCCTCTGGAGTGTTAACTAGCTTTTCCTTTGATTTGACCTGGTGACCTAGTTTTTCACCCCAGATGGCCTAATAGCAAACTTGTCCAAGATTTTATTGAAGGTAACATTCTGACCAACTTTCATGAAGATTGGGCCAAAATTGTGACCTCTAGAGTGTTAACAAGCTTTTCCTTTGATTTGACCTGGTGACCTAGTTTTTGATCCCAGATGACCCAATATCAAACTCATCCATGATTTTATTAAGGGTAACATTCTGACCAAGTTTCATTAAGACTGGGCCAAAATTGTGACCTCTAGAGTGTTAACAGTCAAATTGTTGACGACGCCGAAGACGGACGGACGGACGACGGACACAGGGTGATCACAAAAGCTCACCTTTGAGCACTTTGTGCTCAGGTGAGCTAAAAAATGCAAAAGAAAATAAGAAACATTTCTCTAGAGAGCAAAAAAACTGAGGACTATTTGTATCCGCCATTATGAGAGTTCTATTTCTTTTGTGCCATTTTCCTATTTAGGCGTAAAAAAAAAAATTGTTTCCGGTATCCTGACACCCTAAATTTTTGGCCCGACCCTAAACGTTTTTATGGCCTGTGAGAATATTTTTTTCAACTTTTCAACAAGAAGTTGTAAAACTGCACTTTTATTCTTTAAACATGGCCAGTGATGTTAGAAATCAACTTACTGATGCCCTAAAGGCCTAAACCCCTTATTTGTATTCATTTTTTGACTCAAAAATAATTTCCAAAAAGTCTCCCTTAATAAAAAAAAAAAAAGAAGAAAAAAATTTTCTGACCTACCTACCCTAATTTTTTTGAGCATGTTACTAGAAACAAAGAATTTTTTTTTAGGCATTAGTGTCTTTATGCCTTATTATGCCTCCTTCGGGATGGCATATAGTAACTGCAGCCTCCGGAATTCGTGTCCGGTCTGTAACTTTGTCATCTATCAAGGAATTTTAATATTACTTGACACAAAAGTTCCCAATAATGAGACAATGTATCATGCGCAAGATCTGGACCCCTTGCTCAAAGGTCAAGGTCACACTTGGCGATCAAAGATCAACAGTTTTTTTCCCCATCACCATCCATCGAGGGGTTTTAATATTACTTGGCACAAATGCTTCCCATAATCTGAAGATCTGTCATGTGAAAAAAAAAACTGGAACCCTAGCTTAAAGGTCCAAGTTTTTTTTCCTGTCCGGTCCATAAAACTATCATCCTTGAAGGGATTTTAGTATTATTTGGTGCAAACATAATCTATAATGAGACAATGTGTCATGCGTAACACACAGACCCCTAGCTCAAAGGTCAAGGTCACACTTGGAGGTCAAATGTAAGTAGTGTTTATTCCTGTCTGGTACATAACTCTGTCATCCTTAAAGGGTTTCAAATATCAAATGGCACCCATAATGCGATAAGTCATATGCAACACCCAGAACCTGAGGCTAAAGGCCAAGTTCACACTCAAGAGGTCATAGCTGAATATCTTTTTTTCATGTACAGCACGTAACTATGTCATCCATCAAGGGATTTAGTATTACTTTACACATTTGTTCCCTATAGTGAGACAATTTGTCATGCGCAGCACCCAGATGTGTAACTCAAAGGTCAAGGTCACACTTGGAGGTATTTTTTCCCTGTACAGTCAATAAAGAACTATGCAATCTTTCAAGAGATTTCAATACTTTTTTACAAATGTTTCCCAAAATGAGACAACATGTCATGCACTGCACCCAGATAACAAGCTCAAAGATCAAGGTCAAAATCGGAGGTCAAATGTCAATAGGATTCGGACCATAACTTAAAGGTTATAAAAAACCAAACATTTACCCAAATATGAACTATCAGTTACCAATTCCAGGGGGAGGAGGGGTTTCAAAAGAGTTTCTTGTTTGTATTTTATTACTTCTGCATTATCATGTTTGCATGAGAAATTAACTTTTGCGCTATTTCTATACCAAAAATGATTGTACAGAATTAATGTTTTTAATTTTGGTGTTTTGTTGCCCCTTTCATTTCATATTGGTACTAAATGCAGTGAAATTAAAGGACCTGAACTCTTGTGTGAAAAACATTGATCCTAAAGAAGTTGTCAATATGAGTATCTCCTGTATTTAGTGAAGCTTCCTGCGAAATTTCATTGAAAACCTTCCTTGTTTTAGAGATGTCTGTACATTACTTTATATCTAAAGTCAACTGGTCACAAGTTAAAACTGATTCTTTGTAGAATTCATCTAAAAATCAAAAGACCTTAATTCTGTAAAATATCCACAGTAAAACAAGAGGACCATGATGGTCCTGAATCACTCACCTCTTCCCACATGACCCAGTTTTGAGTATGACGTCGTTTTTTCTATTATTTGATATAGTGACCTAGTTTTTGAGCTTATGTGACCTGTTTTGAACTTGACCTAGATATTATCAAGATAAAAATTCTGAACAATTTTCATGAAGATCCATTGAAAAATATGGTCTCTAGAGAGGTCACAAGGTTTTTCTATTATTTGACCTATTGACCTAGTTTTCGAAGGTACTTGACCCTGTTTTGAACTTTACCTAGATATCATCAAGGTGAACACTCTCACTAATTTTCATGAAGATCTCATGAAAAATATGGCCTCTAGAGAGGTCACAAGGTTTTTCTATTTTTATACCTACTGGCCTAGTTTTTGACCGCACGTGACCCAGTTTCGAAACTGACCTAGATATCATCAAGGTGAACATTCAGATCAATTTTCATGAAGATCCTTGAAAAATATGGCCTCTAGAGAGGTAAAAAGATTTTTCTAATTTTAGACCTACTGACCGCAGTTGACCCAGTTTCAAACTTAACCTAGATATCATCAAGATGAACATTCAGACCAACTTTCATACAGATCCCATGAAAAGTATGGCCTCTAGAGAGGTCACAAGGTTTTTTTTATTATTTGACCTACTGACCTAGTTTTTAAGGCACGTGACCCAGTTTCAAACTTGACCTAGATATCATCAAGGTGAACATTCTGACCAATTTTCATAAAGATCCATTCAAGGGTATGGCCTCTAGAGAGGTCACAAGGTTTTTCTATTTCAAGACCTACTGACCTAGTTTTTGATCGCAGTTGACCCAATTTCAAACTTGACCTATATATCATCAAGATAAACATTCAGACCAACTTTCATACAGATCCCATGAAAAATATGGCCTCTAGAGAGGTCACAACGTTTTTCTATTATTTGACCTACTGACCTAGTTTTTGAAAGCACGTGACCCACTTTCGAACTTGACCTAGATATCATCAAGATGAACATTCAGACCAACTTTCATACAGATCCCATGAAAAATATGGCCTCTAGAGAGGTCACAAGGTTTTTCTATTATTTGACCATGACCTAGTTTTGACCCACGTGACCCACTTTCGAACTTGACCTAGATATCATCAAGATGAACTCGACAACTTTCATACAGATCTGAAAAATAGCCTCTAAGAGGTCACAGTTTTCTATTATTGACCTACTGACCTAGTTTTGAAGCACGTACCCACTTCAACTGACCTAGATATATCAAGGTGAACATTCTGACCAATTTTCATGAAGATCTCATGAAATATATGGCCTCTAGAGAGGTCACAAGGTTTTTCTATTTTTAGACCTACTGACCTAGTTTTTGACCGCACGTGACCCAGTTTCGAACTTGACCTAGATATCATCAAGATGAACAATCAGACCAACTTTCATACAGATCCCATGAAAAATATGGCCTTTAGGGAGGTCACAAGGTTTTTCTATTATTTGACCTACTGACCTAGTTTTTGAAGGCACGTGACCCAGTTTCGAACTTGACCTAGATATCATCAAGGTGAACGTTCTGACCAATTTTCATGAAGATCTTGTGAAATATATGGCCTCTAGAGAGGTCACAAGGTTTTTCTATTTTTAGACCTACTGACCTAGTTTTTGAAGGCACGTGACCCAGTTTCGAACTTGACCTAGATATCATCAGGAGAACATTCTGACCAATTTTCATGAAGATCTCATGAAATATATGGCCTCTAGAGAGGTCACAAGGTTTTTCTATTTTTAGACCTACTGACCTAGTTTTTCATGGCACGTGACCCAGTTTCGAAGTTGACCTAGATATCATCAAGGTGAACATTCTGACCAACTTTCATAAAGATCCCATGAAAAATGTGACCTCTAGAGTGGTCACAAGCAAAAGTTTACGGATGCACACACGCACGCACGCACGGACGACGGACGCCACGCGATCACAAAAGCTCACCTTGTCACTTTGTGACAGGTGAGCTAAAAAACATAAATATATAAACAGCACCATTAAAAAACCAACATAGGCCAGCATGCATCCGCGCAGTCTGGTCAGGATCCATGCTTTCAAAGCCTATGCAACAATGTTGGCAAAAAGTCGGTCAATACTGGTTAAAACCGGTCAATACTGGTCAGTACTGGTTGATTCAATACTTTGGTCACTCTTGGGTGGTCAATACTGGTTTAAAATTCAAGTTTATTCAATGCTATCTTCAATTTATCAGTTATCTGATTCAGTTTATCTTCTTATAGTAGCCTTTATTTTGAATTAATAAAAAAAAATATTACTATAAATTACACTCATTACAGTACTGGTCAATTCAAATTTTAGTCCTACACAGTATCCCTGATCAACACATTTAGTGGTCAATACTGGCCATTTGAATACTTTGATTGTATAACTTATTTTTTTTAGATAAAGTTACCATGTTCAAGCACCTCATTAATACATTGGGATTATTGATCACGACAGCTAATTAGTGACTAGATAGACAGGCCTGCAATATATAATCTTTTGTATGTTGTAAGACATGGTGTCAATTAGGCAATGTGACAATTGCTATCAAAACACAAACCACTTCCATGAAAGGGTCCAGTTGTTCATAGCAAATTTTCATTGAATTATATATTCCAGTAAAAATAATTAGATTTAACACTTGTGAATCAAACACGTAACTGCTACAGTTTATGAAATACTTTCTACAAATGAAGTTCAGATAAATCAGCAGTTTAATGACCCGTACTGACAAATCGACCACTTTGACTAATTTGGGAGTATTGATATGGTTGTTTTAACTAAATATAATGCATGCAAACACCTTCATCAAGCCCCAAATGCTCTTAACAGTCATTATTTAAATTGTTCATAAATTCTGCAAAATATCTTAACAGTCAGTACTGACTAATTGACCAGTATTGACCAATCAACCAGTATTAACCAGTATTGACCACTTCAGGGAGTATTGACCAGGGGCGGTTTTAACCGCCCAACATTGCTATGCAGTTAGAGAAACCTTTAGCGAACAGCATGTATCCTGACCAGACTGCACAGATGCGCAGGCTGGTCTGGATCCATGTTGGCCGCAAATGCACTATGTTGATTTTCTCATGGCGTAACTCAATTATGTGCAACAAGAGATCCTACTGAAAATATTACCACTAAAAGGCCAATGCTCTGCAATAAATGATCCAAGCAAGGCAATATGCACATCCAATCCTGGAAAGCTTTCTCTTTAGTTTACTGTGGTTTCGCATAAATTGCCAGACAACAAGAGCTGTCACAGGAGAAAACACACTCTACTATTTCAATGCTGGATAGTGAAACTGGGAACACCTGAGGAAGCTGGAGCTATCGCTGGAGTGTTTAATGTGGATGAAGATATTGGACTACAGTTAATGTATGTTTCAAAAGTATTTAGTAACAAGAGGACCATGATGGTCCTGAATCGCTCACCTCTTCCCACATGACCCAGTTTTGAGTATGACATCGTTTTTGACCAGCTTTCATGAAGATCCCATGAAAAATGTGACCTCTAGAGTGGTCACAAGGTTTTTCTATTTTTAGACCTACTGACCTAGTTTTTGAAGGCACGTGACCCAGTTTCGAACTTGACCTAGATATCATCAAGATGAACATTCTGACCAACTTTCATAAAGATCCCAAGAAAAATGTGACCTCTAGAGTGGTCACAAGGTTTTTCTATTTTTAGACCTACTGACCTAGTTTTTGACCGCACGTGACCCAGTTTCGAACTTGACCTAGAAATCATCAAGATGAACATTCTGACCAACTTTCATGAAGATCCCAAGAAAAATGTGACCTCTAGAGTGGTCACAAGGTTTTTCTATTTTTAGACCTACTGACCTAGTTTTTGAAGGCACGTAACCCAGTTTCGCACTTGACCTAGATATATTCAAGATGAACATTCTGACCATTTTTCATGAAGATCCCATGAAAAATGTGACCTCTAGAGTGGTCACAAGGTTTTTCTATTTTTAGACCTACTGACCTAGTTTTTGACCGCACGTCACCCAGTTTCGAACTTGACCTAGATATCATCAAGATGAACATTCTGACCAACTTTCATGAAGATCCCATGAAAAATGTGACCTCTAGAGTGGTCACAAGGTTTTTCTATTTTTAGACCTACTGACCTAGTTTTTGACTCCACGTGACCCAGTTTCGAACTTGACCTAGATATCATCAAGATGAACATTCTGACCAACTTTCATGAAGATCCCATGAAAAATGTGACCTCTAGGTTGGTCACAAGGTTTTTCTATTTTTAGACCTACTGACCTAGTTTTTGACCACACGTGACCCAGTTTCGAACCTGACCTAGATATCATCAAGATGAACAATCTGACCAACTTTCATGAAGATCCCATGAAAAATGTGACCTCTAGAGTGGTCACAAGGTTTTCTATTTTTAGACCTACTGACCTAGTTTTTGAACGCACGTGACCCAGTTTCGAACTTGACCTAGATATCATCAAGATGAACATTCTGACCAACTTTCATGAAGATCCCATGAAAAATGTGACCTCTAGAGTGGTCACAAGGTTTTTCTATTTTTAGACCTACTGACCTAGTTTTTGACTGCACGTGACCCAGTTTCGAACTTGACCTAGATATCATCAAGATGAACATTCTGACCAACTTTCATGAAGATCCCATGAAAAATGTGACCTCTAGAGTGGTCACAAGGTTTTTCTATTTTTAGACCTACTGACCTAGTTTTTGACCGCACGTCACCCAGTTTCGAACTTGACCTAGATATCATCAAGATGAACATTCTGACCAATTTTCATGAAGATCACATGAAAAATGTGACCTCTAGAGTGGTCACAAGGTTTTTCTATTTTTAGACCTACTGACCTAGTTTTTGACCGCACGTGACCCAGTTTCGAACTTGACCTAGATATCATCAAGATGAACATTCTGACCAATTTTCATAAAGATCCCATGAAAAATGTGACCTCTAGAGTGGTCACAAGCAAAAAGTTAACGGACGCACGGACGCACGGACGCACGGACGGACGACGGACGACGGACACTGCGCGATCACAAAAGCTCACCTTGTCACTTTGTGACAGGTGAGCTAAAAACAGAGATAAAATTAATGTAAAGTGTATCAAAACATAACTAAGTAAAAAAGGGACATAATTCATGGAGTAATGCACCATGTGTCCCATCATGTGGCTAATAATGTGGAACAACTATTTTATGTTTGACTCAAATCTGTTTAGTAATCTCTGAAATAGCACAAAAATGCATCACAACTTGAACCTAAAATTCTAACTTAACGGTAAATAAGGGGCATAAGTCATACCATATTGGAACCAGAGTTATGAACCCTTTGCCATATGAAAAGGGTGATGATGTGGAACAATCAGTTTAAGTTTGAATCAAATCAATTTAGTAACAACTGATATAGTGAGAAAGCATCAAAATTAAACTGAAATTCTCAGTAAAAAAGGGACATAAGTCATGAAATATTTGCACCAGAGTAATGTACCTTGTGTCATATGATAAAGTCGATAATGTGGATGACCTATTTCAAGTCTGAATCAAATTCAGAAAGTAATAACAGACATAGTGAAAGTTCACCTGAAATTTTAAGTAAAAATAGAGTATAATTCATGAAATATTTGAGTAAAACAAGGGAAATAATTTATAACATATTGATGCCCTTGTGTCATATGATGTGGAAAATTATTCTAAGTTTGGATCAAATCTCTTATGAAAGAGAGATATAGAGAAAATGCATCAAAATTAAGATAAAACTATTTTAAAAGGGGGCATAATTCATAAAATATAGTTGCCAGAGTTATGGATGTGGATGATGATGTTGAACAACTATTTTATGTTTGAATCGAAACAATTTAATAACTGAGATAGACTGAAAGTGCACCAAAACTTTAACCTGAAATTCTACGTAGAAAGGGGAATAATTCATTAAAAAATGGTGTGAGTTAGGAACCCTTGCGCCATATGATGAGGGTAATGATGAGGAATAAGCGTGTTAAGTCTGAATCAAATCCATCAAGAAATACACAGATAAAGAGGAAATGCATCAAAACTTTGACCAGGGTGTGGACACGGAAGGACGCAGATTCCATGTTAAGTAGGATAGCTCTCCATATACTTTGTATAGTCAAGCTACCAAGAGCTGTCACAGGAGACAGTGCACTCAACTATCTTGATTCTGGATAGTGAAACTGGGCACATCTGAGGAAGCTGCAGCTGTCACTGGAGTGTTTGATGACTCCAATGGTGAATGAAGATATTGCACAATAGCTCGAGTTGTGTCAAAAATATTAAGTACTAAGAGAGATAAAGATAAAGTGTATCAAAACACTGAATAAGAATAATTCTAAGCAAAAAGGGGACATAATTTATAAAATATTGGCGCAAGAGTTTAGCACCTTGTGTCATATGATGTGGGTGATGATGTGGAATAACTACTTCAAGTCTGAATCAAATCCATTAAGTAATACCTGAGATATAGTGAAAATGCATCAAAATTAACCTTAATTCATGAAAAATTGGTGCAAGAGTTATGCACCTTGTGTCATATGACGTGGGTGATAAGGTAGAACAACTATTTTAAGTTCAAATCAAATCCATTTAGTAACAAGAGCCATGTTAGACATGGCTAATCCCCCCGCCGGGCATATTATAATTGAAGGCTAAAGTTCCTGGCAAGTTAGTGTCTGAAAGTATTAATTTTTGGGGAAAGCTTTGAAGAACCGTTTAGTTGTGGTCTGCATCAGGGGTTTTAAAGATGTGGAAGAAAGAATAAGTCAGTGGTGAGGTGGTTTACTGCTAAATTTTATTAATTTTCATGAACAGTATAGCTATGATGTTTTTCTATATGGCTACTGTAAAAAGAAGGAATGGAAAGCTAACAGGGAACAAGAGTGCCAGAATGTCACAATATACGCCCGTCACAGCAAATTTCTTTACTCTAGCAGCTGTATTTGCAAATGGAATTTTAATTTTGTGGTTGTTTAGTAATCATTGTAAGTCTTTTGACGCATGCACGGACAGAGAGCATTTCTAATATCCCCTTCGCCTTTGGCGGGGGGATAAATAACTGAGATAAAGTGAAAGTGCATCAAAACTTTAACCTGAAATTCTAAGTAAAAAGAGGGAATAATTCATGAAATATTGGAGTGAGAGTTATTGCCCTTATGCTCTTTAATGTGGGTGATGATGAGAAATAACGATTTTAAGTTTGAAACAAATCCATAAAGTAATTACAGAGATAAAGAGAAAGTGCATCAAAACTTTAACCAAGGTGTGGACACGGAAGGACGCCGACGCCAGGTCGAGTGGGACAGCTCTCCATACTTCGTATAGTCAAGCTAAAAATTAAAGCTAAGTTTATGTAAGTTGTCCTGAGAGGTCACCTCATGATTCTGTAGACATATATGAAGTTTCAAAGCATTTGGTGTAGTTTTTCAGAAACCTGCTTACATGTAAAACTTTCATGATGTGGATGCCTACGAAAGAGTGACAACGAAAGTTCTTGTATTTGAAAAAAATTCAAAAGAAGAGTGAAAAATAAATGCACAACTGTCTTAGTAGGGAGCAAGAAGCTATATTTTTATATGACAAAAATATGGAATCAAAGTTACGTATGAAACAGTGGCGAATGGTTATAGATGTGAAGAAACATTCTAAAATTGCAACTGTACAAAACATTTTGCCTAGAATCGTATCTTAATCTTGAAGGAACTAATTCTTTATGAAAGATGTCCCAAAACCTCCTCTGTGATTAGGTTTAAGTCGTCTTACTTGTTTACAACCACCAATTTGTAATTCTGTTTTATAAATTTCATTTTTCTCCATATTATTTATTCTATCTTTAAAATCCGCTGTATAACCAAACTCTTGATGAGCTGGCTGAACACCTGTCCCAAAAATGGCATAGTTTACAGCAAGCCAAAGAGCTACAATGGTAATAGTGTTGAGCTTTTTCACATAAGGACTAAACAATGGCAGTTCTGTGCTTTCATACAACATGTCACTCTTAGGGTCATACATGTATACTTTCACACGGTCTTTGGAAATCACAATCGTAGGAGCAAGTCCTAATTTATATCCTTGTATGTTTTGAACACATGAAAAAACAACACATTTTGCAATCAACTGGTCTCTGCCAAATTCCAAATTTCCAGGGTTTGTTTCAAATGAAGAGTCATCTTCTTCAGTATTTTCTCCAACACTTTCTTCAGCTCTAGTAATGCCTGCCACATGACCCATCAAAATGTCTACACTGCCATGCCAAACATTTTCATTACCTGAAAACAGAAGTAACTACATGACTGTAAAATCACAAAATTTTATCAAGGAAGTGCAACACATAACATATAAACATGTGGACTCCCACTCCTGGGAAATACTAGCCTGCCCTGCACACAACTAGAGTAATAACCCAAAACTGAGGACCATATGCAAGCCTCAGAGTGCACATGTATGAACAAAATTGACATTACAACAGATTAATGAGTGAGACCTCGTGGCTTTTCTGAAATCTGGGTTCAAGGCTATGGAACTCCACCATGTTATCTGCTGGTTCTGAGTTCACTTTGAAACTGACCAATAGTAAAGCAGCTGCTTTCTAAAACTGGTCTCCAAATATAGTTTTATAATCAATGTAATGTGTCAATGGAGGAGCCATTGTCTGGTGACACCTTAATTTGTCAAATAGATGGAAAAGTGTAGCCTAAACGAAATACCCTGCCTCTCATTTAAATCTGTTGCAACTACTATATCAAGTTCGATCAAGGGCCCTAATATTACAAAATAGAAAGGTGAGATAAATCTACAACTATTCTAGATAAAGCTATCGATCTCCTATTCTTGAAAAAAAAAAAACACTAAGAAGTGATCTGCTGCTTAAGCTAGGTTAGATTCCCACAGCGGTCAGGACCATGTCCTTTCATAAGACTCTTACTGAAACAGACTCAAGTGCAATTCAAATAAGCTTCAAGTTTTAAATTAAACTATGTGAAACTTGTTCAAAGTATACAACAGGCATGTGGTACCAGTTATAAAGTATGGAATGCTATTCAAAACATTCCGCAATTTCATTGTAACATAAATCTGAATATGTTTTTCAATGTTATGGTAGTTCTGCACGTTTGGATCAAATTTTTTTCTACAATGCAGAATTTGATTAAACTCCGATTTTTCAGAACTTCAGAATATTCTTAGAAAATTCCACAAATAAAAAAGATGGGGTTGTGTGCCTGATGTTTTGTTAGTCTGATTTGAATTTTTTTAAAATTATTCAATTTCTCAGATAATTTGATATTATCATATGTCTTTATCTTTAGAAAGATAGTAGCAGTGTCATTGTAATCAACCTTTTCACAGGCTGCTATTAATTAATAAAATAATTTTCATTTCGGTACACCGAATTCAGGCTTCATTCTACGTTTTACGGATAAATAGTGTTATGCCATCACTTCCAGTTTATCAAACGTGCAGAACTACTTTAACAGGGCAGTAGGTTAAAAGAAATAGTTATAGAAGAATTTTAACTAGGAAGCCATGGTGATTGTAACACTGGGGCCGGGACTAGAGCAACTGACTTTATCATTCATCGTGCAGTTCAGCCAGAAATGAAGAAACTCGTACCTATACTAGTATCGCCTACTCTTAAAGGTGCCAAACATCCACAAGGGCATTGGTCATATCTAATCTGGTATCCCATGTCACTTATAGTCATGTCACTGGTGACTGCAAGCTTACTGAATATGTGAGTAGCTACTAATGATGCCCATTTGGCTTCTTTAAGATCTTTTCCCAACGGTTTTGCTAATATTTTGCTGGTTTCTGCAATATATGAAAATTATGATTTCTTAGTCAATGTTTAAAATCTAGAAATTAAGGCTAACATTTCTTAAGGTTGCTCTATGGGGCAAGTCAATAAACTTACAATACTGTTTGACGCAAGGTTGGTACAGACCAAGTCTGTGAAGATTCAAAGGCTTAATAAGACCATCAAGTTCTATTCCATTCTATTTTACATTTTTTTTCTTATTTAACCAAGGACAGCTGCCATATAATTCAGAAAATGTTGGAAGAAAGACGCATCAGGCAGTTCACAAGGAATATAGTTTGCATTTTCTATTTTCAGCTCAAGTTACATGTTGAGACCCTATGTGCAGTTGAATAGAACCATTAACTAAAAAATGATCAAACAAAACAAGATAAAAGAAACTGAGCTTTTCTTTTTCTGTTGTGTATGTGTGTTTTGGGTAAGTGATCCAAAACAGAATTGCAACTTTCATTGACTTGTGGTAAAATACTTTTTTTAGATGCATGTTAACACAAAAATTTCAGTCTTTTCTGCAGATATATCTAATAAAATCATGGGCAATGTGCTCTTGTGAAAATCCAAAAACAAAGCCCAAGGTGTACAACTTCATATGCTCAGTAACATTCCAAAGTTTCATGACCCTAGGTCAAATACTTTTTTTAGATATGTATGCAAAAAGAGCTATATGTCCTTTATAAATGCAAATTTTTGACTGAGCTAAGAGCCACAACTCTGGTCTTACAGACTGAAATTGCCAACCAAGCTGTACACTTTCACGTACTGAATAATAATCCTATGATATTTGGTGACTTCTATAAATACCTTTTCTTAAAAGTAATCAACACAAAGCAAAGAACAAGCAAATTACACCATGCTTACACAAAATGATGTTATGCATACTGGGAAGGACCACCTTAAGCAAAAAGTTTCAATTCAGTATGTGCATTAGTTTTGAACATAGTTACTTGCATGCAAAACTTCTGTGTCCAAAAGAGGGCATAATTTGGCCAAAATACATGTCAGAGTTATGGGACTTATAAATGCTATGACCTAGTTTTATAAACTTGAAGACACATGTGGAGTTTTACTTGCATTAGTTTTTGAGAGAGTAACATACTTGCTTGCTCAACTTAAACCAGGATTTTCTAAGTCCAAAAGGGGGCATAATTTGGCCAAAATACAGTTCAGAGTTATAGGACTTAATGCTTTTACCTAGTAAGTTTTATAACCCCAAAGACGCATGTGAAGTTTCAACTCAATATCTGCATTAGTTTTGGAGATAGTAACTTGAGTGCAAAACTTTAACCAGGATTTTCTATGTCCAAAAAGGGGCATAATTTTCCAAAAATACATGTCAAAGTTTTGGGACTTGATCCAGTCAGGTTGGTTATTGACCTAGAAAAAGAAAAAAAGTTTTAAAGCTATATGCCTTTAAAAGATAGCTATATGTATGTGCACACAAAACGTTAACCAGGATTTTCTAAGTCCAAAGTGGGGCATAATTTAGCCAAAATACATGTCAGAGTTATGGGACTTGATGCTAACTAGTTTTATATCCCTTGAGACACAGGTGAAGTTTCAATTCAGTACCTGCATTAGTTTTGGAGATATTAACTTGGGGTAAAACTTTAACCAGTACTTTCTATGCCTAAAGGGGGGCATGATTTGACAAAAATACATGTCAGAGTTATTGGACTTGACCTAGTGATGTTGGGAATCCAGTAACCTAGAACAAAGAACTATAAAATACACAGAATGGCAACTGGAGATAATCTCGCGTCAGCTCATGTTAGAGCGTTATCTTATTTCAAAGCGTTTGCCAACTTGATCAATTGTGATCAAATCAACAGACGCTTACTTAAGTATAAAACTGGCGGTATGGCCAGCATGTAATAAACCGAATCGAGTCCATTTTTCAAACAGCAACTGTTGATTTCTCAGACTTTCAATCATAAATTCATTCTTTCCCCGTGTAGAAAATACTAATAATTTTAAACAAGAGATCACAGAGTGATCTTGGCGTCCACCATTGAGTCATTGCTGAATGTTCCAAATTTCAAGACTAGATCAAAATCCTAAAAGCAGGTAACTATGTCAGAATCCAGGTCATCACAGTCCTTGAATATAGTGACCTGTAATACCAATTGGTAATTTTGGCTCCATACAAGGTACATACATACCAAATATCAAAGAGATTGGTCAATATATGGATGTGCTATGAGCAAAGCACAAATATGTCACTAGGTCAAAATCAAGGTCAAAGTTCATTTCGGTACACAAAACTGTGCATGTGGTCCAAATTTGAAAGCTGTAGCTTGAGAAATGTGAAAGTAGGTCACTAGATCAATTTCAAGGTCAAATTTCATTTTGGTACACGAAACTATGCATGTGCTTCAAATTTGAAGGCTGTTACTAGGCTTGAGAAATGTGAAAGTAGGTACTAGGTAAAAATCAAAGTCAAATTTCAATTCAGAACACAAAACTATGCATGTGGTCCAAATTTGAAGCCTGTAGCTTTAGAAATGTTAAAGAAGGTCACTAGGTCAATCACAAGGTCAAAGTTCATTTCCATACACAAAACTATGCATGTGGTCCAAATTTGAAGGCTGTAGCTTGAGAAATGTGAAAGTAGGTCACTAGGTCAAAAACAAGGTCAAATTTTATTTTGGAACATAAAACTATGCATGTGGTCCAAATTTGAAGCCTGTACCTTCAAAAATGTGAAAGTAGATCACTAGGTCCATGTCAAGGTCAAAATTTATTTCGGTACACAAACCTATGCAAGTGGTTCAAATTTGAAGGCTGTAGCTACAGAAATGTGAAAGTAGGTCACTAGGTCAAGATCAAGGTCAACTCATGTCAAGGTTCATCTAGCCACTCAAAACTATACATGTGGTCCAAATTTGAATGATGTAGGTTAAAAACAAAAAAGTAGGTCACTAGATCAAAATAAGTGACCTTGACCCTAAACAAGACAGATGACACCATTAATGAGTTATATGCATTTTTTTCTTATTACGTTAACAGAGAATGCACATATAATTACTTATATTATAACTAATAATTAAACCCATACCCTAAACAAGAGAGATGACACCATTAATGAGTTATATGCAATTGTTATTTTTTTCTTATTATGGAAACAAAGAATGCACATATATATTTACTTATATTATAACTAATAATTAAACCCAGAAATTTGAGTACTAAACAAAGTAATCATCAATCTACTAGGGTAGTCCATTCACTGCTGAGGTGTAATTATTAATCATTATCTCATTAGTGTCTGCAGACTATATGACCCTTCTACAGGTAAGGCCATAAAAAAACAATTAACTACTTGGAGGGCCACTGGATATAAAATTATATTAGAAATCAAAATAAACAAAGGGCCACAACTCACTCAAAAATTGTTGAACCAGTCTGATTTTCAGGGGGACACAACTAGGGTACCAATACATCATTTTGACAAAGTTTGGTCGAATTCCCCACAGTAGTTTCTTAGGAGATGCAATAACATGAAATTGTTAACTGACGGAAGGACGACGGACCATGGACGCAGAGTCATTTGAATAGCCCACCATCTGATGATGGTTACTAAGGCTAAAAAGCACCATTATCATTATAAACAAACGATCTGATAGGAAGTTATCTTGTTTCATAGCGTTTGCCGACTTGATCAATCGTGATCAAATCAACAGACGCTTACTACAATGAGATCTCATTCAGTTGCCACGTGATGTTGGCGAGGTTTTCTCTATATGCCTTTCAAGTTGCCGATCTATTTATTTTTATAGGTCTTTGCCTAGAATTAGAAAAGAAAAAATATGTTTCAAAGATGTATGCCTTTAAATGACAGCTATATGTAATTGCACAATACTCTTTAACCAAGGTGTGATGCCAACACTGATGCAAGGGTGAGTAGAATAGCAATAGTTTAGCTGCCAAACTGAAAGTGAAAGTAGAACCGTCAATTTGCTACCTTGCAGGTTACTGTCACACAAGAAATCTGACAGTTTTTCCAATGCCTTGATACGTCCGTAGCCGAGACTGTCAAGAGTTTCTTTTCCCTCAAGGAAACTTTTAAGCAACTCGATTTCAAATACTTCCCCATAGTAAACTAATTTTCGTTTTTCATGATCCTCTTCTTCGAGATTTCTCTTTGTTGGACACCAACATTCCGTGAAGCCGCAGGAATATTCAGCATTGCAATCCTCAATTTTAACGAAGCAGAAATTTGCAGTCTCACTGCTGTTTAGGTAGTCAAGTGCATTACATACAGTGGACTTGTGTGTCTTGAAACTTTTAAAAACATTCTGGTAATCGTCCGGTTTCTGTGCTACCTCAGACATTTTGGTGATTGTCGCGTCTTTCGAATTTCACGTGTCACCGTACTAAATACCGGAAAGAGAAATTTTCTACCAAAAATGACCCCTTTCCGCGGAAATTCTTGGTATTTTGCCATTTTCTCTTTTTTTTTTCTTCAACAATTACATTATTTTTTACATTCTAGATATTCTTTAGATATTTCGACTTTTACTTTATGAATGATTTTTTTCAATTAGATGTTTTCTTTACTGCAGTAAATGAACGGCTAACAATGACTAATGTGGAAAATGTCATTTTTAACTCTTCACGTTCTCTTATTTTAACCAGCCCTGTCAATTTGAGCAAAAAGTTAGTATTATAATTACTCTTCTGTACATTTCTTCCTTTAACTTTCTCACACAGACTCACATAGACCTGAAAAGGATACTGGAAAGAGACCGGTGCTGCAATATAAATTGCTCGATAGTATTTATCTCTAGCTCCATGGAATTAAACAAGACATGTTGGAGGTGACAGCATGTTCTACAATTTTCATGCTGGATAGTGGAACAGGGTATATCTGAGGAAACTGTAGATAGAGAGCTCACTGGGATGATTAATATCCCCATACTGCTTTGTGAGAGAAAACATTTTCAGATTTGATTACAAATAAGAGAAAATAATTGGGAGTAAGGGTACCCCCCTTCAGCTATCCCAGAAAAAATACGTCTAACACATCTACACTTAGTGGACCTTGTCATATGATGTGATGATTTGGAACAACTATACATAAACCAAAGTGTCTTAATCATTTTAGGGTCATTATTCACATCAATTCAACCACGAGTTACCTAATGCCCCTCTGGATATTATGTCATGCATGGACGGGCCCCTTGGTAGAAAAATTAACTATCTTTTAGCAAAGCTGGATGGCTTCCTCAAGTGAAAGAATTCTACACCACAGTAAGGTCAAGTGATTTGGAATCAGCAACCTTAACCACTTGGCCACAAAGGCCCTTATAATGCTAATTAAGTTGTCTCGTTGTACTTCAAACCTTGTGCACAACTTTCATGTCTCCAAAGTCATGTAAATCTTCAACAGGGTATGTTAACCAGGAAACTGTTACTAGTAACTGCAAGTGATATGTAAGTGCTTTTGACCTTTCACCTAATGACCTCCAAATTAGAAGCTGTCATCCACTGATTATAGATTTTCATTCAACTGTAGGCCCAACATTCCCCATTTATGGATTATAAACCTTTCTCCAAGTCTCGAGACTACATCCACAGTTATCAGCCTACTGAACTTAAAACAATACAGGTTATTTTTTAAACACTCATCTTATGCCAGTAGACTAATGCAAGTCCATGCATGTTACTGATCCAAAACACTTTTGGAAGCTTATGGTAACACTGACATTTTGACCTTTTTTTTTTTGTTGGATTTAACGTCGCACCACACATGATATGTCATATGGCGACTTTCCAGCTTTAATGGTGGAGGATGACCCCAGGTGCCCCTCCGTGCATTATTTCATCACGAGCGGGCACCTGGGTAGAACCACCGACCTTCCGTAAGCCAGCTGGATGGCTTCCTCACATGAAGAATTCAATGCCCCGAGTGAAACTCGAACCCACATCAATGAGGGGCAAGTGATTTTAAGTCAGCGACCTTAACCACTCGGCCACGGAGGCCCGACATTTGACCTACTGACCCAGAAATTATAAAAGTTACTTCTGACCACAATCTTTCTATGAAATGTGTTGACTTCATACCCATGTGTTCTACAACTGTTGTCAGTTATAAGGTCATTGTGACTTTGAACTTTGATCTACTTGCCCTAAAGCAATAGGGGACTTATGACTATAGGCAGTCATTATATGAAGGTTGTCCGGTGATTGATCTGAATTTGCTCTTTCTTTATGCCACCGTGACCTTTACCTTTGACTCTTAAAAGCAACAGGTGTCATCTTCTCACCACAGAAATTTGACAACCTTAGATCAGTCCATGATAGCTCTAGATTGCTTACCCGAGTTACGCTATATACATATTATTTCAAAATAAAGCCAGCAGTTTCGTATGAATTTTTATGAAAGTTTCTACTATATACACGTAGGGAAAAGTGACCATGCCCCCTGGTGGCCATGATTTTTGATGAATAGGAGTAATTTGAACAATCTTCATGTAGGATCATACAAGGGCCATTTGTCTGAAATTATGTCAAAATCACAGTTTAGGAGATGTTGTTTGAAGATTTTTCTATTTTTATCTCTCAACTTCCACCATACAGTCTCAGAGGAAATGTTGTTTGAAGAGAAGTGTGAACAGACAGACACCTAAAGGATGCAAGATGGTCGAACGCTTTCATAACAGCTAAAGTGCTCAGATGAGCTGAAATAATGGAAAATTTTGGACATACTGAACATTTGATAGAAGCAAAATAAAATATCCTCTCTTCTTGTGAGGAAGTGGCATCATAAGAGACTTTTATGGCAAAATAATAAGGGAACTGTTCTGTAGAGCTATTTTTCCCATTTATTCTTTTAAAGAAAATTACAACTTCAATAAATTTCAAAAATATCAAATAAACAAATTTTTTAATGAATATTAACATGATGAACAAGAGTCAAATGTCAATGGACTGAGAGTACAATGTGTAATGATGACATTATAAGGGAGTGAAACTACAAAGTGTGATGGTCTATCAATGACACATTATATGGCTGTGTAAAAATAGTAACTACTAATGTTGCTTAAAAACTTTTCTGGACTTCTATTCAATGACATATTATTTGTTTACTTCATTAAATGATTTATAATAGAGTAATTTTATTTTAGGCATGGTGTTAAAGAAAAGACTTTTTTACTTGTAATGCTGACCACTTGTCTTTCGAAGTTTAAAGTAACATCCCTAGTAATGTACTATTCAACACCGATTTTACCTTAATGTGAAATCTCAAATGACGTCTGTGAAAAAAATTAATAAGGTACTGTCTCGAGCATGTAAATGGCATCATTATGAGCATAAGATTAAAACAAGAGCACCGCCCTGCGGGTGCTGACGCTCATCTGATTTTTTTTTTTGTATAATAGAAATATTGTCCTACCCATGATTTTCTAAGTCTAAAAAGGGCCATCATTCTTGTAAAAAGCAGGATAGAGTTATGTTTCTTGATGTACAGCGTCTGCTTATGATGATGAAAAACTGTTGCAAGTTTTAAAGCAATAGCTTTGATAATTTATGAGAAAAGCTGACTAAACATAATACTCAACCAAGAAAACTGATTTTCTAAGTCCAAAAGGGGCAATAATTCTTGAAAAAAGCAGGATGGAGTTACAATTCTTGATGTACAGGGTCTGCTTATGATGGTGAACAAGTGTTGCAAGTTTCAAAGCAATACCTTTGATAGTTTAGGAGAAAAATATGACCTAAACATAGAACTTAACCAAGAAATCTGATATTTTCTAAGTCCAAAAGGGGCCATAATTCTTGCAAAAAGCAGGATGGAGTTATGTACCTTGCTGTACAGGGTCAGCTATTGATGGTGAACAAGTGTTCCAAGTTTCAAAGCAATACCTTTGATAGTTCAGGAGAAAAGCTGACCTAAACATAAAACTTAACCAGGCAACGCCAACGCCGACAGTGATGACAATAACTAATCTCTTTTCCCCAAAAAAATCAGACGAGCTAAAAAGACACAGCAAACGTTTTCCTTATAGGTCATCTGCACATCAAGCTTGTTCATCTGTGAAAGTTTGAAGCAAATCAGGCTAATAGTGTGATCTGCCTCAAAGTGAATTAACATCTTCTTTAAAGGATACAAATTATATCCCATGGAATAAATGTTTTAAAAGTTTATGCTTAGGAGAGAACTTTTATGAAATGGGTCCCTGACTTTTAAAGTCGCTTTTTTTATATTTCCATATGCTAAATAAATGAAAACATAAACAAGCACAAAAAGGGCAACAATTTTAATAAAAAAAAAACTTTAATCTCTTACACTGTTTAATGAAATAACAGATCATATGAAAAAATGACAAGCTGAAAAAGGGAGCATAATATTTGTGAAATATCAAGACAAGAGTTATGCGGCCATTCTTTTTAATATCATTACAACAAGCTTTCATACAAAATCTTAACAAAAAATGCTGAGTGGAAAATGGGTTATAACTTTGTAAAAAAAAAAAAAAAAGGGTTATGAAACATGTGCAGTGCATGTCAGGTCATCACAGTAAACAAGTGTGTATAGGTTCAATCTATTCCCTTAGTGGTTACTGAAAAACAAGGGTGCATACAAAAGAAACCCGACCAAAAAGTGTTCAGAAAAAAAGACATCTTTGTAAAAAAGCCAAAAAAAAGTTTGTGCAGTGCATATTGAGTCATGATAGTGAACAGGTTTGTGAATCTTTAATCCATTTCCCCTAGTTGTTCTTTTAGAAAAGAACTTGCATGCAAAAACTTAACCAAAACAGGACACTGATGAAAGGATGAGTGTAATATCTGGACCTAGTCTTCAAATAGCTGAGGTAAAAAGAAAATGATATGAGATCAGAATATGAGCTGCACCATGAGAAAACCAACATAGTGCATTTGCGACCAGCATGGACCCAGACCAGCCTGGTCAGGATCCATGCTGTTCGCTAAAGGTTTCTCTAATTGCAATAGGCTTTGAAAGTTGCTGTCGCAAATGCACTATGCAGTCACTGCCACACCACCCATGGCAATATTGCAACTAGTACAAACATTTTGATTTAACACTGAAACAAACAAGTATCCTCTATAAAATTCAAAGCATCTGAAAATTTTGCTCTCTCCACTCCCTCTACACTAACCCCTAATCCACCCAGGTAAGTTGCACTGTATATATTCTTGTAGCATTAAAGACAGAGACAGTTTGAACAGATAATTTATTTACAAAGACATAAACATGACTTCCTTAGCCATTTACAATAAACTAATACTGTAATAAGATAAAATCTTTAACTTCTAACATAAAATAGTTTATTTCGTTCCCTTACAAGAACAATATAACAAAAGCTGTGTGTTTTAGAACCAATATAATTAAAGTCACTTGTTTAGAAACCATGTAACTCAATGTGGTTGTTTTAGAAAAAAACAAACCTAGTAACTTGTTTTAAGAACAATTAGATAAAGCAGGGTCTTTCAAAAATGAATTTTGAGTGACCCTTACTAATGTGACTTATTTTAGGAACTATATAACTGAAGTTTGTCGTTTTATGAACAATATAACCGACGTTTGTTGTTTTAGGAACAATATAACCGACGTTTGTTGTTTTAGGAACAATATAACTGACGTTTGTTGTTTTAGGAGTAATATAAGGAACAATATAACTGAAGTTTGTTTTAGGAACAATATAACTGAAATTTGTTTTAGGAACAACATAACTCAAGTTGCCTTGTTTCAGGAAAACTATAATTAAAGCCATATTGTTTTAGGATCTACTATTAAAGTCTTGTTTTAGCAACATTATAACTAAAGTAACTTGTTCAAAGAAAAATATAACTAAAGTCACTTGTTTTAGGAAAAACATAACTAAAGTCACTAGTTTTAGGAACAATACAACTGAAGTTGCTAATTTCAGGAACAATATTACAAAAGTCATTTGTTTTAGCAACAATATAACTAAACTTCTTTGCTTAAGGAACAAGCTAACTAAAGAAAACTAAAGACTTGGTTTACGAAAGTAGCTAAACTGGCTTGGGTACAGTTTTAGAAACATAAGTATTAGCACCATTTGTCAGACATGTAAACTGTTCTGGCATCAAAACTGGTAAAACTACTATAGGAGATCATGACTTTAAAGACTCTATTCACAATTAAAAACAATTCAAATCACAGCTGCTTTGCTAGTTTTTAAACAAAATACAAGGTCTGTACTTAAAGAGATATTTCTCCTCAACTTTGAGTCTGTTTGATTCAAGGAAACACTGCAGATTTATGAATTCCTCCATTTATGTGGACTGTCCCTCTGCTTTCAGACATTTCTTTTATATTCTGTCCTTCATCCAAGTGTTTCTGTTTCATGTGAAATTATCTTCGTTCCGTTTGTGCATCTGAGTTTCCAGATGTAGAGCGAGAAGCTGCGTTGTAGGGCACGTGACATTGCACAGTTCACATAATGTAGGAGTCCTCTTTGTGTTACTAAAAATAGTAAACATTGAAATAACATTGAAATATAAATCAAATAACCCAGGCCTCCTAGCAGGCCTGAACAAAAATAAAGGTTTTTATAAAGGCTCCAATCTATGGAAATAAAGGCCTTTTAGTGTAAAATATTAAAAAATAAAGAGAAAATAAAGGCTATTTTTGTCGGAATTCTCGTTGAAAACACATAATATATATAGGTATTTACTAACTAGAGCTATCACTAAAGGTGATGAATGTAACCCCCGCATGCACTGACACAGTACATTGCAATTTGACGCACACAAGACTGCATAATTATGTGGACTGTATGTATATAGACTGTATGTATACAGTATAGTTACAAAAAACAAAATCCCATAACTATGCAGAATATTTATCTAAAAGAATGTAACATGCACCATGCACAACTAGGGTTTGACTGATCACTTGTGTGAAGTTTCATTAAATTGTGCGCAAGGGTTTGGTAGATTAGGCACGCACAAGATTGCATATGCAGACTGTATGTACATAGTATGTTAACAAGAAACAAAGTCCCATAACTCCGCAATTTTTGTCGCTGAAAGAACCTAACATGCCCCATACACAACTACTGTTGTTACTGATTACTTGTGTGAAGTTTCATTAAACTGTGTCAAGGGGATGAGGAGAGATGGTGCGCACAAGATTGTGTCTATGTATATAGTATAGTAACAAAAAAACAAAGTCCCATAACTCTGCAAAAAATTTTTCTGAAAGAACCTAACATGCCCCATGCACAACTACTGTTGTTACTGATCACTTGTGTGAAGTTTCATTAAATTGTGTCAAGGGGATGAGGAGAGATGGTGCGCACAAGATTGTGTCTATGTATATAGTATAGTAACAAAAAAACAAAGTCCCATAACCCTGCAAATTTTTTTTCTGAAAGAACCTAACATGCCCCATGCACAACTACTGTTGTTACTGATCACTTGTGTGAAGTTTCATTAAATTGTGTCAAAGGGATGAAGAGAGATGGTGCCACAAGATTGTGTCTATGTATATAGTATAGTAACAAAAAAACAAAGTCCCATAACTCTGCAAATTTTTTTTTCTAAAAGAACCTAACATGCCCCATGCACAACTACTGTTGGTACTGATCACTTGTGTGAAGTTTCATTAAATTGTGTCAAGGGGATGAGGACAGATGGTGCGCAAAAGATTGTGTCTATGTATATACTATATAGTATAGTAGCAAAAAAACAAAGTCCCATAACTCTGCAAATTTTTTTTCTAAAAGAACCTAACATGCCCCATGCACAACTACTGTTGGTACTGATCACTTGTGTGAAGTTTCATTAAATTCTGTCAAGGGGATAAGGAGAGATGGTGCGCACAAGATTGCGTCTACGGACAGACAGACAGACAGACGGACAGACAGACAGACAACCTGAAACCAGTATACCCCCCCTTACAACTTTGTTGTCGGGGGGTACAAAAACATCTACATGTATGTGGTCTGGTGAACACAACAGCATTCTGAAAAACTCAAGATGAAAGATACAGAAGCAGTATCCTAATAACAACACTTAAAAGGGGGGAAGAAATACAGTAGTATAACCATTACTTGCTTTAAACTGGCACGACAAGCAGTCTGAACAAAAATATAGGTTTTGAGTGAAAATTACAGGCTATTTGGCCGTTTTAAAGGTTTTTTCAGAAGATTTAAAGGTTTTAAAGGTTTTTTTCAGAAGATTTAAAGGTTTTAAAGGTTTGCTCTGAAATTAAAGGTTTTTAAAGGTTTCACTAGGAGGCCTGAATAACCCAGTTTTAGAAAAAGTCATATAGTGGGGTGATCATAATTTAGGAGTGGTATGAATAGGGTCCAACTGTACCTAATTTTCTCACATTAACCCTTATCATGACGGGCACAAATAATTCTGCCTTTGCGACTAGTGTAGATCTTGATCAGCCTGCACATCTGTGCAGTCTGATCATGATCTGCACTGTTCGCCATTCAGTCAGTTAACAGTTAATGGTTCTGTCCAAATTGAAAGATGGACAAGTTCATTATAGAAATTCAGCAAGGTATGGGTTAAAACCTAGCTTCTAATGAATTGTTTTTCAAGTTTTTGAGCTTAATTACTGACTATAAAACAAGGAGCTGCGTTCAATAAATGCTTGATGCCCCCAGTGGCATCCTTGTCAATACAAAGCAACCTAAGTCCAAAACGAGGTCAAGGTCAAACTGAGGTCAGGTGATGTTTGAAGATGAGAAATGGTCACAGGTTACATCTGTATTAGCATCAATTCATTCTTGTAAGCGGTACTGATGCTAGACGAAATGGTCCCATTTGGTTAACCAAGAGATGGCCCATATAAAGGAACCTAAGACCAAAATGAGGTCAAGGTCAAACTGAGGTCAGGTGATGTGTGAAGATGAGGAATGGTCACAGGATACATCTGCATTAGTATCAAGTCATTCTAGTAACGGGTATTGATGCTAGACGGAATGGTCCCATTTGGTTAACCTCGTATGGACAGACAGGACAATCACTATATGCCTCCCGCATCAGTAGATGCCGGGGGCATAAAAATTCTAGTGACTACTCCTCACCATTTTAGTGGTAACTGCCCCAGAAACTGTACAATGACCTGATAATCCCAGGCCCAATATTCACAATACAGCGATTATCATAAAATGGTGGGAAAATTCTGGTAATCAATTACTTTAAGTCTTTATCAATTATCACTGTTCTAAATGAAAATGGTTAGATTTTAGTGAATTCATATCACAGGAAATTTGCAATACATTTGGTGGACAAAAAAATTGTATCATTTTAATCAAGTTGTATGTTAACATGGTAACGATTTACAAATTTATATAATCCTTACAGTCCAATAATTGAATAAACATATTTTCGTTATATTCAGGTATTTGTTAAGGAGATTGAAACAGCTTTTCTAAGAACATGTAAATGAAGCATTAACTGTGACTATATCTAAGTAGTAACATCTTAACTGCTAGCACAAGTTTCAGCAACAAGAGATCACAGAGTGATCTTGGCGCCCACCAATGTGCCATTTTTGAGTGTTCCAAATTTCAAGACTTATTGACTAGCTCAATGTCAAATTTCATTTCCATACACAACACTGCATGTGGTCCAAATTCGAAAGCTGTAGCTTGAGAAATGTGAAAGTAGGTCACTAGATCAATTTCAAAGAAAAGTTTTTTGTACACAAAACTATGCATGTGCATCAAGTTTGAAGGCTGTAGTTTGAGAAATTTGAAAGTAGGTAGGTCACTAGGTCAATCTTAAGGTCAAAGTTTATTTCGGTACACAAAACTATGCAAGTGGTCCAAATTTGAAGGCTGTAGCTTGAGAAATGTGAAAGTAGGTCACTAGGTCAAAATCAAGGCCAAATTACACTTCTGGACACAAATCTATGCATGTAGTCCAAATTCAAAGCCTGTACCTTCAAAAATGTGAAAGTAGGTCACTAGGTCAATGTCAAGGTCAAAGTTTGTTTCAGTACACAATCCTATGCATGTGGTCTAAATCTGAAGCCTGTAGCTACAGAAATGTGAAAGTAGGTCACTCTTAAGGTCAAAGTTCATTTCGGTATACAAAACTATGCAAGTGGTCCAAATTCGAAGGCTGTAGCGAGAAATGTGAAAGTAAGTCACTAGGTCAAAATCAAGGTCAAATTTTATTTCGGAACACAGAACTATGCATGTGGTCCAAATTTGAAGCTTGTACCTTCAACAAGAGGGCCAAGATGGCCCTAGGTCGCTCACCTAAGAAACACTCCATAACAGTGTAAAACATGTTTGACCTAGTGATTTCAAGGAAACAAATATTCTGACCAATTTTCATTAAGATTGGACCAAAAAATTGGTCTCTTGCGATAAAACAAGCATTTTCTTAGATATGACCTAGTTTTTGACCCTAGATGACCCATGTTCAAACTCAACCTAGATTTTATCAAGGCAATCATTCTGACCAAAATTCATGAAGATCAACTGAAAAATACAGCCTCTATCACATACAGAAGTTTTTTCTTTGATTTGACCAAGTGACCTAGTTTTTGACCTCAGATGACCCATATTCAAATTCGACCTAGATTTCATTAAGGCAATCAACCTGACCAAATTTCATAAAAATCTATTGAAAAAAAAACAGTCTCTATCGCATACACAAGATTTTTCTTTAATTTGACCTAGTGACCTAGTTTTTGACTCAGATAACCCATATTCAAAATCGACCTAGATTTCATCAAGACAATCATTCTGACCAAATTTCATACAGATCAATTGAAAAATACATCCTCTATTGCATACACAATGTTTTTCTTCGATTTGACCTAGTGACCTAGTTTTTGACCCGAGATGACCCATTTTCAAACACGGCCTAGATTTTATCAAGGTAATCATTCTGGCTAAATTTCATGAAGATCAGTTGAAAAATACAGCCTCTACTGCATACACAAGGTTTTTCTTTGATTTGACCTAGTGACCTAGTTTTTGACCCCAGATGACCTATTTTCGAAATTGGTCTAAATTTCATCAAGGTAATCATTCTGACCAAAATTCATGAAGATCAATTGAAAAATACAGCCTCTATCGCATACACAAGGTTTTTTACGTGATATGACCTAGTGACCTAGTTTTTGACCCCAGATGACCCATTTTCGAACTCGGCCTAGATTTCATCAAGGTAATCATTCAGACCAAAATTCATGAAGATCAACTGAAAAATACCGCCTCTATCGCATACACAAGGTTTTTCTTTTATTTGACCTAGTGACCTAGTTTTTGACCCGAGATGACCCATTTTCGAACTCGGCCTAGATTTCATCAAGGCAATCATTCTGACCAAAATTCATGAAGATCAATTGAAAAATACAGCCTCTATCGCATACACAAGGTTTTTCTTTGATTTGACCTAGTGACCTAGTTTTTGATTCGAGATGACCCATTTTCGAACTCGGCCTAGATTTCATCAAGGTTATCATTCTGACCAATATTCATGAAGAAGAATTGAAAAATACAGCCTCTATCGCATACACAAGGTTTTTCTTTGATTTGACCTAGTGACCTAGTTTTTGACCCGAGATGACCCATTTTCGAACTCGGCCTAGATTTCATCAAGGTTATCATTCTGACCAATATTCATGAAGATTAATTGAAAAATACCGCCTCTATCGCATACACAAGGTTTTTCTTTGATTTGACCTAGTGACCTAGTTTTTGACCCGAGATGACCCATTTTTGAACACGGCCTAGATTTCATCAAAGTTATAATTCTGACCAATATTCATGAAGATTAAATGAAAAATACAGCCTCTATCGCATACACAAGGTTTTTCTTTGATTTGACCTAGTGACCTAGTTTTTGACCCGAGATGACCCATTTTCGAACTCGGCCTAGATTTCATCAAGGTTATCATTCTGACCAATATTCATGAAGATTAATTGAAAAATACAGCCTCTATCGCATACACAAGCTAAATGACGACAGACGACAGACGACAGACGACAGACGACGGACGACGGACGCCGGACACCGAGCGATCAGAAAAACTCACCTGAGCATTGCTCAGGTGAGCTAAAAATGTGAAAGTAGGTCACTAGGTCAATGTAAAGGTCAAAGTTTGTTTCGGTACACAAAACTATGCATGTGGTCCAAATTTGAAGGCTGTAGCTTGAGAAATGTGAAAGTAGGTCACTAGGTCAAAATCAAGGTCAGCTCATGTCAAGGGTCATCTTGCCACTCAAAACCATACATGTGGTCCAAATTTGAATGTTGTAGGTTATTGACAAGAAGATTTTAGAAGCTTTTCCCTATATAAGTCTATATGAACCATGTGACCCCCAGGTCGGGGCCATATTTGACCCTAGGGGGATAATTTGAACAAACTTGATAGAGAACCACTAGATGATGCTACATTACAAAGGCCAAAGCCCTAGGCTTTGTGGTTTGGACAAGAAGATTTTCAAAGTTTTTCCCCATATAAGTCTATGTAAACCATGTGACCCCCAGGGCGGGGCCATATTTGATCCTAGAGGGATAATTTGAACAATCTTAGTAGAAGAGCACTAGATGATGTCACATACAAAATATCAAAGCCCTAGGCCCTGTGGTTTTGAACAAGAAGTTTTTCAAAGTTTTTCCCTATATAAGTCTATATAAACCATGTGACCCCCGGGGCGGGGCCATATTAGACCCAAGGGAAATAATTTGAATCATCTTGGTAGAGGACCACTAGATGATGCTTCATACCAAATATCAAAGCCCTAGGCTCTCTGGTTTTGGACAAGAAGATTTTCAAAGTTTTTCCCTATATAAATCTATGTAAATTATAGAAATAAACAAAGGGCCATAACTCATTAAAAAATTGTTGAACCAGTCTGATTTTCAGGGGGACACAACTAGGGTACCAATACATCATTCTGACAAAGTTTGGTCAAAATCCCCCTGGTAGTTTCTGAGGAGATGCGATAACGAGAAATTGTTAAAGGACAGAAGGACGGATGATGGACCACGGACGCAGAGTGATTAGAATAGCCCACCATCTGATGATAATGGGCTAAAAACAGGTATTTCTTTGGGACATAAATTTATAGAACCAAAATACATGGTTCACATTTCGAATTTATATGAATCAAAATAAGAACAGGCATGATTGGCAAAATCTAATTTTGACTTACTTGTCCAGTTTTGCAAAGAGTTATTTTCTATTTGTCCATATATAAATGGTTACCGGTATATGGTGAAATTCTTCATGTCCGCATGGGCTCTGGGACAACATTTACAAGGTAGACAATTGATTTTAACTCCTCTAGACAGGTATAAATAAATACCCTATCTGGGCACTTTTCCCACAACATTTATTTTGTATTTTATATTTTACATAATATGCAGCCTTACTCAAATTAATGAGAATCCTACACTTCAGCTTGTTTTATCAACAGACATAAACATGGCTGTTTAAAATTCCACGAGTCGTACACTTTATGAAATATAATTTTCGTAATATTACTGTAGACTGAATAATATTCCCGTCATGTTAATTTTGCAAGCTGATCAACAACAAACATTTATGCATTGTAAAGAGTATGCACTTCATAATTAGTTGTACAGACTACTTCATATCCACTAGCATCAGATTTAACTCGTCGCTCTGTTCACAAATATGAATAACAGTTAAAACCAAGGTTGATAGTGTACAGAATTCAAACAGGCTGCTTCAGGATGTACACTCATCAGGGCTTTCTTAAAAGCGAAGATTTTTTTTCTTCTGTTGGAGAAAATTCACCCTGGAAGAATCAACATACCTTTTAACAACTTGTCTGAGGAACTGTAGATGTTTTCGCACATTTTCTTTCTGTTTTGTCATCTCCGGAACATCAGAATCGTCTCCACCCTCCAGTTGTATACCACTGTGTAAGTTGAGAAGTTGTGCTGCATCGCCGACATCTACGTTGTGTGGAAGAATATCATCCTGATCAACCTGGTTCCATACGTACATGCGTTGTGGTGTGATCACCTCGCACGGATCTCGACGTTTCTGGATCAAACTGCAACAGAAGCACTCTTTGACAAACATTCTGTGGTGGGGAAATCTTGGGATATAACATTTATTTTAGGCTTTTCTGACTCAGAAATTCTGAGCTGTCCTCTATATAAAAGTTGCAAAGTTTTATTAGCCATTTTAGAAGTTGCCAAATGACCTATAATTGTGTCTGTGCGACGTTAAACCCAACAAAACCCAACAAAAAAAAAGAAGCACTTCATCTTTGCATCTTTTTGTAAAAAATTCTGCCAGTGAACAGGAAATGGAACTTTAACTGAACAACCTTCTTTACTTTCAGTAACATACTGTACAGTTCATATACAACTGAACAGTTGATAACTCAGCTCATCAGTATGCACGAGTAATATCTGACACCTGTCTTACTTCTGCAGTTTAAAAGTAATTTAACCTCAATTTACTTGAGGCTTTAAGAGTCTCATTCTGCAGGGAAAAAAAAACATCCATCGTATGTCTTATGACACAAACAGGTACAGTTAAGGTGACAAAAAAGTTGTAAATATAACTTATTTTTTACTATAAAAATTACTTACTCCATTATCTTCTTCCTTGCACTGTCCTGTATTTTACACACAGCGTCTGGTCCCCAGGCAGCAACTTGGGTCTGGTTTCCTATTGCAAAGTTTATGGCCATACGTATACCATTTATCTAAAACAGAAATACAAAGATATGTATAATGAATGAATGAGTTGGGTTTTACGGCGAATAGACACAAAAAGGTCATATATCGCCAAATCCATACATCTATGATCTAAAGAAGCATGCACTAAAGTGTTTTTTTTTCTGGAATTCTGTCCCATGGCAGATACCAGCTGAAAATATTCTCTTTTACTAGACATAAGATCTCACTTACTTTAGCTTACAAACACCTTTACCCTTCTGACGGCAAGTCTGTTTGTTTGTTTGTTTTGGGCTCAACGCTGTTTTTCAACAGTATTTCATTAATGTAACAGCAGCCAGTTTACCTAACGAGTGTTACTGGACTCTGTACCAGTACAAACTTGTTCTCCACAAGTAACTGCCAACTTCCCCACATGAATCAGAGGTGGTGTACGAATAATTTCAGACACAATGTCTTTTATCAAATTGTCATGGAGAACATATGGCCCGCCCGGGGATCGAACTTGCGACCTTGCAATCTGTAGATCTGCGCTCTCCCTATTGAGCTTAGCGGGCAGGTCAGCAAGTAATTCTGCCTTTGCAAACAGTGCAGACCAAATTCAGCCTGAACGACCTTGAAAATTTAGCAGGATAAAGTTACAACTCATGGTTATTTTGTACCATGTTATTTTGGGATTTAACCCAAAGCAAATTCACTGGTTTGATTTTACAAATACACATACAAATGTATGCACAGACTGACAGACACACAAGGACAGCAGTAATACTATACAATCATATCATTATTCAATGACGGTTAAATAATAATTTATTTGAGTCTTACAGCCTAAGATGTTGAATGACCACAATAGTACATTTTTCGTTAACTTTTGGTGGCTACAGACAAAATATGCATAGTAATAGGGATTTCACTTTGCATGACCTGCAAGTGACCATCTTATATATGGTCATACTATATCCATACACACAACACTATATATAGATGGCACTAAAGCCAGGTGACACTATACAGACAATATATACAGATGACATTACATAGACAACAATATATACAGATGACATTACACAGACAACAATATATACAGATGACATTACACAGACAACAATATATACAGATGACATTACACAGACAACAATATATACAGATGACATTACACAGACAACAATATATACAGATGACATTATACAGACAACAATATATACAGATGACATTACACAGACAACAATACATACAGATGCAGGGCTCACACTGGTCTCCAAAAAATAATAGCTAACTTTTTAACCTATAAAAAAATAATAGCCAAAACTGATGCGGACCTTTGCATGCAATTTTTATAAAAACTAGAAATCTGTCCATGGGACACAGATGCCCCCACTACATGACATTAGTCAGGGGCCAGAACTCCTACAATACTGAACGAATCCGGATGCGAAACCCCAGGTGCACAACTACACATGCTGACCAACATTCCTGTAAACTTTGGTGATTCTAGGTCAAATACTTTTGGGGCTATGCGCAACACAACATTAAAATGACCAATTTTTACAAAGTCAGGGGCCATAACTCCTACAAGACTGGATGAATCCGGACGCGAAACCCCAGGTGCACAACTACACATGCTGACCAACATGCCTGTAAAGTTTTGTGACTCTAGGTCATATACTTTTGGAGCTAGGCACGACACAACATTAAAATGACCAATTTTTACAAAGTCAGGGTCCATAACTTCTACATGACTGAATGAATCCGGACGCGAAACCCCAGGTGCACAACTACACATGCTGACCAACATTCCTGTAAAGTTTTGTGACTCTATGTCAAATACTTTCAGAGCTACGCGCGACACAACATTTTCGGAAGGACGGACGGACGGACAGCCGGACGGACGGACGGACGGACAAGAGCAAATCTATATGCCCCCCCCAAAGTGGGGGCATAATAAAAATAATAAATAAACATATATTTTCTTAATTGCTTTAAAAAGTAGTAGGCCCCAACAGGGAAATTGCCTCCTAATATTGGTGGTGGGGGTCCCACTATAAATGTTTAAAATGTTATATTCTGATGGATTTTGAAGGCATTTACAGGATTTAGTTTGTGTAAGGCAGCTGAAATGGTTGATATTGACTGACATTGTGGACTGGGAAATGGCTCAATTAGCCCCATTTATGCACACAAAATGGAAAGTTTACCAAGTCTTGGAGTATCATTCATGTTCATACTTTTTCTTTATATATATATCAGAAGTGTTTTCATGATTCTATGGACAACAATTGCAATCAAATTGCCCATAAATTACAAAACAAACGGGTCGCGAAAATACGTGATATTTGTCATCTAAGCACACTATTGAATAACAGTTTTTTGTCAACAAGTTTTTGATGCTTTATTCAATGCATATATTATTTTTTAAGTGTTTTAGAATTTTTTTCTTAAGCTAATGACAGTATGCAAACAAATTTATTTGTTGATTTTTTTAGATTGCCCGTATCGGCCATGTTTCTAAAAATAGATACAAGGCTGGGTTTCCTTGATCATTTCTGGGTTTAATCTGCAAAACAAACATTTTTATGCCAGAATTGTCTTGGTAAAAAAAAAAAACTATTAAAAATATCTGGCCTGTAATATTTCAACACATTCGCGTTCTTTTCATATTCTGAAAATTCTAAAGAAAATTCTTTTTTCACTTCGAACAATTGCATTTCAGATTTAACAAGGCAGTCTGAAAGACAGCTAAATCCCCCGCCACTGCTATGGATAGTGAAAGGGTAAAACCTTTGATTTTAGCTGTGACCTTGACCTTGAACTGACATGGCTGACTCATGAATTGTGCACAACGTCTTGATGAGGTGATCATTTGACCAAAGTTTCATGAAAATCCTTCAAGGGGTTTAGGAGATACAGAGCTGAAACCTTTGACCTTCAGTTGTGACCTTGACCTTGAGTTGACATGGCTGACTCATGAGTTCTTGATGAGGTGATCATTTGACCCAAGTTTGATGAAAATCCTTCAAGGGGTTAAGGAGAGTGGACACCAAATGGAAGGCTCAAACTTTCGACCATTAGTTGTGACCTTGACCTTGAGCTGGCATGGTTGACTCATAATTTCTGCACATCGTTCTGATGAGGTAATCATTTGACCCAAGTTTTATAAAATTCCTTCAAGGGGTTTAGGAGATATAGAGCGGACACGAAATGGAAGGCTCAAACCTTTGACCTTCAGTTGTGACCTTGACCTTGAGCCAACAAGGCTGACTTTTAAGTTCTGCACATCGCCTTGATGAGGTGATTGTTTGACCCAAGTTTGATGAAAATCCTTCAAGGGGTTTAGGAGATATAGAGCAGACACAAAATGGAAGGTTCAAACCTTTGACCCTAAGTTGTGACCTTGACCTTGAGCCGGCATGACTGACTCATGGGTTCTGCACATCGTCTTGATGAGGTGATCATTTGACCTAAGTTTTATAAAATTCCTTCAAGGGGTTTAAGAGATATAGAGCGGACACAAAATGGAAGGCTCAAACCTTTGACCTTGAGTTGTGACCTTGACCCTGAGCCGGCATGGCTGATTCATGGGTTCTGCACATCGTCTTGATGAGGTGATCATTTGACCCAAGTTTTATAAAATTCCTTCAAGGGGTTTAGGAGATATAGAGCGGACACAAAATGGCAGGCTCAAACCTTTGACCTTGAGTTGTGACCTTGACCTTGAACCGACAAGGCTGATTCATGGGTTCTGCACATCGTCTTGGTGAGGTGATCATTTGACCCAAGTTTCATGAAAATCCTTCAAGGGGTTTAGGAGATATGGACCGGACACGATTTTGTTATGGACGGAAGGACGGAAAGACGGACGGACGGAAGGACGGACGCAGACCATTCCTATAATCCCTCCGCCACGGCGGGGGATTAACAAACACATACAGATCTAACCTTGATTCTGATTAAAGATATTTTGAAATCGTGGACAGTTAGGTCAGTTTATATATGTTTTTACAGATAATTAAATTAGCGGTAATTAGAGACGGCAATTTAGGTTTTCATCAGGAAACTGTCGGTACAAATTGATTTAATTGTCATCTGCTGAATATAGAGTTGAAGAAAATTTAGCGTTTGAAAATGTTCCCAAAAAGTAGCCTACCAGTTCAATCTGATTGATAGCTAGATTAGCAAAATTGACTTCCGGTTATAATCGGTTTAATTGTCGTCTGCATCCTACCACCTAAAGCAATGTTATCGGCATAGTTGACACTTGTTTGGAAAACACGAAGTAATAAAACAGTCAGCTTTATCGATTTTCTACACTAGCTGATCGCTGGTTACTGTCTTACTTGGCATAATTTATGTAGCTATCAAATAAAATAATTGCCAGGTCCTGTCGCCAAATTAAAAAATATTCGCCATTTAAAAAAAATAATCGCAAATGGCAATAATGGCGATTGACAGCGTGAGCCCTGAGATGACACTATTTACAGGTGACAATATATGCAGATAACATTATACAGCTGACATTATAAAATTTTACAGATGACACTACAGATGACAGCTAATACAGTCTAGACAGAATAAAATGAACAGAAACTTAACAAGAGGGCCATGTTGGCCCATATCGCTCACCTGAGTTAAATTGCTTGCCTGAACATATTTCTTTGTTAAAGCTTCAAAACAAGAAAGTAGGTCAGTAAGTCATATTCATGGTCACTGTAAGTCAATTTTAAGATTAGTGTGCAAAACTGTACATGTCATCAAAATTTCAAAGCTGTATCTTAAAAAACAAGAAAGTAGGTCAGTAGGTCACATTCATGGTCACTGAAAGTATGTTTTAAGATCAGTGTGCAAAACTGTACATGTCATCCAAATTTCAAGGCTGTATCTTAAAAAGCAAGAAAGAAGGTCAGTAGGCCAAGGTCACAGTCGGGTGACCATTATCACTTGGGGTCATCAGGTAAATATAATTAAACAGTCTAGGAAATATGATCTGATAATTTTTTAAGTATTTTTTCCTATATAACTCATATATCAAGTGACCCCTGGGGTGGGGCCTCTTTTCACCTCAGAGGCATAATTCGAACAATCTTGTTTGAGAAGAACTAGGCAATGATACATATAAAATATCAAAGGCATAGGCCTTGAACTTTCAGACAAGAAGATTTTTATATTTTTTTCTTATATAAATCTATGTAAAACTTGGGACCCCCAGGGCAGGGCCTCTTTCACCCCAGGGACATAATTTGAACAATTTGGATATTAGACCACTAGGCAATGCAACATACAAAATATCAAAGGCATAGGCCTTGAACTTCCAGACAAGAAGATTTTTAAAGTTTTTTCCTATATATGTCTATGTAAACTAGGGAACCCCATGGCAGGGCCTCTTTTCACCCCAGGGGAATAATTTGAACAATCTTGGTAGAAGACCACAAGGCAATGCTACATACCAGATATCAAAAGCCTAGGTCTTGTTGTTTCATACAAGAAGATTTTTAAAGTTTTTTTCCTAAACAATTCTATTTAAACCATGTGATCCCCTTGGGCGGGTCATATTTCATCCTAGAGGGGGTCATTTGAACAATCTTGGTAGAGGCCCACTATACCAAATATCAAAGCCCTAGGCCCTTTTGTTTTTGACAGGAAGATTTTCAAAGTTTTTCCCTATATAAGTCTAAAGAAACAATATGACCCCCAGGGCGGGGCCATATTAAATCCTAGGGGGATAATTTGAACAATCTTTGCAGAGGCCCACTAGATGATGCTACATACTAAAGATCAAAGCCCTAGGCCTTATGGTTTTGGGCAAGAAGACTTTCAAAGTTTTTCCCTATATAAGTCTATATAAACCATGTGTCCCCCGGGGTGGGGCCATATTTGACCTTAAGGGGATAGTTTGAACAATCTTGGTAGACACCCACTAGTTGATGCTACATACCAAATATCAAAGGCCTAGGCCTTGTGGTTTTGGACAGGAAGATTTTCAAAGTTTTTTCTTTCGGTTGCCATGGTAACCAGAGTTCTGTACAGAATTCAATTTTTTGAACACTTTTTAAAGAAGACCATCCAAGGATCATCCCTGTGAAGTTTCATGAAAATTTGGCTTGGTGGTTTAGGAGGAGATGTTGTTTAAAAAAAAAGTGTGGACGGATGCCTGACGGACGACGGATGGTGAGCGATCACAATAGCTCACTCTGAGCCTTTGGCTCAGGTGAGCTAAAAATGGACAGTAATTTAGAATTTGAAGTTAAGCAAGACTTTAATTTGATACTGTTAAAATATTAACAAAGATACTTGATACTCCTAGATAACCCCAAGAAAACTAATTTGATACTAAATATAACCATTAAATCAGGCTGGCCACTGAACCTTAGCCTGCATTACTGTTGCATTATACTGCATAATTATGTAAAAATCAATAGCTCCTCACACATGCACAAAAAGTGGTAAATAATCTCGAAATTTCACTTCCTTCTTCAAAACATAAATTTGTAGTGAATTAATTTTTATCAAAAGCACCATTAAGGAAGGAAAATTACAAGGGAAAATTTATATAGCAACAGTTACTGTTTCAAAGATTTTTTTTTTTAAAAATGGATAGCTCCCTAGTAGTGGTTGCAATTGATTATGGAACAGTTCACCTGGGATACACACTTCTTCCTAAAGGCAGTAAAGAATTTTACAGTTGTTACATAGACGGAACCAATGAAAGAATACCAAATATTGTGTTACTAAATTCACAAAATGAAGTGGACTATCTTGGCGAAAGCGCTCAGAAGAAGTATATCTCTCTGTTACAGAATGGAACTGGGGACAACTGGTCCCTCTTTGAGGGATACAAAACAAGCTTACATAAACCAAAGCTTACACGTGATTTAAAAATAGCTGATGTCAGAGGGAATACAAAGTCTGCACTACTCATCTTTGGAAAAACCATAAAATTCCTAAAACACAAGGCCGAAATAAGTATTCGAAATGTCATGTCAGGTGTTGAATCTCAAAATATCAAATGGATAATAACCATTCCTGCTCTCTGGTCTGACTGTGCCAAACAGTTTATGAGGGAAGCCGCTATATCAGCTGGAATTGCACAAAACCGGTTAATGCTGGTTCTGGAGCCTGAAGCAGCCTCTCTTTTCTGTCTCGACAAACCAGTCAACGTTGTTCAAAACCCAGATCACAGTGCGATGAACGTATGCTTACATCCTGGCCAGAAATACATCTTAGCCGATATTGGCGGTGGAACAACTGATATCTGCATTCATGAAGTTTTAGCGGGTCATAAGCTGCGGGAAATCTATCGATCCACTGGTGATATAAAAGGAGGAATAAACATTAACAATGAGTTTACCCAACTTCTTATGAAATTAATTGGCAGTCATGCCTGGTGTAAGTTCAAAAATGAAAGTCCTGAATATTTCGAATTAATGTCTGAATTTGAAACAAAGAAGAGACAATTTTCCATCCCGATAGAACTTATGGAAAATGTCACACTTTACAAACGGGATGAATTCAGTTGCAGAGTTGCATTCAATGCACAAAAAGCTGACCTACCAGACACTCGGGACTTTGATATTGCTATTAGGTAAGCTTTTTCCCTAATCATTTTGATATGACGGTTTCAAAAACATTCAGTCAAAACTATTATTACATAGAGGAAATTGAATTTTGCTCCAGGACCTTAAAATTTAACACTTATTTTCTAACATTGATCTTCCCAATATTTTCTGCTGCTTAGACCCAGTTAAAAGATTACAAAAATGATAACAATACTTCATTTTTTCCCCCTTAACTTAAATTAGAAAATTATTAGGTGATTTTTGATATTTACCTATAAATCAGTACTTCTCATCAGTTTCAATGTAAAGCAATGCTTTGCAAAATTTTCTGAAATTTACATTAATTTTAAAAACCATAATTTGGATGAATCAAGAATTTCACCTTTCAGCACTGTTTAATATCCAAATAACAGAAAAATATTCAAACCAAACATTTGTTCAGCAGAAAAGGCTGACCTAAAATTAAGACTCTTGTCAATAAAGAGTTTTTGGGGAAACAAATTACAAAATGCACATAAGGACTTTATCAATCCTTACAAAATTTCTATCTTTCCATCTTTACTTCATGGATGATCAATTTTTGAAAGTTGCAATATTTTCCTAGATATTGTTTTCTTGTTTTTAGTAGGGTGTTAAGTCGCACAGACATATTTAGTTTATACAGCGATTTTGCAGCTTTTAATGCTGGAAGACGACCAAATGTGCCCCTTCAGACATTATCTCAGGCTTGGGTGTGCATATTATCAGAACCAACATCTTTCAGTGAGCCAACTGGATGGCTTCCTCATATTAAAGATTTCTATACCCCTTGCAATGTTTCAAACCAAGAGTGGAAGAGTCAACATGATTCAATGTCAGGGACCTTAACCACTTGGCCACGGAGGACCCCTTTCCCTCATTTTACTACTCTAAATCTATCCCTACTTGCTTAACAGAGGGTGTAGGGGCTCAAATAAAGTAAACTACCCAGAAACAAAATCAACTTACTTCATAATAAAAGATGTAGAAATTCACTGACTGCTTGCTTTTATTTTTTCAGACTTCCATATGACCTACGTAACATTATCCAAACTGAAAGCAAGACCACTTTTGATGATATCATCAAGGCCAGCGACTACCGCAACTGTCTGAGATTTTTCAAAGACAAACTGATCATGAAGCCAGTAGTGATGCTAGAATTGTTTGAATCAACTCTGCAGAGTATTCTTCATCACTTGAGAAGTTTGTATCAACAAATGAAATATGAACATCAGGACATCAACATCATTTTTCTAGTCGGCGGTTTTTCTGAGTCCAATTATGTTCAAGAGCGTGTTAAGTTGGAAATCAACAGCCTGGGGACAAAGGCTATCTTTCCTGGTAATGGTAGTCTTGCAGTTCTGAAGGGTGCTGCAATGATGGGTTTCACACCCAGGTGTATAGCAGAGCGTCGAGCTGGCTACACATACGGCTTTGGAACGGCTGAACCATTCAAATCAGGCGTCCATCCGGAATCATTGAAAATCGTGCATGATGGGAAAACGAGATGTGGGAATGTCTTCTACAAAATGATCTCAAAGGGACAAGTACTAAAATATGGTCAAAAAGGATTTTTCTTAGCGCATGACACGTTCACACAAAAAGAACTAAAACACAAAGTGGTCACCACAAAAATCTACAGGTCAAACAAATATGACCCAAAATACTGCATACCGGAAGAAGAATGCGAGTGTGTTGGGAAAATCATTGCTAAGCCCCCTAGCACTGGCTGGCCAGAGAAGGTGAATTTTGAGAACCACCTCATTGTTGGAGAAGCAGAGTTTGTTGTGAAGGTCATTAACAAACAAACCGGTGAGGAATACCAGTCAACCATAGATTTCCTTTAGCTTGATTTTTTTTTTAGAAAAGAGCTGGGAACCAGTCAAAATTTGATCTGCCTTACAATGGAAGCCTATTCTTAGTCTTTAAAAAACTGAGAATCAGTCTATATGTTTAATATTTTTTTCTGCAGAGGTATCTAGTATAGAAATGCTTCAACAGGAGGCTTTAAAAGCCAAAAGTAAAATTTAGACTTTGTATTGTGCATGCTCATTTTGGATGAGAAAACAGGTTTTTGTTGTGAAAATTTAGTTATACACCTGGCTGAATACTTAGCCTTACATTTGGAGACAAAAAATTCAAACACCAAATCACAGAAAGAAAATGTTGTTTCAAATAAAAATTGAATAGCATATAAAACATGTATATTACTCTACTGTCTAAACAACAGCTGTCAGTTTACAGACATTTATATTGAATTCATAAAGGGCCACACTTTCCAATAGGAAAACAAGAGGGTCACTGACCCTAAAGCGCACACCTGTGTACAAGGCTTCAAGTGTGTTTGTATAAGTACAGAGTCAGGTTTCTTCTATGTTAGCCTATATTATATACATGTCACACACACTTTTGATCCTAGGGCAATAATTTGAACAATTATGGTAGACATTACACATCTGATATCACATGCCAAATATCAAAGCTCTAGCTATTATTGATTCAGAGAAAATAAGTGACTATGCCCCCTTGCAGCCATGTTTTTGACAAATCGGAATAATAAACTGGTTTCCTTTTTTTAAAGTTGCCTATACCTCTAACATTGAGAGAGCATACTGATATACTATCCATGATATATTACATAATTCCATATGATTAGACATTCTGTAACTGTGAAACTGGAGATGACAAAATCTTCACTGCTGACTTTCATTCTAAGTATGTTTAAAATAAACGAGATTTTAGTTACACCTTACTATATCAATATTATCTTATTGCTGTTGCAATGTAAACTGGATTTTTTTTTAAATCAATAAGTCCTCAAAATACAGTCAGCATTTTTATGTAAGACATAAAAAGCTTGTGTATGAACGAAAAACATAAACAGCTGCAAAAAAAACTTACCATTTACATTCCACACTATTAATTTAAAAATTATTAAATTGTATATGCTTATCCAACAATTCCTATATGTATCAATGTAGATCTATGCATGTACCCTTGTAACACTTTTATACATGTAATACTTTACAGAAAATTGTGTAATACTGTGAAATCATTTGAGTTTGGTGGCATCGTGCTAACGGTAAAAAAAAAACCAAATTGATCCAGATTTAGATTTGTACTTTTTCTGTTTCATAAAGAGAAATTTCTGATAAATGTTTTGATGTTGCTAGTTCTACATATATTATAATCATGTACCGATATATTATGCTTCTGTCAATTTGTACACCCTGTTTTCAGGGGTTCCATTTGACCCGGGATCCCGGGTCCGGACCCGGGAGATTTTCAAAAGACGCTCAAAGGACCCGGCATGATAATTGCCTGTGCGTCACTCGGGACCCGGAGGCATTTTGCTTTGATAATCCTTCCTCTTGTCATTCATTTCCTACAGTAAAACTATGTCCGAGATAAACATGTGTATTCAAAATAAACACTCGCGGTCATGCCCTCCTGCCTTTGATCTTCTGCTAAATCCAGCCCTTTATCCTGTGGACATGCCTGGCTGATTTTTCTTCATCAGCAAGTTACGTCACGGCGAGTGCACATAGGTAATGAGAATCAGTGAAGTGTTAATTGATAAAGCGTATTGATTGTATACTGTCAAAAAGGCGCCAATTATTAAATTATCTGATTACCGAGCATGTGAAAAGTGCCCTGCAAGATTTCTTCACGCAAACTTTAAATTAGACCATTGTTTAGTGATCGTACCTTAATTTCAACAAGAAAATCCACAAATTTTAATGAATTTGGAAAGCAAAAAAAGTTTAGAATGTCCGTTCACGATCTAATTACACCCGATGACATACGCAATTTTTCCAAAATTCACTAAAAAAAACTGACTTTCAATGCAATTTTTAATGAAAAGTAGCATCATTATTTGAGGAACTATCTCTGGTTTACCATAGTGGATTAAGTTAACTACGCAAAAACAACATTTCAGACGACATTCCGAAAGTGTACCAGTATCCGGATAGTACGTTTTGGATACATTTTTACAGTGTTTTAGCACTTTTCTGCTAAAAAATAAAAATATTGAAGAAAACCCTCATCAAATTAATATGAATTTTGATAAATATTAATTTACAATATGAGATTATATGACCTGAAACAGACACTGTTATTATGCTGTAACATGTTCTTGGTTTTATTGTTTTATTAGCTATTTATTACATAGTATTATTATATAAGAAAATATAGTCAATTGTATCGACGTGTTGGGACAGGACTCTTGTATTTTGGAAAACGACCCTTCAAAACTTGGACCCAAGGGTCCTGGGACTCTTGGGTTTTCAGGTCTAGTGGAACCCCTGCCCTGTTTTATGTCTCCATGGAATGAAACTACTGAAAGATTTGTTGTTGGCTGACATTATACACATATCTTCACTTCAACGCAACAAAGCCGTATCTTATTACAAACTTATAATAAGATACGACTTTGCTGCATTGAGGTGATGATATAAGGAGAGGTGACCACGCCCTCTGGCGACCATGGTTTTTGAATAATTTGAACAATCTTGGTAGAGGGTCACACAAGGACCATTTGTGTACAATTATTCTAAAATCAGGGCCAGCAGTTTCACACAAGAAGATTTTTAAAGTTTCCGCTATATACATACAGGGAAAAGTGACCACACCCTTTGGCGGCCGAAACTTTGGTAGAGGACCACACAAGGAACATCATGGCCAAGTTTCATCAAAATCCATTCATTGGTTTTGGATATGTCATTTAAACTCAAATGATGACGATGGACGAACGACTTCACGGGCTGATGCATGCTTGGACGCACGACGGACACAGCGTGATCACAATAGCTCACCATAAGCATTTTGTGCTCAGGTGAGCTAAAAAATCTACTTTTTTTGACTATTACAAACAAGTCAATTTGACCGTCTTCGATACTTTAAACGATGTCAACGTCAAAGCTTTATTCCACTAGTGTATTATCATTTTTATTTAATGGCTTTATTACACATCTGCGACATCAAGCGTGATAAAACATAGTTCAGATACGGTATACAGTCAAACTTTGTTTGCTCAAACTTACATAATTTGGTCACCACCTTTCACTCGAACTCATCATCAGGTCCCGGAAAAGTCCATAATTTATATATTAAATGTATATCTTTCAATGGCTCAAACTACAGATACCTTGAACAAATTTGCTAGGCCCGTTGAGTTTGATCAAACATAGCTAGACTGTATATATTTTATTATGTACCTTATAGATATCTTCATGGTTGAATTTCACATCAAATGGCAGTTCTATATCATGGTCTGGTAGCACTGATTTTCCATATACAGGTTCTGTCCCAAGTCCACAAATTGCACCAATATATCTCGTCTTTTGTGGATCAACTCTGAAAAAGAATGTAAAATTTCAAATCAAATCATGTCATTTCTATATCATATATAATCAGAAAGCAAAGAAGGACCATATACTCTCTCAGTTCCAGTCCACTATTTAGATATATCTTACTTGTTGACAATGAAAGTCAAATACGCGTTCATATTACCTTCGGTTGGGGTGTCAGTTCCGCTGAGTATGTGGGGAGGGGGTATTAAACATCACAAAGAGACAAAAGACAGTGAAAGAGTATTTTTAGGGGGTGGGGTTAAAATTTAAATAAAACCTCAGGTCTTAAAGCACTTGCTGAACAACATTTCTTTACCAATTTTATGACTATGATGTCTTTCAGTTTTTAAGACACATACAACACATACTTTTAGATATTTAATGCATATTTTTGACTAAGTCAAGGGCCATAACTCTGGTCTTGCATACTGAAAACCCAAACAAACCCTAGGTGCACAACATCACATGCTGATTAACAATCCTATGACGTTTCATTACTCTGGCCCAAATATTTTTTGAGGTATACAGCGAGGATCCAAATTCGGACAGACAGAGTTACATCTGAACAAGGGTAAGTGCCCCCACCCAACACCCAAAATTTGGAGGACACTTAGATTGCAAAACTGGATTCCAAAGCTAGTTGTAAGTAACCATGACAGAAAAAAATCCCTTAGAAGATACAATACCCGTACTTTTCTCTTCATTTTAGATCTGTTTAAAATAATTCTGTGTAATTTAAAATGGGCCTGACCAGTAGCTATGCGTAGCAACATAGTACATTTTATATAGAATGTAGTAGGGAACAATATTTAGGGTATTACAACCTTGATAAATCAATGGCACATAACTCTTACCCATAATTAACATGCACAAGCTCGCTCTTATAGACATATACATTTTACATAAATACCGTAATAATTCTATTTATAGCCCGGGCGTTTATTAGAAACACGGTCGGCTCAAAAGTTAGGGATGGGCGGATAAAAGAGACAAATCACCAGCAAACATTCAAAATCTTGATGTAATATTTATTTTCGAATATACCGGTGACTGTAAGAAAGTAATGATGTGATAGTCGTACAAAAATCGATAACGGCCGTACTCAATCGGTACTATAACCGGCCAAGCTAAACTCAAAATACATGATTAAATTTAATTTATTCTGTCATGAATATAGTATTAAGTATTTTTGTTCGTGATTCTGTCATTTTCAAGCAAATTTAAACAACACCCTATTGTTTTAGATCAAAGCGCCTTGAATCCAATATTGATTAAATTTCCCTTGCGGGACCACTGTCTCGAAACTAGTGACGTGACGTAATTACGAAAAGCGCGTGCCTTTGCATTAGCACATGTTTACCTGGGTCAATACACATTACATGTATATATGATATGGCGGCATGTGTGTTAGTTTCAGTTAAAGCAGCCATAAAAGGTTATCATGTTCATAAAAATAATCATCCTTTCGGAACTATACTGACATGCATATTAGAACCTGAAAACAAACACAGTGATAGTGCTATTGTTCGTGCAAGTAGTGGGCATTGAAATACTGTGTTCATATAAAATATATGGAATTAAACTAATTTAAAGACAAGAAAAGTGATGTACGATCTTACATCAGAAGGGAAATAAGAAAACCCACTGTTTAACTGATAAAAGGTAGGATTATTTTCTAAGATTCATAGGATGGGCGCTTATTAGATAACATCGTATTTTTGATTTTTTCTTAAAAAAGTCCGTTTTTTTTTACAAAAAGTCGGGACTGGGCGTTTATTAGAGCATGGGCTATAAATAGAATTATTACGGTATTATCACAACAGGTGAAGAAATGATGGTACTAGAGTGAAAATATTTCGAAATAAGGCATTTCTTTTATAAACCAATGGCCGTAACTCTGAGCCTACTACGTAACTAAAGTCTGACAATGAAATCTTAAGGCGGTTCTGCATGTTCAGATCAATTCTTTTTCTACAATGTAGAGTTTAGTTGCTTGCTTGAACAGTTAAAACCTTCTACTAAATCAATACAGGCAGGTAATGTGTATTATTATTATTATACCAGATTTATAAAGCGCCCTTTTCATGATGAACATGTTCAAAGGCGCTTTTCATATAGCAAACGCACCCACACAGGGCGCGAAGTTCATCCTCTCCTAGTACAGACACAGAGCGATCTGACCAGAGGGACAGAGTGAGATAAAGCCCCCAGAACAGATAGAGAGAAATTCTTTTTAGATACAGTTCGGCTAGCTCTTTGCGAATAGACAGTCTGGTTCTTTAAAGTGCATTGTGTATAGCACTGATACACGTCTTTCCTGGGAAGAACCAGTACAGGCCTCTAAGTAAGGTGGGAGACACTAAAGAGCATCTCAGAAATTTCCAGTGTCTGGACTGGGATTCAAACCCCAGACCTCTTGATTGACAGTTAAGCGTGTTACCACTAGACCACCGACCCACTGTATGTGTGGTTTTTGTTGCTTTTGTTTATTTTTGGTGGGGGGGGGGGGGGGGGGGGGGGGAGGGGAGTGGGGCTGAGGTGGGGTAAGACATTGGGGAAATGATATGACAATATCAAACATGAAGATTTTTAATGTTTCCACTACATAAATAAGGGGTAAAGTGACCACACCCCTGGTGGCATTGCTTTTTGGTGAAAAAGAATAATTTCTACAATCTTGGTAAAGGGTCACCCTAGAAACATTAAATTTTATGTAATATCAGTTTAAAATTGGGCCTGCCTTTTCTTCAAAGAATTTTTTTTTTTAATTTCAAAAATATATATACAGGAAAAAGTGGTAACACTCCCTTGAGAACATGCTTTTGATGAAACAAAATAATTTGAACAATCTTGGAAGAGGGTCAAACAAGGACCATTTGTGTGCAACGGTTTCAAAACTGGGACCAGCAGTTTCATACAAAAATATTTTTTTAAGAATTCATTATATACATAATTATAGGGAAAATGGTCAAACCCCCTGGTGACCATGCTTTTTTACAAATCTTATCAATTTAAACAATCTTGGTATAATATGAAAACATTTGACAGAGGGTTTCATTAAGACTATTGTGTGAAATTATTTTAAAATCTGAACAGCATTTGTTAGAAGATTTTTATATTTTTAGCTCTGGCGTCACCTATGAGCAACCAAGCAGAACCATGTGAACAACTTTGAAAGAGGACCATCATAGGAACATCATGGCCAAGTTTCATCAACTTCCATTCAATGGTTTCAGAGAAGATGTTGTTTGAAGAAAAGTGTGGACGAAAAGACGCCAGACGGTGAGTGATCACAATAGCTCACCCTAGCACTTTGTGTTCAAGTGAGCTAAAAACAAAGAGTTGTGTGCCACTGAAAATGCAGGTTTTCATAATGGGAGCCTAGTGGAAAATGACCATAAACTTCAAGCAGATTTGACAGCATTATTAGGAATTATTTCATGTATCAACGTTTTTGTTATCATTTTTATCTTCAGAACAAAATTAATGACAATGCTTAAACAAATATGCACAAGGGATTATATTCGTAGGTAGGGTGACGTGCTTTCCATTCCATATGGAGGGTCTAAGCTTTATTCTATGTTATCCGAATCAATGACGTTAAGTAATAATTTCTAATATATCAAAATACATAACAACCTTATGTCATACATTTTCTGTCTAATTAGGATTAACATAAGTGAGAAATGCCAGCGTGTAAACATGGTTGAACACAGTATTACTGATAAATCATTGGCTATATTCTTGACTCAATGGTAGGTTTAGCTTATAATCAAACATGATCGAGATCTTACGACTGCAAGTTTTGTCCTAGCTTAAGATTACTCAGAAATGTGGAAGCTGCAGGGAAGAAAACAAAAACAAGAGGGCCATGATGGCCCTATATCGCTCACCTGATTAAATGGTTGCTATGAAGATTTGCATTTAAGCTTGACCCTGGGGTCATGATTTGAACAAACTTGGTAGAGATCCACTAGGCAATGCTACTCACCAAATATCTAAGCTCTAGGCCTTCTAGTTTATTTCTAGACATTTTTTGGAAGATTTTCCTATGTACTATCAAGTAACCCCTGGGGCGGGGCCAATTTGAAGCTGGGGATCATGATTTGAACAAATTTTGTAGAGGTTCTCTAGGCAATGCTACATGTCAAATATCTAAGCTCTAGGCCTTCTGGTTTATTTTTAGAAATTTATTTTTAGAAGATTTTCCGATGTATAATTAAGTTACCACTGGGGCGGGGTCAACTTTACCCCGGGGTCAGGATTTGAACAGAGTTTGTAGAAGTCTGCTAGGCAATGTCACATATCAAATATCTAAGAACTAGGCCTTCTGGTTTATTTTTAGCAAATTTATGAAGATTTCCCTATGTAAAATCAAGTAACCCCTGGGGCTGGGTCAATTTGACCCTGGGGGGTCAAGATTAGAAAATGTTTTGTAGAGGTCCACTAGGCAATGCTACATGTCAAATATCTAAGCTCTAGGCCTTCTGGTTTATTTTTAGAAAATTTTGAAGATTTTTCTATCTACAATCAAGTAACCCCATGGGGCGGGGTCAACTTGATCCCGGGTATCATGATTTGAATAAATTTTGTAGAAATCTACTAGGCAATGCTACATATCAAATATCTAAAATCTAGGCCTTCTGGTTTATTTTTAGAAAATTTTTGAAGATTTTCCTATGTAAAATCAAGTGACCTCTGGGGCGGGGTCAATTTTGATCCTGGGGTCATGATTTGAATAAATTTTGTAGAGGTCCATTAGGCAATGCTACATGTCAAATATCTAAGCTCTAGGCCTTCTGGTTTATTTCTTTTTTTTTTTTGAAGATTTTCCTATAGAAATCTATGTAAAATCAAGTGACCCCTGGGGCAGGGTCAATTTTGACCCCGGGGTCATGATTCTACTTTAGTAGAGGTCCACTAGGCAATGCTACATGTCAAATATCTAAGCTCTAGGGCTTCTGGTTTTTGAGAAGAAGATTTTTTAAGATTTTCCTATGTAAAATCATATGACCCCTCGGGCGGGGTCAATTTTGACCCCGGGGTCATGATTTGAACAAACTTGGTAGAGGTCCACTAGGCAATGCTTCACACCAAATATCTAAAATCTAGGGCTTCTGGTTTTTGAGAAGAAGAGTTTTAAAGTTTTTCCTTTCGGTTGCCTTAGCAACCAAAGTTCTGCATGGAATTCAATTCTTTGAACAATTTTGTAGAGCTTCACCCAAGGAACATTCCTGTGAAGTTTGGATGAAACTGGCCTAGCGGTTTATGAGGAGATGTCGTTTAAAGTAAAAGTTTACGGCCGGACGCCGGACGGTGAGTGATCACAATAGCTTACCCTGAGCCTTTGGCTCAGGTGAGCTAAAAAATGGGATGCACAAAAAACTAGACCTATTACTGAAAGTGATGAATTTCTAAGTACCTAACAAGACTAGGGTTGGTACTAATCACTTTAGTGAAGTTTCATTAAATTGTGTTCATGTGTTCAGGTGATTATGCACGCACAAGATTGCATATGCAGACTCTATGTATATGGTATAGTAACAAACAAGAGGGTCATGATGACCCTGGATCGCTCACCTGAGTACCGTAGATACCCATGTATAATGCGCACCCGCGTATAATGCGCACCCCCGATTTTAGCCCAAAATCCTGGGAAAAAAACATTTTTGGTCAATTTGGAGATGGATGGAAAACGAAAGTAGAGTTTACATCGACACCGGTAATAAATTTTATCTCCACGGCGGAGAGCAGCATCGGTCTCGCGGTACTATCGATTTTTGTTTTCTCGAAAATAAAACCAGTAAAATATTGTTGTATTTGTTGTTTTACCTTTTTTAATTAACTATTTTGAATAAATAATTAGCAGCTGATTCAATATTTCAGAATTGTATCTTTCAAAATGACATGAGCTTCTCAATTCAAACCGATAACAAAAGGTGTGATAGTCTTTTTGTCACGATCAAATAGCCAGTAATTATCGGCAATTAACGTGTCACCTCGTATCAATTATGTTGTTCACAGTTTGATTTCGGTTGACGATAATTCTCGATAGGTCAGTAGGTCACATTTATGGTCACTGAAAGTCAGTTTTAAGATCGGCATACAAAACTGTACATGTCATCCAAATTTCAAAGCTTATCTTAAACTAGAATGTGTCTGTAGGACACGGGTTGTGCCCCAACTGGTTCATCTGTCAGAAATAAGGGGCAATAATTCAAATGTTTGCAGTCTTAAGGGGGTAATACAGCCTAAACTAACATTTTATGAAAAGGATTCAGTATTCTAGGCCATATACTTTTTGAGCTATGAGTATCACAAACAAAACATCCACTACTTTGGCTATTTCAAGGGCCGTAACTCTGTAATAAGCACTAAAATCCCCAGAAGATGCCAAGTGTGCAAGGGTCACTTCTGATAAAGACTCAGCAAGGTTTCATAAATTTACATCAAATACTTTTATTATTATATTATTAGGTGAAAATGTGCATTTTTGACTTATTTCTGGGGCCACAACTTTAAAAATAGGGGGGGAAGAGCCTGCCAAAAAATAAGAGGTGCGCAAGTTTATATCATGATAAAAACTCATGCAAGTTTTCATCCATTTATATCATATACTTTTGAGCTAGATGCATCACAAGGTGAAAATGTGCATTTTAACTATTTCAGAGGCAATAACTCTGGAAATAGGGGGCGAAGGCAGACAAAAAATAGGAGGTGTGCAAGTTCATATTATGATAAAGACTCATGCAAGGTTTCATCCATTTATATGAAATACTTTTTGAGCTGGAAGTGTCACAAGGTGAAAATGTGCATTTTTAACTATTTCAGGGGCCATAACTCTGGAAATAGGTGGACCCAGCTAAAAACAAGAGCTGTCCGTAAGACAGCCAAGCTCGACTATTCGAAATATTGTCACAGAAGCAGGAAATTATTACCCAAAATGTTAAATATCAAAAGAGTTTTAAGTTTGAAAGGGGACATAATTTGACCAAAATGCATTATCAGAGTTATGGGACTTGATGCTATCAATAGTTTTATAACCCGAAGAAACTGTTAAGTTTCAATTCCATATCTGCATTAGTTTTGGAGATAGTAACTTGAATGTAAAACTTTAACCAGAATTTTCTAAGTCCAAAAGGGGCATAATTTGCCCAAAATACATGTCAGAGTTATGGGACCTGATTCTGTAAAACTAGTTTTATAACCCCGAAGACACATGTGAATTTAAATTTTAATATCTGCATTAGTTTTGGAGACAGTAACTTGCATGTAAAATTTTAACCGGGAATTTTCTAAGTCCAAAAGGGGCATAATTTGCCCAAAATACATGTCGAGTTATGGGACTTGACCAGTGAGGTGGTAATTGATCTAGAAAAAGAAAAAATAAGTTTTAAATCCATATGCCTTTTAGTAATGGGCTGTATGTACTTGCATGCAAAACTTTAACCAGATTTTCTAAGCCCAAAAAGGGGCATAATTTGGCCAAAATACATGTCAGAGTTATTGGATTGACCTAGTGATGTAGGTAATTGATCTAGAAAAAGAAAAAATAAGTTTCAAATCTATATGTTTTTTGGGTTTAATAGCTTTTGGGTACTTGCACGCAAACTTTAACCAAAATTTTCAAAAGTCCAAAAGGGGGCATAATTTGGCCAAAATGAAGGTCAGAGTTATGGGACTTGCGCTATGAACTAGTTTTATACCCGAAGAACATGTGAAGTTTCAATTCAATATCTACATTAGTTTTGGGATAGTAACTTGCATGTAAAACTTTAACCAGAATTTTTAAGTCAAAAGGGGGCAAATTTGCCCAAAATACATGTCAGAGTTATGGGACTTGACCAGTGAGGTAGGTAATTGATCTAGAAAAAAAAAAATAAGTTTTAAATCCATATGCCTTTTAGTAATAGCTGAAATGTACTTGCATGCAAAACTTTAACCAGAATTTTCTAAGTCCAAAAGGGGGCATAATTTGGGCCCAAAAAATACATGTCGAGTTATTGGACTTGCTAGTGATGAAAGGTAATTGATCTAGAAAAAAAAAAAATAAGTTTCAAATCTATATGCCTTTTGGTAATAGCGTATGTACTTGCACGCAAACTTCAACCAAAATTTTCTAAGTCCAAAAGGGGGCTAAATTGCCAAAAACAAGGTCAGAGTTATGGGACTTGCTGCTATGAACTAGTTTTATAACCCCGAAGACACATGTGAAGTTTCAATTCATATTACATTAGTTTTGGAGATAGTAAACTTGCATGTAAAACTTTAACCAGAATTTTCTAAGTCCAAAGGGGGCATAATTTGCTCAAAATACATGTTAGAGTTATGGAACTTGCCCCAGTGGGGTTGGTAATTGCCCTAGAAAAAGAAAAAAATAGTTTCAAAGCTATATGCCTTTAAATGATAGCTGTATGTACTTGCATGCAAAAATTAACCAAGGTGTGACGCCGACCCCGACGCCGACGCCAGGGTGAGTAAAATAGCTAGACTATTCTTCGAAATAGTCGAGCTAAAAATAGGAGGTGCGCAAGTTCATATCATGATAAAGACTCATGCAAGGTTTAATGAATTCTTATTAAATACTTTTTCAGCTAGGCGTGTCACAAGGTGAAAATGTGCATTTCTGACTATTTTTCTGAAAGAACCCATTGCATCATGCACAACTACTGTTGTTACTGATCACTTGTGTGAGTTCAACCAGGTATGATTGTGTCTATAGATTGAGGACGGGCGGACAACCTGAAACCGGTATACCACTTAAACAAGAGCTATCTGTTGACTATACGAAGAATTGATGGAAGTATGGAGTCCAAATATTAACAGACATTAGGATAAACAATGTACCTGCATTTTGCGGATTTCCGCATTTTGCGGAAGTCCTGCACTTAATATGGCAATGTGCCACCATGATGGTAAGCAAATGTTAAAAGTTTCAAAGCCATATGTCAAACAGTTTAGACAAAATATAGCTTATGTCATTGTTCTAGTTATGTTGTCTTGCCTACATATGTAGACTATGATGGTAAACAAGTGGTCAAAGTTACAAAGCCATGAAACATTTAACTGATTTCCATGTCTAAAAAGGGTCATAATTCAGCCGAAATAGTTGACAGAGTTATGTTCTCTTGCCTACAGATAGAGACTGTTATAATAAACAAGTGGTACAAGTGTCAAAGCCATACACTTTACACAAAATATGAACTGGTACAAAAAACTTAACCAAGATTTGTAAGTTAAAAGGGGCCATAATTCAGTCAAAATCCTCAATGGAGTACTCTTGCCTAAAACTGGACATGGTGATCATGGTACAGAAGTGCTGAAAGTTTCAAAGCTTTATCTCAAAGACTTTGTCAAAATGTGGACTGGTATGAAAAACTAAACCAAGGTATAACGCTGTCACCGTGGTGAGTAGGATAGCTCTACTTATTATTCAAATTGTCGAGCTAAAAATTGGCAACAGTTTTCAAAATGGTCCGGAAGTTCTGCATGTATCACCATCCTACAATGATCTATATTTGCTTTTACTGAGTCAAGGGGGATAAAACTAGATGTGAGCAAAGGTTGTGTTAATTAATAATTATGCGGGATTTGGTGATTTAAGCTAAAATATATTTTCATTTTCAACAGACAGATAGAAGCATGGACAAACAGACAGACAGACAATGCCAAATCTATATCCCTCCGCCGTCAGAAGTGGATAATATTATGTAGATCAACAGAGTAACGCTTCTTTTCCTCTCAATGGTAAATTGGCAAAAGATCTCACATCTGCTTTTATTGCAGATGATGGGTTTGGCTGCTGGGGGAAATAGGTGGTGTATGCATATAACTATATGTAGGTTGAACAGAGACACAAAAGAAATGAAGTCAACTCCAACACAATGTAATTTCAACTGTTTCTTTAATAAACAAAAATAATTCTATCAAAATCTATAAACTATGAACAAATAAGACTGAACAACATAATTATAACTGTACAAACACGATCACTGTTTTATATACCTAGCACCTAAAAATATTTCTAAACACTTGAAAGCAGAATCAGTCTAAATTTATATCAATTTGGAATTCTTAAACACCAAATTATATCTCAAAATAATTTAAAAATAAATTTCTGACTATGGTTAAGAAAGAAGTTTTTAACAGGACATTTCCATAAATTAATAAAAAGCATACATATCACTCAATTTCTGCTATTTTTCTTGTTGTTTTATCAAAACAAATAAGCTACAATAAAATAATGAGTACAGTAAATTCATTTAAAACAAAACAGTTAAATTCAATTCAAAACATTTACAACAAAGACTAAAGATGCAAAATGGTCTGTTAGGACATTAATTAAGCAGCCTGGCATTAAGGGAGCATTACAACCTGGGTTGCTAAAGACAAGTTGAAAATGCAAAATTGACCTTCTACAGGCGGTCACTAAGCGGCATGCATTAAATAACAATAAGCTATTCTATATAAAAATCATCTAAAAATGGTTAAAAAGCTCTATTAACTTAAAAAGCTAGTAAAATCATTAAAATATTTTTCAAATTAGACATTTAACAATTAAAATTATAAATCTATTTTTAAAACATATTTCCTGTGTAATCTACTGAGCTATATAAATATGAAGAGAAAAAAAAATTAAGAATTTTATTTGAAAGTATTTCATGCAATTATATGTAGTTTTCAAAATTAACATCCTGGTAAGTCTTTATTAACAAATTAAATTTCTTTAAAAAATCAGTTTTTAAGAATTCTGAAAACATGAGCATGGAAAGAAGTGTTTTGCCAGATTAGAAAAAAAGAACATGCATCCCAAAATAACATGAAACAAATTCTCTTAAAAAGTGGGGATTTTTTAAATTCCCATCAAAGAATGTTTAAAGCAAATTGAGTTCACCTTTACAACATGAACAGTTTTGTTATCATGTAGAATTTTAGTAAAACGCATCCAGATATATATACATGTGCTCATTTCAGAGACTGAGAGAATTTTTATATAGCAGTAATTATAAATGTGATACATTTTGTTTTAGAAACTGCTTCTTCTAACAGAACAAAAATCTCTAACTGTACAGTAGTATAGCTTCACTATTATACTGATATAAAAATAAACTTTTTCATATATAATCAATCTGATAGGAATATTATAATACCCGGTACTCAATATATTTATCTTCTGGTAAACTGCTTTTATACAACACACAGATCAATATAATCATAAAAAGAAAATGCACACATACAAAGAAAAAAGACCAAACAAATATATACATATAAAGAAAAGCATACAAATCAATATATTATGCATTGCTTTTTTTTAGTATTAAGAAACAATTTTATTGAACATAAAATGAACACATCTTCTACAACTGTAACATGATGCATAAAAAGACTCAGTTCTAGACTCTTATGAGAAAAATAATCATTAAAGTATCTAAAATTGTCAGTTCTACTCATTGTTGGAAAAAGATACTTTTAAAGCTTAAGTCAGCACTTTTAACAGCACTTAAAAACAGCAGTTCTAGTCTACATGAAAAACTGGTATCTTAAATATGAAGAGCATGAGCACCATGTGAAAAAGCACTTTTAAACACAAAAATTTAAAGCATTCTTCTATATAATGAAAGGCACTTTTTAAAGCAAAACTATCAGCACGTGTCTAAGTGAAAAAAGGCACTTTTACAGGCAACAATATTAGCACTCATCTAACTGAGAAAGGGCACTTTTACAGGCAACAATATTAGCACTCATCTAACTGAGAAAGGGCACTTTTACAGGCAACAATATTAGCACTCATCTAACTGAGAAAGGGCACCTTTACAGGCAAAAATTATTAGCTTTATTCTATGTGAGAAAATGCATTTTAAAGCAATACAAAACCAACATCATTTCCAGTCTATGATTATGACAATCAAAACCGACATAAAATTAACATGACAAATTCTTGACTACAACCCACTCTAATTCTTTAATGTTTTTCAACCCTTTTTCACCAGTTTCATTTAATATCCTTCACTAATTCAAGCACAAGCACCGTGCATCACAAGGAAGTTCTGGACATGTCTCACACGATGTTTGAACAACGTCGATACTGAAGACTTTATGAGTCCGAGACAACTTACATTCCAAACACGTCTGGTCAGTTTTTGTGGAAATTTTTTCTCAACACACTTTTTCATTGCCTTAAATCTCTTTTTTCTTGCTAAGGAGATTAGACTCAAGTTCTCTAGCTCCTCCAGAGTGAACAATCGAAACACTAGATCTCGTGCTAGAACAGCAGGGGTGTTCGTACGACAGCTCTCAACAATCCAGTCATGAATTTCCCCTTTCTCATTCAATGCATTGTCAAACATATCATTCACTAAGTCAGTTTTCCTTGCCAGCGCCATGAGATATGTCGTCGAGATCCACCCAGAAATCACATACGGCCGTACACCTTTCAAACTGTCACTTAGTTCGAAACTATCATCAGTAGGGGAAATAAATCTACTACCAGCTTTCTTCTTCAGTTTGTTTCTAACAGAGTTATCCATCATTTTCATGAGATCATTCTCACTATCACTACCACTGCTTCCCGCTGAGTTTCCGGTACTTTCATAACCATCAAGGGACTGTTCATTCACAGAAGAAAGTTTATCACCATAGTAACAAGCGTTCAGTTTTTCTACTTGATTGACACTTTGTTCATGCTTGTTAAGAGTGCTTGGGATGTTTTGGGAATTTGGGAAACTTTGGTCTTGAGGTATTTGTTCACAGTTCAGGGAGGTGCACGAGTTTTGCAGGGGAACTGTAACACCATACACTGTAGGTACAGCTGCACTAACTGCACTGGGAATGTGACAGTTCTGTATTGGAATAGTAAGTCCTTCAATCACTGGTACATTACAGTTCGATTCAACAGTATCATTTTGGTCAACATTTGGGAAAGCACTTTCATTTGGAACTCTTTCTGCTGGATTTGGATACAAAGCTGTTGCAATATATCTAGGTTCATACGCAGACCACTTTCCACTGGATGAAACACCATATACAGCATTATTGAAACAGTCAGTTGCATACTGGGTAGATTCTGCACTAGGCTCATAACTGTATGACACACTACCTATATCGATCTCTTTCCACACGCTGGAATTGTTCTGTTCAAGAGTGGCAACTCGAGGTTCACTAATACAGATTGGTTCATAGAAATCCAACATCTCATTTGACAGCTCTATCTCATTCTCAACAGAACTAGTCAACAGTTCACTCACATTTTCACAGTCCTTTTTTTCACCAGTCATACTAAGGTCCAAAGGTTCAGATGAAACATCCCGAGAAGACGGAAGATGTGACGGCAGATGTGTGGGACCACTCTGGGTGTAAACAGGGTATGTTTCTTGTTCTCCCAAACCCAATGATATTTTACCACTTTCATGTTCACTCAAAGAACTTGTTGGAGACCTCTGACAACTAGTTGATACAGAACTGAAAGGTGACCATAACTTATATAACTCACTGTATGCTGTTGAGGAATTTAACGATTCAGGGTATTCACTGTCGGAGAGATAACTTTGCTCTAACAAATCCTTCTCATCAATTTCAGACAGAGTTTTCATTTCACTTTGACAGTCACTATCACATTCAGACTTTTCACAGTCGAGTAATCCATCATCATTGTTCAGACCACCTTCATTTCTCTCATTTATACCGGGAAATTCAAAATATCTGTCAGTCAAGGGGGTTCTAGGTAGTTTTGGGCTTGGTGTATAAAGGTCTGAGATATCATCTGAACTACCAAACTCAAGACGTCTCGGTCTTTTCAAGTTTCTTTTCTGGGTCACATTATATTTGTTCATATTGTCACTATCACTTGTATCTGTTGTATGGTCAGTATCAAGATAAGACTCAGCATCTGAACTGTCGAGGACTGGAGACCAACACAGTAAGTTTCTAGAAGCTGGTACTAAGCAGCTCGTACTCAATGTTGGGGATTCTGAGCACTCCAGATCTGGTGAATAACAAGGATCAGTAATTTCCGACTTCAATTCGACACTTTCAAGTTTTTTTCTCAAATCAAATGTCACAGTATGGTCAGTCTGATTTTCACTGTTTGTTACATCAACATGGAGTGGCATAGACAAATACGAGTTCTGATATTCAACCTTCCCTGGCAACAGTTCGTATACATCCAAGTTTACACCTCAGTTTTAACCACAAATTTTGTGTTTCGGAATGATTATTTTTCACTTCTTTGGTTTTGATTGTAAAATCTAGAATATCTTCAGAAGATTCATACCAATATTTACTTTTCCACTTCAACAGCTGTGTCTCTAGATTGTGGGCCATATCTTCTATCTGTGATAAATCAATGTGTAATGGTGGTGGGTAAGACAAGTTCATGTTATATTCATATTCTGTCGAAAAGCTATCACCAGTTTCAGGGTCAGTATCTTCAGAAACCTCACTTGTTTCAGGAGAAGAAATATCGTCACTTTCATTTATTTCAATAGAGCTTTCAGAGTTATTATTTTCATCCAAATTGCCAGTTACAATAGCCCTTAATTCAGCAACAGACACAATATGGTTACATAATTCAGGATATGTTCCATTCAGTCGGCTGTCTTCACAATTTTCTAAAACCTTATCTTCACTTGAAAGACTTTCAGCGACCTTGTTAACACTTTTATCACCAGCGCATGATTCATCTACACCAAAGTAATTTCCGACAACTGCACCAACTACATTAGCCACCTCAGGATTTATGCTATAGTCATCAACACTGCTATCTACCACAGAAATCATTGTATCATTCAAAGTGGTGTGCTCTTTCTCAAGAATCAGTCTCTTTCTACCGCCAGACACTTTCACTATTTCTGGAGTACAAAGTTCAGAACAATTCAACAGCGATCTGTTATCATTTATCATTTCCTTAGTTCCGCTTTCAATTGCACTTATATTGTCAATGTCAACCATACTGCGTTCATTATCACCAACATCAGTGTTCAAAGTCAAATCAAAGAAGGAGTCTGCTCCCTCCGTTTCTGACGTTTTATTTTGGGTGTCAAGGATTTTCATGTTGTTGGATTTATTTATTTCATTATTGGTTTTGTCACTTACAGGTGTGATTGCACTTATATTTGACAGGCTAATTTCACTCTGAGTCCACACATCAGAAGCATTATCAACAGAAGATTCAAAATCCATGCTGATTTCCCCATCCCTTTCAACAGTCACTGATACACTTGAAGATTTTGTAAATTTCTGCTCAGAATCACTAGAGTCTTTACTGTTGGGAGGGGTATATAGCTGACTGTAGTTGCTTGGTTCCATTGACAGGAGATGTTTTTTGCTTACACGTTTCCGTTTCTTACCAACTTCAAGAGATGGTGGCATCAGGTCATCTGGGGAGTATTCAACATCTTCAAACAGTTTTTGACGTAGTTTGGGGGCTTTTATTGACAGTTTTGGGGTACTTCTTGGTGATGGAGTTGAGCGTTTTTTCATTGATAAGCACTTAGGTATGGTACTTGGTGGAGGCATTATTTCACTTTTATCTAGTTCACTGTTTACTGACGGGCTTTCAACATTCATGTCTGTTCTATTCATTGAATTACAGGCACTTCTACTTCTCTTCAATGGAGTCTTGGACTTTTTCACAAGAAATTTCTTTGGGTCAAACATTATTGGAGATTTTGTTTCAGCTTTTGAAACCACTCTCATTGGTGATTCACATTCTGCTTGTCTGAATTCTGTCAAACTCATTCTCTCAACTGGGTTATCATCATCATTAAAGTCATAGACATTGTTGTCTACATCACCACTACTTTCATTCTGGGGCTTTACCACACTGGTCTTCACAACACTCTGTAATAACTGTGTATAATCCAATGCAATCTGCTTTGCTGACTTCAAAGGATTTTTTATAGATTTACCACTGTTATCAAAGTTTTTCATTGTTTCATCAATTGGTGATTTGAACACTTCATTTGACACTCTGTACAAGGATTCATCCGAGTTATTCAAATGCAGCTTAGAAGCTGATTTACCACCACTCTTATTTTCCCAGAAGCTCTGCAACTGACTGAAGCTGTCAGATTTCCTCTTTGGTGTTGTTTGGGAAAGTGAACCAAATTCTATTTCAAGTTTTCTCTTCGGAGTTTTCTTGTAGGTAGGTGGTGGGGATGTAGTAATTAGTGACTCTGACACTGAGTCACATTTGGTTGATGGACCAAGTTCGTTTTCTTCATTGAAGAGGGTAACCACCGTATTGTCGGTGGAGTCACTTGGTAGTGGTTCTGGTATGAGGAGTGTTGTCTGACCTTTGCTGACCTTCAGGTAGGACGAACATTTGGAATCTTTCTTTGACGCCATACTTGGCTGCTGTATTCATATGACCTGCAAAAGGTAAAAAATAAAAGTATGAGACATTTAATAAAATAAGTTTCTAAACTAGAAATGTGTCCATGGGACACAGATGCCCACACTTCATGACAAAGGACACAGATCAACTTTGGGAAAACAATATGTTGCTATTTAAAAAAATCCAATACTGAATGAATCCAGACACGAAACCCCATGTGCACAACTGCCCATGCTGACCAACATTTCTGTAAACTTTGGTGACTCTAGGTCAAATACTTTTGGAGCTAAGCACGACACAACATTAAAATGACCAATTTTTATCTAAGTCAGGGGCAATAACTCCCACAAGACTGAATGAATCCGGACGTGAAACCCTACATGCATAACTGCACATGCTGACCAACATTCCTGTAAACTTTGATGACTCTAGGTCAAATACTTTTGGAGCTACGTGCGACACAACATTAAAATGACCAATCTTTTACTAAGTCAGGGGCCATAACTCCTACATGACTGAATGAATCCGGACGCGAAACCCCAGGTGCACAACTACACATGCTGAAAACATTCCTGTAAAGTTTTGTGACTCTACGTCAAATACTTTTCGAGCCAGGCGCGAGACAACATTCTCGGAAGGACAGACAAGGGCAAATCTATATGCCCCCCTCAAGTGGGGGCATAAAAAGGTATATACATTTAGAATACTTCACAATGACTTGATATTTTCAAGATTTTATGTGATGCTAAACAGAGAAACTGAAAATTTTAACCAATCACAATGACTGAATTTTGTTGACTGACACAGAGTGATCATGAAGATTTGTCTAAAAGCCATAATAAGTTTAAAATTCGAGCAGGAATTCAATAAAGTCATAAATTTACTGAAACCTGCAAAACTTGATTTACCAATTCACAACTAACTATAAAATCAAATAGACCAGTCTTGAGTGTGTAAGTATTTAAGAATTTCTTTGCTTTAGTTTAAACCTTGTCAGTTTGAAACTTTCATTGCAATATAGATATTTTTTTAGTTATGGGGTATATTTCATCACGCCCTTCAATCAAATGTGAATTTTGACCATAAACATGTCTAATTTATTAACCTCCAAACACGCAGTTTTCGGATCTCCAATCTTTCAGAGGAGACAAATATGGGAATTTAAAATGTTCCAAACAAGCCTAAGATTAATCAGCTCAATTTCTAAAACTGACTGTTCCATCATTCAATTTGGGCAGTACCACTTATTATTTAACCTTTAGCATGCTAGATAAATTGTCGTCTGCTGGAAATGTCGTCTGCTAAGATTGTAAAGTTCATTCAATTTGCTCCAAAATTGGAAGAAATATTGTCAGAGTAGCAAACAGCTTGGAACCTGATCAGACGCCGATTTAATCGGCGTCTGATCTGGTTCCAAGCTGTTTGCAAAGACTGTTAAATTCGCCGGCAGCAGGCTAAGGGTTAAAGGGGTGTTCACTAAAAATTTACTGCCTAAATTATAAAATAGTGAACAGTGCAGACCATGCTTAGCCTGCCTAGGTCTGCACTGATCACAAAGGCAGAATGACTTGCCGCCAGCAGGATAAAGATTAACAAGAGCTGTCTAAAGACAGTGCGCTTAATTATTTGAAGCATGCAACATAATTTTAGCATACACACAAAAGCAGACAGCAAAGGAGCATAACATACTATTTCTGTACAGTTGGAGATGTTGAACCTGGCTCAGAATTTTCATTTCATAATGCCAGACTTTGAAAGCATTCAGTACAACAGGTATTGAGAATCTGCTAACACGCAAATCTTTCACATAAATAGGGACATAATTTTGCCAAAATGTAAGCCAGTGCTCTGAAACCTGTCACATACATGTGGCCACTGCATGATGCCAAAGAAGTTTTATAGTTTGAAAACATTTGGTTAAGTTATTTCTGAGAAAATGCTTACAGACAGAACCTTCATAAAATATCTAAGGTTGAATTTATATCCCTCAGAAAATTCTTTGTTTTTGTGAATGAGGAGACTTTATTTTGAAAGAAGTTTAATATCCAAATATACACAAGCCTTATTAATAGGACTGTGCAATGGTTTGTTGGTTCCTACTTTTACCAAATCAAGGCAGAAATCTCTGCCCAACAGCAATCTTTTATGTATTAACTTTCATGAAGATCCATTAAAACAATTAAATGGCATCAACTCTGCAGTTACTGAAGAGATCCTTATCTGCACACACTGCCTTATAATTAATAAAATAATATATTTGTGTTGAATAAAGATCCATTAATGGAAAACTTTGTTATCTGGAAAATTTATAGATATATAATAAAAGGGCAACAACTCTTGTTACTGCTCCTAAAGAAAGTATGCTTGTACCACCATCCTATAGTGGTCTACATTTTTTAAATTTTCATGAAGATCCATCAAGAAGTTACTTAGATACAGTCAAAAGTCTGTTTATTTTTTATAAAAGTTAAGGGGAAAACTTTTCTTTTACTGGGTGTCAAGTGGGGAGAGGGGTGGGGGGATAATACTAAACTTGAGCAAAGGATATGCGCTAATTAATTATTACGCGAGGTTGAGTGATTCTAGGTAAAATAGTTTTTAAATAATAAGCATTTTGGAGGGACAGACAGAAGGATGGACGTATGAACAGCAGGACGGACAATGCCAGTCAATATCCCTAAGCTTTGTCTGAAAAAAATTCAACTCAATCTCAAAGAACAAACATTGTAACAAGTCAAATTTTACTCATTTTCTTACAAATATTCAAGGGAAGAACATCCTTTTTCCATTTCATTTAATATTACTCCAAAACTAGAGCTGCTCCCACAACTGTCTAATCATCTGAATACTGAAAAATGTACACTTCAGGAGTAAGTTTTGGTTCAGAAAAGTACACTTCAGGAGTAAGTTTTGATTCAGAAAAGTACACTTCAGGAGTAAGTTTTGTTTCAGAAATGCAAGGGTCACTCGGTTCAGTAATACTTGGTTAAGTGAGTCAAGAGCCACTCGGTTCAGTAATTCAAGGGCCACAATTCTGAAGTGCCTGGGCTGATTTGGCTAGTTATCAAACTTGGTTGAGGACTTATTGGCAAACACATTTTTGTTCAAGTTTGGTGGAGATCATATGAGAAATGTTCGACTTTGTGCGGACAAGATTTGTAACAGACGGACACACAGACAGACAGGAGTAAATCAATTTGTCTCCCACCACACAGTGGTGTGGGAGACATAATTCTACTGATCAAAAGCTGATTCATCCTGTCTCAATTCATTATTAACTTTTTTTACCACTTTTAGTCATGATATCCATGACCTCGACCTAAAGTGACCCCCATATGCAACCCCAAACTTTGTTCCATGCAAGCTACCTACAAATAAAGTTTCACTGCAGTTGACGGCTTTCAACTTTTGAGTAACAAGGAGAAACAGTTTTTAGAAACGGTAACTCTGACCATGACTTTATAGCATCTAAATGACTCCTTACAGGACAACAAAAGCAAGAGCTGTCCATAAGCACGTCGACTTTTCTCAGTGCTTGATTCTGAATTAGAGCTTTGAAAGTAAAAACTTTATAAAACTTAAACCAAAAAATTCTAGGTAAAAAAGGAACATACCTCTGTCAAAATTCAGATCTGAGTTATGGGTATTGTTTTTCCTGGTGTAGACTTTGATGGTAATAATAATTTTAAATTTCAAGTCACAAGCAACAGTGCTATTTGACTTTATCAAAAACTTCAACCAAAAAATTCTAAGTTAAAAAGGGGCATAACTCTGTCAAAATTCAAACAGAGTTATAGGGATTGTATCTCCTGGTGTTTACTTTGATGGTTAATATGTATTTTAAGTTTCAAGTCAATAGCTTCAAGTTTCAAAAGTCGAGCTAAAAAGGGAAAAAATTAGGCCAAGACCAGGATTTGAAATGCAACCTATCCTTTCAACATTACACGAGATAAAAAATATAACACTTCAGTCCACTGTGCCAGGGTCAAAGATATTGAGCAGAAACATTTTTCATTTTTAGGAACAGGGACCTAGACCTTAACCCAAGTGACCCAAAACACATCTTTGTAATTATTTAACTGTGTGTGAATTTGTAATCATCAACTGCTCCCTCAACTGCCTCCAAAGTTGATATGAGCCACACCATGAGAAAACCAACATAATGCATTTGAGACCAGCATGGATCCTGACCAGATCGCGCGGATGGATCCAGACCAGCCTGCGCATCCACGCAGTCTGGTCAAGATCCATGCTGTTCGCTAACAGTTTTTCTAATTGCAATAGGCTTTGAAAGCGAACACCATGGATCCTGACCAGACTGCGTGGATGCACAGGTTGGTATGGATCCATGCTGGTTGCAAATGCACTATGTTGGTTTTCTCATGGTGTGGCTCATATGATATAAATTAGCAGAATGATTGTCTACTGTATATTTTTTTAACTTTAAATTTTTTATTTTAATGAAATTGTAGCTCAAAGTTCATAATCCAGTCATTAGAAGATCTAAATTGTTGTTTTCCAGAAATATGAATTAAAATAAATTTACTACTGTTTCTCCAATTATTATGATCATGCCATTAAAGAGGAAATTTTCAATGTCATTGCATTTGTATAACACACTTGCTCAAAATTTGTAGGTTTCCATTAAGGACATGTATTATTATTGTCTTTCATTTCACTTTTGGCAGTTACTGCTTATCAAAAACTTTTATAAAATGCAAACAAAGACATTATTTTTCAGGACAGAATTTCAAAATGCTGGTCTCAACCCTCTCCTACTGCAAGCCATTGACAAACAATAAAAAAATAAAATCTCTTGACATAAATTTGCCAAATTTTCCTAATTTCAAATGAGGTTAGGCGTAAAAAAAACTGTTCGTTTCCGGTATCCCGACCTACCCTAAATTTTTGGCCCGAACCTTAATGTTTTTATTGCCTTGGAGAAATTTTTTTTCAACTTTTTGTCAAAAACTGCGCTTTTTCTGCTTTAAACATGGTCAGTGATGTTAGAAATCAACTTACTGATGCTCTAGAGGTATAACCCCCTTATTTGTATTCATTTTTTCACACAAAAATTAATTTCTGCAAAGTCCCACTTAATAAAAAAAATTTCAAAAAAAAAAATTCCGACCTACCTACCCTTATTTTTTTCAGCATGTTACCGGAAACAAAGATTTTTTTTTATGCCTTATGTAAGACTTACATCCGAAAATAACCATATTAAAAGTTAATGACAGATGTAACCTGGTATCTTATATTGATGCTAAATCTGATAAAATGCATAACACAGAGTAAAAAAACATCTTGGTCACAGTTACAAAAATACTTTCCAAAATTATTCCAGGTTACAGTCAATTTCAACATTTTGGTGTACAAACACGGGAGGGGATCCAACATATGTATTCCCAAATGGGCACCGCTTAAATTCATATGTTGTGCTTCCGGTAGTACATATGTGGTAAAAATTTTGCAGAAAAACAGTTGAGGTTTTATGTTGTGATTGAATTTTGCGGAAATGACATTGTTTTGCCAAAAAATCACGATGCAGTGCAACCGAGTATACATTAACAAGCACGTAAGTGCATTTACCTTACCTGTATTTGTAGAAATGACGGAGAAAAACATATCCTCCGTGAAGCGGTATGACTGAAAATTAGCAACATTTTTATCAACAGATGGAAATATGTTGTAATTGCCCTGCGCGTGCTTACATTTTGCCCTCGAAACCTTCCATATGCAAAACCCCACCCAGAAAAAAAAAATTATGGCGATCACTTTGCTAGAAAAATGTTTTTTGTGCGAAACACCGAATGGGATACATATGTTGTGCATGGGCTACATATGTGGTGCATTAGATTTTCTAGAACTCCACAGATTTTGAGCTTAAATGGTAACTCGATAAAGAAACGAATTGGAAATACGTGCTAAGTATACCAAAAATTATATACATGTATATTAAAGGGATAACTTATAAGAAACGAGCACAGCTTTAAGCTTACATATGATGCTGTAGAACATTTCCACTTAGGAGTCAACGCTTCTCTCCTAAATCCGAAGGCGTTTATGTGTTGCTTATGTGTGTTGACCTGTGAATGTCGGAAATATGCATGTATAGTTTGATGTATAGCATATTAGCTGCCGATACGTTCTGCGTAATTATGTTACTGAACCTAGTGTTCTTTTCGTGTTTGTTTTACTCATTCATGTGCACCTCTATATATATCTTCGGCGGTATTTTGCATCGTTAACTGTGGACTGAATTGTCTGTCTTTGAATCATGTACGTGAACTGAGTTATAGAGCCAAATATCTGTCTCGGGCAACGGACTCGAAAATAAAATGTAATAAATACTTTAGGGTCTGAGATTTGAATTCTGGAGGTAATTTTGGTTTGCCAGATACAGAACTATTGGCCCGGACGCTCCAATACATAAGATATTGTGGACCTGGCACTTACTTATGTTGAACTACGCAGTAACTTCGCAAGCTAGACATATATAGTTTGTGGCAATATAGGAGGCAGGGATCAGCCTACAAGGCGATTTGAGCGATATCGTCGCTTTAAAGTCGGCCACTTCGCCTAATTATCGCCTCCAGGCGAAATCCAAATCGCCGAGTTTTTCAGCGAGTTATTATCTGTTTACTTAAAGTTGCAAAACTTGATGCATATTCTAGATTAAATTATCGATAAATCCATAGTCAACCCCGCCTACTCGCCTGTCAAACTTCAGCCAATCGTAGCGTTAATATCTAACAGTGTCAATCAATAATATTGTAAGCCGCCGCCATTTTGAAAATTTTCAATCGGCGTGTAAAAAGCCGATAAACTTAACGAGAGCATGATTTTATGCAACAATTGTATATTATTCTTTCATTTTATTAAAGATTACCTCAAAAATTATTTCAATTACCATAATTACGGTCAATTTCTGTAAATGAACGGCTCGGGTACTGTGGATAAAAAATGATTTCGCGGACATCAGAACTGCCGTACAAAATATTGTAAAAAGATCGCCATTAACTACGAGTTTGGTATTATTTTCGAAAAAATAATAAATGAATCAATTAAATGTATACAGCTGAACAAATTGGTGCAAAAATCGGGCATTATAAAAGTACGAGAATCGAAACATTAATGAAAATTTTCACGCCGTTTTAATGGCACCTGTTAAATTTACGAATTTCGGACATGTAAATTTCAGATAAAAATTTATAGGCGACTTTTTCATAGCTAAGTTTATACTTTATTTAGAAATTCATGAAAATGATAATGCAAGAATCAATTTCCTTAAATAATTACTGTTTATAAGTTACAGCTAGACCCACAGAAAGTGGATATATATAGGCAAGAAACTAAATGCTATGCCGATTCTTCTCCTTAAATTTCTCAACTTCTCCCTAAATTCTGTGGAGGGAGAAGTCACTTCTCCCTAAAATTTTGACCTAGGCTGATCCCTGAGGAGGGAGGATATACTGCAAGGTAAGCGGTCAAAAATTGTGTGAATATAACTGAGCATGGCCATTAAATTATGAAATATGTCCAGGGCCCTTAATTTTATTAAGTTACCTACCAGACGCAGCTATGTTCTGATTATATGACCGAGTACCTTGCAGTATATCCTGGAAATATATTTCCACAAACTATGATAGGCCTAGAATGTGGAGATGCGATATACAAGTAAAAACGTAGTTTTACACAAGTAAGTGCCAGGTCCACAATATCATATGTACATGTAGTGGAGAGGCTGGGCCAGTAGTTCTGTAGCGGGCAAACTAAAATACCTCCTGAATCACCCTGACCGTAAAGTATTTATTACATTTTATTTTTGAGTCCGTTGTCCGAGACAGATATTTTGCTCTATAACGATGCAAAATACCGCCGAAGATATATATAGAGGCAAACATGAAAAGAACACTAGGTTCAAGAACATATAATTACGCAGACCGTATCGGTAACTAATATACTACACCAAACTATACATGCATATTTCCGACATTCACAGGTCAACACACATAGGCAACACATAAACACCAGATGCGTTGACTCCTAAGTGGAAATGTTCCACATCTAATATAAGCTTATAAAGCTGTGCTCGTTTCTTATAAGTTATCCCTTTCATACACATGTATATAATTTTTTGACTGATGTGACGTATACTTGGCACGTATTTCCAATTCGTTTCTTTATCCAGGTACCATTTAAGCTCAAGATCTGTGGAGTTTTAAAAAATCTAATGCACCACACAAAAATAATTGTAGCCCATGCACAACATATGTATTCCATACGGTTTTTCGCCCAAAAATATTTTTCTAGCAAAGTGATCGCCAAATATTTTTTCTTCTGGATGGGGTTTAGAATACGGAAAGTTGCGAGGGCAAAATTAAGCAGGCGCAGGGCAACTAAACAACATATTTCCACCTGTTGATAAAAATGTTCTATTTTTCAGTTATACCGCTTCACGGAGGATAAGTTCTTCTCCGTCATTTCTACAAATACAGGTAAGGTAAATGCACTTACGTGCTAGTTAATGTATACTCGGTTGCCCTGCATCGCGATTTTTTGGCAAAACAAAGTCATTTCCTCAAAATTCAATCACAAATAAAAACCTCACCTGTTTTTCTGTGAAATTTTTACCACATATGTACTACCGGAAGCACAACATATGAATTTAAGCGGTGCCCATTTGGGAATACATATGTTGGATCCCCTCCCGTGACAAAAAAACTCTGTAAATTGAACATTCCTCTTCAAAGTTCATTTAAAAGAAACTTGTCATCATTAAGAATTATTTCAAGAATTATAAGGCCTCACCTTACAACTGATTTAAAAAATAATTTGTAATGGAAGGTTTACTTAAATAACCAATTTTATGTCTTTGATAAGTCACTTTAACCTGAAAATATTCATTTATTTCAGTTTCTGGCTACCTAAATGAACTAATTTATCAAAAAAGGAAACTTCTGGTCAAATGGGAAGATTCAGCAGTGTATTGGTGCCCATTTTTCTTCGGGGTTCTGTCATGACTAACAATTAAAATTTAATAGTTTTCATCCAAAAAGAACATTTAATTGTACTAACTACTTAAACCAAAAACATTTTCAATAAAAAAAGTTTAAATTTGTTCTTCTTCTTCATTCGCAATTACACTTTTAAAGCAGCATGCCTCCAGATTGGGCAAAAAAATAATCTTTCTTTCAAATTGAAGTTTGCTCATATTATGAACATTAGAATATGAATTTTTGTTTCTAAAATATTTTAAAAATTCTAAATCAAGACAAAAAGATGACCGCATTTGGAATCGAACCACGGACCGCAGCGGCAATAAAGACATTTTCCCCGTCATTGTAACCAATAGCGCTATAGCTGAAGTAGTGAATAATGACTTCAAAATATAGATATTTCTAATCGAGACAGTTTACCTGGAGTAAAAACATGACAAACGCCTTTCGACTTTCATCGTAAAAGTAGTAAAAACAGCAAATTCTCATGTGTTTCCGTAACATAAAGTTTGTCAGTAATTAAGTTTTAAAGCCTTCTTAAGAAATAAAGCACTTATTTCAAGATATCTAAATATTTTTGTTTTGTTTTTTGTTGTTGAACGCATGCCGCTTTACATTTGTTCTTGCAAAAAGTTCCTGCTCTGCTATGTGCGATGAAACATGAAATAAGTATTCAAAATTCAAACTTTACACAAGATACATTATTTTGGCCAAAAGTTTACATTTCTAGTAAAGTGATTCAATGAAAGCTAAATTAAAGTTTTTATCACAAATAAAAACCTCACCTGTTTTTCTCTGAAATTTTTACCACATATGTACTACCGGAAGCACAACATATGAATTTAAGCGGTGCCCATTTGGGAATACATATGTTGGATCCCCTCCCGTGACAAAAAAACTCTGTAAATTGAACATTCCTCTTCAAAGTTCATTTAAAAGAAACTTGTCATCATTAAGAATTATTTCAAGAATTATAAGGCCTCACCTTACAACTGATTTAAACAAGAGCACCGCCTTGCGGGTGCTGACGCTCATCTGATTTTTTTTGTATAATAGAAATATTGTCCTACCCATGATTTTCTAAGTCTAAAAAGGGCCATCATTCTTGCAAAACACAGGATAGAGTTATGTTTCTTGATGTACAGTGTCCACTTATGATGGTGAAAAACTGTTGCAAGTTTTAAAGCAATAGCTTTGATAGTTTATGAGAAAAGTTGACTTAAACATAATACTCAACCAAGAAAATGATTTTCTAAGTCCAAAAGGGGCAATAATTATTGCAAAAAGCAGGATGGAGTTATGTTGCTTGCTGTCAGCTTATGATGGTGAACAAGTGTTGCAAGTTTCAAAGCAATAGCTTTGATAGTTTAAGAGAAAAAGTTGACCTAAACATAAAACTTAACCAAGAAATCTGATATTTTTTAAGTACAAAAAGGGCCATAAATCTTGCAAAAAGCAGGATGGAGTTATGTTTCTTGCTGTACAGGGTCAGCTTATGATGGTGAACAACTGTTGCAAGTTTTAAAGCAATAGCTTTGATAGTTTAGGATAAAAGCTGACCTAAACATAAAACTTAACCAAGAAAACTGATTTTCTAAGTCCAAAAGGGGCAATAATTCTTGCAAAAAGCAAGATAGAGTTATGTTTCTTGATGTACAGGGTCTGCTTATGATGGTGAACAAGTATTCCAAGTTTCAAAGCAATAGCTTTGATAGTTTAGGAGAAAAGTTGACCTAAACATAAAACTTAACCAAGAAATCTGATATTTTCTAAGTACAAAAGGGGCCATAAATCTTGCAAAAAGCAGGATGGAGTTACGTTTCTTGCTATACAGGGTCAGCTTATGATGGTGAACAAGTATTCCAAGTTTCAAAGCAATAGCTTTGATAGTTTAGGAGAAAAGCTGACCTAAACATAAAACTTAACCAAGAAATCTGATATTTTCTAAGTACAAAACATGAAATAAGTATTCAAAATTCAAACTTTACACAAGATACATTATTTTGGCCAAAAGTTTACATTTCTAGTAAAGTGATTCAATGAAAGCTAAATTAAAGTTTTATCAGTTTTAATTACAAGATTTTGTGATTAAAATTCTGTGCAATTTACTGTATAAAGGACACTTTACCGAAAACTGTCCTACAACAACTAGCCTGTCCTCTAGGGGTTTTCTACACGCCAAGTGATCATTTTGTTGCTTTTTTTACAATGAAAGTATTGCACTATAATAAGTTGCTAAACTACACTGGATCAACATCTGTGTTTAAAATGCTTAGATCAAAGTTAGGAAAAAGGTTAGAAATTCCTCTTTTAAGATGCTTGTATTCATGTCTATACTTTAGTCAACATGACCATGAAAAATACAAATTTGTTTTTCTTTTATTAAATTGAACCATTTTCTACAAAATACAGAATTAAACAAGAGGGCCAAGATGGCCCTAGGTCGCTCACCTAAGAAACACACCATAACAGTGTAAAACATGTTTGACCTAGTGATTTCATGGAAACAAATGTTCTGACCAATTTTCATTAAGATTGGACCAAAAAATTGGTCTCTTGCGATATAGCATTTTCTTAGATATGACCTAGTTTTTGACCCTAGATGACCCATGTTCAAACTCGACCTAAATTTTATCAAGGCAATCATTCTGACCAAAATTCATGAAGATCAATTGAAAAATACAGCCTCTATCACATACACAAGTTTTTTCTTTGATTTGACCAAGTGACCTAGTTTTTGACCTCAGATGACCCATATTCAAATTCGACCTAGATTTCATTAAGGCAATCATCCTGACCAAATTTCATAAAAATCAATTGAAAAAAACAGTCTCTATCGCATACACAAGATTTTTCTTTAATTTGACCTAGTGACCTAGTTTTTTATCTCAGATAACCCATACTCAAACTCGACCTAGATTTCATCAAGGCAATCACTCTGACCAAATTTCATGAAGATCAATTGAAAAATACATCCTCTATTGCATACACAATGTTTTTCTTCAATTTGACCTAATGACCTACTTTTTGACCCCAGATGACCCATTTTCGAACTTGGTCTAAATTTTATCAAGGTAATCATTCTGACCAAAATTCATGAAGATCAATTGAAAAATACAGCCTCTATCGCATACACAAGGTTTTTCCTTGATTTGACCTAGTGACCTAGATTTTGACCCCAGATGACCCATTTTCGAACTTGGCCTAGATTTCATCAAGGTTATCATTCCCACCAATATTCATGAAGAATAATTGAAAAATACAGCCTCTATCGCATACACAAGGTTTTTCTTTGATATGACCTAGTGACCTAGTTTTTGACCCGAGATGACCCATTTTCGAACTCGGCCTAGATTTCATCAAGGCAATCATTCTGACCAATATTCACGAAGATCAATTGAAAAATACAGCCTCTATCATATACACAAGGTTTTTCTTTGATTTGACCTAGTGACCTAGTTTTTGACCCGAGATGACCCATTTTCGAACTCGGCCTAGATTTCATCAAGGTTATCATTCTGACCTATATTCATGAAGATTAATTGAAAAATACAGCCTCTATCGCATACACAAGGTTTTTCTTTGATTTGACCTAGTGACCTAGTTTTTGATCCGAGATGACCCATTTTCATACTCGGCCTAGATTTCATCAAGGTTATCATTCTGACCAATATTCATGAAGATTAATTGAAAAATACAGCCTCTATCGCATACACAAGCTAAATGTTGACAGACGACAGACGCCGGACATCGAGCGATCAGAAAAACTCACCTGAACATTGCTCAGGTAAGCTAAAAAAACAATATCAATAATATTCAAAAATCATGTACTATCTCTACAAATATTTATAAAACTTGTACATGTGTAGTGTCAATTATGATAAAACAATAACTTTGCAGAACATGTTAAACTTTGGTGACTTATTTTGTACTAATAATTTCGCCATTATTAGATTTGTCACTCACTGACAGTTATTAAACAATCAAGATTAACTGAATTAACTTGAATTAAAACAGAATATGCTTTCAAGTAGATAAAGCTTCCTTAGGCAAAGTAAATATGATAAATTTAATTAATTCATTAACAGTTCATAAACAAATTGACTGCCAAATGCCTAGAAATCCTGTCACCAAAATGCCTAGAATGCAGGCTATGCATCCAGTAATCAGACAGCTAGACATTTCCATAAAAGAAAGATCATTCAATAACTAAGATGGAAAAGAAGAAACATTCAATTATAAAGAGTATAAGACATTCAATATAAAAAGATATTAAGATATAGAAATAAGAACATTCAATAATAACGATATAAAATAAAGATATAGAAATAAGAACATTCAATAAAATAAAGATATAGAAATAAGAACATTCAAATAATAAAGATATAAAATAAAGATATAGAAATGAGAAAACATTCAATAAAATAAAGATATAGAAATAAGAACATTCAATAAAATAAAGATATAGAAATAAAAACATTCAATAACAAAGATATAAAACAAAGCTATAGAAATAAGAACATTCAATAATAAAGATGTAAAATAAAGATATAGAAAGAAGAACATTCAATAAAATAAAGATATAGAAATAAGAACATTCAATAAAATAAAGATATAGAAATAAGAACATTCAATAACAAAGACATAAAACGAAGCTATAGAAATAAGAACATTCAATAATAAAGATGTAAAATAAAGATATAGAAAGAAGAACATTCAATAAAATAAGATATAGAAAGAAGGACATTCAATAAAATAAAGATATAGAAATAAGAACATTCAATAATAAAGATATAGAAATAAGAACATTCAATAATAAAGATATAGAAATAAGAACATTCTATAAAATAAAGATATAGAAATAAGAACATTCAATAAAATAAAGATATAGAAATAAGAACATTCAATAACAAAGACATAAAACGAAGCTATAGAAATAAGAACATTCAATAATAAAGATGTAAAATAAAGATACAGAAAGAAGAACATTCAATAAAATAAAGATATAGAAAGAAGAACATTCAATAAAATAAAGATATAGAAATAAGAACATTCAATAATAAAGATATAGAAATAAGAACATTCAATAATAAAGATATAAAACAAAGCTACTAAGATAAAGATGTAAGAGCATTCAATAATAAGAATACAGAAATAAAGATATGGATAAAAGGACATTCAATAATTAAGATATAAAATAAAGATATAAGATACAGAAGTAAGAGTACTCAAAAATAAAGATACAAAAGTAAGAATCTCCAATCATGAAGATATATAAAATACATGTTTTTAATAAAACAGTCTATTAGTATTAAGTACCATTCTACCTTAACACAGAAAATAAACCCATAAGTCTACAAGTGTGAATAGATTTAACAAAATAAATAACACTTACCAAATACAGACTTGATATTTTCTTCTGTGCTTTCAGCAAAATTATTTATCGGCTGTGTTGAACAACTTTCAAAACAATAATGATTCATTCACTTCAAAGATAATATATAATTTCATAAATAAAATCCCACCCACATTAAAGAAATCCATTATTCTCACAGTTCCAGCCAATCAACTTCGAACAAGAGAGATTATGCAAATTAGGTAAGGGGCCAATATGCAAATTAGGTTAGGATCCATCAAGACTTTTATGACACTCCGTGTATTCTGCTAGGATGCCAGGCATCAACACCTTCAAACAAATGAAAACTTTTGATCACCATGGGGGGCTGACTTTAATCCACACATGTATCATTCTTTAAAGCATACTTGAGTAATAAACTGAAGTACTGTGTACAAGAACAATTGCAACTAATTAGATCTTATGGCTCCATTACCTTAAAATTTTATTTTCAGGGCTAATTTTTTGTAAGTTCTATATGAAACTTTCAAAGACATTTTTAACAGGTCCCTTTTATATAAGTAACAAATGAAAAACAAAATTCCCAATGTACTCTGCAAGAAATAAATATAAATTGTGTTTCATGATAACACATAATAATTGTTAATAAAAATTTGCTTGTTAGTCAATTCATCAAAATACTAGTGTGATTTTGGAATATGGAGAACTTTTTATTTAACAAAATCAATGTAATGTAAGAATAAAGCAAAGGTGTAAATGAAGGACACTTTGTATAATGTCAGAATTAAACAGACATTAGGACTGCATCAAATTCTAATAACCATAGCATTTTATTTTGACAATTTTTAACTCGGCATTGAATTTCATTACTATTTGTTGCTGTTTTCCAAGTTGTCGCCATCTCAGTATTTTGGAACAAAGACTGGCAATGTTTGCTGGACTGAAAACTTAATTCCTTCATTTACATTGGCCAGGATAGGGACAAGTTCCCCAGGACAAAATCCCGTGATTATTTTGACCAAGGCAAACAAAATCTTCACTTTTATTTTTTTATATCATATATAAATTCTCGCTTCATTCTGGTTTAGAATTGAAAATTATCATCTTCCAATATTTTTTTTATATTTCTGTTCATCTTTATGTCATTCTATTTAAAGTTCTTATTCAACAAAATCAAAGTGGGATTATGTCCGCCTTCAGTGGGGGAAGAATATTAACTTTTGCCATGATATATTTACCAGTCATTTCAGGCAGTCAGACAAAATTTCAAAAACTCTGCCATCCTGACTCTTTCCCTTGATATCTTAAAACACTCCTACCTAAATTCTGCTACAGGTGTGAACATCAACAAGATGAGTGCTGGGAGTCCTGGTATGGGTGGCATCACTGTTGTGTCACGGGCTACCACTGAGGAACCATTAGGGTTCAATCCAACAAAGCCCGAAATCATCATTCTCTGGTGGGGGTCATGTGGTTCATCATCAATTGTAACAGAGTTCACACTGTCTGGCTCGATCTTTGTTGCCCTTTATGAGAGAAAATACAATTTATTGCATATAAATTTATTGAATCATTTTCTTAAAATATTTTTCTTTGGTCTTTTTGTTTTGTTTTGTTCATATCTATCTAGCTGCATAAAAGTCTGTTTTAAATTCCTTGTAAAAGACGGCTATTTCTGCCTTAATCTGATCATGGCATTTGTAATTTATTTTGATTCGTGTATGCATTTTAATTAATTACAGGTCAATCATTTCTCAAATTTGGCAATCTGTTAACATTGCCAGTTTTTAAACAGAAATGGAATGTAGGACGTTTTGGCCTGGACGTTTTGGCCTAGGACCTTTCGGCCTAAGACGTTTTGGCCAGGCATTTTTTGGGGGTAGGACGTTTTGGCCAAAAATAAATTTTGGTTCCATAGAATGCAAAATATTGCCTGGAGATTATTCTAAAAATGTTACATTATAATTGAACAAATTAAAAACAAACTGACTTTCAAGTGGCTTAATTGCAATTACTCTTGTTATTATGAAAAATGTGCTAAATAATTATTTCAATTCAATGTTTTTATAATGGTCAGGTTCCTTATACTGTTTTCTTTAATTATTATTTCTTATATATCACAATCACAATTTTTCTTTAATAAATGATCAATTATACTATAACAGATGATAAAATATTATTATCCAAATCAAAATTTGCATATTTTGAAAAAAAAAAAAATGTTTTTGGCCAAAACATCCTATCTCAACAATTTTCTTGGCCAAAACGTCCTAGGCCGAAAGATCCTAGGCCGAAACGTCCGGGCCAAAACGTCTGTGGCCAAAACGTCCGTCCTCCACCGAAATGTGTTGCAAGAAATATGCACAAGAGGTAAAATCTCTTCACCAACTTCCACAATTTAACCAAGGTGATGAAATTGTCTCCTCCATTTTTTTCTTAAATATGCACCTATATTCACACAATTAAGTTCAAAACAGGTAACAGTCACCATAAAGGTTGTTTATTTTTCAATTTATGTTGGTGATTGTGTAAATCATCAATTTTTATTACAAACACTATAAATGGTGTATATCCAAATTTTCACTTCATTCCATTTACAATCAATACTTATCATCTTTAAAAAATTGTATTTTTCCCATTTTTATTCATCTTCATTTAATGTTATAGTCTTAAATCAACAAAAACAAAGCTTGGTAAAACTAATTAAGTGGGGAGGGTGGGGGGTGGGGGATTGGGATGGTTCGTCTTACATTAACTGAGCATTGTGCTTTCAATTTTTATGTCAGCATTTTAAATGACAATAAATCTGTACACAATATCTGTTAACATTTTTGTATACTTATATAAGTCATATGGGATATGGATAAAATACGCTTCTCAATGCCCCCTCCCCCACCCCGCGACTCACACTGCCTAATCTGACTGTGGAAAAATTCTGTTTAAAACTGAACTGTATATCTATCATATTAAGGTGGAGGGGGTGGGGGGTGAGGGGTTGTCCAACATTCATTAGAAACAAATATCAAATATGATACGAGTGAATGAATGCAACAACTATCTTCAAACCGGAACAATTCCAGAAGTTTTTACAAGTCTGTACAATCCTAGAAATCAGTTACCTGAGTCTTCCAACGTTTGTCATATTGTAGAAGCTTAGTTCATAGGGATTGGTTGGTCCTGTTAAATTCACCTAGAATTACAAAAATACAGTTACTTATCATTATGAACTGTTTTATGTTTAAGTTTTATGCTAAACTAAACTAAACTAAACTATGCAAGAACTGCATATGTTTAAATAAATAAGCAACAAGTATTGTATGTATTAACTGTTGGTATGTATCAAATGGTCATAAATAGCTATCTTAGTTTTGGTCTGTAACACATTGCAAATTGATTAACATTCAACAGTGGCTCTTCAACACCAAATTATTTCAACCAAAAATCTTCATCCTGTAATCATAAATATTACCAAAACTTTTAGGAATAGTCTAGTATAGTCTATTTGTCTGTGGGTAACTTATTTTAAAAGAATTCCTAGTTGTGACAATCTACCAAAATCAAACACAGATTTCATATTTAATTCATCTTCAATTGTAAAATTAATGAATTTATTTCCCCACAAAAAAAAAGTCTGGTGACCAAAGCCTTGAAAACTTATGCCAAAACTTAATACTTTCTGTAGTGAACCACCATGGTAGCCATACCACTTAGTTTATATAATCTTTCATTTTCATATTTCAGAAGTGTCAATATTTTTGAAGGAATTTTCCTCCTTAGTTTGGGGGAACCAGTAAGCTATCATATTCCACTGTAAAAGTTTATCAACAGACACAGATATAAGTATTCGCCACAGCATTCTAAAAATCTCAGTTTGTTTGTTTGTATGTTACCCTATTATTAGCTAAAATCAGTACCCATTGTTAAGCAGAAGACTGTTAGTAATGTTAGTGGGAGGATAGTGCAAGATACAGAAGATGCTACAATTCAAGAAGTTTTCGCTAGTTCTCTAATGTGCCAGGTGTAAAGTGTCCACACATGAGAATGTTATCCAAATGTAAGTAATCTTTAGTTGGAGGAGCAGGGGCTCAAACTCACGACCCCTGGTTTTGTAGTAAGTCAGTGTTACCACTGGACCACTGCACCTGCTCATCTGAATATCTCATCTAAAGGTACTGCTTAATAAACATTCAGATTAGTCAGTAAACCTTATGTTAAAGCATAATTTCTAGTGTGTGCACGTGTTGCCACTGGTAACCAACATGTAGACTCCTCCAGGACAATGTTACTAATTTTTTTTTTTTTCTTTTTGAGAACTGTGAAAGATCAGAAAAAGCTTCAACTCTGAAAGTTTCCCTGGTTCTTTTGTATGGTGTTTAGTACCCATACAAGGCATTTTTACGCAAATGTTAGCAAGTTTTAGTTGTAAGAGCAGTGGCTCAAAGGGTCTAATTTCTATTTTTTAACAAATCTAAATAAAGAAGAAAACAACTGATTTACCCTAGATCCTTTCTGCCTAGCACCAAGATCACCACCAGCCCCTAACGAAACATTTAACCAATCAGCTCTAGGTTCCCCTAACACTGTCCCTTGTCTAGCACCTTGTCCAAGAAGATTTCTTGCTTTCATGTATTCTGCTGATCTCTGCTCATGATTTTGCTGAAACAGAAATAGAACATTACACAAGTCTACAGCTCTTATTTCTGTATTTTTTCTAACTTCAATTTAATAGGGGTTTGACGTCCATCATGTTGATCAGGTTCACTTAGGTAGCTGACAAATGAAAATTTAATCAGTTTATGTGTTCATGGTGCACCAATATATTTTGAAGAGATTTTTTTTTGCTTCAGATGGTGGAGGAAGAGCTCTGGTTCCAGTCTGTCTACTGTTCTAAACAAGAGCAAGTAACTGGGTTTAACCATCAATCAAGCAGATTTTAGTGGACCGCCTGTGTGGCTGGAATCTACTGCACTGAATGCCAGGTTATTTGAAGTCAACGGGATTAACCCAGCTTCTGAGACCCTCTCATTGCTTTTTCCTTCATAATCATTAGGGGACCATGTAAAAGCAAATATGTATAAAATATTGGCATAGTTTCTTAAGAAGAGCTGTCCATAGAACAGCATGCTCAACTATTCGACAAGTCAAATTAGGGCTGTAACTTTCATCACAGTCTAGTAATACTTAATGTAACCAATTTATTTTACCAAAGTTGAATTTTTTTATGGCAATGATAACAGCTTGTATGCTAAATTTCAACAACATTTCTTAAATCAAAGCAGGGCCATAATTTGAATTGACTTCCAGAAAGAATTCTCTTGATTGAAGCAAAGAAGTATAAAATACACAGAATGGCAACTGGCTGTAATCTCGCGTGAGCTCGTGTCAGAGCGTGATTCGGCGTTATCTTACTAAAAACAAACATCGGCGAGCATGGAGTTACATTTTGTACCTTTAAAACTACATTTAAAATACATGTTAGCTTCTAAAACAAAACTAGTTTAATGTGAAATGGTCTTAAGACACGAAGTACACGTTTTTTTTTTGCCATCGAAAGAAGCGTGGTCATACGGTGATAATTATTTTACCGATGAATAATTGCTTTCGCATACAAAATGGCGCGTGGAGAAAGCGCCACTTCTGGTAAACGAGATCTCGTTTTTTTGTCACGGGAGGTTGGCGAGATTTGCTCTATATGCCTTTCAAGTTGCCAATCTATTTATTTTTATAGCTCTTTGATTGAAGAAAATGATGCGCTATGGAAGTTTCAATCCAAACTGTATGTAATTGTTACTGAGGTAAAGCTTGACTGAGTTGCAACCCAATAAAAAACAGTGGGAAGGGGTTTTATCCACTTCTTGTGATGAAATAATGCAAGGAGGGGGCACCTGGAGTCTTTCTCCACCATCAAAGCTAGAAAGTCACCATGTGACCTATAATTGTGTTGGTGCGATGTAAAACACAACAAAAACCAAAAAAGTCCACAATCTATTTAGGTGGCCCAAGGAAGATCGGCAAAGGAAGGTAATACTAATTTTTCAAATTTAATTTCTAATGTTTACTGGTTAAATACGTAATTGTTTAAGCATAATACAATAAGTCTTATATTAACATCAATCCTTGGGCAAAGTATGTTTGTGAAATTTATATACATGCTCAAATACCTCTATTCTGGTTGGGCGACACAGAAAGGCAAATTAAATTTTAAAAGTACTTTAAACAAAAACTTGTACTAGGCACTATATGAACACAAATCATAGTAAATCAGTAAACAAAGTTTAAAAGAAATAGTTTACTTGGCCAAAAATCGGATAAACCACCTTTAACCAAGGTGCAATGCCACCGCCACAATTTCTCGGGTGAGTAGAACAGCTCTCACTATTCTTTGATTTGTTGAGCTAAAAACTGTTCATATATTACAAGACGTTTAAGTTACACAATTTAAGGTCATACGGTAACTTTCAAGTATTCCATGGAGGAACAAGACACAAGGTGCCCTTCCAGTCATTATTTCATTTAAAGGTGGGCACCAGTGTAGAACCAATGATTCTCTATAACCCAGCTGGGTGGATTCCTCGCAGGAGAGTTCTACACTTCTCCGTAACCCAGTTGGATGGATTCCTCGCAGGAGAGTTCTATTCTTCTCCGTAACCCAGCTGGATGGATTCTTCGCAGGAGAGTTCTACACTTCTCCGTAACCCAGTTGGATGGATTCCTCGCAGGAGAGTTCTACTCTTCTCCGTAACCCAGCTGGATGGATTCCTTGCAGGAGAGTTCTACACTTCTCCATAACCAAGCTGGATGGATTCCTCACAGGAGAGTTCTACACTTCAAGTGAGGTTTCCAACCAACAGCAGCGAGAGGCAAGCAATTCAGTCAGCAAAATTAACCCTTAGCCTGCTAAGTTTTTAAAATGGACTGGTCCATCATTCAATTTGGTCAATTACATTTATTATTCAAAGGGGTATTCACTGAAAATTTACTGACTGAATAGCGAACAGTGCAGACCTTGATCAGCCTGCAGGCTGATTTTGGTTAGCACTGGTCGCAAAGGCAGAATTACTTGCTGCCAGCAGGCTAAAGGTTAAACACTCAGCAACAGAGGCCCTAAGACAACATGAAAAACATTTCATGTAAATCTTTATCATAATAAGACAATACATGAAACCTTTGACAGAGTGCTTTCTTCTGCCTCATCAGCAAACCCCATCTCAACAAGTTTGGGCCCTACATAGAACTGACCATACTGTTGCGTGATGTGGATAAGATCAACACGTAATACGCCATGTATAACTGAAAATGGCTGAAAAATAATATTAACTCTGCCATTATACATGTTATGTACATGTAACATGAAACATTGAATAACACAAACAACAAAAATATCAATGCTTCAATATGCACACTTTTTAGTTTCTTGTCATACCAGGTGCTCTGGAAACAGTGATAGGAAAATCTATTGTCCAAGAACAAATACAGACAAGTAGAATTTCACAATATTAACCGCTATATGGACAAGAAGAAAATAGCTCTTGACAAAACAGTCCAAGAACAAATACAGACAAGTAGAATTTCACAATATTAACCGCTATATGGACAAGAAGAAAATAGCTCTTGACAAAACATTCAAGTAGGTCAAAATCAGATTTCAGTGCACCTGGAAGTTGGGCCCCAAAGAAGGACTGAGGAAATCATATGGTCTTTTTCCAACACAAGTAGGTCTGAACACTCTGGAGGCAATTTATCTTATACCGAGTCTGAATTTTTTTCACTCTATCTCCTAAATAAAGGTGTGCATATCCCCTTCAAATTTGTTGGATTTTTTCACTCATGTTAATCCGAATTCATAAAGAGTATGAGTTGTGCAACTTTATCAGGAGGATTTAGCATTTTTTTTCTTAGGAATGATTTCTATGAAGTTTCAATTCAAAGCAGGATATACCCTTGCAATCAGTTTGTGATTGAGCACCATTTCTGTGAATGCATTTGTTGCTGCGTATGTCCACTTTCCATCAGGACACTTGATGGGTGAAGGTCGAATCTTGATCAGTCGACATTCAAAAGCCTAAATTGAAAATAAAAGATAAAATCAGATACATTAAAACCTGCCATTACAGACCGGTCTTAGGACAGTTGCAAACATGTAAAGATATAAACGAAAAAACATGGTAACCTTCTAAAGTAGGATTTTTAAATGTTTGCTCGGGAATAGTCATTTTGTCACAAAATTTAACTCATATAACGACTTTCCAGCTTTTTTAATTGTGAAAGACCACTCAATCCGGGCATTACTCTAGGAACAAACTGGCCCTAGGAAGAACCCTTGACCTTCAAAAAGCCAGCTGAATACTGACCCAAATTTGGCTCAAACCCACAGAGTCAAGAGGCAAGTGAGTTATAGCTAGCCATTTTAAGCTACCCCACTAATTTTTCGGGCACAAAAAACTACAATGTAAAAACAATAATTTTTATCAATTAAGCTTAATCAGACAATATGTGCAAAACAGAACACTATCATGGTAAGAAAAGTTCTAGAATTATTCATACCTGGAATGGTGTTCTGAGCAAATGTGAGGGCAATTCCCTCAGTTCTTCTCTCCTCAGTTCTGCTGTGTTGCCATAGTCAACAAAGAACACCTGAAATATACACCTGTATTAAAAGAACACCTGAACTTCTACAGACATATTCAAAGAACATAACAAATATACAGCTACTAATCAAAGAATACTTACAACAGCTGTTAAAGGAGACAGCACACTCAAAAATTTTAGTGAAACAGAGCATATCTGAGGAAACAAGAGCTGTCACTAGTCAGCAACACTGCAAGCCCTGACAAGAATAATTACTACACCAGCAGTTGTGATAAGACAACTTACAATAAGACTAATTACCTCTACACACTCTTTGTCAGCTTTGATTTGATAAGCTCTAATAAGACTAATTACCTCTACACACTCTTTGTCAGCTTTGATTTGACAGCTCCAATATGACTAATAACTCTCTGATAGAACTAAATACCTCTACACACTCTGTAAGCTCTGATAGGACTAATTACCTCTAAACTCTCTGTACGCACTGATACGACCACTTACCTCTACTCACCATGTGTAAGCTCTGATAAGACTACTTACCTCTACACACTGTAACCCTGATAAGACCACTTACCTCTACATACTGTAAGCCCTGATAGGACCACTTACCTCTACACACTCTCAGTAACCTATGTCAACACTTATTACCTCTACACACTCTCTGTAGGCTCTGATACTTTCATCAAACTTGTTCTGCACTGACTGTATTCTTGCCCTGTAATATTCCAAAGTCTCATCCATGTAGGGGGCCACACAGAACACTCCAACACGTACCACACCAGTCAATGGCTGAAAACAGAGGTAATATTTATATTAATATGTAAAATATTTATATTTTACAAGAGTAATGATTTCATTTACAAAGGTCGAGTCTCAATAACTGAAATATCACTACTGTCTAATGAGATGCAAATCTTACAGGCTGTATAACTGTAAAAGAGCATTTTTAAAAGACCTGTAAGTCTTGACAACACAGAAACCTACAGATATTTGCAAATCCGCCTGTCATTACACCTTTTTTCTTCACTGATATGGATTGCAACAATGGGTCATAACCAGAGTTCCTTGATTCTGTGCCAGTAGAGACTTGTTCTATTTAAATAACTGACAACCTCCGCACATGAATCAGAGGTACAGAATGAATGACTTCAGATATACTGCCTTTTGTCAAATCTCCACCAAAACAAGAGCTGTCTCCATAGGATGACACATGCCCCCGATGGCACTTTGAATGAATAGTCATGGCCGATGCTAGAGTTTAGGACCTTTGACCTACGGAGCTGGGTCTTGCGCGCGACACGTCGTCTTACTGTGTCACACATTCATGCATAGTTATTTTAAAATCCATGCATGAATGACAAAGATATGGACCGGACACGCCCATCAATGCACTATCATGAAAAATGACCTTTAACGTCTAAGTGTGACCTTGACCTTTGAGCTACGGACCTGGGTCTTGCGCGCAACACGTCATCTTACTGTGGTACACATTCAAGCCAAGTTATTTGAAAATCCATCCATCGATGACAAAGATATGGACCGGACACGCCCATCAATGCACTATCCTATAATGTCTAAGTGTGACCTTGACCTTTGAGCTACGGACCTGGGTCTTGTGCGTGACACGTCGTCTTACTGTGGTACACATTCATGCCAAGTTATTTGAAAATCCATCCATCGATGACAAAGATATGGACCGGACACGTCCATCAATGCACTATCCTATAATGTCTAAGTGTGACCTTGACCTTTGAGCTACGGACCTGGGTCTTGCGCGCGACACGTCGTCTTACTGTGGTACACATTCATGCCAAGTTATTTGAAAATCCATCCATCGATGACAAAGATATGGACCGGACACGAAAATTGCAGACAGACTGACAGACCGACAGACGGTTCAAAAACTATATGCCTCCCTTCGGGGGCATAAAAATTCACCTTAACCCAGAATCAAACTTGCTGGCCATTCAAGATACAGCCCTGTGCTCTACCTAGTGAGCTACCCCAGCCAACTGATCTTTGCAGGGATGAATCTTTTAGCTTGATCAAACACAATATCCTCTCCACAAAATGTAATAAATGTTAGATATCTCAGAACGCTGTCATATATTAATATACATTACCAATTAAATACTGTAATCAAAAATTAACGATATATATGGCCTACTGATCAGATATACACCCAAAATCTTATTTCAAAATGGGAAGAAAAGGTTTCAATTTCATATGTGCCGTGCCATGGGAAAACCAACATAGTGGGTTTGCAACCAGCATGGATCCAGACCAGCCTGCGCATACGCGGAGTCTGGTCAGGATCCATGCTGTTCGCTAACAGTTTCTCCAATTCCAATAGGCTTCAAAAGTGAACAGCATGGATCCTGACCAGACTGCGCGGATGCGCAGGCTGGTCTGGATCCATGCTGGTAGCAAAGCCACTATGTTGGTTTTCTCATGGCACGGCTCATTTGTGCATGGACATGTGTATTGTGTAGGGTTTCATTCTTTATTACTATAGGTCTCAGAACATCACACTTCCCTCTCAATTCAGATATACCTTCAAAATGTACCTCTAAACCTAAATCTGAAGTTCTAAACTTGTAGATTTACAGGCTAAATTTATCATCCAATTTTTCACAGATGCTTATTGCTATGTGTAGAGATTTATTAAACACACCCATACACATACAAGTGTGAAATCAACGTTTCAAATGCCAAATTAATGTAAATGTAAACATCTTACCTTCAAACTGTATCCTCGGTCTTTGTTCAGCGCCTCCTGCACCTGATACAGGGCTCTGCAATTCTCCTCCTCACCATACTGAGCCCAGAAATGGCCACATTCAATAACCTAATACAATACAAACAATGAATTTTAACAAAATTTTATCTTTTTTGCCAAAACTGCTAATTTGTGGGGGACTAAACTAATTAAAGACAAGAGGGCCATGATGGCCCTATATATCGCTCATCAGAGTTGATCTGGCCTACTGACCTAGTTTTTGACCCCACATGGCCAAGAGTTGAACTTGACATAAGATCATCAAGACAAACATTCTAAATTCCATAAAGATTTAGTTACAACTGTATCCTCTGGAGTGTTCACAAGCTTTTCCTTTGATTTAACCGGTGACCTAGTTTTTGACCCCACATGACCCAGATTAGAACTTGACCTATAGATTATCAAAACAAACATTCTGACTATTTATCGTGAGTTTCATTCTTAAATTGTGGTCTCTAGTGTTGAAAAGATTTTTCTTTGATCTGGCCTAGTGACCTAGTTTTTGACCCCACATGACCCAGATTCAAACCTGACCTAGAAATGATTAAGACAAACATTCTGACCCAGTTTCATAAAGATTGAGTCACAAACGTGGCCTCTAAAGTGTTCACAAGTTTTTCCTTTGATTTGACCAGGTGACCTAGTTTTTGACCCCACATGACCCAGATTCAAACTTGACCTAGAAATCATCAAGCTAAACTTTCTGACTAAGTTTCATAAATATTGGGTCACAACTGTGGCTTCTAGAGTGTTCACAAGCTTTTCCCATCATTTGACCAGGTGACCTAGTTTTTAATCCAACATGACCCAGTTTCGAACCTGACCTAAAGAACATCAAGACTAACATTCGGACCAAGTTTCATAAAGATTGGGTCACAAATGTGGTCTCTAGAGTGTTCACAAGCTTTTCCATTGATCTGACCTACTTACCTAGTTTTTGACCCAACATGACCCAGATTCAACCTTGACCTAGAGATCATCAACACTAACATTCTGATCAAGTTTCATAAAGACTGGGGCACAAATGTGGTCTCTAGAGTGTTCACAAGCTATTCCTTTGATCTGATTTACTGACCTAGTTTTTCACCCCAGATGACCCAGTTTCTAATTTGACCTAGAGATAATCAAGACAAACATTCTGACCAAGTTTCATAAAGATTAGGTCAAAAATGCGGTCTCTAGAGTGTTCACAAGCTTTTACTTTGATCTGACCTACTGACCTAGTTTTCGATCCCACATGACCCAGTTTCAAACTTGACCTAGAGATCATCAAGACTTACATTCTGACCAAGTTTCATAAAGATTGGGTCAAAAATATGGTCTCTAGAGTGTTCACAGGCTTTTCCTTTGATCTGACCTACTGACCTAGTTTTTGACTCCACATGACCCAGTTTCGAACTTGACCTAGAGATCATCAAGACTAACATTCTGACCAAGTTTCATAAAGATTGGGTCACAAATGTGGCCTCTAGACTGTGCACAAGGCAAATGTTGACGGATGACGCACGACTGACAACGGACGACGCACGCCGGACTAATAAAAAAATTGGTGGTCATTTTTCTCAGTAGTGTGTATTTAATTTTTTTGTATGTAACAAACATTTAATCTGGCTCTGCAGACAAAATTTACTGAACCAGCAGAAGAGGAAGACGATTACAAATAAAACTGGACCTTGACCTTCAAACAATTCACCAGAAGATTATCATCAGTAAACTGTGATACCATGTTGACCAAAAATGCAACTGATATAACTCTATTAAGTTTGCATGTCAAGAATTCAATTAGAATCCTCACTTTTCTTCTCAGCCTTGAAGAAAAACAACATGCATTCTCACAACCATTTAGCATCAATAACCAATTGCATATGTGCTTTTGGAGTCAATGGCAGATTGGGCTACAATGCTACTGACAGATATGATTCCAGCCTGTTGCTAATATCCCAACTAGTGTTCAGTGTTGAGTGCTTTACATAAATTAGTGCTGTTTTCAGCTGTATCAAGCTGATACTGGGCAGGTAAATAGAACATGTGACTTGGGTTTGACTGGATCCATTCTGGGTGAAATCTTTCAATGACTATCCAAGCTAAACAGGAAACTTTCATCTATTTCCTTTAAGTATCTATTATTTGTTCATTAACCTCTACCAAACTGTTTCATATTGTAACAAATTCTTTTATTTTACAGCAAAAAAAATCAGTATCTGTTTAAGTTAAAGGACCAACACTGACAAGGTGTCTATGTACTGTGAAATCATTTAATTTTGCAGGCACGAAATCTCGTAGTTTGGACCAAAACAGCTATTTTGTGCAGACAAAAATTTGTGGGTTTCAACTTTTGAACATAAAATTGCAATTTTACTTATTCGTCAGTTCAGTGTTGGATTTCGTGGATTAACTTTTCCACCACATAAACAAAAAGTATTTCCTTATAATATTTATGATTTCACTGTGTGATAACTCCGCTTTGAGCTATAAATGTAGTGCAGCCTACGGGTTTTTCTGAAATTCTGCAAGACCAAAACTGCACGCAGAGTAAACATAATAGAACAGGAATGGCGAATTATTACTATGGCTCCACTACCTTATATGGAAATGATTATACCTCTGTTATACTGATACTGACAACGTCCTTGGCCGGGTCGGGAGGACTGACTTGTACAGCAACTCGGTTAGTGCCTGGTTCCTCAGTAACCTGACCAGTGGCAGTAAGCCTAAATATAGAGAAAAGTTTCAGTTATTTTACCAGTACAGCCAGCCTAAATATAGAGAGAAAAACTTCCAAGAACCTACTGTAAACTGACCAGTAGCAGTCAGCTAAAATTATAAAATACATTCTGTAACTGGATCAGTTACAGTCAGCCTTGATACAGAGGGAAACATGCGTGAACCTTTGCAAGTGACTGTTACCTCCGTTACTTCAGGCAAGTGTGGGTACCATAAATGAAATAATTCCACATCCTTTATGATGTGTTCAACCTACATCAGTCAGCTACCTTCACCACTTGCCCACAGATGCCCATAAAAACATGGTTAAACATAGGAAGTAACTTTAAACAAAGAAAACAGATAGGATTATAATTTTCTAAAAGAGCAGATCTACAAAAAGCAAATAAACAATGAATAGATGTATATTTTGTACTGGAAATCTTGTGAAAATTAATTAATATCAAAACAGTAGAAATCACAAGTTTCCTTAGCACAGGATCTTGAAAATAAATAGCCCAACAATGCGAACTGGCTTTTCTTAGAAAGTAAACCTCTAAATTGTATAAGAAGATTAGAATTTTAGAGTAGAACAAACAAAATCATACTTTCTAGACAATGAATCTGAAAAAATACTAAGCTGAGAACAAACCTCTTCCAGACAAAACCCTTACCACTGTGCTTTTATGGGAATTTTTTCTCAACTTGAATTTCTAACAGGATGGGTTTTGTCCACATGTTAAAATTAACAGGAAATGTATTGTCTTACCTTTAAAAAACAGTGGGATGGATTTTGTCAGCTTCATGAAGAATCGGTGAGAGGAGTTTTATCTTGAAGGTGCAACATTACCTGTTAGTCCTAAGACCTCCAGACTGGGTCACTCTGTCCTGAGCATCCTGTAACCTCTGCAACATCGCTCTCGCCTCTTCTGGTGAGTACAGGTCAATAAACAAGGGCATTCTCAACTGTCTGAAATAAACAGGTAACCAGTCAGTTGTTTTTAGTCTCCCTCTCACCAAAACTGTGCTACATTTCAACTGTATAAATATATAAAATATATAATAGTATTCATACCAGTACAAAAGTTCATGGAATCAAATTCAAAGGTCACAATGACCTTGACCTTTAACCAGTTACATAGGGTTCATCATATGTCTAGGAAGTATTGTCACAAATACAGGTTTTAAAAAGATCTATTAAACCATTTTCTCCATTCAAAGGTCACTTTGGCCTTGGTCTATTGCTAAGGGACCCTAAATATACAGTGTTCACCCTCAGTCTAGTGCCAATGTGCACAAAAAATTTAAGAATTACAAGTAAATGCATTCTGAAGATAATGAGCAGACAAACTTGCCGCATCAATGCTGACAAAAACAAAATATCAACATGTGTCTGCAACACCAAGCAAAGGACAAACAATTTGTAAAAAACGTCATTTCAGAAGAAATCAACATCATGAACATTTTCTTACTTCATTTTTAGAGCCATATAGACTGCTTCGTGTACCTTGGACCTTCTGTTAGACCTCCATGGGAATTCTACGTAAGCCCTGAAATAGTCGTTTTATGTTCTTGATTAACAAATTGACTTTTATATCTATTTACAATCACACTATGTTTGTAAACTTCACACACCCACACCCACACACAGCACTTAAATAAATGAGTTGGGTTTTACAGCGCATCGACACAAAAAGGTCATACATTGCCGAACACAACATTTAAAGTCATAAAAACATTTACCAAGGTATTTTTAGCATACATCAGTTCATTTAGCTTAAATAATAGGCTAAGAAGGCACTGAAGCACTCACCTGACCTACTTTTGACCCTAAATGACCTAGTTTCCAATCTGACACGAATTTCATTAGATTTCATGTAGACCAGATAGAAAATGTGGCCTCTTGAGTTTTAACAATGTTTTTTTTTATGATTTGACCAAGTGATCTAGTTTTTACCCCAGATAATCTAGTTTCAAACTTGACCTAGATTTTATAGACAAACATTCTTACCATATTTCATGAAAATCAGGTAGAAAATGTGTTTATCAAGTATTTTCTAAGACTTGATTTAGTGACCCAGTTTTTACTGTAGACAACCTTGTTTCTTTATTGACCTAGATTTCATAATGACATACATTCTGGCTAGGTTTCATGAAAGGTCAGTTACAAGATTTTTACCCTAGATGATCTAGTTTCTCACCTGACCTAGATTTCATAATGGCAAACATTAAGACCAGCTTTCATGTATAATAATTCAAGCAGAAAATGTGGCCTCTGTGGTCTTAACAAGATATTCCCATTATCTGACCTACTGACCTAGTTTTTATTATACAAAATGACCAATTTTCAAAATTACCTAGATTTCATTTAGACCCTCATTCTGATCATGTTTAATGCAGATTAGGTAGCAAGATTCTATTTTTTAAAACAAGAGGACCATGATGGTCCTGAATCGCTCACCTATCCCCACATGACCCAGTGTTGAACTGAGTATGACGTCGTTATTTCTATTATTTGACATAGTGACCTAGTTTTTGAGCACATGTGACCTAGATATCATCAAGATAAACAAGAGGACCATGATGGTCCTGAATCGCTCACCTATCCCCACATGACCCAGTGTTGAACTGAGTATGACGTCGTTATTTCTATTATTTGACATAGTGACCTAGTTTTTGAGCACATGTGACCTAGATATCATCAAGATAAAAAATTCTGACCAATTTTCATGAAGATCCATTGAAAAATATGGCCTCTAGAGAGGTCACAAGCTTTTTCTATTATTTGACCTAATGACCTAGTTTTTGAAGGCACGTGACCCACTTTTAAACTTGACCTAGATATCATCAAGGTGAACATTCTCACCAATTTTCAAGAAGATCTCATGAAAAATATGGCCTCTAGAGAGGTCACAAGGTTTTTCTATTTTTCGACCTACTGACCTAGTTTTTGACCGCACATGACCCAGTTACGAACCTGACCTAGATATCATCAAGCTGAATATTCTCACCAGTTTTCATGAAGATCCATTGAGAAATATGGCCTCTAGAGAGGTCACAAGGTTTTTCTATTTTTAGACCTACTGACCTAGTTTTTGACCCCACGTGACCCAGTTTCGAACCTGACCTAGATATCATCAAGGTGAACATTCTGACCAATATTCATGAAGATCTCATGAAAAATATGGCCTCTAGAGAGGTCACAAGGTTTTTCTATTTTTAGATCTACTGACCTAGTTTTTAACCCCACGTGACCCAGTTTCGAACTTGATCTAGATATCATCAAGGTAAACATTCTGACCAATTTTCCTGAAGATCCATTGAAAAATATGGCCTCTAGAGAGGTCACAAGGTTTTTCTATTTTTAGACCTACTGACCTAGTTTTTGACCGCATGTGACCCAGTTTCGAACTTGACCTAGATATCATCAAGGTGAACATTCTGACCAATTTTCATGAAGATCCATTGAGAAATATGGCCTCTAGAGAGGTCACAAGGTTTTTCTATTTTTAGACCTACTGACCTAGTTTTTGATCCAACATGACCCAGTATTGAACTTGACCTAGATATCATTAAGGTGAACATTCTGACCAACATTCATGAAGATCTCATGAAAAATATGGCCTCTAGAGAGGTCACAAGGTTTTCCTATTTTTAGATCTACTGACCTAGTTTTTACCCCCACGTGACCCAGTTTCGAACTTGACCTAGATATCATCAAGGTGAACATTCTGACCAATTTTCATTAAGATCCATTGAGAAATATGGCCTCTAGAGAGGTCACAAGGTTTTTCTATTTTTAGACCTAATGACCTAGTTTTTGACCCCACCTGACCCAGTTTCGAACTTGACCTAGATATCATCAAGGTGAACATTCTAAACAATATTCATGAAGATCTCATGAAAAATATGGCCTCTAGAGAGGTCACAAGGTTTTTCTATTTTTAGACCTACTGACCTAGTTTTTGACCCCACGTGACCCAGTTTCGAACTTGACCTAGATATCATCAAGGTGAACATTCTGACCAATTTTCATGAAGATCTTGTGAAATATATGGCCTCTAGAGAAGTCACAAGGTTTTTCTATTTTTAGACCTACTGACCTAGTTTTTGACGGCACGTGACCCAGTTTCGAACTTGACCTAGATATCATCAAGGTGAACATTCTGACCAACTTTCATAAAGATCCCATGAAAAATGTGACCTCTAGAGTGGTCACAAGCAAAAGTTTACGGACGGACGGACGGACGGACGCACGCACGCACGGACGGACGGACGACGGACGACGGACGCCGCGCGATCACAAAAGCTCACCTTGTCACTTTGTGACAGGTGAGCTAAAAATTCTGACCAATTTTCATGAAGATCCATTGAAAAATATGGCCTCTAGAGAGGTCACAAGGTTTTTCTATTATTTGACCTAATGACCTAGTTTTTGAAGGCACGTGACCCACTTTTAAACATGACCTAGATATCATCAAGGTGAACATTCTCACCAATTTTCATGAAGATCTCGTGAAAAATATGGCCTCTAGAGAGGTCACAAGGCTTTTCTATTTTTCGACCTACTGACCTAGTTTTTGACCGCACATGACCCAGTTACGAACCTGACCTAGATATCATCAAGATGAACATTCTCACCAATTTTCATGAAGATCCATTGAGAAATATGGCCTCTAGAGAGGTCACAAGGTTTTTCTATTTTTAGACCTACTGACCTAGTTTTTGACCCCACATGACCCACTTTCGAACTTGACCTAGATATCATCAAGGCAAACATTCTGACCAATATTCATGAAGATCTCATGAAAAATATGGCCTCTAGAGAGGTCACAAGGTTTTTCTATTTTTAGACCTACTGACCTAGTTTTTGACGGCACGTGACCCAGTTTTAAACTTGACCTAGATATCATCAAGGTAAAGAGTCTGACCAATTTTCATGAAGATCCATTGAGAAATATGGCCTCTAGAGAGGTCACAAGGTTTTTCTATTTTTAGACCTACTGACCTAGTTTTTGACCGCACGTGACCCAGTTTCGAACTTGACCTAGATATCATCAAGGCAAACATTCTGACCAATATTCATGAAGATCTCATGAAAAATTTGGCCTCTAGAGAGGTCACAAGGTTTTCTATTTCTAGACCTACTGACCTAGTTTTTGACTGCATGTGACTCAGTTTCGAACTTGACCTAGATATCATCAAGGTAAACATTCTGACCAATTTTCATGAAGATCCATTGAGAAATATAGCCTCTAGAGAGGTCACAAGGTTTTTCTATTTTTAGAACTACTGACCTAGTTTTTAACCCCACGTGACCCAGTTTCGAACTTGACCTAGATATCATCAAAGTGAACATTCTGACCAATTTTCATGAAGATCTCATGAAAAATATGGCCTCTAGAGAGGTCACAAGGTTTTTCTATTTTTAGACCTACTGACCTAGTTTTTGACCGCATGTGACCCAGTTTCGAACTTGACCTAGAATTTACCAAGATGAACATTCTGACCCATTTTCATAAAGATCCCATGAAAACTGTGACCTCTAGAGATGTCACAAGCAAAAGTTTACGCACGGACGGACGGACGACGGACGCTGTGCGATCAAAAAAGCTCACCTTGTCACTATGTGACAGGTGAGCTAAAAACATATACATGTAATAAATATATCTGTTTCATTATTAACAGGTATACAACAGCTTTAAAACTAAACCTTCAAATGTTCTTTTTACAAAGTATTAGTATAAGTATACCTTGTTTCCTCAAAGTAAGCTTTAGGATTGGCTCCACATTTACGGAACATGTCCTCCACTACTTGCTTGTACAGTGTTCCCTGATTGGCTGGCAAACCTTTCACCTATGTAATACATTATAACTTTAATCAATTATATCTGAACAAAATTTGTGAAAATCGAAGAAACAAACACACATGTTGCCTAAAATAGTTTATAAATCTTTCCACAACAGGGTTACAAAATGTATGAAGCTGGCCTGAAGGAAAGAACCTTGCAAATTTCCTTTCTCCTTCCAAAATTCATTTCCTCCATGTAAAATAAAACATGACTGGTTAGTGAACTGATAAATAACATAATTATGCTATCATGAAAAATTATACTATGCAATCATTAATTTTTTAGGCATGAAATTTTGTGGTTTTGGCAAAAACAGCCATCCATTTCATGGGGATATAAATTTGCAGTTTTCAACTTTTCAACCTACTACTATAAATGGGAATTTTACCACTTCGTTGAGATTTAATTCTGTAAATTAACCAACAATGAAGTCCTCAACGAATACTAATGATTTCACAGAATCAGGTTTCAAGCTTCGCTCTATGCTCTAGCCCGATACTGAATTCCTTGATGGCATTTATCCTGTATCCTATCACTGACATACCATGTAACTAATAATATCATATACACATACCATAACAGTGTTTAGAGGATCTCTACCCGACAGTGACTTGAGAGATTCCATCTCATCTATCTCACCTTTCACAAAGTAGTTCGGGTAGAAAGCTCCGCATAAGACTACCTGTAAAACAAATCACTGCACTTTGCAGACAAGAAACGTCTGTACATAAACCAAGAGCTGTTTGTAAACACAAATGCCCCTATGATGGATTGTTGGAGGCAAGTGGGTACGTAATTTTGTCATGCTGTGAAAACAGCAGTCATCTAATGACAATACTATGACAATTGACACCTGAAGCATTCTTTAATTATCCAGCGGTAACCATTTTCAGTCTAAGTCACTGTGACCTTTACCTTTGACCTATTAACTGCTAAAACAATAGGGTCATGTACAGATCACAGGCAATCATCCTGACCATTCAGCCACAGCTACAATAGTAATATCATACCTTGCAAACATACTCAAAATTTCAAATTCGTGAAATTTTGACCCAGCGAAAATATGTGCTTTTACAGAATATCAGTAACCTATCAAATAAAGTGTTCTTAAGTTCATACTTTACTATATCACCATAGCTCAGTTACACTTATGGTTAAAAGTTTAATGATCATCAACAAACACTGGGTTCAACAAATTCTTAGCAACTAATCCTGTAGGTTGAGCTGCCTGGATATTTCACTCATTGAACTACAATTTGTACTCATCCTGCAATTCACCTAGTAAAAGAAATCCATTTTTACAGACAGTGTCTATTCTGAAGTTTATTTAAAACGGTACATACCCGAATCTTGTTCTGGACTATCAAGCATCTTGCTAATGCGACCATAATGCTGTACCGGAATAAAGCGGGACAGACTTTTAGAGTTTCGAACAGCATATCAACTTCTGTTTATATCTTCTAGCTATCTCACTACTGCACAGCTTAGTTATAATCAAATTTAATATACTCTTGATGAAAAATCGCACTAGTCATGCAGGATGAGTACTACAGCAAGTTCCACTCGCCCGGAGCTGATTTTTACTTGTATTTATAAGCAGACAAGTGGATTTGTCGAACACTGAAACCTCACAAAATTTCACCAACAGTTAGTTTACCTTGAGCAGGAGTTTTTCCTGGTCATCTGTGAGTTTGTTGACATATCGAGGAGCATGCTGAGGTTTGATAATGTTGAACTTCATCAACCTCTTCTCAATGTCTTTGATCAGCACCTGGATCTACATATTGCCAAGTACATGTAATAAATGCACAAGATAATAATTATACAAAATACAGATTTTAAATCCTATGTACATTTCTTAATCATTTTCATGTTTTGTAAAAGTTTTTCACCAAGAAGACGATAATTTTACATGTCAGTTTGCAATTTCAGAGTTATATAATGTTTAACGATACTTTAATACAGTGGTTGCATTGCAGTCTGAAATATTTTTGTTCTGAAATAGTTTTCTAAACAAGCTCTATCGAATAACATTTTTGAGAGAAATTGGGTCATGAAGATCTATAGTAAAATGTACACTATATCTTAAAAGTCACTTCTTATTTATGTTCTTAACCCTTATCATGCTGGACACGACTTATTCTGCCTTTGCGACCAGTGCAGATCATGATCAGCCTGCACATCCGTGCAGTCTGATCATGACCTGCACTGTTCGCCATTCAGTCTGTATCTTTTTTGGCCTGCACCCCTTTTAACTAGGGCTGTCATTGATTGGGTCTTTTGCATATCGACGATACCGATATATCGGAAGACAAATATCGACGATACATCGATATATCGATTATTAAGTTAGATTAACAATCTCTTTGTTTATGGGCATGCTATATACCTTCTTGTTAATGTTATGTCTTTTTTTGCCTACTTTTTATATTACTGTTTAATTGTGTTGTATTTGTATCTATGAAATAAATAAAATAATTGAAAATTAATGAAATCTTTTATAGATCTTCATTGTGCCTTCACTCCTCTTTTGCATTTATCCTACTTTACAACCTAGTAAACTATAATACCAGGCACTGGAGTTGGGTTTCAAACAGCTAAAATTCTGCATTTCTCTTCCACAGATATCTGTTTATTTATTAAAAAAATGAATTAATTTATTTACAATGTTTTTATGTTTTTATTTATTTTTAGCCTGTTTCATACCCTGTCTTAAATTTTACCTTGCACAAGTTTACATTCGGATTCGGTACTGGCACCGCGTGTTTTTTTTTTTTTTTTGTTTGTTGTTGTTTTTTTTGTTTTCTTTTTTAACTTCTGCCCAAGTTTTCAATGGGCCTCAAATTTGTAGTGTTTGACTGTTTGTTTGTTGTACTGAAAGGCATGTTTAAGCAACACCCTGTGTTTCTACGAACCCAAACAAAGCTTTTCCTTCCGTCTTTTGACTGTTTTTCCACTATTTAAGCCGGCGACGGCTTCCTCTTCGGCCATCTTTGATTGTTATTGTTACGGGCACTAGCTAAATTCTGTACCTTTTACTGAGTGATCAGCTATACGCGATCAAGTAAAAAGCCGAGATTGACATAGAAACAGTATATATACTCTATGTTTTTACATGCACAAACAACGAAGCGACCTTTCAAGACAGGACAGCGTAACTTTTTGCAAATAGATTCTGAAGTTGAGCCCTTTTTACTTCTACCCATATAGGTAGTTCCGGCTAGTGGGAAAAGACTGCTACGGTACAAGTTTAGACATGACCTTTTTTTGACAACTTCGTTACTTTCGGTACATTTTTGCAGGCAGAAAAAGTTGTTTTATAGGGTCTGAGTGTTTATCTAGACAGTTGTTTTTTCTCTCTGTAAAATATCGATTTTTGAAAATGGGAATCGATAATCGATCGACCAAAAAATATCGTTGATACATCGATATCGTTTCTATCGATGACAGCCCTACTTTTAACAGTTAATGGTATTGTCCAAACTGAAAGATGGACAAGTTCATTACAGACATTTAGCCGGGTAATGATTAATACAGTGGTTGCATTGCAGTCTGGAATATTTTTGTTCTGAAACAAGCTAGATCAAATAACATTTTTGAGAGAAATTGGGTCATGAAATTCTATAGTAAAATGTACACTATATGTATATCTTAACGGTCACTTCTAATTTATGTTCTTAAAATGCAATACAGTGTAATCGTTATACTAATTAATTCAGACAGGTTATAACACTGAGGTAAAATTTCATATACTTCAAATGTGAGTACCACAATACCATACCTCTTTCAGTCTACGAATCTGTAGATAGTACTGTTTACCCCATCCCACTTCACCTCCACCTCCAGCTCTCTTAAACTCTCCCTGCTCCCTCTTCCTTTCCCATGTCTGAAAAATATGTTTCCTGAGAATATCTTATACATAAAAACCTCTTACTGCAGCAAAGACGGACAAGAAACAGTACTACAAATACATAGTCAAACCTGTATTAAGCAGAAAGTCAAGGAAGCAAAACAATCTGGCTCATAAGACAGGTAGCTGTTTAAGACAAGTTTATACTAGAACAAAAAGTCAGTATGTGAAGTAAGCCAACTGACTGCTTTGGGCAAGTGACTGCTGCATACAGGTGACTGCTAAGGCAAGTTCAACTAATTAATTATGTTATTATTTTGTTAGGTTTTAAGTTACACTGACATACTTCAGGTCATATGGCAGCCCAAGATACCTGTCCATTTATTACTTCAAGCTGTACCTTGATTCCTCACTAGCAGAACTGTGCATGGTGGGATGCTACAAAGGCAAGGCACGAATGAACACTCAGACAAGGATACGCCTTACATGAACGAACTTGGCTAAATACAAAACATGGCTGGCATATGCACAATTTATGTTTTCAACAGTGATTTATGAATACTTTATTCTCAGTCAATGAAAAACTATGATTTGCAGTCCACTCTGGTCAGTATACAAATAGCCTTACCTTGTATGCATTGAGTATAGCAATCGAGTCGCTCTGAGAGCCATTAGCCCACTCTAACTTGTGTCTGTAAAAATTGTAACTACATTTATTTACCAGAAGTCAATAATCATATCACTTACAAAAGGCAATAAAACTGTAACAAGAAGACTTTTGCCTGATATCCAGGCAAACTGAAATACACAGACAATGGACGAACATTTCATGATATAACTGCAGCATCAAGTTGTATGACGTACACTAATGAGCAAGAATTCTTATATCATGATCCTATAGGGCTGATCTCAAACGTATACTTCGCTTATCAATTTCAATCAAGTATTATGATCTCGTGATTTTCCTTTCTATCATGGTACCTCTCTAACCAAAATAACCTCTGAACCAAACATGAACTTCAGTTTTAAGGACTTTCTAGTTAAGAAGTTATTTTCAATAGAAGGAAAGTGTTTTGCACTAAGACAATCGTTCAGGTTGGTTTGCTTTTCACTTTTGGGGTGTTTTTCAACTTGGAGTGGTTTTCACTTTTGGAGTTGTTTTGACTTTTGGGGAGTGTTTTTCTATTTTGGAGTGGTTTTCACTTTTAGAGTGGTTTTCACTTATTATGTTTTCTCTTTAATATCACACAAGCAACTTCAATTATGCAAGCAAAACAAATTCAACCTCATACTAAATGAAAACGAAACAAATTTCACAGTTAGATCAGAACATTACCTGTAGGCCTCAAGTCTAAGCTTGAATGGTTGAGCAAACACACTCTTCAGGGACATGGCTGCCCCTATAATCAGGCACTCATCCAGCAGTCCGAACACATGGCCGAGCATGAGCAACTTGCCGATCTTAGTGTCCAACGGAAGTTCTGCAAGAACTCGACCAACAAATGTCAGTTCTCCATCATGCCTGTTGCCGTACCCTTGAGTTGACAGAGCACCAACCTAGGTATGAAAGAACATGAAATAGTATGTTATGATTTTTGTTATTCTGTGAAAATTACTCTTGAATGACAAGTGCTTTTGAGCTTCTATGCCTCGAATACCTTGTTCATTTTTGTTATTTCTTCAAATATGTACAAGAAGAAGAATCAACCTAAGGGATCAGGTAGTTTTGTATGAGGGTGATTAAAAACATATAAACAAGCATAGCTGTCAACACTGCAGTCCTACAATTCAAGCTCTTAACATTTTTCAAATATTTCCCTTATATCAAACTATCTGGTAACATATGACTATGCTGTTTGGTCAAAGACCACCAACTCCAAAACATACAGGGAACTTACTGGACATAAGGCAATAATAAACCTGGGAATAAGGTAATGTTAAGTCCATTCTGACTGGTCAGTAATGCAAACAAACCCAAGAAGTGATATTTTTTTCTTGTAAACTGAACCGTTTTTCTGCATTTTCAGTATTTTCTTGAACATTTTGAACAGTATTTTCTTGTACATTTTGAACAGTGTTTTCTCATACATTATGACAATACTTGCTACAACTGATGTGTATTAAAAGAAGTTTCATGAAACGGTGCTTTCCTGCAATGCCAACCATGTAAACAGGGGGTCATGTCATTCACTCAATAATAAATCCAAGAATCACAATGCATAAGTTTTTCGTTCGTTATTTTAGCCAAACTAAGACAGTTCTTGAAGAAAATGTGAGTAAATATACACATTTCAATTTATGGAAGACCATAATGATACAATGGAAGTCTGTGGGAAAACAACTGATAATCTTTAACCGTTTAGGAAATTAACGACCAAACACAAACCTGACTGCCGCTAAGGCTTAAAACATGTAAATTTATCATCAGCCATTTGCCATCTATACCGGTTTGGTATACATGTATTCAATACAAAGTAAAGATATTGTATCCAATATCAGAAAATAAGCAAGTTAATGTTGTTTATCTTATGAAGATGAAGAAGTATGAGGACTATACCTCTTTAAGCACGAGTATATTCCTTTCTATATCATCCAGATTTGGTGGCGACAATGCCAGTGCAAGGATAGCCTTTGGTTCTCCAAGATCTAGAACTTTTACTTGTAATATCAGCTTGTCTAGTGGACATCTCTGAAAACAATTCACATTATCTTTATTTTGTCAGAATTTAATCATTCAATTCTGTTGGTATAAAATTTCTTGGTATTGCCCAAAATGGATAATGTAAAATCAGATATATATCTGCAAGTTCAACAAATTGTCTTAATTTCGCATTTTTTATTATTTCACAAAAACAGTTCCTGCAAAAACTCCAGGTTTAATTACATTTATTGGAAAAAATTACAGCTTACATAAATAAATCTTGCGTAACTGTTTTTAAATTTATTACACAAAAATTTGGTCACCTGAAAAAATCAAATTCCAGAGTATTTCATGGAGACATGAATTTTCTAATTTTAAATATACTATTGATGGGATTTTCATTTGCTTGGTAGAATATAACATGCGGATTTGCAAGACCACAAACTACTTGTCACAAATATAAAAGATTCAATATTATTTCTCAGAAATGTAAATCAAAACTGAGATAGACTGAGAAAACATATAAAATTTTTTTGCTGTCTTATAAAACAGATTTTTTATGTTGAATTTTCTGATTATTTTCATCATTTAATTAATCCAAACATAAGACATTTCACCATCTCGATATTTTATAGTAAACAATTCAAATATTTTATGAAGAAGTTTGTTACAGTATAAAATGAACCACGCATACTTGTATATAAGCCGCACCAACAGTGCGATTGCAACCAGCATGGATCCAGACCAGCCTGGGCATCCACGTAGTCTGGTCAGGATCCATACTGTTTGCTTTCAAAGCCAACTGCAATTAGACAAACCATTAGCGAACAGCATGGATCCTGACCAGACTGCGCGGACGCGCAGGCTGGTCTGGATCCATGTTGGTCGCAAACGCACTATGTTGGTTTTCTCATGGCTCGGCTCATATACATATAGCTGAAAACACTCCTTTCTAAATAGTTATGTGAATGTGTGTATAAGTATTTACCTGCATTTCTGGTGTACTGTAGTCTGGTAAACGGTTTTCATAGAAATGCCTTGTAACCAGTCGGTAGACACGGCCATTAGACACACGCCCAGCACGACCTGATAAACACAAAACTATCCATCAAATATCTCCGGATTTACTTATATATAAACATGAACTAACAATATACAAAGGATATTGTGTGTGTTTCAGTGCCAGATTGAAATCTTTCATTGAATGAACACCAGACACAAAATTTTCAAAAAAATTTAAATGTAAAATCTGGCTTTCAACAGTGAAACAATTTAATCTTACATGTAAAACAAACAGATTAAGTTATTTCATGTCTTTCAATGGTGTTAACAAAATTTTACCCATTTGTGAGAAATCTGCTTACATGCAAAACTTTCACAGAACTTCAATGTTAAAAAGAGGAGTATTTTGACGACATAAAAGCTAGTTATGTTACTCGCCTTGTGAGGTAATCTCCTGATGCCAAAGACATGTGCAGAGTATAAAAGCGTTCAGTCTGGTGGTTTCTGAGAAATCTGCTTACATGCAAACCTTTAACTCAAATTTCTAACTTACAAGGTGGCATAATATGGAAAAAAAAAATTAAAAGCCAGAGTTATGTAACTTGCCACATTAAGTCAGCTCATGATGCTGAAGTCATGTGTGAAGTTTGAAAGCAATTGGATGGAAAATTTTGTAGACAAATTCCAAACAATTATAAGTTTACTGTGAAACAATTTCATTGTGTGGACAAAAAAAAAATACAATGAAATCATCTGATATTGTGAACATAAAATTTAGCAGAAAAACACAAAAATGCCTTTTTCGTGGGGACAAGAATTTGCAGAGATCAAACTCAAGAAAGAAGTTCATTTCTTTCTTGGGATTAAGTTTCTTGGATTGACTCTACCAAAATTTTCACAAAAACTAGAATTAAAGTAATTTCACATTTTGCAGGCAAATTTTTTTTTTTTAAAGAATCCAAGTCTCACCTTTCCTTTGAGTACAGTTTGCCTTTGATGCCCAATGTATCTGAAGACTTGTATAGTTGGTGTCAAAATCACAGACGAGATTCTTTGTCAGACAGAAGTCTATCACTGAAACAATGATAATAAACTGTTCCATAAGTAAAATAAATCTCTCTTTACACATCCTCCTGGAAGGTATCAATCTCCCCAAGGTTATGAGAAAAGAGAAGCTATTTTCCTATTAAATGCCAAGTGACAAGCAAGAGAGCTCCTGGTAACATTTTTTTATGTCTTTAGACATCAGGGAGCAAACCCATGACTTCTGGCACTTGTTTCAGGCACTATACCTCTAGGCTACTAACTTCTAATCTCACTCAGACCCAGAACATCAATGAATTGTTGTGCATATATAATTCATAGTAGCTACCAGCAACCCATACAGGCAATTTTTCAAGAAGACTATTAGTCATTTCAGTTAGAGGTTACAGCAAAACATTCCAATTTCCAAGAAGCTCTGCTGGGGCGCTTATTGGTTGGGGGCTCATACTCAGCAGCCCTGGTTTTGTGGTCTTGTTCTCTGAAGTAAACCAATTGTTATCATTCAAATTAAGTATTCTGACAAGTGCATTAAACCACTGATTCTTTCCATGAAGATAAGAACAGGTTATCTATACAAACCATATTTGATATCAGGCACTGTAATGGAGCTTTCTGCAATATTTGTGGACAGTATCACCTTCCTGAACCCAGTACTCGGCTGACTGAATACCTGCGCTTGCTCTTCCATTGTAATAGTGGAATGAAGAGGAATCAGTCGCAACCTGTGAAATGTAACTTACACTAGAGATGAATTTTGCTTAAGTCTTTCTTTCAATTAAACATCACAGCAGAAATTCAGAACTTGTGTTAAGTAACTAGGACTTGCATACTTCAAATTCATGTTGTACTGAGATTAATACTTTACATCTGTTGCTGGAACATAAGTCACATCAATAAAATGCTGGTTAAATGACAGCTTTACAGATTTTGATGAAGGAGAAAGACCCAAAAAGACTTTCTGGACAATTACAGAGGTACAGGTAGGCATCTTGATAAAACCAGTTATGTTCAGTAAGCCGGCTGAAAAGTTTACGCCGGAGATTTTACCTTCTGTCTGTATTAATCACAGTTCCCAAAATACAGGGCTCCAAGTACAATGTATTACCACTCTATCATCAATTTTCAAACCTACCATCCTGCCATTCCTTAAATTAAGAAACAAAATTAATCTGCTACACTGCTACTCTGAATCAAACAAAGTTTGAACTTACTGATGTTTTGCACTGAGTTTAAAAAGAGCTTCTTCAAGGGAGGTAATCTCAGCTAAACCTGTAAATGAATAGAAGATAAAATTCAATTTCATCATTCTCTCAAGATAATATCTGATTCATTAAAACAAAAACTTGCCTACCAAAATTGACTACTGACTCTTTTAATTGATACAATCACTCTTTCTCTGTTGAACACAATCACTCTTTTAGTTGGATACAATCACTCTTTCTCTGTAGGACACAATCACTCTTTTAGTTGGATACAATCACTCTTTAAGTAGGACACAATCACTCTTTGAGTTGGATACAATCACTCATTTAGTTGGATACAATCACTCTTTCTCAGTTGGATACAATCACTCTTTCTTGTTGGATACAATCACTCTTTCTTAGTTGGATACAATCACTCTTTCTCTGTTGGACACAATCACTCTTTTAGTTGGATACAATCACTCTTTCTCTGTTGGACACAATCACTCTTTTAGTTGGACACAATCACTCTTTTAATTGGACACATTTACCCTTTCTCTGTTGGATACAATCACTCTTTTAGTTGGATACAATCACTCTTACTCAGTTGGATACAATCACTCTTTTTCAGTTGGATACAATGGTGTTTTACAAATCTTAAAAATTTCAACAGTATTTGTAGAAAGTCACACAAGAACCATTTCTGTAAATCTATTTTAAAATCTGGCTAGCAGTTTCACACAAGATTTTTTAAGTTTCCACTATATTCATATAGGGAAAAGTGTCCACTCCCTCTGGCGGCCAGGTTTTTTGACGAATCGGTATAATTTGAACAATCTTGGTAGATGGTCACACATGGACTATTTGCGTAAAATTACTGTAAAATCTGGCTAGCAGTTTCACACAAGACGTTTTTTTTAATTTCCACTATATACATATATGGAAAAGTGACCACGATCCCTGGCAGCCATGTTTTTTGACAAATCAGTATAATTTGAACAATCTTGGTAGAGGGTCAAACAAGGACCATTTATGTAAAATTATTTTAAAATCTGACTAGCAGTTTCCAAAAGACATTTTTTTAATTTCCACTATGTACATATAGGGAAAAGTGACCATGATCCCTGGCAGCCATGTTTTTTGACGAATCGGTACAATTTGAACAATCTTGGTAGAGGGTCAAACAAGGACCATTTGCGTAAAATTATTTTAAAATCTGACTAGCAGTTTCACACAAGACATTTCTTTAATTTCCACTATATACATATAGGGAAAAGTGACCATGATCCCTGGCGGCCATGTTTTTTGACAAATCAAAATAATTTGAACAATCTTGGTACAGGGTCAAACAAGGACCACTTGAGTAAAGAAGATTTTTTTTTAATTTCCACTAAATACATGTAAGGAAAAGTGACCATGCCCCCTCCCATGGTGGCCATGTTTTTTGACAAATCAGTATAATTTGAATTATCTTTGTAGAGGGTAACATAAGGATCATTTGTGTGAAATTATTTCAAAATCGGATCATCAGTTTAGGAGGAGATGTCGTTTGAAGCCCCTATGTGCAACCAAGTGGAACCATTTGAACAACTTTGGTAAAGGACTACCAAAGGAACATCCATGCCAAATTTCATCAAAATCCATTCTGTGGTTTTGGAGGAGATGTCTTTTAAACACAATTGTTGATGACGGACAGATGCACAACGGACGAAGCGTGATCACAATAGCACACCATGAGCATTGCTCAGGTGAGCTAACAAGTAAGAGGGCAGATTTATGGTTCTTGCATGCAAAACATGGTCATGTCATGCTAACTATTTGTGCCAAGTTTATTTTAAATCTGTCTGTGATTGTCAAAGTTATAGACCAGGCACAAAATATGAACAGATGGGTGTAAAGAAACTATGCCATGCTTTTGCAAATCAAAATACTGCAGCACAACTTGAATATTCACATACCTGGCAGAAACACAAGAACAGTTCCTCTGATTGGTGCAAATCCTGTGGCATCATTAAGCCTGCAAACAAGAGGAATACTGATCATTTATATCATCACAAATAATTTTCATGAAATTATTCATGACTACTGCAATAAAATCTTCAGTGAAAATCTGGCAAGCAGTAGCGAGAAGAAACTGTCTTTCTTCCTTTTAACCATTTTTGTGGACTGTCTTTAACAGACTAATACTGGTGCAGTTTAAAATGGAAAATTGCTTACACACAGTAGTGAAGCTTCAAAGAATTTGCATCAAGCGAATGGAAAAGTATAATTTTAAGCATGTAATATCTACTCCATAAATAACTTTTTGGAGTCACAATTCTTAAATGTCACATGTATTTTTACCAATGTTCATCACAATTCCGACAGCCAAAGGTTTAAAACTGCTGTCTTTAAACAAAGTTGTTTAAAAATTGTTATACAGTGTAACACAAAAAGCAAACAGGAGCTGTTTGTTAAGCATATATGCACCCCATGATGGTCTGTTGAAGGCAACATTTCATCTTTATCTAAATATTATAACATACCCTTGCTCCTTTTCCTCCAGTTTATCAAACTGCTGAATAAGTTCCACAGCCAGGTTACGAGCTTCATGAGTAATGTGTGGATCACTTTCCTCCAGTGGAGGTACCTGAAATAAATGTACAAAAACACATAAACAACATCCCCATCGAAGTTATGAGTTTTGTGTTATAAGTGTGAGGATACCATTCCTTTAGTGAAAGTAACAACAAGTACATAAACACATAAAAAAGTTCTGCAGAGAAAAAATTGTGTGCAAACAAGGCAATTTGGTGCTGTTAATACATTATTTTTTTTAAAATGCTTTCCCAGGGACGTATATGTATTTCTCCGCAGACTGACATCTGGTATCTGTGTCTTCCCTAATACCCTCTTTTTTAGCATGAAAGATGCAGTCTTAAGCATTAAATGTTTTGTGACAGTTACCAACGCCAAATGCACTGCACCCAACAATGTTCGTACTTGCTTCTTCCCTAGTTAAACACTTTCCTTCTAGAACTCAGTATCGTTTCAGTTTTTGTAGATAACCGTGAATAACTTTAGGACTCGGTCACAAACATTTCCGTGGGCTTCTGCAGACATTAATACCCAAAAAAAATGTGTATTATCCCTACATTCAACCAGGCTTAATGTAAATAAGATAAAATACATCATCAGGAATGGTAACAAGGTCTTTCTATCATTTGATCTAGAGACCTACTTTTCAATTCCAGATGACCTTGAGTATTGAAACAAGAGGGTCATGATGACCCTGGATCGCTCACCTGAGAAATATTAGCTACATGTTTCAAATGTCAAACTGATGATTTTTAGAAATTTTTTGGAAGATTTTCCGATGTACAATCAAGTAACCCCTGGGGCGGGGCCAATTTTAACCCATGGTCATGATTTCTACAAAGTTTTAAGAAGTCTACTAGGCAATGTTACATATCAAATATCTAAGATCTAGGCCTTCTGGTTTATTTTTAGCAAATTTATGAAGTTTTCCCTATGTGCAATCAAGTTACCCCTGGGGCTGAGTCAATTTGACCCGGCGGGGGGGGGGGGGGGGGTCAAGATTTGAATAAATTTTGTAGAAGTCTACTAGGCAATGCTACATGTCAAATATCTAAGCTCTAGGCCTTCTGGTTTATTTTTAGAAGATTTTTGAAGATTTTTCTATGTACAATCAAGTAACCCCATGGGGCGGGGTCAATTTGACCCTGGGGGTCATGATTTGAACAAATTTTGTAGAGGTCCACTAGGCAATGCTACAAGCGAAATATCTAAGCTCTAGGCCTTCTGATTTATTTTAAGAAAATTTTTGAAGAGTTTCCTATGTAAAATCAAGTGAACCCATGGGGCGGGGTCAATTTGACCCCAGGGGTCATGATTTGAACAAATTTTGTAGAGGTCTACTAGGCAATGCTACATGTCAAATATCTAAGCTCTAGGCCTTCTAGTTTATTTTTAGATTTTTCTATGTACAATCAAGTAACCCCATGGGGCGGGGTCAATTTGACCCTGGGGGTCATGATTTGAACAAATTTTGTAGAGGTCCATTAGGCAATGCTTCATGTCAAATATCTAAGCTCTAGGCCTTCTGGTTTATTTTTAGAAATTTTTTGAAGATTTTCTTATGTAAAATCAAGTGACCCCGGGGGTCATGATTTGAACAAATTTTGTAGAGGTCCACTAGGAAATGCTACATGTCAAATATCTAAGCTCTAGGCCTTCTGGTTTATTTTTAGAAATTTTTTGAAGATTTTTCTATGTAAAATCAAGTGACCCCTGGGATGGGGTCAATTTTGACCCCGGGGTCATGATTTGAACAAATTTAGTAGAGGTCCACTAGGCAATGCTACATGTCAAATATCTAAGCTCTAGGGCTTCTGGATTTTGAGAAGAAGATTTTTTAAGATTTTCCAATGTAAAATCAAGTGACCCCTGGGGCGGGGTCAATTTTGACCCTGGGGTCATGATTTGAACAAACTTGGTAGAGGTCCACTAGGCAATGCTTCATACCAAATATCTAAGCTCTAGGCTTCTGATTTTTGAGAAGAAGATTTTTAAAGCTTTTCCTTTCGGTTGCCATGGCAACCAGAGTTCAGTATGGAATTCAATTCTTTGAACAATTTTTAAAGAGAACCATCCGTGGAACATCCCTGTGAAGTTTCATCAAAATTGGCCTGGTGGTTTAGGAGGAGATGTTGTTTAAAGGAAAGTGTGGACGGACACCGGACAGACGGACGCTGGACGGTGAGCGATCACAATAGCTCACCCCGAGCACTTTGTGCTCAGGTGAGCTAAAAAGAATAATTTATAAGACATGAGAAGAGACACTGGACAATCACAATTAAAATAGTTATGATTTTTTTTTTTTTTTTTTTTTTTACATTCTACTCAAACAATAGACGATGCACTGTGATCTGTAATGTAAGAATTGCTGGTGGGTCAATCAACAGGTCTTCAATCTAGTGTTTATTCTTAAATACTGGAGGAGACACTGGTTAATGAGATGTAAAATACTACTGGTATGTGACACTTTTGTTCGATACTGTATCTATACAATTTTATCATAATTGAACAATGATCAAAATGCAAATTGTTTTAAATGAAAGATAACTGCTATCTTGCTCTTGCAGATTAGATATCTGACAAAACACTGAATTTTGAACCTGGTGTACAAATGAAAGTGTACAGTACTTACATCTGAATTACTTCCTTAAAATGAATTTATGAAGATGGACAGGAAATAAATTTTCAAAGCTAGCATTGTGGTGAATACAATTTCTATTTTAAAATTTTATATTTATACTGAAGGGATGTGTTCAATTTTTCAATTTTTCCTATAGTGTCTTTTGCGGGAATAGTTTTGATTATGCAACTTTACAGAAAACTACTGAAACATTTTAAGGTATCTGCTGTTTTTGGTTTTAATTTTCTACTGGTTAAGACTAGTTAACATTTCAGTACTGCAAAAGATTGATGTCATAATGTTTACCTAGGAAAAGCTTAATTAATAATTCAATGAGATTTATGTAAGTTTAAATGAGAGTGTTTAATTCTTGATTCAAATTCTTCCATATTTAAATGTAGTTGAATGATAATCTCACTGTTTGAAAACTCAGAAAATAATCCATCATTTTCTTGCAATTAAATACATGTACTGAAAAACAATACAGAAAGCTAAAAATGCAATAAAATTTTGCTTGAATACATTGTATCACCTCTGAAGTTGTGATTGCTTCCTTTTTATTCCTAACAAATTCAAAATGTATATGAGCCGTGCCATGTGAAAACCAACACAGTGGCTTTGCGCAGTCTGGTCAGGATCCATGCTGTTCGCTAACAGTTTCTCTAATTGCAACAGGCTTTGAAAGCGAACATCATGCGCATGCGCAGGCTGGTTTGGATCCATGCTGGTCGCAAAGCCACTATGTTGGTTTTCTTGTGGCACGGCTCATATTATGAATCTATTGAACATTTATTTAGATCTGTTGACAACTGTACAAAATCTACTCCAAATAATAGGGCTCTATCAAGAGAGTAACAAATCAAAAATGGACATGAACAACACTGACGGAGGCTTAAACATAAGTCTTTCAAACAGAATTATCTGCTCTTTTATGTAAATAAAGCATGTTATTATCTGTCTACTGATATACTGAGAAGTATAAATAATGATTTTTTTTCCATAGATTTATTCCAAACCTCATGCCTACGTTAGGGACTTGACCAAGTCATGAGCTCTATCTAAACTTAATAATAAATAATGTGCAAATAATACAATCAAATTAAAAACTGGGGTAAAATAAAGTAGTCTGTGACAAGTGTGTAGCATCTCAAGTTGGTAATTCATTTAGAATGGTATGTATCATAGACTTGTTTTTATTTGGTTTAACATCACATCCACACAACTATATCCTGTTTTCTCATATTCTCGGGGGCCTAAGGGGTTGTTTTTATTCCCAGTAACAGATTAACCACTCCATAAACAGCATTTGGGTGTTATTTTGTAGAAAATTCACTTGTCTTTCAGATGGAGTCATAAAATATTACTGAAATTAACTCATTTAATCATTTTGTTACTGTATTTGATACCACCCTCACCTGCAGAAATGGACCAAGAGTTTCTCGTATTCCCGTGGATTTAGATTTGAATTTTCATCACAAATAAGTTGTGGAATTTAAAACATCAAAATTACCATTGTGTTATAAAAAGAAATATTCTGTAGTAAATACATCAAGAAATAGTACAATTAATTGCATAATCAATAATTTATGGCAAATTTGCTAACACCAACAGAAAAAAATAAGGATTTTTTTGAAAATTGAGTAAAATGCTGATATTTTTGTCAATATGCATTCAAATCACTTGAAATTTTCAGTGTGTTAGTTTTGTACCATTTCTGTCTAGAAAGTAACAAACATTAAATTATTTGACAACTTGAAGACAAAAAACGAGAATATGAGAAACCCTGAGAATACGAGAAACAGGGATACATCATATGGCTACTTTCCAGCTTTGGCAGTGGGCAGTGGACAAAAACTTGAGGATTATTTCACCATAGGTGGGTACCTGGGTAGAACCACCGACCTTCCGTAAGCCTGCTGGATAGCTTCCTCACATAAACAAGAGGGCCAAGATGGCCCTAGGTCGCTCACCTAAGAAACAAACCATAACAGTGTAAAACATGTTTGACCTAGTGATTTCATGGAAACAAATATTCTGACCAATTTTCATTAAGATTGGACCAAAAAATTGGTCTCTTGCGATAAAACAAGCATTTTCTTAGATATGACCTAGTTTTTGACCCTAGATGACCCATGTTCAAACTCGATCTAGATTTTATCAAGGCAATCATTCTGACCAAAATTCATGAAGATCAATTGAAAAATACAGCCTCTATCACATACACAAGTTTTTTCTTTGATTTGACCAAGTGACCTCGATTTTGACCTCAGATGACCCATATTCAAATTCGACCTAGATTTCATTAAGGCAATCATCCTGACCAAATTTCATAAAAACCAATTGAAAAAAACAGTCTCTATCGCATACACAAGATTTTTCTTTAATTTGACCTAGTGACCTAGTTTTTGACCTCAGATAACCCATATTCAAACTCGACCTAGATTTCATCAAGGCAATCACTCTGACCAAATTTCATGCAGATCAATTGAAAACTACATCCTTTATCACATACACAATGTTTTTCTTCGATTTGACCTAGTGACCTAGTTTTTGATCCCAGATGACCCATTTTCAAACTTGGCCTAGATTTTATCAAGGTAATCATTCTGGCTAAATTTCATGAAGATCAGTTGAAAAATACAGCCTCTATCGCATACACAAGGTTTTTCCTTGATTTGACCTAGTGACCTAGTTTTTGACCCCAGATGACCCATTTTCGAACTCGGCCTAGATTTCATCAAGGTAATCATTCTGACCAATATTCATGAAGATCAATTGAAAAATACCGCCTCTATCACATACACAAGGTTTTTCTTTGATTTGACCTAGTGACCTAGTTTTTGACCCGAGATGACCCATTTTCGAACTCGGCCTAGATTTCATCAAGGCAATCATTCTGACCAATATTCATGAAGATCAATTGAAAAATACAGCCTCTATCGCATACACAAGGTTTTTCTTTGATTTGACCTAGTGACCTAGTTTTTGACCCGAGATGACCCATTTTCGAACTCGTCCTAGATTTCTTCAAGGTAATCATTCTGACCAATATTCATGAAGAATAATTAAAAAATACAGCCTCTATCGCATACACAAGGTTTTTCTTTGATTTGACCTTGTGACCTAGTTTTTGACCCTAGATGACCCATTTTCAAACTCGTCCTAGATTTCATCAAGGCAATCATTCTGACCAGATTTCATGCAGATCAATTGAAAAATACAGCCTCTATCGCATACACAAGGATTTTCTTTGATTTGATCTAGTGACCTAGTTTTTGACCCCAGAGGACCCACTTTCGAACTCGGCCTAGATTTCATCAAGGCAATCATTCTGTCCAATATTCATGAAGATCAATTGAAAAATACAGCCTCTATCGCATACACAAGGTTTTTCTTTGATTTGACCTAGTGACCTAGTTTTTGACCCGAGATGACCCATTTTCGAACTCGGCCTAGATTTCATCAAGGTTATCATTCTGACCAATATTCATGAAGATTAATTGAAAAATACAGCCTCTATCGCATACACAAGGTTTTTCTTTGATTTGACCTAGTGACCTAGTTTTTGACCCGAGATGACCCATTTTCGAACTCGGCCTAGATTTCATCAAGGTTATCATTCTGACCAATATTCATGGAGATTAATTGAAACAAGAGGACCATGATGGTCCTGAATCGCTCACCTCTTCCCACATGACCCAGATCTGAGTATGACGTTGTTTTTTCTATTATTTGACGTAGTGACCTAGTTTTTGAGCTCATGTGACCCAGTTTTGAACTTGACCTAGATTGTATCAAGATAAAAATTCTGACCAATTTTCATGAAGATCCATTGAAAAATATGGTCTCTAGAGAAGTCACAAGGTTTTTTTATGATTTGACCTATTGACCTAGTTTTCGAAGGTACGTGACCCTGTTTTGAATTTTAACTAGATATCATCAAGGTGAACATTCTCACTAATTTTCATGAAAATCTCATCAAAAATATGGCCTCTAAAGAGGTCACAAGGTTTTTCTATTTTTATACCTACTGGCCTAGTTTTTGACCGCACGTGACCCAGTTTCGAAACTGACCTAGATATCATCAAGGTGAACATTCAGATCAATTTTTATGAAGATCCATTGAAAAACATGGCCTCTAGAGAGGTCAAAAGATTTTAATAATTTTAGACCTACTGACCTAGTTTTTGACCGCAGTTGACCCAGTTTCAAACTTGACCTAGATATCATCAAGATGAACATTCAGACCAATTTTCATACAGATCCTATGAAAAGTATGGCCTCTAGAGAGGTCACAAGGTTTTTTTATTATTTGACCTACTGACCTAGTTTTTTAAGGCACGTGACCCAGTTTCAAACTTGACCTGGACATCATCCAGGTGAACATTCTGACCAATTTTTATGGAGATCCATTCACAAGTATGGCCTCTAGAGAGGTCACAAGGTTTTTCTATTTTTAGACCTACTGACCTAGTTTTTTAAGGCACGTGACCCAGTTTCAAACTTGACCTGGAAATCATCAAGATGAACATTCAGACCAACTTTCATACAGATCCCATGAAAAATATGGCCTTTAGAGAGGTCACAAGGTTTTTCTATTATTTGACCTACTGACCTAGTTTTTGACAGCACGTGATCCACTTTCAAACTTGACCTAGATATCATCAAGATGAACATTCAGACCAACTTTCATACAGATCCCATGAAAAATATGGCCTCTAGAGAGGTCACAAGGTTTTTCTATTATTTGAACTATTGACCTAGTTTTTGATGGCATGTGACCCACTTTCGAACTTGACCTAGATATCATCAGGGTGAACATTCTGACCAATTTTCATGAAGATCTCTTGAAATATATGGCCTCTAGAGAGGTTGCAAGGTTTTTCTATTTTTAGACCTACTGACCTAGTTTTTGACCGCAAGTGACCCAGTTTCGGACTTGACCTAGATATCATAAAGATGAACATTCAGACCAACTTTCATACAGATCCCATGAAAAATATGGCCTCTAGAGAGGTCACAAGGTTTTTCTATTATTTGAACTATTGACCTAGTTTTTGATGGCATGTGACCCACTTTCGAACTTGACCTAGATATCATCAGGGTGAACATTCTGACCAATTTTCATGAAGATCTCTTGAAATATATGGCCTCTAGAGAGGTTGCAAGGTTTTTCTATTTTTAGACCTACTGACCTAGTTTTTGACCGCAAGTGACCCAGTTTTGGACTTGACCTAGATATCATAAAGATGAACATTCAGACCAACTTTCATACAGATCCCATGAAAAATATGGCCTTTAGAGAGGTCACAAGGTTTTTCTATTATTTGACCTACTTACCTAGTTTTTGATGGCACGTGACCCAGTTTCGAACTTGACCTAGATATCATCAAGGTGAACATTCTGACCAATTTTCATGAAGATCTTATGAAATATATGGCCTCTAGAGAGGTCACAAGGTTTTTCTATTTTTAGACCTACTGACCTAGTTTTTGATGGCACATGACCCAGTTTCGAACTTGACCTAGATATCATCAAGATGAACATTCTGACCAATTTTCATGAAGATCTTGTGAAATATATGGCCTCTAGAGAGGTCACAAGGTTTTTCTATTTTTAGACCTACTGACCTAGTTTCTGAAGGCACGTGACCCAGTTTCAAACTTGACCTAGATATCATCAATATGAACATTCTGACCAACTTTCATAAAGATCCCATGAAAAATGTGACCTCTAGAGTGGTCACAAGCAAAAGTTTACGGACGGACACACCCACGCACGCACGGAAGACGGACGACAGACACCGCGCGATCACAAAAGCTCACCTGGTCACTTTGTGACAGGTGAGCTAAAAAAACAGCCTCTATCGCATACACAAGCTAAATGTTGACAGACAGACGACAGATGACAGACGACAGACGCCGGACATCGAGCGATCAGAAAAACTCACCTGAGCATTGCTCAGGTGAGCTAAAAATTGAACCCCACAAGTGAGGCTCCAACTTACATTAGTAAGTGTCAATCTTAACCACTGGGCATGTAAGTATATCTCATAGTTGAGAAAAATAAATATCCTTTACAGCAGATGAATCCACAGCAAATGAAATTGTCAGATGAAGTAATGTCAATAGATCAGAGACTAGACTTCCTGGAGACACAACTTCAAACACTGATTAAAGGTCAAGAATTTATTATCAGAACACTGAACAGGACCAATGGGAAAGATGGACACCATACAAAACAGCCACCGCCTCAAAAATCTAAACAAAAAAGAAGTAAGTACAATATAACTATACAGACATATAATATCCCCTCAGCACAGAAAGTGCTTCTTTATATCAATGCAGTTTTCTACTTACTGCATAAAGATGAAGCATTATATGAGTTTTATTTTAGATCCCTAGCAGATTTTGGATATGACACACAACATCTGGCAAGAAATAAGTATTTGATCTGCTCTGAACCTGTGTTAAACAATGGAATTCTTTTTAAGACCAGTTCAAACTCAAAACCATTACAAGCATCCTCCTTTAGGCACTGGGAAAAAATCAGAAACTTCCTTTTAAATTCTATTTCATTATTAATTTTTTTTATTATTATTATTTTTATTAAACTTGGTTTTTTCCAAACAAAGGACTTCTTGATTATACCTATATACAGAGTAATACTATAAGCATTGGTGTCTCAAGCTCACAAGGTCTCCAGCCATTTTCCTTCTTTTTGTTTTAAGCTTGCATCACTTGAATCCCTTCATAATTTCAGCATTTTGTAAAATTCCCTTTCAACATGAGTGATGAGTGTTTTACTTAATGCCATTCTGTCAATCTTAGTTTCTTCAATAATTATCTGATTTGTGGCTCTTGCTCTTAATTCATTAAAATGCCATGACAAGATACATGTTATAACTTCAGGTACGCAATCTTCCAAATTTGATGCATCTCAACTGTTGCACTTGCCAGAGGCACTGCAGAGAAACATTGTAAGATTTACAGAGGATCTTTCATTTAACCAAACTGACATTCCTGATCAATTAATCTCAACAGGATGTCTCAGTGAAGACGAATGTACAATGATTGCTTCAAGATCAAGCTCCAAAGACCAAACCAGACTCCTTTTACGCAAGATCAAAGCTCGTGACCCTCAGATGATAGAGAAATTCCTTGACATTGTCGGACAAGATCATCCCCATCTTCAGAAAGAAGTCAATAACACTTTAGAAGAGATTGTTAAAGAACATAAACACAAACCTGTGTGCATAATTTGCATTATGCAATTGACTGTAGATCTAAGGGACATTGGCGACTACCTTTGGCAAAATAAGATAATATCGGACGATACATACGATGATATTTACGAGAATGAAAATTTTCAAAGAACCAGACCTTTCATTTGGAGCAACATTATTAACTGCATTAACAATTATGATACTCATAACAATGCTATTGAGATCTTAATGAACGCCCTGGAATCAAATTACGGCCACATTTCAGAAAATCTCAGAGACCTAGAGAGACCCTTATGTTGTTCCTGCTGCAAGAGACGTAGAGTAAGACGGAAACGACAGATATCAGATTATGAGAGTCTGATTGATGAAAGCACCACATCAGAAAGAACACAATCCCTGCAAAGCTCACAAAGTTTGTACAGCGGGTCTTTACCAAAATTTTCATTAGACAATATTGATGAAAATTCTGCAGGACAGCTTTTCGCATTATATGAGTATCGAAGGCAAATTTCCAGTCATTTTGAACCACAAGATGACACTGAAAATGTTGATAATGAGGCAAATCAAGATCAAAGTCTCCAATTCAATGCCTCTCCTGAAGAGCTGCCAAGTTTAGCTGGTATAGATCAAGGTAACAAGAGACCGCAGCTGATGCATAGTATAAGCACAAGTAGTGATGCAACTGTATGTGACACACCTTTAACTGGTCCTGATATAGCAGACAATCCGGCAGGTGAGACTGACAATAAACTTTCATCTGATCTAGATGAAAATGCTGACATTCAAGATATCCAGTTGTATGATAATCAGTTTGATTCATCTGATCTAGATGAAACTGCAGATACTAAAGATACCCAGTTTTATGAGAATCAGTTCTATGGTCTTCCTCAGGACTTACAAGATACTAAATCGGACACAGTCTCAGAAATGGAAGTTCATGATGTAACAAACAAACTTCTCCAAAGTTGTGTTAAAGAATCAGCAACAGAAACTGATCCAGCATTTCAACATAAAAATGTCAGAATTGAAAGAGACAAACATGAAAGTTTTAGTGATACTAATGATTATGTGAAAGATTTGTCTGCAAAAATGGAAAACCCTAAGGCATAGAGAAGCATTTTCTGAATGACACTGATTTCCTGGACTCAGCACCAGGATGGACCTGTTTTCCACAAGTAACTGCCAACTTCCAAGCATTAATACTAGAAGAAGTGCCTCTCCGTGTACAACTGATGCCACTTAGCTGACCCCTAGGTAAAACCACCGGCCTTCATTAAGACAAATGGCTTCCTCACATTAAGGGACTCTACATCACTTACAGGGTATGGAATCCACAGCAATGAGGGGAAAGTGATTCCAAGTATGCAACCAAAACTACTCAGCCAGTGGCCTCATACTGTATAAAGTGATTAAACCACTTTCATACATATCACGCAAGATGACTACCATCAAAGAAATAAAAGCCTTTATTCATACCAGCTTCCTTTAAAAAAAAACAAAAAAACTAGAGCTATCACTAAAGGTGATGAATGTACCCCCCGCATGCACTGACACAGTACATTGCAATTTGACGCACATAAGATTGCATAATTAAGTGGACTGTATGTATATAGACTGTATGTATACAGTATAGTAACAAAAAACAAAGTCCCATAACTATGCAGAATATTTATCTAAAAGAATGTAATATGCCCATGCACAACTAGGGTTGGTACTGATCACTTGTGTGAAGTTTCATTAAATTGTGTTTAAGGGTTTGGTAGATTAGGCACGCACAAGATTGCATATGCAGACTGTATGTACATAGTATGTTAACAAGAAACAAAGTCCCATAGCTCTGCAATTTTTGTCGCTGAAAGAACCTAACATGACCCATGCACAACTACTGTTGTTACTGATCACTTGTGTGAAGTTTCATTAAATTGTGTCAAGGGGATGAGGAGAGATGGTGCGCACAAGATTGTGTCTATGTATATAGTATAGTAACAAAAAAACGAAGTCCCATAACTCTGCAAAATTTTTTTCTGAAAGAACCTAACATGCCCCATGCACAACTACTGTTGTTACTGATCACTTTTGTGAAGTTTCATTAAATTGTGTCAAGGGGATGAGGAGAGATGGTGCGCACAAGATTGTGTCTATGTATATAGTATAGTAACAAAAAAACAAAGTCCCATAACTCTGCAAATTTTTTTTCTAAAAGAACCTAACATGACCCATGCACAACTACTGTTGGTACTGATCACTTGTGTGAAGTTTCATTAAATTGTGTCAAGGCAATGAGGAGAGATGGTGCGCACAAGATTGTGTCTATGTATATAGTATAGTAACAAAAAAACAAAGTCCCATAACTCTGCAAATTTTTTTTCTAAAAGAACCTAACATGCCCCATGCACAACTACTGTTGGTACTGATCACTTGTGTGAAGTTTCATTAAATTCTGTCAAGGGGATAAGGAGAGATGGTGCGCACAAGATTGCGTCTACGGACAGACGGACAGACAGACAGACAACCTGAAACCAGTATACCCCCCCTTACAACTTTGTTGTCGGGGGGTACAAAAATTAAAAATATGATCTCGATGAGTCAGTGCAACATGGTCGTAACTTGATTTTTTTACCAAATACACTTTTTTACATAATTTGCCTTATTTAACATAAAAACATCACTTGTTAAAATATCTAAATCACATTCTTAAAATTAAAGTGAAAAAAGTAAAATTGTCAAAAGGTTGTATCTCAGGAAGACACTTTCAGTCAGTGCAACATGGTCGTATCTCAACGTATGTCTTTGTTGCACAGAGTTAGTATGCTATTTCACTTTAAAATTTCTGTGAAACATGGTTGTAACTCACAAAATGTAACATATTACAAAAGTTAAATGATAAATAAGGATGATTTTTGTTTTTAAACAACTTAGAAAATGGTATTTATATTACAAAATTAATATTGTTACCAAATTTCATATTTTATCAATGCAAAGTGGTGTTAAGAATTTATTGACCAACATGTTTAGGATTTTACCAAAACACTTAATACTTTGTTAAAAAATACTCTGTTAACTATTTCTCAGCAAAACTTCTTCCAAATTCAATATTTTTTAGCATTCATAATGTCCTGACTTAATTTTAAGAGGAAAAAAAGGCACCTTTTTATACTTGTAATTATTAAATAAACTTTCCTTTATGCAAGTTTCATGTAAAACTGTGAAAGGATAACAATGAAATAACATTTTTTCTTTTTGTATGCATATTTCCATGAATTGTGCAAAATACAAAATGGTATTATTAAAGGTGGAAATTGTGCTATAAGTGAAGCATGACTTCTACTTGTAAAGCTCGTATTCTGATAATTTTTATTTGGATATACAGAAGATTTTGTTGGGTATATCGAATATTTGTATAAGTCGTTAAACCACTAAAACATAAATAAATTGACCAGCATTTACATTCAAATCTAATGAATGATTTACTTGATTTTTATGTTGCGAAACACCAACATAAAGGCCTGGCTGATCAAGGGCCATGGCCAAGAGAGCCCGTGCTCCCCATATACACCCCAGTGACTTAAACTCATCCAAGCTGCATGCAAACAAAATAATATTTTCTCAATATATAGACCCAAAACTGCACCAGAGGCCACCATTTCATGCCTGCATTTCAAAATTTCCAGGAGGGGCGATGCTCCCAAGCCCGTAACAGGAGGGAAGTATCCCCTCCTATACCTCAACTTATAGACGAAAAATGCACTAGAGGCCATTATTATGTCTCCCACACCACTGTGTGGTCGGAGACATATTGATTTACTCCTGTCTGTCCATCCGTCCGTCTATCACAAATCTTGTCCACACTCTTTAAGTCGAACAGTTCTCATCCGATTTTCACAAAACTTGAAAAAAATGTGTTTGCCAATAAGTCCTCAGCCAGGTTTGATAACTTGCCAAATCATCCCAGGCACTTTGGAAGTATAGCCCTTGAAACATTGGTTTTTGATAATCAAAGCACTGGAAGTCTAATTAGGTTGTATCAAATCTCTGAAAGTCTGATTGGGTTGTTTTTGATAATCAAAGCACTGGAAGTCTGACTGGGAAATAAGAATACATAGGGTGTAGGGTTTACGCTTGAACATTTCTTGTCCAATCTTATACTACTATTCAGATGATTTGGCAGTTGTGGGAAACGTGCGCTTTTCTCAAAAGCAGCTCTAGTTTCATACCTAAATTTCAAAAACTTCCAGAGAAGACCCTTTCCCCCTCCCCAAATAGGAAGGAGGTATTATACCAAACAGGAAGGAGTTATCCCCTCCTGTACTTCAAAAATTTAGACCCAGAAATGCACAAGAGGCAACCATTTCATACCTAAATTACAGAAATTTCCAGGGGAGAGCCCCTCCCCTTGGCTAACCTCTTGTACCTCAAAATTCAGACCCAAAAATGCACAAGAAGCAAGTATTTCATAACTATATTTCAAATATTTCTAGGGGAAACCCTCTGAACCCCTTCTCTAACCTTTAATTTAAACCCAATTGCACCTGAGGCCACCATCTCATACCTATATTAAAAAGAAAATCCAAGGAGAGATCCACCTGACCCCCCTTAACAGGAGGGAGGTGTCCCATCATGTACCTCAAAGTTGTGACCCAAAAAGGCACTAGAGGCTTCCATTTTATACCTATATTCCAGAGGGAGACTCCCCTGACCAACCTAACAGGAGGGGGGACCCTCTCAATACCTGAAAATTTAGACAAAAAATATGCATCAGAGGCTGCCATTTCATACATAATATTAACAAAATATTCCAGGAACAGACCATACTGACATTCAAATTTTACATCAGGGGTATGGCATCATTTTGATGTTAGTTCCATGTGACTGTGTTGTTGTGTTTATCATGTTCTTTAATTATAACGTTTTCAGTTTAACTCAAGCTAAAGAGCAAATTTATACCACTGATAATTGTTTAAGTGTAGATTTTTATGTAATAAAAAGACTTTTAGACTTGTATCAAGAAGCATGCACATGTTCTTTTGCAGAATAGTATTGTGCTCCTGTTGCATGCATTATTTATGCTGCAGAACCGATGCATATTTCTTGATGAAAATCTAATAACTAAACACAGACATATTCAAATACCTTGGACCTTAAAGTTTCATAATGCCTATATTCTATAAAATATGCAAATATCTTGTACTTTAAAGACACTCAGTGTCTACATACTGTAAAATATTCAAGTACCTTGGACCAGTCAAGCACTTATTGTCCATTTACTCTAAAATACTGAAATAACTTTGACCATAAAAGCTTTCAGAGCCTATATTCAGTAAAATATGCAAATATTTTGGACCAGTCAAGCTTCTATTGTCCATTTACTGTAAAATAATGAAATACGTTTGACCATAAAGGCTCCCAGTGCCTATATTCAGTAAAATATTCAAGTACCTTTGACCAGTCAAGCTCTTATAATGTCCATTTACTGTAAAATACTGAAAAAACATTGAATACTAAAACTCTCAGTGCCTACATTCAGTAAAATATGCAAATATCTTGGACCAAGTCAAGCTCTTATTGTCATTTTACTGTAAAATACTTTTAGATAATTTAAAATGTGTTTTTGTAATAGTACATTTTTATTTCTACATATTATATGATTTTTTTGACATTTTTGCGAGTAAAACAAGTCAATGAAAGTACAGAAAAAGATAAATGGATATGCTTAAAAATATTGAATTAATAGTCTTTTGAATAAACATCTCTGTTATGAATTATCTCCAATAAATTGTGTGTTATCATTTAGTTACGACCTTGTTGCACTAAGTTTTTGACAAAATTTCCACACATTTCAGCGCAACATGGTCGTAACTGGAAAACTTTCAAATAACTCCTCAGTGAACATTTTTTTGACATTTTTTCTCATAGTATTGTAGTTATTATTGTTATTTGATACAAATAATACAGATTGTATTGTTTTTCATTACATCAATTGAATACAAAAATATTTTTTGCTTCTCCTGTAAAGTTTTCAAAAAATGAGTTACGACCATGTTGCGCTGACCCATCGATCTGTTGAAGACCATCCATTAAGAAAACAAATATAATACAGGCATCTTAAAAATATGTAATGATAATGTTTGATTTTTATCATTTCTTTTTATTGGGTTTAATGACGCACTAACACAATTAAGGTCATATGACGACTTTCCAGCTTTGAAGGAGAAAGACCCCAGGTGCCCCTACATGCATTATTTCATCCAGGGTGGGGATGTGGGTAGAACCAACAACCTTCCATAAGCTAGCTTGACGGCTTTCTCACATGAAGATATCAACACCCGGGTGAGGCTCAAACCCACATTGGTGAGGGGCAAGTGACTGAAAGTCAGTGACCTTAACTACTTGGCCTCCAGGATTTATAACAGTACATAGTACATAATTATATGAAAAACTTGGATACGACATTTATTCTTTCCATGATCATGTATTGTACTACTTATCAATATTCTGTATAATGCAAGCATTCCCAGTTTTCTATTTGTGTTTGCTTGTTTATTTGCTTTTCTGAAATTCTATAACCAGAAATTATTCATAGTCATTACTTTTCTTTAACTGCATCAAATAACCCATAAACAAAGAAAAAACTATATATAAAGAACAGATAATGTATGAGACTTAACTTATAATTTCATATTGTGTACTTTGTATTGTTCATTGCTGAAAGATTTTTAATTATTAAAGGTGCATTCATTATTATTCAAAGTAATATTCATGGATTTCAGACCTGTCAATCAACGAAATAAAATCAGGATGAACAAATTAGATGCCAACTTATTTCTATCTTTAGAATTTAAAATCAAGGAATTACACATCACCATGAAAAAACTGTTTTGGATGAAATCATAAAAATTTATGCCAATGAAAATAAATCATTTGAATGCATCTCTTTTTATTTTATTTCTGGATTCAAATCATGCATGAACTATAAGAAGTTCTCTAAAAAAGAGATGACAACTTAACCACACCAACTGGGAGGTGAACACAGTGATACCTATACAGAGAAAAGACATACCGGCCCAAGCTGGATAAGGTCCTCAGCATAGTATTCATTAACGTTAAAAGGTTTTCCTTCAACGTCCACTACGGGAGCTTGTTCCAGACGATCTCTGACCGGCATGGCGAAATACTGTGCGAACATCTCCGAGTCAAATGTTGCTGACATAAGAACCACCTTTGTGTGACGGGAATTTGTACGCAGCAGTTTACGTACAACAAGAAGGGAAAAGTCTGTGTCCTGATCACGTTCATGTACCTGTAAAAATTGTTTTGTGTAAAGTTTGCATCAATTATTTAAAAGTTAGTAACTAACTCATAGGACTATGTTATACTAGATCTATACATAGAGCTACGAATTCGACTACCACAAAAAGGGACTCCGTCAAACGGCAGTATGTCAATACCTGTTATCAGCTGTTTAGACATAATAAAAGGGCCATTATGAAACCAGTTGTGCCATTATGGCTAGGAGGCACAACCAAGTCGTATATTGACCTTTTTATTATATACCTTCGCTTCATATTCATCTTGGTATTTTCATTATACATAATTTTTCTATAAACATATAGGGCCTAAGCATCATTTGTATTGATTTTTTCATCAACAGTGCCATCAATATCTGTCAATCGATCTGAACATGATTAAGCACCCTTTCCACCGGCCATAATGACATTGCTACATGATGTCAACGGCAGAACGCGCTGACATTCTTATTACCTGGGGCCATTATGATTATGGCGCATGAGGTACACTGCACCATTATGGATTCGTCAATAGAGGCCGTATGACCGTTTATAACGGCTTTTTTGTTACTGTTTATAGTAACGTATATAATAATTTTAATTACTGGCTGACTGGATGAAGATATAAATGTGCTTTAAAATACAATCAATGGAAAAGGTAAACCATTCCTAACTAATCAAGCTAAAGATCCACTGAAAATCTACGGTATTCTTATCACAAACCTCGTCCAAGATGACATGGGTGTATTTGTGCATATTTTTCTCATTGATCAGTTTATTTAGAAGAATCCCTGTGGTACAATACAGAATTCTAGTGTCATCCCCTGCCTCTCTATCTAATCCAACCTGTAAGCAATAAAAAGGCAAATTATTAAAAACAGAAAGAAAGTAAATCTTTTAATGTAGGATAAATATTCTGCCCTTAAATTTGTGAAAATACAATGAAGACCTGACAGATGACAGTATGATAGGAATACCTTTTATTGGTTGAAAAAACTGGTGCATTCATGGTGTCCATGTAAATAAGTCCCCCTGTGAATATAATGATTTCACAGTACTATGTATTTTGAATGGAAATCATTAAGCTCTGGCCCAGTTTTCAAGATATCCACACACAGTGCCTAGTTGCCAACCCCTCTCCTGACAGACCCTTCTAGCAATACTGACCTGATATCCACACACGGTGCCTAGTTGCCAACCCCTCTCCTGACAGACCCTTCTAGCAATACTGATAGCTGCAATCCTTCTGGGCTGGGTCACGATGATATTACAGTACTGGTTCTGTCTAGCGTAGTAGTCAAGTATATACTGAGCAACTTGAGTAGTCTTTCCAGACCCTGTGGCTCCCTGGATCACGGTCACCTGGTTACTCTCTATGGTGTTTACAACCTGAAAATATGTATTTATTGATTTTTCTGGTCCTGTTTGGCATTTCAAGTCAAACCGACACAGTTCAGATTGTATTGCAACTTCAGATCTTTAAATAGTTGTCCCAAGTGCTGCTTGAACCAACAGAGATTAGAGGCAAGTATTTGAAAGTCAGCAACTTAAACCACTCAACCACAAACGTCCCATTTAATTTCTGTTAATATCGGGTTAATATTGGGTTTTCTGGGTTTTTGGGATCTGAGATGAGCTCTACTGACCCTGCTCCTAGGCAGGATTAACTGGTTCCTAGGTTTTAACCAAGATCCTTCAATTCCTATAGGTTTTAAAATTGATCTATAGGGTCTGGTAGTTAACTACTTTGAATACCTTTCTCACTGAACAGCTGAACTCTACTGACCCTGCCCCTAGGCAGCGTAATCTTGTTTCCAGGTTTTAACCAAGGACTTTCAATTCCTGTGAGTTTCAGAATGGAGCTCTAGGGTCGGGTAGTTAACTATTTTGAGTACCTTTCTCACTGAATAGCTGAACTTGAATGCCCCTGCCCCTTGGCAGGGCCAACTGGTTCCAAAGTTTTAACAATCATGCAGAATGAGCAGGGCAAAAGCAGTTTTCCTAACTCCCAATCCAAGACAGTACTGTGATTAGTAAGTTATTTTCAAGGTGGGAGTAATTATATTAGCATGACATCCTACCTTATCCCAGAAGTCCCATCTGAAAAACCTCACTGCTTACCTGTTCTTTAAATCTCGATATTGGCAGTCTGTCATCATAACGATGATGAAAGTTGTAAACTCCGTAAATCTGAGTGGCATTTTCTGGGGCAAGGTCAGATGGTAAAACCTCTGTGCCCGCTATCGTGCTGTCCAATTCCAGTGCTTCCAGGTGACTACTGACCACAGACATGGTGTCATTACTGGCAAACTACAAAAAAGAACTTACATTTTGCTAATTTTTTTTGACAACATAAGAACAAAGAGAAAGAAAACAAAGTTGTTTATTAATGTTCAAGGAAGTATCTGGCTGAATCTCTGGGATATAAAATTTAGCCCCTAACTTCTATCAGGTAACTTCACAAAGACTAAATAAAATCGTCAAATTACTATGAATAGAAACCTGTTGATGAAACAAATTTTAACCATTTCTTCTTCTGAATTTGAAAGCTTCAAATGCAGTTAAAACCTACACCCTCAAATTATTTATCTTTACTTGTCAAACTTTTCTAGTGAATTGTATTGTATCATGTGCTTGGTATATAGTCAAGAGGCAGGAAGAGAACATTGTAGGTTTACATTGTTTCTAGTACTGCTATCAATGAATGATCATAGAACTTAACTGACTCCTCTGGTTTGTGGTATGCATGAATCATATTTAAGCCATGTCTACTCGTACTGGTCCCTCTGCTACCTTTTAAATGAACAGAGGCTGCATTACCTAGACATCTGTTACCATACACACAGCCATATCTAAACACGGCTGCATATTAACTGTTATGTATATTTCCAGGAAAGCTATATTTCCTATGAATAGTGTCATTAACCACAGCAATCACACTTTGATACAATCGAAAGGACTCCACAAAACTGGAAAAAATACACGCCAGAATCTTGCATATGGGTGCATTAGATTTTCCATAAATTATGTATCAGGTATGCTGACTGGGTGTAATATATATTGGCAATTTTACCTGTTAGACTATGACACACATAAAAGATGAATTTAAAAAAATAGAATTATAGGAAATTCCAATATATTGCAGCTCGCCTGCAGCTGGACCACTGTCTTGAAAGATTGACTCATCCAGCTTAAGACAAGATAGTTGTGGTGACTGCGGAAATATTAATTCATACCCCTGTCTTCTGTAAACGCTTAAGTGGTATCTAACATGCCACTTCTCAGTACATAGTCTTGTGATCTACCTACTGAGCTAACCTGACTTGCTTATATATCAACTGTATTCCAATTTAACTACTTACATAAGCTGATCTACTGATAAGCTTTTCATCCTCTTCTCTCTGATATTCTTCTGCGTAATCATGACCTCCATGAAAGTCTGGCTTCCTAAATATATAAAGATGCCATATTACAATTTACATACCGTAGATACCCATGTATAATGCGCACCCGTGTATAATGCGCACCCCCCAATTTTGGCCCAAAACCCTGGGAAAAAAACAATTTTGGTCAATTTTGAGGTGGATGGAAAAATGAAAGTAGAGTTTACATCAACACCGGTAATAAATTTTATTTCCGCGGCGGAGAGCAGCATCGGTCTCGCGGTACTATCTATTTTTGTTTTCTCAAAAATAAAACCAGTAAAATATTGTATTATTTGTTGTTTTACCTTTTTAATTATCTATTTTGAATAAATAAACATTTCGGAATAGTATCTTTTAAAATGACATGAGCTTCTCAATTCAAACCAATAACAAAAGGTGTGATAGTCTTTTTGTCACGATCAAATAGCCAGTAATTACCGGCAATTAACGTGTCACCTCGTGTCAATTATGTTGTTCACAGTTTGATCTCGGTTAAAGATAATTCTTGATCTTTAATTAGTATCATAATTTTTGTGATTTATTAACATTTCTTTCATCAAAATACTTTTAAATTTATATGAAGTTAATTTTGTTTGAAAGAAAAATAAACCATTCAGTCTTTTACGGAACGTAACGGCAATCTTAAATTTTAGCGGTGACAGTAAGCACGGGGAGTAGTTTCCCTTTATCAAAATGGCGAACATCGGTAACAAACTTGTTTTGAAGTTGGAAAATTGTCTATACCTGTGTATTATGCACACCCACGATTCGGGGGTGGTCCCGGGGGTCAAAAAACTGCGCATTATACATGGGTATCTACAGTAGTTACATATTTTCCATCTGCATTTGCTTAGGCAAAAAAAAAAAGTTGTGTTTCTGGTGGCATGGTCAAAAAAAGTTGTGTCAGTAGGTCGGTATTCTTTTTTTTTTTCTGAAGCATTATTATCAAGTAAATGCAGCCTATTATCGCAGTCCGGGCAACATGCCTTCAGGTTTTGAGCTGTGTATTTGCCATCCCTAATTATATTGCCGAAACGACATGTCATAAAAGCAACCTAATAAACAAACCAGTTAGTCTGATCGTGTATTCAACACTACCACTTGCCACTCGATCTTTGATAAACTGATGATCAGCTTTGTGTGTATAATGCGTGGCATACTTTATTGGTACTACGATTATTTAGGTCCACTTTAACAACTGATGACCTGTGTCATCGTTGTCACTAGAATTTTTAAAAATCCACATGAGGTATTTGAAGATGAATTTCAACTGTTATTTAATTTACGTATCTTTTTACAAGCGATATCACGGAAACAAATTCAAAGTCTTATTTTGTAGCAAAAACTTAACAATAACGTGGATCTATAACTAAATCATGCCTGAAAATAACCGTCTTTTTGACAGACCTTGACAGATGAACGGGACATTCGCGGTTATTGCCAAGAATTTTGAAACCATGATTGTAGATTCATTTTAGGAAATGCCAATGAAAAACTGCCATTAACAAGCATATATCATTGGTAAAAAATAACTTTTATCATAAATATAGGTTAGAAATTGTTACTTTATTAAAACAAGAGGACCATGATGGTCCTGAATCGCTCACCTCTTCCCACATGACCCAGTTTTGAGTATGACGTCGTTTTTTCTATTATTTGACATAGTGACCTAGTTTTTGAGCTCATGTGACCCAGTTTTAAACTTGACCTAGATATTATCAAAATAAAAATTCTGACCAATTTTCATGAAGATCCATTGAAAAATATGGTCTCTAGAGAGGTCACAAGGTTTTTCTATTATTTGACCTATTGACCTAGTTTTCAAAGGTACGTGACCCTGTTTTGAACTTTACCTAGATATCATCAAGGTGAACATTCTCACTAATTTTCATGAAGATCTCAAGAAAAATATGGTCTCTAGAGAGGTCACAAGGTTTTTCTATTTTTATACCTACTGGCCTAGTTTTTGACCGCACATGACACAGTTTCGAAACTGACCTAGATATCATCAAGGTGAACATTCAGAACAATTTTCATGAAGATCCATTGAAAAATATGGCCTCTAGAGAGGTCAAAAGATTTTAATAATTTTAGACCTACTGACCTAGTTTTTGACCGCAGTTGACCCAGTTTCAAACTTGACCTAGATATCATCAAGATGAACATTCAGACCAACTTTCATACAGATCCCATGAAAAGTATGGCCTCTAGAGAGGTCACAAGGTTTTTTTATTATTTGACCTACTGACCTAGTTTTTTATGGCACATGACCCTGTTTCAAACTTGACCTTGATATCATCAAGGTGAACATTCTGACCAATTTTCATGAAGATCCATTCAAGGGTATGGTCTCTAAAGAGGTCACAAGGTTTTTCTATTTCAAGACCTACTGACCTAGTTTTTGATCGCAGTTGACCCAGTTTCAAACTTGACCTAGATATCATCAAGATGAACATTCAGACCAACTTTCATACAGATCCCATGAAAAATACGGCCTTTAGAGAGGTCACAAGGTTTTTCTATTATTTGACCTACTGACCTAGTTTTTGATGGCACGTGACCCACTTTCGAACTTGACCTAGATATCATCAAGGTGAACATTCTGACTAATTTTCATGAAGATCTCATGAAATATATGGCCTCTAGAGAGGTCACAAGGTTTTTCTATTTTTAGACCTACTGACCTAGTTTTTGACCGCACGTGACCCAGTTTCGAACTTGACCTAGATATCATCAAGATGAACATTCAGACCAACTTTCATACAGATCCCATGAAAAATATGGCCTTTAGAGAGGTCACAAGGTTTTTCTATTATTTGACCTACTGACCTAGTTTTTGACCGCACGTGACCCACTTTCGAACTTGACCTAGATATCATCAAGGTGAACGTTCTGACCAATTTTCATGAAGATCTTTTGAAATATATGGCCTCTAGGGAGGTCACAAGGTTTTTCTATTTTTAGACCTACTGACCTAGTTTTTGGCGGCACGTGACCCAGTTTCGAACTTGACCTAGATATCATCAAGGTGAACATTCTGACCAATTTTCATGAAGATCTTGTGAAATATATGGCCTCTAGAGAGGTCACAAGGTTTTTCTATTTTTAGACCTACTGACCTAGTTTTTGATGGCACGTAACCCAGTTTCGAACTTGACCTAGATATCATCAAGATGAACATACTGACCAACTTTCATAAAGATCCCACAAAAAATGTGACCTCTAGAGTGGTCACAAGCAAAAGTTTACGGACGCACGCACGGACGGACGGACGACGGACGCTGCGTGATCACAAAAGCTCACCTTGTCACTATGTGACAGGTGAGCTAAAAACGCTAGCTTTGATTTTTTTTTTTTCGTTTGTCACATATTTTTGCAACCCTAATTTTTGGATAGTTTCTGTCATTTTAATATTGAAATATTTACCTATGTAAATGTATTTGAAGATTATTATTTTATAAAACATTGGGAAACACTCGAAACATTTAAACTGTATATACTTATAATGGGGGCTTGATAATGGTATCATATCGCATACTGAAATGTAAAAATTGACTGTCCATATCACAGAACTGACACATGTCAAATGGAGTAAAATGACACTTGTCAAACGGAATACACAACAGAAAGGGGCATATTATTATAGCAGTTGGATAAACATCCTCAATATTGTGTAAAAAGTGTAACATGATGCTAAAATTAAATTTTCAAGCCAAGTAAATGACATACTACCGGTCTTCTAGGGAACCGGTACAATCTTGCACGTAACATCGTCTGCCTTAAATTATTTTTGCATTGTTTTACTTTTAGTGTTTTTAGGCTGAAAAGCATCGTATTTACATAGATATGTCAGGGCTTTTTCTAGGGTTTTTGGGAAAAAGGCCCCTGGTCAAATTGGGAATTTTTAACGCGGTAATTTGTCAAAATTGGGAGAATTTATCGACAAATCAAGGGAGTTTTTAACAATTAATTATATTAGTTTAAAACTTCAGTTACAAGTTTTACTGGTAGACATTCAAATGAATTACAAATTTAAAGTATCCCCTTGTGAAATTTTGCGAATTTATTTTTTCAGGACTGGTCTCCAAGTTGCTAATACTATACTGCAACAATAAAATACAGACTTACAGTAACTCTTCATTTGTCATGTTTTAACTTTTGTTTACAGTAAAAACAACTGATTTCAGTTGGAAATTTTTTCTTTGGATTGGGAATTTTTTGCTCCAGATTGGGAAAAATGGAGCATATTTGGCACTCGAAATGGGGCCGAAGATCAGCCCCGTGAGACAGGTGGAAAAAGCCCTGTATGTGATCAAAATACAGCCGTGGTTGGACATAAATCTAGTTAAGTTCAAAGTTTTAAGCAAATCGCAAAATTAATTTCTCTCGTAAAAAGTCACGTGCATCAGCTTTCGTGTTTGCAACCATTTGGTGAAAATTATATTTTGTAAGCTTGAAATAAAACTAATGCAATCATAAACTGTCAGTCCGCTGTGTATTTGACACCTCTGAAGTAGTGACACGTGTCAGAAAATTAAAAGAACAGCCCTTTTTTTGTAAATTTGGGGAAGGGTACCAGGTCCCTTTTGGAGGGGAAATTTACGTCGCGAAATCATGAATATATTTGCTGAAAAGTTGTTAAAATCAGGACTGAAAATCAAAACTAATTTCATTTTTTTTTTGCATGGGGAATTTTTGGCCAAGGTGGGGAAAAATGTATACTTTTTAGATTGGGGAATGGGGCCGAATTTCGGCCCTAAAATCAGCATAAAGAAAGGCCTGAAGAAGCAAATGCACTCAAGCGTGACGTAATTATCAAGTTAATTGCAGCAACAAAGATGGTATAAAAGCACAGCGGTTTTGATTTTAAAGTCAAAACATCGCGCTATCATGGTCATGCATTAATCAATCTAAGCTAAAAAAAATTTACAGTCGGCAGATAAAATTTACGGTCAACGATTACAAGAAACACAGTTACGGTATTTCTTTTTTTAGGCCTTACAATGGGACCAAAGGTATCAATTCTTACATATACCAGCATGCCCATTCACACACTGCAGTACCTGAATCATGCACAAAATATCAAAAGCACACATAAAAATAACTTGTTGGGGGTACATGCACGAAGAGATTCGGAACTCCTATGTTCAGCTGCCAAATCGCTGTTTATTTCATCGCGCACTTGCCAATTGTTTGGTACGGTCTAAAATGCAGATCCAGTTAAGGGACGTGATAATGTCGTTACCATCACCAAATTCTCAACGCAATTGTCAGCCGCATAGAGAGGTTTGGTAAGGTTTTAGTCAGAGGTCACACGGGTCGTGTGCAAGAAAGCATGGATATACCCCCATTTTGCAAAAGCAGGGGGTACATGTACCCTTAACTTTAAAAATGAGTGGGCATGCTGATATACTGCCCTACATTTTTTCAATGGTTGCAAAACATTATCTGTGGCACAATTAAGTTGCATATGATTCATTAAGTGTAAATGATTGTATATGATTCATTATGTGTGCAGTATCTCTACTCTCAAATTTGTACTAATGTAATAACTTCTGAAGTACACCTATATAATACATTTATAAATAAGGGAAAACCTGGCCATATCAAGTATATATATATATAATCGGGGTAATACTAAAGTACCAAAAAAAGAGCAACATTTAAAGTTCTTTTTCATTATACACCAGCCAACTTCAACTGACTGAAGACTACTGCCCGGGTGCAAACTCTCAGTAACAATTGACATTATTTGTGGAAGTACTTATAAATAATTTGTTATCCGTATTAATTAGGGCTGTCATTGATTTGGTCTTAGGCATATCGACGATACCGATATATCAGAAGACAAATATCGATGATACATCGATATATCGATTATTAAGTTAGATTAACAACCTATTTGTTCATATGCATACTATATACCTTCCTGTAAATGCTATTTTTAGTTTTATTGCCTACTTTTCATATTACTGTTTGATTGTGTTGTATTTGTATTTATGAAAATAAAAGAAACAAATAAAAATTAATAAAATTTTCATTTTTATTTTGCCTTCACTTCTCTTTTGCATTTATCTAAATTTACAACTTTGTAAGCTTAATTGTTTTTGAGGGTCTGAGTGTTTATCTGGATAGTTTTTTCTCTCTGTAAAATATCGATTTTTGAAAATGGGAATCGATAATCGATCGACAAAAAAATATCGTTGATACATCGATATCGTTTCTATCGATGACAGCCCTAGTATTAATCTGGTAAGATGCTTATAAACGAAATATTTTTAATCAAAGAATTTGTCTTATTTTTCAAGGACTCCTGTATTTAACACGAATTATTGTATTTTATAATTGGTGATTTCTAGCACTTATCTCTGTAACAATCATTGGAGTAACTTCCTTATATGTGGGAAGTAAATTATTAGCCGAAATGTTGTATCCGAAAAGTACTACATTTGTACTTTCACTTTACTTAAGAAACGTCCTCACCGCTCTTATACACTGTAGACAAGGTAATACTGGTACTTTAGTTTACATAAATGCTTATACAAGTGCGAACCTTTTATAATGAGGTACATGTTGATGTTGTGGCACTCTTGGCTGCAACGTCTCTGGGTCAATTGCTCTTCCCCCAGTCGAACTTTTCGGTACGGTCTTTATCTTTGCTGTCTTCTTACCAATCCTGAACCAGTCATCAATCTGGTCAGGTGTTATTTCAGGTATCATACTCATTTTGCTTGAAAATTCTCAGAATATTTTTGAACAACAATGGATACGTTTGATACTTTTCACATTACTAAACTAATCAAGCTCGCCAAAGTGCGGGGAAAATTTCCCGCCAAAACAAATCTTAAAAAGTTGCACCGCAGTCAATGAACAGTGCATGTTTTGTTATTGCGTTTAAAAGAACACTATACAGTATTATGAGTCCAAACTTGTGTTCTATACAGAGGCATTGCCTCCATACAATATTTATAGGTTACTAGATTTGTATCGAGAAATATGCTTGAGTGTGCACAACTTTAGAGAGCACAATATTTTTATTATGGGTACGCTTAAATAGCAAAAAAAACTTTAAATAGCAAAAAAAAGCTCGGCATTTTGTTTATTTTTTATTTATTTATCGTGGACGCATTGGTCGAGAGGGCTTAGACGCTTTCCTATGTAGGTGAAGGCCCCGGGTTCGATTCCTGGCTACTCCATTTTGCGATGTGTCCTTGGGCTAGGCACTTTATCACGATTGCTTCAGTCGACCCAACTGTAAATTGCTGGGGGTAAGGTATAATTGGTAGATTTTACTGTTCTTAAAATAGGGTCGCTAAAAAGCTCTACAGAGCTTATGTTCACTGTTTCACAAAGCGACGGTAAATAAAATTTACCTCAACTTTATCTATTGACTTGGCTGTTTTTTTTTTCACATCGTAAATAATGTTAATAGACTCATAAATACGAAATATGATCATGATCGAAAAATGATGAAGTTATTAATTGTTTTCAAAGCTCACCATGGAAAAATCTTGTTCCACTATTTTCACTGATGGTATGATGTTTAATAGCAAAAAAGCTTGACGTTTGTTTATTATTTAATTTATCAACGTTTTCTAAGTAATATTAATAGACTCATATCTATATATACGATTTAAAGAACGAGATGTTTTTAGCCTAGGTAAAATTGAAAATGCACTCTTGATAGGGCGGAAAGAATATTGAATACTGTTGCTAATGTCACGCACTTTTTCCGCTGCAAAACGTGGGCATGGTCTAAATCAGTAAAGCTTATAACTTACCAGTATTTGTAGATGCTTTTTTTTTATCTAAACACTGTAAAATGTCGTGCATTTCATCGGCTTACTATGAAGACAAGTGTTGGTTAAATGAATTATTATTGACTGTTTAAACACTGCATTTCACTATCACTATTTCATGAGTTGATAAGCAAAAACTTAAATCCTTTTTTCTTTGTATTTATATGTGTTTTTAATGAAAAACGTGTTTATTAATTTGCATGCAATAAAAAATATGCGACATCTTAAATGCCTTGCGTTAAACATGTTATTTTAAGGTTATAAATTATGCATTAATTTTCCAGATGAATATCTACATTTATTATGCATCTAGAAACAATTCTTGCGTTTCAATTTCCCGTAGAATTTATAAGCCGCAAAAGAATTTACGTACGTCTTTCTCATAAGATACGCATGTAAACTGTACAGGACACTGCGCCTGAAGAGAGCGAGTTAAAATGTTTGCTAGTTAGCCTAAGATCTTGTCATTTCAGTTTCTTATGCTATCGAACGAAAAAAATAATAATCAATTAAAACTATGTAAATGAAACCAAAAGAAAACTACGAGAATGGGGCTGGGGACAGCATATGATTTGCACCCCTACTTTTGACCTATTTTTTCAGAAATCACAGTAAATGAAGCCAATTTGAGAATACTGAGAAGGATTTGATGCAATGTTTATTATCAAAAAGGAGAAGAACACTTTTTTAGGGAAAATATTGGTAGCCTATGTTTATCTAGATACCCCTAAGATGATAAATTCGGAATTAAAAGACTGAACTGAATATGTCCACGTTACACACGCTGGCAGTGTTTTATAACAGCCGGATATAATCAAATGGACACTAAATGTATGTCCATAGGACAAAGGTTCTGCCACTTCCTGTCACTGTTTGGTAATATAATACTTGTTGACATTGCAGGACTAAGAAAACTTTCACAAGGTCTTGGGGTTTAGGGAGTCAGTCATCTGTGTGGAAAGAAGGTGGGGTATAAATAATATATAACCTAACCAAGAAACACTGGCTAGGAAAAACTAAAATAGATGTTTGGAGGTTCGTGATGGTGTGGGTTAAGAGGGTTTAAATCCTACATAAAACCTCCAGGCTGAAAAAAAATCCTGTAAAGACTCCAGGTCATTTATTTTTAATATATGGGCTACAAACTTTTATGACCCTAATGTACATATTTTGAGTCAAAGGCCATAACTCTGGTTTGATCGAGTGAAACAAAAATCGATATCGCAAAACTTGCTGATAAACAATATTATGAGGTTTGATGAATCTAGGTGAAATTTATTTTTAAAAATATGTACAACACAAATTCGGACGGACAGACAGACGTGCGAACCCCCCCCCCCCCCCCCCCCACAAAAAAAAGAGGTCACAATCAAAGTAGGACATAACTGGGTGAAAATCTGTCGTTTACTATCTTACTGCACCCATCCCTTGTTTTTATATATTTCATATAATCCAAATGTACTTGTTGATGGATCGTCTGCTATGTTGTGGCTGGCCTACTTTACGATGTGTAGACTTTGTCTGCTCTTACCTTTTGATATTTGGCACTGGCCATTCTTATTTGATTTTTTCTAAAAACCCTACTTACAGTATAAGAGCTAGAAGTTTACTAAGAAAACTTTCAAAGGGACATTATTCTAAAACAAATAATCCAGTCGGAACGTTCCTACACTTCATAAGCTTACAAGTTTGATAATATTTATGATTTCCAAACTGACAGACGTACGGCTGAGACAAAATCATATATATCCCCTAGTTACAGAAATCTTAGAGTCGGGCTTTTTTTGTGTTTTTGTTTGTTTGTTTTTTTTTTTGCTTATTTATATATCCGGATATCTTCATCCTAATGTAAGATGAAAATGTTAAAATATATTTGCTACACTTACAAAGTCTGTTGAGATCAAATAATCTGTAATAATGTTAATTTCTTTCTTCATACTGACACTAATATTTTCTCAGAAAACCATTTTCTGTCTAGACCCATCTCGACAGAGACAGAGGCAAGAGGATTTTTTTTCAGAAAGTGATATTAGAGAGGATTGATTTTATGGCCAGGTGCTCTGCATTTAATGATTCTAGATAACGACTGATGCCAGTCTATATATTTGCCTGAAATAGAAGTTCTTCTTATACTAATTATACTGTTTTTCCTGAATCATGCATATGATATATCTTAAATATGGTAAATGAATTATTCGTGCAAGTATGACTGTCAGCTATAGGTAAGAAGAAAAATTATAAGCATTCATTTATGTACATCATTTAATTCAATAAGTTTATTTATACTAGTATACGGAATAAAAATCTTTCAATCTAGACCTAATAGTATGTACTTAACATGAATATATATATCCTGTAAACCATTTATTATTGTACTTGGCCCGTTTATCGAAACATTCGCCAAGTTCGTGATACCGTATTTCAGTAGTATTGCATCAGAAAATCTTATTATCATATGACAAATACCATTGACTCAAATAGTTAAGGTAGCGCTACACCCAAATGCATAAGTACACATCAATTACAATGATAAAAGCATACGGTACATTTTATTATCACTATGTTCAAATGTTAATTACAGTGATAGCTTACTTTGATCAAATATTGTATCATTATAACTTGAAAAGTTACCAGAAAACACCGATTGATATTTATACAATAAATCTCTAAATAAAGCGCTCAACTGTTGAATTGACAACGTGTAGCCCCGTAAATACGTATAACTGTCATACTTGATGCAAATTGGATTGAGTCTACTCGTATGCAGCTTCCTTCGGCCTTTTTTTATTCTCGAATACCGACTTAATATTTTTTTTCATTCTGCTTTTGCAGGTCACGACATGACTTCGTGTTTTTTTGCTGTTATTTTCTGTCATTATTATTATTATTATTATTTATATTATTATTATTGAAGTTGGTTCGTTTATAAATCTAAGACACTTTTGTGTGTAATTTTATGATGATGATGTATGACACTTTACTTTGTTTCGCCATATGTTTATGATCGCCTAATATCAACAAGTGTATATTCGAAACCGACTATATTGATTTAATTAATACAGGTAGGGTATATAGGCACCTTAAACATTAATCTCAAAGTCAATAAACCGATTCATGACGTAGTAGGTCATATAAAAACGTGTAACTACGCATTTCATTATTCATTTAGTAGACGACCAGCAACTCCTACATACAGAACGAAAAAGAAAACTAAAAGATGGCAGAAATCAACATAGACAGCATAATAGAAAGGCTTCTGAACGGTCTCTGTCCTGTTATATCATATATACTTTTATAAATATATGAACCCCTTTCAATTAAGTAGAGACCACACAACTTTTAACAAGTTAAAATTCTTTTCTTTTTCTCACTCGTTTCATTTAAAATCTAAACTATGTTTTCAAAATTCATGCTCAGCTATAATACACCTTTACTTCTGGTAGTAGTAAACAAGACTTTTTAACCATTTGTTCACATGTTTAAAGTATTTAAATTACATTGCGACACACGTTTTCTACTTGTATACCTGTAAGTCAAAAATGGCTACCACTATTTTACTTTTCTGATTACAGCAGTAAATGAAAGGATCTAGGTTAAATTACTGAAATTGTGTCGTAATAAAATGATTCCCCTTTCGTGCGTTTTATTTATTTATCTTTTAATCAACAAAACAAAAACAATTATATTTTATACATATATTGTATATTTTTAGTGCGAGGATGTCGCCCGGGGAAGAATGTGATGCTCACAGAGACGGAAATACGAGGGCTATGCCTGAAGTCCAGAGAATTATTCCTTGCTCAGCCGATGCTTTTGGAATTAGAGGCACCATTGAAAATTTGTGGTAAGTCAAGTTTTGAAAATTTGAAAGTGGATTTGAAAAGGATTTTGGAAAAGACTTTGGGCAGTGTTGGAGTTCGCGTTTTACAGTGATAGGAAAGTGCTAAAATGTGAATGGATTAATAGCTGAAAAAAAATCGAGGTGATTCCAGGAATGTATCCGACACGTTATTTTGTGTACTGTATGGTAAAAGAGTTTTCAAATTAGAATTTTAATAGAAATCCGGAATGTACCTAAATATGAAAACGGAAAGTGCCTAAAAAATTTTTTTACTGGACCTGGAGGAATAAACGGATAATACGGACGTGCTATAGTATCGTGTCAGGTAAACAACATTTTAAAAAATAGCTAAATTTTTATCATTAATCATACTTATATATTAGATCTAATATTATTTCATCTAAATTTTTAATTTAATCAGTGAATAGGACGAGCTTTCTTTTTATTTCAGGTGATATACATGGACAGTTCTATGATTTATTAAGATTATTTGAATATGGAGGATTTCCGCCGGAAACAAATTACTTGTTCCTTGGAGATTATGTTGACAGGGGGAGACAATCTATAGAAACTATTTCTCTGTTACTAGCATACAAGATCAAATATCCAGAAAACTTTTTCCTGTTACGCGGCAACCACGAATGCGCCAGTGTGAACAGACAATATGGCTTCTTTGATGAATGTAAGTACAAAAGGTTTTTATTTACATCTTCCCTGAATTTGCCTTTCCGATCCCGATGTAGTCATGGCATTCGGTTCTTCTGTACCTAAATAATACATAAATTATGCTCTGTAAATACCACTTAACAACTTTATGATAACCTGGATAAATCTAAGTTAACTACCTGTAATTCTAGGAGTGATTCGGAGATCTGATCATTCGACTCATACGACACCGGCAAACTAGCTTAAACTCCCCATAGGTTGTTTTTGCCACTGACAGTTCCAGGGGGGTACCCTACCGTGTTCTTTCATGTATGTTTTGTGTCTGTTTGTTATTTATTTGTCGCATTCGTTTGTGTTACTGTATACATGTGACGTGTATACAGTTTTACATACCCATATTTCTATGTGGAGTGTTGTATGGACGTCTGAGTTCTTTGAATGTGGTTTTTCCTATTGGACATTTGTCCTTGTTTCGAATCCAAGCTAAGAAGAAAATTATTCATCTTTGCATGGTAGTTTCCCGACTTTGTACTCTACATGAACATCGTATGAGATTGTAGTATCTGGATCTACAAATGACTAAATTGCAACTTTTATGAAAATGGTTTTGGAAAAAATTTGCAGTGGAAATTACCCCTTCTGGTTTAACTTTGGAGATAATTTTATAATGATATAAAAATACTACTATTATTTAACTTCCATTTCTATATCTAATAAATAGGTACGAAGCGCTACTCTCACAAGCTATGGAAAACATTTACAGATTGCTTTAACTGTTTACCTGTAGCGGCTGTTATAGATGAGAAAATTTTCTGTTGCCATGGAGGTAAGTTACATATTACTACAACTCTTTTATCAGTTAAAAATTTGAAGCAGTTTGCAAATGAAAATGAAACATATATTCCAGATATCAGTTTATTCAGTCTGTGTTGTTATTCTTTCTAGTCCTTTGAGACCATGCTGTCCTTACCTTGCTAAATTTCTATAATGAACCTGTCCATCTTTCAATTTGGACAGTACCATTAACTGTTAAAGGGGGTGCATACCAAAATGATACTAACTGAATGGCGAACAGTGCAGGTCATGATCAGTCTGCACGGATGTGCAGGCTGATCATGGTCTGCACTGGTCGTAAAAGCAGAATCAATCGTGTCCAGCATAAAAAGCGTTTGAATGGTTTTTTTGGAACAAATTGCACTGGTAATGACCATTTAGAATACAAATACGCGTAATATGTAATTCAAAATTACGACCCTACTGATAATTATACCGGTTTTAAGGGGAATCGCTTTAAAATAGATAAAGTGGAAGACTTATATTCTTTATTTCATACATTTATTTTTAGGAATATCACCGGACTTGCAGTCGTTGGAACAGATACGCAGGATCGTGAGACCGACAGATATCCCAGATACAGGTTTGTATCAATATTTGGAATATTTACAGTAGGTGTCCAAAAAAATTTCATGTTATTTGAAAGTAGTATACATTTTTCTCCTTTTTAAAGCTGAATGAAGGAAAATGCACTTTTTAAGTATTTTAACCTTTCTAAAGCATTGGTAGCAAAAACTTACATGTATTCTAAATTAAAAGCCTTATTTTTCATTTTGATTCCATGATTATTCTATCTACTACAGGTTTGTTATGTGACTTGTTATGGTCAGATCCTGATAAGGATGTCAAACAATGGGGAGAAAACGACAGGGGAATTTCTTTTACCTTTGGTAGTGACGTTATAAGCAAATTTTGCAGCAAACATGACCTTGATTTGATATGCAGAGCTCACCAGGTAATAAGACATTGAATGTTAAGGTAGACCTGATGTAGATTGTTCTAGTGTGATAGATCTTTAAAAAAATCCCACTGTATTTTTCCGTTCCTAGATGTTTTGTCCCGTTTATTGTATATTGTAATTCATTAGGAGAACACTAAGTCTTGTTTGTGATTTTTTAGTTCAAGATATAATATACAAAAAGCTTAATTTGTCTCAGATATGATAAAACATTTTAACACTAGATAAAATGCTATTTGCCGACGAAGACAACGTCTTAAAAAATAAATAAACGCCTATAAAAGGATGGTAATACTACAGAGACTAATAACATACTTCTTACTCTTAATTTCTAGGTCGTAGAGGATGGTTACGAATTCTTTGCAAAGAGACAATTAGTTACCATATTTTCAGCTCCTAACTATTGTGATTTTGATAACGCAGGAGGAATGATGTCTGTGGATGAAACTTTAATGTGTTCATTCCAGGTAATATTGTCAACATCTCTAGTTTCATATATTTATTTTAAAAATGGCAAACTGTCTGACTTTTTTGGCAACAAAAAGTTTCCTTCTATACAGTTTCAATGTTCAATATTGAACATTTAGAACACCAAAATAATAAAAAATAACAATATCGATAAAACTAGATATGAACTTTAACACTATACTGATATCAAAGTTTCATTTAGAAAATCCAGTTTTAAAAGTTGCTCAGAGCCATTTTCTTAAGCAAATATAAACTGTCGATCCTGTTATTGGATGGGGTTAAGAAAAAAATTCTTTTAAATTAACCAATGAAAACAAGAAATATAAAAGTGTCAGCAATAAAAGTTTGCTTTCAGTAAATTTTGTCAGTAATGCCATACATGAAGTTCCTACAACTAGTAGAATATAATCGATTTAAAGTCAAACTTCACTATAAATTATCACATTAAAAAAACTCAAAAGTTTTCGGCAAAACACTTTTCTTTTGGTTGTTTCTTCAACATTTTTGTTACACATAGTAGACAGGCATGATCTTATATTTTGACAGCAACAATGATTATGATTTGTTTTATTTTTCAGATATTGAAGCCAATGCAGAAGAAGCTGAAATACAAGTATGAGGGAATGAAATCCGACAGACCTTTAACCCCACCACGACTTCTTCAAAGAAAAGCTTCCGTAAAGGAGACATGATGTCATTTAATCGAGTTTATATTTATTACACACTCTATTACACATTTATTACACAGGCAAATCACCTTGTGGTGTTATCTGTGATTCATTTAACTAATATCTCATACACACTAACTGTTGTCGTTCTGCTAGTTTGTGTGTTAAGGAACGTGAATACGGGCAAGGGGAGTTTGTACACTATAGAAAGATAGACAGACAGCTCGATCCCCTGGTTGCCTTATGACAAGGAATCATGAAGATTGTTCTGCTATTAAATATAACGTAACAAAACACACTAAAAGTGTATTTGAAAACTCTTTTGTTATGAAAGTATGATTGTGAAGCAGTACGCCTTGTGTATGGTAAAACATTTCAGTGTTATATTAAAGATTTGTACTTTTCGTGCTTTGCATAAATGTTAGTTTTTAAACAGTGTTGTCTGGGCACATGTTATTAGATGAATCATCAATTCGAGTATCTAAATATTTAAAATAGTATTTATTTTCGAGCAACATTTATTACGTCGTGACCATTGCAGTTTCCATTGTAACGTCTGTCCGTATTATTGTTTAATATGATATATTTTATGTATAAAATTGACAGTGTTTTCTCAGCAATAAATTCAAATAAATAGTTTCATAGTTCATTGTACGTACCCAGATAGCAGACATGCGTTGGCCCAACGTTGGGCCAAAGGCAGACTCTTCATTGGCCCAACGAAGATTTCCGACGTTGGCCCAACGCCATTTTGCTAATTGGCGCAACGTTGGCCCAACGGTTGGTACACCGTTGGCCCAACGACTGGAATCCTACACTCATCGTTGGCCCTCCATTGGGCCAACAACTGATATCCTACACTCATCGTTGGCCCTCCATTGGGCCAACAACTGATATCCTACACTCATCGTTGGTCCTTCATTAGGCCAACAGCATTTTTTCGTCTATCACGGTTGGTCCAACGTTGGGCCAACTCTGTTTCTTTGTTGGCCAAAGATGGATGCCAACGCTATCCCAACGATTACGAAATTGAAAAAAGACTAAAACTAGCATTGTTTAAAAGATGTTTTATTTTCAAATAGTTGTGATTTTGTTAACATTTAACAAAAAGAAATCTAACATGTATTTAAAGTTTGTTTGCAATTTTCCTGAAGAAATATAACAGAATATTTCATCACTACAACATGTAAAATATTGATTCCAGTCTTTTATAAATCTAAATACTTTTCTTATTTCAGTCACTAATTAAATCCTACTAAAGTGAATTACTGTCTGTATATTAACTCATTATATATCCAAGTTCTGTTTGTTTGTTTTCTTTTCTCACTGAAGTTGCAGCTTTTTATATTTTTATTTTTTTCCTGTGCACCACAGTGCTAGGCACTCCATTATTACTCCCTTGAACAGCACCCTGTAAAAATCAAAAATCATAATGTTGATTAAACCATCTACGTCAAATTGATAACAATAACTAATGTATGAAATTAATTTTTGTCTGTATTTAACCGAGACAAATATGTTAGAATTAACAAGAAAATGAGTTATTTTATTTACAGAATTTAATACTCAACACAAGTGCCATCCGCCAGCTTTAGATATTAGTATTTAACATATGTTCAAGTCATATGGATATAACATGCATACAGGACATAAAAAGAAATTCTGTATAAGATTCCATAACTTTAACAAAAAGTATTTTTTTAAAAAAAGCACTTCTACTTACAGTTTGTAGTTGGAAGACCGGGTTTTTGTTAAATCTAGACATATCACATGTATAATAGTTTCCTTTACTTCACATGTCTATAAAGCTAGAAATCTGGCCTAGAGAGTAAAATTAACCACATTTTCTGGGATTTCTTACATAACTTGGGTTAACGAGAGTTCATGTTCTGGAATATTCAACAGATTTATTGTAAACATTTTATGATTGTATAAAATTAGATATTTGTTACAGAGTTAGTAAGGGGTTTTTCAATACTTTTTTCACAATTTTTTCAAGGTAGTAGATTTGAAATAGTTCAAAATATCATTACGGCTGCAGATAAGTTTTTAGTTTAATTAGCCCAAATTTAACTGATTACGAATTGGTGCAGAAAAGTGTTTAATAATTAATTAAATATTGCATGTTACAGCTACACAACCTGTGTATACCTGTGGGGGCTTGTGATAAAACAGTGACCTGTAAAATATACTATTATTATATTATTACTTCTAATGGACCAACGTTGGCCCAACGTTGGGCCAACGATGTTTTCTCTGTATAAGTCTTTCCCTGAAAATCAATATCGGGCCAATGCAGAGATATCTGTGACTGAAATTTAAAGTTGGTTCAACGTTGGCCCAACAGCTGTATTTACAATACTTATTAATCATTGTTGGGCCAACAGTGGCCCAACAACGATTATCCTTTGACGGTTTTTCGTCGTTGGCCCAATGACTTCATGTTTACAGGGTAATACGTTGAAAATAAATTTTTAAAATGTATCAATGACGAATGTCTTGCTTCGTTGCATTCCATGCTTCCAAAGGATCTTCTTATAGATTTTATTTACAATCACAACAGCAATCTTTAAGTGCCATGTGGTTGCCGTAAAAAGGTCTCCCCGTACTTTGATTCAGCGTTGTTATAATTATTGTCTGGTCCTTTTGGGATCATTGAATCCATATTATATTTGGAATTCCGCTGAAGCCGATGTCGTGATGGGTATTGCACTTTCCATTAACTCTCATGAACAGACTCGAGCGAGTAGAAAGGTGGAAACTCCTCAGGTCGCCCAACACAATACAAATGAAATTATTGCAAGCTCGGTTTGATTGAACCTATTCACTGACTGTAGTGGAAATACATGCTACAGTCTACGCCCTCTAGCCACGGATTAGTTAAACATATTTTATCCCAGAAAATAAAGTACGAACACTAATACATATGCCATACTTTGATAAAAGCAACACAGGAAAGGATAAGAATGGAAGATAAGTCTTATAGAATTCTTTTCCTAGTCCCGGGTTGAGCAGAACTCAAAATATGCACATGTTACAAGTACCAAAAACAATTTAGAGACAACCACGTTCACATATACATACGGCGGTATGCGTGGAACCTTCAATGATACACAGAGTATTCCATGAATGGCGGCGTATGGCACCAATTAAAACAATGAGCTTGCCCTTACACAAGAACACAGTGGGCAGAACTGAACAAACTGGAATTTAGAGAGAGGGGTTATGGGGCCTGCATATCACAGAAAAGGCCAAAAAATAAAAACAGGCATACCAAAGGGGTTATTATGGTAGTTCTGCACCTTCGGATCGAAATTTTGAGTACAATGTAGAATTTGAATAAACCCTGTTGTTTTTTTTTTTTTTTTGTTGCTTTTTGTTTTTGTTTTTTTTTTTTACTTCAGAATATACTTAGAACATTCGGCAAATAAAAAAGATTGGGTCGTGTGCTCCATTTTTTGCTAGACTAATTTGAAAAATTTGGACTTCAGTTAAATCTTCATAATGGGAATCTGGAAAATTACACTTTTGATAACATTTTCACGAATAGAAATTTTTCTACAACGTATATTGTAATGAAACTTCTCACAGTCGTTGATACACATATGACTTTTAATAAAGTGAAATAGTATAGGTCCCTCTGCTTGCTTTTGAGACATTTGCCAAATGATTAAAGATATGTACACATTTTAAGCTGATTTTAAGCCGTTATTTGGAATTATTTGACGTGTCAGATGTTTGAATATCATATTTCAACTTAGAATGATATTCTGACGGGTTGCGATTAATTCATAAAATGATTTTCATTTCCGTATGACAAATTCAGAGTTCCGCTTAAGCCGCTGCTAGGGGGCGTGAGAGGTGTTCCATTTTTCATTACCTCTCATGAACAGACACAATCAAACCGAATCTGCTATTATTCTGCTTGGTTGCATTTTTTGCTTCCAAAGGACCTTTTACAGATTTGATTAACTATCACAACAGCAATCTTTAAGTGCCGTGTACGGTTATATTTTCTGGTCCTTTGGGATCATCGAGTTAAATTGGTGTGTAATAGAGTTCCGCTTAAGCCGGTGCTAGGGTTGGTGAGAGCTGTTGCATTTTTCATCACCTCTCATGAACAGGCTCAATCAAACCGAGTCTGCTTTTATTCTGCTTGGTTGCATTCTTTGCTTCAAACGGATCTTTTTACAGATTTTAATTATTCTACAGTATCCGGATAAATGACGTAACGCCATTACCCTCCCCCTCCCCCCACCCCGTTTATAAAACGTGCAGAACTACCTTAAACATTGCGCATAGCTATAAAAGCGGGAGTACTGGAACCGTTTAAGCTGAAAAACTAAACAGTATTACTAACACAACATAAATGTCGTACTGAACGATCTGGAAATATCGAAATAAACGTGCAACAGCCCCTGATTGAATGTATGCATGAGAATGTTCACGGTTACCAAACGGCACAACCACTGCTGCTGTTAAAATAAAGTAGAAAAATGGAAACTCCACATGTCGCCCAACACTTCAAAAATGAAAATGTTGCAATATCGATTTGACTGAACCTGCTCTTGGACAGTTCTTAAAATGTATGCATCCGTACACGCCCTCCAGCACCGGGTTGAACAAGTATGCCTGCTTTTATCTTGCTTGGTGGTAATCTATATTCTGATAGATTTTATAAAGTCGCTGCAACAGTTTTAGCTCGACTATGTAGAGCTATTGGACTCATCCATGCGTCGGCGTCGGCGTCCGCATCGGCTTCCCGATTGATTTTGAAAAGTTTTTGTATGTAAGCTGGTATCTGAGTAACCACTTGTGGGAATGGATTGAAATTTCATACACTTATGTACTGTGATAAACTGAATTACACTCGCACATGTTCCATAACTCTATTTTGTTGTTAGTTTTTTTTACAAAATTATGCCCCTTTTTCGATTAAGCATTTTTGGTATGTAAGCTGTGATCCCTTTATTTCTTGTAGCCGCGAGTAGATAAGTTATTATATACGATTTGTTTTGTGGCTTTTAACGTCGGTCGGGGTTTTGTCGAACAAAAAATCTTAAAATGATAATTTCAAAAGACTAAATTTAGAAAGTTCTTGAAAATCCATTTTCAATTAAAAGACACATACTTTTCATTTCTAATAAATATCTTGGTCCGTATTGTATCATATTACTTATGACAAGTCAAACCAAATTTTGACCTCCACGGGGTGTATTATCGGTCTGCCAGATAATTATCGGACGTTTCCGAGTCAAATTTCGCGGACCTGCGGCAAAGCATTTTCAGATGCTCCTCTTTCACTTCCGCATAACAAATAAAGAAGTGCAAATTAAAATCGGGAGTTATTAAACAACGAATTCCATAACCATTGTAAACAATGTGTTTCGATAACGGGTGCCGGATATGTAACATAATGGTCTTGGTATCCGGATTCGGGAATATAGCTACTTTCCTTCAGAAATCCTGTCCGATAACACCCCCATTTGAACATATTCCGGTAATCAGGCAATGCACGAAACCGGAGAATGATTTCATACAGTTTTACAGGTTTTTTTAAAGCAAATTATAAGCATGTTTGAAAAGTAAACAATCATATTTGTTTTGATCTAAAGATTTGTATAAATATTTCATTGGAATATTATTATTTGCAATCGGAAGTGGATTAGTTACGTATATACAATTTGATTTGGGTGACTTTTATAACATTTTTGTTACTGATTTTGATAAACCTTGTAAATAGGCTCAAAAAAGAATACATCACCAGTTTATTATACAATCCAAATATCATAACTGCCACAAACACGATGTTTGTTATCCTGTTCGATAATACCTTCTGTCCCATAATACTCTAATAGACGTTATACCATTCTTGTTGCTGTTGTTTAAATAGGTAGGGAAATGCTGTTAAAATCTCAAGACCGATGTACTATATGATCCAAATATCACAACTGCCACAAAGATCTTGTTTATTAGCTTGTCCGATAACACCCCATATCTGATAATACCCTGAGAAACGTTAGCGTTCCATATTCTAGTGACATTAAGAGACACGTCTAAAAATCTAGGATAAATAGAACTTTAATTAAAAAATAATATATCTCATCTAGTGATTTGTTGTTGAATAAATTATTGTTTGGAGTTCTGATGCGCAGGAAGTATATCACGAGGGCGCAGCCCGAGTGATATAATAATACGCATCTGAACGACAAACAATGATTTATTCAAGAGCAAATCACTAAATGAGATATATTATTTCGATTCTAACACGTTACCAAGGATTTTTAAATACATCCTTGACGACATTCATTAAATATTTGCCCGTTTTCAATCGGTGTCTTTTCCAGCGCGCCGCTATGCCATTGACGCCATGACGTAATAATTGTGACGTCAGAACAGTGATTTCACTGTTTTCTGCCTTCTTTGTTTAATAGGAAAATGATTCGGATCGTGTTAGAATTTGTCATAATTTATCTCTCAAATCTTTAAAAAATCAGAGTCTTTTCGATTTTACTAAATGTAAGAACAAGGCAAAAATAAGATGTTTGGTGAGTTTTATCAAAGAGCAATGAAATATACTTTATAGAACCCTTATTTCAAATATGTAAAATCGGTAACAAAAAAAGAGTTATTTATGCTATAAAAGTTTATAAAGAATAGAAGGAAACTAGCTGTATCTATAATGAATTCATCAACTGATTCTGCTTATATATAACTCCTCGTTTCGTTTATATCATTGCTCCAGTTTATATCTAAAAGTTGCGCTAGTGTACGTACGAAAACATTTCAGCTCTTTATAAGGACTGTTGTAGGAATTTTGGATATAACCATCAGCTGCACAGTAGTGTGCAGAAATATTCTGCTATCTTGAAACTGTGGTAAGAGTTTTGGGTATAAGTAGTAGCTGTGTGGTATTGTGAGAAACGTTTCATCTACCCTGGGACGATGGTAGGAGTTCTACATAGATCTGCATCTAGTTTAATATAGAAAGCATAAGTCAGCTATATATCAGTTTCGGGTATAATTAACTAGATCTAGCACCTTCGAGTTGGAGCGAGAAAAAAGTTTAGTTTATTCATGGTTTTTTGCATATGATATGCATGCATGTATTTATCACATAATCATTTATACTAGCCTTGGGAAACAAAGTATGCTTAAATTTCATCTTATCATCAAGTACGATGAAATCTGGAGTAAAATCTGTATCTCTATGGTCCACTCGATTAATTTCAATGAACAAATATATAAGATGCACAAACGTAATATATTCAGCATATTTATAACAGTTTGATCCTGGAATATGAAGTATAACATGAAATGGTTTTTGAAATGAATGTTTTATGTAGCTAATTTTTACCATAATAAATGTTGATATTGAATTAACTATCATATAACTGTGTGCATTGAGATCAGAGGTCAAAGGTGTTGTCGTATGACGTCACAACGTAATACTTCCTTGCAAAATGGCGGAGACAGAACTGAATGTTGACAGCTTGATTTCTCGTCTTCTAGAAGGTTTCTAGCACAAAGTTTCTGTTATATCTTAAGGCAAATCCCTCAACCATTAAAAATAATTCTCTGTTACATGTGCGAAATTACAGTCAGTTTTAAAACTTGTCACGTTACAGATCATCCAAAATTGGTCAAAAATTGTTTGTTCAAAATGTTTTATTTATATGATTGGTTGTTCTCAATAAAATGACTGTCACGGTAGGACTTGAATTTTAAAACGTGGAGATAATGTGTAGGTGGCCGGGTAACTCATTCGGTAGAGCTGAACGGTATTCCAGTGCCCGAGTTTGAGTACCGGTCTCGCTGCACATTTTTCTCACCAAGTGACATTTGGCGCCCAACATGGGACTGTGACAGCAATACATTGGTTAGTTTCCGATGCCTGTATTTGCTTGATTTAAAAAGAACCTGCTGAAATTCCAGGACGAGGATGAATTTCATTGTGTTAGTTCTTTGTTTTTAAATTTGCTTAAATTAAACCACCAAGTTAACTGTTAAGGCAGAGAAGTATAAAATACACAGAATGGCAACTGGCTATAATCTCGCGTGATCTTGTGTCAGAGCATGAATCGGCGTTATCTTAGTTAAAACAAACATTGGCGAGCATGGAGTTACAATTTGTACCTGTAAAACTACATTTAAAATACATGTTAGCTTCTAAAACAACATTAGTTTAATGTGAAATAGTCTTAAGACACAAAGTACATGTTTCTTACCATCAAAAGAAGCATGGTCATACGGTGATAATTAATTTACCGATGAATAATTGCTTTCGCATACAAAATGGCGCGTGGAGAACGCGTCACTTCCGGTAAACAAGATCTCATTCAGTTGTCATGTTTTTTTGGTAAGATTAGCTCTATATGCCTTTCAAGTTGCCGATCTATTTATTTTTATAGCTCTTTGGTTAAAGCAATACCTGTTTGATGAAAGAAGTGTGTAGCCCTTGGGTAACTGGAGTGCAGCTCTTTTTCCATAGGCTATGGCTATCTAGTCACAGGGGCCATAGATCCGGTATAACATAAATATATATTTGAAGCGAAGTTAAACCTAACCTTAACCTTTAGTCAGTATATAATATTTTTATGGTGTATACCTACTCTATAATGTTTTGTATGGAAAAGAGTTTTACCTATATCTGGTAGTCTAGCCTGCATTTATGCCGCCCAGTATCTTGACTCCTAGCCTACCATGTAGGGATTTTTTGTAGGCGTCCGGTAAACAATCAAGTAATAAATTATGTACTTTAGATAGTAAGTTGCCTAACTACCTCTGTTAACACTAGTGTCAAAAACGCGGATGTTAATGAAGCTATTATCATTGTTTAAAGGGTACCAATGTAGTTGTGCGATAAAAATTTTGGTGAGTAGACATTTCAAAGACAACCTTATTCTTAAGGGAAAGAGTTGCGTATAGCAGAAAATTTGGTACAATGAATGTAATGAGAACTGAAATAAGTCCCCCTTTAGCACAGTTATGGCATTCCCTAAATATGATCACCAGATTTAGAATACAAAATGTCATTTAACAACTTCTACAAACTATGATTTTTAAAGGAGATAAATTATATTATTAAAAAATTTTGTACTGTGTCTACAAATATTTATTTAGCCCTACCGCTTAGCTAAGTAGGTAGAGCGCAAATCTACATAGTATGGGATCATGAGTTCTGTTCCCGGGCGAAGCGTATGTTCTCCGTGACAATTTGATAAAAGACACTTTGTCTGAATTCATTCGTCCTCCACCTCTGATTCATGTGGGGGAAGTTGGCAGTTACTTGCGGAGAACAGAATTTGTTCTGGTACAGAATCCAGGAACACTGGATAGGTAAGCTCCCCGCCTTTACATGATTTACTGAAATACTGTTGAAAAACGGTGTTAAACTCGAAACAAAAACAAACAAACAAATATTTATTAAACAAATAACTTGTATAAATGGTATGTCAGTATGTTAAAACATTCACTTTTATTACAAACACATCAAAATTTATTTCTACATTTAAAACTTTTTGCCGTTAAGTTGTCACAATTCCCATTTTACCTGTTTAGAAACAGTATTCGAATACAGGTAAATTCTGCAATCTTAGGCAAACCAAATCTATTTGAAACAAATTGGTTACTAGATGCCTAGAAAAAAACGGGTTAAGCTAGAATTTGAAAGAGACAGGGTAGCAGCTGCTAAAAGGGCACATCAAACTGCGAAGTGGTGAGATGGGGGAGTGTGTGGGAGGGGGCACCCCCTCGTGCAAGAGGGGTTTGGGGGATCGCCCCGAAGGAATTTTTTGAAAATTTAGATTCTAGAGACGGCCTCTGGTGCATTTTCTGGCAGAAAATGATGTGCTCATTTTATAAATGTTGCTTAAAAATGATGTGCTCATTTTATAAATGTTGCTTATGATCACAGTATCCACTTTTATGAATGATTGTTACTTCACATGAGTTCCTACTGTACATATTTTTACTTTCAGGTCATGCCTCCAGTAGGATATAAGTCTGAGACAATTAGTTTAAATTTCCAGTTAATCATGTACATGAGTATGTTCCATTTGAATGAATTAGGACAAAGCTAGTTAGAGTCCTGTTGAAGAAATCAAAGATCATACCGCATCAACATTTTTATGTCTCTCGCCCCCCCCCCCCCCCCCCCCCCCACCTCTGGGGGAGACATATTGTTTTTGCCCTGTCCGTCCTTCCGTACGTCCATACGTCACACTTCATTTCCGATCAATAACTGGAGAACCATATGATCTAGAACCTTCAAACTTCATAGGGTTGTAGGGCTGCTGGAGTAGACGACCCCTATTGTTTTTGGGATCACTCCGTCAAGGTCACAGGCTGAGGGGCCTGAACATTGAAAACCGTTTCCGATCAATAACTAGAGAACCACTTGACCCAGAATGTTGAAACTTCATAGGATGATTGGTCATGTAAAGTAGATGACCCCTTTTGTTTTTAGGGTCACTCCGTCAAAGGTCAAGGTCACAGGGGCCTGAACATTGAAAACCATTTCCGATCAATAACTTTAGTACCACTTGACCCAGAATGTTGAAACTTCATAGGATGATTGGTCATGCAGAGTAGATGACCCCTATTGATTTTGGGGTCACTCTGTTAAAGGTCAAGGTCACAGGGGCCTGAACATTGAAAACCATTTCCGGTCAGTAACTTGAGAACCACTTGACCCAGAATGTTGAAACTTAATAGGATGATTGATCATGCAGAGTAGATGACCCCTATCGATTTTGGGGTCACTCTGTTAAAGGTCAAGGTCACAGGGTCCTGAACATTGAAAACCATTTCCGATCAATAACTTGAGAACCTCTTGACCCAGAATGTTGAAACTTCATAGGATGATTGAGCATGCAGAGTAGATGACGATTTTGGGGTCACTGTTAAAGGTCAAGGTCACAGGAGCCTGAACATGGAAAACAATTTCCGGTCAATAACTTGAGAACCACTTGACCCAGAATGTTGAAACTTCATAGGATGATTGAACATGCAGCGTAGATGACCCCTATCAATTTTTGGGTCAGTCTATTAAAGGTCAAGGTCACAGGGGCCTGGTCATGTAAAATCATTTCCGGAAATTAACTTGAGAACCACTTGACCTAGAATGTTGAAACTTAATAGGATGATTGGACATGCAGAGTAGATGACTCCTATTTATTTTGGGGTCACTTGATCAAAGGTCAAGGTCACAGGAGCCTGAACAGTAACTTGAGAACCACTAGGCCAAGAGTGTTGAAACTTAGCGGGATGAATGGACATGCCAAGTAGATGATCCCTATTGCTGCCAACCATCAGTGTCTCTTTGACTTTTGCTCCTGACCCCAATTGACTTCTTGCCTATAGGACTTTGCATTGGGGGAGACATATGCATTTTTAGCTCGACTATTCGAAGAATAAGTAGAGCTATCCTACTCACCACGGCGTCGGCGTCACACCCTGGTTAAGTTTTTCGTACCAGTCCACATTTTGACAAAGTCCTTTGAGATAAAGCTTTGAAACTTTCAACACTTGTTTACCATCACCATATCCAGTTGTAGGCAAGAGTACATAACTCTGTCAAGCATTTTGACTGAATTATGGCCCTTTTGACTTAGAAATCTTGGTTAAGTTTTTCGTACCAGTTCATATTTTGACAAAGTCTTTTGAGATAAAGCTTTGAAACTTTCAACACTTGTTTACCATCACCATATCCAGTTGTAGGCAAGAGTACATAACTCCATCAAGCATTTTGGTTGAATTATGGCCCCTTTTTGACTTAGAAATCTTGGTTAAGTTTTTCGTACCAGTCCACATTTTGACAAAGTCTTGAGATAAAGCTTTGAAACTTTCAACACTTGTTTACCATCACAATGTCCAGTTGTAGGCAAGAGTACATATATCCATCAAGCATTTTGACTGAATTATGGCCCCTTTTGACTTAGAAATCTTGGTTAAGTTTTTCGTACCAGTTTATATTTTGTGTAAAGTGTTTGACATATGGCTTTGAAACTTTTATATCTTGTTCAGTATAATAGTCTCTGTCAATAGGCAAGAGTACGTAACTCTCTCGTCTTTTTTGGCTGAATTATGGCCCTTTTTGAACTTGGAAATTGGTTCTGTTTTGTATATGTCCATGTTTTGTCAAGACTATTTGACATATGGCTTTTAAACTTTAAACACTTGTTTATCATTATGATTTCCATCTGTAGGCAAGAGTACATAACTCTGTCAACTATTTTGACTGAATTATGGCCCTTTTTGGACTTGGAAATTAGTTAAATTTTTCATGTAAGTTCATGTTTTGCCTAACATGTATAACTTAACATATTTGCCATCATGGTCACACATTGCCATTTAGTGCAAGACTAATCGAAATCCACAAATACAGGAACATTTTTTGTTTAATCCATTTTTTTGTTTAATCTGAAAATCTATGGAAATATTTTGACCCCATTCTTCAATCAATTCTTCGAATAGTCGAGCGCGCTGTCATCCGACAGCTCTTGTTTACAAAAGCAATTTCTAGTTATCTATGTGTTATAAAGATAAGAATTGGAATCATTTCTGTTAGTGTTACAACAGCATGTTAATAACTATCATGTATTTTACTTGTTAAAAATTCAGAACACAGTTTCTCCATATTTGATATTTATAAATGTGTTTAACGTACAGACGGTAATATCTCAGCACTTAGATAAATGAAATAAGGCAAATGTATAAAACAAGTTGTAAACTTACAACTGTCTAAACGCAGGTTAGTTAAGAACCACTAATAGAGTGTATTCTGGGTATCAAAAATTTTATATCCGTATATGATAGCACTTTTCTAAACATCGCCCAAATCTCCAGTTCAAACAATATGTTTGAAAAATTGTAATGATGTAGAGACAGTTTAAAAGCATTTCACAGTATCTAACATTAAAGTTTATACTGAAATTACCTCTTATCAAAATAATTCCGAAGAAATATTCATGAGAAATCGGCAGTTTGACACCACAGCAGACAACCTACTAGTACTTTCAATTTCAAAAACTTGAAAAAGTCAAAACATTTTCATATCTAAATTATTGCTTAGTACTTATGTTCTCCATAAGGGTTTCTGCAATGAGAAAGATTCAGTCATTTCAAATTTAAAATAAACAAAAATTTCAGCAATTTTAGTGTCCAGCAAATTAAAACAAGTGATAATATTTATGATCACCTATAGATTTTATGCTTTTCTTCACCATGAGTTCCTGCTGTGAATTTTGTAGAAATTTGAATATTGGCATAAGGATCACTGAACAGTAATCCTGCTCCATTGTCCATTGAAGTCAAAGATTATTTTCAAAGAAGCATTGAAATAACAGGTGATTCTTCAATAATTTTGTCTTTTTCCCAATGTGTTGGCAAATTGATTGATAATTGCAACCTACTTGTCGAGATGTTTATTACACATTTACTATATACATGCTTAAAACACGGTTGTGACGTAATCCTTTGTTAGTTTTGTCCATTATATAGGTTATTGTATCGATACCGCTCTATACACACGATTATTTTACTATACCTGTCCATTATTAGCCTGTAAGAGTCCATTCTTAAAATAATGGATACTTTAAGAATGGACAGGTACAGGTTAATAATGGACAGGTATAGTAACAACTTTGTACGTTGAGAGGTGTGAATACATCAGTCTTTGAAATTCGAAAGTTTCGAAATATATTAAAACTGCAACGTGTTTTTTTTTCAGAATTTGTAGCTGCAATAAAAAACCCTTATGTGGAACGTATGATAGTTAACCCAATGTTTGTTTGTTTGTTTTAGGTTTAACGCCGTTTCTCAACAGTATTTTAGTCATGTAACGGCGGGCAGTTAACCTAACCAGTGTTCCTGGATTCTGTACCATGTGTTCATACGGCGGTGCACGTGGAACCTTCAATGATGCACAAAGTGCAATTCCTTGAAAAGCGGATAAAATAATGGCTGGGCTCTAAACGAGAAAACCATGGGCAGAATTAAACTGGAAACCAATAGCTCTACTTATTCTTTGAATAGTCCAGCTAAAACACCTGGTTAAATTTGACATTCAGAAATGTGCAATTTCACATTTCTACTACAAAGACAAACAAACAAAAAAAAAAACCACACTAAAAACGTCAAATTTCTTATCGTTTTACTGCATGTTTCGGTATTTCGGTATACAGCGAAATTTGGCCGCAATGATTTTAATTTAACAATACATTATTTTGTTTTTAACTTTCATAACTAGTAAACGTCTCGTATAATACGTGTTATTGTCTGCTAATAAAATTGATAGAAAACAACGTAATTGCGAGATAAGAACGGTTGTTTTGTAATAATGATATAAAATACATATACATACATTTTAGAATGTCTTCACCTGGACCTGTCATCTATATAAAACTGCAAACTCTGCACGAACAAAGCGTGGAAAACTATTAATACATACATCATAAGGCCAAGCTAAATTTTACTTTTTGTAAAGATACTTCAAATCATATGTAAATATGACAAAACGTGATATGTTCGAAACTGTCCTAAGAATCAGCACTGCATTAGTGTTAAAAAAATCTTTTCATTGCAATAAATATTTCATGCAATCTTATTTAAACTTTATTTGACTTGGTATTTTTACTTAGCACAGAGACACAAATCAATGATTTGTCTTTGCCTCAAAGAGGACAATATTAGGGACATTATATAATATCACGACAATCTTGATTTATTCGAGAGGACCGTGTTTTAAGTCAGAGAAAAGCCTCAAACTATCCATTATGTGAAAGAATGGACAATCTCGGCGCGTTGCGCCTCGATTTGTCCATTCTTTCACATAATGGACAGTTTTCGGCTTTTCTCCTTTACATAAATCCAGACTGTTTGTTACTATTGATCTTTATTAACCTGAATTTAGGGAAAATTATTGGAATATTAGATACCAGTCAAATTCAAGAGGTTACAGTTTAGAATAGATATGTAGAGTTACGCCACTCGAGCTTTGATCGCAAACCTGCCAACTGGCTCAAGTTGCAAACAACAACATTTTCCCTGAAATAAATGCATATGCAATAGTCACAACAGAATCCATGGCAGCATGGAAACATTTTGGTATATCACTTACAGGTAAAAAAAATTTATAAGCACTGGCGATAGGTGGCATAGCCATTGACATAGGCAGTTAGATATAATTGAAATTTTACAAAAAATTTTTTTCTTTTTAGCCCAGGGCTCCAGATAATTGTTTACATTCTTATAAAGAGACATTTTTATTGTTTATTCCGCACCGGAAGTTGATATTTTATACCGACACCGCTTTAAAATACACTACCATACCATCAATATCAATTCCCAACTATTTGATTCATACACGCATTGAGTGTATAATATAGTTTTACCTAGGTTTATTAGAGTACCATTCAATGTGTGTGTGTGTGTGTTCAATGTTGGAAAATTAATGCCGACCGTGCTGTGTTTCGTAAAGCATCCAGACGATTCAGATTTTGGTAACGCTAGTAAAAAGTCATTGCGTGCGTTTCTGTAATTTCGTATACGTTTTTTATATGCTTAAAAATTATCAAACTTGCGTATATGCATTATTTCAATGCGTAATTTATGCTTTTACGCATCTTATCTGGAGCCCTGTTAGCTTGACTATTCAAAGAATAGTCTAGCTATTCTACTCACCCTGGCGTTGGTGTCGGCGTCACACCTTGGTTAAGTTTTTGCATGCAAGTACATACAGCTATTACTAAAAGGCATGTAGCTTTGAAACTTATTTTTTCTTTTTCTATATCAATTACCAACCTCACTGGGTCAAGTCCCAAAACTCTGACATGTATTTTGGGCAAATTATTCCCCCTTTTGGACTTAGAAAATTCTGGTTAAAGTTTTACATGCAAGTTACTATCTCACAAAACTAATGCAGATATTGAATTGAAACTTCACATGTGCCTTCGGGGTTACAAAACTAGTTGATAGCAGCAAGTCCCATAACTTTGATATGCATTTTGGTCAAATTATGTTCCCTTTTGAATTTAAAACTCTTGATATTTAACCTTTTTTGGGTAATAATTATATTTTCCTGCTTCTGGGACAATATTTCGAATAGCCGAGCTTGGCTGTCTTAATGGACAGCTCTTGTTTTTTTGTAATTTTATCTCTTTCATGTAATTGATGTTCCTTTTGTGATAGTCATTGAAATTTCACTGCCTGGAATTCATTGCCTATGACATTTTCCTTTATTTTCTTCCAGTTCGAGGATGTCGACCAGGAAAGACTGTACAGATGACAGAGGCTGAAGTGAGAGGACTTTGTTTGAAATCTCGAGAAATCTTCCTCAGTCAGCCCATCCTTCTTGAGCTTGAAGCTCCCTTGAAAATTTGTGGTAAGCTTTAACAAAAGACGTCTCTCAAGTTTTTTCAGATGGTTTTGCTTGACTCATGTTAGGGGGCCTTCAGAGCTAAAAGTTGAAAAAAACATCTTAAAATGACTGAAGTTCTCATGTACCACTGGTTGGATCTTCACCAAACTTCGTACGTATGAAGCACGTTTGTGTGCCTGTGGTCCTGTCTCTAGTTTGTTCAAATAATCTGCTTGGCCACTTGTAGGGGTCACCAAAGCTTATAATAGAAAAAGCTTTTGAACCACTCACAAACCATGGGATGGATCTTCACAAGACTTACTCTAGCATCTTTGTATGAACCTTCCTGGGGTTTATTTAAATGATTATGCTTGGCTAAAAATAGAAAAATCATAAAATGGCTGTTTCATTGACCAAACTTGGTCTACAGCATCATAGGATGAACTTCCTTGGTTATTTTCAAGTGTTTCTGCTTGACTGCACTTAGGGGCTATTAGAGCTTCGAATGGGAAAATCTTGTAAACAGCTTGATGGATGTTTGCTTAACTTGGTCAGAAGCATTCAAACGCAATTGTATCACGACTTGTTATAAAGATGCATTTTCATATATTTATATTTCATATTTTAGTTTATACTAATGTGTTTTAGCTCAATTGTGATGAAAGCTTCAAGCTTATTGGAACCACTCTCGAGTCTGCTTTTCATATTTATATTTTCACACATTATATTTCAGGTGATATACATGGTCAATACACAGATTTGATGAGACTATTTGAATATGGAGGATTTCCGCCTGAAGCGAACTATTTATTCCTAGGTGACTATGTAGACAGAGGCAAACAGTCGTTAGAAACAATATGTTTGCTGTTGGCTTACAAGATCAAATATCCAGAAAATTTCTTTCTTCTACGGGGTAACCATGAATGTGCCAGTATAAACAGAATCTACGGCTTCTATGACGAATGTAAGTACTACCTATTACTGTCTTGTGTTGTGATTAAGTACTTAAGTTTTTGATTAGTGAAGAGCTTCTTGAATACTCAATGTCGGCCATTTTCTTGGTCCTAGGTGGCCAAATGTTGGCTTAGAATCACTCGCCCTACACCAATATGTATATGAAATCCTGCAGGGTGTGTAAAATTTATGTGAGACAACCACAGAATATTGGTGGTTTTACCAGAATGCCAGTTGTTATGACTTCAAGATACGATTATACGCTTATGTTTGCAGAAAGAAACGTAAATCTCAATACTGGTTTCTTCAACACAAATAATGCCCTCAGAGCTTTTTATCTTGTTGGATGTGAAGGTTTTTACTTTTTTGCAATGAATAAAATTTATATATTTTTTCCAGGCAAAAGAAGATACAATGTGAAGTTATGGAAGACGTTTACAGATTGTTTCAATTGTTTACCTATAGCAGCCATTATAGATGAGAAAATCTTCTGTTGCCATGGAGGTATACATTTCATTTCATATATTTTAGGGTGGTCATAAATCAACAGACAACACCATCAGTTTATTGATATATTGATGCTAATTTTTGTTTGTATTTATAAAGAAAAAAGAAAAAAAAAATAGCTTTGTTAAATGAAAGAAATTTCTCTTGAATATTCAGAACCAGCTAGGAAACTAAAAATGACCTTTCATGAATCTTTTTCACTTTGCCAGAACTTCTGCATAAAAATTATATTGATACATTAATGCATTGTTGGTATTTGTCAGTTGGTGAATCTGTACAAAATTTTAAATCATTGACAGTCCTATAACATTTTTAGCTCACATGTCACAAAGTGACAGTGTGAGCTTTTGTGATCGTGCAGCGTCCGTCGTCCGTCCGTGCGTCCGTCCGTGCGTAAACTTTTGCTTGTGACCTCTCTAGAGGTCACATTTTTCATGGGATCTTTATGAAAGTTGGTCAGAATGTTCATCTTGATGATATCTAGGTCAAGTTAGAAAGTGGGTCACGTGCGGTCAAAACTAGGTCAGTAGGTCTAAAAATAGAAAAACCTTGTGACCTCTCTAGAGGCCATATTTTTCATATGATCTTCATGAAAATTGGTCAGAATGTTCATCTTGATGATATCTAGGTCAAGTTCGAAACTGGGTCACGTGCCTTCAAAAACTAGGTCAGTAGGTCAAATAATAGAAAAACCTTGTGACCTCTCTAGAGGCCATAATTTTCATGGGATCTGTATGAAAGTTGGTCTGAATATTCATCTTGATGATATCTAGGTCAAGTTCGAAACTGGGTCAGCTGCGGGCAAAAACTAGGTCATTAGGTCTAAAAATAGAAAAACCTTGTGACCTCTGTAGAGGTCATACTTTTGAATGGATCTTCATGAAAATTGGTCAGAATGTTCACCTTGATGATATCTAGGTCAAGTTTGAAACTGGGTCACGTGCCATCAATAACTAGGTCAGTAGGTCAAATAATAAAAAAACCTTGTGACCTCTCTAGAAGCCATATTTTTCATGGGATCTTTATGAAAGTTGGTCAGAATGTTCATCTTGATGATATCTAGGTCAGATTCGAAACTGGGTCACATGCGGTCAAAAACTAGGTCAGTAGGTCTAAAAATAGAAAAAACCTTGTGACCTCTCTAGAGGCCATATTTTTCACATGATCTTCATGAAAATTGGTCAGAATGTTCATCTTGATGATATCTAGGTCAAGTTCGAAACTGGGTCACGTGCCTTCAAAAACTAGGTCAGTAGGTCAAATAATAGAAAAACCTTGTGACCTCTCTAGAGGCCATACTTTTGAATGGATCTTCATGAAAATTGGTCAGAATGTTCATCTTGATGATGTCTAGGTCAGGTTCGAAACTGGGTCACGTGCCATCAATAACTAGGTCAGTAGGTCAAATAATGAAAAAACATTGTGACCTCTCTAGAGGCCATATTTTTCATGGGATCTGTATGAAAGTTGGTCTGAATGTTCATCTTGATGATATCTAGATCATTTTCGAAACTGGGTCTGCTGCGGTCAAAAACTAGGTCATTAGGTCTAAAAATAGAAAAAGCTTGTGACCTCTCTAGAGGCCATACTTTTGAGTGGATCTTCATGAAAATTGGTCAGAATGTTCATCTTGATGATATCTAGGTCAAGTTTGAAACTGGGTCACGTGCCATCAATAACTAGGTCAGTAGGTCAAATAATGAAAAAACCTTGTGACCTCTCTAGAGGCCATATTTTTCATGGGATCTGTATGAAAGTTGGTCTGAATGTTCATCTTGATATCTAGGTCAGATTCAAAACTGGGTCACATGAGCTCAAAAACTAGGTCACTATGTCAAATAATAGAAAAAAAACGACGTCATACTCAGTTCAAAACTGGGTCATGTTGGGACAGGTGAGCGATTCAGGACCATCATGGTCCTCTTGTTAAGAATATCAGAAATTTTCACCTCTATCTTTGTGATGATTTAATACGGTGTAACCTTATTTGCATATTTCCTTCTTTACTTTATAGATGTGACATTATGGGTGAGGCATATGTCCACTGTGATAGTGGACTGAAGATGGTATGCTTAGGGTCATGAATCCTCTACCTCTGATTCATTTGAGGAAGTTTTAAGTTACATGTGAAAGTCTGGTAGATCTTGGTAAGGAATCCAGAAGAAATTGCTAAACTAGGACCTAGGTGATCGCTGTAACGCAAGTAACTGTTGAAAAACTTTACAACCAACAGGAGATAATTCAAAACAATGCGTTATGTTTTAGAAAAACAGTAGATTTTAATTTTTGTCTTCAATTATAGGTCTTTCACCAGATTTACAATCAATGGAACAAATACGAAGAATTATGAGACCAACAGATGTACCAGATACAGGTTTGTTGTTACTTGTAATGAATTTCTTATAGGAAGGTATCTCAGATGTCTTTGCAAGGTTAACTCAGATGTTTGGTTTTGCAAGCTTAGCTCACACATCTGGTTTTGCAAGCTTAGCTCACACATCAGGTTTTGCAAGCTTAGCTCACACATCTGGTTTTGCGAGCTTAGCTCACATGTCTGGTTCTGCGAGCTTAGCTCAGACTGTACAACTTTCAAATTGATATGGTTTCATCTAGGTAGAACAGTTGTTTTCTGTGAAAGCCATACCCTAGAAAATTTTATGTGCTACAGAAATAATAGCTTTATCAGTTACACTTACAGTAAGTGGTTTTAAATTTCTCAGTTATAGTTACCTGTTTCGAATTCATCAGTTTCAATTACCTGTTTCGAATTCATTAATTACAGATACTTGTTCCAGATTCATTAATTATGGTTACCTGTTGCAAATTTATTAGTTACAGTTTGTTACCGGTTGCAAATCCCATTATTACAATAACCTGTTGCAAATTCAATAGTTGCAGTAACCTGTTGTAAATTCTTCAGTTGCCATCACTTGTTGCCAGTTTGCCATTTACAGGTAGCTTTCATAAGTTGGGTTGCAGATAACCTATGTTAGAAATTTATTGGTAAATACAGTTAGCATAGTTGTACTTGCCAGCTAAAATGCTATTAAATTTCCTACATACTGAGTTACACAAAAGCACAGAACAAAATTAATTCTGCTGTACAACTGCTTGCTAGAAATACTGAAACCTAAGGGGAAGTTTTGGTGTAAATGCATTGCATTATTAGTAGGAAAGGTCGGTGGTTCTACCCAGGTGCCCGCTCGTGATGAAATAATGCACGGAAGGGAACCTGAGGTCTTCCTCCACCATTAAAGCTGGAAAGTCGCCATATGACCTATCATGTGTCGGTGCGACGTTAAATCCAATAAAAAAAAAATATTTGCGTTTGAAAGTAATGAAATAAAATTTACAAAATGCAAATCTCTATAACTACAGTTATGTTTAACTGTAATTATTAATATTTTCAGGTTTACTATGTGATTTACTGTGGTCAGATCCAGATAAAGATGTACAAGGGTGGGGCGAGAACGATAGAGGAGTATCATTTACATTTGGTGGCGATGTTGTCAGTAAATTCCTCAACAGACATGATCTAGATTTGATATGTAGGGCTCATCAGGTAATTCAAGTGACTATTTATCTGTTATTCCAGACCTACTTTCATTAAAGTACAGTTAGTACTGGTTTCTTGGATGTCTAATTGAGGTGACATTACAGGTATAACTAGTATCTGCACAGTTTGGGAAAAGTTAACCTGACAATTTTGTACCAGCTTTGAATGTTTGATTACATCCCTTGTGATCAGTAAATAAGTTCACAATAAAAATAAAGCATATAAACATAGGTGCTACAGATCAGTACCATTATACCTTTACTAATCCTGTCTGTCATGTAACATGACATTTAGTTATAAGCAAAAATTTATCTTCACAGTGATACTTATAAAAGCTCAGTATATAAGCAGACAAAAACATCTGATGCAGTGAAGCAATGAGATGAATATATCCTTATTATACCCCCAGATATAAGTATCTGGGGGCTATACTGGATTCAGGTCTGCCGGTCCGTCTGTCTATAGAATTTGTCTGCACAATTCCTAAGCAATTATTATTTATCCCTAGGAGACATATTGTTTTTCCCTGTCCGTCCGTACGTCACACTTCATTTCCGAGCAATAACTGGAGAACCATTTGACCTAGAACCTTCAAACTTCATAGGGTTGTAGGGCTGCTGGAGTAGACGACCCCTATTGTTTTTGGGGTCACTCCGTCAAAGTTCAAGGTCACAGGGGCCTGAACATTGAAAACCATTTCCGATCAATAACTAGAAAACCACTTGACCCAGAATGTTGAAACTTCATAGGATGATTGGTCATGAAGAGAAGATGACCCCTATTGATCTTGGGGTCACTCCGTCAAAGGTCAAGGTCACAGGGGCCTGAACATTGAAAACCATTTCCGATCAATAACTAGAGAACCACTTGACCCAGAATGTTGAAACTTCATAGGATGATTGGTCATGAAGAGTAGATGACCCCTATTGATTTTGGGATCACTCCGTCAAAGGTCAAGGTCACAGGGGCCTGAACATTGAAAACCATTTCCGATCAATAACTAGAGAACCACTTGACCAAGAATGTTGAAACTTAATAGGATGATTGGTCATGCAGAGTAGATGACCCCTAACGATTTTGGGGTCACTATGTGAAAGGTCAAGGTCACAGGGGCCTGAACATTGAAAACCCTTTCCGGTCAGTAACTTGAGAACCACTTGACCCAGAATGATGAAACTTCATAGGATGATTGGTCATGCAGAGTAGATGACCCCTTACAATTTTAGGGTCACTCTGTTAAAGGTCAAGGCCACAGGGGCCTGAACATGGAAAACCATTTCCAATCAATAACTTGAGAACCTCTCGACCCAGAATGTTGAAACTTCATAGGATGATTGTTCATGCAGAGTAAATGACCCCTATTGTTTTTGGGGTCACTCCATTAAAGGTCAAGGTCACAGGGGCCTGAACATTGATAACCAGTTCTGATCAATAACTTGAGAACCACTTGACCCAGAATGTTGAAACTTCATAGGATGATTGAACATGCAGAGTAGATGACCCCTATTGATTTTGGGATCAGTCTATTAAAGGTCAAGGTCACAGTGGCCTGTTCATGTAAAATCATTTTTTGGAAATAACTTGAGAACCACTTGACCTACAATGTTGAAACTTAATAGGATGATTGGACATGCAGAGTAGATGACCCCTATTTATTTTGAGGTCATTTGATCAAAGGTCAAGGTCACAGGAGCCTGAACAGTGACTTGAGAACCACTAGGACAAGAGTGTTAAAATTTAGCGGGATGACTGGACATGCCATCAGTGTCTCTTTGACTTTCGCTCCTGACCCCTATTGACTTCTTGCCTATAGGACTTTGCATTGGGGGAGACATGCGCTTTTTTACAAAAGCATTTTCTAGTTTGCCAGATTTCCATCAAACTTTGTCATTATTATCAGTACCAAGCCTAGTTGTGCATGTGCAAAGCAGGTTCCATTTGAATGATTTTTAGCTCATCTGACTTTTTTTTAGCTCACTTGTCACATAGTGACAAGGTGAGCTTTTGTGATCACCCTTCGTCCGTCGTCTGTGCGTGCGTCCGTCAACAATTTCTTGTCTGCACGATAGTGGTTTCATTTATGATTTTATTTTAACCAAACTTGCACACAACTTATATCACCATAAGATCTCGGTTCCTTTCTTGAACTGGCCAGATCCCATTATGGGTTCCAGAGTTATGGCCCCTGAAAGGGCCAAAATTAGCTATTTTGACCTTGTCTGCACAATAGCAGCTTTATTTATGATTTGATTTTTACCAAACTTGCACACAACTTGTATCACCATAAGATCTCGATTCCTTTCTTGAACTGCCCAGATTCCATCATGGGTTCCAGAGTTATGGCCCCTGGAAGGGCCAGAATTAGCTATTTTGACCTTGTCTGCACAATAGCAGCTTCATTTATGTTTTGAATTTAATCAAACTTGCACAAAACTTGTGTCACCATAAGATCTTGGTTACTTTCTTGAATTGGCCAGATCCCATTATGGGTTCCAGAGTTATGGCCCCTGAAAGGGCCAAAATTAGCTATTTTGACCTTGTCTGCACAATAGCAGCTTCATTTATAATTTTATTTTAACCAAACTTGTACACAACTTGTATAACAATAAGATCTTGGTTCCTTTCTTGAACTGGCCAGATCTCATTATGGGTTCTAGAGTTATGGGCCCTGAAAGGGCCAAAATTAGCTATTTTGACCTTGTCTGCATAATAGCAGCTTTATTTTTGATTTGATTTTAACCAAACTTGCACAGAACTTGTATAACAATAAGATCTTGGTTCCTTTCTTGAACTGGCCAAATTCCATTATGGGTTCCAGAGTTATGGCCCCTGAAAGATGATTTAATCAAACTTGCACAAAACTTGTGTCACCACAAGATCTTTGTTCCTTTCTTGAACTGGCCAGATTTCATCATGGGTTCCAGAATTATAGCCCCTTAAATGTCCAAAATTGGCTAATTTGGCTTTTGCAGCCATATAGAGACTTCATTTATGGTTTGATTTGATACAAACTTCCAAAATATCTTCAACAACAATAAATCTTGTATTCCATGACGAATCTGTCAGATTCAATCGTAGGTTCCAGTTATTTTATATCTTATTGCCTCCCCTGATTGTAATCAAAATGGATTTATATCAGTAAGTCCTTATAGGACTTATTTGAAATTTCATTATTGTCATTTGTTGGACTGAGACAATCAGGGTAGATAACTATGGACTGATTTTATTTCAAATTACCTCCCTTTATTTCAAATTAAAATGGGTATATCTCCGTAACTAATGAAGATACTGATCTGAAATTTCATTTATGTCAACAGATGGACTTGGACAATCAGTGAAGATACATATTGACTGAATTTATGACAGATTATCTCCTTTATTATTTATCTAAATGAATACACCTTAGCAGCTTCTAATGAGATTGGTTTGAAACGATCATATCATTTTGAGCAATAGTACTCGGGTGAGCAACTCAGGGCCATCATGGCCCTCTTGTTATCACTTCATCGGCATCGACATTGCCTGGTTAAGTTTTGTGTTTAGATCAGCTTTTCTACAAACTATCAAAGCTATTGCCTTAAAACTTGCTACACATGTTCACCATAAATAGCTGACTCTGTACAGCAAGAATCATAACTCCATCCTGCTTTTTGCAAGAATTATGGCCCCTTTTGGACTTAGAAAATATCAGTTTTCTTGGTTAAGTTTTTGCATTTAGGTCAACTTTTCTCCTTAACGGTCAAAGCTATTGCTTTAAAACTTGGAGCAGTTATTCACCATTAAAAACTGACTTTGCACAGCAAGTAACGTTACTCTACATTGCTTTTTGCAAAAAATATGGCCCCGTTTGGACTTAGAAAATCAGATTTCTTGGTTAAGTTTTGTGGTTAGGTCAGCTTTTCTCCTAAACTATCAAAGCTTTTGCTTTAAAACTTGAAACACTTGTTCACCATCAAAAGCTGACTCTGTACAGCAAGAAACATAACTCCATCCAGCTTTTTGCAAGAATTATGGCCCCTTTTGGACTTAGAAAAATATCAGATTTCTTGGTTAAGTTTATATTATACAGAGACAAAAAAATCAGATAAGCATCTGCACCCACAAGGCAGTGCTCTTGTTCACTTAGTTATGGCTAAGAGTGTAACGATATACCATTGGACCACATTTCTGACCCTATTTTCATGAATCTTGGTCAGTGAGTGAGTGAGTTGGGTTTTACGGCGAATCGACACAAAATGGTCATATATTGTCAAGAAGAAGTTATATTGAAAACGCCAATTGTAAAGCATACCTTAAATCATTTATGTAAAAATGTAAAGCATATCTAAAATCATTTATGTAAAAATGTAAAGCACATTATGTAAAAATGTACAGCATATCTAAAATCATTTATGTAAAAATGTATATACGTATGTGTTAAAATATCAGCTGCATACATAATGATATTGCAAAAGATGTGAATAAAAATATGAAATCTCAGATTTTTTGATAAAATCCTATCTGCTTTAAAAACGATAAAATATTTCCAACTGAAACTTTTTCAAATAACTCTTTCAAAGATTGAACGTCATAGTATGTACTGCGTTGTGGATGTTTATCTTAATGATTCCTAGGCCAAGTTCGAAACTGGGTCACATGGGGTCAAAAACTAGGTCACCTGGTCAAATCAAAGGAAAAGCTTGTTAACAATCTTGTTCATTTGATGTGCATGAAACTTGGTCAGAATATTTTACTGCATGAAATATCTATGATTTTTTGTATGGGTCATGTGGGGTCAAAAACTAGGTCACCAGGTCAGATCAAAGAATAAGCTTGTTTACACCCTAGGGGGCACATTTTTAGCTCATCTGATTTTTTGAAAAAAAATGATGAGTTATTGTCATCACTTGAGCGGTTGTCGGCGTCGGCGTCTGCGTCGGCGTTGCCTGGTTAAGTTTTATGTTTAGGTCAGCTTTTTAGCTCACCTGAGCACGAAGTGCTCAAAGGTGAGCTTTAGTGATCACCCTGTGTCCGTCGTCGTCCGTCGTCCGTCCGTCCGTCCGTCCGTCCGTCCGTCCGTCCGTCGTCAACAATTTGACTGTTAACACTCTAGAGGTCACATTTTTGACCCAATCTTAATGAAACTTGGTCAGAATGTTACCCTCAATAAAATCTTGGACGAGTTCGATATTGGGTCATCTGGGATCAAAAACTAGGTCATCAGGTCAAATCAAAGGAAAAGCTTGTTAACACTCTAGAGGTCACATTTTTGGCCCAATCTTAATGAAACTTGGTCAGAATGTTACCCTCAATAAAATCTTGGACGAGTTCGATATTGGATCATCTGGGATCAAAAACTAGGTCATCAGGTCAGATCAAAGGAAAAGCTTGTTAACACTCTAGAGGTCACATTTTTGGCCCAATCTTAATGAAACTTGGTCAGAATGTTACCCTCAATAAAATCTTGGACGAGTTCGATATTGGGTCATCTGGGGTCAAAAACTAGGTCATAAGGTCAAATCAACGGAAAAGCTTGTTAACACTCTAGAGGTCACAATTTTGGCCCAATCTTAATGAAACTTGGTCAGGATGTTACCCTCAATAAAATTTTGGACGAGTTGGATATTGGGTCATCTGGGGTCAAAAACTAGGTCACCAGGTCAAATCAAAGGAAAAGCTTGTTAACACTCTAGAGGTCACATTTTTGGCCCAGTCTTAATGAAACTTGGTCAGAATGTTACCCTTAATAAAATCTTGGACGAGTTCGATATTTGGTTATCTGGGTTCATAAACTAGGTCACCAGGTCAAATCAAAGGAAAAGCTTGTTAACACTGTAGAAGCCGCATTTATGACTGTATCTTCATGAAACTTGGTCAGATTGTTAATATTGATGATCTTAAAGTCCAGTTTGAATCTGGGTCATGTAGGATAAAAAACTAGGTCACCAAGCCAAATCAAATGAAAAGCTAGTTTACACTGTAGAGGCCACATTTATGACCATATCATAATGAAACTTGGTCAAAATGTTAATCTTGATGATCTATAGCTAAATTTCAAATCTAAAACTAGGTCACTAGGTCATATCAAAGGAAAAGCTTGTTAACACTCTAGAGGCCACGTTTATGACTCTATCTTCATGAAACTTAGTCAGAATGTTAAACTTGATGATCTTTAGGACAAATTTGAATCTGGGTCATGTCGGGTCAAAAACTAGGTCACCAGGTCAAATCAAAGGAAAAGCTAATTAACACTGTAGAGGCCACATTTATGACCATATCTTAATGAAACTTGGTCAGAATGTTAATCTTGATGATCTTTAGGTCAAGTTTAAATCTGGGTCAGATGGAGTCAAAAACTAGGTCACTAGGTCATATCAAAGGAAAAGCTTGTTAACACTCTAGAGGCCACATTTATGACTGTATCTTCATGAAACTTAGTCAGAATGTTAAACTTGATGGTCTTTAGGTCAAGTTCGAATCTGGGTCATGTCGGGTCAAAAACTAGGTCACGGGGGTCAAATAAAAGGAATAGCTAGTTAACACTTTAGAGGCCACATTTATGACCATATCTTAATGAAACTTGGTCAGAATGTTAATCTTGATGATCTATAGGTCAAGTTTAAATCTGGGTCAGGTGTGTTAAAAAACTAGGTCACTAGGTCAAATCAAAGGAACAGCTTGTTAACACTCTAGAGGCCACATCTATGACTGTATCTTCTTGAAACTTAATCAGAATGTTAATCTTGGTGATCTTTAGGTCAAGTTTAAATCTGGGTCATGTGGGGGCAAAAACTAGGTCACCTGGTCAAATCAAAGGAAAAGCTAGTTAACACTTTAGAGGCTACATTTATGACCATATCTTAATGAAACTTGGTCAGAATGTTGATCTTGATGATCTTTAGGTTAATAGGTCAGGTGAGCGATACAGGGCCTTCATGGCCCTCTTGTCTCCTAAACTATCAAAGCTATTGCTTTGAAACTTGGAATACTTGTTCACCATCATAAGCTGACCCTGTATAGCAAGAAACATAACTCCATCTTGCTTTTTGCAAGATTTATGGCCCCTTTTGTACTTAGAAAATATCAGATTTCTTGGTTAAGTTTTATGTTTAAGTCAACTTTTCTCCTAAACTATCAAAGCTATTGCTTTGAAACTTGGAATACTTGTTCACCATCATAAGCAGACCCTGTACATCAAGAAACATAACTCCATCTTGCTTTTTGCAAGAATTATTGCCCCTTTTGGACTTAGAAAATCAGTTTTCTTGGTTAAGTTTTATGTTTAGGTCAGCTTTTATCCTAAACTATCAAAGCTATTGCTTTAAACCTTGCAACACTTGTTCACCATCATAAGCTGACCCTGTACAGCAAGAAACATAACTCCATCCTGCTTTTTGCAAGATTTATGGCCCCTTTTGGACTTAGAAAATATCAGATATTTTGGTTAAGTTTTATGTTTAGGTCAACTTTTTCTCTTAAACTATCAAAGCTATTGCTTTGAAACTTGCAACACTTGTTCACCATCATAAGCTGACCCTGTACAGCAAGCAACATAACTCCATCCTGCTTTTTGCAATAATTATTGCCCCTTTTGGACTTAGAAAATCATTTTCTTGGTTGAGTATTATGTTTAAGGCAACTTTTCTCATAAACTATCAAAGCTATTGCTTTAAAACTTGCAACAGTTTTTCACCATCATAAGTGGACACTGTACATCAAGAAACATAACTCTATCCTGCTTTTTGCAAGAAAGATGGCCCTTTTTAGACTTAGAAAATCATGAGTAGGACAATATTTCTATTATACAAAAAAAATCAGATGAGCGTCAGCACCCGCAAGGCGGTGCTCTTGTTTTATTCTATCTTCATAGAACTTGGTCAGAATACTTATCATGAAGTCTTGGATGATTTCAAATCTGGGTCACGTGGTGTCAAAATCTAGATCACTAGGTCAAATCAAAGGAAAAGCTTGTATATACTAGAGGCCACTTTTTTGCTCCAATCTTCCTGAAACTTTGTCAGAATGTTTGTTTTCATGAAATTTTGGACAAGTTCAAATCTGGGTCATGTGAGGTAAAAAAGGTCACTAGGTCAAATCAAAGAAAATGCTTGTTTACAGTCTAGACTACGTTTTTTGGTCCAATCTTATTGCTTGAAAATTGGTCAGAATGTTTGTCTCCATGAAATCACTAGGTAAAACATGTTTACACTGTTATGGTGTGTTACTCAGGTGAGCGACCTAGGGCCATCTTGGCCCTCTTGTTTAAGGTATTGCCATAAAATTTGGACCACTTGAACACACATCTCAAAACTGACTTTCAGTGACCTTGATTTTGACCTACTGACCTACTTTCTTCTTTTTAAGATTCAGCTATGAAATTTGGAGATCTTATACAGTTTTGCACAATATTTTTCTGCATCTTTGTACATTTTTCCCTATACAATATACAAATGCAATATATCATATTTTCAATACCCTTGTTCCTCTGACATTAAGCTGCTGTCTGGGGTATTCATCACCATTAATGATAGGTCTTGTTTATCTTTTTTTTTTGTAAAAAAAATTATATCCTGTTTAAGGTCATACTCGTTTTCCACACAATTGTAACACTTGAAAGGAAGTAAACCGATACATATCTTCGCTCTCAAGTATCTGATAAATACCAACTTGACGCAAGACAAGCACAGATATATAAAAAAATCTCAAAACTACAGTTACTGATGTAAATAAAACTTTGATAAAGTTCACATTTGTGAAATAATTTTGGTTAGGCCTTGAAGGGCTTAGAAAACAATTTCAAGACTTTAACCTGTTACTGTCTTTGAAGATTGAGGTTCAATCTCAAATATTTACATTCGCCCTATTCTTTTCCATTGAAAATTATGATAAGAAAAGGTGCGAAAGTTACGTCAATGCTGCTTAGTGATAATAGGCTGCTGCGCGATTCATGGATTTGCCGATCCTATTCTGTCATTCATTTCAAAGGAACACCGAAAAAATATATTTCATTTCTTAAAAGCATATAAATTTATTCAAGTAAAATATTTTCATATAATTCTTCTTTATCTTTTTCATCAAACACAGAGTTTTTTAACAAGAATGTGGTCAGATTATAAATTCACCTATCAGTTTTCCAGTTTAAAACTAAGTAAGTTTTTCAAATTTTGATATATTCTACATTTAGGTTGTGGAAGATGGTTATGAATTCTTTGCCAAGAGACAGTTAGTAACGTTGTTTTCTGCCCCAAATTACTGCGGAGAATTTGACAATGCAGGAGGAATGATGTCGGTTGATGAAACTCTTATGTGCTCTTTCCAGGTAAGTTTCTGGAAAAAGAAAGATTTATTGTTGGTTTCATGAATGTAGATCCCATAATTTAATTCAATGTTAGGCTTTATTATTCCTTTGTAGTATTTTGCCCAGCTCAGCCATTTAAGAAAGATCAATTGTTACTGTTATTCAGTTGAACGGACACTGTATGCAAATTGAAATGTTTTCTCACATTAAAAAAACAGAGCTTTTAAAATGAGATAAAGTTATTTAACCAACCCTAAGGTCTATCTTTGATATGGATTTTTTGCAACCATATTGATATAAAATTTGTCCAGAAACCGCCCTTGGGATGGAATTTTAACATTCTAGTGTTAGCAGGTCCATTGACTTGTCTAAAAGCTAAAACAAATCTACATTATATAATTTTTCTGAAACACCTTTTGGTTTGGGTCAAAACTTTGTAAATAAAATGCTTTTTTTAAGGAGTACACATAATGTGTAAGAAAACAGATCTGATGTTCAATACAGATGCGTTCAGCTAAACAGAGTGTAAAGATAATTGTTATATTCATTTTTGGTTGCGGGTTTATCCCGTAACCAAAGTTAAGTGTATTTCTGACAATCATGTAGCATCTTTATTTGATTCCAAATCACATCCAAAGGATATGTTCATGTGCTACACAAAGTAGTTCCATTCATGAACAATGCGGGTGAATTATCAATGATCAAGTAGTTCTTATTCATCCTCTATATCCATTCACACTGGCCATTTAGATTATATAAGATCTGTCAATGATTAGGTATTCAAGCCTATGGTTACATCACTGACTTCCAGCTGCTCATGTAAGGTCAGGCAGAGGTTATCTTAGATATGAGGCACATTAGTATTTGTTTCTTATACATGTATATTTAAAGATTGGCATTTAAAATGAAAATAAATCTAGCAAAACCCGCAACCACCAGACATCTCAATGCTTTGATCTTTAAAGATATGGATTTTGATGAAAGAAGAATCCACTGGAATCAACAGTGGGAGAACCTTTCTAAAAATATGCCTGTTTGATGAGCTACTGTTACTTGACAATGTTTCTGATTTAGAAATACATAATTATTGTTCTAGAATTGTTCTTGTATTTGAGATTACTGTTCAGAACAAACATACTGGTACAGTACACTGACAGAAATGGAATATGCCCACAATGACTCATTGGGGATGTGATGACATTACTTATTTAAAATACTGGTACAGTACACTGACAGAAATGGAATATGCCCACAATGACTCATTGGGGATGTGATGACATTACTTGTGTTAAAAGTATACAGGGATGCTTGTTTCATAATTCATAACCTCAGCACAAAAAGTAGATATCTACTTGTCAGTCATTCATTGATGTGGGTTCCAGCCTCACTCGGGGGTATGAGGAAGCCATCCAGCTGGCTTACGGAAGGTCCGTGGTTCTACCCAGGTGCCCTCTTAAGATGAACTAATGCACAGAGGGGCACCTAGGGTCTTCCTCCACCATCAAAGCTAGAAAGTCGCCATTTGATCTACAATTGTGTCAGTGCGACGTTAAACCCATCAAAATAAATAAATAAATATATGTCAGTACACATTTAGTGCAGAGATGTTGATATTCCAGTAGGTGATTATTCTTAGAATTTAATAGATATGAGACAGAAGATGTTGTTCCTTGTTGGTCAGCATTTGTAAAAACCAGAATATTGAAAGCAACGTTTTTGTATTCTAATTTCCTATTTTCTATGGGTTTTTTTCAGATCTTAAAACCTTCAGAAAAGAAGGCAAAGTACCAATACGGAGGTATGAACTCCGGCCGACCTATAACACCACCGAGAGGGCCACAGAAAAAGAAGTAATTCAGTTGACAGTGCAGTTGACAGCACTGTCGATAGACAATAACATTAAACTATGGTGCCACATGTGTGATATTTATGCAGGTTCTTGCATGCGGTTGTGTGTAGCTACATTCTGTGTTAGTTAAAAAAGATGCACACTTTGTGATTATATTTTCACTAGCCAGATGGGGAAAATGTTGCTCGCATATATAAACCATTTCAGTAGAGAACTTCTGAAAATAGTTCGTGTTAATTCAGCTGTGTGTACTGAAAAAATATTTTGGCATGATTTACCCGTAGTTTGCAGCTTAGCCAGGCTAGTTATTTGTGCAACTCGGCAAAATATTTTGTTCTTTCAGTTTTTAAAGTCACAGTGGTTATAAGCTGCTAGTCAATTGATACAAGAAAAATGGTTCGGGCTAGCCAGTTGCTATTAATGAGAAATGAAATCCATTGTTTCAAAAAGTGCAGGTTCATACAAAAATGGCAAAGCAGTTTTCTGAATTGTAAACAGATAATATTCTGCTTTATTCTATACCTTACAATAAATAGTAAAAGAATTTTATAGGACAGAATTCTGTAGCACATGCCAGCACAGTAACTAGTTATTGGCATGGCATGTAGCATGCCAAGGCTAACATTTATAATAAACTACGAATTCTACAAAATATCTTTAAGGACTTTATTTATAGAAATAAATTGAGAAGTTTTATTTTAATTGTATCATTTACCCTTGTACTATAAAAGTTGAATAACTTATTCACACAGTATATGTTTATTATTTAGAGCTTTGTTGCTAATTTATGCATAGACTGCTAAATGATTGTTACTAAGAACAATTTGACATTTTTATACGATAATTCACTCTTTATGCAAAATTGTTGTACCAGTTTTGAAGGCTGGAAAATGTTCGGGTCTCTTACTGACAAAAAGCAGAAATATTTGTGATACTAAGAATTCGTGTTTTTAAGTTAAGTTTTGCGTTTGGAGGTAATGATGACGATATTGAGTTTTGAACTTGCCACGAAAATTTGTAAAACTTCAGTTATCACGAATATGACCCAATCTACAGTATCTGCTGTAAAATCAGATATTTTTATGGGAGATTTATTTTCACTATGACTGTATTCACAAAAATGCATGCAACAGTCCTGTTGTTAATAATAGTCACACGTTGGTCGTACATCACAAATATTTTACCACGCTAACTTAATCTTATTTTAGAAATAGTAAAATTTTTGCCTTGTGAAAATATCTGATTTTATATTGTAGTCAGTACACAAATGGCTGACCTTTTCTTCATAGCAGTACCATTGTATGCTTTTTTACCACATATTATTGTGCTTTAAGTATTGTATATTGTGGCACGGTTTGCAGCATTTAGGGTAAAATAATATGCAGGAAGTTTTAGAATGTTCGTTACTTGTTTGGTTGCCTTGATTCAAAAAGTGAAGAGGAGTCTATGGCACATTCTCTTTCATTTGTACCAAATTCAAGTTTCAGATATATTTATTTAAAGATTACTGTGCGGCCGTTTCTATTGTTTGAGATACGTTTGTTGATCCAGAAGTAATATCACTTGAACCATAAAAACCTGTATATTGAACAGAAAACAATAAAAATTTATACCCAGGGTATTTTGATCTATTTGCAATATTTTCTAAAAATATTAAGGTTTATTATATACCTTTATGAATTCTGTTAAAACTACTGCTTGTATTTCACAAGTAGATATGAAAAGGCAGAAAAAATTCTGTATTGTACCTTTCGTATTGAATGCTGCTGGGCTCCTTTTATTTAATATGCATGACCTGACACAGTTCTATAAATAGTGCACAGATATACTACATTCAGTTCTATTTTTACATCAATAAATACTGAAGACTTATGTTCGATAACAAAACAACAAACAAAAAGGCAGAGGTATATAGTTGAAGTGTCAGTATAACAGGAGCTAGGTTCGGCCTTTGTGGATTTTGCCAGGACTAATCATACTAGGCACTTGCACGCCGTGTGCGTTCCGACCTGGCAAAATCTATTTAAGCCGAATACAGCATCACAGATCAAGCTGCTATTATAATATAAACATACCATGATACGGACATGGTAACGATGAAAGCCACATGTCCCAAATGTTATTGACATCAGAAATAGTTATTTTTGTCACTTATTTTAGCATGCGGTGAAATAGTGTCAATTGTACACTTCTATTAATTTAAAACTAAACAACCCTAGAAAATAACATTTATGTGTGTAATCAGAATTTAATCAGTGTACATAAATACGCTCCATGCTTGCAGTCACATTACTTCAGGATCAGCACTCATAACAGTGTACTTCATAGACTTAATAAACTTGTTTAAAACAATGGCATTAGGAAGTGATATTGTAGTTTTCATAAAAAGATTCTGTTAAAGTTAATGTACTATAATTATATACTTATACACATTGTCGTAAACAAGCAAGAATGACAATATTCTTGTGCAGTTTAGTACTGGAATTTAAAGTTATTGTTACAATGTAAGATGAAGTAGTTGTGTGTAATTTAATATATTTTTGCTCAATGTTTGAATGAGACAGAATTTATGTTAGTAGAAAATTTAAACACCTTGTCTCTGCCAATTTGGAAAAGATTTTTTTCTTCGAAAACGTAGGTCAGAACAGTTGTCTAGAAGATGTTATTGATATTTTTTTTTGAATTTTGTTAAAACATACTGGTATATTCAAAAGACGGCCACGACTTACTGGTACTATTATTATTAAGCTAGAAATAAAGACAAAAGTATTAAAGGGCATGTATTATTATGATACCTAGATCTGTCGTACATCAGTTTTATCTGGAACTGGTTCGTTGATAGAATGGAACCTGTTTGCTAATTTTCTTGTGATATTCATTATGCAAAAATTATGTATGTACTTTTAGCAGTGGATGGTAAGATATTTGCTTCTTGGCCCTTTTTTTAGGGGGAAGAAAATATTGTTTGTGACTTTTGACATATCTTATGGAGATACTATACGAAAAATTGATGTGAGGAAGATTTAGGAAAAAAGTCACAAGTTCTAAGTTTACAAAACTAGAGTTTGAATACCAGTCTCAGAATACAGCCTTGCCATTGGTCAGTTTCAGATTTCTGTTCAGGAACAGCCAATCAGATGGTGGAGTTTTGAGACTGGTTTTCAAACTTGTTCTGTAATCTTGAGTCTTAATCTTAAATGGATGAGAGAGGGTTGAAATGTTTTGTTTTAGGTAATATCGCTGTTGTGGAAAAGTTATGAATGATTTGTTGAAATGTTGATATAGAAATGATCATGTTTGAAAAATTTTTGTTGAAAGATCTTTTTTTGTTCAGGGTGTTTTTATTGTCAAAGGAACAAGTTTGGTGTTCTGGAATACTAGCATTAGCAGTTATAATAATCTGAATTGGAACATGAAGAAACTTGAAACTACCCCTTGTTAATTGGAAAGGGAATACATTCATACAATAGACTGGATATTTTTTCTGAGGTTTTATTTTAAGATTTGGTATAAGCCTGATTCTAGCTGGTTGAAATTCTTTTACAACATTCAAATTATATATTTCGTGGGCTCAGCATGAAACTATTGTAACTTTGTATAAATAAAGAATAAGATATAATAATTTTGTGCTGAGCCCATGGTTTGTTTATATTAATGATTTTTAGCTCACCTGTCACAAAGTGACAAGGTGAGCTTTTGTGATCGCGTGGCGTCCGTCGTCCGTGCGTCCGTCCGTCCGTCCGTCAGTCCGTAAACTTTTGCTTGTGACCACTCTAGAGGTCACACTTTTCATGGGATCTTTATGAAAGTTGGTCAGAATGTTCATCTTGATGATATCTAGGTCAAGTTCGAAACTGGGTCACGTGCGGTCAAAAACTAGGTCAGTAGATCTAAAAATAGAAAAACCTTGTGACCTCTCTAGAGGCCATATTTTTCATGGGATCTTCATGAAAATTGGTCAGAATGTTCATCTTGATGATATCTAGGTCAAGTTCGAAACTGGGTCACGTGGGGTCAAAAACTAGGTCAGTAGGTCTAAAAATAGAAAAACCTTGTGACCTCTCTAGAGGCCATATTTCTCAATGGATCTTCATGAAAATTGGTCAGAATGTTCATCTTGATGATATCTAGGTCAAGTTCGAAACTGGGTCACGTGGGGTCAAAAACTAGGTCAGTAGGTCTAAAAATAGAAAAAACCTTGTGACCTCTCTAGAGGCTATTTTTTTCAAGAGATCTTCATGAATATTGGTCAGAATGTTCACCTTGATGATATCTAGGTCAAGTTCGAAACTGGGTCACGTGGGGTCAAAAACTAGGTCAGTAGGTCTAAAAATAGAAAAACCTTGTGACCTCTCTAGAGGCCATATTTCTCAATGGATCTTCATGAAAATTAGTCAGATTGTTCATCTTGATGATATCTAGATCAAGTTCGAAACTGGGTCACGTGGGGTCGAAAACTAGGTCAGTAGATCTAAAAATAGAAAAACCTTGTGACCTCTCTAGAGGCCATATTTTTCAAGAGATCTTCATGAATATTGGTCAGAATGTTAACCTAGATGATATCTAGGTCAAGTTCGAAACTGGGTCACGTGGGGTCAAAAACTAGGTCAGTAGGTCTAAAAATAGAAAAACCTTGTGACCTCTCTAGAGGCCATATTTCTCAATGGATCTTCATAGAAATTGGTCAGAATGTTCACCTTGATGATCTCTAGCTCAAGTTTGAAACTGGGTCACGTGCGGTCAAAAACTAGGTCAGTAGGTCTGAAAATAGAAAAAAATTTGTGACCTCTCTAGAGGCCATATTTTTCGCGGGATCTTTATGAAAATTGGTCAGAATGTTCACCTTGATGATATCTAGGTCAGGTTCGAAACTGGGTCATGTGCGGTCAATAACTAGGTCAGTAGATCTAAAAATAGAAAAACCTTGTGACCTCTTTAGAGGCCATATTTTTCAAGAGATCTTCATGGAAATAGGTCAGAATGTTCACCTTGATGATATCTAGATCAAATTCGAAACTGGGTCACGTGCGGTCAAAAACTAGGTCAGTAGGTCTAAAAATAGAAAAACCTTGTGACCTTTCTAGAGGCCATATTTCTCAATGGATCTTCATGAAAATTAATGAGAATGTTCAGCTTGATGATATCTAGGTCAAGTTCGTAACTGGGTCATGTGCGGTCAAAAACTAGGTCAGTAGGTTGAAAAATAGAAAAACCTTGTGACCTCTCTAGAGGCCATATTTTTCACGAGATCTTCATGAAAATCGGTGAGATTGTTCACCTTGATGATATCTAGGTCAAGTTTAAAAGTGGGTCACGTACCTTCAAAAACTAGGTCATTAGGTCAAATAATAGAAAAACCTTGTGACCTCTCTAGAGGTCATATTTTTCAATGGAGTTCATGAAAATTGGTCAGAATTTTTTATCTTGATGATATCTAGGTCACATATGCTCAAAACCTAGGTCACTATGACAAATAATAGAAATAACGACTTCATACTCAGTTCAACACTGGGTCATGTGGGGATAGGTGAGCGATTCAGGACCATCATGGTCCTCTTGTTTAAATTTCAAAGCAGCGCTGCTTGATTAAATTACAAAGAAATGAATCCTCCTTGAAAATTATCCTTTGTACAATAACGTTTATATTTACCAGAGATGAGTTGTTCTCTGTATATCAAAACCCAGTGTCTGTAGATAAAAGAATATTTTTGTTTTGTTGTGTTTGTTTAAAAATGCTGACTGGTTCCAAGGTAATAGTACTGAGATTGAAAACCAGTCTTGAAATTCCAACATGTGATTGGTTGATTCTGAACTCACATTTGAAATTGATCAATGGCATGGATGCGTAGCGAGACTGGTTCCCAAACTCAGATTTATAACCTTGGAGCCTGGTGTTTTGTTCTTTTCTTGTTTATGTAAAATAAAACCATGATTTTATATTTTATACATTACATGTTTTATCTCTGACTTATGTTTTGTTGTATCATATAATCATATATTCACTATGTTGTTAAGGAATTTGATCTAAACTGATAGTAGCTTATATATTTTGTATATGTACATATATAGACTGATGTCAGATAAGTGAGTATGATTGTCTGTATTTAATCTCACAGGAGTTGGGTCCCTTTTAGGGGGCTATGAAAGTAAGAGTTTAAGCGTCGTCGTGAATTTACAGAATTTGTTATGCATGTTACGGTCTCTGTATATTTTCCTGTAACTCATCCTGTTTCTAGAGTTATTTCCCCTTACCTTGTTAAATCCTGTTAATTTTATATGATACTGTTAGTATACTGCTGCATGGTTTAATTGAGCAATGGTGTTACTAATATTATCCTTTTAAATGCTTTAAAGCCTTTATTTAACAAAATGTGTCATGACTTAAAGTACTTTTCCCGTTTCTGGGTTAATTGAGGCAAGCAGAGCTGTTAGTTTTTGTAGCTGTTTAGTTTAATATCATCATATGTCGGGAATTCTAAAATTTTGGCCCGATTTCAAATTATAGTTCCACTTTAATTTGCAGAAGTTCGGTGCTCCAGCTAAAAAATATAGTAAGAAGTACTTAAAACAAGTTCTCATCGCTGTTATTAATTGAATTAAATAAAACACAAGCACCACACACACATACATGTGATAAATAGGTAGAAATGCTTTACAGTTTGAGCCATAATTATAGTAAAAAGGTACTGAAAAATAGTTTAGTTAAATGTACTTCCTATGTAACTGCAAAAATAATGACTTAAGATAATTTTGATTTATTTTTGGGCTTTGCTATCAGTTTTGAAAATTTTGATATGACGTTAGTACACATGCTCCTTTAATGTCAGATTACCATAAGGTAACTATCATCAAGACTTGGTTCAGATTTTATCTCTGTTAGCCAAAAATATGGTCAGTATTTGTTTGTATAAAAAGTACAGATATTTTTAGTTTTGAATTTGAATAATTCAAATAAGGAATGTTGGCTGAAAGTGATAGAAAAAGCATGCCGATATGTTATTCATTTTTTCCTGTTTTGATTTTCCCCTTTCCTGCAACATTTTAAGAAACAAAGGCATGACTTCACTGTGTAAATTAGAAGTAAATATTTTTTGATTAGGATGAGACATGAAACCATTTTTCCTAACAATTTTTTTTCCCAAAGTATATTAGTGTTAATGTTAAGGGTTAAATCCAGTTATAATATTGTCATGATTCAGTAATGATCAGCAAGAATGATGGCGGAAAATGTATGTTTAAATATACAAGTTTGAAAACAAAATTATGCAAATCAGAATCCTTGTTTTCCTTGTCTGTGAGACTTGCAAATAGAAGTTTTTTTTCATTGATTGGACATTACATATTAATTCTACGCCTATAGAAATGTGTTGTGGACCTGAAATGTACATTACTTTTTCGTTGACATGTCTATCACAGGTCCTTCTTGTATATTTAATATTCCATCTATTTAAACAATAAAAATATTTATATATGCATATGTTGAGTTTTTGTTTTCATTTATATTGTACTGACTAACATGTTTATAGCCATCTTGTTTGAGAAAGCCAAAGAGTGGTCCTGATATGCAAGTGGTCTTATTCACGGATTAAAAAACAGGCAGAAAATGTTCCATTTGGAAATGAAATTGGTGGTCTTAAGAGCCAGGTGATAAAAGGGTGATAATTTATTATCATCATCTTCAAATTCTTCATTGTTATTTTTAAACCTCCAGACAAAAAGTATACTGTAAAATCATTTAATTTCGTGGGCATGAAATTTCGTAGTTTTGGTCAAAACGGCAGTTTCGTGGGGATATGAATTTGTGGATTTCAACTTTTGAACATTAAATGAATAGAAATTTTACTTGTTTGTTGGGATTAAATTTCGTGGATTGACTCAACCACGAAATCCACGAAAATTAGTCCCCCATAAATATTAATGATTTCACAGTATGGGACTTCATTGGATTCAGGCATGTCTGTCCATCTGTCATCTCTGTTCCATACCTTCTTTGGGAGATTTTCACAAAACTAGCATGAATTGTTAGCATCAAGACAATGCGAAAGAGCACAGAATCCTGGTCACTAGGTCCATGGTCAAGGCCATACTTTAGGTCAAAGGTCAAATAGCTTAGTTACATGTCCACTCAATACTGTCAAAACAATTTTGAAGGTATTCATAAAACTAGCACCATCGTGTGCGTATATGGCTTCTGCAAGCTCTCGTGTTGTCCACTACATTATTACAGTATATAGCTATTAGTAGTTCTCTATATCACCATATACCGTAGTTACTAATATTAATGCCTCTTTTCACTGTCAAAAGTATGTCAACATTTCCCTCGCCATTAACAAAAGCATCACAATTTTTTTTTATTGTGCCTATGAATTTTCTACCTTGCTGATAGCTGTAGAGTAACAACACCCTTTACCTTGCATGATACTTTTAACATTTCCTTTTCTTCCACCAAAGCCACTACTGCCATTGATGATACCTGTAGTACTACCAGGCCCTTTATCACCAACCATGTCGTCATCTTCTATCCTCATCTGCTGCAACACCAACGCTGCCATTAGACATTTGTAATATCACACTGGTCATTGCCACAAACAATACCATCATCTCTTGTGTCTCTGAGGTACTTCTTCCATTTCTGATAGCTGTAGCGCCACCGTGCCTCTTATTACCCTCAATACAACCATAAACTCTGGCTTCTCTTCAAACACAATATGATATGCTATTCTTTGGATATAGCTGTTGCATCACCATGTCCCTGGCCAACAACAAAACTATCACCTGTTAGCTTTCTTAACATCATAGTATCACTACTTTCACTAGTGATTACAGAAGCACCATCATGTCCTTCTTCACCATCAGTCTCTTCGCCATCTTCTCCGAGATTTCCTCCACACATTATCTATATGTTCACTGCTGATTACAGCAGCGTCATATTGTTCCTCTTCACCTTCAATATCATCACCATCTTCTCTTAGTTCTCTTCTACACAGTTTTTTTTTCATACTTAATTGCTGACTATTGTAGCGTCACTTTATCCCCCACACCCACATTCACCATCAGTATCCTCACAGTCTTCTCCCAGTCTCTTCCACACAGTGTTACTACTTTCTTAGTCCCTCTTCGCTACAAATATCACCATCTCTCAGCTCTCTTACAAACAATATTGCTTCTTTTGTGTCCTTATCTAAACACTATAGCTGCTTTGATGTCCCCATGTTCCTCATCATCAAAATACCATCGATGTCATTTTCTTCTGCATCTCTTCCATCATATCCGGTAGCTGAAACGTCATCATGTCCTTTTCCATTACAGATTCCCTGGAAACTTTGATCTCACGTCCCCTTCACAAACACCACTACTGTTCCCGTTAATTATAGCAGTAGCATCTCTGTGTCACCGTCAACTCATTCACACTTTACTCAGTCTTTTGCCGCTTCTCATCTAGCATTGTTTCTGCTAACAATGTTATTCCCATCTTCCCCCCATGTCATATCAATCACCGACGCTAAGTTGCTTCCGTTGCTGACTGCCTCATGACTAACAATATCATCGCCAGCTTCGCCCGCGTCTCCTGCCAAAATGCCATTCTTTCCATTGCCGAAGGTTGTAACGTCATCATGTCCGTCGTCAGCAACAATGCAGTCATCTCCTTCTTTCGTACTTCTTCTTCCACTGCCATTGATTCCATTAGAGTTAGCTGGTAATTTCAGACTGAAATGAAATGAAGTGATAATTACGTCAAGAGTTTAATTAACTTCGTCACCATCAATTCGATTACCACTGTCACTCGGTTTCTTCCGCACCAATACTGTTTTTCCGATTCAGATACTATAGTAGCTCTAACACGGGGTCCATGTTGCTTCGATCAGCATTATAGTCAAAATCGCCTTGACCAATACCAGCGTGCCCTGGTCCAAACCTGCTGCTGCTTTCATTTCTCCTTCTTTATTATAATATTTCTTAGTCAACCTTTTATTTGTTCTTCATTCAGTTAAACGGATTCATCCGTGTTCTACACAGGTAAAAACAAGGGTTTTAAAACGTTTTTCTAGGCTACTTTTCTAGGCTACTTTTTATGGTCCTAACATTAAAGGGGAAAGTTTGCTTCCAACATTTACCGACCAAAATGCATTTCAGAAATGATAATTTTCAGATGAATATCTTAAACGGATCGCTGAAATGTATTCTTCAAAGGGCTTGCCAACCATTTGTATATCATGATTATTTGTAATGTACGAGCAGTGTCAAATTTATAAGATATATAAATAATGGGTTTGTGACATGCTATGCGACAAAATCTTATGGATTTGCACTGCATATTTTTGAAATTTGAACTGGGTTTGTAACATTTTATGTGCACATACGAAGCGCGAAATAATTTCACATATTCTATCGTGTGTTTATCAGTCTTCCAATGAATGCAATGCCTTTTGTGCTTTAGTGTGGTTTTAAAAGGTCGAAACATTTCGAAAGATAAAAATATGATGTATAAAATTTAAATTCTTTACTCAACATTTTTGGCAATGTGGATGTTTCGTTTACGACAGTCTATCTGCACATCACAGAGGATATAACTGGTAACGTATAGTAAAAGCAGATATTCCGTGCATTTGTAAGAATCTGAGGCCCGTTTCACAACAATTTCATCCTAAGTTCTCTCTTAAGTCTGACCTTTTAAAACACATTTATTTCATATGATATAACTTGTATCCTTTTAAAAAGATGCCGTTAATTCATTTTTAGGCAGATCTATCTTATTTTTGTTTGGCTCAGATTCTAAGAAAGCCAAATACTATAGTTAGGATGAATCTGCTTAAAATAATGTTCGTGAAACGGTTACAGGCGGTAACAGGGCCTTTAAGTTACCGCAAAAACTGTTACCAGTGAGCCCGATATTTACATCCATACCTACAACCAGTAATAGATTCGTTTTCTTGCGTGTCGTATTCTTCAAATTATAGAAGTAATAAAACCAAAGTTTTTTGCACTATGTTATCTGTTATCATAGTAGCGTGTGGCTTTACGCATTCCGATGATTCTTAAATTACAGCGCGAGAGTCGTATAACATCTTTGGCTAAAACACGGGAAAATCGTGCTCGGCTAGGAACTGGGAATCCAGTCTGACAATTTCTAACTTTTTTTCTACCTGCAAATTGATAATACCAGAAACTCGATGAATGCCAATTAACACTAATTAGCGCAAATTAAGTGGGATCTTTAATGCATAGATATTAGGTATGATTTCTTATGACAAAGCACGAATATCATCAACGGCTTCCCAGGCTAGTGCTCGGCATGCAATAATCATCTATCGCCTACTGCCAAGGGGACACACTTGATAATTGTGATAGGCAAATATTTCATGGTAGGGCCTATCCAAAACACGGACAATTCATGGTAACTGGGACATCCATGACTTCGAAATCCCTGAGAGAAAAACAACAGTTTTTCATGCGTAGGCCTAATTATCCCTCTGCCTAATATCACAGAATACACAGGCGATTCATAGTACCTGAACGGTATTAATGTACGGCAAATAGAATCCGGCAGTGAACGGATAGAAGTACAGTATACAGTGTATAGTCCTAACTATAACAGGAAGTGGATTTAACACTTTGACAATTTGTTGATCTTGTTGTGTTGGTAAGTAAATTTGTAAATATTTCATTACTGTGACAACCAGTATCAAAGTCATTAAGATTATGTTGTTTACAAGAACTTTCAGTGTTGTTAAACAGTGTAAATTCAATTCCTAGCTTTTGAATAAGTGGAAATTTAGCATGTGAAAGTTCTTGAAAGTGAAATTATTGGTCTTGAAGTCGAATAAATAACCAGTTGATGGTTGTAGATACATTTTTTGGCAGAAACGAGACTACCGAAACAGTTACCTGAGAGCTGAATTTCCCATCTGAATCTACAAGCTGTTTTAGTAATTTTCTTGCATACTAAACTGTGAAAGCAATTTTCTATTTTCTGTTGGTCGAGTCCATTAGGTTATTACATAACCCCATTTGATTACCTAACCCAGTGTCGAACTGCAACATCTGTGCACTGACTGAGCATCAGATGACACGCAAAATTGTCGCAAAGTTTGTTTCAAATGATCATATTTGAATATCAAGATCAATATTTTTTAATTTGTGAATTGAATGATATCTCTTTTATAGTACTGTATATATTACTATATAGATATAATCATATATGGAATAGGAGCAGAAAAATGTGCAACCCGATACAGGACTCCAACCTGCGACCTTCTGCTTGCAAGTCAGATGCTCTACCAACTGAGCTAATCGGACAATCAAGATCGTAGACTAATTATATACATTATATACACACTTCTACATTCCTTTCTCCTTTTTTTCAAAGATAAACTCAGATTCTTTTGACTAACCTAGCCATTGCTTCACCCTAGCTCTAGGATGCCAAGGCTAGTCACCACACTCACGGCACCAATGTAATAGGAGCGGAAAAATGTGCAGCCTGATACAGGACTAGAACCTGCGACCTTCTGCTTGCAAGTCAGATGCTTTACCAATTGAGCTAATCGGACAATCGATATTATAGACCAAAATTTTATATACATTATATACACACTGCTAGCCTACATATATAAGCATTTTTAACAAAATAACATACCTTAGAAAGTTTAAATTCACAAAACAGTTCATAAATAATTAATGATGTTCCAGTTGTCGCCAATAATCGATTTCAATCAGCATTGTGCTTCTAGATATTTTTTAATATACAGCTGTAGATGTGTAATTTTATAAACAAGAATTAGTTATAAATAGAAAATTAGAAATAAAAAATCGGAGGGCATTGAAGTTTGAACCAATAATAAAAATGTACAAATAGTGAAAAAATAGCATTTTTATTGAGGTGTTTTAGGTCTGACAGCATGGTCAGTTTCTCAGGGACTCCTGATAGTCCCACAGACGTTTGGGTGCAAATCATATAAATATGCCATATTATACTTCAATAGATAAAAGATACATTTTAATTAGCAACATTGATATCTGCATACAAGAGGGCTAAAACTTCAAACACAAATTACATTATTCCTGCTAAATATATGCTAATACAGTTAGTCAAGTGAGCTAATGAATAATGGTTAATAAGTTACAGAAGGTTCAGTGTTAAAGTCCAGTTATTTTTCGATTAATCGCTTGGAAGGCCTTCTGATTAATCAATTATCATTATGATGTCCGATTATCATCACTATAAATAATGATTCTATACCACCTGCATGTTTTCAAAATGATGAGAAGCTGGATGACTTGCAGTGGTGCACAAATTATTGCAGACAGTGGTACCCATTTGAAACCTGTGTATCTAAAGGCCGGGGAAGATCTTTAAAAAGGATTCAGGTAGAGAAATGTCTGTTCTTTTTGTATACAATGAGCAAGCAACTTCAGAGGTTTATATCAAAATTTCAAAGAAATTAGAGCACAGATCTTTTTGAAATTTTGCACAGTTTTGTTTACCTTACATTTGTCAGTTGAATAGCATTTTAAATATCAAAATCAAGGAACATTCTTTTCTGCTGTGTATCAAGTTAGTTCTGTAGATAGAGAGTAACATTTACTTGAGTAAAGAACACAATGCAACGTTTTTGCTTTTACTTGGTGATGTAGATGGGACTTGTGACAGCATGGAAAGAAAAGAATATGAGGCAATAACTACATTATACATGTAGAAAACATTATTTGGAAAAAAGACATTTATCACATAAATCAAGTGTTTCATTCTGGTACAAGAAAAAACAAAACTGAAAACATGAATTAAATTCTTTTCAGTATCAGGTATACCAATTCTGTGTTTACATGATCAGATTACAGTCGGCTACTGACTCTCTCATAGGTAGTAAAGCTTCTCCCTTGATTCCAAATAGTGCCAGGTTGTGTTGCATGGTTTATTTTATGTCAGGTAAAAAAAATGGATTAAAAATGTATTAATCTGAGGCATTTGGTTTCATGAAATTATAGCACAGCAGATTTCTGGGGTATCAAGTCATCTTGTCCCCTAGTCAATTTGTCCCCATTTTGGTCATTTCGTCCCCAAAATTTGGTGATTTCATCCCCCCTCTTGTAATATTTCGTCTCCCCCTGCATATTTTTTCTGTTTCGTCCACGCTCTTTTTACTTTGAAATCTTTATTTTAGAAATATTGGTATTGGAATCATTTCTATAAACTAAATATAATAAAGTCTGTAAAACAATTTGGGTATTATACTAATGAAAGGCGGGATAATGTATTAAAATAAAGATAAATTAATTTGTAAATTAAAACTTTAGAAAATAGCTAATGCGATGTTACATATTTATAATAAGAATGAAAGAAAAGAGTTACAAAACAGCATTTTAACTGTTTATCGATAAATGGGTTAGCGACAGAAGCAGATAAAGATTACTGTCACTGTTATAAACATATTCATCCATCGGTACTTTATACTTCTGTTATATAAAAGTAGTTGTAACTTTAATTAAGTTATAATATCCATTTTAATATTAAAATTTATTTAGACATGAGTCTGAATTTACGCATTCCAAAAAGCTCATTTTATACCCCAGTGGTGCGTTCTGGCGGTCCCACTCATTTTGCACCTATTTCATGAGTCAAAGCTCCTGTGGGCAAGACACTTCTATGTGGTGGCCTTGTTTTCTGTTTAGGTGCATTTTTTTATGAAAACTGTAGCTTTCATCAAGCACTTACAGACGAGCATTGGCACCTGCAGGGGGCGCTCTTGTTGAGTACTTTTCATGGGCTTTTGTGAAAAAGCATTTGTTAATAAATTGATTCCAATCATCACTATACAAAATACAATTTTCTTTTGTGATACCTCTGTGTCACAACTGATCATCATCAAACAATTTTACACTATATGGAGGTCAAAATTTTGGCCTTATCTTCATGAAAGATAATCAAACTGGTTGTCTCAACAAAATCTGGTAAATAATTTAAACTGGGTCATCTGTGATCAAAAACTAGATCACTTGATCAGATCATAGAAAAACCTTTGTGTAGAGACCATAATTTTCTACCTGATTTATATGAAACCTGGTCAGAATATCTGTCTTTATAAATGGTAGGTCATGTTTGAAACTTGGTCATCTTGGATTGAAAACTAGGCCAAATCATAGAAAAGCTTTTTTACTCTTTAGAGGCCCAATTTTCTTCTTGATCTATGTGAAACTTGGTCAGAATATTTGCCTTTCTAAAATCTAAAATAGATCTTAAATAAAAACTGATAAACCATACTGGTGTTAGATATGTTATCCCTCAATTATTGACTGTTAAATAGTTTTCTGAAATCTAGATCAAGTTTGAAACTGGGTCATCTGGGTCACAAACTACATCACTACTACAAATCCATCATCTTCAAAGAAAGATTTGCATTTTGAAATTGAAACAGAAAATTAGAATACAATATTGTTTTCTTTGCAATGTTTGCATCACTATTTCCGACTTACGTCATATGTCAGAATTACCCACGTCAGATGAGTTTTCCTGATTCTGTTTTGGTGAAATTCACTCATCAAACAAGTACGTAATCACAAAATGTTCTTTATATGGGTTAATGAAAGGTTTTACAGATTCGAAGTTTCAAAAATCAATTAGCATACGTAATTGAATTGATTAACCGAGTTATCGTCATAGCCTAAACTATATATACTCCTGTCTCATAAAACGCACAGGATGCAGTTTTGTTTGTAGATCTGGCATGGTCTTGTTTAAACAACCGCACAGTGTGTTTTTGTCGTGTGTTTTTTTCCCTTAAAGATAATGTTGTGTTTTAAAATGAAAACAAACACTAGGTGTTAAATGACAATATTTATCTCTTAAATGGATGTGGCTTTCTTTTATCTGATTGCGAGTGACAGGAAGCGATTAACGTCGAGGGAAATGTTTGAAGCTTAACATCAGACAAACTTTGTGAAAAGTTGTTTTTTAAGTCAATAATATGTTTTTCTGATTTCAACTTGTTTTAATGTCTTGATGTATACATATCTATATATATATATCTTATGGTACAACTTAAACGTTACAGAAGATGTAGTCTTCAAATCTGTAAGGTATACAAACATGAAATTTTGTCCTAATCATTTGTTAATACAAATTCTGTTATTTGGAACTTAAAGCATTTAAAGGCACTGTACCAAGAAACATTACACAACATTCTATTACATCAACTTCCTTTGAAGAAAAGGTAGGTCTTTTATGATAAATTTGTTGAAATGATTTTTGTAATTTTTGGCATTGTGTGCAAGATATAAATATTTTCAACAAGTTGTAGTTTCATACAGGTTTTGTTTATGCAGACAAGCAGTTTCGGGGAATGCATTATTTGAAGGAGGAGATTTCGTAGAATTCATACTTGTGTCAAGCCTCAGAAATATATCTGGATGGACAAGTTATATTCCTCATGTTTTATATGATGCATGGCCTTTTTGTGTGAATGTACTTTTGATTTGGAAGAAAGGTAACTAGGTCATTTTAAATGTTATGAAAGAAATAGAATTGTCTCTCCTGAAAGTTCTACCGACTAATCTGTTTTGTGAAGCAATTTGACTTTTATGGTGATTAGGTGGATTGGTCATATAAACTTAGGTTTAGTAATCCCAAATGGGTAATACATTGAATGATTTGTTGAAATTTACCATTAATGTCAAAGATTGTGATCTGTGCACCATTTGTTGAGTCTTTATTTTTATGGTACATGGAAGACGGTGTAAAATTCTCCTTGACTCTATGTCTATTGTCAGTCCTTCTCCACTTCTCATTAATGTGGAGAAGTTATCATTTACTTATACCTTTTTCAGTATCTGGCAGTGCTCAGTGTTTTCCTGTACTTGTACTGGTGAACTATTCATACTAGTGCTTTAACCAATTTTTTTCTTGACCGAGATAAAAAAAAGGGTGAAATGCCAGCGTTCATCAGTGTTATCGACACGCCGCAAGTGGCTGTCCTCCTACACAAATTGTCCTTGATGTATTATGAATTTAACCTGCCTCATCTGACACTCTGTTCATCACTTATCATACATAAATAATTTCCTCTTTTTAGACTTTATGGCTATGATAGCTGTTCAGTTATATGAAGGAAGTTTTGCCTAAAATGGCTTTGTGAAGCTTGTGTTTGGAAAGATCCCTGGTTATTTAGGGCATACGAAAAGGTGCATTATTTTGTGAGAAACTGCTATTCCTTGTTTTTTGAAAGGAAAATTATAATTTGAGCCGCGCCATGGGAAAACCAACATAGTGTGTTTGCGACCAGCATGGATCCGCGCAGTCTGGTCAGGATCCGTGCTGTTCGCTAACAGATTCTGTAATTGCAATAGGCTTTGAAAGCAAACAGCAAGGATCCTGACCAGACTGCGTGGATGCGCAGGCTGGTCTGGCTCCATGCTGGTCGCAAACCCACTATGTTGGTTTTCTCATGACATGGCTCATTAGTCCTTGATTGTGAGCCATTCTGGGAGAAGGAGAAGACCAGTATTTACAATTGATATACATTGTCTAACATATTTAGACAATATTTGGTCTACATTTTCTTGAGAGGGCACTTGAAGAATGACCTAAAAAGGAAAGAAAAAAAAGATAGGAAATTAGATACACTAGATTCAGATACTAAAGGGGATTTTTCTACATTTTTAAACATACCAGTAATTTTATCAGAGAGAATTGTTTTAAACATTAACCATGTTAACAGTCACAAAAAAAATATGAAAACCAGACACAAAATATTGAAGACAGAATTGATATGATTTATACAGAATCAGTGTCAGATTTGTTGCCAAACAGGGAATACTCTTCAGCTCTGAAAGAAAAATACACCTGTAATTGCAGCAACAGTAGGATTTCAATAGACTATTATGCCTTTAAATCTTAATTCAAATGTTAAAAAATCAGGCCTTTTTTCCGTCATTTTGGGAATGCCACCAACGCCGATGGAATTGGTAAAATGCTCTTGAAAACTGGGAAAAATTGAAAATTACCATAATCTATATAAAGGGGCTTTTTGTGTGTAATATTTCCGAATTTGGGGTTGCATTTTGATAATTGTTCAACAATATATCATAAGTGTTGTTTACAGAAGCAATTTAAAATAAATAGATAAAGTAGCAAAACTATTGTGGAACTATTTTGGAAAAGAATTTACATAAGCTACTAGCTTGTTTTCCAATCCATGTATTTGAACTGAAAAAATTGTTGTACATGTTATGTGTACATGTATGTTGTTTCAAAATAAATATCGTTTAAACTATTAAACTATTAAAAACTATTGTAAAACAGCAAGAACACCAAAAGTTGACATTCATTTGGGAGTTTTAAGTCCTGTTTGGCGCCATATAACCTACATTGTGCATGTATACTGTGTTGGTGCGCCGTAAAACCCAAATAAATAAATAAATTAAGTTCAGAATTGAGGAAAAAAACATACTGTTTTGCTTTGGGAATGCCTCCTTTTACCAGAGGTAGATTTATAGGGGAAATAAAACCCTGAAAATATGTACAGTGAATTAAAACATGCATTCTAACAAAAAACTGCTGTTCTTGTCACTTTTTGGGGGGTGTTCTAATACGAGAGTTAACATGCTTTATCAGAGAGATTCTTGTACTCACATGCTGTTGTTAAAAGACCTTTTGATACATACGCATTCCGCGACAAAGCGTAAACAAATTACGGCTGCAAAACAGACATTTCAAAAGGAAATGACATCAGTGTGAAAAAAACAATGCAGACATTCCCGTCTATTTCATGGAAATTTAGTGACGTTGAGGAGCAATATATTCATTTATTAGTTTTTATGCATTTTATGCTAGAATAATGATAACATCTTCAAATTGTTGGTACTCTCGTCCTTATACAAAAGAAACCTGCGTTATCCCTACTGTAGGCCCCGCTGCGTCGCGCTAGAAATAACACTACTACATTTAGAAAATGTCTTTTAAGGGTCATAATGACTTTGTTTTTAATTATGAATATGAAATATATAAGTTTCATGTTATTTACTATTTTCTGTAATTATTATCTCAGGTTTTTGCAGTAGGCTTGAATGATTGGCATGATAGGAAATATTATTGATTCCAGTTTTTAGCTCACCTGTCTCGTAATGACAGGGTGAGCTTTTGTGATCGCATTCTTGTGAACACGATAGAGACCACATTTTGCAAACAATTTTAATCAAACTTGCACACAACTTGTATTAGCGTAATATCTCGGTTCCTTTCGAAAACTGGCCATATCCCTTCGTGGATTCCTGAGTTATGGTCCCTTAAAGGGCCTAAATTTGCTATTTAGGCTTGTGAACACGTTAGAGACCACATTTTGCAATGGATTTTAATCAAACTTGTACACAACTTGTATTGGCATAATATCTTGGTTCTTTTCGAAAACTGGCCAGATCCCATCATGGGTTTCAGAGTTATGGCCCCTTAAAGGGCCAAAATATGCTATTTTGGCTTTTGCAGCAATATGAAGACTTCATTTATGGTTTGATTTGATACAAACTTGCAAAATATCTTTAGCAACTATATATCTTGGATTCCATGATGAATCCTTCAGATCTAATGATAGGTTCCGGAGTTACGGCCCCTAATTGACCCCTGAAAGAGCCAAAATTTGTTAATTTATACCTTGTGAACACGATAGAAGTGACATTTTACCTTCAATTTTAACCACACTTACACACAACTTAAGTCACAATAAGATCTCGGTTCCTTTTGAAAACTGGCTAGATTCCATCATGGGTTCTAGAGTTACTACCCCTGAATAGGGCAAAATTTTGGCCCTTTCAGCGATATAGAGGTTTCATTTATGCTTGCATTTGATACAGACTTGCACAGAATGTTTATCTTGATGATCTTCAGGCCAGGTTTGAAACTGGGTCATGTCGGTTCAAAAACTAGGTCACCAGGTCAAATCAAAGGAAAAGCTTGTTAACACCATAGATGCCACATTTATGATCCTATCTTCATGAAACTTGATCAGAATGTTTTTCTTGATGATTCCCATGCCAAGTTCGAAACTGGGTCATGTGGGGTCAAAAACTAGGTCACCACTCAAATCAAAGGAAAAGCTTGTTCATACTATAGAGGCCAGCCACATTTATGACTATCTTCATGAAACTTGGTCAGAATGTTTATCATGTTTAACAGGTGAGCAATATAGGGTCATCATGACCCTCTTGTTTTATTACCTCCCTTTATAAAGTGATCAGCAACATTGAAAGTAGTACATATGTAACCATGTATTGAATTATGCATATTTTCTCTATTTGGACATTGGCTTTATCTGGAACTTTAAAACAATTTTAAAAACAGTGATACCCAGAATGGCTTACAGGAGAACACTGGTCACTCGGGGTTGCAAGGGGATGTCAGAGCAACATGTTTGTGTTTTCTGAGGCTATGAATGATTCAAACATTGAAAATATTAGGAAAATGACCTGGGACCATTAGAGTCATCAGTTGTTTCACTTTTGTATGAATATTACTTAAATCTGTTATACTTATTCTTGGCTGATGTGCCAGTTTACATGCTAATTTACTAAATGTCATATTTGCTTGTTGCTTCACAAATCAATTAAGTTATGACAAGTTTAATAGAAGATGTAGGAGTGAAGTTGACAGTGATATATCTTATTTTGAATGTGTAAATGTCCAAATTTATTTATTGAAATGTAAAAGTCTTTTGACATCTTGTATGATAAGCCAATTACAGGCAATATGTGACATTTATGGAGTTGACTTTTTATAGAGATTTTATATCAACTGTTAGGTGCAAAAAAGCCTTTGATGGGTACTAGGGTTAATATTTATAAATTTGAAAAAAGGAAAAAAATTGACTAGAGAATCCGAGATATGTCACTAGCCTGAAAAAAAAAAATTTGAACTGCAAAAATGGGTGATGGATTGCATATTATAGATTTATTAAGGATTGACAGAAATGGTAAAAATAACCAAAAATATAATTTAATGTGCAGAAAATTTGAAAGAAAAAAGAAAGAAAATTTGGAACAAACCATTGAAAGTCTTTGAGTTATCGCCCTTTGCTGACATATTTAGGCAGCAGCTTTTTTATGCAGTTATTAGGCAGATGTGGTAGAAAATGCTATTTCAGTATGTTTTGACCTTCGTTGATATTTATGAATAGTAGCAGCTTAAAGGAGCGCCTTTTATGTCCATCAAAAGGAGATATGAGCCTGTTTTGCAAAAGTGCATAATATTCTCTCCTCCATTATGGATTTTTGAAATGCAATTTTTGTCCAACAACATAATTATGACAAAAAAGGTGGATTCTGCAATATTTTCAAACTAAGCTAGAAGACAATGTCTGTTTATAGATTTAGGATTGACAGAAATGATAAAAATATCCAAAGATATGATTTAATGTACATGAAATGTCTGTCTGTCCAGATAGATCTGATAGATTCTTTGTTAACATTCAAAGTACGAGATTCTGTTTTCAGAAAACCTGACTTACAGATGGTAGGTTTAATAGTTGAGAATATGCAGGTTCTTCATTTAAGTTTCAATGTAAAAGATGTGGATCCTATGGCAGGAAAACTAATATCCAGAATGCATGCAATACTGCAAATTTTGACCCAGTGAATATAAGGATCTTACATGCCTGCCTGTGTAAGACGGGGTTTTCCCTACCCGAGGGACAGTGTGGAATGGAAAACCGAGCATTAGCGAGGTTTTTTATCCATGCTGTCCCGAGGGTAGGGAAAACAGCTGTCTTACACAGGCAGACATGTTAGATCATTTTTCTTGCCTATCATGTTCAAAATAGATCGTGGAGACAAATAGGTTTGGGTATTTCCTGACATTATTTATAAAGTTTATGACGTCACAATGGTACCAGTACTATGTGACGTCACCTTAGTGCACGCTATTTTAGACAAGGTTTTTCCCTAGGGAAAGACAGGAATATCTATTCCCGGCGCGTGCTCGGATAAATGTATACTTTCCCCGCTAGGTAGGCAAGAAAGTATGTGCTTTTACAGTGTAAAAGCACATTTTTTCATATTTTTTCACTGGGTACAGTGTAAAAGCACATTTTTTCACTGGGTACAGTGTCAAAGCACATTTTTTCACTGGGTACAGTGTAAAAGCACATTTTTTTGCTCGGTCAAAATTTGGTGAATTTGAAATTTTGAGTATGTTTGCGAGGTTTAATTTTCGAGAAATTGTAAAAATGGTATCCTACTTGAATTTGAATAATACTTATACTTGTTATAGTGAATATGTATGCGAGGATTAATTTTTCGTGATATGTAGGGCCTTGCGAATATAGCGAAATTTAAACCCTTGCGAAAATTTCTATATTTAAGTTAGTCTTTTTCATAGGCTACCGGTATATGATAACGTTCATTGTCTCAAAAATGTGTCCATGATGCAGTGTATTGACGTAAGTGTTACATTTTCATGTATTATGTTAGTCTCTGGTTCTTGAATTAGCCGAATAGTTTGAGTAGCTTTGTAAAACCTGTCCCAGATCTTGAAGAGGACCTGTTATAAATGTTCTTGTTTCTTTCTTTGGAAAAAGTCTCGAAAAGAAAAAAATTTCATATCAGTCAGTACTTGTGAGAACATAAGTTCATTTTACAGCTTTTGCCGGCATTACATGAGCTGGTCATTGGACCTATACAATGTCTAAAGTACTAAACAAAAACTTTTATTCAGACCCAAAACATTCTTAGACTGCCTTGCAGTTCAAGAAATATTCTTGGATTGTTCAGGTACAAAGTTCATGAAATGTTCCTGAATACTACAAGAACAGTTCAGGTACATTTTAAGAAATGTTTAATGAGACAAAATTTCAAGAACTATTTGTTCTTAAAATGTTCCTTACAGAAGTTCTTGAATGGTTCAATAACTTCAGTTCTTGAAATGTACTCGAACACTTCATGGGATTCAGTACAAGAACAATTGATGAACTGTTCATGAGATAAAGTTCTTAACCTGTCCTTGAAAGGTTCCTGGAACACTTTCAGGAACCTTTCAGGGACAGGTTAAGAACAACTGTTCTTCATTGGTTCATCTTACGTTCAAGATTTTCTCAGTATCAGTTCAAGAAATGTTAAATGCATAATTTCTTAAACTATCATGAATTTGACCATAATTGATTTCTTCAAGTGTATTTCAAGAACATTTTAAGAACACTTAAGTTCCACATTTGTTCTGAAATTGTTCTAGAAATTGCTTCAAGAACATGCTAAGAACATGGTAGTTCTTAAAATATACGCAAGCTGTTAAGAATGACAGTTGAACATTTTAAGAACACACTGTACAAGAATAGTCCTTAAAATGTTCAAGAACAGTTTTAAGAACAATTTATGAATTTGATAAATTCTTAAAAGTTTCTTGAACTCCTCTTAAACAGTGTTCTTGCACAGTTCAAGTATACATGGTCAAGGACAGGCATCGTGAACAGATCAAGAACTGTTCTTAATGTTCTAGACACTGGCGCCAGATCAGAAAGAAAATGCCTCTGTACATGTTATACCCTACCCCTAGGTATTCTGTAAGAACCATGGTCATGAACGGAAAAGTGCACTAACCTGTTTCAATCGTACATTTCTCAACTTAAACGCGCAGTTCGGTGAATGGGTACCTAGTATATTGAACAAGCGATAATTTATCTTCCATCGTGCACCAGTCACATTGTCTCAATATTCCATATTACTGAGATTATCAACATATTTTATGCTTTCGTCAACGTTACAGAAAAAACTTGCTTGAACTTCCCTAATGAACATCCGGTCTAGAGGTCACGGCAGTGCGCACATGTTTGGCGAAACGTAAACAAACAAAAACAGATTTTTAAAAAATCACAATTTTACACTCAAACTCGAAATGATGAATGAAATTCATCTTTTATATGATCTTTAATTTGAAATCGTACATTGGCCTGCATCTGTTCTGTATATTTTATTCATTTTGCACATTTTGCTGTATTTTCACATTTTAGCGAACACGTGTAGTAAAAAGACGATTGACATAAATTTTTACAACAACCAATCAGAATGGTTTTGTAATCTAGAATGGAACTTCACCAGGGAAGTTCAAGCAAGTTTTTTGTGTAATGTTGAAATTACTATAAACTACGCGTTGTTTTTCTAAGATAAGATGTATTGAAAAATGTGACCGGTACACAATGGAACATAAAATACCACTTGTTTGATATCCATAGTACACATTTACCCCACTGCGTGTTTTAGGTATGAAATGTGCGATTGAAACGGGTTAGTATATTTTCCCGTTCACGACCATGGTTCTTATAGAATACCTAGGGGTAGGATATATAACATGAACAGAAGCATTTTCTTTCTGATCTGGCCCCAGTGGTTCTAGAACAGTTTATGAACAGTTCAAAGCCTTAAGAACCCATTTTCGCAGGGGCGTACAATGTTTGACATAAAATATTTCATGTTCATTGTTACTAGTTTTTTAGCTCACCTGAGCACGAAGTGCTCAAAGGTGAGCTTTAGTGATCACCCTGTGTCCAGCGTCCGTCGTCGTCCGTCGTCCGTCCGTCCGTCGTCAACAATTTGACTGTTAACACTCTAGAGGTCACATTTTTGGCCCAATCTTAATGAAACTTAGTCAGAATGTTACCCTCCATAAAATCTTGGACGAGTTCGATATTGGGTCATCTGGGGTCAAAAACTAGGTCACCAGGTCAAATCAAAGGAAAAGCTTGTTAACACTCTAGAGGTCACATTTTTGGCCCAATCTTAATGAAACTTGGTCAGAATGTTACCCTCAATAAAATCTTGGACGAGTTTGATATTGTGTTATCTGGGGTCAAAAACTAGGTCATCAGATCAAATCAAAGGAAAAGCTTGTTAACACTCTAGAGGTCACATTTTTGGCCCAATCTTAATGAAACTTGGTCAAAATGTTACCCTCAATAAAATCTTGGACGAATTCGATATTGGGTCATCTGGGGTCAAAAATTAGGTCACCAGGTCAAATCAAAGGAAAAGCTTGTTAACACTCTAGAGGTCACAATTTTAGCTCAATCTTAATGAAACTTCACCAGAATGTTAATCTTGATGATCTTAAGGTCCAGTTTGAATCTGGGTCATGTAGGATCAAAAACTAGGTCACCAGGTCAAATCAAAGGAAAAGCTAGTTTACACTGTAGTGGCCACATTTATGACCATATCATAATGAAACTTGGTCAGAATGTTAATCTTGATGATCTTAAGGTCAAGTGTAAATCTGGGTCAGGTGGGGTCAAAAACTAGGTCACTAGGTCAGATCAAAGGAAAAGCTTGTTAACACTGTAGAGGCCATATTTATGACTGTATCTTCATGAAACTTAGTCAGAATGTTAAACTTGATGATCTTTAGGGCAGGTTTGAATCTTGGTCATGTCGGGTCAAAAACTAGGTCACCGGGTCAAATCAAAGGAAAAGCTAGTTAACACTTTAGAGGCCACATTTATGACCGTATCTTAATGAAACTTTGTCAGAATGTTAATCTTGATGATCTTTAGGTCAAGTTTAAATCTGGGTCAGTTGGGGTGAAAAACTAGGTCACTAGGTCATATCAAAGGAAAACCTTGTTAACACTCTAGAGGCCACATTTATGACTGTATATTCATGAAACTTAGTCAGAATGTTAAACTTGATGATCTTTAGGTCAAGTTTGAATCTGGGTCATGTCGGGTCAAAAACTAGGTCACGGGGTTAAATCAAAGGAATGGCTAGTTAACACTTTAGAGGCCACATTTATGACCATATCTTAATGAAACTTGGTCAGAATGTTAATCTTAATGATCTTTAGGTCTGTAGGTCAGGTGAGCGATACAGGGCCTTCATGGCCCTCTTGTTTCATTCATGTTTGAAAAGAAAATTCTTGTAGTAAATTGTTACATCAAAAGTGTATAAACTATAGATGTATTTGACGTCATAATGGGCCATGCGTGGTTTATTACATTCTTTGTTTTGAACTAGAAATGTAGTATTTTCAAGTGTTTTATAAATGAACATTACTGCCAAGAAATTACTGAAAATAAACTGCTTATTGGCCTTACCAGGATTCTGTTCTTTTTACTCAAACAGTCTTTGGAGCCTAATATATTTTTAGCCCAATTTGAGCAAAGTTTTTTTCAAGCTTTGAAAGTCTTGCATCATTTATAAAATCTGTCTTTTATTTGTCTTATTTAGCTGCAGTATGCAATAGCAGATTGCTATTTATTTCAGCGAGTTATCGAAGTATTAGAGTGAAATATATCTGGTATTTTCACAGTGAAAAATATTAAAAACATTTTTCACTGGTAAGAAACTTTGAAGTGGGTAAATTGAGTCAAAATATGCAGTAAAAGACAATTTGTTTGTTTTATATGTAAGATAAAAATATCTTTCACTCATGAACACCATATCTTACATTTTCACTGGTGGCTATAATGCCACTCGTGAATATTGCATATGCATGGTGTTCACTTGTGAAAGGTTTTTCAATCTTATTAAAACTGAAACAAATAAATATCCTCTATTGAATTTATAATATATATTACCAGTAGTTTAAAAGTTAGTTGTTATATGCAATAGTAACCCTACAAACTCCATTTTTAGCTCCACAATTCAGAGAATAGGGGTGCTATTCTACTCGCCCTGGCATACAAACAAAGTATGTGCAGGGGCTGGGCCCACTATACAGAAGGTCAAGGTTACCAAGGTGTTATACTTAGGTTATTTTTAAGGTTAAAGTTTTTCGGCAACCTTTGTTTTTCTGTCATACCTTTGTTACTATTGCTTATATCGTACTGAAAGTTCACATAAACATTGTCCAACATACAAACAAAGTATATGCAGGGGCTGGGCCCATTATACCCAAGGTCAAGGCCACCAAGGTGTTATACTTTGGTTATTTTTAAGGTTAATGTTTTTGGGTAACCTTTGTTTTTCTGTCATATCTTTGTTACTATTGCTTATATCTTACTGTAACTTCACATAAACATTGTCCAGCATACAAACAAAGTATATGCAGGGGCTGGGCCCATTATTTTTGAGGTCAAGGTCACCAAGTTGTTATACTTGGAATTATTTTCTTGTTAAATTTTTTCGAAAGCTTCTATTTTGGCCCATTCAACCATATAGAGGTTTCATTTATGCTTTGATTTGATACAGACATGCACAGAATGTTTATCTTGATGATCTCTAGGCCAGGTTCGAAACTGGGTCATGTGGGTTCAAAAACTAGGTCACCAGATCAAATCAAAGGAAAAGCTTGTTAACACCCTAAAGGGCACATTTATGACCCTATTTTCTTGAAACTTGGTCAGAATGTTTATCTTGATGATTCCTATGTCAGATTCAAAACTGGGTCTTATAGGGTCAAAAACTAGGTCACCTGGTCAAATGAAAGGAAAAAGCTTGTAAACACTCTTTAGGCCACATTTATGACCCAATCTTCCTGAAACTTGGTCAGAATGTTCATCTTGATGATTCCTAGTGGGTCATATGGGGTCAAAAACTAGGTCACCCTCTTCAATCAAAGGAAAAGCTTGTTAATACTGTAGAGACGACATTTATGACCCTATCTTCATGAAACTTGGTCAGAATGTTTATCTTGATGATTCCAAGGCCAAGTTTTAAGAGATGAGCAATTTAGGGTCATCATGACTCTTGTTTTTCTAATTTTACTAGTTAGCGCTTTGAATGTTAATATAAATATCTTCAGCCTGAAATAAAGAAAGATATATGTATAACTTTTGAAAGCGTTTCCCAGTAAACCAGAAAAAATTGGAGTTTGTAGCATTATTATTTCCTAGAAATTAGATTTTATATATAATTATATATAATTTACTGCACAAGGAACTTTTATTACATTCAAAGTTGAAACTTGATATCTCAAATTTCCGGCTGTCTAGTCCCGACCAGAAAACACATGCACAAAATATCATTTAAGTTGAATTTCAGTCTGAAGCAATGTGTAAATTGGCGCATCAGTTTGATTAGTAAATTGATACGTCCTGACTAGTGCTAAGCCATGAATGATGGTACTGTTATTTTGACATACTTAATAATATTGTGGGTTGTTTTCACCCAACTGTATTATGTAATAAAGAACAGAATGCACCTTGTGCAATTGCCAGATTTTTGAAGGCCAACAGCTGCTGTCCTGATCAGACAGAAAACTTTGACGAAAAAATCAAGTCACGTTTTATTTTGATGTTACTTTTGGCATATGTTGAAAGTGCAGTTTCATTTTTAGCTCGACTATTCATAGAATAGTGAGCTATTGCACTCGCCCATGCGTCGGCGTCCGCGTCCGCGTCCCGATTTTGGTTAAGGTTTTGTATGTAAGCTGGTATCTCAGTAACCACTTGTGGGAATGGATTGAAACTTCACACACTTATTCACTGTGACAAACTGACTTACATTGCACAGGTTCCATAACTCTATTTTGCTTTTTTACAAAATTATGCCCCTTTTTCGACTTAGACATTTTTGGTTAAGGTTTTGTATGTAAGCTGGTAACTCAGTAACCACTTGTGGGAATGGATTGAAACTTCACACACTTATTCACTGTGATGAACTGATCTACACTGCACAGGTTCCATAACTCTATTTTGCTTTTTTACAAAATTATGCCCCTTTTTCGACTTAGAAATTTTTGGTTAAGGTTTTGTATGTAAGCTGGTATCTCAGTACTTACTAATGGGAATGGATTGAAACTTCACATACTTGTTCACTATCATGATCTGACATGCACTAAGCAAGTCCCATAACTCTACTCTCTTTTTTTTTCAAAATTATGCCCCTTTTTTGACTTAGCAGTTTTTGGTTAAATTTTTGTATGTAATCTGATATCTCAGTATCCACTAATTGGAATGGATTGAAACTTCACACACTTGTTCACTGTCATGATCTAACATGCACTGTGAAGGTCCCATAACTCTACTTGGCATTTTTACAAAATTATGCCCCTTTGACTTAGCAGTTTTTTGTTAAGTTTTTGTATGTAAGCTGGTATCTCAGTATCTACAAATCGGAAAGGATTGAAACTTCACACACTTGTTCACTGTCATGATATGACATGCAGTACAGAGGTTCAATACCTCTACTTTGCATTTTACAAAATTATGCCCCTTTTTCAACTTTTGTATTCATTCAATTGACAAGGCTGTTGAATAGTCGAGCGTTGCTGTCCTCCGACAGCTCTTGTTTTAAGTACTCCTACCATTTGTTTAAACAATGTCCTTGTTGTTTGATATGGACATAGAAACACAATTTATTCTGTCCTTAAGAGGTTGTTTTTCCTAACTAATGTAAAATGGGGTTTCTGAAATCTTTCTGCACAATTAAAGGGCTGTTAAGGTATTATCCAAATAGTTTCATGTGATATTTTTACTCTGTGAGTTAATAAAACAAAACTAGTCAGAAATCTTGCAACACTTGTCACTGTATGGCTATATTTTGAAGTTGATCAAGAACATGCCACAAATCCTCCAGTCATAACTCTACCATCAAACTCTTATTATCCAGTTATAAGAATGAGTTATTGAAGTGTTATCCTAAGGTGGTATAAGTATGTGGTGTGAACAATATCATTAGAATTTTAACACCTTCATATCTGTTGCTTTTAGCTCGACTATTCGAAGAATATGGAGAGCTTTACCACTCACCTGGTGTTGGCGTTGGTCAAAGATTTTATGATATGGTAATATCTTGTATACTTCCAAACTTGGAGCACTTGTTTATTATAACAGTCTCTACCTGTAGGCAGGAGTACATATGTCAACTCTGTCAAGTATTTTGGCTGAATTATTGCCGTTTTTGGACTTGGAAATTGGTTCAGATTTCGTACAAGTCCAAGTTTTGTGTAAACTATTTGACAAGTGGCTTTGAACACATGTTTATTATAACAGTCTCTTTGTTAAGTATTTTGCCAAGCCCGTTTGTCATATGGCTTTGAAACTTTGACTACTTATTTACCATGATAGTTTACATTTGTAGGCAGGACAAGGACTGTTTTGGCCCTTTTACATATGCCCGTTTGAAAAACGGAAATGTATTATGGGAACGCCCCTGGTGGGCAGGCGGGTGGAAGGGCAGGCAGCGTCCACAAACTTTGTCTGGAGCATACATTTGTATCTTCTTCATGCATGAAGATCACTTAAATTATCATTTAAAACTATACGTTTAAAAGGGTTCCATGTATGAAAACAATCTTCTGTCAATCTACCTGTCACTGGTTACATATAGTGTTTCAAGACATAAAGCTGTTAATAAAAAAAAAAATAATAAAACATATACCTGAGATTTACACCTAAAAGGATTAATAAATCTCTTGAGATAAGTACGTTATACCAAATCAATTTTGTGATACATATTGATTCGCTGTTCCTTCATAATATTTCTCTTAGACAAAATTGGCAATATTCAAGTTTTATGATAAACAGCATTTACAATTTAGCCTTTATTGTATAATATTTATATCACAGAATAATAAATGAAATTTCTCTTCATCAAATGAATTATTAAACTCATTCAAAGTCTTTCTAATCCTCTCTCACAGATGAATATCATTGGCACTTTTAAATAGGGAGATATATTTTCATTTATACAGTTCAAACAATTACAATAAAACTGCATTATGCATGTACAGCAACAATTGTTAACACCAACTCTGTTATTCTTATATAAGTTGCAGTGTCATGCTCAAGAACCAGGTTCCTAGGTCTAAGGTCAAGGTCACACTTAGAGGTCAAATGATACAAGAATGACTTTGTCCGGAGCATTTCTTCTTCATGCTTGAAGGGATTTTGATGTAACTTAGCACAAATGTTCACTACCATGAGACGGAGTGTCATGCACAAGAACCAGATCCCAAGTTTAGAATAACTTCCCTTTGTTGTTACTATAAATAGCTTATATTGTAAATTTTTTATTACTGGTAGTAGGGAAAAATCGAGACCTTTTCTGTAGTACAAAATGCATGTTACATCCAATTTTGTGTGTATTTTGACATGTCTCCACCTGGTAAGGATTTTTGTGTGCACAAGCCTTCCCACGATGATGGAGGAAGACGCCAGGCTTTATTTAGGCTAAGGCCTTCTCATGATGATAAAGGAAGATGCTAGGCTTTATTTCAGACACAGGCCTGCCCATGATGATGAAGGAAGATGCTAGGCTTTATTTTAGGCTCAGGCCTTCTCATGATGATAAAGGAAGATGCTAGGCTTTATTTCAGACACAGCCCTGCCCATGATGATGGAGGAAGATGCCAGGCTTTATTTTAGGCACATGCCTGCCCATGATGAAGAAGGAAGATGCTAGGCTTTATTTCAGACACAGACCTGCCCATGATGATGGAAGAAGACTTCAGGTTTTATTTCATGCACAGCCCTGCCCATGATGATGGAGGAAGATGCCAGGCTTTATTTTAGGCTCAGGCCTTCTCATGATGATAAAGGAAGATGCTAGGCTTTATTTCAGACACAGCCCTGCCCATGATGATGGAGGAAGATGCCAGGCTTTATTTTAGGCACATGCCTGCCCATGATGAAGAAGGAAGATGCTAGGCTTTATTTCAGACACAGGCCTGTACATGATGATGGAAAAAGACTTCAGGTGTTATTCATGCACAGGTCTGCCATGATGATGGAAAAAGATGCTAAGCTTTATTTTAGGCACAGGCCTACCCACGATGATCGAGGAAGACTACAGACTTTATTTCATGCACAGGCCTGCCCATGATGTTGGAGGAAGGTGCTAAGTTTTATTTCATGCACAGGCCTGCCCACCCAGGCGAAATGAAGGTCATATGACCATGGTCTGCCGCGGTAGTTCATGGTCATATGACCATGGTTGACCGTGGTCGACCACGTTTTGTTAATGACACCACAGTTTTTGATAGTCAATAATCACCATGGTCGAATGTGGTGATTTATTAACTACATACTTTATTTCATGCACAGGCCTGCCCATGATGTTGGAGGAAGGTGCTAAGCTTTATTTCATGCACAGGCCTGCCCTGGTGATGATGGAGGAAGATGCTAGGCTTTATTTCAGACGCAGGCCTGCGGCCCTGCACATGATGATGTAAGAAGACTTCCAGTTTTATTTCAGGCACAGGCCTGCCATGATGATGGAAGAAGATGCTAAGCTTTATTTTAGGCACATACCTGCCCATGATGATGGAGGAAGACTACAGACTTTATTTCATGCACAGGCCTGCCCATGAAGTTGCAGGAAGGTGCTAAGCTTTATTTCATGCACAGGCCTGCCTATGATGTTGGAGGAAGGTGTTAGGCTTTATATTAGGCTCAGGCTTGCCCATGATGATGGGAAAGACTACAGACTTTATATCAGGCCCAGGCCTACCCATGATGACGGAGGAAGACTACAGACTTTATTTCAGGCCCAGGGCTGCCCATGATGACGGAGGAAGACTACAGACTTTATTTCAGGCCCATGCCTGCCCATGATGACGGAGGAAGACTACAGACTTTATTTCAGGCCCAGGCCTGCCCATGATGATGGAGGAAAACTACAGACTTTATTTCATGCACAGGCCTGCCCATGATGTTGGAGGAAGGTGCTAAGCTTTATTTCATGCACAGGCCTGCCCATGATGTTGGAGGAAGGTGTTAGGTCTACCCATGATGACGGAGGAAGACTACAGACTTTATTTCAGGCCCAGGCCTGCCCATGATGACGGAGCCCATGATGTTGAAGGAAAGACTGCTAGGCTTTATTTCAGGCAAAGGCCTGCCCATGATTATGCCAGTGATGTCATTGATGGTCTCATAGGCATGCAAACCATGATTAAATTGAAGGAGGTTACAACCATTAACTGCTCATTGAGTCTCATCTTACATAAATTATGTTTATACCATATCTATAGTTGTAAATATTAAACAATACCCTTCAGTGTTTATTCTAATATACAAGATGTACTTAATAGAAATTTAATGGCGGCTTAATGAACATTAAATTAAGCAACAAATTTACAAACATACTTGAATGTTGATGACTTAATAAAAATATACCTTAAGGGCATGTGTCAAGTATCCATACAGATTGATATATGATAACCTCTTGACCGTTACATTGACTTGAGAAGGCTGCTGCAGAAAAAATATACTTAATCTACGCCCACTTCATCCATTTATCAATTACATTTTGTCTAGGTTGTTGTTTTATTGTACAGTTGTGTGTGTTGGATTTCTTACATTATTGTTGAAATTCCATTTGTTATAATGTCAAAAATTAAGACATGTTAAGGGATGCTCAAAGATGACTTTCGATATTCTATTTGCAGGAATATACATTACAGACTATCAGGATAGAAAATAGAATTGATATTCCAAGTTTTAAAGAATTCAGAGGTGAGTGCTTAATGTGTTTTGGGGTCTGCAGGATACTTACTTTAGATTCATTGTGTACTTTGCTCTTACAGTTACCATCAAGTTGAAATATCATAAAAATAGTGTGGACATGCACATTTTGTCAGGATTTCCATCTCAAATAATTTTTTCTGGAGTAATGACTATTTTTGGGATTTTGAACATTAGAACATTGTGTAACTACATGAGATAATTACTATTTTTGCTGTAGTTTTGGTCCTTTACCTAACAGCTACCTTATGTACTCAATTCTGCCTACATTTCCCATTTAACTAAAATGAAATTTGGCGTAACACTATCAGCATCAAGTAGACATGCCCAATTTTTGTCTGATTTTGTTTCAGTTATGCCCCCCTTTTTTTTTTACTTTAAAATATTATTCTAGAATGTTTACATCATTCTTGTTCAAAAGTTATTGTGAAAGTTGCTAGACAGATGATAATTTGCCTTTGCTAAGTACAAAATCACAGTTTTGGAAGGAGTAAAGCATCTTAGGGTTTTACTTCTTGTCTTGTCTCAATGTGCATTTCGTATAAAAATATCTGTAAATGAAGATATTTAAATTTTCCACCCAAGCTTTGAGCAGGGAGAGTGGGCAGTTCTTGTACCAATTTCTTATGGCCATTAACCTAAAAAGTTTCTCTGTACAGTTGGATTCAGTGAAGTTATTATTTCAGGCCAGTCCGTGTATCATTGTTCATTTATTAAAGATTTCAGTTCTAACTGGTGAGAGGTCATGAACAATTATTCAGTAAAACCAAATCTTCTATTGTTTTGCTTCGAAGTCTTTGCTTCCACTTTATCCAAATGAATTTAAGAATTGGAACCACTGTATTCCCCTTTTCATGATTGTAAGAGTTACTTATCAAAGGCGTAACTACCATTGCGCACAATACGCACATGCGTATAATTTTCTGTCAATGAACCACCCTAAAAAGCAGCCAGACTGCCCCAAATGAAGTCAGTATTTCAAAAAATTTCTGGGGGAAATTTCTGTACCCCCACCAGCGGGAGGGGTCACCCCCGACCACCCCCACCCCCTTTTCCGTGCGTATAATTTATATCGCCCTGGGTACACCCTTGCTAATAGGACCTGAACAGTCTTGGTTTTGCTGTACCACTGTGATTCCAGCAAGGATAAAAGTTTTGATTCAATAACTCGTATTCTTATTTCGATGTGAAATATAACCTGAGTCCCATATACCAGTATCAACAAATCTTACAGATTTCATAAGAATGAAGTGGTGTATGTGTCACATCACCAAACTACTTTTGATAACTATAATATTGTAAAATTAACGGAAACAATTTTGGTTTTTATCTCATTGTTTCCTTCTAGTGAATCATCATTTATGCAAAATTTCTTAAATGCCAAATACAAAAATACAAAATGGGGAAAACCTTTTCCCTTAAAATCAACAGAATTTTGTTACTGTTTGTTTTGAAGTACAGGAGATTCAAATTTGTGCAGTAAGACAGTGGTTTCAAATTGAAGAAGTATCTTTAAAAAAGATACACGGCTGCATTAGTCGATGCACACTTTAAGCTACGAAAGGTGCATGCACTCTGCCCTTTTATAATTATGTCATCCACTATAAATAAAGTTGTTACTTACTTACTTACATACGATTGGGTAATTATAAAGCAAAACAAAATATAGTTTTAAAGTAAAATTTTCATGTTTTTTATGTAGAACATATTTTACAGAACACATATTTTACATCATAATTATATTAATCATAATCTAGGAAACTGTGACAAAAAAATAAGACTAAAAAAAGGAGGGGCCGAAAAAATGGGGTACGAAATAACCATTTTTGAAATCGTCAAGAGATTCGAAATGACCAAAATGGGGACAATTTGACTGTAAATCGTTTATTGGAGATCACTCCGTATCAGAGTGGCAGCTAGAGTTGGTAGGTTTGTAGTCGAACTCTGCCGCAGTTTCACTACAGATGTGGCGTAAGCTATTTCCACAGGAGTCTTGCATTTCATCCACCAATCAAAATGCTCAGTTTTGATCAGCTGTTAAATGACCTTCACTCCAGATATTTACAGGAAGTAAAGGTGAAATCACTGCCGGCCTGTGGCCATAAAAATGTTTCTGTCGGACTATTCATTAAGGCCAGTAATTTCTTTATTTTTAGCTTGACTTTTGGAAGAAAAAAGTAGAGCTATTGCACTTGCCCCGGCTTCTGCGTCGCCGTTGGTTAAAGTTTTTGATAAAGTAAAATATCTCCGTTACTATCAAAGCTTTTGACTTGAAACTTAAACTAGTTATTTACTATCAAAGTTTACATCAGGAGAAACAATTAATCCCCATAACTCGCTGTTCAGTAAAAAAAACTTAACAGTGAACGACGAATAAATAAATAAAAAAAAATTGGCAAACATTTTAGCAGACATTGAACACGTCTTTTAATAGCATTGAATATTAATAAATTTCTCTGCACATACTTTAAAATCTTTTTTTGCTCCTTATAAATACTTGCATGCAAAGTAAAATCTTTTTTGATAAAACAGACTGCCAGCTTTCATTGTACAAGCTAATGATATTTTAATATCTATTACATAACCAGATTTCCTATATATTATCAGGAAAAAAGTGTTTTTTTTTAATTTCTAATTTCAGCCATAATGTTTGTAGTTTTTTTTGGTGATAAATTTATTTAGAGAAAATAATGAGTTCGAGAAAGAAACTGCGAAACAAAGTTTCTGGAGATATTTTAAGAAAATTTAATCATGAAAGCGCGAGAGCAGACAGTGAACTTTAAGTACGTAATTTGTGTTGTTTTGTTTCACTTCATAAAAACCGACAATTGTTTTAATAAATTCACATCAGGCAAGCGGACTTTCTCAAGTTTGAAGTCATGAAATTTAGTTCAAACTTCATTTAAAATTGGAAAAGTTTGATATGGTAGATTTAAGTTGAGTGGCAATTTGCACCAGCAGGATGTTCAACAGGATGGGACTTTATAATGAGGAAATTTGATAAAATCTTAATATGAGTACTGTGTCAATTATCATGCATTGAAGGACTGTGATTTGAACATATCTCCATTGTTTACTACTGAATGAAGATTTTCTCACATATCTGCTAGCTTGTATTTGAAAATAATAAGAATTTTGATGGGAAAAATACATAAAGGGTGGTAAACAGAATACGTTATTTCATAAAACTGTTTAATATTCAGACGGATTTGGCATTTCTCAGCAAACTATTAACAATGGCATTGAATGGGATTATATGAAAAGATCAAGATCTGTAAGTAGCAAATGCCTTTCTTTCAACTTCAGTTCAAACTTGATTCATTCATTTCTAGGTTGGGAGACTCTTTGGGAAGTAGCATAATTTTGAATGTTGATTTTATTTGCAAAAATAGACTTTTTCATAGGAATTTTCCCATAAATATTTATGGGGGAGACATATTGTTTTTGCCCTGTCCGTCTGAGCAACTTAAAAGATAGAGAGGCCCATCTATCTGTAAAGAGAACAAAAGAGAACAATAGCTTCAATCAGTTAACAATAGATTATAGGGCAAGGGACCCTATACAACAAAAGAAAATAAAAAGAAATGGCCCCCTATATCATTTCGGTCATCCATCTGTACGTCCGTCCGTCATACTTCATTTCCAATCAATAACTGGAGAACCATTTGACCTAGAACCTTCAAACTTCATAGATTGCTTTTGGGGTCACTCTGTCAGAGGTCAAGGTTACAGGGGCCTGAACATGGAAAACCATTTCTGATCAATAAATTGAGAACCACTTGACCCAGAATGTTGAAACTTCATAGGATGATTGGCAGGGTTCGCACAGGTCTGGAAAAGTCATGGAAAACGAGATTTGTCTGGAAAAGTCAGGGATAATATAAAAATCGTCATGGAAAGTAGGAAAGTGATCTGGAATAAGTCTGTATGTGCATAAAACGATTACATCTGTTTTAATTTAATATCAGAAAAATCCAGATTTAAACGCGTAATCGAACAATCAGTAATTTACGTCAATATTGGGGTCAAATCTGGTTGGATACGAAATGACCGTTAAGTTTATTATTGCACCGTTTCCGGTTTATTTTCGTTGTACTTTTAAAAAAACGAAACTAAGCGTGAAATAGCTAAAAGTAGTAAAATATTAGTCAGAAAAGAAGTTGCCGATACAACACTAACTGGGAAAGGAATGAACAGTACAAAGCATGGTTAAAGCCTTTCAAGTCGGATAACAGGAAAGATTTATGCACCGTCTGTGACAAACTTATCGATTTGTCAAATATGGGCAAAACTGCAATAAAAGCGCACATGAAAGGTGGAAAACACATTGCAAGCATTTAACTCCGTGATAAAACAACAAAAACATGTGACACATTAAAATCTTTTTTCAAACCTGTGGAAACAAAACACGAGGAAACTGTCGTGTCTAATATGTGTATTCCCCCACCCACTCAAGAACAATGTCAGAAACCACAGGAAAGATAGCATTTGTGACCCAAGCTAACTCTTTGAGAAGGACTGCTAAAGAAAAGCAACAGGAATTAGAGCAGTTGGACCTTAAACTTGACCATAAACTTGACTCACTTAAACAAAAAGAGTAAACAGCTGTTGGAACTTGAACTTTACTCTTGAAAAAGAAAAAAAAACTGAAGTCTTATTTTGCAAATAGTTTGAAATAAAAGTCTTTGTATGCCAATAAAATGAGTGTATCATTGCATTTATTTCGAGTTTCGTATGTTTGGATTGCACCATGGAAAACCAGGCAATTTCATGGAAAAGTCATGGAATTCTTGTATCCAAGATCTGTATGAACCCTGATTGGTCATGCAGAGTAGATGACGCCTATAGATTTTGGGATCACTCTATTAAAGGTCAAGGTCACAGAGTGACAAGGGCCTGAACATGGAAAACCATTTCTGATCAATAAATTGAGAATCACTTGACCCAGAATGTTGAAACTTCTTAGGATGATTGGACATGCAGAGTAGATGACCCCTATTGATGTTGGGGTCATTCTTTTAAAGGTCAAGTTAACAGATGCCTGAACATGGAAAACCATTTCCGGTCAGTAACTTGAGAACCACTTTACCCAGAATGTTGAAACTTCATAGGATGATTGGACATGCAGAATAGATGAACCCTATTGATTTTGGGGTCACTATTATAGGTCAAGGATGCAGCGAACAGAACATGAAAATCCATTTCCAGTCAATAATTTGAGAACCAGTTGACCTAGAACCTTCAAATTTCATAGGGTGATAGGACTTACAGAGTAGATGACCCCTACTGTTTTTGGGGTCACTCCATCAAAGGTCAAGGTCACAGGGGGCTGAACATAGAAAACTCTTTTTAATCAATAACTTGAGAACTACTTGACCCAGAATGTTGAAACTTAATAGGATGATTGGACATGCAGAGTAGATGTCCCTTACTGATTTTGGAGTCGCTCTGTCAAAGGTCAAGGTCACAGGGGCCTGAACATGGAAAACTGTTTCCAATTTCTAACTTGTGACTAGGCCAAGAATGTTGAAACTTAGTGGGCTGATTGGACATGCCAAGTAGATGATCCCTGTTGCAGCCAACCATCATTGTCTCTTTAACTTTTTCTCCTGTCCCCTATTGACTTCTGGCCTATACGACTAGGCATTGGGGGAATGCGCTTTTCTACAAAGGCATCTTCTAGTTTAGTATTACTTAAAGCTAAAATCTAAGCTGCTTGCTGTATGTTCCGTAATACATAAGATAGAGATAGTACCTAAGTTTTTCAAATCATAGGTTTGAAGTTAAAAAGCTTTGAAATGAAGACAAATGTCCATACATTTCTCAAAAACAGAAATATAGAAAATATTTTAACTAGAAGTGTGGAGTTATGAGCATTTAATATTTCCATGTTGAAGAAAATTTTGTGATCAAGAAAATGTAACTCTTCTTGAACATGGAGAGCATAATATAGTGAATATTTTCTAATTAGGTGCATTTGATTTAACATTCAACTTTGATCTGGATTGCTAAATAATGATCCATGATACTGTGTGCTAAAAACTTAGAACATCTGGAACAGTCTAATAACAACAAAACTATGCTTTAGCAGAATGCAAATAGTTAAGCTCTAACTGGGACTCGAACCCAGGACCTCTCACACCTAAGGCAGACACTCTACCACTTCCCTATAACACTTCAGCTAATAGCTATGCAGTTTAATTGCCTGGATTACATTGTGTGAACTGAAACTATAATCTGTGAACTCCGGATTATCAGCATATTCGCTTTGTTACCTAACGGCAATTTCCGTGTAAAGAAAAAATATAATCTAAGTCTGCCAACATCATAATCGGTCAAATCTGCCCAAATTTCTCTGACATGTTGTTCAGAGTATGAACTTACTAACTGGTATTACCAGTGAAATATAACTTACACTGAATCTTTTATATTTGCCCTTTTAGCAGCTGTCGAACGGAAAAGACCCTGAGCTTTGTCCAAATATAAGTAATTATTTTACCAGTTTTGAGAGGATTTCAATTGATAAGAAATTACAGTTACAAACTAAATACCTTTCTGCAACACATAAAGTCATTAGCATTCACTGTCAATCGGTATTATGACTAAGATCGAGTGTCAATCATACATTTCAAAGATTATAGACAGAGTCTTTTGTTAACATTTTTTATAGTAACCGGTGCTTTTGTAAAAAATCACTTCATTTTGAAAAATCAAAGTATGCGAAGAGCTATGGTACGGTCTCTACATAAGAGTAGTAAAATTTTTAAACAAAATTAACCTTATATAAGTTAAATAGTACTTGAGGAAAGAAATATAAAAAAATCATGAATGTTATGATACTAATAAAAGATCAGATATTATCTCTAATCAAGATCATACTGTGAACAACAAGCCATTTGACCTTTACAAGATCATAACAAAAGTCACAATCACATGTTTTGTTATTGGTTTTGAATTGAGCAGCTGGTGTCATTTTAAAAGTAGATGCCAGTCTTAGATATTAAAAACAATTGCTTTCTATTAATTTATAAAAATAATTCAAATTAAAAAAGAAGAAGCAACAAAAACAAATTTCATTGGGTTTTTTTTTTCAAGAAAACAAAAAAACGGATAGTATGGAGAGGGAGTGACCATTTCAGTCCTCCACTGCAGAGGTAAAATTTGTTACTGGTGTCAACATAATCTCTACCTCCAAATTTAGTCTACCTCAGAATTGACCAAAATGTGTTTTTTCTCAGATTTTGGGCTAAAATAAGGGGTGCATGTTATACACTGATGCACACTATTATACATGGGTATATAAATTATGGTAAATGATTTAATCTCTGTACAGTCCATAAAATAAACAAACGTGTTTGTAAACATGGACGGATCCAAACAGAAGGGGAAGAAGCATTTTATAGTAATATTTTGATGGCAAACTACATTACATATCCGTAGCCCTGACCAACCTATAAACTGGGCCAGTCTATTTTATAAGTACAACAACAAGGTTGACCCATTTAAACGAGTTGTAAGTGACCAGTCACAAACAAAAATATTGTGTACTAGCTTAAAATAGCTACCTACTTTTTGTCCACTTACCAGTTTAAGTGAAAACCTACAATGTTGAAACTTGAGTTGTTGTAGTAGTTTTCTGTTGTCATTCTTGTGTAAACATCATGTATGAGAGTTGTTGACAATTAGAAATAATTTACAAACATATAATAATAAGTAACTGTTGCTTTCATGATGAAAAATGTGTACGTGTAGAACAAACATTATTAAAGTGGTAAAGACATTTGCTTGACCTATAGCTTATGAGTACATTCCAAGACTAATGTCTAAATTTGAACCCTATGTAAATGTTTCTCTCATGCTGTTAAGCTATCCTGCTAAATTTCTATAATGAACTTGACCATCTTTCAATTTGGACAGTACCATTAACTGATAAAAGGGGTGTTTTCCAAAAAGATACTGACTGAATGGCAAACAGTGCCGATTTTGATCAGACTGCACAAAAGTGCAGGCTGATCATGATCTACACTGGTTGCAAAGGCAGATTCAATCATGTCCAGCATGATAAGGGTTAAATTAGTCATGAAAGGGTAGCACTGTTGTCAGACACTTAGCCCAGAAATCGTGGGTTTGTTACAAGTTGGGGTCATGGCCATGCTTCCTGATTGACACCACTTCTCCCTTTATCAGAGTACACTTTCATATTAAGTTGAATCTTCACCATTTAGGGCCTCCGTGGCTGAATGGTTTAGTTTGTTGACTTGGTGTCATTTGCCCTACCGCTGTGGGTTCGAAACCTCTCTCTTTCATGTGAGGAAGCCATCCAGATGACTTATGGAAGGTCAGTGGTTCTACAAAGGTGCTTGTCTGTGCTTCGAATAAATGTCAGTTACCACTTTCAGAAGATGGAAAGTCGCCATAAGACCAAAAGTTGTGGTGGTGTATCTTAAAATGCAACAGAAAGAAAATAAATCCTCACCAGATGCAGCTATTAAAAATGAATGATACAAATTCTTATCATGGTATTAAAATATTGTGTTGCTACTAGAGAGATTAGACTTTGTCACATAATCTATTTAAGTTTTCATTTTCTTTCCTTATTTGGACATGCAAATGGCATGTTTTGCCATAATTTGCATCCCCTGAAGTTACCTCTGCATGTTTGATAAACCAGAAGTCATGGCGTAACTTATCTGGATTACATAGAAAAAAATCTAGACCGGCATATAGAAACAAAAATCCCTGTAAATGTCATTCCATGTATACAATAAATTTTACCAAAACGACATTTTTTTCATTATAAAGATAAAAAAATGATAACAAAAATGTTGATGTGTGAAATAATTCCAGATAATGCCTTCAAATCCACTTGAAATTTGCAGATGTCTTAAATCATGGGCACATATCTGAAAATTTAGCACACAGACCACATTTTATTTAACAGTATAATAGGCAATTCATTGATTTAAAATCATGAAAAGTTTCATTAAAGTCTACGTTGTAGAAGAAGAATTGTTTTTTATGAAAATGTTGTCAGAATTGTAATGTGCCCATTATGAAAACCTTCGTAGGACCAAATTTTGAGCTCAACTGAGCACGAGGGCAGCCCAGTGTGAGCTGTTATGACAGTCCCTTGTCGACAGTTTGACTGTTTTAACACTCAACTTAGGTCACAGTTTGGTCTAATTTTATTGAAACTTGGTCAGAATTAAATCGCAGAAAAACCTTGTTAACACTCTTAGTCTAGTAGGGTGTTCTGTTTGGGCGAGCACCTGCTCCCTTCAGACGTTAAGGGCAAAGGTAAGATGGTGAAACGTGGCAGTAGGATGTCAAAGCACAACAGTACAATGGCATTAACATGACAGTATGTTAGTGAAGCGCAATAGTATGATGGTTACAACACATTGTACTGTCCTACTTCGCTATTGTTCTGTCGCACTTCGCCTTCGCACTGTCACACTTTGCCATCATGCTGTCGTGCTTTGCCATAGCATCTTTGGGTTTTATCATCATACTGTCGCCTTTCTGTCATAGATGTGCGAACATTTCACTAAGTCAGCATAGCATCAGATGAAGGTGCGTGCTTTGGATTTTCACTTAGTCAGCATAGCGTCAGATGAAGGTGCGTGCTTTGGATTTATTTACTAAGAATATTGTTTATATAAATATGTCACATGGCTGCATTTATTTATTCCTAATGCTAGATGTAGATCAGCTAACTATTCATATGTTGGCAGTACGATGGCAAAGCATGACAGTACGATGGTAAAGTGCTACTGTGTAGTGGTGACACTACTATGGTGAAGTGTGACAGTATGATGGCAAAGCGCAACAGTACAAAAGTGACACTTCTATGGTGAAGTTTGACAGTATGATGGCAAAGCGCAACAGTATGATTGCAAAGCGCGACAGTACGATGGCAAAGCGTGACAGTATGTTGGCAAAGCACGACAGTATGTTGGCAAAGCGCAACAGTATGATGGCAAAGCGTAACAGTATAAAGCACGACAGTATGATTGCAAAGCGCGACAGTATGATGGCAAAGCGCAACAGTATGATGGCAAAGCGTGACTGTATGATGGCAAAGCGCGACAGTATAGTGGTGACACTTCTATGGTGAAGTTTGACAGTATGATGGCAAAGTACTACAGTGGGATGGGGAGCACCATAGAAAAATGGCAAAGCACGACAGTACAATGGACTGTCACCATATTACTGTCTCACTTTGCATTGGTACTATCATGTTATCGCAGTCATATTGTCATGTTACTGCCATTGTACTGTCTTGCTTTGCCATTATACTGATGTCTTGCTTTGCATTCATAGAGAGTAGGCACTGACACTATTAGAACACCTTACGTATTTACTCTACCAAAATATTTGCTTTTTGATCTTCATTAGATTTTGCCAGATTTATGTCTTTCCCATAGACATATTATATTTGCCTTCGCCATCCATCTGTCCATCCGCATTAAGTTTGTCTGGCTTTCACAGGTCAAACTTCACAGGAGTGATCAGTACTAAGCCTAGTTGTGCATATCGCCAGCACGCTCCACTTCGTTGCACAAAATGGCCGCCAGAGCTGAAAACAGAAAAATCTTGTCCAGCTTTCACAGGTCAAACTGCTAGCTGGATTTTGAAGAAACTTCACAGGAATATTCAGTATCAATCCTAGTTGTGCATATAGCTGTCACGTTCCGCTTCACTGCACAAAATGGCTACCAAAGCTAAAAATAAAAAATCTTGTCCGGCTTTCACAGGTCAAACTGCTAGCTGGATTTCGAAGAAACTTCACAGGAATATTCAGTATCAATCGTAGTTGTGCATATAGCTGTCACATTCCGCTTCACTGCACAAAATGGCCACTAAAGCTAAAAATAGAAAAATCTTGTCCGGCTTTCACAGGTCAAACTGCTGGCTAGATTTCGATGAAACTTCACAGGAGTGATCAGCACCAACCCTTGTTGTGCATGTTGCTGGCAAGTTCAGCTTCGCTGCACAAAATGGCCACCAGAGCTAAAAATAGAACAATCTTGTCCGGCTTTCACAGGTCAAACTGCTGGACAGATTTCGACAAAACTTCACAGGAGTGATCAGTACCAAGCCTAGTTGTGCATATTGCCGACACTTTCCGCTTCACTGCACAAAATGGCCACAAGAGTTAAAGGTATACATAGTGGGGAGACATATATTTTTGTGACAAAAACTCCTAGTTTAAACAGTAATGCCCTGAGCTTAAATATTTGGCATGTAGCTCTTTGTAGCAATCCTTTAGTTTACTAAGTTTGTTCAAATGACGGCCCTAGGGTCAAAATTGGGCCCGCCTATTTGGTCATTTGTTTTACATCGACTCACAAAAGAAAATCTAGGATAATGCAAATATGTTGCATACTATTTCACCCTTGAATATATATGTAAAATCATGAACATTCACCTTTCATTTATTATATGTTAAAACTGCCAATGGGAGACTTAAATTGGTCTGTTATCTCCCTTTCATACTCCATTAAAGTAAGTAGGTCCTTTCATTTGGATTACTCTGTTGTTATTGCTATGTTATTTGTAACAATATGATGTAAATGAAGCTAAGTTATTGATCATAATGACTGTTGATTTAAAAGTGCCTTTAACTACATCTTCTATAAACACTCAAGTGTCTAATTTTGACATTCAAGACGTTTTATTTAACAAAAATGCAAGATATCTCGTACCTTAAAACTGAGATATCTCATAGGCAACACAGCGATAAAGTCAGAGGATTCCAAATGATGGGACCTACTTACAATTTTATTATCTTGGACATAATCCAATAAGGGAGACAAATTTGAAACTCGCCAAAGTCCCTCAACTAAAAGCAGCACGTCTCAGTTTTGCCTCATTCTTTTACATACATCCAACATTTGTTCTCTCAGTCCTGGAGACAGACTGTTTATCCAGAATAAGGCCATTAAGAGTATATTGCTGGGTAATTATACAATGATGACAAGCTTAAATTGAATAGCAAAATTGTTATGGTATGCAGAAGAATTAAATAAGCCATGTCTAATAAATGGCAAAAATTATCTTCCATAAAGATTTTTTTTACACTGATTTTTTTTGTTGAAAATAAACAAGGTTGGAGAGTCATTAAAAGTTAGTTTGAGAGGGTCGAACGATAAATACAGAAATGAATTTATTATGTCCTACGTTATTCAGCTACTAACACTGTGGTAGGTAGGAGCTCTACAATTCTTTAAAATCTGGGAACAATGAGTCTTTAATAAGAAACCTTTGAACCCCTGTAGAACCTCAATTAATGTGATGTATTGGTTTTGACCAGTCTATTAATTTGGTATTGAACAGATTTTGTTCATTAACAACTCATGATTTTTTGGTGAATACACATCAGTTATAATTGATTGATAAACTTGCCTCAAATTTAAGGTAAATTAAATTATGTTAAACAGCAAGTTTCAACTGTGGAATAATATAATTTTGTAAGTATTTGCCTAAAAAGGCTATTAATCATTTGGATATGAATTTCTGGATTATAGAAAGGGACTTTGGCTTGCTTTTATTCCATGGATTAATGCAACCATAAAATCTAAGAAAATTACTCCCCCCAAGAATATAAATGATTTCTTTTATGAATATTCCTCGTTCTTAGTAAATAAATGATAAAATTACAATTAAGGAGAAATGTCTGACGATTGTGATTGTTTCTAGCATGATGTTTCACATGTCATCTATATTTAGATCTGGACTATAATGTGATGATAGTAACGGACAAAAATTGTCAACTGATATTGTTTGACGTGGTTGTTGACATTTGGAAAAAAAATAGCGGGAGAACTTATTTTAGAAAGGTTATTCCATTTATGGAAAAAGTGGCCATTCATAATGGTAGTAACTGTGAAAAGTGGACACTGGCCTAGTTTGGCACGTAATTGTAAGTTAATCTTCGTAATTGATAAGCACGGTCTTCTCTTTTTATCTTTACAGGTAGTCTATCTTGACTGGAGGCAGCTTAGTAATTTTGGAATAGGGAGATAGGTAAGTTTATAATGAAATTGTTATTAAAATTTTTCAAAAATAAAAAAACACGTTTTAACAATGTTTAAGCTTTTTTTCCAGTTGTTAAGTGTGAATTAATGTACTTAAATAAATTCATTAGTTCCTTATTCTGTGAACTTAATGGCATCAAAATAAGAATACATTATGATATTTAGAAATGTGTGTTTATATATATATATATGATGATGAAAACTACTGGATTTGTATTTAGCAGGCTAGGAACATTTCTGAAAAGGGGCAAAAGTTGTTTGAAATTTGGTCAAAAGTTGTTCGAAATTTTAACGTTTTTCACTGGAGGTTACAAGTTGATATTTCTATCCTGTTTGAAGTCGAACAAAGTGTTCAAACGCATTTAGATCAGTTTTCAATGGCTTAACCTTTAGCCTGCTGGCAGCATTAAGTGATTCTGCCTTTGCGACCAGCACAGACCAAGATCAGCCTGCGCATCCGTGCAAGCTAATCATGGTCTGCACTGTTCGCTATTCAGTCAGTTAATTTTCTGTGAACACCCTTTTGATTAATAAGTGGTATTGCACAAATTGAATGATGGACCAGTCCATTTTAGAAATTTAGCAGGGTAAAGGTTAGCAGACACTCAGTTTGATTGATGCTGTTCATGACTTGTAATGAAGTTTGCAACACTCCTCAGGTCCCCTAGCATTGGCTTATTTGAAATCTTTCACTAGAGGGATTATCAAGATCCCAAAGGACAATGAATTGTACTTTAAATAATATAAACAAACACCAGTTGACCTCCCTAAGGAATGTTTAGATTGATTATAATTATTTTTTTAATCAATATTAGGAGGATCAGTGCAGGTTTTTTTTACAGTTTTGAATAACAGACTTACAGCAGTAGTGTTGGTGGATGGTCTGGTGTCACATTGTCATCCATTGAAAGTTTACTAAACAAACAGCAGGCTGGAATTACATCAAACTTAGTCTGTAACACTCTGGCATTGATGTCTCTTGAGCTGGTTCAGATGGTTCTGCTGGCTGTCTCAGCTAAAAATGTAAAAGCCTTTAACCAACTTCTTCTCATAAAACAGCTTGATGGATCTTCACAAAACTTGATCTGAAGCTTTTTTGGACGGACCTTTCTCAGATTTTTCAAAGGGTTCCACTTTATTGGATTAATGAATGGCCAGAGCTAAAAATAGAAAAACGTGGATTAAATGACTAATCTCATGAATCCAGTCTTGCCAGGTTTGTTGCTCTTTAGAGTTTGTTGTATGATTCAAATTGCACTTGACAAGGATTATGAACAACATCATCAGTTGACCTCCCCAGGGACCTAATTCATTTGATTATATCAGCTCTTAATGATCAATATTCCAAGCATTAATACAGGTGTGTTTTTACAGTCATGAACTTAATGAACTGGAGACAAAAAAATGCTAGTTGTTTTTACGTTTTTATCTGAAATAAACAGAATGTATCGTTCTTTCAGAAATGGAGCTATATGAAGATGGACCGATACAGAAGAACACCGTTAGAAACCTGGAATGATGAAAATTGCAACATTAGACGTGAAAATATACGTGACTCCAGTCCAGTTAGAACTGGTCTGCTACCAGATACATCAACAAATAAGGTATGGAAATCAATATTTTTATTTAGTTTGATTAGTTTAAACTCTTTACTAACTAAAGTGGAATTTTTATGAAAAATTACATTTGCATAAAATTTAACGATATGTAACGGCTATTTCAAGGTGGCTTATGTTCGTTGATTCCAAGTTTGAAGATGAAAAAAGTAAAGAGTGTTTGTTGATATTTAATTTTGTGGAATTGACACAAACACCGTCTGGAAATTAGTGAAAATTAGTTCCCTTTGAGTGGTATTTTGAAATTCAGTGGAGATTCATATTTCTTGCCTTCCTAGCAGAGAAAGTATACATTTGTCCAATCATGTGCCAGGGATAAATATTCCTGTCTTTACCTAAGGAAAAGCCTTTAAATAGGTTGCGCTTTTAGTGACGTCATTGTAGTGCTAGTTATGTAATGAACACCATAATCTACTGTGAAATCATTTAAATTCGCTGGCATGAAATTTCGCGCAAACGTGAAAAAGGACTGTTTCGCGCAGGCTTTAATTCGCACATTTTCAATTTCAGAAATGAAAAAATAAAATAAAAAAAATAATAATAGCGCGGTCTTAAATTCACGCATCGGTCCTAGCGCGAAATACACGAAAATTCGTACTACACGAATAAAAATGATTTCACAGTATTTGTCATCAATTTGTTTTGAACACGATAGGCGAGAAAAATGATCATACATGTCTTCTTGTGGATGACAACTATTTTCCCAACTCGTGGCACAGTATGTTTTCTCATTCCATGCTGTCACTTTGATTGGAAGACTTCTTTCACAGGCATACATGTAAGATCCTTATAATCTGATCTCAAATCCCACCAGTATTTGAGGCCTATGTAGCCAAGTGGTTAATGCCGCTGATTCAAATCACTTGCCCCTCGCTGCTGTTTCAGAACCTTTCTTGGGATTTATAATTCCTTCATGTTCATGTCAGGGGAGCCATCAAGCTGGCCAATGGGAAGATTAGTGGTTCTATCTAGGTACCTGCTCATACACGCTATAATGCAAGCTGGAGCACCTGGGGTCTTCCCCCTCCATCAAAAGCTGGAAAGTCACCGTATGACATAAAATTTTGTCGGTGTGGTGTTAATTGAGCTTTTGAAATTTTTTGCATTATAATAGAAATTTAGCCTAAATTATACACATAAGATATTTTGTATCAATTAAAAACAGTGATTTTTGTGACGAGATTTTTCATGCCCCCAGTGTCAAAGAAATATATGTTTTTACAGTAGTGTTTGAACTGTCTGCCTGTCTGTCCATCAGTTTGCTTTCACACTTTCTTGTGTACTAAACTGCTACAGTTTCCATCCAATTCAAATGAATCTTGGTATATGTCATCAGCATGAAGTATAATTTGTTTGATTATTGTTTTTGGAGTTTTTATGCCCCTTTTGTGGACTTAACAGTATTACAATTACAGTATGTATCTTGTGTACTGAACTGTTTCCTGAGTTATGGCCTTTTTTGGACCTTGAAATTTAACAACTACCTCTAGCTTGTGCACTCATTTCCTTCCTATTCCACTGAAACTTGGTACACATCATCAGCATCAAGTACTTGCATTTTGTCTTGAGTTTCATGTCCAGTTTCTGTTTTAGGTCTGCCCATTTTTTGGAATTTATGATATTATTCTGTGGAGTACTTTCAGGAGGCACGTGTCATGCAATGCTGACATCAGTCTTTTTTTTAAAGATTTTAAAAATTGCGATATTCTGATGTTATTCAGGAGGCCAGTCCTTTTAATCTACAGCAAGTGCAGTTGGGAGTGTCAGTCTCATAGGTTTAATATTTATGTCTCCCTCATAGGTGCCTTTGCCGTCTATCTGTACATCTGTCCGCATTAAGCTTGTCCGGCTTTCACAGGTCAAACTGCTTGCTGGATTTCAATAAAACTTCGCAGTAGTGATCAGTACCAAGCTTAGTTGTGCGTTTCGCCAGCACGTTCCGCTTCACTGCACAAAATGGCTGCCAGAGCTAAAGGTATACATAGGGTGGAGACATATATTTTTGTGACAAAAAACACCTTCTAGTTCTAGTCTAGATTCAGGAGTTCTGCTTATCAAGACTTGCATTCATTAGTTGATAGCATGTGTGCAATGATATGATTTTACCTAGATATATATTTCTATGTGTCATTTCCTTCTTTTAAAGCTTGAAACAACCTTATACTGTTGTACTATAATATATAAATATAAAGTTACGTTTTCTGTTGTTTCAGTTTGAAACATTGTCAGATGATAGGAGAACGAATTTGACAATGGTACGAAATACAGGGAGCAATCTCAGACCCTCAGGGATCAGTATATCTTCCACAGACATGACCAGTCTGTCTTGCACAGAACGAACCAGGCCAGCATTATTACGTCGTAGTTTTGATATTCCCAGGAACACTTTAGATCTTTACATAAGCAATAGTAGAAGTTTGTCAGATTCGGAGTTAGAAAAAACTTCAGTTAGTTTACCAAATATGACCTCAGAGTTTCTAGATTTACCTCAGCGATTGACTGCTAGGTCAGCTTCGCCAATTAGTAGAAGATTAGACACTGAGAAACTTTATCTTGATCTCACAAAAGTGGAATCGAATCAATCTCGAAAACATTTCCGTTCAAAAAGCCATAATCAAAAAGATCCTACTGTTGCTTTACCGAAAATAGAATTCAGCAGTATAGATGTAGTAATTGACAATATAGAATGTAACGAAGGTATTCAACAGCCTGAATTTTTTGCGGAAACTGAAAGTGAAACGAATTACGAAGGTGATAATTTAGTTTCTAGAAATTCAAACTTGTGGATTAATCTAGATCCTCAGACACATACACTGTTAAGTCCACGAAGTAGCAACGGCAGTATTTGTAGTTATCGTTCAAGCAATGCAGATTCAGCAATAGAAATGCTAACGCCTGATGAAGAAATACATGAACATTCTTTATCGGAAGCCTCAGAATCAAGACTTTGGGAACATAAACTGAAGTCTAAGAGAACAGAAATTCATGAATTGTTCATTGATTCAAATGAAGGTGCTAATTATGATGTACAGATGATTCATTCATCTCCAACTGCTGAAGAGAGTTCATTACATTCATATTCATCTAAAACAGATGTCAATCCTAGTCCTCCACCCCCAATTTTTTACGCAATGAGTCAGCATATTTCATCAGATGAAACAATTCTACCTTCACCTGTAGAGAGTAATAAAGGGACAGAAGTTCTAGGACGACCACCCTCAGTTGTCATTAGTGACTTTAGCAGTCAAATTTCATTAGAGACTAAAAGTTCACAAACATTGTCATCAGATATCACTCCATCAGCTCAGGGCGATTTTCTCGACGATCGATATTTGTTCTTCCAGCGCAGTTTTTCCAACAGTTCCATCAGCTCAAATGAATCAAGTTGGTCTATACAGTCCGACTCTTCACAGGATGTAGATGATCAAACAGATTTTCCCATCAAACTTGCAAGAAAGGTGAGTCTGAAATGAAAGATTTTAGTTTAGATTCGAAACATTTTGTTAAGAAATGATGGAAGAAGTGTAAGCTTATGTTATTATTATTCATGGTTTCATAGCAACAAGGGACTGTTACTGACGTCGTATTGCAAAACATTGCAAATTTTGTTTTGTTTTTAGATGAAAAATAACTTTTCCAACATTACTGCTTTACATGAGTGACATGAAACTTGTTCGGGCAGCAGTTTATTCTGTTATTAAGTGGGGTTTAGTGCTTCTTGTTTGTTTGGTCTTATTTTCAGACCAAAAACTGCATAAAAGCAATCACGAATTTCAAATCATTACTATATAAAACAAGTGTTTGAAAGTTTTGTCAGTTTTTGTTACTTTCTTCCGGGTCAAGCTGGTGCACTACTGTTGCGGTTATTAATTTCTATAAAAAATATTTTTACACTTCATTAAATTGCTTAAAATCGTTACACCTTGAAGACAGCGAAAAATATATATCATTATATTAACTGAGCTGAAAATGTTTGAAATGCGTAAGGTTTGTGTGAGTAATCAGAAAGATTTTCATGAAACTAGCATCAAATATTTACCACATTAAGAGGATTTGCGTAGGGTACAACCTAGGTCACTCTGTACAATGACAAGTTTCACTCTTTGAGGTCAAATAGCCGAACTCTGTCCGCTGCATATCTTTTAAACTGCCGGAAGATTTTCATAAAGCTAGCATCAAACGTATTTAGCTTATCAAGAAAATGTATTGATTGCACAACCCAGGTCACTATGTCCAAGGTCAAGGTCACACTAAGAGGTAAAAAATCAGATAGCTAAAACGTGTGTCCCTTCTGTATCTTCTTAATCAGGTGAAGGATTTTCATAAGTTTAGCATCAATTGTTAATCTCATCAAGAAGACAAGCAGAGAGCACAACCCAGGTCACTAGGTCCAAGGTCAAGGTCATACTTAGAGGTTTAAGATCAAATAGCTCAAATTTGTAACCACTCAGTGAATTACATGAAACTAGCATTCATTGTTAACTTCATCCAGAAGACATGCTGAGTGCACGACTCAGGTAACTAGGTCAGTTTGAAGGTCAATGTTACAAAGATCAAATGAGCCATACCATGAGAAAACCAACATAGTGCATTTGCAACTGCACATCCGTGCAGTCTGGTCAGGATCCAGGCTGTTTGCTTTCAAAGCCTACTGCAATTAGAAAAAACGTTAGCGAACAGCATGGATCCTGACCAGACTGCGAGGATGCGCAGCTGGTCTGGATCCATGCTGGTCGCAAAGCCACTATGTTGGTTTTCTCATGGCGCGGCTCAAATAGCTCAAATTTATGTCAGCTCTGTATCTTCTTGACTACTGGAAGAATTTTCACAAAACTGGCATCAGTTGTTGACCTCATCAAGACAACATGCAGAGTGCACTGCTCTGGCTAGGTTCAAGGTCAATGTCACACTCTAATGTCAAAGGTCATGATCACAGCATTTTACTTTCCCTGGACAAAGCAGCATCTGGGGGTATTAATCATCTGTTGTTTTAGCTCTAGTTATCCATTTAAACTTGCTACTTGTTTGGATTAGTAGCTAAAAGACAAAAAAATGAAACTACAAAAAGATTATTTATGTTAACTACTTCAAAGTGTTGTTGATATTAAAGATTTTTGCTACAGGAAACAGGTATTGCAAAGTTGCTTAGTTTGAAGTTAATTGAGAGTTGCAAAATATTTTTCTTGAGGGAGGAGGAAACAGGTATTACAAAGTAATGCATCAAGATATTTATAGTAGAGGATGTTGCAGAATTTGAAATTTGTTGATACAGCAGAATTTTTTCTGCAGGAAACAAGTTTTTTTGTTTTCAGAATACATTACTCTTATATTCTGTCTTCTTAAATGAATTATGTTCCTTTTATACTTAGTTAATGTTTTGATACACTCTCACTCTATCTCCGTTAATAATAAAGAAATTTGACTTGGACTTAAAACTATTATCCAATATCGTCATTCACATTGGAGTCACTAAACATTCAAGTGATAGCTCCAGCTTCCTCAGATGTGCCCTATTTTGTTATTCAGCATCAAAATAGTCTAGTGCGCTATTTTCTGTGGCAGTTCTTGTTTTTATAAGCTTGTCTTTTTTTTGAAAAAAAAATCTACGATGTATTGTCGTCTTGATCATCGGCGTTGGTTAAAACTTTTGTTTAGGTCTACCTTTTCTCAAAAACTATAAGAGCTACAGCTTTGAAATGTTGCATACTTGTTTATAATCATTAGGTGATTGTGTAGGCCAAGAACCATAACTCTTTTCTGCATTTTGTCAGAATTATGGCTATTTTTATACTTAGAAAGTCTGAACTGTAACTTTTTTCTTACAATTATATTGTCCAACACTTGTAGACAAGCGATGGCACCCGCAGGCGGTGCTCTCTAGTTGTACATTTCTGTTTGAGAGATATCAGGATATTCAACAATCTGAACCCGAAAAAGCAAGTTTTAAAACACAGTACACCTTCAGGATTGATTTATTTACAATATTGGCAAAAGGGAGATAATGACAAAGTTGCATTTGTAATGAATTTCCGCGTAATATACCGGGTATATTTGACAAAGCAGATTTTTTTTTAAATATGTAATACAATATTCTTCTTACAGTCATATCATTCATTATGCAAAGTATGTTTATAAAATGTAGACTTTTGTTAAAAAAAAAAAACCTCTGTCTTTGTTAAGCAACCAGGATATGCGCTACCAGGCTATAAAAATCACACTTTAATACCTCCTGTGAAAATGTAACATACATAAAAGCGCAGTTCACTTCAGTTGTAAGTGTATAATCCATTGCTTGATCAAAATCAGATTGACCACCTTTAAAGGGTCTGGCCTCCAGAGTTATGTTACTTTTCTAAATTCAGGCAGCAGTTTCATTAGTTAGTAATTGTACAAAGTGGCTCTCCAGCAGCCTTGATTTATAAAAAGTCTGTAAATACAATGTATAGGGAATGTCTCTACTGTGTTAATCACACTGTATAATTTCATGTAAAATTATAGTTAAAATTATATATATTAGTGTTAAGATTTCATATCAGGTAGTACTGACTTATAATTCATATCTGAATGAGGGACCTCGATGGTTTATGTTAATGTCACTTGTGTCAAATCACTTGCCACTCACCTGTTGAGTTTGGGCCCTGCTTAAGTTGTCATGTGAGAAAGCGATCTATGTGGTGTGAATGAATCTAAGTTCTAACTAGGTACCTACCCATGCCCATTTATATAATACTTTGAGGTGCACTCCAGGTCTTCCTTCACCATTTCAAGCTTGAGAGTGGCTATGTAGTTGGTGTACCTTAAAACCCGACAAACAGACATGGGTATGTGATTTTTGTGATGTACATCTGGAAGCATGCTCCTCTAGAGATTTGTTGAACCTAACCTACTTTGTTTAGAAACTATTAAGTGTCCTGTTGATTTATGATTTCATTTTGGTGTTTAATGAAGATAAAACCAGTGTAGTAAAATGCCTTATTACTTAAACTTTTTAAGGTTAGATAAACAATTATGGGCTCAAGAGTGAGATGTGGGGAGGAGGTCAGGTTTTTGTAAGGCTTTTGTTTGATTTGATTCTCTTAAAATAAGAGCATTTATGTCTAAAAATGATCTTATGACTGTTGAAAAAAAATCTGTTCTTGAAAAAAATTCTGTTCTTGAAAAAGATGGTTTTGTTGTCTGTGCTGAGCTGAGCTTGCATCTTTAATATCACTGGCAATAGTTATACACTTCATGAAACATTTCCCTTTGAAATTATAAACACCAAAACAATTCATTGGTAGCCTAGTGGTAGAGTGTCCGTTTTGAGTGCAGGAGGTCGTGGGTTCAACCCCTGATAGCGTTATACCAAAAGACGTAAAATATGTTACTAGTGCTGCTTCCTAACTTGGCGCTCAACATTAAGGGGATAGTGCTAGGACTGGTCAGCCCGGTGTCAGTATAATGTGACTGGGTGTGATATCATGTCACATGTCTACAGCGTGATGTTCCAGTGAGGCAGCACTATAAAGTTGGGCATTGTGCTCACTGCTACAAGTAGACACAGTTGTTTGTATTACTGAAAGATTGTTGAAAAAGAAGTTAAACCCGACCACACACACACACATACACATACACATTAATTTTAGAAGGATGTAACCTATTCAGTTTTCAACAGCAAGAAATTGTGGCTAGATGAATGTTTCCGCAAAATAGAGAGGTTAATATTACATGTTTGTGACTAGAAGTATGTATATATGTAGAAGATGAAATTTTCCTGATAAAATAACTTGAGTGGAGGCTACAAATTTATGACAAAGTTGACTGCTAAAAAAGATTTTTAGTTTGACTATGAAAAGTATATGGAGAACATCCTATATGATCAGGTGTCGGTGTCCAGGTAAGTGTCTGTTCTGTGTCCACACCTTGTTTAAAGTTTGGATGCAATTTCACTTTATTTCTGTCATTGCTTGATGGATATGCTTCAGACATAAAGTAGTCTTTTCTTAACTTCACCCACATCTCATGACACAAGGACCGTAACTGTCGCACCAATATTTCATGAATTTATACCCCTATTTTTACTTAGAATTTCGGGTTAAAGTTTAATTGGTGTTCTCTACCTCTGTTGTTTCTGAATGGATTTGATTCAGACTTAAAATAGTTGTCCTACATCATCACCCACATCATATGATACATGGTCTATCATTCTGACACAATATTTCCATACAATGTGACTCTGTCTCTGTTTTTACTAAATGGATTTTATTCAAACTTAAAGTAGTAGTTCAACATCACCACCCACATTATATGACTTAAGGGCCTTCACTTTTGCACCAGTATTTCATGAATTATGCCCCCTTTTTACTTAAAATTTCAGGTTATAGTTTCGGTGCTCCTTTTCTGTATCTCAGTTATTACTAAATGGATTTTATTCAGCTTGAAATAGTTGTTTGACATTATCAGCCGCATGCATGATACGACACTATGCCTTTCTCATGCAGAAATATTCAGTGAATTAGGTTCCTTTTATACTTAGTTAATGCTTATCAGCTTATCTCTGTTATTACTAAATACATTTTGATTCAGACTTAAAGACACAGTTTCCTATTTGTATATAGGCAAAAATTTTCCTACAGACAGAATTTCTTTAAACTTTGTGTACTGACTGAGAATCAAGTTTAAAACGGAAATATGTATTAAAAATAATAGGTTCCGGTGCTTGATCTTGAATTACCTGCCCTTGAAAATAGATTTTTCAGTATTTTCCGACTTTCAAGGGCAGACAAATCATGACCAAGGCTGGGCACCTATAACTTGCTTTATTTCATATTGCTGTTTTTGATTTGATTCTCTGTTAGTAAACACAGTTTAAAGAAGAAATTCTGTCCATAAGAAAATTTTGCCACATGCCAATATAGACACTGTGGCAAATGTCCTTGACTATGAACATGACAAAATGATACCTCAAAGTCCTGGTTGTTCCCATGGACCGAATTTCTTTAAACTTTGTATACTGAATGCAAATGATGACTAAAACAGAAATATAAATTAAAATGTACATTTTCCTTGCCTTAATCTGTTGAATTATCTGCCCTTGAAAATTGGATTTTTTAGTACACCGGTACCTATGAGTTTTGATACATATTTCTGTTTTAAACTTGATTCTCGGTCAGTACACAAAGTTTAAAGAAATTATGAAAATGTTTGCCTATATACATAAGGAAACTGTCAAATGTGTCATACACATTGGAGTCATTAAGCTCCAGCTTCCTCAGTTAGTGCTCTTGTTTTTAGCTCGACTATTCGAAGAATAGTCTAGCTATTCTACTCACCCTGGCATCGGCGTCGGCGTCACACCTTGGTTAAGTTTTTGCATGCAAGTACATACAGCTATCATTTAAAGGCATATAGCTTTGAAACTTATTTATTCTTTTTCTAGGTCAATTACCAACCTCACTGGGTCAAGTTCCATAACTCTAACATGTATTTTGAGCAAATTATGCCCCCTTTTGGACTTAGAAAATTTTGGTTAAAGTTTTACATGCAAGTTACTATCTCCAAAACTAATGCAGATATTGAATTGAAACTTCACATGTGTCTTCGGGGTTATAAAACTAGTTGATAGCACCAAGTCCCATAACTCTGACCTTCATTTTGGCCAAATTATGCCCCATTTTGGACTTAGAAAATTCTGGTTAAAGTTTTGCGTGCAAGTACATACAGCTATTACTTAAAGGCATATAGATTTGAAAATTATTTTTTCTTTTTCTAGATCAATTACCTACCTCACTGGGTCAAGCTCCATAACTCTAACATGTATTTTGGGCAAATTATGCCCCCTTTTGGACTTAGAAAATCCTGATTAAAGTTTTACATGCAAGTTACTATCTCCAAAACTAATGCAGATATTGAACTGAAACTTCACATGTGTCTTCAGGGTTATAAAACTAGTTTATAGCACCAAGTCCCATAACTCTGACCTTCATTTTGGCCAAATTATGCCCCCTTTTGGACTTAGAAAATTCTGGTTAAAGTTTTGCGTGCAAGTACATACAGCTATTACTAAAAGGCATATAGATTTGAAACTTATTTTTTCTTTTTCTAGATCAATTACCTACCTCACTGGGTCAAGTCCCATAACTCTGACATGTATTTCGGGCAAATTATGCCCCCTTTTGGACTTAGAAAATCCTGGTTAAAGTTTTACATTCAAGTTACTATCTCCAAAACTAATATAGATATTAAATTGAAACTTCACATGTGTCTTCGGGGTTATAAAACTAGTTGATAGAATCAAGTCCCATAACTCTGACATGTATTTTGGGCAAATTATTTCCCCTTTTGGACTTAGAAAATTCTGGTTAAAGTTTTGCGTGCAAGTACATACAGCTATTACCAAAAGGCATATAGCTTTGAATCTTATTTATTCCTTTTCTAGGTCAATTACCAGCCTCACTAGGTCAAGTTCCATAACTCTTAACATGTATTTTGAACAAATTATGCCCCCTTTTGGACTTAGAAAATTCTGGTTAAAGTTTACATGCAAGTTACTATCTCCAAAACTAATGCAGATATTGAATTGAAACCTAACATGTTTCTTCGGGGTTATAAAACTAGTTGATAGCATCAAGTCCCATAACTCTGATATGTATTTTGGTCAAATTATGTCCCCTTTCGAACTTAAAAGTCTTTTGATATTTAACATTTTTGGTAATAATTTCCTGCTTCTGTGACAATATTTCGAATAGCCGAGCTTGGCTGTCTTACGGACAGCTCTTGTTTTATCCAGCACCAAAATAGTCAAGCGCTGTCTGCTGTGACAGCTCTTGTTTTAACATTTACTTGTCTGCACTCTTCAGAATGTTTCCCTTCATTATATAATCCTATACCTGAGACATAAGTATAATAGTTTTACTGTTGCCTGACTGTTTTTCGATCAACAAGGCCGCTGGGCCTCTTATCTTAATGGGCCCTGCTTTCAGCCCCATTTCCCCATCAGGGAATATACTTTTTTGCCAATTTCACTGAAGGCCACAATTCAATATTTCTTCTCAAGTGCTGGTATATATTATGTTTTATATGTCATGTTCAGCATGAAACATTTTGAAATACGCCACTGAGTTTAACATCATTAACTTTAAATCATTCATAGAGCATTCTATAAAACTTCACTGAAAAAGACAACAGGACTGAAATCAGGTTGTTATTCATAAAATTTGCTTGGGTAAATATTGTGGCAGGTAAAGGCGCGATCCAATTCCTGCTGGTAATATGCTTTAAAATGGGTTGCGTGAAGTCTGATGCTTGCGTTTTCGAGAACATTTGTAATTGAGTCTTACTGAGCAAAAACTCAAGTTCACCTAAGTCACTTTCATCTTTTCTTATGCACAACGCCAGCACTGGACGTTGTGCGACCCATTTTAAGCATTATTTATAATGCCCAGTGGGAATTGAGTTGCGCATTTACCACCCGTGATTATGGAATGACAGTCATTCTTCACACAATATGCTTAAACAAGTACCAAATCTCAATGTCTCAAGTATTGGCAGTGACTGTATTACTCAGATAGGTGGAAAGAAAATGTTTTATTGAAAATTCTGACTTAAATTCCTGGTAACATGAGACTGTTTCTATATTTGAAACTGTTGACTTGTGGCAGACAATTATTCCACCATTGGTGATACAGTATTTACTACATTAAATGTGCCTGTTCATTACTCTGACTTGACAACTTAAGTGTTTTCGTTCAGTATAAGAGAAAAGACTGTTTTTCTTTGAAATAGACTGTTCAGACTTTTCAGAAATATATGTTACGGACAATGTATATTGCATGTGTATGGTGGCATATTTCTGCGAACGATAACCAGAAAAGTTTTGCGAAAATGTATATCGAGTTTTTGCGAAAAAATAAGAACTTTTCGTGAAAACAAATGCAGATATATATTAAGTGGAAAATTTCGCGTTAGTGCCCACTTCTGCAGTTAAGATACAAGATCTTGAAAATCAATCTTTTCATGAAAAGTTGTTAAAATTTGTTACTGATCTAAAAATAGAAACATTCAGATCACTTTGAACAACGATAGTACACATAATTGTGTTAGCCTGTTGCACATACACTTGAAATGAAAGACGCCGACTGATACCGAATGTAGTATGTTGTATAGCCATCTCAAAGATTTTACAGTTTTCGTGAAAACTGTTATTTTTTGCAAAAACATTTTATTTTCACAAAAACTTTACTATTTTTCATGAAGGTTTGGTCCATTTTCACGAAACTTATCTGGTTTTCTTATGCGGATGTGGGCACTAATGCAATTTGTTTCCACTTCATATTTGTAGTTCTTTTCATGAAAAGCTTTTAAGTTTTTGTGAAAACTTTTCTGTTTTTCGTGAAAACTTGTTACATTTTCGCGAAACTTACCTGGTTATCGTATGCAGAAACATTGCATAAAAACACTGTATAGAGTATATAATTCCTGTAAGCATCCCCTACTTTTTTAGCTCATCTGATTTTTTGAAAAAAAATGATGAGTTATTGTCATCACTTGAGCGGTTGTCGGCGTCGGCGTCTGCGTCGGCGTTGCCTGGTTAAGTTTTATGTTTAGGTCAGCTTTTCTCCTAAACTATCAAAGCTATTGCTTTGAAACTTGGAATACTTGTTCACCATCATAAGCTGACCCTGTATAGCAAGAAACATAACTCCATCTTGCTTTTTGCAAGATTTATGGCCCCTTTTGTACTTAAAAAATATCAGATTTCTTGGTTAAGTTTTATGTTTAGGTCAACTTTTCTCCTAAACTATTAAAGCTATTGCTTTGAAACTTGGAATACTTGTTCACCATCATAAGCAGACCCTGTACATCAAGAAACATAACTCCATCTTGCTTTTTCCAAGATTTATTGCCCCTTTTGGACTTAGAAAATCAGTTTTCTTGGTTAAGTTTTATGTTTAGGTCAGCTTTTATCCTAAACTATCAAAGCTATTGCTTTAAAACTTGCAACACTTGTTCACCATCATAAGTTGACCCTGTACAGCAAGAAACATAACTCCATCCTGCTTTTTGCAATAATTATTGCCCCTTTTGGACTTAGAAAATCATTTTCTTGGTTGAGTATTATGTTTAAGTCAACTTTTCTCATAAACTATCAAAGCTATTGCTTTAAAACTTGCAACAGTTTTTCACCATCATAAGTGGACACTGAACATCAAGAAACATAACTCTATCCTGCTTTTTGCAAGAATGATGGCCCTTTTTAGACTTAGAAAATCATGGGTAGGACAATATTTCTATTACACAAAAAAAATCAGATGAGCGTCAGCACCCGCAAGGCGGTGCTCTTGTTAAGAAGTACCAGTCAGAAAACAGTGGAAAATGACCCTGCATCCAAGATGTAAAGCTTTTCAGCTTAATTATTATGCATATCTCATCTTATGAATATTCAGTGAGACTTTCAGACTCCCCCACCCAACCCAAAAACAACAACAACAGAAACAATTACTGTAGATATGATGTTGTACATTGATACCAAACTTCTAGCTAAGCTTATTATTTGAAGTTTGCTTCCTAGGTTGTGACCTCAGTTTGGTTCAGACTTGTAACCATCTTGTTGGGTGGTCAACATATGATCCATTGAAACAGTTGCCTTTAATAACCATCACAATATGAATTGACAAAGATGTTGAGTTAATCGGGTGTTCCCTTTACATCAAATATGACTTGTCATAAAAGAGGCCTTAATGAACAACAACTTTGGAAAATCTGGGTTTTAAGGGCAAACGTTCTGCAGAGCAAGTATTTTAGCTTCAAAATATTGTTTTAAGTGTTTGTTAAAAAAGGTGCCGAAAAATTGATATATCAATGGTTAATAAAATATGCTGTATACTGTGCATAATCTGTTGTGATATTTGTGTTACATAAATGCATGCCCATTGGGAATTACTTTTATGGAAAATCATTTTAATGGAAATATGTTGATGCATAGACTGCACTTTAAGGACAAATTTTCTTCATAATTTCTACGTTGTTACAATATATCAATTATATCCAATTTCCATGGGAGATTTGATTCATATCGGAGTGGTCATCTTTAATATATTGACCGTGACTTTGTCAACCATCTGCTTCTGCATTTAGGTCAACGGAGAAGAAAATTTATCTCATAAATTTATGAAACGCAGTAAACGGAAAGTAAATGTCAATAAAAACAGAGGTGAAGATACATGAATAAAAGGATTTTTCGGTTTTGTTCAAATACGGACAAAGTTTTATCAGTTCTCTGTCGGGGGAGGATCATTAATTTCAAGTGCAGTCAGTCTGTTATCTTGTTTGTTTTTAACAAAATAACCTTCGGCATGCTTTTGAAATGATAATATTATAACTATTCGTGCATGGTGCATAAAATTTTGTTCAAATATTGAAATAAGATACGCTTACATAACAATCAGAGTGCATTTTGCACAAAAATTCTGGGTCTATATAAGTATATTTTGCATGAATTACAAAGAAAAGTATTACCTGCTCATTGGAATAAAAAAAAAACTAGATGGAAAAAATTTGTTCAGTGTTGAATTGCCTTACAATTTCTGTTATATCCTATTGAAAGAGTTTGAATCCGCATTCCGAATGAAGGTTTAAACGCTTGTTTACGGAGTAGGATATATTGCATACTAATTTACATAAACTGGAGTGTTTATTTCTGAAATTTCAGTGGGAGTTTAAAGTGATTTTGTGTTTTTAAGTCAATTTTAAAAAGAGGATATTAATTTCGTTAGTGTGTCAAATTTCTTGGGAAAAGTAGCAACGGTTATTGTTGTATTTTGTTTGTGAAATAGTTAAATTATAGCTTCATTTTAATGATGCAACAAAAAACGTTAAAAGAGAGTTGGACACTTTACATAGTTCTAGGAATGAGTCTGAATCTAAATGCTTCACAGCTCTATATTTAAAATCATTTCATAGATGTGTTACATAATAGGATGGTCAGTCATGTTAACTTTGGCCTGAGATATGGTTGTAGATATAAAGCTATGTCATTTCATAGTTTTAGTTAGACTGCAATTTTTAGCTCACCTGTCACAAAGTGATAAGGTGAGCTTTTGTGATCGCGCGGTGTCCGTCGTCCGTCCGTGCGTCCGTGCGTCCGTAAACTTTTGCTTGTGACCACTCTAGAGGTCACATTTTTCATGGGATCTTTATGAAAGTTGGTCAGAATGTTCATCTTGATGATATCTAGGTCAAGTTCGAAACTGGGTCACGTGCCTTCAAAAACTAGGTCAGTAGGTCTAAAAATAGAAAAACCTTGTGACCTCTCTAGAGGCCATATATATCACAAGATCTTCATGAAAATTGGTCAGAATGTTCATCTTGATGATATCTAGGTCAAGTTCGAAACTGGGTCACGTGGGGTCAAAAACTAGGTCAGTAGGTCTAAAAATAGAAAAACCTTGTGACCTCTCTAGAGGCCAAATTTTTCATGAGATCTTCATGAATATTGGTCAGAATGTTCACCTTGATGATATCTAGGTCAAGTTCGAAACTGGGTCACGTGGGGTCAAAAACTAGGTCATTAGGTCTAAAAATAGTAAAACCTTGTGACCTCTCTAGAGGCCATATTTCTCAATGGATCTTCATGAAAATTGTTCAGAATGTTCACCTCGATGATATCTAGGTCAAGTTCGAAACTGGGTCACGTGGGGTTAAAAACTAGGTCAGTAGATCTAAAAATAGAAAAACCTTGTGACCTCTCTAGAGGCCATATTTTTCATGAGATCTTCATGAATATTGGTCAGAATGTTCACCTTGATGATATCTAGGTCAAGTTTGAAACGGGGTCATGTGGGATCAAAAACTAGGTCAGTAGGTCTAAAAATAGAAAAACCTTGTGACCTCTCTAGAGGCCATATTTCTCAATGGATCTACATGAAAATTGGTCAGAATGTTCACCTTGATGATATCTAGGTCAAGTTCGAAACTGGGTCACGTGCGGTCAAAAACTAGGTCAGTAGGTCTAAAAATAGAAAAACCTTGTGACCTCTCTAGAGATCATATTTTTCAATGGATCTTCATGAAAATTGGTCAGAATGTTTACCTTGATGATATCTAGGTTGATTTCGAAACTGGGTCACGTGGGGTCAAAAACTAGGTCAGTAGATCTAAAAATAGAAAAACCTTGTGACTTCTCTAGAGGCCATATTTTTCATGAGATCTTCATGAATGTTGGTCAGAATGTTCACCTTGATGATATCTAGATCAGGTTCGATACTGGGTCACGTGGGACCAAAAACTAGGTCAGTAGATCTAAAAATAGAAAAACCTTGTGACCTCTCTAGAGGCCATATTTTTCATGAGATCTTCATTAATATTGGTCAGAATGTTCACCTTGATGATATCTAGGTCAGGTTCGAAACTGGGTCACGTGGGGTCAAAAACTAGGTCAGTAGGTCAAAAAATAGAAAAACCTTGTGACCTCTCTAGAGGCCATATTTCTCAATGGATCTTCATGAAAATTGTTGAGAATGTTCAGTTTGATGATATCTAGGTCAGGTTCGTAACTGGGTCATGTGCGGTCAAAAACTAGGTCAGTAGATCGAAAAATAGAAAAACCTTGTGACCTCTCTAGAGGCCATATTTTTTACAAGATCTTCATGAAAATTTGTGAGAATGTGCATCTTGATGATATCTAGGTCAAGTTTAAAAGTGGGTCACTTGCCTTCAAAAACTAGGTCATTAGGTCAAATAATAGAAAAACCTTGTGACCTCTCTAGAGGCCATATTTTTCAATGGATTTTCATGAAAATTGGTCAGAATTTTTTATCTTGATGATATCTAGGTCACGTGCTCAAAAACTAGGTCACTATGTCAAATAATAGAAATAACGACGTCATACTCAGTTCAACACTGAGTCATGTGGGGATAGGTGAGCGATTCAGGACCATCTTGGTCCTCTTGTTCATAAAGAGATGCAATAGTTCTAGCTGTCAGAATTTTACATGATGACGTTTCATACTGTTTTAAGTAGAGAGTATTTTTATGCCCCCGGCATCTACTGATGCGGGAGGCATATAGTGATTGTCCTGTCCGTCCGTTTGTCCGTTCATTCGTCCGTCTGTACTAGGTTAACCAAATGGGACCGTTTCGTCTAGCATCAATACCCCTAACTAGAATGACTTGATACTAATGCAGATGTAACCTGTGACCATTCCTCATCTTCAGACATCACCTGACCTCAGTTTGACCTTGACCTTGAACTTGACCTTGTTTTGGACTTAGGTTGCTTTGTATCGTCAAGGATGCCACCGGGGGCATCAAGCGTTTATTGAACGCAGCTCCTTGTTTCATTTTGGGTTGCATTAGCTTTAGATGTCATTTCTTAGCTGAGTCTAATAAGAAGGCAACATTCCATTTTAGGATGCAATCTGAGTCTTAGCTGCAGACATGTTGATGTCATTAATTTTTAAGGCAAACTTTCATTTTTGAGGTTGTCTCCTTAATTTTCATAACTCTAGCTAGAAAGCAATGTTCCATATTTGGGGTGCAAAAGGTTAAGCAGCAAACACAGCAGGGGTGTGGAAATCCCAATATTTTTCACTTGTCCAGGGACAAGTCAGACTTAAAAATCCACTTGTCCTCAGTCAAAATTCACTAGTCTGGATCTGAGTTAAGTTGCATGAAAATGCGTCGTCAGATATTGACATTATATATGGTCGTTACATTTGACACTTTGCATGTAGTTGTAGGCGGTTGTAATTTTGTAAGATTGTAGTTTGATCAGGATGAATCCATCAAGTGGAATAGTTTTTGCCATTTAGAATTTTTACAAGGGCAGTTACATAAAATTGTGTTGTAAGTGGATGTTTGAACCATCTTTGGAAGGCGTAAGAAATAGGTTAAATAATGCAGATGATGGTTAAAGAAGAATATTGTAGTGTTCATTTTAATAAGTCCTCATTTGAATAGTTTTAAGTAGTATCTGTAGGAAGTCAGTTTCAAATTTCACAATAATTATTGTGCGGGGTAAATCGTGGCTGCTGTTTTCCAGATTTTTCTTTACCTGTATATATAATATTAACTTAGATATTGTGTCAGTGATGAAACTTGGAAAAATTTGCAAATGCTGTCATAGTTACGGAAGTAATCGAAAGCAGTTCTTGGAGAAAAGAAAAAAAATTATTATATCTGTGCGATCAAATTAATTGCTTATGCAAGATGAAGTGGTGAGCGGAGAGGGCTGTTAAGAGAAACATGGTATTTCAATAACTCCGAGACAGGCAAATCTATCTTCAGCAGATACATCTCTTTACTTCTTTGTTTGAAAAGAAAGATTTAAAAGCTTATTACACATAGGTGTGGCTCTCGATCTTTATGGATGTTTATTTTCTAATATTTTATTACGGGTTATCTAAATAAGGCAAATGCATTAACCTGTTGGAATTTGACGACAACTGTGATATAAAAGCCACCGATTATAGTACTAGAAAGTGTGGAAATAACACCAGTTTAATGTACAGAAATCGGCATGCAAACATAGAAAAATGCGTCAAAAGGGGAAACTCGATATAGACGCTCTGAATTCTTTAAAATGTAAAAAATTAAATTTACACTTTGTTCGGTTTAACTATTGACAGCTTTAACTAAATTTCCCATATTACATTGTAAAGGAACAAATGTATAAAGGATGTTTGAATTTGTTTTATCTTCATATCATTAAAATTGCGTTGTAAAGTATTAGTTGGATTAATAATGTGCTAATTTGGAATGTAAACAAATATGGATGAGAAAGCAATGGAGCAAATAGAGGAGGAAATGGTGCATAAAGGCTTAGGTAATAACAATCAAGGTAAACCTTTTGATGATTCGATCAATACTTATAGCCCACAACAATATAATATTAACAATGCATACATTACACACGACCTGTGTATCGAAGGTGTCAGTGAGCTAAATATAGAGGATCAGAAAAATCAGTGTAATCCGCCAGATCTGCACCTGTTGGAACAGAATGATTGTGAAGTAGATAGGCTGGAGGATGAATATGGTGTTGATGAAAAAGATGTTCATTTCAGTGAAGGAAATACCATTTCAGGTGTAAATATGTCAAATGTGGACTGTGATCGTGATAAGCATTTAGGTATAAATCCGGCTGGTCAGCAAAGAGAGGTTGTTGGAATAGTTGCGGACAAAAGCATTGATAAACATATGGCAGGAATAGAAGAACATTCACAAAAAAATGGTGGTCAAGAGAATGAAGTGTTTGAGAAAGAACAAGAAGGATTTTACCTTGAAGAAACGACAATATGTAATTCTAGTGATTCTGAAGTAAAAGCAGCGAAAGCCAGGAAAATAGATATTGATTCTAACGCCGGATCAGGAATGTTCGAACTTCCACAGAAGATACCGTATTCCAGAGATATTCAGTTGAATGATGCTCTAAGACGTCATTTTAGTTCGGGCTCGGATATTAGTAGCATGTCTGATACATCGGGTATTGAAGACGAGGGCTTGATTGTTGGACAATCACAGGAACCGTGCGAGTGTGATGAGTGTTTGCTTGACGCCGACCCAGATACCCAACCGAAACCACCTCCGCCATTTAAAAAGGTAATTATATGTGACATACATGTATAGAGGAAACAAAACATTTTGAGTTTATTTTGTTTTGTTATATTTTAATAATAATGCTTGCAGATTTATGATTTTTTACCTTTTTTATAAGTATTTCATATAAATATAAAGGTCAGATAACTTTTCATTTTCATTTTCCTGGTATTGCCAGATATAGTTTGTCAATAAAACCAAATTATCGAATTTTCACAATTATTATTAAAGTCAAGCAGTTCAATAGCTCAGTAGAAAGGAAGTTTGAAGATGATTATTATGTGTTGGTAATCCTTCTGACAAATAAATGCGTGTTTACCTGACATGATCTGCTACTTGAAGAAGATGAAGTTGCATACTGATACTAAATAGTTAAATATCATGTAGATTCTGAATGGACTTTGGAAGATTTTTGCTTGCATTCTGTATTATACAGTTATGTGCTAGTGAGATAACTTTTTAAGATGGAACTGTGATGATGCCAGAGCAGGCAACAAATGTAGTTTCTTTAAATAAAGAACTGATATTGAAAGGGCTGAGACACTAAAATCATTTATGCTCAGATACATTAACCAGAGAACATCAGTTGATGTGCATTTGCTTAAAATTTTCTGACCTGTCCCCCTTGATCTGCCTGTGTATTACAAAATCTTTACAAGTACAATCCAGTATATTACGATTGTGCATAAAGATTTACACATTTTAAACAGGGTACTAATTGTTTGTCTCCTTTTAGTTGTGCTCTTGATATTAAAGGCACTGACCTCCAGATTTGGCTAAAAAATAATCTTTCTTTCAAATTGAAGTCAGGGCTCTCGCGAGTGGGCGACTTGAGCGAGATAGGCGCTCTAGAACTTCAAACTTCGCTCAGATCTAACCTCAAAGCGAAATGCAAGTCGCCCGATTTTCTTTGATTTCCGCACTCGCTAATTAGTGCTACCCGGACTGTTGACAATTTGCACGGTGTCATATCGAGTGCCGAATACACAAACACGCCGGTAGCATTATTTAAGCTCTGCCTACTTCAGGTACTTGCGAGATTTTCCCGAGAAGTGTGAAAGCGAATCAAATTATCAGATACACCTCGTTGATTGTGTTCAGCCAATTAGCGTCGCGTTTACGTCTTTGACACTTCGTTTTTAATTGTCAACATGTTTGAGTGCAAAAAGCAAAGTTTTTTTAAAAGAAACTGCTGATTAACCATGCGATTAATTGGAATCTGGTACACAATTATTTGTAATCTATGATAAAAGAACAACATGTAATGTATAAACTATGTTTAAATTGACTTCCACCGATGAACTTATTTGAATAATTATGTATTTCTAGATTACACAGTTTACTTTCAGTTTTATTCGAGTGAGATACTGACATTCCTCGGTGAATGACTCGGTGTTAATAATAAACACTTCATACAAGATATAACCAAAATTTGGCAGGTTACATTTACAGAAACGGCTAGAATTTTGAAAACGACTTTTTTCAGAATTTTTTAACGAAACAATAACCACTGTATGGGAAATGATCTAACCAAGAAAATGAATGGTCACATCAATACTTTTTATCAAGAACATTACAGCCACCTTTCTAAGCACTCAACATCATTGCGGTAGGAAAAGTCTTCCCACTTCTCCCTAAAGTCTCCCCACTTCTCCCTAAATCAGCTTGAGGGAGAAGTGACTTCTCCCAAAAAATTGGACCTAGCTAGACCCCTGGAAGTTTGGTCATATTATGAACATTAAAATATGAATTTTTGTTTCTAAAATATTTTAAAAATTCCAAATCAAGAAAAAAAGATGACCGCGTCGGGAATCGAACCCAGGACCTCCTGGCAATAAAGACATTTTCCCATCGTCGTAACCAATAGGTCTTCAGCTGAAGTAGTGAATAATGACTTCAAAATATAGATATTTATAATCGAGACAGTTTACCTGGAGTAAAAGCATGACAAACGCTTTAAGATTTTAATCGTAAAAAAGTAGTAAAAACAGCAAATTCTCAGGTGTTTCTGTAACATAAATTTTGTCAGTAATTAAGTTTTAAAGCCTTCTTAAGAAATATAGCATTTATTTCAAGATATCTAAAAAAAAAATATTTTTTGTTGTCGAATGATCTGGAGGCATACCGCTTTAAAGCTTTACGAGGATGAGATCTGTCATACTGACACTGGGCACTGAGCCTTACAGTAATAGAGTTTAAGAATAGCCGCTGCACTGTATTTCATAAAATGACCAGGCCCTGGAGAGGTCCAAATATCAAAATTGTCAAAAAGTCCTGAATAGACAAACACTAGAGTGCATATTTAATTATCAAATACCGGATACCAGTTTTGTTTACTTAGAGATTACAAAAGAAAAAATTGTGCACACTTGAATCATCAAAGAACAACTTAGACTACTTGTGCACATTTAATCATCAAAGACCATAAATTTTGTGCTCATTTGAATAACCAAAGACCCAAATGTGCACACTTAATAGCCATCAAAGAGCATTTTTGCACACTCGAGCATGTCGAGGTCTTGAGCATTAAAGACCATTAATCCATGTCTCAATTTCACAGGAAGAAAACAAATAAGCAAAAACTGCTTTTTCTCTTCCGGGCATTAGTTATTAAAGTTTCTTGAGTATTTTTTTCAGAACAGAACAGAACATATTTTATTTCTCACAAAAACTTTTATCTACTGCTTCTTGTTAAATAAAAGAAAACGAAAAATAAGTTAACCAGCTGCTATTTTCCTTGGCCTAATTTAATTGTCAGCACAGGTGACAGATGAGCCAGTACATAATAAGTGGCCTGTGTCACATTTTATTGTCACTGTGACATTTAATGGTAACTTCTGCATTGTCATGACACCCACTCCCCCATAATAGGTCACTATGTCAAGGTATTTTCACATTATTTTGATGGCCTGAGACATAATTATGTTGAAACTATGGAAGCTTAGCAGAGCCGTGTCAGTATTTACATCAAAGCTAAGTTTAAAGGGAGGTAATTGTACTATGATTGATCATACATTCAGACCAAGCATTGCAGAGTTTAGTCCCTTGGACTTAAAGGTTTCATTCTTATTTGTTTAAACAATACTAATCTGTTGAATTAAGTTATTTTGAATTGGATACATTATTTATCTCTTATTACAAATTACCAATTTGAAATGACAAAATAATTAATTAGTGAAAAGTTACTAATATGTTATAACAAATTATAAATTTGAGTCAATGAATCATATAACTGTTGTTACAAGTTCAAAAGTGCTTGTTTTAGAAGTCAGTAGGTCAAAGATACAGAGACCTTGACACTGAAAACTGTTTCCCAGCAATAACTGTAGAGTTCATGGACCTATTATTAGCTGTCAGACTTCACAGGGTTTCATGTTTTAAGTGTCAGTATGTCAAAGGTCAACATTGAACTGCCTCAGTCTACATGGGATGATTGCACTGGTTAGCTGATGACTCCTATTTTTTTTTTTTGGGGGGGGGGGGGGGGGGGGGGGGTAGGGGGGGTGGAGTCAAGTCCACAATGACTGCGAATGTTGGTCCATACAGATGATATCTTGTTTTCAATAGAAGACTTCTGCTGTTTTTGTGTATCCTCAGACAGGTGACAAGGGCGTGATGACAAACACCACTTGTTATAACAGATTAGTATTTTGTAGTAGTTAGTAACATATCTTCAGCCTCAGTCGAAAAGGACCTACCTGCAAAATGCCAATTTTTCAGGAGAAACAAAAAACGAAAATTCAGAAATGGCATATATGCAAATAAAGGATGCAGTTTGGAAAAAAATCAGCGTAAAAAAAAACGTACATGCAAAAACTATCTTAAAACCACACCATTTCACTGCATGAATATAATGTAAAAGAATTCCAAAAGTATTTTATTTTAACACACACTCTGAACTATGTAATTTGTGCAAAATGGCATTTTCATTGCAAATACTTCTTGTTTTGCACATCAATGAAATTTATTATGCGTCCTTCCCTCATGTGACAATTTTTGACCTTTGCAATTGGCTTTTTTATTTATAATATAATAATATAATATATCAATATTTATAATTATGTCTCCCCCAGGAGACATATTGTTTTTGCCCTGTCCGTCCGTCCGTACGTCACACTTCATTTCCGAGCAATAACTGGAGAACCATTTGACCTAGAACCTTCAAACTTCATAGGGTTGTTGGGCTTCTGGAGTAGACGACCCCTATTGTTTTTGGGGTCATTCCGTCAAAGGTCACAGGGGCCTGAACATTGAAAACCATTTCCGATCAATAACTAGAGAACCACTTGACCCAGAATGTTGAAACTTCATACGATGATTGGTCATGAAGAGTAGATGACCCTATTGATTTTGGGGTCACTCCGTCAAAGGTCAAGGTCACAGGGGCCTGAACATTGAAAACCATTTCCGATCAATAACTAGAGAACCACTTGACCCAGAATGTTGAAACTTCATACGATGATTGGTCATGAAGAGTAGATGACCCCTATTGATTTTGGGGTCACTCTGTCAAAGGTCAAGGTCACAGGGGCCTGAACATTGAAAATCATTTCCGATCAATAACTAGAGAACCACTTGACCCAGAATGTTGAAACTTCATAGGATGATTGGTCATAAAGAGTAGATGACCCATATTGATTTTGGGGTCACTCCATCAAAGGTCAAGGTCACAGGGGCCTGAACATGGAAAACCATTTCCGATCAATAACTAGAGAACCACTTGACCCAGAATGTTAAAACTTCATAGGATGATTGCACATGCAAAGTAGATGACCCTATCGATTTTGGGGTCACTCATTAAAGGTCAAGGTCACAGGGGCCTGAACATTGAAAACCATTTCCAGTCAGTAACTTGAGAAACCACTTGACCCAGAATGTTGAAACTTAATAGGATGATTGGTCATGCAGAGTAGATGACCCCTAACAATTTTGGGGTCACTCTGTGGAAGGTCAAGGTCACAGAGGCCTGAACATTGAAAACCATTTCCGGTCAGTAACTTGAGAACCACTTGACCCAGAATGATGAAACTTCATAGGATGATTGGTCATGCAGGGTAGATGACCCCTAACAATTTTAGGGTCACTCTGTTAAAGGTCAAGGCCACAGGGACCTGAACATGGAAAACCATTTCCAATCAATAACTTGAGAACCTCTCGACCCAGAATGTTGAAACTTCATAGGATGATTGTTTATGCAGAGTGAATGACCCCTATTGTTTTTGGGGTCACTCCGTTAAAGGTCAAGGTCACAGGGGCCTGAACATTGATAACCAGTTCTGATCAGTAACTTGAGAACCACTTGACCCAGAATGTTGAAACTTCATAGGATGATTGAACATGCAGAGTAGATGACCTCTATTGATTTTGGGGTCAGTCTATTAAAAGTCAAGGTCACAGTGGCCTGTTCATGTAAAATCATTTTTTGGAAATAACTTGAGAACCACTTGACCTACAATGTTGGAACTTAATAGGATGATTGGACATGCAGAGTAGATGACCCCTATTTATTTTGAGGTCACTTGATCAAAGGTCAAGGTCACAGGAGCCTGAACAGTGACTTGAGAACCACTAGGCCAAGAGTGTCGAAATTTAGCGGGATGACTGGACATGCCAAGTAGATGATCCCTAGTGCAGCCAACCATCAGTGTTTCTTTGACTTTCGCTCCTGACCCCTATTGACTTCTTGCTTATAGGACTTTGCATTGGGGGAGACATGCGCTTTTTTACAAAAGCATTTTCTAGTTGGCAATTGTATTTCTTCACAAAAGACGTGGGAACACTTTACCTTTTTGAAAATGACTTGAAATTTTTTTGGCAAAATTGCAGGTTCATCCTTTTCGGATGAGGCCAACGATATTTGCAATTTGTTAATCCAAATAGATAATTTGTAATAACAGATTAGTAATTTGTAATATCAGAGTGGCACATTTGGTACTTAATTAATTCAGACTGATAATTTGATGTAACAGGTAAGTAATTTGTTGTCCCCCGCCGATGAAATCGGGAGTGGGGTATTGAAATGGCATTGTCCGTCTGTCAGTCCATCCATCCGCAGCCATTTCGCAGTAACTACCTGGTAGAATTTCATGAAACTTGAAATAAACATGAACCAACATACTGCGATGATGTCCGTCAAGTTTTTTTTTTTGATTGGTCAATTTTCCTTAGAGTTATAGCCCTTGATTTAATGAAAAATGTCCGTCCGCAGTCATTTCTCAGTAACTAGCTGGTAGAATTTCATCAAACTTGAAATAAACTTGAGCCAACATACTGCAATGATGCCCGTTAAGTTTTTTTTTGATTGGTCAATTTCCCTTAGAGTTATTGCCCTTGATTTAATGAAAAATACACGTCTGCAGCCATTTCTCAGTGATAAGTTTGTAGAATTTCATGAAACTTGAAATAAATATGAACCAACATACTTTGATAATGCCCGTCATTTTCTTTTTTTTATTGATCAATTTTCCATACAGTTATTGCCCTTTAATTGTTTAAAAATCCACAGACTTGTACGTAACAAACCAACCAATTGGAAGAATTTCATTAAACTTCTTTCATTCTTTTCCATGCCGTTCCTCACCACAGACCCTTTCGGCGGGGGATACCAATTCATCGAATTTGCTTGTTATAGGAAATTTAAAAAAAAGTACTAACTAAAAATGTTCCAAGCTTCGGTATATTGTACAATAGAACTAAAAGTACATAACTAAAAAGTACCAGTCAACAAACCAGTTACTTTCAGTGAATAAAAAACACCAAATTATTTTATTCAACCAACACTTAATTATTACATATTTATTGATATATAAATACACTCTTCCCATCCCTCTTTTTTCTTTGATGTATAAAAGTGCATTTTTTATTTCATGTATATCTAAAATTCCCATTAAAAGTGCTACCAGTTATTTACGTCATCTCTTCCTATTTCCTTAAAATCATTTTGTGGTATTGATTCTAAATTTGGAAATTCCTACTTTCATACTTTCATATTTCAAGAAAAAATATCTATTGCAGGCATATTGGACTGATAATTAGTCTTATATTGGAAATGAAGAGCTATTTCCATTTATATAAGAACTCTTTCGAGGAAAGATCAATCACGTTTGGTTATTAATCTCAGAGTATTCAGAAAATATTTTATTGCCTATGCTGGACAGGTTATATTTAGATCCATAATAAGAGCGAAATGAGGAAAATGTTATTTAAGGAAACCATTGTTTATTTTAAGAAACACTAACATGTCTATAAAATTTAATGTGAAAAGATGGAATAGTTTGGTTATTAAAATCTAAATCTGTTTTCATTAAATAGGTCACGTTTTTTTAACCAGCTGATTAAAAGAAGACACCATATGTGACCATATACCCATCTTCTTTTAATCATATAACTAAAAATATAACTTGTTTCTCACAAATATAGATACAAACTAGCAGAAATAACTAGGTGTAATGACCTGTTAGGTATATATCTTTAAGCAAGAAGTAGGTGAAGGTATATAAGGCCTAAGAAAAATTCTTTATTTCCGGTAACTTAAAAAAAAAATTAGGGTAGGTAGGTCGAAAAAATTTTTTTGTGATCGCCCTGTGTCCATTGTTGTCTGTCGTCAACAATTTGACTGTTAACACTCTAGAGGTCACAATTTTGGCCCAATCTTGATGAAACTAGGCCAGAATGTTAACCTCAATAAAATCTTGGACAAGTTCAATATTGGGTCATCTGGGGTCAAAAACTAGGTCACCAGGTCAAATCAAAGGGAAAGCTTGTTAACACTCTTGAGGTCACAATTTGGGCCCAGTCTTGATGAAACTAGGTCAGAATGTTACCCTTAATAAAATCTTGGACATGTTCGATATTGGTTTATCTGGGGTCAAAAGCTAGGTCACCAGGTCAGATCAAAGGAAAAGCTTGTTAACACTCTAGTGGTCACAATTTTGGCCCAATCTTAATGAAACTTGGTCAGAATGTTATCCTAAATAAAATCTTGAATGAGTTTGATATTGGGTCATCTGGGGTCAAAAACTAGGTCACCAGGTCAAATCAAAGGAAAAGCTTGTTAACACTAGCAGTCACAATTTTGGCCCAATCTTAATGAAACTTGATCAGAATGTTACCCTCAATAAAATCTTGGATGAGATTTATATTGGGTCATCTGGGGTCAAAAACTAGGTCACTAGGTCAAATAAAAGGAAAAGCTTGTTAACGCTGTAGTGGCCACATTTATTACCATATCTTATTGAAACTTGGTCAGAATGTTAATCTTGATGATCTATAGGTCAAGTTTAAATCTGTGTCAGGTGGGTTTAAAAACTAGGTCAATAGGTCAAATCAAAGGAAAAGCCTGTTAACACTGTAGTGGCCACATTTATTACCATATCTTATTGAAACTTTGTCAGAATGTTGATCTTGATGATCTATAGGTCAAGTTTAAATCTGTGTCAGGTGGGTTTAAAAACTAGGTCAATAGGTCAAATCAAAGGAAAAGCTAGTTAACACTCTAGAGGCCACATTTATGACTGTATCTTCATGAAACTTAATCAGAATGTTAATTTTGTTGATATTTAGGTCAAGTTTGAATCTGGGTCAGGTGGGGGCAAAAACTAGATCACCGGGTCAAATCAGAGGAAAAGCTAGTTAACACTTCAGAGGCTACATTTATGACCATATCTTAATAAAACTTGGTCAGAATGTTGATCTTGATGATCTTTAGGTCTATAGGTCAGGTGAGCGATACAGGGCCTTCAGGTCCCTCTTGTTTTTTTAAGTGAGACTTTTCGGAAATTATTTTTGTGTAAAAAAAAAATGAATACAAATAAGGGCGTTATGCTATTAGAGCATCAGTAAGTTGATTTCTAAATTTTCTCTGATCATGTTTAAGAATAGAAAGTGCAGTTTTGCAATTTTTTGTTAATAAGTTGAAAAAAATATTCTCCAAGGCCATAAAAACATTTTAGGGTCGGGCCAAAAATTAAGGGTAGGTCGGGATACTGGAAACAAACAATTTTTTTTGCGCCTAATAAAAAAGTGATGATTATAATGTTCAGTAACTTGATCTGGGAAGTATTCAGTTCTGATGGAATATATTTTACCAGGATGGATCACAAACTTGTGCCAGCCTGGCAAAATCCATTCAAGCTGAAGATAACAATCCAGTTTAAGCAAGTGTTATAAAACTGGAAATACTGGTTAGCCTGCCTGGTCAGGTCACACAGTAGGTAAGTCATATAAGACTTCTAAACAAGAGGTCACATGTTTGATTCCTGGCAAGGCAGTCTTCTCTATAATGATATGACAGAAAGCAAAGTGTGAAGTGATCTGTTGTCCGGTTCATGTGGGGAAGTTGTACAGAATAGGTACAGAATACAGGAACTCTGGTTATAAGTAAACTTACTAAAATAATATAAATGAGCCGTGCCATGGGAAAACCAACATAGTGGCTTTGCGACCAGCAAGGATCCAGACCAGCCTGCGCAACTGCGCAGTCGGATGCGCAGTCTGGTCAGGATCCAAACTGCCGCTAACAGCTTCTCTAATTGCAGTAGGCTTTGAAGGCGAACAGCATGGATCCTGACCAGACTGCACAGATGTTCAGGCTGGTCTGGATCCATGCTGGTCACAAACCCACTATGTTGGTTTTCCCATGACACGGCTCAAATTATGTTGTAAAAAGGTGCTTAATCCAAATAAAAAACAAAACAAAAGACAAATTCTTGCCTGTTGTTTTGAAAAACTTATAGTTACGAGACTGAATTTTGACTGAATATTTCATAAAGATGTTGCTTAGGTCACTTGATTTGACAGTCTTTGTATGGGAAAAAGAACACTACTATATTTGTTGTTCAAAGGTTGTTGTGAAAATTTCATTTAAAAGGAAAGAAAATGTCAGTCATTGTGGGGTGTTTGTGTTTTGGAGGTTTTAACATACCATATGTAATCCCTAATGGCCCACTAAATTTCTGTAATGGACTTGTCCATCTTTTAATTTGGACAGTACCATTAACTGTTTAAAGGGGTGCGTACCAAAACTATACTGACTGAATGGCGATCAGTGCAGATCATGATCAGACTGCAAGGATGTGCAGGCAGATCTTGATCTGCACTGGTCGCAAAGGCAGAATCAAACATGTCCAGCATGATAAGGGCTTAACTTAACATATGTAAAGTAAAACCTTTTATGTACTGTTACAAGTAGATGTGGGTGGATGTATGCACAGGAAATGTTGCAGTTACTATAGTATTGTTTCATTTCCTTCTGGTGTTTACCACATCATTTTATCTATTTTTATACATAAAGAGAATTAACTTGCATTTTTATCTCTGAATAATCTTGATTAATTTTGTTGTTGAACAAGTTAAACTTGAATCGCTAGATGAGGTGATTCTGCTTCATGTGGTATACTGACTGAATAGCAAAAATAATTCAGGTTCTGAAAATGAAATTTCTGGAATATCCTTTTAAATTCAGTCAGTATTTTCAGCTCATTTTGAATCAAAGGTTATAATTACTAGTGTAGGCGGATAGAATGGCGTCAATAGTCCATGATCCGCTGTCAACATTTTTACTTGAACAGCTTCTCGTCAGAAACTATTGGTCAGAATTACACCGAACTTGGTCTGTAGCATCCTCACAGCTTAAAATAGAAAAACTTCCGAACAACTTCTTTTCATATACCTGGAAGGCTTGATGGGTCTTTACCAAAGTTTGTCTGTGTAATGACCTCTCTCATATTTGTTCAGATGGTTTATTTTGAACCTAACTTATTTTGAACCTGTTAAGGGCTACAAGAGACAAAAAAAGAAAAGAAAAGTAAAACAAATTCCATGAATCCTATTATCATGAGATGTATTGCTATTTCTCAAGTGTTTCACATGGTCATAGTTCTGCTTAACCCCGAAGGGCCACCATAGTCAAAATGAAAAAGAAACAACTTCTCATGAACTGATTCTCAGAACTTCACCAAACTTGGACTGTAGCATCCTTGTATTGACCTCTTTGTTTAAGTGGTTCAGTTTAATTTTTTAAGACTCCCTGGATACAAATGAGCCGTGCCATGAGAAAACCAACATAGTGGGTATGCGACCAGCATGAATCCAGACCAGCCTGCGCATCCGCGCAGTCTGGTCAGGCTCCATGCTGTTCACTTTTAAAGCCTATTGGAATTGGAGAAACTATTAGCGAACAGCATGGAGCCTGACCAGACTGCGCGGATGCGCAGGCTGGTCTGGATCCATGCTGGTCACATACCCACTATGTTGGTTTTCCCATGGCACGGCTCAAATATAGAAAACATTCAATTTCTTCTCATCAATTGATTAATGACTGTTTACCGAACTTGGTCAGAACAAGGTCAAAAGATCAGGTGGGCGACCAAAGACCTCATGGCCCTTTCGTATAATATTTTATAGTTCTCATGTTGAAAGCGAATTGATAGTCTTCCAAAGGATCTTCTTACAGATATTAATATGGAGAATTCAAAATCCTGAAAAAAATAAAATAAATAAATAAAAAACATTTGCTATTTGAAGCATTCTAGAAAATTTGTTTGAAGCAGTTTAGCAACAAAAATTACAAATGACTGCAACTGACCTAAAGCAACCTTGTATTGGCCATTGTCCAGTTCATTTGTCATGATGTATGTATAATTACATGTGCACCTTCTGTAATTTAGTTTCAAATAATTGGCTTAAGTTAAATGTCAGTTACAAAGCCTTGATGGTCAGATTGGTGTCCAATATACTGTCGTTTTTTGTCCATTTATTACAAATTCAGCTGTGGCGGAGATTTTGTAGCTTAAATTTCATTTGAAAACAAAAAGATGACCATTGAAACAAAGGTTATAGTTATGATTGTATACTTATAAATAGTTTATTGTGCTGCGAAAAGATTGTGGATTTTTGTTGTCGTTTTACTGACAGAAAGTTTCCTGAGATTGAGAAAGCTCGATTTCGATTTTGAACATAATGTTATTATTTTTTTCTATGAAGACAATTACCGAGTTCTTTTTTGTTTACATAGAAAACTACATTTTAAGGGAATATTAAAGTGATCTGTTCAAAATATGAAAGAAAGAGTTTTTTTTACCAGACAGGAAAAAAACATGAATAATGTGTCGCAGGAAAAAAAAACGGGTAATGAATAATTTGTGAATTAGATAAGAAGTGATAATTTATTGCTAAATATTGTACATTTGATTTTGTTGCGAGAAACTGTTTTATCGGTTTACCTGGCTGAAAAGTGATAGCGGACTATATTGATTATACCTATGATATCGTATTTGTAATGTCATCGTTGCCACGGAAACGTAATTCTAATTTTGCTGGATACAGTATATATTTTACGTTTTCGCTATGTTTTGTGACATGATCACCCAGTACAGCTAGATGTCAAGAGAGTTAATATTGCTGTAAGAATTCTCAACTTGGTTGCTGCGGAACTTTGAGATTTCTGTTTACAAGGTCTTACACTAGGGTGGAGGGTGTTTAACATGTCAAGTCTGCCGATGAGAACTCGGCACTTCAGGCGGAGGCGCTCATTTGCAGTAGGTACACTTGTTGATTTGCACAAAATTTATTTGTAGAAATATTGATTATTTTTTTGTTTTGATGTTTCAACCTTGATTCTTTGTTAAGATGATCTTGAAAAAGTTAGAAATTGTAAGTGTGAAGAACTTGATATTTTTGTTGTTATGCTAGTAAGCAATAGTATAATTACATTTCCCATAACGATTTGACAGAAGAGAATATGTCAGAAGTCATAGTATGAGTGGGCCGGTGGCGTGGTCAGAGCGCGAAACTGTTGTAACTGTATATAAATAAAGAACAAGATACAATAGTTTTGCGCCCAACCTTCTTAAAAATTTTTTTACATTCTCCACTTTTGATTCATGTGGGGAAGTTGTCACCTTGTTGGTTAGATGGAGGAGAACAAGTCATTTAACTGACCATTGTGACCTAACTGAAATACTGTTTAAAAACAGGCTTTAACCAAAATGAAACCAAAATCAACCACTTGAACACATTCAGTAGACTTTATGTCATTACTTGTGGTTGTCTTCCTTTTTGAATGTTGGGAATGGAAAAAGGTGACTGACTTCTAATATAAATCATCCAAATTTTGTTTAAATTAAGGCACTAAACATTCTAACTACCATTGTTTAGAAGTTGTAAATATCATAACAAATGTTCTGTATTAATTAACAGGAGATATGTGGGTGAAATGAGATGTTAATTAATGCTTCATTGTATATAGCACTGTTTTTACATATCATTCGTTCCAACTTTGACGTTGATGTGATTGTTTAAGAAATATTTATGTATTTCCTCCATACAGTGTCATAGGAGTTATAAATCTTCTAAAAACTCTCCTTCAACTGTGTTTATATATCCTATTTAAATACTTTTATCCCAAATTAAGTATGTTATATTGAAAAAGATACAAGATTTTTTTTAGTTTTTCAAAACGTTCAAATCAAATGTTAAGTACATCAATGCTGCCAGGTTATAATACCCATAATCATCTTATACAGTTCATGGACTGCTCAGTCAAAAAATCAGTGTTAAAACTACTATTTTTCCCCATGCTAACTGGTCAAATGTTACTATACTCTTAAATAATTCAGGGGACATCACTCTATACATCATTGTTAATTCTAAGTGACATACCAAGGACAATTTATATTTCATTATATTAAGATCATGGTGATCATTGTGTGTCATTAACTGTGATTTGTGCATGAAACATGATTTATATTGACAGATGTTTTGTCATTTTTGATCAGTTTGTCAAACCACATCATCATGCTCAGAGTCAGTTTGTCAGCCATAGCTGTTTGTCATGTTGACAGTTTGTTGCCTTAATGCAAAAGTACTGTATCTACTTCTTGATTTCATACCAAATTTAGTGAGTAGCTTGAAAAATAAAGGGGGACAAGGGCATCTGTGCATCCTGAAACTCTTCTACCAATGCTTTGTTATTGGGCGTATTGCTTTTTTACTTTGCTCAAAAGCTTTTCCTGTGCTTCACAATTCAAATAGTCTCCCTTTGCTTTGCAAAGACACGGTACAGTTCCAAGCCAGAAGTCAGCGGTCTAGACTTTGTTGGTTAGAACCTCGAGAGTTTATAGTTGTCTAAATTTAAATGTAATTGTATTAATGTAAAAAAAATCATTATCAGAGCTCAGATCTCTACAGACTCTGGGTTTCAAACTTGATAGGGCTCCTCCTGAAGAAAACTGATTTCTGTTTGCATGGTAAAGCAAAGGGCATAATTGTTATTTTTTCAGTCAAATGATAAATTAGTGGAGGTTTTATTACCAGAAATGAAATAATGAAAACATTTCTCAACAGTTATGAAGGCCTGTCTTTTTGGGCTGCCGTATGGTTTAAGCCACTGACTTTGAGTCACTTGCCCCTTTCTGGCTTGCATAGGTTGTAGGATTCTTTTATCAGCTGGCTTACATAAGTTTGTTGGTTCTTCCCAGGTGTCAAGACTTAGTGTCTGTGCCTGAGATAATGCTAGGAGAGACACCTGGGATCTTCCTCAATCATCGAAAGCTGGAAAATTGGCCATATGACATAAAATTATGTACCAACTAAAACAAAAAGGCCATTCTTTTCTTCTGTGAGGGTGTTTGCTCTGGCTGAGTTCTCCTCAGTTTTGAAGAGTTTATTTCTCCAGTCTGAAGAGTATTTTCTCTTCTTGTCAGAAGAGTTTTTTTTCCCCTTGTTGGTACAAAGAGGTAGACAATAGATTAATTTAGATCAATTTGGTGTGTAAAAGTTGACATTTTGAGATGGGTCTGTGTCAGATTGATGACAAGGACAGCCAAGTTTATTATGTGTAGGTGGTGGTGTGCTCTTACTGCTGTTTGTTGATAGCGGCAAAAAAATCAGTTGAGTTGGATGAAAGTCGGTTGAGGAGGAGTAAATGTTTTTGTGACATTTTCTATCATTGTGTGTAGTTGTTTATATAGAAGTGATGGACTTGGTTTGCTAACACATGAAATGGTTTTCAGTGTGATATTCAGGTGTACAATAAGAGAGTTTTATTTCAAGTCGCATTCTTGTGAAGATGTTTAGTTTATTGCTTTAAGAGCATGTGTTGAATTGATATGTGCAGGTGAAATTAATTAAAGCAGTTCTTGGATCATCTGCTTCAAAGTGTGACATTATCTATTATTGTCCGTATGTTCATAAATATAAATTTATTGAAACAATTAACAAAATAACTTTTGTAGGGAACCTTTGTACCACATGTGAATGACTGTGAGAGATATCTTAGTTATAGACAAGCTTACTGTCGCGGAGTGGCTGCTTTTTAATTTCTGACTTTGCAGCTACCGTTTGACCAATATAAAACAAACTGTATATGTCGGATTAGTTCGACTATCTTAGTTATAGACTGCTTTTATATATGTAAATAAGAGTACAGAACAGTTTTATCTTGCATTTCTGTAAAGAGTTAGCTCTTTAAAAATCCGTCTTTTTTGCGCCACATTTGCTTTAGTAGAAGTGATGTCATTGTCAGTTGGCATGAACGTAGTTCCAGAGACGTTTTTGCCATCACCACAGTGTTTCCAGGTGCACGGAGAGTTTATTATTCTTCCAGAGACAGGTTTCGATGAAGAATACGAGGTAGGAATTGGTAGCAGCCTTGCTGTGAAATCACAGCGCATCAATTTTCATGTGCGTGTCATGGTCACATTGGTCCATGTAGTTGAAAACTCCATCTAGATCATCTTTGATATTTGAAATCTATGAATTTATGTCATTAAAAAATTGTCTGAAATGAAAGAAAAAATGTTTTGCCAATAGCATCTGATTTTAAAATGGATTCTTGTTTATATATATATCTGACATTAAATAAAATTTGCTTGTATCTTGTTTGCTTTGAAAAGATTGGATAATCTTTGTCAAGTTCTATACTTTGTTGTTTGACCTCCTGCTGAGACTAATGAAACAAAAAAGGTAGATAATCTAAAAGACTGTTTGTTGTAAAAAATGATTTTGAGGTGCTTCTTGGTAACAACATCTAGGCTAGTCATTGACACTTGAAGTCAACCATTTGAAACAAAAAATTGATAGGATTTTTTTTCTTCTATTTTCTTCCTAATGGTATTGCAATATCTTTAAAATAAACAGTTGTGGAAACATAATTGCTAAGGTAATCACCAAAAGAAAAGAAAAAAGACAATGGGGAGTTTAAGATCGAGGGAAAGTAAAAGTACCTTGGTACAGTGGAGTTAAACAACATGTGTATTTTGTTTACTTAAAAATGATCATTTGAACAATCCCTACAGATAATAATGATAAAAGTATTACTGTTTTGGGGTATCAAGTACATTAGTCTGATAATATTGCGATAAAAATATAATAAAAGTTTGAACTATTGTGTAAAAGGTGAACTATTGCTAATCGGCACGGTAAATGGTGTCTCGGGTAAATGATTTGACTGAAGTATATTGATGCGTGACTGGGTAAACAACCACGCCACATCACTGCAGTTTTTTTCTGAATAAAAGTGTAATAAAACCTTTTTGTCACGATATCATTTATGTATTTGACAAAGGTTGACTAAAAATTGTATTTTGATTTAGTATCTTATTTACAATTATCCTATATGAGTAACAAAAAAATAGCGAGATTAGATGTACTGTACTAACAGTTACGTAGATAACACTATTGCGTCACACGAGAGCTGCGGATGATAACCATCCATTATATATATGACTGATGTTATTATTTAAACTACGAGTGGTGACTGATCGCTTACTGCAGCAACATATTGGTTATATGGTATAATTGTGAATTGGGATATGCTTGATTTATTGTCACGTTTGTATTCACTGAAGTTAGTGTTTTGATTAAAAGAATATATCATTTTGGACATTGTACTGAGACTGTGAGTGACATAATGTTGGAATTAGGGATTAGAAAATTTTTCTTTAATCTGAGGGAAATGGGAGAAATTGGCGAGGACAGGAGTATTGATATGGTATGTGTATTGTGTGTTTTGTTTCAGTTTTTATCGAAGAGAAGATTAATGGTTTCGTTTACAAAAAGAATGATTATGAAATAAATAAAATAAATGAATGAATACAATGGTAAAAATGTAATTAAATGTATAAATTACCAAGTATACTATCAAGGAAAGGAAAGGTAAAATTTATGATTAAATGAATGAATAAATGGAGGAAATATATACATGAATAAATGAATAATTAAAGTAGATTTTATGTAAATGAATAGGTATGATATTAATAAATTGATTCATGGCTTTGTTTCAAATGTGTATTCACAAAAACATTGTAAGGAAATCGTATTAAACAACATCACCCTGATCAATTTATCAAATGCTTGGATGTCTTATAAGTAAAGTGTGAATAAATAAAATCTGTATTGAGACACAAGATCTCATGTGGTTCTCACAAGTGTTTTTGAGACTTGCCTTATGTTCTTATCTATTTTATTTGATATAATTGGGCCGCGCCATGAGAAAACCAACATAGTGCATTTGCGACCAGCATGGATCCAGACCAGCCTGGTCAGGATCCATGCTGTTCGCTAACAGTTTCTCTAACTGCTATAGGCTCTGAAAGCGAACAGCATGGATCCATGCTGGTCGCAAAGCCACTATGTTGGTTTTCTCATGGCGCGGCTCATATGTTAGCTTGATGGCAAGTTAAGATTGTTGTACGTGTTGATAGAGAAGAAAAAATGGCAAGTACCAGGGTAGTCTTAGACTCTTGTGAAGCTAAAGGGAAAGATCTCTTATGCTGAGAGACAGAAAGTTGTTTAACCCTTAGCCTGCTGCAGGCGAATTTAACAGCCTTTGCAAACAGCTTGGAACCAGATCAGACGCCGATTAAATCGGCGTCTGATCAGGTTCCAAGCTGTTTGCTACTCTGACAATATTTCTTCCAATTTTGGAGCAAATTGAATGGACTTTACAATTTTAGCAGACGACATTTCCAGCAGACGACAATTTATCTAGCATGCTAAAGGTTAAAGAGTGATGATCTGTAGCAATAAAATGTCAGTTTTGATTTTCTTTGTATATTTTCAGCAGAGCTCATGGAAAAAGATACGCAATATAGTGCACTGGTCTCCGTTCATCCAACAGTTCAAGAGACGAAAGTATCCATGGATACAGCTTGCAGGACATCAAGGTAAGAAACAGTAACTGCTGTGTAGTGGTTTTGAACTTTTGATTAAACGGATGTCAGGCAACTGTTCTGGAGTAGTTTTATCAAATTTTCTAGAGTTGTTTTGCTGACTTCTCTAGAGCTGTTTATTGATGTTTCTAGAGTTGTTTGTCAACTTTTCTACGGCTGTAAGTCAACTTTTCTAAAGTTGTTTGTCAGCTTTTCTAAAGCTGTTTGTCAACTTCCCCAGAGCAGTTTATCGACGTTTGTAGAGTTGTTTGTTGACTTTTCTAAAGCTGTTTGCTGCATAAATGAAAGTTTTCATATAACTCTGATTGGGAAAGTTTAAGCATAAGTAGGAACAGAAAAGAACCAAACTAAAAGAAATACAAACTGATTTTTTTTCGGAGGAAGCAGAAAATATTTAGCTTCAAGCTTTCTTCACAATAAAGTTTTTCAAATAAATTAGTATTAATTAAAGAAGCATTCATAGAAAACCTGCTGGAGATTTGTGGAAGACAGTGTAGAAATTTCTTACGTTATAATTCTTAAGTACTGTTTGTAAAATTTGAAAATAACATTATAGACTGATTCCATAAATCCAGATCTATGATTAAAGCTCTGAACGTCAGGCTGATTTAATTTGAGTAAATTCATTCATTATCTTAACTTAAAAAAAAATCATCCAAACTGAAATATATTTGGCTATGGCAGGTATTTCGATTGCCACCTTGCAGTTTATAATTCACAAGAGTTCTGAATTTTGCACATGTAATTTATATCCATGAAATTTAGCAAAAAAATAGATGCATGCATATAACAAGTGATCTACAGTAACTTGAAAGCATTTAGTTAAAGGCAGTATTTTTATAGGGAAGTGTAAGGGGTGGGGGGGGGGGAGGCATTTGAATAAATGCAGAAAATTTCAATTTATAATTTTGTTAATTCAGCATTTAAGGCTGCATAAATTGCCTGAAGACAACTCACAGTTGATCAAGTACACTTTGATATTAAACTTCTTGTCAAACTATTAACAATTAGGAAAACCGATCTGTATTTTCAAAAATCCAAAATACTTGCACTGTTGCTAGTTTAGAAGCCAAGCAAGGTTACCATCTTCCACAGGAAAGGTTTGACGGTCATAAAACATCAGATCAGACTGTTTTTAGTAAGTCCATGTTTGAAATGGGATATCTATTTTCCATGTATACTTAAAAACATTGTGAAAGAAAGGGCTTTATCTAAAAGTTGTGTCAGACAGCTTTTCCAGTAACTTTTAGCTAGTTTTAACTTTCTTACTTGTAGGCAGTTTTGAACTGTTGAAATCGGTATTATGACCGGCTTGGTGTACTGAAGATCATACATATCACCATTATTTGAGTAACCTCTGTTCTGGCCTTGGCTCAGCAAGATTTTTTTCCGTTACACCTGTTGAAAAACGGCGTTAAACCCAAAACAAATACACCTCTTTTTTAATACAGAACATCAATTTTTCCATCACTTCCTTTTTTTTCAATGTTTGCTTTATCCATGTGCAAAAAGACATGCCCTCCAACTGGCATACATTAAAAGTGAACTTGACCATTGGCATACATTGAAAGTGAACTTGACCACAATTCTACCTTAGTTCCTTGGGAGGCAGAGTGGAAGTGACATCACACATACAAACTGGCCAAATTGCAAACCTGACACAATTTCTCCTCCTCCTTCCCACTGGAAGTGACATTGCTATTTTTAGAACAAGAACTGTGCTACCATCAGAAAAAGTGCATAACAGACCAAGTTAGGATTGCCCATGTAATAGTTAAAATAATATTTCTGCCCCATGACACTGAACTTGTAAGTGTACTATTAAATTTTCGCAGGTATATGATCATTTGTGAAGGCGGATATTATGATGAATATTTGTTGAAGGTGGAGAAAACAAGCCCCCTAACACACAAATTGATACTGTCACTATATACTAGTATCATCTGAGTATGTTATGTAACTCTTCAAGGGTGTTAATTAGATCCATTGTTATATAGTTATACAGGGATTGTGCGAGTTTTGGTCTCATTTTACCAGATGTTAGCTAAGTCAGCACTGGGCACAGCACAGAAATGTCAGTTAAGAGGTCAGGAGTTGGATCCTCTTCTGGAAGACAGTATTTCTTGAAATTGTCTGCAGTCACTGATTCATGTGGGGAGGCACTGATTCATGTGGGGAAGTTGTAATTCACCTGCAGAGAACATGTCAGTTACCACACCATTTTACGTAACTGTAATACTGCTGAAAATTGGCACCAAACTAACAAACAAAAAAGTTTTGTTTTTTTTGCTGCAGATGTTAAGCAGTATTTTATACTAATAACTTAAATAATTAAGTCAGGGAGAAAAATTCTAAATAATTTTGCTGGAAAATAAATTGTCAAGTCATTTCTACTTTTTCTATCCTTTTGGGTATGGAAAACTTAAACCGATTTTTGAATTTTATTGAGAAATAATTCAAAGTTGAACTTTCTGATCACTGATCCAGCTGATTTGCAAAGCCTCAAGATTTATGATTTTAAAGAAGTAAGATTTTTCATAGGGCGGACAAATAAAATATACTCGGGTAAATAAGCCCCACCCATTCCTATCTTCGTAACAATAAAATAGTTCATACATAATATTTTGATATTTCTTTCATATTTATTTAAAGTGCATGTTTGCAGAACATAATATTATATTTTTTGTCCTGACTAAGAGTGAGAATAATGAAACCTTCCTTTTGTTGGTTCGTGAAGTACTTATACAGTAGTCAACAGTGTTTTGTGAATGAGAAACTTTTGTAAATAATAAAGCACATGACTGAGAGGTGCAGCCTTGAATAAAACATATCAAGTGTAACCGGAAAATTGCCTTTGTTATTTATTCCTTAAACCACTCGATATATAGTACAATTTTGGTTTTTATATTGCTTATTGCTATAAAAAGCCACAAAGTCTTGATTTCTATCTTAAAATAAGATTCAAATGTCTCAACTGGTACAGTCTTTCCGGAAACACTGGTTTCTTACATCATATTAGACCTCCGATTAATTCTCAACCAATGTACTTTCTGCCTTAAAAATCTTCAACAAGGCCTTCTTACAGTTTGGGTTTTATTTTAAAACTATGACTGTGTTGTTCATGTGTTGAAAAATTTGAATATCTTCCTCTATACAGAGTTTGACATAAAAAGTTTGTCTGGCGTTTAGAAAAAAACAGATAACCAGTGTTAGAATACATAGAATATTGACTTTGTTCAACTAAAAACATCTTGGATGTTGGATGTTTTACTGTTTTTTTTTCACACATTGCACATGTCGTTTATACAAAGACTTTGATATGGTTCATAATATAGCCTTTCCCACCTTTACACACGACAAATTTTAACAATTTTTTACAGGACATGATTTTACCAGGCAGTAACCCAAAATACTTTAACAAAATTTTCCCATTTAGATTTAGTATGGAGATAATTAAAATGCTCATCTGACTCTGTACTTCACAATAAGGTCATGAAAAATTAGTTTGATGTTTTGTGTCTGCTAAGTTAATTGAACAAGAATCTTTGCGTGTACACCTGATCTTTTTATGGCTCATTTTGTTTTTTCTTCTAAAAATAGTCAATAATTCAGTTGTGTCGTGTTTATTTTAAAAGATATTTATATTTATAAAGTGTGATGGAAAACTTAATGTTATTTTCCCTACCAGTGTATCAAGGATGAAAGTCACGTATTTCGCTTAAGGGACTGGCACTTTTTTGAAAATTATCACGATTGGGGAACTTAGATTGTCATCTGTTGTGAGCCGCAAACAGGTTATGAAAATAATGAATAATAAACTTTTGAAATACTCTTTCAGAAAATGGAATGCTTCATTGTCATGCATAATTATCAAGGTGTCGTTAATTTCACATTCGAGTGTGTTTCAATAAAACTTGTAAATTACATTTTTTGAATTCATCAGCCGTAAAAGGCGTGGATATACTCATAAAAGAGATTTGCTGCATTCATAATAAGATACGTAAATTATGCAGTTATAACCATTCGTGTATGAAGTCATGAATGTAGATTATATTGTATGGGTGACAGAGTCAGGGTTTATTGACCTACCAGACAGATTTTTGATACAAGTCACCACATTGACGTATCAATGTGAAAAATCGGTTAAAAGCTAAAATTCTGTTACGCCTTTAATGGTTATAATACAGGTTTTATTGATACACCCCGACAAGGTTGTTATAAAAGAAAAAGTTTGATATATTCATCTATTTTGGTTGCCTAATATAGCATCAAACATGTCCATTAACCATGACAGTGAGTTTTGAGCAATTCAAAAAAAAGAGGAAAATTTCCTCTTTAAAATCAGTACATGAACATACATCTGAGTCAGTGCATAAGGAATAAAAGCTGTATTTCTTATAATAAATAAAAAAAAGTTTTAATGACAGGTCATGCTTATGTTGAAAAATGTTGCTCTCATCAATTGTTCAAGTAAATGACTATCAAATTACAATCAGAAGTGCAATACTGGTGAGAACACTGCAATTTGTATGTTGTATGGAGGTTGATGCTCTGAAGAGGTTAATTAAGAAATAATAAGTTCCCAAGTATGGTTTATCGTAGAATAACCTGTGTTTCGAGTTCTTATGCAAAAGAATATATCACAAAGACCATAGTAAACAATAGGTAGTTTTGATAAATAATAATGATTTGCTAGTGTGCACTTTTTCAGTGAAGTTCAGCCTCAATATATCTGACAACTTCTGATTTTATCTTCAGGAAACTTCCAGGCGGGTGATCCCGGAGCAATTCTGAAGAAATTTGACAAGAAAGAGCATCGCTCCTTCAATATACTGATGAAAGATGTTCTTAGATCCTTCGTGCCAGAGTATAGAGGAGAAGTGGAGAAAGACGGAGAATGTATCCTTTCATAGCTATTTACATTGTTATATATTGTTTTCACTAGTCTTGAAAAGATCTGAATATTGAGATATTCAGATTCTGGGTCAAGGTCATCAACTCCAAATCACTTGTTCCTTATTACGGTTGGTTTGAAAGCTCACTTCATACATATGATTTTTCTTGCTAGTAAGCTAATAGGCTGGCTTACAGGTCAGTGATTCTACATAGGTACCAGCCTCGTGTATGAAATAAGGCCCGGATGGGTACTTCGGGTTTCTTCCATCATCAAAAGCTGGCAAGTCCCAGTGTGACATATAATTGTGTTGGTGTATTGTTAAACCTAACAGAAACAAAACATATTAATTTTAGTACGACATATTTATTCATTTGATCATCAACGAGGTCAAACCATGTTTTTAGCTCGACTATTCATAGAATAGTAGAGCTATTGGACTCGCCCATGCGTCGGCGTCCGCGTCCCGATTTGGTTAAGTTTTTGTATGTAAGCTGGTATCTCAGCAACCACTTGTGGGAATGGATTGAAACTTCACACACTTATTCACTGTGATAAACTGACTTACATTGCACAGGTTCCATACCTCTGTTTTGCTTTTTTACAAAATTATGCCCCTTTTTTGACTAAGAAATTTTTGGTTAAGGTTTTGTATGTAAGCTGGTATCTCAGTAACCACTTGTGGGAATGGATTGAAACTTCACACACTTATTTACTGTGATAAACTGACTTACATTGCACAGGTTCCATAACTCTATTTTGCTTTTTCACAAAATTATGCCCCTTTTTTCGACTTAGAATTTTTTGGTTAGGGTTTTGTATGTAAGCTGGTATCTCAGTACTCACTAATGGGAATGGATTGAAACTTCACACACTTGTTCACTGTCATGATCTGACATGCACAAAGCAGGTCCCATAACTTTGCTTTTTTACAAAATTATGCCCCTTTTTCAACATAGAAATTTTTGGTTAAGTTTTTGTATGTAAGCTGGTATCTCAGTATCCACTAATGGGAAAGGATTGAAACTTCACACACTTGTTCACTGTCATGATATGACATGCAGTGCAAAGGGTCAATAACTCAACTTTGCATTTTACAAAATTATGCCCCTTTTTCAACTTAGGAGTTTTTGGGTTAAATTCTTATATGTAAGCTGGTATCTCAGTACCCACTAATGGGAATGGATTGAAACTTCATACACTTGTCCACTGTCATGAGCTGATAAGCACTATGCAGGTTCCATAACCCTATTTTACTTTTTTACTAAATTATGCCCCTTTTTCGACTTTCTTATTCATTCAAGCGACAAGGCTGTTAAATAGTCGAGCGTTGCTGTCCTCCGACAGCTCTTGTTTAATTTATTTGCTCAAATATTGGATATGTCAAAACTTTCATAACTGAACTCACCAGTTTATACAATATTCTTACCTCATACCTAAGAACAAAGGAAACTCTTTAAAACGTTTTGTTGGTATTCCTCAAAGTTACTGCATCAGTGTAATTTGACCTTAACCCTGGTATAAAGGTTACGTACAACAGCAAGACTTACTGTGTGAATTTGAGGCTCCGTGTGTGATGGACATCAAAATGGGCTGTCGGACATACCTAGAGGAAGAACTATCGAAAGCACGGGAAAAACCTACATTGAGAAAGGTATTACAGTTATGATAGACAGTCAGTGAAAATGTTATCCTGGACTACATGGCAAGATTTTGCCATTTTACGTTGTCCATCCTAATTTCGTAAAAATGAGGTTAATATTTTTAAACAAAGTTGATACACGTTTCGGAGTAAATATCACATTTTTGCGGATTTTGATTTAGAAGTTTCTTTAGTAGAAGCTAGATTCAAGGTAATGTTTGTAATTTTAGGACATGTACCAGAAGATGGTTGATGTTGATCCAAGTGCGCCGACAGCCGAAGAACACAACCAAAAAGGAATAACGAAACCACGATACATGCAGTGGCGAGATGATATGAGCTCAACAACTGAACTAGGTTTCAGAATTGAGGGTATTAGGGTAAGGAATAACCTTTCTATGTTTGGATTGCTGGAAACCCTAGATAACTTGAACATTTTACTTAACAGAGATTTGTATTGTACTGTAAAGTTAAAAGTTGATTATAAAGTGTATTTCCCACTGGAAATCTTGGATAATAGACGTAATTTTTATTTAAAACGGGCAGTCTCCATTGAAATGGAAATCTCGGATAATAGATGAAATGTTATTTGGAAACATTGGCAGTTTCCCAATGGAAATGTGAGATAATAGATTGAATGTTTAATTAAATCTTGGCAGTTTCCCAATGGAAATCTCGGATAACAGATTTACTGTTAAATCAAAACATTGGCAGTTTTCCAATGGAAATGTGAGATAATAGATTGAATGTTTAATTAAACCTTGGCAGTTTCCCAATGGAAATCTCGGATAATAGATTTACTGTTAAATCAAAACATTGGCAGTTTCCCAATGGAAATCTCGGATAATAGATTTACTGTTAAATCAAAACATTGGCAGTTTCCCAATGGAAATGTGAGATAATAGATTGAATGTTTAATTTAACCTTGGCAGTTTCCCAATGAAAATCTCAGATAATAGATTTGATGTTTAATTAAAACAATGACAGTTTCCCAATGGAAATCTCAGATAATAGATTTATTGTTGAAACAAAACATTGGCAGTTTCCCAATGGAAATCTCAGATAAAAGATGTAATGATTAATTAGAACAATAACCATTTCCCGTGATAATTGAATTAAAACATTTTCACAAAGGAAATATCAGATGATAAAAATGGGTACTGTACTTTAATAATTCAATTGAAAAAGCGACTTAGCAACTTATTTGTCCATTTATAAATAGGAGGATTATTTTTATTGCAGAAGAGTGATGGTGCTCAGGTGAAGAATTTTAAAACAACCAAAAACAAAGCGAGTGTTAAACAGTGCCTTAAGCAGTTTGTAGAAGAAAATCCAATCATTATTGTAAGTATAGCAAGAAACTTGTGTTTGGAAAACTAGCTGTGTATACCTGTCATTTATTTTTATACACAATGAATCAGCAAGTTTTGTGCAAACAGACAATAGTACTATTGAATTTTATATCAATTTCAATACACTAAAAAAGTTATTCTCTTTATGTAATATGAACTCCAAGTTTTGCATTCAATTATTTCAGACATAGCATGCTATTAACATGGAAATATCTCTGTATATGGGAATAGGTCAGAAAAAATAATGTTTACCTACTGCATTGCATATATTGTATGCACACAATATAGTCCCTTCCCTCTGCACAATATACTAAATAACAAGGTCTCTGTGGCTAAGTGATTAAAGTGGCTGACTGGATCACTTGCTCGTCACTGCTGAGGGTTCGAAGCCTGCTAGAGATGTATAATTTGGAAGGTCAATGATTCTATAGTAATTTTCTACACAGGTGCTAGCTAGTCCCTAAAATAATGTAGGTGGGGCACCAGGGGTCACCCAGTTGTTCCGGATTCTATAGTAACTTTACCTAGGTGCCACTCAGTACCTAAATGTTTATTTGGTTGAAAATATAAAATCTGGACTTTTAATCAGGAGTCTGTATGCAGTAATCTGCAAAGTCAGGTGTTTGACAAATCAACTTAGTAGTATTCTGATTTTTAAAGAGTATGTTTAAAATAAGTTGAAACGAAGGGATAGATATTCTGATTTGAGTGATCAGACCTTACTGTAAATGAATTTTGAATTACAGAATTTCTGCTGTAGTTTGTTTTGTGCCACATAAAGTGATGGGTATTTTTCCATTGCAGAATAAGTACCTGAAAAGATTAAAAGCTATCAAGGCCACGCAAGAAGTCTCACCATTCTTTAACTCACATGAGGTAGGTAACTTTCCTTGTCATTTAGCAGGTATTCTGAAATTTGGTAGAAATACAATTCATTCTATATTTTTCGGCTCTACAAAGTTTCAGAAAAATCTACAGGTTAAAAAAAAAAAACACAGGAGAAGTAATTGTCTCAAACTAATTTTTAAAAATGTTAGAAATTATTTGTTGTATATATCAATATGAAACTTTCTATTATTGTCATATATGATTCTTTTAATTCTTTTTCAGATAATTGGCAGCTCTCTGTTATTTGTTCATGATAAAACTGGACAAGCAAAAATATGGATGATAGACTTTGGTAAGACCGTTCCCCTTCCAGAATCAGTGAAATGTACCCATAGAGATCGCTGGGTAGAGGGGAACCATGAAGATGGCTACTTGATTGGAATTGAAAGTCTCATCGTTATATTTGAAGAACTAAATTCTGAATACAAATGCTCTGGTTCAGACACGGAACTTGTAGCGGAAACGGAAAACACAAAAAGTGACAGTATAACAGTGGTAACTGATACGAGACATACCTCAGTAGAAAATAAGGACATCCAGCTTGAAGAGGCGTCAAAAAATAGCGGCAAGAACGAATCTACAGTATAACTCTTCGTATTATAGGTGCTTCAGTTTCGGAGTCGTATTTTTGTAGGAAGTATTATCTTTTCAAATAGATAAAATTGTGATTTCTGTATAAACATATTTGTTTTTTAGAAGCAAATCATGTCAAAACTAAATTTTGTTCTTGGTTCTGAGAAATTTCTATTAGTCTAAAATAGTATATGACACATGTTACCTCCCTTCATAACTGAAAGGCTTGTATTACAAGATTTACTTCCCTTTTTGACACATTGGCAATATTTGAAAAGAATTACTTCTTTTTATGACTGCCATTCCAGATTTCTTTCAACTCCTGAAAGCTTATAGGGGTACTTACCCACCAGAAATATATGCCTAAGTAATCTCAAACCAATATCCACAAAAATATTTTTTTTATATATAAATTACATCATAATTATTTTGATTTTTCATCTGTTTCGATTAAACATTACTTTGAAATTACTGCTAGTCCAATTTAAATAGCATTTCCATTAAATTTTTGTATTATTTTGTATTTTACTATATTTGATAAGGTGTGCGAAATTGATAACAGCTGACATTAATGTATAGATGTTCTCATCTTGTGTGTTTTGTTATGCAGTGTTAACATAGATTAGACAGTTAACATTTAATAAGTGGTCACAAGTCATAAATCCATATTTAGATTGATGCTATTAAGGTAATGGACCCGCAGTGACAATCAGCAATTTCCATACAATTATGTATTTTCAGTACATGATTTCGGCATCATTCCGCCATAACAGAAAATTCTTTTTTCATAATGAACAGAGAATGTTGAAACTGCTTAACCTGTAGCCTGCTGGTGGCGAGTGATTATGCTATTGCGAACAATGCAGACCATGCAGGCTAATCTGTACATCCATGCAGGCTAATCTGTATGTCTGTGCAGGCTAATCTGTACAGCTGTACAGGCTAATCTGTACATTTGTGCAAGCTCATCATGGTCTGCACTGTTCGCTATTCAGTCAGTAAATTTTCAGTGAGCATCCCTTTGAATAATAAATGGTATTGCCCAAATTGAATGATGGACCAGTCCATTTTAGAAATTCAGCAGAGTAAGGGTTAAGGAGAATATGTAATCGAGCAGAAAATGCCAGTTGTCTTTATGGGTCCATTACCTTAAAGCTTTAGTGAGAATCAAGACATAAAATTGAGTGAAATTTATCTGCTGACACAAAATGTAGAAATGCTATACCCCTTCTGCGTTCTTTTATTTCTGAAATAGCTATAGCATCTAGGGAAAGTATAAAAATTATGCTAAATACCTGCTGTCTTTTAAAAAAAACTGACTCCAAATTGAAATTTAGTGCAAAACTAGTTTTCATGTGGTACCAGTATGACTTACGTCATGTTTTGAGGAATTTGTCTCATATTTTTCAGTTTGCAATAAATTTCTACATGTACATATGCCATTACATGTTTATGTACTTACTTATGTCATTTCATGGTAATAAACTTACATATACAGACTAATGGAAATGTATTTACATGTACATAGGCCATTTTACGATAACATACAATTGTGAACATGTCATTTTATGGTTACATATGCCACTTGTAGGTTGCATATGCCTTTAATGTTGGCATAACTGCATATGTCAAATTAATGTAACGCAACAACATACGCCTTCATATGGTAGCGCATTTTTATCAGTCCTATAAATCTACAGTTTCCAAAGGTGATACAAAAAAAGTAGACAATAAAAACAGAGATATGCTTCATTTGGATATATGTATTTATAAAATTGCAGTGTTTGTTAACATTATAGAATTGACATGTTTGGTATTTATTTAATTTTATGTTTGAAGCCACAGATGCATTTTGCATTTGTATTGAAACTGTTATTTTGACTTCCTAGGAAAGGGAAGCATTCATATGTGTTGTGATATATGTTACATTTATTAATGCTACATGTACATTAATATATTTATTCTAATAAAATCCTGCTTGAAAAAAAAAGGGAAACATTTAAGAGAAAATCGATAACATATAGCAGAAGAACACATTGCAAAACCATATTTTGAATGTAAAAGGAAGAAATTCAGTTAAATACTTTCAGCAGTACCTAAGTTATAATAAGAATATTTTTGGAAATTTCAAGCTGTTATGGGTGTTTATTAGAATAAATGCTATGTATTATTTGACATTAATTTTTTTCAAAAAAGCTTTGTAGATAGCTGGATTAAAAATATCAATGCAAAATGTTACACAATATTACTGTTTATTTCAAAATTTTGGATTGGACAGGATTCCAGAATTCCAGATTTAAGTTTAGATACTGGTAAAAGTTATACATCATTCTTAATGTTCTTTTGGAGAGGCTGTAAGAACTATTTGAGTTCTAAGATATTATAAATAATACCAGTTTTATGGCCAAAAAAAAAGGAATTTTTTCCTGGCCTATGAAATTTTTGGAAACATTATAGAACCTTTTATATAATTTTTTTTATGCTTACTATGATACCCTGAAACATAATAGTTCATCAACAAAATGTCGTAATTGAAATGTTAAAAAGACTGAAACTTTGAGTGAAAATACCCTACTAAAACAAAATTTCAAAACTTATCTAGGTAATTTGAAACTTTAAAAGGTTTGAAGTTTGTTAGATTAAAGTAGAATATGAATGGTATTGTTCAATACTTAACCTTTAGCCTGCTGTCGGAAAGTGATTCTGCCTTTGCGACCAGTGCAGACCAAGATCAGCCTGCACATTTGTGCAGGCTGATCTTGGTCTACACTGTTCGCTGTTCAGTCAGTAAATTTTTAGTGAACACCCCTTCAAATAATAAATGGTATTGCCAACATTGAGTGATAGACCAGTCCGTTTTAGAAATCAAGGGAAAACCTTGTTACAGAAAAGGTGGATCAGACAATAGACTGAATTTGTATATCAGTATACTGCTGAAATGTTATATTCAGGGGAAAGTTTAATCAAAACCTATGACATTCAAGCAAATAGAAAAACAAGCTTTTTAGTTTATATTGCAAACATTGATGGATTTATTTCCATTAGGTTCATACATTTAAACATGGAAAAATACACATGTAATGATGTTTAGTCATTTGACATTCATAAATCATCTAGAATCTCAATTAATGCAAATTTGAATTTTAAATGAAATATATTCTCAAAATAAAGAATTCTAATTAGATACCCACTTTGCCATAAATTCAGATGCTCCCAAAACAGTTTTTAGAGGCGTCTTCAGACATGTAAAATGTTTGATTCTGCAAAAACTGAACAGTTGAAAAGAGTATATGAACTGACTATTAGTTAAATACTTGCTTATTTTAGGATTACTAATTTACTACCTTGTTTAAATATGCATACAAGCTTGCTGTTTAGTCCTTGCATGAAACAAGTTCATAATTATTGTGATATAATTGTTTGAATAAGCATATAAGCTTGCTTTTTAGTCCTTCTGCTTTACATTGAAATGTAAATCAGTTTTTGAATAAGCATATAAACTTGCTTTTTAGTCCTTTCGTTTCACATTGTAATGTAAATTAGTTTTTTAATAAGCATATAAGCTTGCTTTTTAGTCCTTCCACGCTTTCATTTCACATTGTAATGTAAATCAGTTTTTGAAAAAAGCATACAAGCTTGTTTTTTCAGTCCTTGTATGCTTTCATTTCACATTGTAATGTAAATTAGTATTTGAATACACATATAAGCTTGCTTTTTAGTCCTTCCACACTTTCATTTCACATTGTAATGTAAATCAGTTTTTGAAAAAAGCATACAAGCTTGTTTTTTTCAGTCCTTGTATGCTTTCATTTCACATTGTAATGTAAATTAGTATTTGAATAAACATAAAAGCTTGCTTTTTAGTCCTTCCACACTTTCATTTCACATTGTAATGTAAATCAGTTTTTGAGTAAGCATAAATATGCTTGCCTTTCCAGTCCTTGTATGAAGCTTTCATTTCACATTGGTTTTGTAAATCAGTTTTTGAATAAGCTTTTAAGCTTGCTTTTTCAGTCCTTGTAACTATGAAGCTTTCATTTCACATTGTAATGTAAATCAGGTTTTGAACTAAAAGAAACGTTGACATGTTGCTTTTTCAAGTATATACCTCCAAATTTGGCAGCCATTTCATTGGGACCATGATTTAATATTACGAAAGGGCAAAATATTCATCATCTATATCAACTAGTTCATTCAGAATTGCTGTTAAAATCATTCCAGACGTAAGCCTTGGTTTTACAAAGATTAACTGCTGTTTTATCATCTACCTAAATTTTACTCATTTTTTCTCTCCAACCTTGTACAATTTGTCTAATGAAATGTGCATGTCTGCATTTTCAAATTTTGTATTGTTTTGATATACCAATTTGTTTACTCTTGGCTATTCAAAAGGTCCATGTATCTTTGTATGTTATGCTGATGATTATCTTTGTTATACCATAATGCATTTCTTGTAAATGTTATGTATATTTTGATTGCTATTTTATTGTTAATATATAAAAAATTACCAAAAATAAATTTTCGATTAATATTCATATTTTGTTTCATACTTCATTTGCAGTTATGATGTCTCCCTAAAATTCTTGGAAGACATACTGTTATTGTCCATTTGTCTTAAAATTTTGCCCCGCCTGGAATTTTCAAAGACAGTTGTACACATATTTGTCAAGACAAGGTGTCTCGTAGAGTGCAGTTGTCAACTATGTCAGACCAAGACCGTGTGGTAAGATCAAAGGCCAAAGTCATGCCTCTGTTACACCAAGGCTGTTTGTTGAGATCAAAGGTCAAAGTTGTGCCTAGAACAACTTGTTCTAGACCAAGGTTAAGTGGAAAGATCAAAGGTAAAAGCAGTGCCTGTTATAGATCAAGGTTGTGTGGCAAGATCAAAGGCCAAAGTCATGCATGTTCTAGACCAGTTTGTGCAGTAAGATCAAAGGCCAAAGCCGTGCCTGCTCTAGACAACGTAGAATTCTTCACGTGAGGAAGCCATCCAGCTGGCTTACGGAAGGTCGGTGGTTCTACCCAGGTGCCCGCTCGTGATGAAATAGTGCACGGAGGGGCACCTGGGGTCTTCCTCCACCATTAAAAAGCTGGAAAGTCGCCATATGACCTAAAATTGTGTCGGTGCGACGTTAAACCCAACAAAATAAAATAAATAAATGCTCTAGACAAAGATTGTTTAGTAAGATCAAAGGCCAAAGCGTACTATGCCAAGGTTGTGTGATTAGATCAAAGGCCATAAAGATGCCTGTTCTAGACCAAGGTTGTATGTAAGATCAAAGGCCAAAGCCATGCCTGTTCTAGGCCAAGGCTGTATGTAAGATCAAAGCCTAAACCCCTGCCTGTTACAGGCCAAAGTTGTGTGGTAAGATCACGGGCAAAAGCCCTGCCTGTTCTGGACCAAGGCTGTTTGTTGAGATCAAAGGCATAAGTCGTGCCTGTTCTCTGTTCTAGACCAAGGTTGTATGATAAGACATGCCAAGGCTTATGTAAGATCAAAGACTAAAGCCCTGCCTGTTATAGCAAAGGTTTTACGGTAAGATCAAATCCATGCCTGTTCTAGGCCAAGGTTGTATGTAAGATCAAAAGCTAAAGCCCTGCCTGTTCTAGGCCAAGGTTGTATGTAAGATCAAAAGCTAAAGCCCTGCCTGTTCTAGGCCAAGGTTGTATGTAAGATCAAAAGCTAAAGCCTTGCCTGTTCTAGGCCAAGGTTGTGCGGTAAGACCACAGGCCAAGCCATGCCTGTTCTGGACTATAGGTGTTTGTTGAGATCAAAGGCCAAAGCTGTGCCTATCCTAGACCAAGGTTGTATGTTAAGGTCAAAGGCAAAAGCTATGTCTGTTCTATGCCAAGGGTTATGTAAGATCAAAGACTAAAGCCCTGCCTGTTATGACCAAAGTTGTGCGGTTAGATCAAAGGCCAGAGCCGAAAAGTGTTTGAAATGCTTTACTTGAGGTAAACTTCCTGGATTATAAATATCTATATTTAAAACGCATGAAACACAAAATCCTCAATAGCCGAATTGGTAACGATGGCAGAAAAGTTCTTTACTGCTGTGGCGATTTGGGTTCGATTCCCAATGCAGACATCTTTTTTTTCTCTTGATTTGGCATTTTAAAGATAGTTCTAACGTTCATAGTATAACAAACTTCAATTTTATAGAGATCATCTTTAGCCAAAATCTGGAGGTCAGTGCCTTTAAATCTGAAAAAAAAACAAAAAAACAATCTAAGTAATATATGGATAGGCCAGTGAGTCACAGGAAACAAAGCAGTCTTACATAGAGATTTGTACTTGCTTTATTATTGGAAAAATCATATATCATTCAGCATCACTTTCTTCAGAAATGTATGTTTCTATTGTAATTTTGGTCTATATCCTTTGAACAACCTCACATAAACAAATAACAGTGGTAACATACAACTAGCAGAATATCTAAATAAGACACTCCTTCACATCTTTAACTGATTTATTTCTCCTTTGCTCCCTTATCAGGTAATTTTCTAGAAATTGCTTCCAACTCGTGTATTCCATTTTGTAACTTTTTTTATCTCCTCCTCGCGATGATCTATAGTGCTAGACTGCTACTGTGGGAGTTCAATATTTGTTCTTTCTGCACTGAAATGTAAAATAATATCATATCTAATATTTCATTCCTCTTAAACTTTTTGTGTATCACCACATGGCTTAATGCATTGATAAATTCACGAAACAATCTTACGCAGTAGACACATTTAGTATTTCACATTGTATCATAAATCTCTACATCAATCAATAATGTATCATCTTTAACACTGACACTGCGTTCCCTATCTGCTTCATCATAAACAGTTTCACTGTAACTTTGCAAGCAAGCTTTAATCCCAGCATTTGCTCTTGTAGGTTTTATAATCGATCCATTATCAGAGACTGCCTGATTGTGGTCACTGTTTCTAGACGGATCTTGTAGAAATCCATCCAGTTAGGACCTAGAAGTTGTTGGAAAACACAATGTTCTCATATTGTACAATTTGTCATACTTAAAAATTCGAATATTGAAAATGTCATCAATGACATCAATATGGACACGCAGGTGTTCAATAAGACGGTCGAGGAGTTTGAAATGTTTTCCACAATAGAGACATAAGAAAATAATTCTTTGCTCTGTTAAATCAAAGGGGAAGTGTCCTTCATTCTTCTTGTGCCTTTTCAGTTTGTCTAGAGTCCAAAAGGACTCAGCATTTTGACACAACATTGAATGCTTTAAGGATATACTGTATTCCTCTTCTTTCACAATGTCAATCAATCCATACAGGCTTTTTGGTCTCCCCTTTTTCCAGTGCTTTTTATTATAATGATCAACACATTGATTCATTTGAGGAAAAATGGCTGGACATGCTGCTACAGGACATTTCATTACTGTTGTTTTAAATTTTGCTTTCATATTTGTTATAACCACATTCTTCATTAGTTTTAATCCCCCAGTATTATCAACAATATATTTGCTAGCTGCATAATGCACTGCAGTATCCAAGTGTTCTCTCATACTTTTTTCATCATTGCATCTAACTTCACAATGATCACACTTGAAAATACTTTCCGTGCATGACGTTGGTCTTTTAACCATTCCTTCCTTGTCTTTACTAACAACTTCATCTCTCCCCTGCTCCTCTGAACCTATGTTTTCATTTTCGTTACTTCTCTCAAACTCTGTGCCATTTTCAACAAATTTCTTGTCGATTTTATTAAGTTCTAAACCACCCCTGACATCAGTTTGTTTTACAATTTCATGTCCAGCTTTAAGCTGTGCACCTTTCTTCAATTCTTCATTTTCCTCTATTATAACACAGTCCAAATCATTATCACTATCGACATCTGCAACTGTTCCACTGATTTCTGTGTTGACTGACTCCATTTCATTAATGTCTATTTCTTTACTTGAACCATTGCTGTCATTGTTATTATCAGTCTCAACTTCAGTTACTGGTGTTTTATCATCATCTTTTTTTCTGGTAATAGCAGCTGTTGGTTCTTGCTGTACATCACTGCTAGTATTAAGTGTATGTGTAGCATTAGGAACAGCTTCTTCCCTTAAATCAAGTGCATTGTTACAACTTTTGTCATCTTGTATGTTAGTTGCTTGATCAGCTGACCCATCTAAAGGCTCTGGTTTAACAGAATTGCCTTCACTTTCATGGTCATTTTCATCACCAGATTCTAGGTTAACTACTTCAGGAGGTTGATATGGGAAATGCATCATTTCAATACCATCTTGATCAATGTCTAGAGAAGTATCATTTTCAGTGATAACTATTGGGGAATACATGTGTTCACCAGAAGCTGCCATTGTCCTCTTCCTGAAGTCTAAATCAACCCTGGCATCAGTTGGTTTTACAGTTTCATGTCCTGCTTCAGTCTGTGCACCTTTCATCAATTCTTCATTTTCCTTTATCAAAACACAGTCCAAATCATTATCACTATCAACACCTGCGACTGTGCCACTATTTTCTATGTTGACTGCACCCATTTCATTAATGTCTATTTCCTTACTTGAATCATTGCAGTCATTGTTATTATCAGTCTCAACTTCAGTTACCGGTATTTTATCATCATCTTTTTCTGTTGTAATAGCAGCTGTTTGTTCTTGCTGTATATTATCACTGCCAGTATTTAGTATATGTGTAGCAATAGGAACAGCTTCTTCCCTTAAATCAACTGCTGTACGACAACTGTTGTCATCTTGTATGTCAGTTGCTTGATCAGCTGACCCATCTAAAGGCTCTGGTTTAACAGAAATGCCTTCACTTTCATGGTCACTTTCATCACCAGATTCTAGGTTAACTACTTCAGGAGGTTGATATGGGACATGCACCATTTCAATACCATCTTGATCAATGTCTAGAGAAATATCATTTTCAGTGATAACTATTGGGGAATACATATGTTCACCAGAAGGTGCCATTGTCCTTTTCCTAAAGTAATTATCCATAGCTTTTTGTTTAATAACACAATTTGGATTTGTGTTACGTTCTGTTTCATCTTTATCTTTGTCAGTACTTGTTTTGTCTCTTACATCTGCAGCATCAATAGACTCTTCAGAATTACCATTAGTCATATCATCCTCATTTTTCCATTTGTCTTCATCTATTATTTGGTCCCTTTCTTTTATATCAGAATCTTCTGAATCACTAACTACTGGTCTATGACCAAATTCATTTCTCTTTCTTTTAATTCTTTCTCCAGATATATTCTTCGAGGTTTTTCTTTTACGTCCATGCCTTTTCATGATTGTCTTCTGAGCAGAAATTCAGCAGTCTATAATTTGTCTTGCTGTGCCCTGAAAGTGAAACAAACTTAGATAAAACATTTCTGCACCAGTTTGTGACAATTTTGCTTTCATCCCTGTTCAAGTAAAGGCTTAGTAATAAGGTGTCTTTTATATAAATCTTGTTTTGTCATAAAGGTAATATTGTTGAATTTGCTCTTGTATCTACCTGCATTCAGAGATAGAAAATACTCTTTTTAATCCCCCTCCAAAAGTGGTGGGGGGTTATAGGAATGGTCTCTGTCTGTCCTTCCATAACATTTCGTGTCTGCTCTGTATCTCCTAAACCCCTTGAAGGATTTTCATGAAACTTGAGTCAAATGATCACCTCATCAAGACGATGTGCAGAACCCATGAGCCAGCCATGTTGGTTCAAAGTCAAGGTCACAACTCAAGGTCAAAGGTTTGAGCCTTCCATTTCGTGTCCGCTCTGTATCTCCTAAACTCCTTGAAGGATAATCATGAAACTTGAATCAAATGATCACCTCATCAAGACGATGTGCAGAACCCATGAGTCAGCCATGTCGGCTCAAGGGCAAGGTCACAACTCAAGGTCAAAGGTTTGAGGCTACCATTTCGTGTCCGCTCAGTATCTCTTAAACCTTTTGAAGGATAATTATGAAACTAGGATTAAATGATCACCTCATCAAGACGATATGCAGAACTCAAGTGTCAGCCATGTCGGCTCAAGGTCAAGGTCACAACTCAAGGTCAAAGGTTTGAGCCTTCCATTTTGTGTCCGCTCTGTATTTCCTAAACCCCTTGAAGGATTTTCATCAAACTTTAGTCAAATGATCACCTCATCAAGACGATGTGTAGAACTGAAGAGTCAGCCATGCCGGCTCAAGGTCAAGGTCACAACTTAGAGTCAAAGGTTTGAACCTTCCATTTTGTGTTCATTCTGTATCTCCTAAACCCCTTGAAGGATTTACATTAAACTTGGGTCAAATGATCACCTCATCAAGAACTCATGGGTCAGCAATGTCAACTCAAGGTCAAGGTCACAACTCAAGGTCAAAGGTTTTAGCTCTGTATCTCCTAAACCCATTTTAGGATTTTCATGAACTTAGGTCAAATGATCACCTCATGTAGATGATGTGCAGAATTCATGGGTCAGCCATGTCAGTTCAGGGTCAAGGTCACAGCCCAAGGTCAAAGGTTTACCCCTTCACTATCCATACCAGTGACGGGGGATTTAGCTGTCTTTCAGACTGCCTTGTTATTTATATATCTAAATTCAACAAGACACTTTGTAGCTCTCACTAAACTTTATCTTGTACCCAAAAGACAATTAACTTTTGGCCTTGTCAAAACATCACATCCCCATGAAACACCTTCACTCAATGACTTAAGAAATGACTACTTCCATTCTTGTAACTTGCATGCAAATATTCTAATACTCGCTTGATATTTTATTTAGCCTGACAAATTTTGAAAATGGACTGGTCCATCATTCAATTTGGGCAATATCACATCATTTGAAGGGGTATTCACTAAAAATTTACTGACTAAAAAAGTGAATAGTGCAGACCATGATCACCCTGCAAAGGCAGAATCACTTGCCACCAGCAGGCTAACAGTTAAAAATTAAATGCCACTTTTGTGCATCTAGAGATGGGTATAAACCTCACTGGGACTTCTTTCAAATGCATGAATGGCAATAGCAAATAGAATTTTATTCTTAAATTGACATTTTTATGATAGCTTTTTATTTCAAGAACAAGCAAATCCAATGAATTGGTATCCCCCACCGAAAGGGTCTGTGGTGAGGAATGGCAAAAAAAAAATATCCGGCAAAAAGTCAAGAATGTTACAAACAAGAGGGCCATGATGGCCCTATATTGCTCGCCTGAGTAGAATTGTTTGCTTGAACAAATTTCTTAGCTAGAGCTTTAAAAACAAGAAAATTTGAAGAGTGGGTCAAGGTAAAGATTATGCAAGATTACTTTTGAAATCTGTAAACAAGAGGGCCATGAATGCCCTGTATCACTTACCTGACCTATTGACCTAAAGATCATCAAGATTAGAGTGGGCAGACCAATGCTCGGCGCATACCAACGCTCGGCGTATATCACGTTTCTCTGGGAATTTCTTAATATGTATTTAAAATATCATCTCTAACGAGTCCCATTTCGTTTGTTTATATCACGCCTGATTTTATCCAAGTGCGGTTTACTTCCGGTATGGTCACGTGGTCACAGTAGAGCAGACGATGCAATGCTAAAAGCCGTTCAGTTTTGTGTTCTACTCTCATTAAAACCGATTTTCTGGTAAAACAGGTACTAAAAAGAACTTGCGGGCGGAATTTTGGAGAAATGGAGTGGAGTGGAGTGTTGGTATACTTCCACATGAACCGGACCAGTTTTACTGGTACTATTTTTAGCTCCCGCCTATAACATCACAATGTGACTAGAAATATGTAAACAGTATGGTTGAATACTCGCAGATTGTTCTACAAACTGACGATAAAGAAGTACGGTAAATTAATATTAAGTCAGTTTTCAGATTTAAAATATGTAGTTTTTACGCCGAGCATTGGTCTGCCCACTCTAACATTCTGACAAAGTTTCATAAAGATATGGTCATAAATGTGATCTCTAAAGTGTTAACTAGCTTTTCCTTTGACTTGACCCGGTGCTCTAGTTTTTGACCCCACATGACCCAGATTTGAACTTTACCTAAAGATCATCAAGATTAACATTCTGACTAAGTTTCATGAAGATACAGTCATAAATGTTGCCTCTACTGTGTTAACAAGCTTTTCCTTTGATTTGACCTAGTGACCTAGTTTTTGACCCCACCTGACCCAGATTTGAACTTGACCTATAGATCATCAAGATCAACATTCTGATCAAGTTTCATTAAGATATGGTCATAAATGTGGCCTCTACAGTGTTAACTAGCTTTTCCTTTGATTTGACCTGGTGGCCTAGTTTTTAATCCTACAGGACCCAGATTCAAACTGGACCTTGAGACCACCACGGTTAACATTCTGACCAAGATTCATGAAGATACAGTCATAAATGTGGCCTCTACAGTGTTAAAAAGCTTTTCCTTTGATTTGACCTGGTGGCCTAGTTTTTGACCCCAGATAACCCAATATTGAACTCATCCAAGATTTTATTGAGGATAACATACTGAACAAGTTTCATTAAGATTGGGCCAAAATTGTGACCTCTAGAGAGTTAACAAGCTTTTCATTTGATTTGACCTGGTGACCTAGTTTTTGAACCCAGATGACCCAATATCGAATTTGTCCAAGATTTTATTGAAGATAACATTCTGACCAAGTTTCATTAAGATTGGGCCAAAATTGTGACAACATTTTGCAATCAACTTTAATAAAACTTGCACACAACTTGTATTGGCATAAGATCTCTACCCTGATTGCTAAATGTTGTCTCTATCATGTTCACAAGCCAAAAATAGCAAATTTTGGCCCTTTAAGGGGCCACAACTCTGCAAACCATGATGGGATCAGGCCAGTTTTCAAAAGAAACCGAGATATTATGCCAATACAAGTTGTGTGCGAATTTTATTAAAGTTGATTGCAAAATGTGGTCTCTATCATGTTCACAAGGTAACAGGTAAGCTAAAACAAGAGGGCCATGAAGGCCCTGTATCGCTCACCTGACCTACAGACCTAAAGATCATTAAGATTAACATTTTGACCAAGTTTCATTAAGATATGGTCATAAATGTGGCCTCTAAAGTGTTAACTAGCCATTCCTTTGATTTGACCCTGTGACCTAGTTTCTGACCCGATATGACCCACATTCGAACTTGATCTAAAGATCATCAAGTTTAACATTCTGACTAAGTTTCATGAATATACAGTCATAAATGTGGCCTGTAGAGTGTTAACAAGGCTTTCCTTTGATATGACCTAGTGACCTAGTTTTTGACCCCAACTGACCCAGATTTAAACTTGACCTAAAGCTCATCAAGATTAACATTCTGACACAGTTTCATTAAGATATGGTCATAAATGTGGCCTCTAAAGTGTTAACTAGCTTTTCCTTTGATTTGACCTGGTGACCTAGTTTTTGACCCGACATGATCCAGATTTAAACTTGCCCTAAAGATCATCAAGTTTAACATTCTGACTAAGTTTCATGAAGATACAGTCATAAATATGGCCTCTACAGTGTTAACAAGCTTTTCCTTTGATCTGACCTAGTGACCTAGTTTTTGACCCCACCTGACCCAGATTTACATTTGACCCTAAAATCATCAAGATTAACATTCTGACCAAGTTTCATTAAGATTGGGCCAAAATTGTGACCTCTAGAGTGTTAACAAGCTTTTCCGTTGATTTGACCTGGTGACCTAGTTTTTGACCCCAGATGACCCAATATCGAACTCGTCCAAGATTATATTGAGGGTAACATTCTGACCAAGTTTCATTAAAATTGGGCCAAAAATGTGACCTCTAGAGTGTTAACAAGCTTTTCCTTTGATTTGACCTGATGACCTAGTTTTTGATCCCAGATGACCCAATATCGAACTCGTCCAAGATTTTATTGAGGGTAACATTCTGACCAAGTTTCATTAAGATTGGGCCAAAAATGTGACCTCTAGAGTGTTAACAAGCTTTTCCTTTGACTTGACCTGATGACCTAGTTTTTGATCCCAGGTGACCCAATATCGAACTTGTCCAAGATTTTATTGAGGGTAACATTCTGACCAAGTTTCATTAAGATTGGGCCAAAAATTTGACCTATAGAGTGTTAACAGTCAAATTGTTGATGACGGATGGACGGACGACGGACACAGGGCGATCACTAAAGCTCACCTTTGAGCACTTTGTGCTCAGGTGAGCTAAAAATACACACCTCTGAAATCAGCTAGACTGCACCATTCAACAAGGCAGTCTGAAAGACAGCTAAATCCCCCGCCACTGGTATGGATAGTGAAAGGGTAAACCTTTGACCTTGAGCTGTGACCTTGACCTTAAACTGACATGGCTGACCCATGAATTTTGCACATCATCTAGATGAGGTGATCATTTAACCCTAGTTTCATGAAAATCCTAAAAGGGGTTAAGGAGATACAGAGCTCATACCTTTGACCTTGAGTTGTGACCTTGACCTTGAGTTGACATGGCTGACTCATGAGTTCTTGATGAGGTGATCATTTGACCCAAGTTTAATGTAAATCCTTCAAGGGGTTTAGGAGATACAGAATGAACACAAAATGGAAGGCTCAAACCTTTGACTCTAAGTTGTGACTTGACCTTGAGCCGGCATGGCTGACTCTTCAGTTCTGCACATCGTCTTGATGAGGTGATCATTTGACCCAAGTTTGATGAAAATCTTTCAAGGAGTTTAGGAGATACAGAGTGGACACAAAATGGAAGGCTCAAACCTTTGACCTCGAGTTGTGACCTTGACCTTGAGCCGACATGGCTGACTCATGAGTTCTGCACATCGTCTTGATGAGGTGATCATTTAATCCAAGTTTCATAATCATCCTTCAAGAGGTTTAAGAGATACAGAGTGGACACGAAATGGTAGGCTCAAACCTTTGACCTTGAGCTGACATGGCTGACTCATGGGTTCTGCACATCAATGTCTTGATGAGGTGATCATTTGACCCAAGTTTCATGAAAATCCTTCAAGGGGTTTAGGAGATACAGAGCGGACACAAAATGTTATGGAAGGACGGATGGAGACCATTCCTATAACCCCCCACCACTTCTGGCGGGGGATTAACAAAAAATTTTGAAAATAATTATGGAGGAGCACGCCACTAGAAACCCTAGTTAAAATTTTCCAGCAGGCCAACAACTTCAAAATTCTCAGCTGTATTAGTATTGGACCCCCCCTCCCCCAACCCCGCGAATAAAGACCACCTGTGAACAAAGACCACTTTTGCCTGTTCCGAAGAGTGGTCTTTGTTCACAGGTTTGACTGTATATATATATTATTGTTAATGTTAGTCAGATATGTCTGAGTGATGGTAGTATCAAGAGGGTCTAATAAGTTGTTCCACATATAGTTCTGGCTACCATAACTTAACTTGTGCTATTTTCATCTACTGATGATCACATCCATTAGATCCAAAGGAGCATATAACTTCTCTAAAGCTGAATTCTTTTAGATATTCCAGGTAGTAAGTAAAAAATTGCTGTCTCAACAAGTTGATCTAAACACAGTCTTTCAATAATAATTATCGAAAGACTGCATTTAGCTTTAGTGTTGAAACGACATGAAATATTAACAAGATGGCAAGATGGCCCTATATTGCTCATCCGAGTTTAATTGCTTGCATGACAAAAATTTTCTTTGTTTAAGCTTCAAAAACAAAAAGAACAAGACAGTCTGAAAGACAGCTAAATCCAGGCCCGCCACTGCTATGAATAGTGAAAGGGTAAACCTTTGACCTTTAGCTGTGACCTTGACCTTGAACTGACATGGCTGACTCATGAATTCTGCACAACGTCTTGATGAGGTGATAATTTGTCCCAAGTTTCATGAAAATCCTTCAATGGGTTTAGGTGATACAGAGCTCAAACCTTTGACCTTCAGTTGTGACCTTGACCTTGAGTTGACATGGCTGACTCATGAGACCTTGATGAGGTGATCATTTGACCAAAGTTTGATGAAAATCCTTCAAGGGGTTTAAGAGATACAGAGTGGACACAAAATGGAAAAGTAGGCCTTTGTTGTGACCTTGACCTTGAGCTGGCATGGCTGACTCACAATTTCTGCAAACGTTTTGATGAGGTTATCATTTGACCCAAGTTTTATAAAATTCCTTCAAGGGGTTTAGAGATTTAGAGCTGACACGAAATGGTAGGCTCAAACCTTTGACCTTCAGTTGTGACCTTGACCTTGAGCCGACATGGCTGACACATAAGTTCTGCACATCGCCTTGATGAGGTCATCGTTTGACCCAAGTTTGATGAAAATCTTTCAAGGGGTTTAGGAGATATAGAGCGGACACAAAATGGAAGGCTCAAACCTTTGACCCTAAGTTGTGACCTTGACCTTGAGCCAGCATTGCTGACTCATGGGTTCTGCACATTGTCTTGATGAAGTGATCATTTGACCAAAGTTTTATACAATTCCTTCAAGGGGTTTAGGAGATATAGAGCGGACACAAAATGGAAGGCTCAAACCTTTGACCTCGAGTTGTGACCTTGACCTTGAGCCGACAAGGCTGACTCATAGGTTCTGCACATCGTCTTGATGACGTGATCATTGGACCCAAGTTTCATGAAAATCCTTCAAGGGGTTTAGGAGATATGGAGCGGACACGAAAGTGTTATGGACAGACGGAGACCATTCCTATAACCCCCCACCACTTGTGGCGGAGGATTAACTAGTCATGGTATAGCTTCTTCAAGATAAGTATTAAAATCTTAAAAAATCATACAGGTGGTCCAAATCTCTTTGCTGTAGCTTAAACAAGAGGGCCATGAAGGCCCTGTATCGCTCACCTGACCGTCTGACCTAAAGATCATTAAGATTAACATTCTGACCAAGTTTCATTAAGATAAGGTCATAAATGTGGCCTCTAAGTTGTTAACTAGCTTTTCCTTTGTTTTGACCCGGTGACCTAGTTTCTGACCCCACATGACCTAGATTCAAACTTAACTTAAAGATCACCAAGATTAACATTCTAAGTTTCATCAAGATACAGTCATAAATGTGGCCTCTAGAGTGTTAACAAGCTTTTCTGATTATTTGACTGGTGAAATAGTTTTTGACCCAACATGACCCAGATTCAAACTTGACCTAAAGATCATCAAGATTAAAATTCTGACCAAGTTTCATAAAGATAGTCATAAATGTGGTTTCTAGTGTTAACAAGCTTTTTCTTTGATTTGATCTAGTGACCTAGTTTTTTTATCCACATGACCCAGATTTGCACCGGACCTATAGATCATCAAGATTAACATTCTGACCAAGTTTCATTAAGATATGGTCATAAATGTGGCCTCTACAGTGTTAATTACCTTTTCCTTTGATTTGACCTGGTGACCTAGTTTCTGATCCTACATGACCCAGATTCAAATTGGACTTTGAACTCATCAAGATTAAGATTCTGACCAAGTTTCATGAAGATAAAATGATAAATGTGGCCTCTACAGTGTTTACTAGCTTTTCCTTTGATTTGACCTGGTGACCTAGTTTCTGACCCCAGCTGACCCAATATTGAACTTGACCAAGATTTTATTAAGGGTAACATTCTGACCAAGTTTCATAAGATTGGGCCACCTCTAGAGTGTTAACAAGGTTTTCCTTTGATTTGACCTATTGACCTAGTTTTTGACCCAAGATGACCCAATATCGAACTCATCCAAGATTTTATTGACATTTACATTCTGACCAAGTTTCATTAAGATTGGGCCAAAATTGTAACCTCTAGAGTGTTAACAGTCAAATTGTTGACGACAACCGACGGACAACAACAGACGACGGACACAGGGCGATCACAAAAGCTCACCTTTGAGCACTTTGTGCTCAGGTGAGCTAAAAACAAGGGTGTAGGTCAGTAGGTCTTGGTTAATAATATTTCAAAATCTGTATTAAAAGTTCTACATGTAGTCAAAATTTCCATATTGTATCTTCAAAACCAAGAAAGTAGGCCTGAAGGTCACGATTACGACTATTCAAGATGAGTATTGAAATCTGTATAAAAATATTATACAGGTGGTCTAGATTTCTATACTGTAACTTCAAAAACGAAAAAGAAGGTTAGAAGTCATGAATACGACTATTCAAAATAAGTATTGAAATCTGTATCAAACATGATACATGTGGTCCAAATCTTTTTTGCTGTAGCTTAAAAACAAGAAAGTTGGTCGTAAGGTCAGGGTTAAGAACCTGAAAGGTGAGTATTGAAATATTTATAGAAAGTTATCGACATGGTCAAAATTTCTAAGCTGATAAGATTGATGTGCAAAACTGTACATGTCATCCAAAATTCAAGGTAAAAGTCAAGTGACCCCTAATTACTTAGTTTATACATAATACATTTTAGGTTGATTGTGAAGGAAGTTATACAACTTATATTAATCACTCTCGACACCTCATCCCTGATGGAATCCATCGCCACGAGGGTATGAGAAGAGCCAAGTTTCCCTTTTAATGCTGAGTGCCAAGCAAGGGAGCTACTGGTACCATTGTTAACGTCTTTGGTATGACGCGGCCGGGGATCGAACCCACGACCTCCCGCTCTCTAAGTGGACACTCTACCACAAGGCTATCGAGGCGGTCAATATCATAATTTAATTTCATTTTTACACAATGTAACTGTAAAGTAGTGTTTATCCGTAAGCATTTATCAAGTTAAATTGGTCTGGCGCGAGAATTTTTATTTTGGCTTAGTTTTAAACTATGATTTCAGATGATACACTTGGATAAAAACAGAACATTACTTTAGTTACGAAATCTGACCCAGCGTTAAATTTTACACATGTAGCTCAGTTAGACACACGCAACTCGTAGAGATTTTTACACATTCTCAATTGTAATCTGATACATTTCACACTGCCCTTACAGAAGCAAGCCTCTGTGGCGTACATGCTGTGTATTTGCTGTGTATATGCCGCAAACACAGTAGTACGCCAGAGGAGTACATTTTACATACACCGCATGCCGCGTACATGCCGCGTACTATTTCGACGAGTACACAGCATGTACGCAGGAGGTCACTAGTACACTTCAAGTACGCAGCACAGACTCTGAAAATTTAAGGAGTACACTGCATGTACGCAGGAGGGACTTGTACAAGAAAATAGTACACTGCATGTACACCGCAGATACTTCGAAATTTATAACACTTATATTTAGTTGCATTAAAGTTGTTTCCCCTTGATGCAGTTACGCCATTTTGTTCAGATGTTTACCAAATTACATGCTACAAAAATTGATTTATTTCATTGAAAAGTGGATGAAGAAAAGCATACTAATTTATTTGATAACATCAGTCTACATTATTTTGGTAATGGTAAATACTTATTGATGCATGTCACTTATCTTTTTTCTGTTTTTTTCTGTCCAAATGATCAGCATTTGCATAAGAAAGTTGGTGGGGTAAGGAATTTACATTATCACAGCAGTTTCGCCACAAGAGTACACAGCATGTATGCAGCAGGAGTACACAGCATGTACGCCGCAGGACTCAGGCCAGGAGTACACAGAATGTACGCCGCAGGAGTACACAGCATGTACGCTGCAGGAGTACACAGCATGTACGCCACAGAAGTACACAGCATGTACGCCGCAGGGGTAGTACACCGCAGGCTCATTTGCATGTGAAAAGTGTATGTGCCGCGTATATGCTGCGTACTATTTCCCGCATACTAAATTCCTCCAGCATACATCCTGTGTACTATGTAGTCCACAGCATGTACGCAGCAAGTAGTACGCGGCAGAGCTCATTTGCATGTCAAAAGTGTACTACAAACGTACTATCGGTGTATGTGCGGTGTATATCCTGCGTACTATTTAAAGCCCTTGATTTCAGTACACATCATGTACGCATCATATACGCTGTATGTACACAGCAAGAGTACGCAGCAGGCCTTTTTCTTCTGTAAGGGTGGCCATAGCTTTATCAGATCAAGTGGTTCCAATGTTGTTTGAATGGTGAATTTTACGCAGATCAGATGGCGAAATATGGCCGATACTAAAAATATCTGGTCTTATTTGTATAATTTAAAGGAATTTCTACCCGTTAACTAACATATTAAATGAAAACGATTGGTGCACCTGAAGCGCCAATGTGTCCAGTTTTTAGCACATGTCCATTTAGCTGAGATTTGTGCCGTTTATTCAAACACTTCTGTACAGTCTGGTGGGGGAAGGATTTTTTTTTTGCACTTTTTGAAAATATCGCTTCAAATACAGTGTTTATCGGGAACAATAAGTTATTAAAACACTTTTTATGTAAAGGGCTACCTCTCAAAACAAAGTGTGTGTAATTTTACAGAATTATTTGGAATTGTTTATGAATAAACGGCCGAAACCCTAATGCAACGCAGTTCCGAGTGGGTCACTACGTAACGCAATCAAGTCGACACCGTTCTGTGTCTTACTTGCGAAGTCTTATCTGTTTTAAAAGTCATCAGAGACTGAACATGAAAAGCTAATGCCTGTATTACCTTATCTGCATATAAACCACACCATTTATTTATCCATAATGTTCCTTTAACTCTATACTTAAACTATTGATGTATAGCATTTTAAATAGCAGTAAAAAGTTATGCATTATCATGTGCACTGTAGCTTATCTTCGTAACACTGATTAAAGAATTAGTATCTAGTTTTAAAATCATTCAGAATGAACAAGATTGGAAACGTAGATACCTTCCTAATGTTGTGTGTGTGTTCGGGTTTAACGTCTTTTTCAACAATTTTTCAGTCATATAAACGACGGTGTCTACTTGTAGCAGTGAGCACAATGCCCAACTTTATAGTGCTGCCTCACTGGAATATCACGCCGTAGACACGTGGCGTGATACCCCACCCAGTCACATTATATTGACACCGGGCTGACCAGTCCTAGCACTATCCCCTTAATGCTGAGCGCCAAGCGAGGAAGCTGCTAGAACCATTTTTTACGTCTTTGGTATGACGCGGCCGGGGATCGAACCCACAACCTCCCGCACTCGAAGCGGACGCTCTACCACTAGGCTACCGAGGCGGTTTCCTTCCTAATGGGGATGACTTGCTCAAGAACAGTTTTTTTGTGATAATGAAGTGATGCTCCGTGGTTATATTTATTTCCATTTTTTTTTTTTTTTTTTTGGCACTCATAATGTTCAAGTTGTGCACACACGGCATTTGTTCATTTAGATATTGTTACTGATTGAATTTTCCCCACAAACTTCACTTTCATAGCACATGTTCAGTCTGCATGATTTGATGTTTTCGTTTCTAAAGATACATGCAGTGAATACCCTTTGTATATTCATCCTTGTCCTACTTTCCCCCCACCCCAACCACATGTACCCCGTACCACTCCCTCCTCTATCTTTAGGTGGCACAAAATTATATGTACTTGTTAGATTCTTGAAGCAACCCGTCTGTAATATTTTTCCATTACAGTTTTTTTTTTGTGGGCCTACTTTGCAAATACGTAGCTCTGAGGTTGTGTTTTTGGGGCACTATGCTTCCGAGAAATTCACCCTTACCTTTTATCTTTTGGAACATTTCTCGCGCTTTTTCTCTTAACGAACTTGGGAATATTTCCTCAGAGTTGATGACATTAAGTCTCCATGTGAAATTTGCTTTAGGAAATGTGACGCAGCCATGACTGCATTCTGACAGGAAATATAATCTTGAGTATTATTTCATAAAGAAATGATTTCAGAATGAATAGGCTGAAATAATTACATCATATTATATAGAAAATTTGCAACATCATTATAGGTAAAGCGAACAGCAAAGGCCTATAAAAAAACTTTTCAGGCAGGAGGCCTAGGGCCTGCTGGGGTCTTCCCCGGTGGGCCCAAAGGTCCTGGAGGCCGGAGGCGATTTGAGGCCTCCTTAAGCTTCTATGTGTTAGAAACCACTGTTAGGCATTCAGAGTACTTCGCACTTACATTGTCAGCCGTGTTATTTAGTGCCAACAATAAATCGTCCCTATCGGACGTAAAGGTTATGGTTAGGTATAACACGGGTTTGCTAGTGTATATTCAATTGTGCATACATTGAATGCGGGAGATTTACTGCCGACCTTTATTTAGTTGGTAAAGTTTTGTTTTATTATTCAAACCTGTCACTTTATCATTGTCTTCCGTAAAGCATTTACCATTCATATGAAACAGCAATCACTGCAGATATTCCATTGTTTAATCAATATTTCCCTCAGGCTAAGAACAACAAGATCTGTCAGTGGACTATTCTCAGTGCTTGATAGTATAATATAAGCTAGGAGTAAAACTTTAACATTACAATAAGCATATTCTAAGTCGAAAAGGGGCCATAATTCAGTCAAAATGCTTGATAGAGTTGCCTCCTCCTTTATACAGACTTGGGTCATGATAGTAAACAAGTATGCATAATATGAAAGCAATATCTCAATGGACTTTGAAAATATTTAGGGTGGTATGCAAACTTTAACATTTATTCTAAGTCGAAAAGGGGCCATAATTCAGTCAAAATGCTTGATAGAGTTGCCTCCTCCTTTTTACAGACTGGGGTCATGATGGTAAACAAGTATGCAAAATATAAAAGCAATATCTCAATGGACTTTGAAAATATTTGTGGTGGTATGCAAACTTTAACATTTATTCTAAGTCGAAAAGGGGCCAAAATTCAATCAAAATGCTTGATAGAGTTGCCTCCTGCTTTTTACAGACTGGGATCATGATGGTAAACAAGTATGCAAAATATCAAAGCAATTTCTCAATGGACTTTGAAAATATTTGGGGTGGTACGCAAACTTTAACATTTGTGCGACGCTCACGCTGATGCCGGGGCGAGTAGGATAACTCCCCTATTCTTCGAATAGTCGAACTAAAAAGATAAATATGAAATTAATATGTGTTCAATACATACATTGTTTTTGCAGATGGCTAGTATATGTTTCACATTTCTTTGATAGCTCAACTTGGTAAATATCAATCGAACAATCCTCATCGTGTCCTGGGCTAAATTTTCTCACTTTTGGGAAACACAGAGGGTTTACATCAGAAATAAGGAACAGCCAGAAAATGTTCCAGATAATGTGATACTCGATGCTCATGATGCCAGTTGAAAAGAAAACTTGATTTTAGAAGGAAACAAGAGGACCATGATGGTCCTGAATCGCTCATCTCTTCCCACATGACCCAGTTTTGAGTATGACGTCATTTTTTCTATTATTAGACATAGTGACCTAGTTTTTGAGCTCATGTGACCCAGTTTTGAACTTGACCTAGATATTATCAAGATAAAAATTCTGACCAATTTTCATGAAGATCCATTGAAAAATATGGTCTCTAGAGAGGTCACAAGGTTTTTCTATTATTTGACCTATTGACCTAGTTTTCGAAGGTACGTGACCCTGTTTTGAACTTTACCTAGATATCATCAAGATGAACATTCTCACTAATTTTCATGAAGATCTCATGAAAAATATGGCCTCTAGAGAGGTCACAAGGTTTTTCTATTTTTATACCTACTGGCCTAGTTTTTGACCGCACGTGACCCAGTTTCGAAACTGACCTAGATATCATCAAGGTGAACATTCAGATCAATTTTCATGAAGATCCATTGAAAAATATGGCCTCTAGAGAGGTCAAAAGATTTTAATAATTTTAGACCTACTGACCTAGTTATTGACCGCAGTTGACTTAGTTTCAAACTTGACCTAGATATCATCAAGATGAACATTCAGACCAACTTTCATACAGATCCCTTGAAAAATATGGCCTTTAGAGAGGTCACAAGGTTTTTCTATTATTTGACCTACTGACCTAGTTTTTGAAGGCACGTGACCCAGTTTGGAACTTGACCTAGATATCATCAAGATGAACGTTCTGACCAATTTTCATGAAGATCCATTGAAATATATGGCCTCTAGAGAGGTCACAAGGTTTTTCTATTTTTAGACCTACTGACCTAGTTTTTGATGGCACGTGACCCAGTTTCGAACTTGACCTAGATATCATCAAGGTGAACATTCTGACCAATTTTCATGAAGATCTTTGAAATATATGGCCTCCAGAGAGGTCACAAGGTTTTTCTATTTTTAGACCTACTGACCTAGTTTTTGATGGCACGTTACCCAGTTTCGAACTTGACCTAGATATCATCAAGATGAACATTCTGACCAACTTTCATAAAGATCCCACAAAGAATGTGACCTCAAGAGTGGTCACAAGCAAAAGTTTACGGACGGACGGACGGACGGACGATGGACGCTGCGTGATCACAAAAGCTCACCTTGTCACTATGTGACAGGTGAGCTAAAAACAACTATTATTACATTTACATGAAACTAAGTGTGTATTAATCGTAAAGATGGTGTTAAAGTACATCATGGACAACTTTTTGTATGAGAAATAGACCTGCAAGTAAGACAAAGAACTGCATCCTCCCTTTATGTTGTCACGTTGTTGTCCGCAAAAATATGTTAAATGTTAGCGACCATAACAGCGAAAAAGTACAATATATTAGAAATGGCAGGATCATTATAATGATATAGAAGACTCTAAATTTATTATTATGAGGCCCTATTGACTTTCTAAGACAGATAAGACATCGCCACAGAACGGTATCCATTTGATTGCATGGCATAGCGACCCGATTGAAACTGCGTTGCATTATGTTTTCGGCCGATTTTTCAGAACCAAACCCTAATAATTCCTTGACAATACACACGTTTAATTTTAAGTGGCAACCCTTTACACAACAAGCGGGCCATGAAGGCCCTGTATCGCTCACCTGACCTATTGACCTAAAGATCATCAAGATTAACATTCTGACAGTTTCATTAAGATATGGTCATAAATGTGGCCTCTAAAGTGTTAACTAACTTTTTCTTTGATTTGACCCGGTGACCTAGTTGTTGACCCCATATGACCCAGATTCTAACTTGACCAAAAGATCATCAAGATTAACATTCTGACTAAGTTTCATTCAGATACAGTCATAAATGTGGCCTCTAGAGTGTTAACAAGCTTTTCCTTTGATTTGACCTGGTGACCTAGTTTTTGACTCCACCTTACCCAGATTTGAACTTGACCTCTATAGATCATCAAGATTAACATTCTGACCAAGTTTCATTAAGATATGGTCATAAATGTGGCCTCTAGTGTTAACTAGCTTTTCCTTTGAATTGACCTGGTGACCTAGTTTTTGACCCTACATGACCCAGATTCAAAGTGGACTTTGAAATCATCATGATTAACATTCTAAGTTTCATGAAGATACAGTCATAAATGTGGCCTCTACAGTGTTTACAAGCTTTACCTTTGATTTGACCTGGTGACCTAGTTTTTGACCTCAGATGACCCAATATCAACCTCATCCAAGATTTTATTTAGGGTAACATTCTGACCAAGTTAAGATTAGGCCAAAATTGTGACCTCTAGAGTGTTAACAAGCTTTTCCTTTGATTTGACCTGGTGACCTAGTTTTTAACCCCAGATGACCCAATATCGAATTTGTCCAAGACTTTATTGAGGGTAACATTCTGACAAAGTTTCATTAAGATTGGGCCAAAATTGTGACCTCTAGAATGTTAACAAGCTTTCCCTTTGATTTGACCCAGTGACCTAGTTTTTGATCTCAGATGACCCAATATTGAACTCATTCAAGATTTAATTGAGGGCAACATTCTGGCCAAGTTTCATTAAGACTGGGACAAAATTGTGACCTCTAGAGTGTTAACAAGCTTTTCCTTTGATTTGACCTGGTGACCTAGTTTTTAATCCCTGATGACCCAATATCGAACTTGTCCAAGATTTTATTGAGGGTAACATTCTGACCAAGTTTCATTAAGATTGGGTCAAAATTGTGACCTCTACGCGACGGACGACTGATGACGACCGACATAGGGCGATCACAAAAGCTCACCTTGAGCACTTCGTGCTCAGGTGAGCTAAAAAGTGTTTTGATCACTTAATTTTCTGATAAACACTATATTTGATGCAATATTGTCAAAAACTGCAAAAAATTTCCTTCCCCCGCCGGACTGTACAGAGGTGTTTGAATAAACGGCACAAATCTCAGCTAAAAGGACACGTGGTAAAAAATGGACACATTTGAGCTTCAGGTGCACCCATCGTTTTCATCTGATTTGTTATTTAAGGGGTAGAAATTCCTTTAAACCATACTTACAAGACCAGAAATTTATAATATCGGCCATATGTCGCCATCAGATCTACGTAAATTCACTGTTCAAACAACGTTGGAACCACTTGATCTGATAAAGCTATGGCCAATGTGCATTTGCAAGAGTTTTGCAGATATTAAGTGCAACTGTATGGATTATTATTCAACACAATTTGTAGATGGTGAGTATTTACATATTCATTTCTTAATTATTTGAATAAACAGGTCAATTATTTTCTGTCTTTGAAAATTCATATAATTCATAAGAACAGGATAAATAACTTTATCTGTAAAAGAATAATTATAAACATAACACTTATTCTAACACAACCAGCAAATAACCTACATACATGTAGAGCAAAACCTATCTCGGGTAATTCTGCAATAAACCACTCGCGTGCAATGACGTCATTCGATCCAGGTGCGTAGCACAGTCGTAAAAAGTAGTTACCATTTTCTCTTACACTGTTGATACTAGTATGTCGTGTTAGAATTGAAATAATAAGGTGGGCCGGTGGTCTAGTGGTAACACGCTTGACTGTCAATCCAGAGGTCCGGGGTTCGAATCCCTGTCTAGGCACTGGAAATTTCTGAGATGCTCTTGAGTGTCTCCCACCTAACTAGAGGCCTGTACTGGTTCTTCCCAGGAAAGACTGCTTCGCATGTATCGGTGCTATACACTGGGCACGTTAAAAGAACCAGAATGTCTATTCGCAAAGAGCTAGGCTAAGTTAGCCAGACACGTCTCACGGGGGAGGAAGTGTTACATGAAGGATGGAGTTCTTCTGATAACCTGTCATGTTTTCTTCTGATAACTGTTACGGAGTTCCTGGAAAACGTTACAACAGTCTTCTGATATCTGTATGACAAAACAAGGAATCGGTCGACGAAATGGTAATTATCAATCTTTAGAAAGAGAGAATGGGGTGTAAAACTAAAGTCTGATGATCAAGGTTGCCTAATGATTTGTGCTATGCGTTGGAAAACTAGAGCTATCACTAAAGGTGATGAATGTACCCCCCGCATGCACTGACACAGTACATTGCAATTTGACGCACACAAGACTGCATATGGACTGTATGTATATAGACTGTATGTATACAGTATAGTAACAAAAAAGAAAGTCCCATGACTATGCAGAATATTTATCTAAAAGAATTTAACATGGACCACGCACAACTAGGGTTGGTACTGATCACCTGTGTTAAGTTTCATTAAATTGTGTGCAAGGGTTTGGTAGATTAGGCACGCACAAGATTGCATATGCAGACTGTATGTACATAGTATGCTAACAAGAAACAAAGTCCCATAACTCTGCAATTTTTGTCGCTGGAAGAACCTAACATGCCCCATGCACAACTACTGTTGTTACTGATCACTTGTGTGAAGTTTCATTAAATTGTGTCAAGGGGATGAGGAGAGATGGTGCGCACAAGAGTGTGTCTATGTATATAGTATAGAAACAAAAAAACAAAGTCCCATAACTCTGCAAATTTATTTTCTGAAAGAACCTAACATGCCCCATGCACAACTACTGTTGTTACTGATCACTTGTGTGAAGTTTCATTAAATTGTGTCAAGGTGATGAGGAGAGATGGTGCGCACAAGATTGTGTCTATGTATATAGTATAGTAACAAAAAAACAAAGTCCCATAACTCTGCAATTTTTTTTTCTAAAAGAACCTAACATGCCCCATGCACAACTACTGTTGGTACTGATCACTTGTGTGAAGTTTCATTAAATTGTGTCAAGGGGATGAGGAGAGATGGTGCGCACAAGATTGTGTCTATGTATATAGTATAGTAACAAAAACACAAAGTCCCATAACTTTGCAATTTTTTTTCTAAAAGAACCTAACATGCCCCATGCACAACTACTGTTGTTACTGATCACTTGTGTGAAGTTTCATTAAATTGTGTCAAGGGGATGAGGAGAGATGGTGCGCACAAGATTGTGTCTATGTATAAAGTATAGTAACAAAAAAAAAACAAAGTCCCATAACTCTGCAAAAAATTTTTCTAAAAGAACCTAACATGCCCCATGCAGAACTACTGTTGGTACTGATCACTTGTGTGAAGTTTCATTAAATTCTGTCAAGGGGATAAGGAGAGATGGTGTGCACAAGTTTGCGTCTAAGGACAGACAGACAGACAGACAACCTGAAACCAGTATACCCCCCCTTACAACTTTGTTGTCGGGGGGGTACAATAAAGTGTAATACTGTAGCTGTTTCAAAAATTAAGCTTTTGACATTTTTGCTTGTGTTCGTCCGAGAGGCAGTCAAACATTTAACAGAAATGCCTAAAAGACTGCCCATCGTGCCATGCGAAGCCATGTGAGGAAACATGAAACTTTCTGACTGTTAGAAAACATGAAACTTTCTGACTCGTACTAGCAAGCGCTTTGTGCTTTGACAGTTGACTTCCAGTTTTGTTGGAAAACAAAGTTGTAACAACGAATTTGTCCAAAAGTAACAACTGTTTACGTTTCTAGTTTCTATTCGCCGGGTTATTGTGTGCAAAATCACACGAGACAGTGACAGGGAACCAATCAGAACGCAGAAAGAGATGCTAAATTTAGACGCAGTATGGTTTTCCCAAAACTGCAGAAATCGAGAGGCCCTCGGCAGGTAAAACATCCGTTTCATACGTCAAATTCGTTTATAAACTCCGAAGCATGTTCAGTATTTCTAAATTATTCTTTCTTTTTTCATTTCAAACCAGGAAATTTGTGCTTGTCCATGGACAAACGGAATGCGAAAACGCACTTATGTCCGCCGTCAAAAAGTCCCCAGTCAGACAAGTCGGACATAGGAATTCCACACCCTTGGTCACCTTGTTTACTTTCCATAATTTTCTACAAAACGAACATGTCCTGGTTGGTATAGAATCTTGGACATTTCGACTCCAAGACATTTCAACCCCAAAATTTAATTTCCTTTGACAATTCAACTCCAAAGACATTTCGACCCCAAGACATTTCGACCCCTCAGAAATAGTTGTATGTTTTCATTTATATTTCTTCCATTTTGCATTTTTTAGAAAATATGAATATATATATGAATCGTACACAAAATACATGTCAGTGAATAAACAGCGCTGACCGGCCGCATATTTATTATTGGAACTAATAGAATTATTTCTTCATGTTTAATTTTAAAATTTAAGAATATAACATATATTGTGAAAAAATCAGTTTTTAAAAGAATTATATCATGTTTATATATGAATATAAAAGTGTTTACTGCATTTATTGCCAAAGCACAATTAATGTCCTTTGAATGAATATATGCGGCGTAACAAACACGTGCCTCTGATTAGTCCTGATAGAGTTTGATTGGATTATCACACCTACTGATTATATCATTTATTAATAAAATAAGGGTGTATTTCGGTAATAGAAATTTCCCGCGCAGTCGCCGAATTTCAGTCTCGTATAAAGTCATTTTGCGTGAACGTATTTTATTTTCCTTTCGGATTTTATTCATTTATGATATATATGATTGAATTATTTAAAAAAAAAACTTCAAAAATACCCGGTTTTTTAGGTGGATTCCGGTTTAATGTGTGACCGAAATCGCTTGAAGTTGTTAAAATCATACTTTAAATCACGTGTATTTGCTAAAATATTTAATATAGAAAAAAATGAATTATAGATATTAAATATGATAATCATTTTCCCCCGTTTTTAACAGAACAGTACTCACATATTCTTATATTTTGCAGTAACGGGGATTTCATGTTTGATATTTTACAACTGGAAGGAATGTCGTTCATAGAAAAGAAAAGAGCAGTTTGTAAATAACAAAAATCATTTTTTGTATTTTGTAAAGCAAATACTTTGTGTGCATCAAAATCGCTTACGAAAATAACATTAATTGCGAAAATAAGCAATATGTTGTTTAATTTCCTATTGTTTTCTTTACATTTTCGCCCAAAATAAAGATAATGTTGACATATATTTATAAATATCCGATGTCATCACAATGGCTTAATTAATTGTTAATTGCAATGCGCACTGCAGATAAATATACACGTGCTGTATATCAACAAACAATTAATCAAGGTGTGATAATCCAATCAAAAGATCACGTTTTTCTGATTATGATTTTAAATATCAAGATAATGAAGATGGTGACATCTTAAACTTCTTTGAGTTACATTATAATTATTTATTTTTGGCTGAATCCCATAGAAATGAGATGCATATATCTTTAATAAAAAAAGAAAAATAAACAAATAAAAATAAAGAAATAAATAAAGAGGTATTAAAGATGTGACTTTATTAAAGTTATTTTCATAATTCAAATCAGTGAAATCGGCATATCATGATTTAAAAAACTTTTTCTTTTTTTTAAATATAGCCGTGTACTAAAATAGTCTTTAAGCTGATTTGAAAATATAAATAAACACCAAGTATGAAAATATGTTATATGAAGGTTATTTTAAGATAGACACTCAGAATGATTTGTTCATAAATTATTTACGTAATAAACGCGGCTGATACATAAATCCCCTTATTTTCGTTAATATTTTTTTTTTTTATAAATGATGATTATTTTCGTTATTGTGAGATAAAAATCACTTATTTTTCATATGAAGGCATGTACTAATATAGTCTTTAAGAAATTAAAAAAGGAATTTAAAAAAAAAAAGAAATTTAGACAAATATGGCTCATTTTCGTAAAAAAAAATTTTATTTTCGCGAAAATAACAGCATTTTAACATTGTAATTGGTAATTAAGCATTATTACATTTTGAAATTGCTCAATTATCACTAGATTAAAGCTTAATTATAATAAAGACGACATTCTTAGATGTTTTCAGGCATATCATGGAATGGGGTCGAAATGTCCAAGGAGTTGGGGTTGAAATGTCTTGGGGTCGAATTGTCTCTTGGGGTTGAAATGTCTTGGGGTCGAAATGTCTTGCTAGTGTTGGTACATGTCCCCAGACCCGACATATTAAACATGAAAAATAAAAAATGTGAAATATCAATTAAAATGAACTTTTAAAGTTATGAGTTTATATGTCCGGTCTTATATTTAGGGCACTAATACCGCCTCAGCATAACTGCAACAAGTTGTTTCGTAATTATTTGATAGTCCCACCTATTTTCGTCAATCGGATCCAAAAATCTGCTCGCGAGATCCGTTTGGGGTTCAGTTCGTTTATAATATACTGTGAAGTTATGTTGACCTTATATTTCATGATGATTGATGTCGACTGGAAAGAATTTCAGTGTTACATTATTTTTTTCGCGCCATTCATTTAGTGTCTGTATGCCTTGAAAGACGTTTTCAGGTGTTCGATCTGGAGAAGCCGACCTGTCATTATATCTTTCAGAAAAATAAGTTCTATCTTAACAATTAGTTCCTTAATCATTTACGATTGTTCAACAGTAACTCGTCGATTATGTCGATTCCGAAATTAGAATTACCTAAGGCGGTGAAGGTGTGCTGCAAAAGGACGACCTATTCAAAGGGCAGTAATCATTCACTGTACTGTCGAACTATCAGTCACCCGTTTTTTGTCGAAATGCAATATTTTAAGGACGTATGTTAGAATTTGGTGCGAAAATTTTCCCAATAACAGAATTTCTTCAAACTTTGGATACTGAAGGACAATCATCTAAGAAACAAAAAAATGCAATAAAAATCATAGGTCACCAGTATCGAAAAAGAGTTATCTGTCCTTGAAAACGGTATTTCCCCCAAAAATGACGTTTTCAAGGGCAGATAACTCTTTTTCGAATCCGGTGACCTATGATTTTTATTGCATTTTTTTGTTTCTTAGATGATTGTCCTTCAATATCTAAAGTTTAAAGAAATTCTGTTATTGGGAAAATTTTCGCCCATCTCATATACAGGGAATTCTAGCGTACGCCTTTAAGTTTAAGTTTTGAAAAAGCTGTAAACAGTTAGAACTGAGAAATATTTTACTTAGCGAACATCAGTCCGGTTTAAGGAACTCAAATTCAAATGACACTTTTCGTATTCATCTCAAGTGTGATCAGGGTTAATTTAGGCCTACAAGACAATTTCAATATTGTATGACGTACCGTGAGGGTCGAAAATGCCGATTTAGCTTTAAGCTAATTCTCAATTAACCAGGGTCATACTAAGGCGTAAAAAAACTGTTTGTTTCCGGTATCCCGACCTACCCTAAATTATTGGCCCGACCCTAAATGTTTTTATGGCCTTGGAGAATATTTTTTTCAACTTTTTAACAAAAAGATGCAAAACTGCACTTTTTATGCTTTAAACATGGCCAGTGATGTTTGAAATCAACTTACTGATGCTCTAAAGGCATAACCCCCTTATTTGTAATCATTTTTTGACAAAAAAATAATTTCCGAAAAGTCTCCCTTAATACAAAAAAAATTCCAAAAAAAAAAAAAAAATTCCGACCTACCTTACCTAATTTTTTTGAGCATGTTACCGGAAACAAAGAATTTTTTTTAGGCCTAATTGGAATATGTCCGACCCTGGGTCATACTAAATCGAATTGTCTTAAAGCTAAATCGGCATTTTCGACCCTAACGGTACGCCATAATATTGTTAATCATGCTATTTGTATGGAAACATTTCACTTCATGGAAATACCTGATACTATCACTGGTTGTACATGTAGACGAGACTATCTAGTTCGAGTGCTATTTGTTTGGGTGGAAGACTTACCGAGGTTCTGCGCTTAAGTTAATTGCCATGGTAGCTATGATTGTCTAGCCTGGGAATCCTGTCTGACAATTTCTAACTTTTTTTTCTACCTTGACTGATAAAAATTGATAATATTTCCGAATTTATCGGTTTGTAGTAGAACAACAGAGGTTCTTCAAATTCCTTCCTTGAAATGGGAAATTCTGTATTCCTTTCAAAATATAAACGTTTATAGCACCCTAGGCCTATACAAAGAAGTCTTGTGCCTGAAGCGTTTGCTCACATTTGCTGTTACTGCCTATTTGAAAAGAAAAGGGGAAAAAAAAAGAGAAAAAAAAAAAAACACCTGCAAATATGGTGTCCCAGTTTGAAACACATAGGCCCCTACACATAGTTTTGTCACAATGTTTCGGGTGAAATACTGAGATGTAAATAACAAATGTATCTGATAAATCAAAGTGAATACTTTCAAATACATTTTTGCAGTAACGCAGTTGGGACTATTTCCCTCTAGGATACCTCATATAATGTCACACATTAGCTTATTGCGAAAATAGCTTCAACATGATTTTCGGGTGTGCAGATCAAATTCATGCCGAAATCATGTTTCCTTAATCTTAAGGTTCCGTCTCGCTATGCGCCGTGTGTTAACAGAAACAAAAATAGTAGGCCTAAGCTAACATTTAGCTGTTTAGCACAGTTACTCAGTATCCGATAAAAAAGAAAGAGACTGTTCTGTAAGTCTTCCACAAATTTTTCAAATATACCGGCATATTCATGTACACCCCAAACCATAGTAAATCCATTTTCTCTTTCAGTGCATATGTCCGTAGCAGTAAATTTTCCACGGCTGTCCCATTCCAAACACGCTTTCGATGAAAACATAACCCGCATGCCCTTGCTTAAATAGAACAGAACAGCGTTTCCTTGCACACGCTTTAATAAGAATAAGCAATCTGCAATTGCCATGATTTAAAATAAATCCAGTGTTTGTTTCCGACAAGTTAAAAACTCCGCCAGTCGTGATAGCACTCTAGATGAAATAAAATTCCTTATTTCGTACTTGAGTTAAAGAGGCACCACAAAATAACTGTATTCTTTTGTGTTTCCATGATGGTAATTATACATGCTTTGCATGAAGAAAATGGGCAATAACAAGTATCTAGCAACAAATTGACAGTGACAATATAAGGCCACGATAATGTGTTTAATGTCTTCACATGTTATTGAATCAGTGTAGCAATATGTACATGAATCAGTGTATTTAGTTAAAATTTCAAATCATATTTTGTTTCTACAGTGTAAGATAGTTATTCCTCTATATTCTTAAAACTATGCTGGAAGGATTTTGACTGAATAAGTTTGTAGATGAAGTTTAAAAACACATTTATTCAGGAACGGCCTAAATTGTCCACCTGAAAACTTGAAGTATAGTTGTATATTACCTGTATTATTAAAATGATTTTCATAACGTTTTTGTGAGTGAAAAAAGTAGGTCACTAGGTCGTGGTGGGTCTTTAACACAAAGCAACACGGAATTCCCGAGCTAATGATAGGGCGAGACACACGAGAAAAGCGCAATCGTGCATAATGAGAAAACGTGCGTAAAATGGTCAGTATTGAAAAATCATGATGGGCCCACGGGGTGGTTGGGTTGGTGCGGGTGCCGACTGTCGAACAATTCAGAGGAATAGTCTGTTCTTTTTTTCTCTTACTGGATATCTGATTATTTTCAATCATTAAAATATTTTTATTTTTTTGTGTGAAACAATGATGTGTAGATCTATATAATCTCAGTTCAAGGTTATTTTTCTCATCTTCTTTACAGTCATTTTTTCCTCCGTTTGCTCACTTCTTTGATCAGAATTTAGTAAGTTTTAAAGCATATCATTTTTTTTTCATCCATAGTTAAAAAATTATCATAGACGTATAATCTATCACTTTGTTTATAGAGCTGTTAATTTGACTTCATGTGGAACGGGCCGTTTGCTGATGTTGATATAACTCGTGGCCCAATCCATTTGTATATGTTACTTTTGTGTTCATATTATTGTACATATGCCTAATAACAAATACAATAAAATATTATCAAACTAAACTAAGAATAATCATACAGCAAATGTTATTAAATGCGGTAAACACCCTTGTTATCCGGATAATACGAAATGCTGTGATAATTCCAAAATGCTTCAAACTGGAGGAAATGTCAAACGTGGTACGGACATTGTTTTTGTCCATATTTTCTAATTACTCATTCTGATTGTTAAAAGTATTATTACTGATTCAACATGGTTTAGAAGCTGTACCATTTTCACTAAACAATTTGCATATGTGACATATTATCCAGTATGGAGAGCCCCAAACAATGTGTACATTTTGTAATTAATATTACTTTGTATTATTCAGTTATTATATAAACAATGATACGAACATGATCAAAAGTTTTTATTTTAGATCAAATAACCCACATTGACAAATATATAAGCATATGTAGTAGTCGGTGGATACTGACCCAAGTGTTCATAGAAATTTCGAAGATAAAGCCCGAAATGCTATGGAGATAATAGCCAATATTGTAGTTTGAAATTTTGCACATGTTGTTCTAAAGGTACCAATTGTTGTATATTGAAGAAGTATACTCATAAAATGTGGTAACTAATGACTGTAGCATGCCCAAAGTAATGTTTTATACACATGGTCAGTACCAGATGTTTCTGAAACATTTTATCAAAAGGGTAAATGTCAATATCTTTGTACAATTTTGTTTTAAATCTCATTACCTCTGTCAGAAGGTTCTAAAGCTTACACGCCTGTATCTTTTCTGCTAGATTCTGGTAAAAAAATAAACAAGCCAGAACAGGTAAATAGCAGATCTTATGCCATTTTTAAACAGTATTTCATTTAAGTTGGACAGTCAGTTTCCTGGATTTCATACAAGTATTACCTTTATCTCCACAAGTATCTGCTACGCTCGCTCGGTTCACAAATCCCCTTATAGGTCGTATGAAGTCCAGGAAACTGACTGTCTAACTTAAATGAAATACTGTTTAAAAATGGCACAAGATCTTCCCACCCCCCCCCCCCCCCCCGCCCCCGAAAAAAAACCCCAAAAAACATTGCACTGTACAGTGAAGTACATGTAATTTTGACATATTGTCTAAAACATAAACGTGTTAACATTTATTTTACATGATTAATACTTAACTCGAGAAATTTTTAGTGTTTGTTGATTTTGTCATATTATTTCTATTACTGAGTCTGTTTCACGAAGTAGACTTCTGACAAAGTTTAAACTAAGAAGAAAGATGTTTTACGAAAATGAGGTCCCTTTTTGATATTCAGATAAATCGCAGGAACAGTGTAAAAATAAATGTTAGAATTTTACCACAAGGTCGGTTTAAGGACAAATTTTAAGATATTCATATGTAAAACTTATCCAGAATCTATATTTATAACAGGACAAACTTATGAACTAATAGTCTTATCAACCTTTTACAATGCACGTACTCGTGTTTCGTAAAACGGCTTCACATTTGGCTGCATGGCATCAAATTTTGATGCGCCGCTCCAAATCATACAACACGGTTTCAGTATGCATTAGACGGCGCTAAGCTTTAACGAATCGTTTCATTTTACACTGCACGAACTCATGTTGCGTTAAACGTCTTCACATTGGACTGCATGGCATCAAGTTATTATACACCGCTCTTAATTACACAAAGCGGTTTCAATATGCATTAGACGGCGTCAAGTTGTAATAAATCATTTCATTTTACACTGCACGTACTCATGTTGTGTTAAACGGCTTCACATTGAGCTGCATGGTATCATATTTTGTTGGATGATTTCATATTACGGTGCATCGCAACAAGTTTTTCAATGCATCGTTTCATGTTTAGATGGATGGAATGAAGTTTTGTATTAAATGGTTTCAAAATACAATGCATGGGTTGAATGCAGATTTATTGGACGGGTTGGAGTTTTAGACTAGAAGGCGTTGAATTGCACTGCACTGACTGACTTGTTTATGAATGGATTGCATATTTACTAATTTTGGCGGTAACCGCCGCCCATACATTGGAGTTTGTTTTTGGTACTTTAAAGCATATAATTTTAAAGATAGTAAAATGATGAATATTGTTTGGAATATTTGAGGAGGTAGTAAAATATTTTGGCTTTTAGTTTGGATGCAGAGAAAGCATAGTTCGATTTCGAGGTCAGCGATGTTTTTGTAACGGAACGGTCTGCTATTCAGTATGGATGCGATTCTTACCTCAAAGAGCAATGTAAATCATATCGACAGATGAGTCTATATATTGAACTCTACAATGCCAAAATCAAACTATATCAGGCTGCTTATTTTGAAAGTCATTGTTGTAGAGTATACACTAAATTAATTCCTGAAGCTGCATCTAATACTTATACCTGTTCTGAATGAATCCGGTGTGCAAATTGGTCCTCTCTCTAAAATGAAAATCATATAATTCTGGTACCTACTTCTCTTGGAAATGTGTAATATTATAGCTCTTTTTTGTTTGCTGGTTTTTAAGTCAAACTGCACAATTTTAATTAGGTCAGATGTTGATTTTTCAGCTTTAATGGGTGGAGAAAAACTTGGGTGTTCCTCTGTGCATTATTTTAGGAATGGGTAGCACCTGAGTAGAACCACTGATCTTAAATGGTTTCATCTCGTAAAATAATTCTAAACCCAAGCAAAGTTTCAGACCCACTCTGGCATGGAGGCTCCTCATTATAGTTCCAAAACCTGCTTCTCTTGCAAGTAAGTCATATTTTGTTGGGGAAGAGCCTTGGCCAAACTTTAAAAGGGTCGCCATTTTGGGACATATTTTGTCAGGCAAGTGAAAATTCCTTTGGAACCCGCTTATCTAGTAAATGAGCAGTAGTTCTGGAAACTGCCGATCTGGCAAACAAGTTTTTTTTACCTTTCTGTTTCCAATATCCCTGGAAAATGATTTTTTTTTCTGGAACCTGCTCGGTTTGACAAATAGGTCATAGTGCTGGGCACTGCCTTTCTGGCAAATGGGTCATAATTTTATGGGACTTATATGGAACAATGAGACGGAGTGTCGTGTTCCTATATCAAAGGTCAACGTCACACTTGGAGGTCAAAGGTAATGTTAGATCTTGTACGGGCCATAACTTTGACATGCATAAAGGAATCTTGTTTATATTTGGCATGAATTTTACCCTCTATGAGACGGAGTGTCGTACTCAAACACTAAGTTCCTATCTCAAAGGTCAGTGTCACATTTAGGGGTCAAAAGTCGTTCTACAGCTTGTCTGTACCTGACTTTGGTATGGAGCAATCTTTTTTTTATTTGGCATAAATGTTCACCTCCATGAGACAGAGTGTCGCGCGCAAACACCAGGTCCCCATCTCAAAGTTCAAGATCATACTTAGGGGTAAAGTCATTTTAGAGCTTGCCGAGGCTGTAATTTTGCCATGCACATACCAATCTTTTTTTTATTCAGCATGAATATGTGCATCAATTAGATGGAGTGTCGCACACAATTTCCAGACCCCTACCACAAAGGCCAAAGTCACACTTTTGGGTCGGAGGTAATTTTTAAGCTTGTATGTGCCATAACTTTGACATGCATTGAACAATCTTATTTTTATTTGGCAAAAATGAGGTGAAATGTCACGTGAAAACTCCAGGCCCCTATCTCAAAAGTCAAGGTCACAATTAGAGGTCAAAGGTCATATAAGATCTTAAGCCATGATTTTGACATGCATTTGACAAGGTCACATTGACCCAGAACAGGTCTACGGTTTGTGGATGATAACTCAAGAAAGCTTGGGCCTAGGGACATGGAAGTTGATAGGGAGGTTGGTCTTGACCAGCAGATAAAGCCTAATGATTTTGAGATCATTATGTCGAAGGTTACAGTGACCCGGAACAGTTAAACCGTTTCTGGACTAATAACTTGAGAATTCTTTGGCCAAGGATCACAAAACTTGATTGGGAGGTTATCATGACCAGCAAATGACCCCTATAGATTTTGAGATCAGAAGGTCAAAGGTAAAGGTCACAGTGATCGTGACAGTTAAACAGTTTCTGGATGATAATTTGAAAAGGCTTGGGCCCTGGATCACAAACCTTAATAGGAAGGATGATCATGACCAGCAAATGACCCCCGATTGATACAGGTCAGTAGGTCAAAGTTCAAGGTCACATTGTTAAACCATTTCCGGATGATAATGTGAGAACTCTTGGGTCTAAGATCACAAAGCTTAATGTGGGGGGAGGGGGGAGGGGTTGATCATGTCCAGATGACCCCTACTGATTTTGAGGTCAGTAGGTCAAAGGCCAAGGTCGCATTGACCAAGAGCAGAACTTTTTTGCCAAATAACTAGAGAATGCTTTGATCTAAGATCACATTTGATACCGAGGTCACTTGTGATTGGTAAATGACCCTTTATTATTGAGGTCAGTTTGTCAAACGTCAAGTTCATAGTGTCCAAATAATTTTTGTTTCTTTTGCAGTTTCTGATTGCATCAAGGAGGGCATTCGATGTTCTACAAGCTCTTGTTTTATTAGATTTTCTGCCCAAGATCCATTTTCTATCCACTTTGCCAGGAGCCTATCATATGTGTTTTAATATGTGCACAAGTTGCAAGATCTTTCTGAACAGTTATCTCATACACGCTCTTTCTGAACAGTTAACTCATGCAAGATCTTTTGGAACAGTTATCTCATACAAGAGCTTTTGGAACATGCAAGATCTTTCGGAACAGTTATCTCATGCAAGACCTTTCTGAACAGTTAACACATTGTTAACTCTTGCTAGATCTTTCTGAACAGTTTCCCATTTCTATTAAGTTGCAGGACTCCTGGTCAAATAATTTTTGTGATCTGTGCAACACAAACTTTTATGTCTTTTATGCATATTTTGGACCATGTGAATGGCCATAATTATGCAGGTCTTACATAGACAAATCCCAAGTGCAGAACTTCGAAGACTGGGTAACAATCCTGTATTTGTTGACTCTATGCCAAACACTTTTTTAGATAAGCACAACATTTAGTCTGACTGATGGACATGCAAAGGCAAATCTAAGTACCTCGACCAATTTATTTTTTAAAATATGGGACTTATTAGCATTTGGGAATCATGGACTAAAATTAAACAGGAGCTAAGTTGAAGAGTGAATCTAACCCACAATAACTTCAATAATACATGCAAAGAACAAGCCATCTGATTCCACAATCTTATAACACTGGCTTTGGTAACTAAATGAGTTACATAATGGAAATCTGTTGAAATAGGTTCTTATATTGATACCTCACAAATGTATCCAATTCTGCTTTAAACTGATCTGATTACACGCCATTCTGGGCTGTTAATTTTTGCCATAAACAAAACATTGTTTCATGTCTTTCCCCAAAACTAGCAAAATAACTACCAGTGGGTTAAGTCTCCTCTGATCAATATAAACAAGCTTTGAACATTGTGAAATGGAAGGGTTGAAAAGCTGCTTAAATTACTCCATTGGCTGCAAAACTATAATTCTGTATACTGAATAAAACAAACAACCAGATAATTAAAAGAATTAAATAAAATACAAAATAAACTGAACCTCTTTTTATTTACAGCAAATGTTACACATACAAACACACCAATCACAGTAAATTTAACTAGTCAGCATGATTTATAAAGCATTGTGATTATATAACTTATGTCAGTAAGATCTCTGTTTTTATTAAAAGTAAGGAAACTATGAAAGGAATGAATTTAATAATATTTAAGAAACAAGAACACTGCAATGCAGAGCAATATATGCCCAAAGGTATGACCTTTGACCCCTAAGTGTGACTTTGACCTTGAAGTGAGCCATCCGAAACATGCAATGTGCATGTCAACTTGATGTGTTGAACATTTGTGCCAAGTTTCTTTAAAATCCTTCAAGCAGTTAAAGGCCTAGATTTTGGCAGTGGGCCAAGGGATTTCTGTCTTCACCAGCACAGTTGGGGGCTAATGACCAACACAGTATGGTTCCAATAAACAAGGGTCATTGTTTATTGGAGAGTCAGTCTACCTTACAAGTGTATCAATTAGTAAGAAGGAGAAACAATGTAATTTATTTTAAATTAATGAATAAATGATATTTGTTGATCAAACACAATAATAAAATAATCATAAAGTTATTTTCATAATAATGAAATAATGAGAAACTTACTTAAAGAAATATGCAAGCGTTTTTTTTTCAAATTCTGTCTGGAGAATTGTGATATTTTAGAAAAATGTGACTTTTACTCATCTAAAGCTTGCAGAATACTATAAATAACATTTGTCTAGAATTGAAAACAGAATGTGCATTTCAAAGTTACAAAGCAAAGCATGAAAAAAGTCACTTTTGGCAACATACTGAAAAGGCAAATTGAGTGTAGATGGAACACAATAATTTTATATTCAAATAATGTATCTTTCATCATCCTATATGTAATATATTAATAATAATAATAATAATAATAATAATGATTATGATTATGATTATTTTTTATTATTATTATAATCATTACTATAACCATTAAAGTAATAGTTATTATCATCTATATAATATCAAAATAATAATTATTATTATTATCATTCCACATTCACTGAAGAAAAATTAATTTCTTTCAACTCCACTGCACACATTTTCATGGTCTAGTTGGGGTCCCTGCTGTGCTAATTGCCCTCTAATCAGTTACTGTTACATAATCGCTGATAAGCAGCAGATAAGATGGGAGTTGTATATTGGATTTGGGGGGGTACACTTATATAGTAGTGAATCTAGGCCTTTAAAGAGTAACAGAGCGGACACGAAACAAAGTCATATGACCTTTGACCCTAAGAGTGCCCTTGACCTTAAAGTGAGCCATCCAAAACATGGCTCTGCACGTTGTATCGATATGGTGAACATTTGTGTCAAGTTTCTTCGAAATGCTTCAAGGGGTTGAAGTTACAGAGTGGACATAAAATTGCTAAAGCACGGACACCGGCGTCATAACATACATACGTCCCTTTGGGCGTATAAAAATATTGGATCCACAAATTTTTATATAATATACAGAATATACTATATATAACAACCTGCCACTAATAAAAACTGAACCTCCAAAATTTACATCCCACAAAAAAAAAAACAACTAAGGAAATGACATTCAGTGAATACCAGCACTATGGTATGTGTAATGTAGGGATAAGGCATGTTTTTTCATGTTATAACTTCTGCAGAATCGCAAAGGACTGGTTGGTGCTGGTGCTCAGTAGAATGAAGATACCAATACATCCCCGAGGGATTCTGAAGATGTTATAACATGAAATGAGTATATGTAACACTATTCTATCATAAAATGTGTAAAAACTAATAAATGACTATATTGCCCACAATGTCACTATATTTCTATGAAATTTGCGGGAATGTCTGCATTGTTTTTTCATGTTGATGTAATTTCTTTTTGATTTATCAGTCTTGTTGCTGTTATCTGTTCTGGAATGTGCATATATAAAATGGTGTTTTAACAGCATGTAAGCACGAGAATCCCCTACTCTCCTGTTAACCCCCCCCCCCCCCCCCCCCACACACACACAAATGTGACAAGAACAGCAGTTTTATGCTAGAATGATTATTGAAGCTCATTCAGAAGAGTTCGATTTACATTCACTAAAAGAATAAACAGGCTTAAATGGTGACATTAATTGAACATAATTACATAAACATAAATTATATTCCAAATACTGGTTATTAGAACAAAAGCTGTCCATACCACAGCAGGCTCGACTTTTCTCAGTGCTTAACTCTGAATTAGAGCTTTGCCAGTAAAACTTTATAAAACTTTAACCAAAAAATTCTAAGTTAAAAAGGGGCATAACTAAGTCAAAATTAAAATCAGAGTTATGGGTACTGTTTCCCCTGGTGTAGACTTTGATTAAGAAATATTAAGTTCCAAAGCCTGGTTTATCGTAGAATAACCCTTGTTTTGAGTTCTTATGTGTAAGAATATATCACGAAGGCCGTAGGCCTGAGTGATATATTGTTTCGCATAAGAACGAAAAACTCTGGTTATTCTACGATAAATAACACTTGGGAACATGTTATTTCGATTCTAACACGACATACTAGTATCAACAGTGTGAGAAACAAGAGGGCCATGATGGCCCTATATCGCTCACCGGAGTACCATTGCTCTTAATGAAAAGATCAAGTTTTGACATAGATCACATAGGCATACACATTAAATATCATCAGGATAAATATTTTCTTGTAACGGTCCCTTCTGACCTATGGGTCATGTACTAGTCAGGGCCAATCTCCATATCAAGTTTGAGGGTCCTAGTCTCAAATGCTGCATTTTTGTACTAGCAAAACTATTCCTTACCCTGGAAGGCATAAATAACATTTAAAACCAATCTCATTAGATGCTGCTGAAGTATATTCATTTACATAAAATAAAGGGAGGTAATTTGTCATAAATTCAAAAGTTATCTACCCTGATTGTCTGAGTCCATCTGATGGTATAAATGAAATTTCCAGTCGGTATCTTCATTGGTTACTGAGATACATCCATCTTATTTTGAAACAACGGGAGGTAATTTGACATAAAATCAGTCCATAGTTATCTACCCCGATTGTCTCATTCCAACTAATGACAATAATGAAATTTCAAATGCGTCCTATAAATACTTACTGAGATGAATCCATCTTTTTATTAAAATCAGGGGAGGTAATCATGTATTGGTATATGCATGTAGAAGGTACAGAGTACAAGCCTTTAGAAACAATATACAAGAAAAATATTCATACTGATTCACATTCAATCAAGAGTTATCTAACATGACTATTTCTTACCATGGAAGATAAAAATAATGTTTCAAACCAATCTCATTAGAAGCTGCTAAGGTATATTCATTTACATAAACAAGAGGACCATGATGGTCCTGAATCGCTCACCTCTTCCCACACGACCCAGTTTTGAGTATGACGTCGTTTTTTCTCTTATTTGACATAGTGACCTAGTTTTTGAGCTCATGTGACCCAGTTTTGAACTTGACCTAGATATTATCAAGATAAAAATTCTGACAAAGTTTCATGAAGATCCATTGAAAAATATGGTCTCTAGAGAGGTCACAAGGTTTTTCTATTATTTGACCTATTGACCTAGTTTTTTAAGGCACGTGACCCAGTTTCAAACTTGACCTAGATATCATCAAGGTGAACGTTCTGACCAATTTTCATGAAGATCTTGTGAAATATATGGCCTCTAGAAAGGTCACAAGGTTTTTCTATTTTTAGACCTACTGACCTAGTTTTTGACCGCACGTGACCCAGTTTCGAACTTGACCTAGATATTATCAAGATGAACATTCAGACCAACTTTCATACAGATCCCATGAAAAATATGGCCTTTAGAGAGGTCACAAGGTTTTTCTATTATTTGACCTACTGACCTAGTTTTTGACGGCATGTGACCTAGTTCCGAACTTGACCTAGATATCATCAAGACGAACGTTCTGACAAACTTTCATGAAGATCTTGTGAAATATATGGCCTCTACAGAGGTCACAAGGTTTTTCAATTATTTGACCTACTGACCTAGTTTTTGAAGGCACGTGACCCACTTTCAAACTTCACCTAGATATCATCAAGGTGAACATTCTGACCAATTTTCATGAAGATTTCATGAAATATATGGCCTCTAGAGAGGTCACAAGGTTTTTCTATTTTTAGACCTACTGACCTAGTTTTTGATCGCACGTGACCCAGTTTCGAGCTTGACCTAGATATTATCAAGATGAACATTCAGACAAACTTTCATACAGATCTCATGAAAAATATGGCCTTTAGAGAGGTCACAAGGTTTTTCTATTATTTGACCTACTGACCTAGTTTTTTAAGGCAAGTGACCCAGTTTCGAACTTGACCTAGATATCATCAAGGTGAACGTTCTGACCAATTTTCATGAAGATCTTGTGAAATATATGGCCTTTAGAAAGGTCACAAGGTTTTTCTATTTTTAGACCTACTGACCTAGTTTTTGACTGCACGTGACCCAGTTTCGAACTTGACCTAGATATCATCAAGATGAACATTCAGACCAACTTTCATACAGATCCCATGAAAAATATGGCCTTTAGAGAGGTCACAAGGTTTTTCTATTATTTGACCTACTGACCTAGTTTTTGATGGCACGTGACCCGGTTTCGAACTTGACCTAGATATCATCAAGGTGAACGTTCTGACCAATATTCATGAAGATCTTGTGAAATATATGGCCTCTAGAGAGGTCACAAGGTTTTTCTATTTTTAGACCTACTGACCTAGTTTTTGAAGGCACGTGATCCAGTTTCGAACTTGACCTAGATATCATCAAGGTGAACATTCTGACCAATTTTCATGAAGATCCATTGAAAATTATGGCCTCTAGAGAGGTCACAAGGTTTTTCTATTTTTAGACCTACTGACCTAGTTTTTGACAGCACGTGACCCAGTTTCGAACTTGACCTAGATATCATCAAGATAAACATTCTGACCAACTTTCATCAAGATTCCACGAAAAATGTAACCTCTAGAGTGGTCACAAGCAAAAGTTTACGGACGCACGCCGGATGCCGCGCGATCACAAAAGCTCACCTTGTCACTTTGTGACAGGTGAGCTAAAAATAAAGGCAGGAAATTTGTCATAAATTCAGTCAATATGCATCTACACTGATTGTCCTAAGTCCATCTGATGGCATAAATTAAATTTCAGATCAGTATCTTCATTAGTTACGGAGATATACACATTTTAATTTGAAATAAAGGGAGGTAATTTTTAAGACAGGAACGATTACTTGGTTAATCGGATCTGATTCGATTACTAGGTGAAATCGGTTTCAATTTTGCAAAACCGCTAATCGCTCTTAAACAAGAAACATCACGAATCGTACTTGATCTTTATATAATATTCTTTGCAGCACATTGACCCGCAGTATATTTCCACTAAAACACATCAATCAACATAATCAATAGTCTCGGATTCGCCTGCCATGATATATTTAAGGGGACGCATATTGCTACATTCACAGTTCATACAGCAATGCGGAAGGGGTGCATATTCAAGAAATCGATGGTGGGAAAATAAAAAACATATTCCTAAACTGATATAATACTGATGGACACCTGTAATATTCAGTATTTTGTGGATAAGGATGTGGTACTATGAATGTAATAGGAAAACAGAGGTGTTTGTGAAAGTACATTCAACACAAAATATTAAGCTTTTGTATAAGGAAAAAACAGGTTTTTTACAATAACAGTGTTCCAAATAATGTTGAAGGGATGAGATTTTCTTTCTAAGACACCAGGTTTGCTTAAACATGTAAAAATTTAACGCCACGTCAGTTCATCTCGGGATGGACGCCATATTTCTCATTGATAAAAAATGTAAACAAAAAAAATCAGAGTGGGATTAGCATTGCAAGGGCATAACATGACATTCTACACAATGAATACCTTAGAACAGATATCTAAGATGCTACACAGGTCAGGCGGGTTAAATGCATAATGTCGATCACTTGAAATTCATCTTGAAAAGGTGGTTAATTTTAGTTTGTTTACATGGTTTTTAATTTTGCCACGACTTCTCGGTGATTCACTGCAAATGTATTACTGCGCCGGACGAAAGGTAACTCTAATAAACAACGGGAGACAACTTAGGTGTCAGCACGTGTACGATTTAAAAAAAAAACATGTCGATGACTATAATTTCTTATCAAATAATGAATCCTATTCAGATATTCGTCTTTAATGTTAGAAAATTATTAATTTCTGTGGACATTTGTCAAAAAATATTACCTACAGTGGACTACTTTGCGCATCAAACTGGTTTCTGCTTCAGTTGTGAGGCACTTCCGTTATACTTTTGACAACAATAACAAAACACAAAATGAATCAATAAAGTCACTTATAAACCGACTGCTACTTAAATCAGTGCGAGTAAAGTTGTTGTTACAACATTATACATGTTCGTTACGTTATGAGATAAAGTTTATCTTGAACTGCATAATCCATTAACTACGTTTACATGATATTGCATTTACAACTTATTTGACCCCATTTTTTACGTGAATGACAGTATTCTCGTGCAACTCGTGCAAACAGAGTTATGAAAAGTATGGTGGAGAATTCAAGGACAAATTATAAATGACATTAAAATGAGGATAACTGTATATTCGTCCAGTTTTGATAATTGACATTCCTGCTGTGTATTAGTAACTTTTGTGAACAAGATTAGAATGTTGCTTTTGCACATATACACATTGATTGGACCTCTCAACCAAATTTCATACCTTATTTTAGGGATTTTTAAGACAGTACATTTTCAAAAGTTTGTTGAATGTGTTTTGATATTTAAGTGCATTGCAATTCATGAATACCAAGTTAAAAATTAATAATGGCAACATTTCTAGCCCTTTATTGTAAGCCACTAGACTTCTGTAATGATAAATGTTTAATGTATTAAGGGGAATATACTCTTTTAGTTTTGTAATGTGGCATTCCTTGACCACCGTATCTTTTCTTATGCACTACTTTGTAAACAAACTAAATAATGTGTTTTAGCTCACATATGCCAAATGAAAAGCAAGACAGTGAACTTATTTCACATTCTTTCTTTAAATTAGAATCTGTAGGACATTGATAAATGTTTGGACAAAGTGAAGCACTATTATTTTCGCACCAAAAAGTCTTAATTGTTTACTTTGAATGTACACAAGAAGTCTTATGTAATTCAACAATAACTTTCTTGTTTCAGTTTTTCTCATTTTTATTTTAGTGAGCAATCCTTTGTGTACTTATAACAGTTGAAACAGTATTCATTTCATTTACCAAAACCTTGTACTTTTTTGCAGGTAAATTTTATAATACCCCACCCACTTTTTTCTAATTTCAAAGTATGCGTCCCCTTAAAATGAAACACACCAAAATATGACTTATTAATTTTCAAACTGCTTGCACACGGTGAAGTCCGTAAGTTCCTAATGAAGTCAGCTGCTGGAATTACCTTGATTCGGTCATCAGGAAGGCAAAGATCATTTTTAATATGGCGGCCAATTCACCGGTTCAGTTCGATTTCATACAAATGATTAACCGGTTTCAAAATTTTGAAATCGTCCCAGCCCTAGTAATTTTACATAAAATCAGTCCATAATTATCTATCCCGTTTGTCTCAGTACAACTGATGACAATAATGAAATTTCAAATGAGTCCTATAAATACTTACTGATATAAATCCATTTTGATTAAACCCAGGGGAGGTAATCAGATATAAAATAAGTGCACAGTGTCTAAATCAACCTGATGACATACATTAAGTTTCAAAACCAATACCATCAATAGGTGCAGAGATATAACCACTTTATAGATAAGTGCTAATTTTGACCTCAATGTGTGACCTTGACCTTCAAGCAACGGGAATGGATATCTTAAAAAAAAAACACACACAAAAGCTCACCTTGTCACTATGTGACAGGTAAGCTAAAAATGATAAATAGTGACAAGGTGAGCAAATCAAAGGCCTGAATGGCCCGAGTCGGCTAATGATTGATGTACTGACAGTATAGTCTACCAGTTTCAGTTTGTTTTTAGTTTTTTTCTTAAAATTTCATAACACAGCTCGATATTTACCCAAAATATTATATCCGGATACGATTACACTTTTCTCCAGTTTGAACAATACATTTTACAAATTGTGATGATACGAAGACATTTAGCAGCAATTGGCAGTATCTGACATTGAAGTTTTGAAGTTAATTACCTCTTATTTGAATCTTTTCATAAAAAAGTTGTTTAGTTTCGTGAAAGCAGCCAAACATAGACGATCTACTTTCGATTTCAAAAACTACAAGAAAATGCAATTTAATGTTTCGCCGATTTGTTTATTTCTCGAAAAATAAGAATTAAAATCATTTTTAATATCAGTAGTAACTAAACAAACCAGTAAGAGCCTCTTCTTCCGATAATTTATCCGTTTACTGACTGCAAAATTCAACCCACGCAAAGTCTGTAGAAATCATACGATGCGTGTTTACGTTCAATGTGGGAGAATTAAGGCTGATCGGCTATGTTACCTAACGCATCCAGACGATTCAGATTTTGTTTTTAAAAAAGCATTGTGTGCGTTTCTGTAATTTTATATACGTTTTTATACGCTTAGAAATTATTAGACATGCGTATTTGCATTATTTCTATACGTAATTTACGCTAATACGCATCTTATCTGGAGCCCTGTGGAACTATTTTTTGTCTTTCGCTGGATGTTACCCAAGCTTTGTAAGCCTGCGCAATTCTTAAAATGCACATTTATGCTTAATGAGTTACATTCGAGTATTGCACAATTACAAGTCATAAATATGACAGATTACATCGTATATTGGTCATAGCAAAGGGAATTGACACAACTTAACTTCATTCATGCAGTGAACTGTTTGAAGTTTGAGAAATCTAATGGAACTACATCCCTTCATTGTGTTATTTGGTCCATTTAGAGAATCCTTGGATAGCAAGGACTCGTCAAAAGGCTTTCAGCCTTTAGCCGACTCAAAAATGATAACTACTTTTTACAACATGAACTACACTTCGTGCTACCCAGATCATTCTATACATAGAGGATGACGTCTCTACTTTGCACCTGTATGGGTTATCGTAAAATAACCGTTGATTGATTTTCTCCTTTAACCCAAAACTTCTAAGTTAAAAAGGGGCATAGCTCTGTCAAAATTCAAATGGAGATTGTTTCTCCTGGTGAAAATATACATATCTTACACATATACATTTTATCTCAATTTACAGTAAACAAGGGACAGATGGCATCAATCTGAAATAGTATATAACTATTCCAAGTTTCAAGTCAAAAGCTTTCATAGTAACAGAGATATTTGACTTTATCAAAAACCCAACTTGGGCGAGTGCAATAGCTCTACTTTTTCTTTGAAAAGTCGAGCTAAAAATGATAAAATGGCTGTATAAGTATTTCTAATTTAAATATTCTGGGTGAACCATAATAAGATTTACAAATTTTTTACAAATATTCCGAACACGAAATCATTAACAGATTTTGAACTGTTTTCATAACCCATTTTTAATACAGCTGAAATAAAAAGAAATATTGTTATATATTACACATATACATTTTATCTCACTTTACAGTAAACAAAGATGGCATCAATCTGAAATTTCAAAAATACAATAGATAACTAAATCCTCCTAATGATGGTCTACTGACCAACAGAGGGAGTACTGCCAGATTGACTGTCATGAGGAAAACAGTATACCATCTCTTCTTCTGCCGATATACATAGGTAATGTAATGCAAGAAGATGTAATGTAAAACTAAAATTCTACTATTCTATAGCATGACAATGTGTGGTGAATAAAAACCCAGATTTATGAAACAAAATGACCATGATCGCCCTGCATTGCTCACCTTAAATTCACAGCTCAAACCAGAAACATTTCTGCACACTGGCCTGCAGGTTCAGAGAAGAATTTCAAAGTTTCCAATAGAGTACTGACTGCAGTTTGAAGAAATTGTTGACACCAACAGATGGATGGAGAGTGATCACACAAGATCATCTTAATGTGGTCTGGTGTGTTAAAAACTGTTACTTCCCTTTTGTGGTTTATTACATGATCCCCGAAACTTAGTAACTTAGGGCATGAATACCTATTTTTAGGAGAAATGACTTCAAACTTTTTTCACATTCAGTTGATATATTCATTTAAATGTATAATCACTTTTTGTTAAATATCATTTGTAAAAGGCAATGACTTTTTTTATGCCTTTCATATGTTTAACTTGCAAATCTTGTCGTGGTTTGAAAAAGTTCATGCAAGATTCTTATATCTGCCAACTTACAGTACAATGCCGTGAGAAAAAATTAAAAATATATGTACACCTCAATGTTCAAAAAACAATATTGCAAAAATTGTTTTTAACATATGATATACCGGAATTGTCCAAGAACAAGTTTCCTTTCTTTCTCTGTTTTGGCAAGATAAACTAGATCAAATTCAGTACTCCTTGTTCAGGGTTGTCACTTAGTTGTAAAATGAAATTCCCTGACTTTTCCCAGACTAAACCATACTTTTCACTGTCCAATACCACCATATTTTTTCGGCCTTCTCCTCCCCTACAGCCATCCAATCCACTCTTCTTATATTTATATTGTTTCAGATATAACAAACTTTCATTAACAAGATTCCAACACATTTAAATTATGTTTATACACAATTACACCAAAATGTGTTTGGAAATACTTACAAATACTGCTTGAATACTGACATAGCCGCTGAACATTTTAAACATCGGCTCAGAATTTCATTTTTCCTTGACTTTTCCCTGACATTTCTAAAATTTCATTTTTCTCTGACCATTACCAAAATTTCCCTGACAATTCACTGACCTTGAAAAAAGATAAATTTCCCTGACTTTTCAAGAGAAGTGACAACCCTGTAATGTTACATATTTCTACTGGTTTGATTCCATTAAAGCAACTAAAGTGTAATACCAAAGTCCTTTTAAAGTTGAAATGAGCCGTGCCATGAGAAAACCAACATAGTGGGTTTGCGACCAGCATGGATCCAGACCAGCCTGCGCATCCACGCAGTCTGGTAAGGATCCATGCTGTTCGCTTACAAAGCGTATTGGAATTAGAGAAACTGCTAGCGAACAGCATGGATCCTGACCAGACTGCGCGGATGCGCAGGCTGGTCTGGATCCATGCTGGTCGCAAACCCACTATGTTGGTTTTCTCATGGCATGGCTCAAATGTATTTTAGGGTACAAGGAGCCTTTTAAGTATAAACAAAGTGATGTGTAAAATTTTCAAAAAGAACAAAAAATTGATTGGACCAAAGTGTCTGAGATACATTTGAATATGATAAACAAATACAACATTTTACATCATTTCCTGGTATCATTCTTTTGTCATCAATCAATGTGAAAAAGCAATTTATACTGGCTTCTGCAAAATCTTAACGTTATTCAATTTTGTCATCCTCAATGTGAGCGAGAGGCTTTAACATCTCAATGTTAATCTCAGAGCAAAGATTTTTTGATAATTATACATTTATCCTAGATTCAATTCATTTTTATAACAAATGTTTCATTTCTCTTATCTCCTTTGTTAACTCAGATCTTCCGCTCTTGCCACAAATTTTCTTCATTTGTTGAAGATTGGCAATTTTTGACCGAATACTTGTAATTTCTCCTTGTTTGGTCGGCTGGTACGGCGGAACAGTGTACTTCTTTGAATATTTACTGACATAGAGGATTACCATGTCAAGCATTCCGTTTCTTGCCATGGCTTGATGACTCTTGACGTGCCCGGAAGCCACTTTGTACGATGAGAAAGTTTTATTGCAGTAACAGCACAATGTGTAAACAATACAGTCATTCCTGCCTTTGAACGGAAAATGATCCGACTGGCTATAGTGCGCATTGAGTTGCTTACTCTTACGGAACTCTTGCTTGCAAACGGAACAAACGTTTTCAGAGACCGATACCTTATTCGGAATTCTATCTACAATATCTGCCAAATGGTAATACCCACCTTTACTATGATGGCAACGGATATTATGATCATCACACATGAATACCGTATCAAAGAGCAAATGGCACGTACCTTCCGAACATATGGCGACTTTTTTCTTAAAATTAGCACCGTCAAAGGAAACGGTTTTTGTTTTTTTTAAGTAGACAAAGTTTCCTTCATGGTCAGTCAGAAGGGTGCTTGCAGAGCTATGAACATCATGTACGAGATGCAAATACATAGAATTTTCATCTTGCGTAACTTTCATACAATAGTCACATTTGAACATTTCTGTCAGTTTGCTCTTATTCTTACAATCAACACCCTCTTGAGAAGTTCCAGGCAATGAGGAATCATGTTGCCATAAACTATCCATGCTTTCAACATAACCATGATGGTTCATATTGGACTGTTCGACTGCAGTATCATTCCGATTCTCATCACAAGTTCTGCTTGTGTATTGATTATTTACGGAAATTTTCGTTTTCGGCTCCATCTCTGTAGTGACCCCATCATGCTTCCTTTTGCTGGTTCCTAAAGATGCATGGGGTTCATCTGAAGTTGATGTTTCACCATCAACGAGTGTATGATATTCCATACTTTTGTAGTGAAATACAGTAAAGTTGAGAGCACCATTACTGGCTGACTTACGATGAGCTTGTCCCTGGTGAAAAGTGATTTTTTCAAACGTATCAAATTTAGTTTTACAGTAAATACAGAAGAAAATTTTCACACAATCTTTCAAATCGGACAGTGGGTAATGGCCAGAATCTCTAATGTGGTTATTCAGATACGATCTACAATCAAACTGTTCCTTGCAAATATAGCATTGCATAGGATCTATCACATTTACACAAACCTCTTCCTTAGCAACAGGTATCAAACCATAGCGACCTTTTCTGTTGTCACTCTTCAGATGCTCTGAATTGTAATGTTTAGCACATACATGAATATCAGGAAAAATATTATGACAAGAAGGATCCGGACAAACAACCAAAACAGTCTTGAATTTGGCTTTAAAATTCATTAAAACCATCGGATTCTTCAACTTCATATTCCCTGCATTGTCCGATATATATTCACTAGCTGCAAAGTGAATGGCTTTGTTTAAATGTTGCTGTGTAAGTGATCTATCCTCATTTACAAAAGCGCAAAAGTCACATCTGAATGTTGAAGTATTTTTGTTTCGTGTCTGCTCAGTTTTAACATTTGACCCGAAATATCTTGATTCCTCAGGATTGTTGCCGTCAAGCTCATTTATACTGAGTGGGTTATCAGTTGGGATACTGTCACTTGTGTCCTCCTCAGTGACAAAAACTTCAGGCTCTGCTTCATTCTGTACGAATTCAATCCCATCTGATTCAAGACTATATGTTCTATCAACATTGTGGCAGTCTGAGCCGATGCTATTCCCTATACTGTCTCCAGTATCATCCCTAACCAAATCTTGGACATGAAAATTTTCATACGAAGCTGTTGCCGTCGCAGATTGTTTAGGTATTCTCGAATTTTCTTGAAAATTGTTGCCTGAATCCAAAGTAAAGGCTCCTTCAGCTTCATCTATGTCTTGGTCATCACAGTATTCTGGTAGTCCTGCGTGAGAAAACAAAGTGGAGGCTTCTCCAAATCCATCAACTGAACCAGTGGTTCCATAAATACTAACATCCGTTTTTCTCTGAATTCTGTTCCAAACAGCAGAACCATGCATTCGTTGGATACAATAACGCAGTTCTTCACTGGCATTTCCAAGCGCCACTTTGTCAAACTGGCCCTGGTAACTTTGAAGGCATAAACTTGGAATACTACTACTTGAGCTGTATTGACTAAAACTATTATTTGGGATGTTACGTCTACCGTAATGACTGTATACACCACCACCCCAGTCATTGGCCATGATGTAAATTCTAAATCACCTGAAATATACACAAAAATGTGATTATTTATAGATACAACATCATACAATCCTGACTCTCTTCAAATAAATTGAAAACATTGGAGTCAACATGTTTAGTCATAAAAAGAGTCAAAGAAGAAACTGCATCGCGGCAACAGGTTCTAAAAAAGAATTGGTCATACTCTATTATACATATCTGACTACATCCAATCATGCCATTCAGAAGTACAGATAAAAGAAAAGTACATGTGTCATTTCCCTATGTAAACACAAAGTTTGCTGACAACAGGTGCACCCAAACTAAAGATATTGAGCAAAAACCATTTTTCTATTTTAGCCCTAACAGTGACCAAATACCAAAACCAAAGCCAGTTAATTTATATTTTAAGTTATAAACTCGGAACCAGCTTTTTGTTGATCAAATGAAAAAATTTTATTGTAACTATAACCATATTTTTCTTTTTTTAGTAACCCTATGGCATTAAAATGACCTTTTTGTCACATTGTCACCATACAAACACACAAAAAACTAAAAAAAACCCTAGAAATGTGTCCATGGGGCACAGATGCCCCCACTACATGACAAAGGACACAGATCAACTTTGTGAAAACAATATGTTGCTATTTAAAACAAGAAGCTGCGTTCAGTAATAGCTTGATGCCCCCTGTGGCATCCTTGTCGATACAAAGCAACCTAAGTCCAAAACGAGGTCAAGGTCAAGGTCAAACTGAGGTCAGGTGATGTCTGAAGATGAGGAATGGTCACATGTTACATCTGCATTAGTATCAAGTCATTCTAGTAAGGGGTATTGATGCTAGAGGAAACGGACCCATTTGGTTAACCAAGAGATGGCCCATACAAAGCAACCTAAGTCCAAAACGAGGTCAAGGTCAAGGTCAAACTCAGGTAAGGTGATGTTTGAAGATGGGGAATGGTCACAGGTTACATCTGCATTAGTATCGAGTCATTCTAGTAAGGGGTATTGATGCTAGAGGAAACGGTCCCATTTGGTTAACCTCGTACGGACAGACAGGACAATCACTATATGCCTCCTGCATCATTAGATGCCGAGGGCATAAAAAAATGCAAAAAATAACCAAAGATAATGTACATATAAACATATATGCTTTCTTGAGATTTTTAGATACATTCCTGTAAACTTTGGTGACTCTAGGTCTAATACTTTTGGAGCTACACGCGACATAACATTAAAATGACCAATTTTTTTACTAAGTCAGGGGCCATAACTCCTACATGACAGAATGAATCTGGACGCAAAACCCTAGGTGCTCGACTGCACATGCTGATCAACATTCCTGTAAACTTTGGTGACTCTAGGTCAAATACTTTTGGAGCTACGCGCGACACAACATTAAAATGACCAATTTTTTACTAAGTCAGGGGCCATAACTCCTACACGACTGAATGAATCCAGACGCGAAAAACCCAGGTGCACAACTACACATGCTGACCAACATTCCTGTAAAGTTTTGAGACTCTACGTCAAATACTTTTGGAGCTAGGCGCGACACAACACTGAATTGACCAATTTTTACAAAGTCAGGGGCCATAACTCCTACAAGACTGAATGAATCCGGACGCGAAACCCAAGGTGCACAACTACACATACTGACCAACACTCCTGTAAAGTTTTGTGACTCTACCTCAAATACTTTTGGAGCTAGGCGCAACACAACATTCTCAGAAGGACGGATGGACAAGGGCAAATCTATATGCTCCCCCCAAAGTGGGAGCATAAAAAATTGGATTTCAGTGAGATTTGAACCTACACCCTTCCATTCCACAGCACAAAATCTATTTTTATTTTAAATATGACCCCATTTTTCTATTTTTAGTTACACTGACAGTCACCATGATCATTCAAAGCTAATTTTTCAGATAAGCTTGCTGTACACAAATTTTGGTGGCAGTAAGTTAGTCCAAACTTAATTTATAAAGCACCTTTTCGATGATCACATTGAAAAAAAAATAATCTAATTTTAGTAACAGTGACCTTGACATTGACCAAATGGCATAAAAATTACCTTTTTTATCACAAAAAAAATTTAAAATTTAATTTTTTTTTATCTCAGCAGGATTTGAAACGATGCCCTTCCGTCGAACTGACTTTCTAGCATAAAAATGCTGTTCTTGTCACTTTTTGGGGATGTTTTAACAGGAGAGAAAATGTGTGTTAACAGAGAGATTCTCGCGCTCACGTGCTGTTATAACACCTTTTTATATATGCACATTCCGTGGCAAAGCGTAAACGTATTACGGCCCCAAAACGGATAATTAAAAAGGAAATGACGTCAACGTGAAAAAACAACGTAGACATTACCGTGCATTTCATGAAAATTAAATGACGTTGAGGGACAATATATTTATTTACCTGGTTTTTATGTGTTTTATGCTAGAATAGCATTAGCGCATGTTCTTTTCGTGTTATAACATCTTCAGAATCCCTCGGGAATCGTTGGTACCCTCGCCCTAACGGGCTCGGGTACCAACCAATCCCTCAGGATTCTGCAGATGTTATAACACGAAAAGACATGCGTTATCCCTACAAAAAAGTAGCTTTTGGCTTCAAGTTTTCAAATTTTATTGATCCAACGCTCTAGACCACTGTACCACCGTGGAATTTACTAAGTGTGAAGATTAAATAAGTTATCCTGAACTTGAACTTGACCCAAATCATGGCCAAATTACCCCATATAAAATCACAACCTAGTTTTTCTTTAAGCTGCCTATAGGCCAAGTTTCATTTCAATACACCAATGCAAACTAAAGTTATTGAGGGCAAACCATTTTTTCTATTTTTAGCAACAGTGACCTTGACCTTGACAAAAATGCAAGCAAAACCTTTGTCTCCTTACCATCTATACACAGGCCAAGTTTGGTGTCTATAGCTTGTTCCAAACTAAAGTTATTGTGCGCAAACCAAGATTGACAAGCTAGGGATCATCAAAATAAACATTCTGACCGAGTTTCATGAAGTAAGGATTATAAATGTGGCCTATAGAGTGCTAACAAGCTTTTCCTTTGATTTGATAGGTGATCTAGCTTTTGACCCCACATTATCAAGATATGAACTTGACCTAGAGGTCATCAAGACAAACATTCTGACTAATTCTCAGGAGTTTCAAACTTAAAATGTGGTCTCTAGAGTGTTAACAAGATCTTCCTTTTATCTGGCCTAGTGAACTACTTTTTGACTCCATACCACCAAGTTTAGAACTTGGCCTAAAGATTATCAAGATAAATGTTCTGACCAAGTTTCATACAGATAGGGTAAAAAATGTGGTCTTTGAAGTGTTAATAAGCTTTTCCTTTGATTTGAAGAGGTGACCTAGTTTTTGACCCCACATGACACAGATTTGAACTTGACCTGGAAGTCATCAAGACAAACATTCTGACCAATGACCTACTTTTTGACCTCAAACCGCCAAGCTTGAAGCTTGGCCTAAAGATCATCAAGATAAATGTTCTGACCAAGTTTCATGAAGACAGGGTCAAAAGTGTGGCCTCTAGGGTGTTAACAACCTTTTCTTTTGATTTGAGCGGAAACAAGCTTTTCATTTGATCTGACCAGGTGACCTAGTTTTTGATCCCACATGACCCAGATTCGAACCTGACCTAGAGGTCATCAAGACAAATATTCTGACCAATTCTCATGCATTTCAAACTTAAACTGTGGACTCGAAGTGTTAACAAGATTTTCCTTTGATCTAAATTTTGACCCCACATGACTCAGTTTCAAACTTGACCTAGAGATCAAGACAAACATTCTGAACAATGTTTTCTTTTTCAACTCCACCTGTTATGCCAGCCAAAATACAATAATTAGATTTTGATGGGCAGCTTGGTCACATTTTCTCCCACATTCATAAATACATGTATTGATACAGAAATTCTCATGAAAAAAGATTGAATGCAATAAAACAATCTCTTTCTGTTTCCTTTAACTGACTGAGTAAATAATATAAATAAATCATGGATCTTTTTCATGAAACAAATCAGTTAAAGGTATTTCTATTTTAACTCTAAAATGGCCCAAGAGCCCCTATTCGAACAAATTTGGCACAAAACCTAAATATAATGATGTAAGTTTGATGAAGACCAATACAGTGGTTCATGAGAACAAGAGCTGTCTGTTGACAACACGCTCGACTCTTCCAAGAATTGAAGTAAGAGAATACTGTATCAAAATACTACCAGAGACTTTCAGACAAAGAAGAGAAGTACAAAATTTAATGTAGATCTATAAGACAAACAATATGTACCTGTATTTGTGGAAATGGATAAATCTTGCATTATATGGCAATGTGTGACCAAGCAAGTGTTCAAAGTTCAAAGCCATTATAAACCGTATTTTCTGTTAATAATTCAGTCTGTGGCATCAACATGGCCGCCGCCATAACTGCCGTTAAAATTTAATATTTCTGGGAAAAATACGAAATTTAGCAGTGACTTATACACTGGAACTTAATTTTTCTGACCATTTCCTGAGCAGCAATTAGGTGCGAACTATATAATCATCGCAACCAATACACACCAAAATATGGTATCAAACAGTTTAGACAAAGTATGGAACTGTAAGCGAAACTTAACTAATTTCTATGTCAAAGTCCTTGTCTTAGTTACTTAGTGTTGCCTAAGTATGTAGACTATGATTGTAAACAAGTGGTCAAAGTTTCAACAAACAGGTTAGACAAAATATGGACTGGAATGAAAAAATTAACTGATTTCAAAGTGCAAAAAGGGCCATAATTCAGCCAAAATAATTGACAGATGGAGACCATGACGATAAACAAGTGTTTAAAGTTTCAAAGACCCATGTCAAATAGTTTTAACAAAACGCTGACTTGTACGAAAACTGAGCCAATTTTCAAGTCCAAAAAGGGCCATAATTCAGCCAAAATAGTTAACAGAGTTATGTAATCTTGCCTACAGATGGAAATCATGATGATAAACAAGTGTTCAAAGTTTCAAAGCCACATGTCCAATAGTTTTGACAAAATCTGGACTTGTACGAAAATTGTACCAATTTCCAAGTCCAAAAAGGGCCATAATTCAGCCAAAATAGTCTACAGAGTTATGTACTCTTGCCTACAGATAGATATTGTTATAACAAACAAGTGATAAAAGTTTCAAAGCCATATGTCAAACAGTTTACACAAAATATGAACTGGTACGAAAAACTTAACCAAGATTTATAAGCGGAAATTAAGACAAATTCCTCGATGGAGTTATGTCCTTTTCCCTAAGGCTTGACATGGTACACATGTGCTGAAAGTTTCAAAGCTTTATCTCAAAAAATTTTGTCAAAACGTGGACTAGTACGAAAAGGTGTGACGCTGGCGCCATGGTGAGTAGGATAGCTCCACTTATTATATTCTTTGAACAGACAAGCTAAAATGTAATATAAAGGTATTTCTATTTTAAGCTCTACTGGCTCTTAAAAGGGGCCAAGTGCCAAAAACTGAACAAACATAGTAAAGAACCTTATAATATTGCTCCAGACAAGGTTTGATGAAGACCAATCAAGCAGTCAATGAGAAGAAGTTATTCAAAGGTATTTCTATTTTTAACTCTACGAGCCCCCAAGTGGTCAAGTGTCTCTCACTGAACAAATTTGTTAAAGGACATTATAAACATACTACAAATCAAGTTTGATGAAGATCCATCAAGTAGTCATTCAAAGGCATTTCTACTTTTAACTCTAGCGGCAAGCACCCATCAACTGAACAGATTTTGGAGAGACCCTTATAATGATGCTACAGGCAAAGTTGATGAAGATCAATTGAGCAGTTCATGAGAAGTAGTCGTTAAAAAGTTGTTTTTTTTAAAGTTTTTTTTAGCCCTAGCGGCCTCTGAAAGGAGTCTACTGACCCCATTTGAACAAGGCAGTCTGAAAGACAGCTATATCCCCCGCTACTGTTATGGATAGTGAAAGGGTTGATGGTACTGGGTGGATCCATTAAACATTTGAGTTGTGACCTTGACCTTAAGCTGGCAGGGGTGAATTTTGAATTCTGCACATTGGCTTGGTAAGGGAAATATTACAGCCAAGTCATATTAAAATCCTTCAAGGGGTTAAGGAGAAACAGAGTGGACACGAAATGACCTTGACCTGTGACCTTGAGCTAACATGGCTGACTCACGATTTCTGCACATCGTCTTGATGAGGTGATCATTTGACCCAAGTTTCATGAAAATCCTTCTAGGGGTTTAAGAGATACAGAGTGGACATGAAATGTTATGGACGGAAGGACAGATGGACACCATTCCTATAATCCCCCACCATTCACAGTGAGGGAAAAATAAATTTGAAAGAGGACTTGATAATGATCCTACTGACCAAGTTTGAAGAATATCCATCTAGCTGTTTATGAAAAGTTGTTTAAAGATATTTCTTATTTCAGCTCTTGCAGCCCCCAAATTAGCAAAATTGGAAGAGGACCTTATAACGATGCTACAGGCAAAGTTTGATGAAGATCCATCAAGAGGTTCAGGAGAATCACGAAAAGTCTTTAAAAAGTATCTCTATTTTTAGCTCTAGTGGCTTCTATAGTAATAACTTCTGAGTATATATTTTTAGTTCCAATGCCTAAATAGTACTCCCATCATCTCAAGTCAAAGGAATCTACACCACTGTAGATCTCTATTGGCTATCACACCACATAGATGTCATGGGCATTAGTATAGGAAGACTGAAAAACTCGAGACTGAGAAAACATTATACAAATGTATTTCTTTTAATCCTCCAGTCCACTGTTGAAATGTTGGTTAATTCAATTCTCCTTCAATTTTCAAAACAACTGTAATTGCTACACCTGCTGATTGGGAAAATAAAGGTTCAAGGTGTGAATTAAAGGATGTTAAAGGTTTTTCTGCGAAATAAAACGTTTTCAAAGTACCCCAGATGAGTGGGAGGGCTGTTTTATATCTCTTATTTCCTCTCCTTTCTTTTCACACTTTCATTTCCGGCGCTTTTACCCATGCTGGCAAAACTCATCTGGTACCCCTCATGCCAGATGACCCTCATGTTGTTACTGACAACTAACGATCCATGCACTGATTTTATATTGTTTATGTAAAATATGAAAAAAATCGGATACCTTGATAGTTTATCTCCATTCCTTACAGAATATTTCTCAATTCAAAATGTGTTATTTTACTGTTAAAATATAACATGCTACAAACAATAAAACTAAAGTGGAACTTTGTTACTGTGCGTCACCGAAACTTCACGTCTGCTAATGGGCGTTAATTTCCTGCGCTTTGTGTATATACTAGCTACTGTAAGAAAGAGTGCTACAAAGACATTATTTTTTGTTGCTTTATTTATCTTATTATTTGCAAAAAATGGTATGCAAGAAAAATAATCTGTCACTGGTTATAGATGCAGATGGGAATATCCGGCTTTGGGTAACTGTTTCAAATTGGCGGAAGCTCGGCAGAGCCTCGTTACTGTTAAAAACAATTACCCTTGAACAGGTTATTCCATTCTGGATCTAAAACCAGTGGCAGATTATTACAGTCTACATGTATCTGCATTCCAGAATGCTTGGTTGGCAGCTCAATTCGTTTTATATGACATTCTATGTACAACACTGATAAGTCCAACATTCTATTCTCATGATCTACAACATGGCATAATGTATGTTTAAATTTGTAAGATAATCTTGAGCAGTAAGTGCACCCGAAGAATATTTCCTGTTCATATTTTGAACAGAACGGGTAATGTGTTGTCTTATAGTGCTCATGTAACAGCTTTAATTTCTGAAAAAATCCTCCACAAATCTTTTTTCAGTTTTTCACAGGAGATTTTTCTTCTAAATATCAAAGTAATAGAAGTTTCATTTAAGTAAATGTGTGAAATAAACAAACTGTCTTAAAACTGTATACTTCACATTGACAGTATTATATTCAGTAAAATGATTTTTATAAAAATTTCACTTACTATAGTGTGCCTCTCAAACTTGCAGTTCAACTGAAAAGTTTGTGCAAGACTACTGCAAAATGTCTTTGTCAAAAAGGACCATTGTTTTGATAAAATGTAGGCATGAGTTATAAAACCATCCGCGTGACATCATATCATGATGCCAAAGATTTGTGTGGAGTCAGAATGCATTCAGTTTGGCAGTTTTTTGAGAATTTAACTTAATTTCATCTATAACAAAAATTACAAAATTAGTTTTGAAAAGTCAACATAAAAAGAATTCTAATATGCTTTTCTCTGTTAAAACACTCTTAAGCTAGAATGATGTCACGTTAACATGCTGTGACGTCAAAGCTTTTGTTGTGACAAAGAAAGTGCGCTATTATATTTTATCTACTGTTTTAGATTAAGGGCATATTAGAATCGAATAATTTATAGCAACCCGTGTTTTACACTCTGGCGGTAATACGTTGCACAAATAATTTCACTCTGGCTGCGCCCTCATGAACTTATTACGCCCGACGTACAACTGCACATCGTGAATAAATAATGTTAAAACACTCTTTTGAAATAAATTATTCCTTAATTAAACAGAGATTTTTGCTAGTTCTTGTGTTTCTACTTAGAAGAAACATACATGTATCATTCAAAATTTATTTTTTTTACATATATGTACTGTAAATGTATATAAATTTTTTACAGGCTTTGTCATCCCTCTCAGAACAAGTCACTTCACATAAGTAAACAAGTGTGGCTACAAACCTCTAGCAAAATTTCTCAACAAGACCTTCTTTCATTGTTCGAATTTTTTTCTTCATTTTCCTTTTTGCACTGTTATCAGCGATGCTTTTAGAAGTTGCTTCTAAATTGCGTATACAATATTGTATACTTCGTATCTCTGCTTCCCATTTATCTACACTGCTAGAATGCTTTGGTGGGAGCTCAATTCTTTTTACACTACAATTTATATACAACACAGATATATCAAGCATCCCATTCTTCGCTAAGTTCTTGTGGAACACAACATGCACTAATGCAGATTTAAATGTGTGAAAAATTCTTGGGCAGTACATGCATTTAAAGAATGTTTCACATCCATGTTTAAGACTAAATGGGTAATGTTTTGCTTTAAAATGCATTGATAATGTCTTTAATTTCTTAAAGGTTTCTCCACAAATTAAGCACTTGTTTGGAGACACTTGAATAGTTACTTCATCTCTGACTTCAATTACACCATAGCAAGGTTTCAATTCAATTTCATTATTATGGCAGAGAACATAATGTTCTACGCTCTGTTTTACAGAACTGAAGAGGTTTTGACAATTTCCCGGACAGGCAGCATAGGCCTTCTGGCGCAATCCTTCAGTGCAAACAACTGAGCCGAGACTTTTCATGTATCGTACGTTCTTATCACCATCAGTCAAAACAGAGCTTGCGGATCTGTGACACGTCTCATTTAGATGCAAGATCATTTGCTCTTTAGAACTGTTGATCTCCATGCAGAAGTCACATTTGAAAGTATTTTGTAGTGTATCTGCTCCATCAACTTTTTCTGCTTGTGAATCGGAATCTGACCGTACCGCTGACAACACTGATTTTGCATGATTCATTGCCTCTCTCATTGCATCATAAATCTCTGTGTTATCTTCTGTTCCATCTGTAACACTTTCACTAACATCATGTCCACTATCTGCCTCATCATCAACAGTTTCACTGCAAATTTGCACACAAACTTCAGTTCCTACCATTGTTCTCTTGACTTTAGTATTTGGCTCACTATCAGAATACGACTGATCGTGCTTTCTCTTTGCAACAGATCCACTTCGTTGAGATAACCTACCTTTTTCAGGTATAATAAATTTTCTAACGCTCTCATACTGGAAAACTCTAAAATTGAAAATGTGTTTGGTGACATTTCTATGGGCACGTTGGTGACAAATCAAACCATCGAAGTGTTTAAAACTTCTCTCACAATACTGACATAAGAAAGTTATGTTACAGTTTTCTATCAAAGTAAAAGGGTAGTGTCCTTTATCTTTCATGTGCCTTTTCAGTTTGTCTACAGTCCCACAAAACACCGCACACTGACAACACTTCGGTGGGTTCAAAGTAATACTGCATTTCTCTTCTTTTACAAGATCAATTAACCCATACTGACCTTTTTGCATCCCCCTTTTCCAGTGTTTTTCATTATAATGATTCACACATAAATCCATCTGTGGAAAAATGGATGGACATGATGCAATAGGACATTTCATTACTGTTGTTTTATATTTTGCATTCCAATTTGTTTTAACTACTTTCTTCATTAGAATTAATGCCCCAACATTATCAACATTGTATTTACTAGCAGAATAGTGTACAGCAGTATCCAAATGTTCACTCATACTTTTTCCATCACTGCATCTAACTTCACAGTGATCACACTTTAAAATGCTTTCTGAGCATGGCATTGTTAAAGTTCCTTGTTTGACATTTTCATCCTCATTATGAACAACTTTATCTTCAGTGTTACTTTCTGTATTCTGTTCCTCTAAAACTATGTTTTCATGTGCATTTGTTTCTACAGTTTCCACTTTTGTATTAGCCATCTTCTCTTCAGATTCATAACTTCTTCTCTGAAACTTTGTATCATTTTCAATGTCTTCCTCATCTGTTTCTTGCTTATCTAATCCATCCCTTGCATCAGCTGGTTTCACAGTTTCATTTTCTATTTCAATCTGTTCATCTGTTATCAAATCCTTATTGTCCTCCACTAAAACACAATCAGAATCATCACTATCAGCATTCTCACTGGTGTTCAACGTGACTGGAAGATCAATTTCAATAGTAACGGTTTCCATTTCACTACTGTTTACTACCTCATTGGATTCGTGAACGTCATCAATATCATCATCCTCAATTTCAATAACTTCCCCTTTGTCTCCTTCTGCAGCTACAGTACATGTTGGTTCTTGTTGTGATATAAAGTTATCAGTATCTATTTGACAACCTTGATAAGGTACTTCAAATTCTTTACTTTCAGGAAGTTTGGCATGAGAAAACTTATCTGAAGCTTCTCCAAATCCATCATCGTCGTCTCTTATACCATTTACATTTACTGGAGTTTTCCTCTGAATTCTGCTCCATGCTGCTGTGTTCTGCGTACGTTCAACGTGATACAAAAGCTCATCACGAGCTCTCATCAGAGTGGCTGGGTCGTAGGGGCCCTCATAATTTCGCAGTCGTAATCGCACAGAAGGTTGGATTGAATAACCATGGTAACCATATTCATCACCATCCCAATTATAAGCCATACTGAAATTTGCCTGAAAAACACATGGGATAAAATCAGTTAAGATTGATTTACTTTACTAGAATCAGATTGCAGTGTCAAGTGAACTGAACTAAAAATTAATACATGTAATTAGTAGCACAAATCCAAGCTAAATGGAGTGAATGGTTGATTGCAGGTCATCGCTGCTATTAAAACACAATGCAATAAGCCTAATAAATCTACTTTTTTTTTTCATTTTTCTTAAAAAATCATATGTTATTTAACTGTATAAAGCAACAGCACATCAAAAATATTCTGTTTTAGTTTCTCCCCCTCAGCATCGAAAAGACCCTGGGAACTATTAGTGTCTGCCAGTCATCACATTATATTGTGCACTCAGCCCATCACTTGGAATACATCGTCAATACGAAGCGGACATGCCCATATTGTCAGAGATTTAAAGTCTTGTATTTTTATCCCTGAGTTACAGCCCTTTTTAAAACTTTACAATATTACAATTCCATCTGTATGTTGTGTACACAACTCCTCATACAGATTTTTCATCCAATTCAAATACAACTTGGTATACATGTGCATACCAAAATTGTCTGATTCATGTGCAATTATATTCCTCACCAGTTATGGTAATTTTGTGGACATTTATAATATGAGCCACGCCATGAGAAAACCAACATAGTGCGTTTGCGACCAGCATGGATCCAGACAGGATCCACGCTGTTTGCTTTCAAAGCCTATAGCAATTAGAGAAACCATTAGCGAACAGCATGGATCCTGACCAGACTGCGCGTTGCGCAGGCTGGTCTGGATCCATGCTGGTCGCAAATGCACTATGTTGGTTTTCTCATGGCATGGCACATATTATAACTACATCTGAATCTTCTGTACTTCACTCCTGCAATGTTTCATCCATTTCAACTGACATTTTAGTGAAGTTTAAATCCTCAACATTAAGTGAAAATGCATACCATATATTCCCTAATTAACAAATTAACAGCCTCCCCCTAATAAAAGCACCACCCCTTATATTCTATATATAAATATTATTTCTTTTATTAATTTAGGTCATAAATGAATACCAGCACTATAAAAGTGATACATAGAGGGTATTTGTTTGTTTCAGTGTAAGATTGAAATAACTTTCACAAGTGAACACCATATGCAATATTTTCACAAGTGGCATAGCCACCAGTGAAAATGTAAGATATGGTGTTCATGAGTGAACGATATTTTTATCATCATGTAAAACAAACAAATTTTCTTTTTATTTCATGTTTTGACTAAATTTTCCCATTTTATAGTTTCTAACTAGTGAAAAATATATTTGATATTTTTCACTGCAGAAACAACAAATATATTTCACTTGATTCACTGAAAAACATGTTAATAAAATTGTTAAAATTCATTCGTTAGAATTTTGATTTATTGTTTACTTTTACTAAAACAAAAGCTGTCTGTAAGACAGCCATATTATGCTCGACTTTTCGAATTGCTGTCCCAGAAACAGGAATATTACCCTAAATGTTACAATATGTAAAGATTTTCAATCCAGTTTCTACATTAGCTTTGAAGGCATGCATGCAAAACTTTAACCAGAAGTTTTAAGTTCAAAAGGGGACATAATATGGCGCATGCCAGAGTTATGGCTCTTGATGCTATCACCTAGTTTTACAACACCGAAGATACATATTAAGTTCCAATTGAATATCTGCATTTATTTGGAGATAGTAACTTGCTTGCAAAACTTTGACCAGAATTTTCTTAGTCCAAAAGGGGGCATAATTTGACCAAAATACATGTCAGAGTTATGGGACTTGACCAAGTGTGGTTGGTAATTGACCTAGAAAAAGAAAAAAAGTTTCAAAGCTATATGCCTTAAGTAATAGCTAAAAACACAAAAATTTAACCAGGATTTGCAAAGTTCAAAAAGGGGCTTAATTTGGCCATAATGCAAGTCAGAATTATGGGACTTGATGCTGTTGACTAGTTTTGTAACCCTAAAGACACATGTGAAGTTTCAATTCAGTATCAGCATTAGTTTGGAGACAGTAACTTGCATGCAAAACTTGAAGTTTAATCAGGTTGGTAATTGACCTAGAAAAAGAAAAATAGGTTTCAAAGCTATATGCCTTTAAGTAATAGCCATATGTACTTGCATGCAAAACTTTAACCAATGTGTGACGCCGACACCAGGGTGATTAGAATAGCTAGACTAATCTTTGAATAGTCAAGCTAAAAATGTCGATAAAAATCATACCCCCCCCCATCTCTCCTCCCACTAATATTTTTAGGGCCTTGATAAACACCCCCTTTTGCAAAATGTAATGCACCTGTGGCATACAGCATATTGTAGTTTCATGTCAGGGTGTGATTTAGTTATGCCCCATTTTTTTTGGACATTATCATATGAATTTTCAGGGGGCATGTGCCATACAATGTCCCTCTTTTTTGCAGCATTAGATTTTGTTTCAGTTTTTGCACCTTTAAATATTTAAGCTACTAGTACAGTTATTACAGTCTTTTTTTTTTTGTATTAAAAATAAGTAATCTCTAAACATTTAAATTGAAAGGAAGCTGGTAACTGCTAAACAATATTGATATTTATTATCTTTAAACAATTATTACCTTTGATCTGAAGAAAATAGTTCCTTCAAAAAGTTGTAATATTCTGGGGCTGTTCAATCAGAACCGTGTCTACACTGAGAAGCCGTATAAAACTTCGAAAAAATAGATCTGTCTCAATGCGAACATGCAGCTGTAATCGCTCATTTTTCCATAAATCAGCTGATTGGCATGCCCGAGCACTGGCAGTCCAGCACAAAGTAGGTCCCTAAACAAGAGCTGTCACGCTCGACTATTTTGATGCTGGATAGTGGAACTGTGGACATCTGAGGGAACTGGAGCTGTCATTGGAGAGTTTAATGACTCCAATGGTGGACGAAGATATTGCACAATAGCTTGAGTCTGTGTAAAAAATATTAAGAAATAAGAGAGGTAAATTGAAGTATATCAAAACACTACATAACTATAATTCTAAGCAAAAAGGGGGCATAATTCATAAAATATTGGTACAGGAGTTATGCACCTTGTGTCATATGAAGAGGGTGATGATGTGGAACAACTACTTCAAGTTTGAATCAAATGCATTTCGTAATAACTGAGATATAGTGAAAATGCATCAAAATTAACCATAAATTCTAAGTAAAAGGGGGCATAATTCCTGAAACATTGGTACCAGAGTTATGCACCTTGTGTCATATGATGTGGGTGATGATTTTGAACAACTACTTCAAGTATGAATCAAATCCATTCAGTAATAACAGAGATAGAGTGAAAGTGCATCAAAACTTTAACCTGAAATTCTAAGTAAAAAGGGGGAATAATTCATGAAAAATTTGTGCCAGAGTTATGAACATTGTGTCATATGATGAGGGTGATGATGCTGAACGATTATTTTAAGTATGAATCAAATCCATTCAGTAATAACAGAGATAGAGTGGAAGTACATCAAAACTTTAACCTGAAATTCTAAGTAAAAAGGGGTAATAATTCATTAAAAATTTGTGCCAGAGTTATGCACCTTGTGTTATATGATGTGGGTGATGATGTTGAACAACTATTTAAAGTTTGAATCAAATCCATCATGTAATTACAGAGATATGATGAAAAAAGAGAAAGTGTAAAAAAAACTTTAACCAAGGTGGGGACGCGGAATGATGCCGACGCCAGGTCAAGTAGGATAGCTCTCCATATACTTCGTACAGTCAAGCTAAAAAACTACAAGGCTGAATGCTTTTGAATTCTACTAAAGTGCTCGGTATCATGAAACGACCTTACACACTAAAATGCAACTCACTTAACTCTAGGTTACATTTAGTCAAAAGTATGTTTCCATATCTGAAGTCCCAGAAGGTCTGGGCAGACATTCTGCAAAGTGTATTTTTTGCCTACAAAAACAGAATACAAAACACATGCCTGTACCAGGGAAACCCTTTGTTTTCTTTTGAACAATTGCTAGTCAGAAAAAAAGGCCAAAGCTTTGAACACCAAAACTTGATAAAAGCTGAAAAAAAACGACTGCAATTAGGCCTAAAAAAAAAATTCTTTGTTTCCGGTAACATGCTCAAAAAAATTAGGGTAGGTAGGTCGGAAAATTATTTTTTTTTGGAATTTTTTTTTATTAAGGGAGACTTTTCGGAAATTATTTTTTTGTCAAAAAATGATTACAAATAAGGGGGTTATGTCTTTAGAGCATCAGTAAGTTGAATTCTAACATCACTGGCCATGTTTAAAGCATAAAAAGTGCAGTTTTGCATCTTTTTGTTAAAAAGTTCAAAAAAAATATTCTCCAAGGCCATAAAAACATTTAGGGTCGGGCAAAAAATTTAGGGTAGGTCGGGATACCGGAAACAAAAAATTTTTTTTTTACGCCTTAAGAGGGCTGCAGGTCAGGTCGAGGGCAACACCTCTGTAGGGGGCCAGTTGGGCTTCAGAACCTCCTGAGATTTAGTAAAATTACTGTACCCAGATAGTACTAGGAAGACTGTTCTTTTGAATATCTGGACCCCAGTCCACCCATATGATAGATACTTTTTGTTTTAAATGTGACAGTGTTTGTCTCTATTTCCTTGATCAACATCTACATCTATGGTGTACTGCCCAACAATCAATTCTGATTCAGAGGTTCCACTAGATCTGAAAACCAAAGAGTCCCAAATTTTGAAGGGTCCTTTTCCAAAATACAGGAGTCCTGTCACAACAAGTCAATATTATGGACTAAATTTTCTTATATAGTAATACGCAGCTGGTTACACAATTATATTAACCAAAAGTTGTTTTATTAGTATTTATTTCATAATAAACATTACAGGGCTTATTCAGTTTTAAGTAATAAACTATTACAAGAATGGTTGGTGGGCTTTGATGCCTTTGCATGTTATATTACCAAAAATACTTCAAAATATTAGCTGCCTTTGCAAGAGTTGTCATATTTTTCTTAAATGCAGACTTTTTACAAGCCTGGGATTAAAGCTGAAAAGCTAGATTCTAAAGCCTGAAATGTCCTTTTTCTATAGAGTTATATAGGGAAATTCTGGTAGCCGAAAGCCTGAAATCAGGGCCAGTCCTGAAAAATCACAGGACTGTTTTTATTGACTAATTATTAAGATTGCACCAGAAAATCTCGTCAGAAAGGACAGATATGTCGCGAAAACAGGTGACAAATACGGAAAACAAAAGTTAATACATGTAATTGACTGCCTAATCAAATAAAATTGTTGCAAATTGGCTCCCCTCCTTTCAATAACAGATGATGTGTATTACACAGATTATCAAATTTTCAGATATTTTCGTCCACAAATACCGTGTAACAGATATAGCTTCCAGCCATTTTCGCCAATTAGAAATTGGAAATTTACTGCTGTCATCTGACAAGTCCCGCCTAGCAATCGCCTGTCAATGGTGGTTTAACTCCGCCTTCCGTACCTTACTACTCACGTCACGCATATCATTAGTTTAATGTATGCGTCCTTTCAGTAACCAAGAGTGTTTATTTAGAATACACGAGACAGTTTTATTGTAGCAAACTGAATGATAAGAGAAAGGGTTATCAAAGGAAAATGCCCCCGGGTCCTGAGTGACACACAGGTAAGTATCATGCCGGGTCCTTTGAGCGTCTTTTGAAAATCTCCCGGGTCCGGACCCGGGTCAAATGGAACCCCTGACTGATTATAACTGGGAGGCGCTTGTCAGGGAAGGCTGTTAATAGATGAGCAAGCTCACATTAGGTGCAAAGTTTTAAAAAAAAGAACTACAATTACTAAGATTAAAAACATAAATATAGATTAGAAAGTTGCAGTTGCCAGCCTCTCAGTGAACAAGCTGGGGCTGGACTGTATGTATAGGGGGAGACCATTCCAGGAAAGAATTGTTCTTAGAACAAGAGGACCATGATGGTCCTGAATCGCTCACCTATCCCCACATGACCCAGTGTTCAACTGAGTATGACGTCGTTATTTCTATTATTTGACATAGTGACCTAGTTTTTGAGCACATGTGACCTAGATATCATCAAGATAAAAAACTCTGACCAATTTTCATGAAGATCCATTGAAAAATATGGCCTCTAGAGAGGTCGCAAGGTTTTTCTATTATTTGACCTAATGACCTAGTTTTTGAAGGCACGTGACCCACTTTTAAACTTGACCTAGATATCATCAAGGTGAACATTCTCACCAATTTTCATGAAGATCTCGTGAAAAATATGGCCTCTAGAGAGGTCACAAGGTTTTTCTATTTTTCGACCTACTGACCTAGTTTTTGACCGCACATGACCCAGTTACGAACCTGACCTAGATATCATCAAGTTGAACATTCTCACTAATTTTCATGAAGATCCATTTAGAAATATGGCCTCTAGAGAGGTCACAAGGTTTTTTCTATTTTTAGACCTACTGACCTAGTTTTGGACCCCACATGACCCAGTTTCGAATTTGACTTAGATATCATCAAGATGAACATTCTGACCAATATTCATGAAGATCTCATGAAAAATTTGGCCTCTAGAGAGGTCACAAGGTTTTTCTATTTTTAGATCTACTGACCTAGTTTTTAACCCCACGTGACCCAGTTTCGAACTTGACCTAGATATCTTCAAGGTAAACATACTGACCAATTTTCATGAAGATCCATTGAAAAATATCGCCTCTAGAGAGGTCACAAGGTTTTCCTATTTTTAGACCTACTGACCTAGTTTTTGACTGCATGTGACCCAGTTTCGAACTTGACCTAGATATCATCAAGGTGAACATTCTCACCAATTTTCATGAAGATCCATTGAGAAATATGGCCTCTAGAGAGGTCACAAGGTTTTTCTATTTTTAGATCTACTGACCTAGATTTTGACCCCACATGACCCAGTTTCGAACTTGACCTAGATAACATCAAGGTGAAAATTCTGACCAATATTCATGAAGATCTCATGAAAAATATGGCCTCTAGAGAGGTCACAAGGTTTTTCTATTTTTAGATCTACTGACCTAGTTTTTAACCCCATGTGACCCAGTTTCAAACTTGACCTAGATATCATCAAGATAAACATTCTGACCAATTTTCATGAAGATCCATTGAGAAATATGGCCTCTAGAGAGGTCACAAGGTTTTTCTATTTTTAGACCTAATGACCTAGTTTTTGACCCTACGTGACCCAGTTTCAAACTTGACCTAAATATCATCAAGATAAACATTCTGACCAATATTCATGAAGATCTTATGAAAAATATGGCCTCTAGAGAGGTCACAAGGTTTTTCTATTTTTAGATCTACTGACCTAGTTTTTAACCCCACGTGACCCAGTTTCGAACTTGACCTAGATATCATCAAGATGAACATTCTGACCAATTTTCATGAAAATCCATTGAGAAATATGGCCTCTAGAGAGGTCACAAGGTTTTTCTATTTTTAGACCTACTGACCTAGTTTTTGAACCCATGTGACCCAGTTTCGAACTTGACCTAGATATCATCAAGGTGAACATTCTAACCAATTTTCATGAAGATCTTATGAAAAATATGGCCTCTAGAGAGGTCACAAGGTTTTTCTATTTTTAGACCTACTGACCTAGATTTTGACGGCACGTGACCCAGTTTCGAACTTGACCTAGATATCATCAAGATGAACATTCTGACCAACTTTCATAAAAATCCCATGAAAAATGTGACCTCTAGAGTGGTCACAAGCAAAAGTTTACGGACGCACGCACGCACGCACGGACGACGGACACCGCGCGATCACAAAAGCTCACCTTGTCACTTTGTGACAGGTGAGCTAAAAAAAAGGAGTTGGAATGGTACTGCGTATATGATTGTGGGATCAAGTAAGTAGTTCAGGTTCCTTGTAGGTATGAGATGGTTACGGTCAACTGCAATAGGACTGTACTTTATTTTAAAAATATAATGAGGGAATTTTTGATACAGCGTTGTTTAAGGGATTGCCAGATGAGAACTTGAGATCTTTAAGCGTTTTAGTGACCTTGCTTGTTTTGCCATAGTTGTTACATACGTATAAAGCTGCAGATCATTGTACAAGCAATGGCAGACTTTAAACTTTAATTGAGTCACGTTGAAAATCTTAGATCTAAATACTTATCACTTAATGATCGAGGATTGAAAAGGAAATTGCTAGAAACAAGAAAAACTGCAATATCAAAAACTTAAAATATGCATCTGGCGATGTCACCATATTGCATGGCTAAACATCTTAAAATACAATGCATATCACTGGTCGCAGCCGAAAGAAACAACATTTTATTGATCAGGTCGGATATCCGGGCACTTAAGTGTATTGCGTTGCGTAGCAACAAGCGGAGGTGACAGCAAACGCTAAATTGTAATTGAAAAGCGTTTCATGTTTCACTAGTGCTGGTTGTTTTTCTTTGCTTAAAGGCCTAGATTTTGGCAGTGGGCCAAGGGATTTCTGTCTTCACCAGCACAGTTGGGGGCTAATGACCATCACAGTATGGTTCCAATAAACAAGGGTCATTGTTTATTGGAGAGTCAGTCTACCTTTCAAGTGTATCAGTTAGTGAGAAGGGGAAACAATGTAATTCATTTTAAATTAATGAATAATTAATAACATTTAAAGTTATACTAGTTTTTTTTAGGCATTTCTATGTAAAGAAAAATGTTGTTGATCAAACACAATAATAAAATAACCAGAAACTTATTTTCACAATAATAAATAATGAGAAACTTTCATAAAGAAATATGCAAGTTTTTATTTTTTTCAAATTCTGCCTGTAGAATTGTGATATTTCAGAAAAAAGTGACTTTCACTCATCTAAAGCTGGCAGAATACTTTAGAAAACATTTGTCTAAAATTGAAAACAGTATGTGCATTTCAAAGTTACAAAGCAAAGCATGAAAAAAGTCACTTTTTGCAACAAACTAAAAATGAAAATTGAGTATAGATGGAACACAATAATTTTATATTATTTTTTTGTCAGCACAAAGAACTCATGAAGTTTTCACTATACTTGTGTTTTATTATCATTGTTATTTTCAATATTATTACTGTATCTTTTATCATCCTATATGTAATAATAATAATAATAATAATAATAATAATAATAATAATTATTATTATTATTATTATTATTATAACATTAAAGTAATAGTTATTATCATCGATATAATATCAAAATAATAATTATTATTATTATCATTCCACATTCACAGAAGAAAAATTAATTTCTTTCAACTCCACTGCACACATCTTCATGGTCTAGTTGGGGTCCCTGCTGTGCTAATTGCCCTAATCAGTAACTGTTACATAATCGCTGATAAGCAGCAGATAAGATGGGAGTTGTATATTGGATTTGGGGGGGGGGGGGGGGGGGGGGGGGGGGGGGGACACTTATATAGTAGCGAATCTAGGCCTTTAAAGTAAAATTTTGGGCAATATTAATAAGGTAGTGAATTTATAATGTAGCATGGTGTTCCAGAAATCACTCCCTTGAAAGAAACCTTTCTTTTTTAGGTTGGAGACGTGATATTCATCATTGATCCGTGTAAGCTGCAAGTTCTCATATTTGTGACGGACTGGATGAAAATTATAATTTAAAAAATCGGAGGTCTTTTTAAAGTAAATAAAACTGAAAATCTAGTTCATTTAATTAGGTTTCTCCATTCGTTTCACTTTTTTCGTTCTATTTAGTAGCCTGCCATTAAAATAGCTCTGAAAGCCAGATAGCTTATACTGTGGTGTCAAAAGTGATTCAGTCACTCCAAATTTAATCAAATCAACACCTCTTACCTAAATTCTGATTCGTATGAAATTTAATGAGTGGTGTCATAATTTAAAGCTTAATAGCACATTATGCGTGAATACTGGAGAAGGGATTTTTTTCTCCCTCGGAGCGTATCAGGATCACAATAGCATTTATAACACAAAGCAGTTTTTTATATGTTACAATTGTTTTAATGTAATATGACATCTAGAGCTACTGTGTTACAAGCGGAGATAAAATGATATATATATAATAACTGCATGCTAGTTTCTTTTTTACGAACAGCCAGGATGTATCAATAAATTGATGACTTCCAATTACGAAAATACTAAAAAAAATACTGATCTCTGTTCTGTCAATTATTTAAAACTGAGAACGATAATTTGTACGTTTTGTCTAGAATAATGTTAGTCATATCTTGTAGTTTTCAATATCCATTTTTTGTTGTTAATTGTTAGACTGTCACAATTGACCTTACGCCGGATAGCCTGTAGCCACGCCTACCAGTTTTCAGGGGGAACAATTCATGCTAGGCCCGACAAACAAAAGAATCAAATGGCAGCGGCAGAAATATTTTGCCGGACATTCTAGTTGATTTCGGCGTACGCTACCTCAATTCACACGTATTTCTAAAGTGAAAAGACAAAACACAATCGTTAATAAGTGGATGTTCTGTAGAGAAACATAAATTCTACAAAAAACAACGATACGTTGTTGTTAAAAGCCGGGAACTGCACCCGAGTATGCGGAAAACTAAACAAGGCAGGGGGCCGAGCGGAAAACACGTAAAAAAGACGGAAATCTCTGAAACCATTATACTATAATAGCTGATTTTGTGGGGGTTTTTTTATTGTCCGTTTCTTTTTCATTATAGAAACGTCAAATTTCGATCTCCCGGAAATAATGTAGGGTATGACTATATTAAGCAGACTAGAACATTGATTTTTATTAATTAAGGTTGAAATCAGACTGTGGATTCTGAATCCTATTTCAAAATAATTAGATAAATTAAATAAGGTAATTTACATGTAAAAATTGTCACTTGTGTCATTTAAGAAACGTTGGATTTCGAAATACCGGAACTCATTTAAGATGCTCATATCATTGTTCAACATTATTCAGATACATAGCATTTAATGTCTAATACTTAGACATGATGTGTTTTAAGTATAAGTAAAGAAAGTTCTGTTATTAGAATTAAAACGTGTAAATGATAAATAAATAAGATATAGTCCAAGGCGATGATATAGTCCATACTCATATTTCAAGACATATACCGGCACATCGCAGCTTAAAACAATGTTTGAGCCTACCAAATTTCTTTATAAAGTATACAGAATGAATGTATAATTTTTTGTTTAAGAACATATCTTCTTTATACGAAATATACTATTTTTTCTGGAATTTTAGACGAAGTTTACGCTGTCTATTAAAATGAAATTTAGGACGAAAGCACACACCGAGTGCTAAGTCAAAACTTTGAGCACCTGGAACATTGTTGATTAGACTCATTAAAAATAATCTTATATTAATCATAGTTTTTTATCATGTTTATTATTTGTTGTATTATCACCCAGGTATGACTTAACATACACCAGTGGGAGATTGATGTAAACCTTAAACAAGAGGGCCAAGATGGCCCTAGGTCGCTCACCTAAGAAACACTCCATAACAGTGTAAAACATGTTTGACCTAGTGATTTCAAGGAAACAAATATTCTGACCAATTTTCATTAAAATTGGACCAAAAAATTGGTCTCTTGCGATAAAACAAGCATTTTCTTAGATATGACTTAGTTTTTGACCCTAGATCACCCATGTTCAAACTCGACCTAGATTTTATCAAGGCAATCATTCTGACCAAAATTCATGAAGATCAACTGAAAAATACAGCCTCTTTCACATACAGAAGTTTTTTCTTTGATTTGACCAAGTGACCTAGTTTTTGACCTCAGATGACCCATATTCAAATTCGACCTAGATTTCATTAAGGCAATCAACCTGACCAAATTTCATAAAAATCAATTGAAAAAAACAGTCTCTATCGCATACACAAGATTTTTCTTTAATTTGACCTAGTGACCTAGTTTTTGACCTCAGATAACCCATATTCAAAATCGACCTAGATTTCATCAAGACAATCATTCTGACCAAATTTCATACAGATCAATTGAAAAATACATCCTCTATTGCATACACAATGTTTTTCTTCGATTTGACCTAGTGACCTAGTTTTTGACCCGAGATGACCCATTTTCGAACACGGCCTAGATTTTATCAAGGTAATCATTCCGGCTAAATTTCATGAAGATCAGTTGAAAAATACAGCCTCTACTGCATACACAAGGTTTTTCTTTGATTTGACCTAGTGACCTAGTTTTTGACCCGAGATGACCTATTTTCGAACTTGGTCTAAATTTCATCAAGATAATCATTCTGACCAAAATTCATGAAGATCAATTGAAAAATACAGCCTCTATCGCATACACAAGGTTTTTACGTGATATGACCTAGTGACCTAGTTTTTGACCCAAGATGACCCATTTTCGAACTCGGCCTAGATTTCACCAAGGTAATCATTCTGACCAAAATTCATGAAGATCAATTGAAAAATACCGCCTCTATCGCATACACAAGGTTTTTCTTTGATTTGACCTAGTGACCTAGTTTTTGACCCCAGATGACCCATTTTCGAACTCGGCCTAGATTTCATCAAGGTTATCATTCTGACCAATATTCATGAAGAAAAATTGAAAAATACAGCCTCTATCGCATACACAAGGTTTTTCTTTGATTTGACCTAGTGACCTAGTTTTTGACCCGAGATGACCCATTTTCGAACTCGGCTTAGATTTCATCAAGGTTATCATTCTGACCAATATTCATGAAGATTAATTGAAAAATACCGCCTCTATCGCATACACAAGGTTTTTCTTTGATTTGACCTAGTGACCTAGTTTTTGACCCCAGATGACCCATTTTCGAACTCGGCCTAGATTTCATCAAAGTTATCATTCTGACCAATATTCATGAAGATTAAATGAAAAATACAGCCTCTATCGCATACACAAGGTTTTTCTTTGATTTGACCTAGTGACCTAGTTTTTGACCCGAGATGACCCATTTTCGAACTCGGCCTAGATTTCTTCAAGGTTATCATTCTGACCAATATTCATGAAGATTAATTGAAAAATACAGCCTCTATCGCATACACAAGCTAAATGTTGACAGACGACGGACGACAGACGACGGACGCCGGACATTGAGCGATCAGAAAAACTCACCTGAGCATTGCTCAGGTGAGCTAAAAATGCATAAATCATGTTTCCAGTACATTAAGGCATAATATTTACATGTTACCATTCAAATAATATAGAACATCAAATACTTGTGATTTATCAGTACATACCAGTTACTCTGGTAACTGATGGAATATTTTTACTATTGAATAAAGAATACTTGGCACTTTTGTTAAATAAGAAAGTTAATTTTCATAGAATTTTACACTGATTTAAATGAAATAATTAAAACGTTATAACACAATGAGTGCTAAGTCGAATTGCTTTGCTTTTAAACACTCTTATAGGATTTTTTAGATCAGGGGCCTCCGTGGCTAGAGTCGTTGACTTCAAACCATTTGCCCCTCATCGATGTGGGTTCGAAACATCATTTGGGGCGTAGAATTCTTCACGTGAGGAAGCCATCCAACTGGCTCACGGACGGTCGGTGGTTCTACCCAGGTGCCCGCTCGTGATGAAATTGTGCACGGAGGGGCACCTGGGGTCTTCCTCCACCATTAAAAGCTGGAAAGTCGCCATATGACCTAAAATTGTGTCGGTGCGACGTTAAACCCAACAAAATAAATAAAATAAAATTTTAAGATCAACTATTCTTGAGGACGTCCACAGAGCCTGATACATCGTTGACAATATGCGAGGTCTGAGAGTGGATTTGGAAAAGGGAAGCGCTCTAGTATTACACTCTCTTCCTTGTGTCTGGTGTAAAGGTGTCGTAACGTCACCTTTTTACCATTTTGGACGATTTTTCGGTGGTATTTATATTCTTTGACTGGCGAGTCCGGCACTAAGTTTGACGGACAAAATGGCGGCTAACAACAAGGCTTATCAGTTCTGTTATCTGATTGGTCAGTTGGAACCTGTCAATCAACACTGGCGTAAGGTCAATTGACTGCTTCCACATACCACAAAATTAAAGCATTCATTCCAGTCATAAATCATAAATCACTATGGAAACCAATCAGTATGTGGTATATTGACGAAAATCAGTTTTGAACAGTTCCTAATGACTATCACCTATTAATGGATTGATTTCCTGTTTGTTTTATCCCTCTGTTGTACCCCTTCGGGGCCTTATGGTAATTTCGGGAGACAATCAAAATCCCCTTGATCAAAATTCCCTTCACTGAAAACTGACAGGGTGTTACAAAATCCCCTTCATACTTTTGCAGGGGGTATCATAATCCCCTCTGTGATTTTTACTTATTTCATCAAGTTCAAATACAACTATACACAATTTAAAAGTCTATTGCATAAAGCACGTAAATACAATGCCTTTAGCAAACATAATTTAATTTGGAGCACTGATATCTCTATATCTGTAATGAAAATTACAGAGGGGATTATGATACCCCCTGCAAAAGTATGAAGGGGATTTTGTAACACCCAGTCATTTTTCAGTGGAGGGGATTTTGATCAAGGGGATTTTGATATACACTCGGTAATTTCCTGTCTTATCCGTTTGATGTATGCCTTCAGGGTTTTATGATATTTGGAAGATGCACATTATTGTTATTTGCGTGTCAGTTGACAAAGGGATTAATAGAGCTACTACATAAAAAACTTTAACCAATACTTATGCCCGAACATTTAGTTCATTTTTAACTTTAAAATTAATTCACCAAACTAAATTTTGGCTGGAAGGACATTTCTTCTTCTTCAAAAAAAACAAGAGCTGTCCGTAAGACAGCCAAGCTCGACTATTCGAAATATTGTCCCAGAAGCAGGAAAATATTACCCAAAAAGGTTAAATATCAAAAGAGTTTTAAGTTCAAAAGGGGGAATAATTTGACCAAAATGCATATCAGTTATGGGACTTGCTGCTCTTAACTAGTTTTATAACCTCGAAGGCACATGTGAAATTTCAGTTCAATATCTGCATTAGTTTTGGAGATAGAAACTTGCATGTAAAACTTTAACCAGAATTTTCAAAGTCCAAACGGGGGCATAATTTGCCCAAAATACATGCCATAGTTATGGGACTTGATCCAGTGAGGTTAGTAGTTGATCTAGAAAAAGTAAAAATAAGTTTCAAATCTATATGCCTTTTAGAAATAGCTGTATGTACTTGCACGCAAAACTTTAACCAGAATTTGCTAAGTCCAAAAGGGGGCATAATTTGGCCAAAATGAAGGTCAGAGTTATGGGACTTGCTGCTATCAACTAGTTTTATAACCCCGAAGACACATGTGAAGTTTCAAATCAATATCTGCATTAGTTTTGGAGATAGAAACTTGCATGTAAAACTTTAACCAGAATTTTCAAAGTCTAAAAGGGGGCATAATTTGCTCAAAATACATGTCAGAGTTATGGGTCTTGACCCAGTGAGGTTGGTAATTGATCTAGAAAAAGAAAAAATAAGTTTCAAATCTATATGCCTTTTAGAAATAGCTGTATGTACTTGCACGCAAAACTTTAACCAGAACTTTCTAAGTCCAAAAGGGGGCATAATTTGGCCAAAATGAATGTCAGAGTTATGGGACTTGCTGCTATCAACTAGTTTTATAACCCCGAAGACACATGTGAAGTTTCAAATCAATATCTGCATTAGTTTTGGAGATAGTAATTTGCATGTAAAACTTTAACCAAAATTTTCTAAGTCCAAAAGGGGGCATAATTTGCTCAAAATACATGTCAGAGTTATGGGACTTGACCCAGAGAGGTTGGTAATTGACCTAGAAAAAGAAAAAATAAGTTTCAAAGCTATATGCCTTTAATTGATGGCTGTATGTACTTGCATGCAAAAACTTAACCAAGGTGTGACGCCGACGCCAGGGTGAGTAGAATACTATAGCTAGACTATTCTTCGAATAGTCGAGCTAAAAATGTTTGTAATAAGATTTCATATAGAATAAAGTATAAGTTTTCAACTTTATTTAAATGACTTTCATACTTAATGTACTTTGACATTATAGCATTTTACATTAACTAAATAAAATATATCGCACAAAGTACATTTCAGAAAATGGCAACAATATAATTATTTCAGAGCATTAAAACATTTAGAAAATCAGCTTATTTAAAAAAGACATAAAAATATCAGAAAATTAATTTACTATTTATTTGATCTGTTCTTTCTTAAAAAGAAAAACAAAACAAACAAAAATTCTTTTTCAAGACACTTGAAGAGATGAAAGAAACAACTGCTATGATTTCAAGCAAAGAAGTTGAATAAAAAAAAATGTTATGTTCTCAAATATTTAGTTTATGTATATAGCAAACTGAGAAAATGTTGAATAAGCTTGGGAACTTGTTTTAATTATAGACAAGACAAGACTTATATCTGATCCGTAGCGCCAAAGAGCAGACAATACATAATCTGTCACTTTTTCCAGACCGTTTTAAAATGCCACAAAATTAATTATCACAAAAACCCTACTTTTTTTGTAAAATATATAGATTGTACCATAGCGTAAGGACTACAGATGATAAAAAAGATGACTCTTGATTTGTTTTATTTGAGAATTAAAACATCACAACCCACACCGCTAGTTAATTCGCTACGAATTGCGAGGTCCTGCTTTCACCTCCAAGGTAATTTGCATAATGATCTACTACTCAATATATAAATGCAACAGGAAATTATGTCAAAAGAAAAGTTTTGATAGAGATTAGCCCAACATGCAACACAAGACAAGCAGAGTTCTCAACAAAGGGTGCTACAGAGTTAGTTGTGGTGAGAAACTGTGAGTAAAAGAAGACAGCCACTGAAGTCTGTCTGTCTGAAGCCTGATCAGGCTGGTAACATTGCCCGATCGGGCTTATGACACAAAAAGTAATATTTCTTGACAAATAATGAAGATATTTCTTTCAAACTTGGTCCATTTATTAAGCATTACATATAATGCTTATCAAGATAGAAATAACTTTGTTGCCTTCAGTTTAGTTAGAATTACTTCCCTTTTTCAGATTTTTATGATGCATAATTTTTGAAGTCCAAAAATATTATGTTTTAATCACAGGCACCAGTATCGGACCTGGGACAAAAATATGTTTGTTTTCATCCTAAATGAGTTAAAAATGAAAAATATGTAGTGAAATATGAGCCCCCTTCAAAATATACATATGTTTACTGAAGGCCAGAATCTCGAGAATCGAGCCTGCGAGCAATGGGTTCACTTCCCGGGCCGTTGTGAAATAAATTATCTAGACAATTAAACAAACTACCTATCACCATTTCACGTGTACATTTAGCTACAAAATGAGACCGACCCCAAGTCTGTAGCACTACCCATTCATGAAATATCTATCAGAAAACGAGTGCCTTTCTGCTGAAAGTTCCAGGTAGATAGAAATGTGGCACAACGAAACGGTACGAAATCACGGACTAAAATATGTTTGTCAGCCAAGCAAGGGTCAAATTCAATAAACAAGAGGACCATGATGGTCCTGAATCGCTCACCTGCCCCCACATGAACTGAGTATGACGTCGTTTTTTCTATTATTTGACACAGTGACCTAGTTTTTGAGCTCATGTGACCTACTTCTGAACTTGACCTAGATATCATCAAGATAAAAATTCTGACCAATTTTCATGAAGATCCATTGAAAAATATGGCCTCTAGAGAGGTCACAAGGTTTTTTTTATTATTTGACATAATAACCCAGTTTTTGAAGGCATGTGACCCAGTTTTGTATTTGACCTAGATATCATCAAGGTGAACATTCTCACCAATTTTTATATAGATCTTGTGAAATATATGGCCTTTAGAAAGGTCGCAAGGTTTTTCTATTTTTAGACGTACTGACCTAGTTTTGACCGCATGTAACCCAGTTTCAAACTTGACCTAGACAACATCAAGATGAACATTCAGACCAACTTTCATACAGATCCCATGAAAACTATGGCCTCTAGAGTGGTCACAAGGTTTTTTCTATTATTTGACCTACTGACCTAATTTTTGTCTGCATGTGACCCAGTTTCAAACCTGACCTAGATATCATCAAGATGAACATTCTGACCAATTTTCATGCAGATCCCGTGAAAAATATGGCCTCTACAGAGGTCACAGGGTTTTTCTATTATTTGACTTACTGACCTAGTTTTTGACTGCACGTGACCCAGTTTCAAACTTGACCTACATATCATGAAGATGAACATTCTGATCAATTTTCATGCAGATCCAATGAAAAATACGGCCTCCACAGAGGTCACAAGGTTTTTCTATTATTTGACCTACTGACCTAGTTTTGGACCGGACGTGACCCAGTTTCGAACTTGACCTAGATTTCATCAAGATGAACATTCTGACCAATTTTCATGCAGATCCCATGAAAAATATGACCACCAGAGAGGTCACAAGGATTTTCTATTATTTGACCTACTGACCTAGTTTTTGATGGTACGTAACCCAGTTTCGAACTTGACCTAGATATCATCAAGATGAACATTCTGACCAATTTTTATGAAGATCCATTGAAAAATATGGCCTCTAGGGAGGTCACAAGGATTTTCTATTTTTAGACCTACTGACCTAGTTTTGGACTGCACATGACCCAGTTTCGAAGTTGACCTAGATATCATCAAGATGAACATTCTGACCAATATTCATAAAGATCCCATGAAAAATGTGACCTCTAGAGTGGTCACAAGCAAAAGTTTACGCACGCACGCACGGACGGACGACGGACGCTGCGTGATCACAAAAGCTCACCTTGTCACTTTGTGACAGGTGAGCTAAAAATACTAAATAGTATAAATAAATACATAAACTAGGGCCACTCACAATCGTCAGTAGCATCTCAAACACGCGATATTGGCGTTTCAAATTTTTCCGCAGTCTTTCAATTGAATGCTACGCCATTGAACAGAATTCGTAAGGTATTTTTAAACGCAATTTCTGATTGGCCAATAGCGACAGAACCGTATCGTTTCGCACAAAATTACTCTGATATTATCGTATCGGTTTCAATGGCGGATAATACAATTGAAAGACCGACGGAAAAATAATATAGTAAATATCGCGTGTAGCAGATGATACTGACGGTGGTGAGTGGCCATAATTTGCATATTTAGTAATACTTGTTATTAATGTCAAATGAATTTGATCCTTGCTAGGCTGACAAACATCTTTTAGTCCGTGATTTCGTACCGCTCCATTGTGCCACATTTCTATCTACCTGGAACTTTCAACAGATAGGCACTCGTTTTCTGATAGATATTTCATGAATGGGAAGGGCTAGAGACTTGGGGTTGGTCTCATTTTGTAGCTAAATGTACACGTGAAATATTGATAGGTAGTTTGTTTAATTGTCTAGAGAATTTATTTCACAATGGCCCTGGAAGTGAACCCATTGCTCGCAGGCTCGATTCTCGAGATTCTGGCCTTCAGTAGACATATGTATATTTTGAAGGGGGCTCATATTTCACTACATATTTTTCATTTTTAACTCATTTAGGATGAAAACAAACATATTTTTGTCCCAGGTCCGATACTGGTGCCTGTGGTTTTAATGCAATGTTTAAAACAGAAAAGGGTTCAATGGCTTTCTAGTGCTGCAAACTTGTGCGCCAATACCTTTATTCTATATATTTAGGGTAAATACTTTGTTTCTAGTGCACGGCTACTAAACGCTAGCGCCACCACCAAATTGTGGTGATAAGGAAAAGAGCTATTGACATTTCCGTGGTGCAGCTATCGCCCGTTTCTACTTGTAAACACGTGAGTAAAATTTATATTTTATCTTATATTTTTATTGATAAAACTTTTTTCGAAAATCGGAGAATGTAGTTCCGTGTAACAACACTTTTACTAGTGGTTGGCTGTAATTTCATTAAAATATTATGCAAATTGTGGTGCCAGGAGCTTTTCTCCCGAATTTGACAGTGGCATATTTTCATATCGGCTAGTATTCGAACTCCATTCCGATGATAAGACACACTGTAAAAATATACCTGCGCAGGTAAATCGTGTAGAACTGAATAACACGTATTCCCATACACCAAAGAATTACGAAAAATACAGTAAAAAGTTACAACACGACTATTTTTGAAAATGATGGCGCTATCATCCAAGTGGTGGCGCTAAACAGTAGTGGTGGCGCTGTTGTATATGATTAGTGGCTGATATATTCAATTTTAAAATATGAAAATTTCTATAATAATTGATGTTATCAACATATCCCACACTACACCTAAATTATGTTACTCAACAAAATATATGTAGTAACCTGTACATGATCGCAAAATAATCTACATGTATATGGATTCAGATTGTGCATCTAAGCTGTATTGATTAATCATATTTAATCGATTGGAATTGAAAATGTACTGTACTTTTCAGAAAGAATTGTGAAAGTAGGGTCTTTTGTTTACAATGCATGCAAACCACGTAAAAATACAAAGGCAAGTAACTTTCAGAATCTTAATATAACAAATAAATTCTACACAAATCTTTGTTTGAAATATAAGTATTGCTACTATTTTTCATGACCTGAATTTAAAGTACACTTACGTTTGTATTTAGGTAGAATATTTAAAGGTTAGAAATAATTCTACATTAACATTTTAAACAAAGGAAATTTACCTTGACTATAAGAGTCCCAAGGGTCTGTGAGTATTTTGTTCTTTTTTTTCTTGGATAGAGAATGTTTCATAAAGGTAAATAAACTATGATCGTGTTTTTCTTTCTTTAATAACATGATTCCTTGCAGGAATATTATCAGTTAGAGAATGTTGTTGTTTGTTTTGTTCCGGATGCGTCAGCAGTTCGTATTACTGAATGCCGTAACAGCGCCACCACTACTGTATAGCGCCATCACTAGAGTTTTAGCGCCACCACTTTTAAAAATCCTGGAATATTTCTTCTAACCCGAGATTCTATTATTCATGGTGTGTGCCTATATAGTTATTTATCATTTCTACACCATTTGCATGCGCAGGTATGTTCTTACAGTTTGTCCATTAATCGGAATGGCGTTCGAATACTGGCCGATATGAAAATGTGCCACTGTCAGATTCGGGAGAAAAGCTCCTGACACCACAATTTGCATATGATTTTAATGAAATTACAGCCAACCACTAGTTAAAGTGTTGTTTCATGGAACTTCATTCTCCGATTTTTGAAAAAAGTTCTATCAATAAAAATGTAAGATAAAATATAAATTTTACTCACGTGTTTACATTTTCAAACGGGCGATAGCTGCACCACGGAAATGTCGATAGCTCTTTTCCTTATCACCACAATTTGGTGGTGGCGCTAGCGTTTAGTAGCCGTGTAGTGCAGATGTATGAGCAATTTTTTTAGGACTAACATTTCTCTATAATGTTGTAAGTGAAAGCAGAGTAAAATGCTTACATTCATGTACCAACGCAATAATTTAGAGCATTAGAAAGCCATTTAACCCTTTTTTGTTTTAAACTTAGCATTAGAACATTGTGTTTTTGGACTATGAAAAGGGGAAATAATTCTACCAAAACTGAAGGCAACCAGTTATTTTTAGGAAGTGTCTAGGGGTACGGATCCGTACCTCTAGAATCTGATTCTAGAGGTACGGATCCGTACCTCTAGACAATCCTGTTAGGGGTTTTCTAGGGGTACGGACCTCCTTTTTCTAGAGATTTAGGGTTATATATATCTTAAATTTTGTTGAAAATGAAATAAAAAAGTAAGACTTAACCAGTGTTCACTTAAAACTTGGATCTAAATGGTTTACAGATACCAGCGTTCACCCGATTGTTTACCTTCTATTTCAAAACCAAAATAACCGAGGAACTCCAAATGAATAAAATGTTCCGTGCCGATCAGTTTGTTGTAAAATAAACTGTTGATAACATATAAGTGAGTGCATGTAACCCTTAAATGATTTCTATTTGAAATTCAGCAGAAAAAAAAATAAATTAAGCATAATAATATGCACCTATTTATTTTGTTATTTAACAAGATATTATGATAATCGGCACGGAACTGATTGTTTAATAATCAATTAACCGACATTAAGTAAAGAAAACTGTTTGTGAAAACGTCCCTTGTATCTCGTAACGGCTACCAAATGAGTGGAAAACATAAATACCCTAAGGGTTAATTATCATTAAAAATAGTTTTTTCCCCAACATATTTAACATTATTTTGTTTAATCTTTGTATTTTTTTCTGCCAGTTCGAATCCTTATGATTTATTTGGTGTTCCTCGGTTATTTATGTTTCGAAAGAAAATGTAACAAATCGGGTGAACGGTGTTGTCTGTAAACCATTTAGGTTTAAGTTTAAGGTGAATTATGATGAAGTCTTATTTGTTATTTCATTTTCAACAAAATTTGAAATGTAAATGACCCTTAATCTCTTGAAAATCGGAGGTCCGTACCCCTAGAAAACCCCTTACAGGCTTGTCTAGAGGTACGGATCCGTACCTCTAGAATCAGATTCTAGAGGTACGGATCCGTACCCCTAGACACTTCCTTATTTTTATTCTAATTTGTATCATTTGTTATGCTTAACAAATGGACAAAGTTTGAAAAAAATATCTTCATTATTTTTCAAGAAATATTACTTTTTGTGTCATAAGCCCGATCGGGCAATGTTACCAGCCTGCTGATAGGAGTAACGACGCATCTGCCCACCTAATGACCTAAAAAGAAATGTTAGATTTGTAAATCTCTGACCATGTGGAACAAATTTATTGTCATAATTCTCAAACACATTGCTTAATTATGATATCTGACACGAAATGAATGTAAATTTGTCTCGTATAACGTAGGAAATTCCAATATATTTAATACCTTTCAGAATCCTCGCGACGGGCAAGGTTTTCGTGCAAGCGTCAGGTCACACAGATTAAAGGGAAGTTACTCTCTAGAATTGTACAGTAATTTACCGGGCCACCGAAATTCCCGTGAAAATGAACCAAGATGATGTTAATACATTGGTTTCTTCTGTCCAGGTTATTATGAGTCCTAATGCTACGCCAGCAGATCGACAAACAGCTCATCAGGTATGCAGAAATAGCATATTTCTTTTTGTAGGTAAAATGTTAAATTCGGATAGTATTTTTCGGATATCTATCTGTCTATCTATCTTCCATATAGACAAACCCCTGCTGGGGACCTAGACTTCGCACTTCAACTAGCAAAAATGTTAAAAAGAGTAAAAAGTAGTGGTAAAAAGCAAGAAGGAGAATGGTTAAAAACTGGTTAGAATCAGGGCAGGTGATATTGTGAATAATTGATGTATCCTTTAAACGTGATGTTGCCTGTTAGTTGCAGTGTGTGACATTAAATTTTTAACACCGTAGCCAATGGGGCTACGGACTTCCAATTCTTTGTAGCCCGACAGAATTTTTCATAGCCCCACCAATTTTTGCACAAGAATGAACAAGTCTTTCATTCCAGTATAATTACAGTGGAGTCCGCTTATTTGCATACCCAATTTGTCAAAGCAAAATATGCGAATAACCGGGCTATTCGTTTATCCGAATATACGTATATGGCATCTGTTTCGGTATACTTCGGCTGCTCTAGGAGCAATGGTTATTACTTTGAATCAATACGGCAACATTAATTAGAAAATGTGTCACTAATGGAGTGATTAATCATACCTGTGTATGTAAATTGTTTTAAACAAATAAAGCTGTAAACGACAATATTTTTTATTTACCACTGACTGGAATTTACCCGCGAATCGTATAGATATCAAAACGCCATGCGGGTAATTTTCCATTCCACGAGCACGTGTGACCTATCGTAATGCCTAACTTACAACGCCGTTACTTTTGTTCATCGACATGTATACAAAAAACGCGCGTCACGCATTCATTTTTTTATTTTATGGCTTCAGATTTTCAACACCGATTGAGAAGTAATATAGTTTGAATTCTATAATGATTTAAAAAAGGTTTTAACAGAAGTGTTGGCAAAATTCTATAAAAACGGTCGATTTTTCATAAAATCAGGGGTCACGCTGTCGATCGCCACTTGAGCCATTTGCGACAAAAAATTAAATGTGGCTCCGAAATTTTCTAATTGGCGAAAATGGCCCGAAGCTATCTGTCTGCAAAACTACGAATATTGCCAGTTTTACGAACCAAAAGGTGTGAAAAATCCATAATCTGTGTAGACACAACATCCGTTATTGAAAGGGAGGGAGCCAATTTGCAATTTTTTTTATTTGATCAGGCAGTTAATTGGCGATAATTAGATTATTGAATAACAAACTGGATAATTATAATCACCATTTTGTGCACCTGATACGATTTTATGAGCAGTCGGCCGTTAGACAAATTTTCTATGATTGCCGAGGGTTAGTTTGGGCAAAAACAAATAAAAATGCTTTAGACAAGCAGAAATTGTAAGTATTGAATAGCTATGATGATAGAAAAGCAATAAAACATAGGTATTTTATCAAATATTTAATTCCAACTTACGTTTTCCGAATTTGTCACCCGTTTTCGCGACCGTGATTTTCGGATATTTCTGTCATTTCTGACGAGATTTTTTAGTGCAATTTTAATAAAAAGTCTACATTTAAGAGAAATATGACAACTGTTGCAAAAGGAGCTCTTATTTTGAAGTGTTTTTCAAGAATAAAACATGCGAAGGCATCGGACCCCACCCACTTGAAGGCAAATTATGTGCAAAATAAGACATTGTTTTTTTTAAAACATTTTTTTTTCTTTTTTGACATCTTTATTTTAAATGTGATTTTCAGAATTTTTTTATTAAATGGGAGATGTTTATAAAAATGATAATTTTAGAAATTAACACAAATTGATTTTTCTAAATAGCTTTTTAAAGGGTTACTAAGAAATATGTTATAACTACATTAATTTCTTGAGTAGTATGAGTATACTTTGGTACATATAATGTAATCCTACAAGAACGTCAATGCTATGCGCTTCGCTGTTGTTGGCCTCATAATTTTATCTTTGGAAAAAGCAGTGGCTCAGAGAAAAAAATTCCCAGTGTGACCCCTGAAAATTACTTGCAAAATTTCAAACAGTGCAATCCTAAATACTTATTACTTTCTAAAAGTAAATAGATGATACAAACTATGGGTGAAAATTCAGACTTTTGACCAGAAAGTTCAAAAAACAGAATAGAAAAATCTTAAATAATGAAAAGGCAGCAGCAATTTAAAAATATGAAGTAAAACGATTTTTGCACAGATTTCTGTTACGCGTCCTTGTGAACGTACATAGAAAATGCGGTTAAAAAACAAAAATAATGTTGTTGCGTATTTTTAATAACTTTTGAATGAATCTTTGTACATGTATTTTTTGGCACAACACTTTATAATAAGATATTCTTCTCAAACCATTTTGTAATTTCCTTGAGGGCAAATAGGTCACAGGGGTAAGAAATCCGCTATTATAGTTTGACACGTTTACCTGTCAGTTTGTACGGGATATTGCACATTCGCTTTAACAAATTAAAAAGAAGCTTTTTTATTGATTGTTACAACACTATATCTACTTCTAAGCACTTAAGAACCGAGGCGGTACGATCAAACAGTGATGTGCAACATGGCATGAAAACATGTCGTAATGCCACGAAAATCTCGGGGGGGGGGGGGGGGGGGGGGGGGAACTATACAGCTTTGATCTCCACTTCTAATGTCACACACCGATTGTCACCTAGGCGACGTGAAACAGCTGATCGGCTAGAGTAATTCACAATTCACAGTAAATTTTCGGCATCTTTTGATCATTTTTATCGCTGTTTGCGACCAAATTAGTGGACTTTTAGCCAAATGTTTTATGCAATTAAGCGGGACGGATTAAAAATTCAATGCAATTATACGAAAATCTTTAAAGGTAATTATGTAGGGATCGATCGGTGCTTCAAGTTCCTATGCGAATATCCGGGATATGCGATTAACCGATATGAAATTAAGTGGAACATACTGTATATCTTTATATATATATTTATATATATATACTAGTCAATATATAGCATACTGTTCATGATCAATACTGGGTACATCTTTACAGATTCAACAAGTTGTCGTCGTTTTCATATTTTAATTTGAAAAAGTGTTCATAAAATTGTGCAGAAAGTGAAGGACACAGACTCATGAAACAAGATCAAAAGCAGCTTTGTCATGTTTGTAGACTAGAAATAGCTTGGCAAAAATATATATTGGATTAGATTTTTTTATACACAGTAGACCTGGAAATAAAATGGATTCAAACTGTGCGAATTTGCAGAAACAAATTTATCCGAATTTAAATTCAGTTCGAGTACTATTGTTTTCGATAAATAGGGCAATGGTGACAGAAAGAAGAACTATTCCCAAAAAATGGACCTCTTTCTCATATTTTTTTTTCTTTTTTTTCTGCTGTTGCTGACGTTGCTGTAGGCCTTTTGAATGCCTTTCCTGGCTGTGCCACAGCGAAATATTTCAACTGATTCATTCTCAGCGCGCAAAAGTCGTTGTCATCTCTCGGGTACCCCAGTTAACTCCCTTGCAGCTGAGGTAGATTTTACAAAAGTGTGAAATGCACAGAACCGGTGTAAATGTAAACATGGTCTGCTGATGAGGAAACTTAGCAAAATGTGGATCTTTGCAATGATCGTTTTCAGTAAATTAATTCCTCAGAATTTTTCATAGCCCGAGGGTTAATGTCGCACAATGTAGTTGCACCTTGCTAATCATATTTTGGAATAGTGTCGGGTTTAGTTGGAAGTTTGTCTGTTACAGGATTTTATAAGATGTCTGTCATCATTTTCAAGTATTGTCGTACCCTGTAATTTTACGCACACCTATTTTGACGCCATTTTTGTTTTGACCTCATTTTCAATTAATTGGTGTTTCCGATGACGTAGTTACACAGTGGTTTGACAGAAAAACATCACGGTTCATCTCACCTGTAAACAATCGCAAAACTTCTTGATTTGTAGATATTTACTGTAAATATGTGGGTGGAAAAAGGAAAAATATAAATAGGCTGTGGTTGGAATTTTTTTTCTTAATGAGCAAAAGTTATAATAAATTGTTGTTAATCTTGTTATTTTTCAGATATGTGAAGAATTCAAGGAGAATTCCCCATATTGTATACCATGTGGATTAACATTATCTGAGAGAGTACATCCCCATATCATACGTCACTTTGGCTTGCAATTACTGCAACATGTCATCAGGTTTGTGAATGGAACAAATTTTGTATCAGAACAGTTTACAATCGTGAGCTTGATTACATGTGAACTTGCAGGGGAAAATTTGAAACTGCAACTTTGCTTATACTAAATAAATTTTAGCTGGTTGTGCTTATAAGAACCTGTCAAGAGTCCACTTCCTGGAAAAACCAGTACTGGTGTCAGATGAAGAGGCATGTTTGTGACCCTAGTGGGGCTTTAACTAATTATCCCCAGGTTGAGTGGCATACACCGTAACCATTAGATAATTGCAAAATGAGATATCAAACCTTACAATTTTTTTTGGTGAGTGAAAGTTTTAGGCTGGATGATCTACATTTTAAATCAGTGACCTGTCAGTGCTGTCACTGTTATTCCTCTGACAAAATCAGTCCTAGCAGTGTATTTTGTAATTTTTGGAATGCTTTGAGTTATTAATGAGTGTTTATCATGATATGAACTTGTGCACGTCCTATTTTTCATCTGGGGCCGCCCCCTATTTCCAGAGTTATGGCCCCTTAAATAGTTAAAAATGCACATTTTCACCTTGTGACGCGTCTAACTCAAAAAGTATGTCATATAAACCGATGAAACCTTGCATGAGTCTTTATCATAATATGAACTTGCGCACCTCCTATTTTTTGTCTGCCTCCGCCCCCCATTTCCAGATTTATTGCCCCAAAAATAGTTAATCAAAGGCCTGAATGGCCTGAGTCGGCTAATGATTGATGTACTGACAGTATAGTCTACCAGTTTCAGTTTGTTTTTAGTTTTTTTTCTTAAAATGTCATAACACAGCTCGATATTTACCCAAAATATTATATCCGGATACGATTACACTTTTCTCCAGTTTGAACAATATATTTTACAAATTGTGATGATAGAAGACATTTAGCAGCAATTGGCAGTATCTGACATTGAAGTTTACGGTTAAATTACCTCTTATTTAAATCTTTTCATAAAAAAGTTGTTTTGTTTCGCCAAACATAGATGATCTACTTTCGATTTCAAAAACTACAAGAAAATACAATTTAATGTTTCGCCGATTTGTTTATTTCTCGAAAAATAAGAATTAAAATCATTTTTAATATCAGTAGTAACTAAACAAACCAGTAACAGCTTCTTCTTCCGATAATTTATCCGTTTACTGACTGCAAAATTCAACCCACGCAAAGTTTATAGAAATCATACGATGCGTGTTTACGTTCAATGTGGGATAATTAAGGCTGATCGGCTATGTTACCTAACGCATCCAGACGATCCAGATTTTGTTTTTAAAAAAGCATTGTGTGCGTTTCTGTAATTTTATATACGTTTTTATACGCTTAGAAATTATTCGACATGCGTATTTGCATTATTTCTATACGTAATTTACGCTAATACGCATCTTATCTGGAGCCCTGCTGGAACTATTTTTTGTCTTTCGCTGGATGTTACCCAAGCTTTGTAAGCCTGCGCAATTCTTAAAATGCACATTTATGCTTAATGAGTTACATTCGAGAATTGCACAATTACAAGTCATAAATATGACAGATTACATCGTATATTGGTCATAGCAAAGGGAATTGACACAACTTAACTTCATTCATGCAGTGAACTGTTTGAAATTTGAGAAATCTAATGGAACTACATCCCTTCACATGTTATTCGGTCCATTTAGAGAATCGTTGGATAGCAAGGACTCGTCAAAAGGCTTCAGCCTTTAGCCGACTCAAAAATGCACATTTTCACATTGTGATGCGATAAGCTAAAAAATTATATGATATAAATGGATGAAAACTTGCATGAGTCTTTATCATGATATAAACTTGCACACCTCTTATTTTTTGGCAGGCTCCACCCCCTAATTTTTAAGTTATGGCCCCTGAAATAGTCAAAAATGCACATTTTCACCTAATAATGTGCCTAGCTCAAAAAGCATTTAATGTAAATTCATGAAACTTTGCTTGAGTCTTTATCATGATGTGACCTTGCATACTTGGAATTCTTCTTGAGAATTTTAGTGCTTATAACAGAGTTACGGCCCTTGAAATAGCAAAGTAGTGGATTTTTTGTTTGTGATACTCATAGCTCAATAAGTATATGGCCTAGAATACTGAATCCTTTTCATAAAATGTTAGTTTAGGCTATATTACCCCCTTAAGACTGCAAACATTTGAATTATTAGTAACAAATGTACCAGTGGGGGGCACACCCTGTGTCCTACGGACACATTCTAGTTTATAAAAATGATACACAAGAATTTAGTTCTGTAAAAATTCACAAAACATTGGCTCAGTAATAACTTGCATTTACTTGAGCCCATTTTTAGCCTGCCATTTTACACAGGCGATGAGTTTGCTTCTTTTGTTTTGTTTTAAGACTGTACATTTTTAGCTCGACTATTCGAAGAATAGGGGAGCTATCCTATTCGCCCGGCGTCGGCGTGAGCGTCACACAAATGTTAGAGTTTGCGTACCACCCCAAAAATTTTCAAAGTCCATTGAGATAGTGATTTTATATTTTGCATACTTGTTTACCATCATGACCCCGGTCTGTAAAAAGGAGGAGGCAACTCTATCAAGCATTTTGACTGAATTATGGCCCCTTTTCAACTTAGAATAAATGTAAAGTTTGCGTACCACCCCAAATATTTTCAAAGTCCATTGAGATATTGCTTTCATATTTTGCATACTTGTTTACCATCATGACCCCAGTCTGTAAAAAGGAGGAGGCAACTCTATCAAGCATTTGACTGAATTATGGCCCCTTTTCGACTTAGAATATGCTTATTGTAATGTTTAAGTTTTACTCATTGCTTATATTATACTATCAAGCATTGAGAATAGTCGAGCGCGCTGTCCACTGACAGCTCTTGTTGCATACTAAAATCTGGGGGAAAATATGGTACTTTTGAATTGTGTTGTTGAATTATTGCCCCTGTTAAAGGAGGAAGAAAATGCCATTATCGAAATGTATAATACCAATATTTTTCAGCCCTATGGATTTGTAAAATCACATATAACTGTAAGACCAGTTTTCCGGGCGGGGTGTATGTTCTCTGTGATGGTTTGATAAAAGACATTTTGTGTGAAATCATTCATCCTCCACCTCTGATTCATGTGGGGAAGTTGGCAGATCCTTGGAGAGAACAGGTTTGTGCTGGTACAGAATCCAGGAACACTACCTGTCATTACATAACTGAAATACTGTAGAAAAATGGTGTTTATGCTGAATATTTTTTCTTTTTTCAAGATTTCATAAAAGATATTTATGTTATGTTTTGTAGGTACAGATGGACAAAATTGACGGTAGAAGAAAAAGATTTGTTGAAAGCCAGTTCTTTGACTCTGATAGAAAAAGTATAGTTTTTCATATTATTTTGAAGTGGTATTCTAATAAAAGAAAGCATGGATATTATGCAGTGGCAAATGTAACTGCAAGTCAGTTGTACATGTATTTGAGACTTTGAAATTGCTGCAGTTTCAACACATTCCACATGAGCAACATAATTTCCTACCTGCCCTCTGACAAATTGTTACAAAATCCTTAGTAATTGATGGAAATATTTTGTCAGTATATATTGATTATTAGGAATTTTGCAATAATTTAGGCTTTCTTATAATGGCAATGTGCATGACTGTGAGTAAATGATCTGAAACATGTACCTTGTCAAAATGAACTGACACCAGAAACATGCTATTAACAAGTCCCTATAATAGCTAAAGTAGTGTAAAAGCTTCGAGAAATGTCAGTGTGATTTTTGGCATTTTTAAATAATTTTGCATTTTGGGACTTACTGCCATAAATTATTATGACTTTATACAGTCTGTATTCATTGTCAAAGATGAGAGGAAAACATCCCTGTGTGAAATCTGTTTTATCAATTACATATATAGTAATTGTTTTTCTCACTTTTTAGCTCACCTGAGCACGAAGTGCTCAAAGGTGAGCTTTTGTGATCACCCTGTGTCCGTCGTCGTCCGTCGTCAGTCGTCCGTCGTCAACAATTTGACTGTTAACACTCTAGAGGTCACAATTTTGGCCCAATCTTATTGTAACTTGGTCAGAATGTTACCCTCAATAAAATCTTGGACGAGTTCAATATTGGGTCATCTGGGTCAAAAACTAGGTCACCAGGTCAAATCAAAGGAAAAGCTTGTTAACACTCTAGAGGTCACAACTTTGGCCCAGTTTTAATGAAACTTGTTCAGAATGTTACTCTTAATAAAATATTGGACAAGTTCGATATTGGGTCATTTGGGGTCAAAAACTAGGTCACCAGGTCAAATCAAAGGAAAAGCTTGTTAACACTCTAGAGGTCACAATTTTGACCCAATATTAATGAAACTTGGTCAGAATGTTACCCTCATTAAAATCTTGGACGAGTTCAATATTGGATCATCTGGGGTCAAAAACTAGGTCACCAGGTCAAATCAAAGGAAAAGCTTGTTAACATTGTAGAGGCCACATTTATGACTGTATCTTCATGAATCTTGGTCAGAATGTTAATCTTGATGGTGTCAAGGTCCAGTTTAAATCTGGGTCATGTAGGATCAAAAACTAGGTCACCAGGTCAAATCAGAGGAAAAGCTTGTTAACACTGTAGAGGCCACATTTATGACCATATCTAAATGAAACTTGGTCAGAATGTTGATCTTAATGATTGATAGGTCAAGTTCAAATCTGGATCAGGTGGGATTCAAAACTAGGTCACTAGGTCAAATCAAAGGAAAAGCTTGTTAACACTCTAGAGGCCACATTTATGACTGTATCTTCATGAAACTTTGTCAGAATGTTAATCTTGATGATCTTTAGGCCAAAGTCAAGTCTGGGTCATGTTGGGTCAAAAACTAGGTCAACGGGTCAAATCGAAGGAAAAGCTAGTTAACACTTTAGAGACCACATTTATGACCATATTTTAAGGAAACTTGGTCAGAATGTTAATCTAGATGATCTTTAGGTCAATAGGTCAGGTGAGTGATACAGGGCCATCATGGCCCTCTTGTTTCAATTTTTTTTACGTTTTAAATTATATTTTAATGATAGTTAACATATGTGTTTGAATTTTTTTGTCTAGGGAACGTCTGGAATACTGGAAGAGCAACCTCATATCAAAGATGCAGTTTCTCGAATTGTCGTGGAAATATTAAAACACGACTGGCCAAACCTGTGGCCTTCACTGATGCCAGATCTGTATAGGCTATGTTTACAAGGGGTAAATATCTTTTTGAAGGATGAAAGTGAAAAAAAAAGTCTATTGGTTTCTTTATTTATATGTACTTAGACCTCGTTTGCTCTCATCTCTCAGTTTGTAAATAATTCCGGCCATTCTCAACAGGTTGGTATTACAGTAGAAGTTTTTTCTTTAAAAGCAACAAAAAGACTGAAGCCTTCAGATCCCATGGAGGCTGTTTTCACCTTGCTTTCTGTGCGCGCAATTGCAAATGCAATGTCAAGCTGAGAACCAGCTATTGCAATATATAAACCTAAGGAGACTCTCTCAAAATGCAAGTTGGTTCCTTTTTACGGGCGGCTGACTAGCTTTTACACAAAGCTAACTTTGTTTTCCTTTTAATATAATTTTAGACATGTCATTAAATAGTTTATTGTGTAAATGTCTCAGATAACTGTCAGAGTGTCCAAAGAAAACAGTGGTAAATCCTGCATATAAATGCCTGTTTTCACGTAATCCTCTGACCCGCTATTCTGATAAATCTTGCTTCACAGTTTTTGTAAATGTTTTTTTAGAACATTACTAAATGTTTGTATAACTGTCATAAATGAGCTGCGCCATGGGAAAACCAACATAGTTGGTTTGCGACCAGCATGGATCCAGACCAGCCTGCACATCTGCGCAGTCTGGTCAGGATCCATGCTGTTTGCTTTCAAACCTAATGGAATTCGAGAAACTAATAGCGAACAGCATGGATCCTGACCAGACTGCGTGGATGCACAGGCTGGTCTGGATCCATGCTGGTTGCATACCCACTATGTTGGTTTTCCCATGGCATGGCTCATATAATGATAATGCAGGACTCTGTGTGATATGTTGGGTTAAAGCAAGTGTTGTTTCCTGCAAATATTGTTTCCTGCAAGTGTTGTTTCCTGCAAGTGTTGTTGGAAATGAGTCATACAGTATTATGTTTTTTGTAGCCTACCCAGACAGAGCTGGTACTGAAAGTATTTCTGAGGCTTGTGGAGGACATTATCATCTTCCAAAACATGCAGCACCAGAGACGGCGAGAACTTGTCAATGCTTTGAATGTGAATGCTGGGGAACTGATAGAGTTGTTTCTGAACCTGCTGGAAGAACATACGAAGAAAGGGGACACTTTGGTAAGTTATTATGCATACTCGGCGGAAAATTTTAGAATATGTTTACCTAGTTCCTTCCAGATTATGGAAAGTAAGTACTTTGCCAATGCAGGAAATAAAACCTTAAGGGTCCTCCCTTTACTGTTGCTGAACTTTACAGTCAACTTTCACAATTCAAACCAGAAACTATATTCATTATATATTCTGTAATCAAAGCCTGCTTTTTAGCTCAATATGGAAAGCGTGGATCTATGGATTGCCAGGTCATGAGTTTGACCACTGGGCGAGATGTATGTTCTCTGTGACAATTTGATAATATACATTGTGTCTGAAGTCATTTGTCCTCCACCTCTGTTTCATATGGGGAAGTATGCAGTTACTTGCGGAAAACAGGTTTGTACTGGTACAGAATCCAGAAACACTAGTTTGGTTAATAACTTGCCATAACGTAACTGAAATACTGTTGAAAAAAGGCATTAACCCAAAAACAAACAAAATATATTCTTTAATCAAGTTAGCATTGTTCGCATTTATTGTCAAAAACAAAAAATGATATTTAAATATAAATGCTTGGCTGGCTGTATTTGAAAAAGCTTATACTTGTATAAACTTGTTTATTTGCCCTTATACAGTTGCACACATAGCAATGTTTGAAGGTGAGATATCGTTCACTTTATCTCTGTAATTACTTGATGGATTTGTTTCAAGCTTAAAATAGTTATTCCTCATCATCACCCACATCATATGGCACAAGGGCCATGACTCTTGCACCAATATTTTATGATTTTTTTGCCCTTTTTACTTGGAATTTCAGGTTAAAGTTTTGATGCACTTTCACTCTATCTCAGTTATTACCAGAATTAATGGATTTGATTCAAACTTAAAACAATTGTTCCACCTTATCACCCACATCATATGACACAAGGTCCATAACTCTGGTACCAATATTTCATGAATTATCTCCCCTTTTTACTTAGAATTTCAGGTTAAAGTTTTGATGCACTTTTACTCTATTTCAGTTATTACTAAATGGATTTGCTTCAAACTTAAAAAATAGTTGTTCCACCTTATCACCCACATCATATGACACTAGGTCCATAACTCTGGTACCAATATTTTATGAATTATGCCCCCCCCCCACTTTACTTAGACTTTCGGGTTAATTTTGATGCACTTTCACTATATCTCATTTATCACTACATGGATTTCATTCAAATTTGAAGTTGTTTTTCCACATCATCACCCACATCATATGGCACATGGTGCAAAAATCACTCTTGTACCAATACTTCATGAATTACCCCCGTTTTTGCTTAGAATTATACTTATTTAATGTTCTTTATCACTCTTAATACTTTCGACACAGACTCAAGCTATTGTCCAATACCTTGATTCTTATTGGAGTCATTAACTCTAGTGACAGCTCCAGCTTCCTCAGATGTGCCAGTTTTACTATCCAGCATCAAAATAGTTGAGCACACTGTCTCCTATGACAGCTCTTGTTATTCAGCTTAGCCAAAGCATTCATAGTATTTTCATAGTCCATTGATACAAGATGTTGCTGAAAGACAGAAGCTGTTGAAAGTAGGTTGATAATGTGAAATAGATGTACTTTCTTGAAGGGGTTGATGGGCAGAAGTATTTTGAAAAAAATAATGAAATGACCACAAATCTGTAATTTTCACACTATATTTCGTTACATTTCTAATATATTTTTCATTCTTTCAAATGGCAGATGAACTCTGGGTCTGAAGAAAGCCGGAAAATTGCTCAGTGCCACTTGAAGGTCAGTGAGGAGACCTTGATGACCTTGAATGGTTACGTAGACTGGGTCCCAATGAGTCATGTGATCATTAAAGACAGTCTGCTTCTACAGATGTTGTGTCTACTGCTGAGTCATACAACCCTTCAACTTCCTGCAGCAGAATGCCTCTATACTATAGTTAGCAGAAGGGTATGATTTCAATATTTAAAATATTTATAAATACTTAAGATGATATATAATGATTTTACCAGCTTCTTGTTTAAAGATTTTGTTAAATGTAAACATTTTGTACCTGTTTGGGTGTCTTTTCCAACAATTTTACAGTCTCATAGAGGATGGTTATTTCTTGTAGCAGTGAGCACAATGACTAGCTTCACTGGAATATGATCCTGTACATATATGGCATGATACCCTATCCAGTCACATTATACTGACACTGGGCTGACCAGTGTTAGCGCTGTCCTCTTTATGCTGAGCGCCAAGTGAGGAAGCTTCTAGTGTCATTTCTCATGCCTTTGGTATGACGCAAACCCATGACCTCCTGCACTCAAAGTGAAGGCCCCGCCCGCTTAGCTCAGTAGGTAAGAGCGTTGGTCTACGGATCGCGGGGTCGTGAGTTCGATCCTCGGGCGGGGCGTATGTTCTCCGTGACTATTTGATAAACGACATTGTGTCTGAAATCATTAGTCCTCCACCTCTGGTTCATGTGGGGAAGTTGGCAGTTACTTGCGGAGAACAGGTTTGTACTGGTACAGAATCCAAGAACACTGGTTAGGTTAACTGCCCGCTGTTACATGACTGAAATACTGTTGAAAAACGGCGTTAAAACCCAAAACAAACAAACAAACAAAGTGAAGGCTCTACCACTAGACTACCGAGGTGGTGCTAAATTTAAAGCTTGACTATTTGAAAAAGAAGATGGAATATTGTACATCCTTGAACAAGTGTCAGTCACTATTGCTTTCAGGTTAAACTTTCATGGCAAGCTTCTCCATTTCACTAAATCTTCTTAACTACAGCCTCCTGTTATTATCATATGTAACATAAGGATTGGTTTTGATGATGGGTATGCATCCTGTGGTTAATGGTCAGGTACACCAAAGGTCGCTGGGGTCAAATATTGTACTAACATAAGAAAATTATATTTACATTTATTTGAGTGTCATTTGGAATTGCACCATCAGACTATCTCAACATTACTTTGCTTCCTTGGTGTGAAACCAAAACCAGACAGATCCTCATATCTTAGTATGTGTGGTATCATTCTGCAAATCTGAGTCTACCACATAAATCATGCACAGAAATATTATTAGTTTTAAGTAGTGTACATTACCAAATCCTGAGGGGTTTATAACATTAATCACCAGTTCTGAGTGGTGTGCTGTGTAAGTCACCAGTTCCGAGTGGGTACCGTTTAAATTACCAGTTCTGAGCTCTGTAAAGTATAATTTACCAGTTCTGAGCATTGTATATTGTAAATTACCAGTTCTGAGCATTGTGTATTGTAAATTACCAGTTCTGAGCATTGTAGAGTGTAAATTACCAGTTCTGAGCATTGTAGAGTGTAAATTACCGGTTCTGAGCATTGTACAGTGTAAATTACCAGTTCTGAGCATTGTACAGTGTAAATTACTGGTTCTGAGCATTGTACAGTGTAAATTACCGGTTCTGAGCATTGTACAGTGTAAATTACCGGTTCTGAGCATTGTACAGTGTAAATTACCGGTTCTGAGCATTGTATAGTGTAAATTACCAGTTCTGAACATGATACAATTTCAATTGCCAGTTCTAAATCACCAGTTCTGAGTGGTATAAAGTTGAAGTCGCAAGTTCTGAGTGGTGTGCAGTGTAAATCACCAGTTCCATATGAATTACCAAATCTGAACATTGCACAGTATAAATTACCTGTTCTGGGTGGTATAAAGTTTAAATCACCAGTTCTGAGTGGTGTACAGTTCTGAATCACCAGTTCTGAGTGGTTTAAAGTTTAAATTGCCAGTTCTGAGTTTTGTGCAGTGTAAATCACCAGTTCTAAGCAATGTATGGTTCAGTTCACCAGGTCTGAGTGTTGTACAGTTTTAATAACCAGTTCTGAGTATTGTACAGTTTTAATAACCAGTTCTGGGTGTTGTACAGAGAAGTTACCATTTCTTAGTGGTATACAATATAAGTTGTCAGTGTACTGAAATATCACGAGGTCTGAGTGATGTACAATAGTACATGTGTAAATCACCAGTTCTTAACAGATTTAATTATGGATATTTGAAACATTTTCTCTACGGCTCTTACTGAATATCAAAACTTTACATACGCACCCCAAAAATGCGATGTGATTGGCATTTAAAAAATAACCAAAATCTTTTCCAAGTGAATTTTCAATGAAATTTACATATTGCAAAATTTAATTGGCAGTCATTTTTTATTAATCAAGGATGTAATTCCTTTATATATGTATTAGTCTCTGTTGATGTAAAGTAAATTTTTATAAGCCTGTCGAAATGTTTTATTCTTTTTTATTGAAGGGCAAGATAGAAGATAGAAAGCCACTGCTGATATTATTTCATGAAGGTGCCATGTCAACAATCTGGGAGGCAGCTATGTAAGTTTTCTTGGTTAAAGTAACTTATATAGTCTCCTTATATTTCGTGAAGCTGTCATGTATGTTAGCTTTGATGCTGCTATGCAAGTCTTCTAGGTTAAAATAACCTATAAATTCCGTATATTTCATGAAGGTGCCATGTCTTCTATCTGGGAGGCAGCTATGTAAGTCTTTTAGGTTACGGGTTACTAAATGATATCTTACTATTTTATATGAAAGTGCCATGTCTGCTGTCTCTGAGGCAGCTCTGTAAGTCTTTTAGGTTAAGGGTTACTAAATGATATCCTACTAGTTTATAAGAAGGTGCCATTCCTAGTGTCTGGGTGCAGCTCTAAGTCTTTTATGTTAAGGGTTACTAAATATCCTACTGTTTTATTAGCTCACCTGTCACATAGTGACAAGGTGAGCTTTTGTGATCACCCTTTGTCCGTCGTCCGTTGTCAGTCCGTCCGTCCATCAACAATTTCTTGTCTGCACGATAGTGGTTTCATTTATGATTTTATTTTAACCAAACTTGCACACAACTTGTATCACCATAAGATCTCAGTTCCTTTCTTGAACTGGCCAGATCCCATTATGGGTTCCAGAGTTATGGCCCCTGAAAGGGTCAAAATTAACTATTTTGATCTTGTCTGCATAATAGCAGCTTTATTTATGATTTGATGTTTACCAAACTGGCACACAACTTGTATTACCATAAGATCTTGGTTCCTTTCTTGAACTGGCGAAATGCCATGATGGGTTCCAGAGTTATGGCCCTTGAAAGGGCCAAAATTAGCTATTTTGACCTTGTCTGCACAATAGCAGCTTTATTTATGATTTGATGTTTACCAAACTGGCACACAACTTGTATCACCATAAGATCTTGGTTCCTTTCTTGAACTGGCCAGATTCCTTTATGGGTTCCAGAGTTATGGCCCCTGAAAGGGCCAAAATTAGCTATTTTGACCTTGTCTGCACAATAGCAGCTTCATTTATGATTTTATTTTAACCAAACTTGCACATAACTTGTATCACCATAAGATCTTGGTTCCTTTCTTGAACTGGCGAGATTCCGTTATGGGTTACAGAGTGATGGCCCCTGAAAGGGCCAGAATTAGCTATTTTGACCTTGTCTGCACAATAGCAGCTTCATTTATGATTTGAATTGAATCAAACTTGCATAAAACTTGTGTCACCATAAGATCTTGGTTCTTTTGTCGAACCGGCCAGATCCTATAATGGGTTCCAGAGTTATGGCCCCTGAAAGGGCCAGATTTAGCTATTTTTACCTTGTCTGCACAATAGCAATTTCATTTATGATTTGATTTTAACCAAACTTGCACACAACTTGTATCACCACAGGATCTTGGTTCCTTTCTTGAACTGGCCAGATTCCATCATTGGTTCCAGAGTTATGGCCCCTTAAAGGTTCAAAATTGGCTATTTTGGTTTTTGCAGCCATATAGAGACTTCATTTATGGTTTTATTTGATACAAACTTCCAAAATATCTTCAACAACAATAAATCTTGGATTCCATAACAAATTAGATCCAATTGTAGGTTCTAGAGTTATTTTTATATCTGATTACCTCCCCTGATTGTAATCAAAATGGATTTATATCAGTTAGTACTTATAGGACTTATTTGAAATTTCATTATTGTCATTAGTTGGACTGTGCCAATCAGGGTAGATAACTATGGACTGATTTTATGTCAAATTACCTCCCTTTATTTCAAATTAAAATGGGTATATCTCCGTACCTAATGAAGATACTGATCAGAAATTTCATTTATGTCAACAGATTTATTTGGCAGATCCTTCTTTCTTTTGTTCACTTACAATATTTTTTTTTAATTACTTCCCTTTTACGTTACTATAAATAGCTTATTTTTAGTAACTTTTTTATTATTGGCTGCAGGGAAAAACCGAGACCACTTTTCTGTGGTACAATATGGATGGTACCTCCAATTTTTAGGTGTATTTTGACATATCTGTACCTTGTAAGAATTTTTTTTTCTTTTCGATTAAATTTCTTCCCTTTGTTGTTACTGTCCTTTGGACTTAGATATTTTTTCTGAGGACCTTCTTGGCTTCAAGTGCAGTGATAACAGGTGAGCGATATAGGGCCATCATGGCCCTCTTGTATGAAGGTGCCATGTACTTTCAAAGGTCTTTTAGGGTTAGGGCCACTAAATAATATCCTACTATGTTATATGAATGTGCTATGTCTATGACCAGGGGGAAGCTCTGTATTTGTTTTTAAGTTTAGGGTCACTAAATAATATCCTACTATATTACTTGAAGGTGCCTTGTCTGCCATCTGAGAGATGGTTTATATATGTCTTTTAGGTTTTAGGTTAAGGGTCACTAAATGGTATCCTACTATTTTACATGAAGATGCCATGTCTGCTACATGGAAGGCAACTATTAGGTTAAAGGTCACTAAATAGTATCCATCTGTACGATGACCATTAGAGCAGCAGTGCTCTTCCATTTCTAGCTTTATCTGGTGTTACATTTTGTATATATGCTGCTTTCTCCTTGATACGAGCCTCTTAAATCTTTTAGGGGTGTGCATATTTTTGTAAACCTGTTCAGTTAAATAATTTTTGTTTGTTGTTACAAAAATATTTGCATTTAACAATGGACACTAAGAATTACAATGTTATCATCTTTTATATGTACTTTTTTGCACGAGACTGAAGGAGGTCGAACTCCACATCAGTTTAAAACTTTCAAATCGATTCGAGCCCTTTGTTTTGTAGGTCAATAAGTGTTAATGTTTGCACAGTCTATTTCCATAAAGCAAATTTCTATCAAGATTGAATTCTTGTTCACTTGTTACAACAGTAGAATTATGCTCAGGATGCTTTTAATTTGAAATTTGGGCTCACAATATTACCCACTGTGTAATTTCCTTTTGAAATAAGCAATTTTTGAGGCAAAATATTAAAACAGGTATTTACTCAATTTTTCAGTGGTTTCAGGACTTATATTTTCCAAGGCATTTTAAAATGTAAATGACAGAAGTTTCTGATGGAAGAACATGCTACATGAGCATGAATTTTACTAAAACAAAAGGGCTCGAATCGATGAGAAAGCTCGAATCGACGAGAAACAGGCATATATATCGAATTTTAATCCTGTAAATGGGCATGGAAATTTTGACTGATTCTCAGTACATGTGTACATGTGCTATTAAAAAGGCATTCCAGAACCAGTTACTGCAGTATTTACCCCCAAAGTGTTTTATATTATAGTACAGCTGAGAAGGGATCTAAAGATGAACATTTTTACAAGGTGCTACAAAAGTGTTGTCAGATCTTGGTGGAACTTGGGAGACAGCTTTGTGCTCTTTGGGTATGTACCAGGTCCTTTTTACTAGGTTATAAAGAGCTGAGTTTGGATACCAGTCAGAAAATCAAGCATTTGATTGGCTGTGTCTGAGCACAGTTTTGAATTGGACCAATGGCAAGGTTGCATTCAAAGATTGGTCTGCAAATAATTTTATGATCCTGGTTGATACAGGATAATAGCTCTGAAAGACTAGCAAGCTGTTTTAATGCTTATTCAGTAAAGGAAAAGTTTATTTTCAAGTGGTATCATTTTAATTTGTGAAATAACTGAATTCGAAAAGAGCTTTCTCTGTTCTGTGACAAATCTCTTTTTTTAGAGAGATATCATTCTTTGAAATAGAGATCTCAGTATGTAGTTTGACTGATATCTCAGTTTACTATAAAGATACCTCTTTAACCCTTAGCCTGCTGGCGGCAAGTGATTCTGCCTTTGCGACCAGTGCAGACCAAGATCAGCCTGCACATCCGTGCAGTCTGATCATGGTCTGCACTGTTCGCTATTCAGTCAGTAAATTTTTAGTAAACACCCCTTCAAATGATAAATGGTACTGCCCAAATTGAAAGATGGACCAGTCCATAATAGAAATTTAGCAGGCTAAGGGTTAACATACACAGATAGCTACTGATTTTAGATGTCTGTCTTAGCGAAAGTGTTCTGTCTCTAAGTTAAATAGATATTTATTAAAATATAGGAGATACCTTGTAATGCAAAACTGCTAGCCCTTAAACCAAAAGAGCTATCTGCCTATTACTATTATAGAGTTATCATTTAAATAGAATGGGATATCACTTTGTCTTAAATTGCTAGCTTTTAACTCTTATGAGATAGCTCTTTTTTAATTGATAAGGTGGGGAAAATAACAACAGCTTCCCTTACCATAAGACCCTGTATTTGGAAAAGTGAATATCTTAAGCTGTCTTTTTCAAATTAAGATTAAGTGCTAGCACTTTAACCTATAAAACTAGCTTTAAAACATTGCTAGCTCTTTTAAGTCATCTGCTATCTCTTTCAACAAACAAGAGCTGTCTTTATCTGTAAGTGCTAGCTTTCAAATATGAGTTATCACTTTCACGCAAGAGATGTCTTCCAAATGAAAATTACTCCAACCACATATTTTCTGCTATCTTTCAATAAATCCGTTTTGATTATTCAAAGAAAATTCTTGGATAGCAAGTTTTTTTAAAGAATTTACAAAAATTATTGGAAAAACCAGCCTGTTATTATTTCAGAAACATGAGTGTACGCATCCTAGCAAGAACTGAATATATGATTCTGCAATAATAATTTTGTAAAAACCTTTCAGAGTAAATAGATATATTATTATTTATTGAATAAAGTACCCAAAACATTTATATTAAATGTCACATATTTTCGCGACCTGGTTTTTTCACCCAGACACACACACACACAACTTTTTGGACAACTCATTTATATTTGTGGTTAAAACTTACTACCAGTAAGAGTTAACAGAAGTTTAAACATGATATATGAAGAGATATTCAGTTTCAGGAATCAGAAAAAGATACTTAAATATAAATTCTCAAAATTCACTAGGAGTACTTTGAACTAGTAATTCATTTGATTTGTGTATAGTTTTTTCCCCCCAATTTTGACAATTTACTGCATTAAAATTCCCAATTTGATTAGGGGCCTTTTTTTCAGAACCCTAGAAAAAGCCCTACGGTTATTGCAGAATATGAAAAAATACTTGATTTCCTTTGTTGTTTAACTACCACAGCAATCATCCATGACAGAATAATGGTAATAACTCCTTCAAAAATTTCAGGGTGCTGAAGCCAGTCCTGAGGTCAGCCAACCGCCAAATTTCCAGAAATATTTAGAAGCTTTACTGGCATGTACAAAACATCCTAGTCAGGTAGGTGCTTGCATGTACACAACATCCTAGTCAGGTAGGTGCTTGCATGTACACAACATCCTAGTCAGGTAGGTGCTTGCATGTACACAACATCCTAGACAGATAACAATGTATATAAAGTTTCAGTGAAATCTCTTTAAAAATGTGAAAGTAGTTCACTTTGTTAACTTTTTGCAGTAAAGGCTCCTAGAAAAAGTGTTAATGTGCAGAAGTTTAAGAAGTGAACTACTTTCACATATTTAAAGGGATTTTAATAAAACATGAAGTGTTGATATGTGTGACATGTATATTTTTTCTGAGATGTACAAAGGAAGGGGTGCCTGCAAAATGTTCTTGGAGCTAACTAGTTCCACATTTTTCAAAGGGATTCCAGTGGAATATCATACACATAATCACCATGAAGTATAGATATGGTTGACAGGGGCCTCTATGGCAGAGTGATGCCTCTATGGCATACTGATTAAGATCACTAACATCAAATCACCTACTCCGCATCAAAGTTGATATGAAAAATTGCTTGGGTTGTAGAACTCTACATGTGAAGTCGTCCATTTGTTTAAGGAAAGTCCTTTTGTCATTGAAATAGTATCTCAGTAACTATACATCACAACTTACTGGAACTTCACGTGCCTCATGACCATGATGATAGCAACTGAATGACAAAGGTTCCTTAACTTTTGCTGTTATTTTGATGAAATTATGACCTATTTGTACTTAGCCAATTTTTAGCCCACCATCATGAGATGGTGAGCTATTCAAATCACTCTGCGTCCGTCTGTCTGTCCATCCATTAACAATTTCTCGTTATTGCATCTCCTCAGAAACTACTTGGGGGATTTTGACCAAACTTTGTCAGAATGATGCATTAGTACCTTAGTTGTGTCCCCCTGAAAATCAGATTGGTTCAACAATTTTTGACTGAGTTATGGCCTTTTGCTTATTTTGATTTCTGATATAATCTTATATCCAGTGGCATACATGTCATACGTCCCAGATTGTCTGGGATTGTCCCGGAAATCACATACTTGTCCCGATGTCCCGAACAATGTTGAAATGTCCCGGAAAATTAAAAATACAGAAAAACAAAAATAACCCCCCAAAAAACTAGTTTTTTGGCCTATAAATTGTTGAATTTTACATGAATAAAACACAATAAACAGTCACCGATGTCACACTGTTTATTCCTAATTATCCGATAATCAGTTTCATGCCCACACGGGACACATGTTCATTAAGCTAGCTCCGATCACCACTCATATTGCGCACTGCGATCTTTTGATGACCCAGATTTATTTACAGTCCCGCTATTTTGATGACCCGATTATGAATTGACAAATTTATGCAATCAGTAACAGTTTTATGATAATTTTTAAAATTAGGAACAATAGCGGAAAATCTTGTTTTTTGTTAGCACGTAGCGGTGAAGCTACATGTAGCCTTGATTGGAAGAAATGGCCGATAACGGTCAATTAAACGATAATTATTTTAAAAGGTTGTAATCTTTCAAAATGTAGATTGATTGTCATACATATTCTAAATTAAACTTTTGACTATAGAATGCCTTTGCTGGCCGATCCTTGAAATTGACCCAACCCGAAATATTTTATATCGATTTTGTCTACAAGATTTTATTTCAATTCCTTGAGGATTCCATTTTATTAATGGGTTAGGTAAACTTTTAAGCTTTAAAAAGATACCAAATAAGCTGGGTTCTAAATCACGATGACCAGGTTAATTCTTCGTATATAGCAAGTCTCCCAATTCAGTTCACCTCGGGAACGCAACCAATTCACGTGCCGAACTATAGACGTAAATTACCCAATTTACCTCCCTTAGAAAGCTAGACGACATTTGCAACAAATTATTCCTAAGAGAGGGAACAATGTTTATCTCCGGAAACTGCATATAATTTTATGATATTTATGCATGAAACAGATGAATACTAATGTCACGGTGTATGTCCCGGACAAAGGGTAAAAATCCCGGAAATTTTAACTCAGAATCCCGGAAAGGTCCGGAAAAATTATGGCATGTATGTCCAGTGGCCCTCCAAGTAGTTAATTGCTTTTTTATGGCCTAGAAGGGTCATAAAGTTTGCAGACACTAATGAGATAATGATTCAAGTTGTTCATTATTTTCCTATTACACCTCAGCACTGAATGGACTACCCTAGTTGATTGATGATTAATTTGTTTACTACTCAAATCTGGTTTTAATTATTAGTTATAATATAAGTAATTATATGTGCATTCTTTGTATCATAATAAGAAAAAAATAATAATTTCATATAACTCATTAATGGTTTTATCTCTCTTGTTTAGGGTATGGGTTTAATTATTAGTTATAATTATTAGTTACCTACTTTTAGGATTTTGAGCTAGTCTTGAAATTTGGAACATTAAAAAATGACTCACTGGTGGGCACCAAGATCACTCTGTGATCTCTTGTTAAAATTACACTCCTTTAAAATGTAAAAATTTTGATGAAAGTTTTACATGTAAAACTAATAAGCCTAAATTTCGGGGGCTTGGTGCAAAACTATTGTAAGTTTATATTTATATAGATAAAGAACAAGATACAATAGTTTTGCACCAAGCCCTCGTAATGCTTTTATACTCCACAGATGTCTTTGTCATCATCAGATTACCTCACAGGGCAAGGTACATTAAGCTGACATTTTGTGAAAATTGTGCGCCTTTTTATACACCAGTTTTGAAAAAATGGACATTATGTGATGGCACATGCATCTGTCCGCTATCCTAATTCATGTCCGGAGCACAACTTTGTAACCATTAAAGGTATTGACTTAACTTGGCGTATAGGTGGCGTTTTGTGTCTGGAGCATAACTAAATAAACATGCAAGGTATTGACTTCAATCTTGGCATGTAGGTAGGTGGCGATGAGACAGTATGCAGGGCACATCAGTCGGGTCTGTAGGTCAAAGGTCAAGGTCACAAATTGAGCTTAAATGTCAAATTTGTCCGTCATATTTTGTGTCTGTAGCATAACTTATTAACCATTTAACGTATTGACTTCAGACTTGAAATGTAGGTAGGTGGCAATGTGATGATGTGCAGTGCGTGAACCAGGTAGTAGGTCAGAGGTCAAGGTTACAGAATGGTCGAATCTGCCCATGATATTTTGTGTCCACAGCATAACTTAAAAAGTATTAAAGGTGTTGACTTGAAATTTGGAATATAGGCAGGTAGTGATGAGATGATGTGCACACTGCAGCAATCTACATTACACCTGCTCTCCCAGCCATTTACCCCCCCCCCCCCCCCACCCCCCAACAAAAAAAAATTAATTTAGTTTCTTCATCTTAAGTATCCTGCTGCCACACACATACACACACACACCCAAGCTTTTGTGATCGCCCGTCATCCGTCCGTCTGTCTGTCAACAATTTCGTTGTGAACATGATAAGAGACCACATTTTGTATTTGATTTTAATCAAACTTGCACACAACTTGTATGGGCATAATATCTAGGTTCCTGTCGAAAACTGGCCAGATCCCATCATGGGTTCCAGAGTTATGGCCCCTTAAAGGGCCAAAATTTGCTATTTTTGGCTTGTGAATACGATAGATACCACATTTTGCAATCAACTTTAATCAAACTTTAATGCACGCAGCTTGTATTGGCATAATATATCGGTTCCTTTTGAAAACTTGCCAGATCCCATCTTGGGTTCCAGAGTTATGGCCCCTTAAAGGTCCAGAACTTGCTATTTTGGCTTTTGGAGCCATATAGATTCCATCATGGGTTCTAGAGTTACTGCCCCTAAAAATGGCAAAAAAATCTATTTTGGCCTTTTCAGCCATATAGAGGTTTCATTTATGCTTTAATTTTATACAGACTTGCATAGAACTATTATCTTGATGATCTCTAGAACTGGATAGAACCTAAGTCATGTCGGGTCAAAACCTTAGGTCATCAGGTCAAATAAAAGGACAAGCTTGTAAACAACCTAGAGGCCCCATTTATGACTCATCTTCATGAAACTTGGTCAGAATATTTATCTTGATGATATCTAGGCCAAGTTTGAAACTGGGTCATATGGGGTCAGAAACTAGGTCACCCAATCAGATCAAAGGAAAAGTGTGTTAACACTCTTGTTCATTTGATGTGCATGAAACTTGGTCAGAATGTCGTATAAATTTTTATCTGGGTCATGTGGGGTCAAAAACCAGGTCACCAAGTCAAATCAAAGAATAAGCTTGTTACACCCTAGGGGCACATTTTTATCCCCCGACGAAAGTCGGATGGATATAGTTTTGGCGTTGTCCGTCCGTCCGTCCTACCGTCCGTCTTTCCATCCGTCCGTCCGGAGCCATATCTAGGAAATGGTTGGGAATATTTATTTAAAACTTAATATACTTGTTCACCACTATGAGTTCTTGCGGCCCGTTTAAGTTTCAGTCAGATTGCCCAAGTAACACCAGGGGTTATGGCCCTTAGAAATTCTAGCGTTAACTATATAGGTACTATAAATATGGCAATTTCTGCATCATAACTTTTGATATATTGACCTTGAGCTATGAAACTTTAACAGAATTTAGAGCACTATAAGTGGTTTGTGCACACACAATTCATGGGATTTTTTTTGTAACTGCAGAGTTATTGCCCTTTAAAATTGTCTAAAAATCCACATATTTGTACATAACAAACTTTCCATTTGGCAGAATTTCATTAAAATTTTTTCATTCTTTTCTGGAACATTTATTATAAACATGTGAAGTTGCGCACCCCCCACCTGGTCGCCCACTTGCCTTGGTCACCCGGGTGACCCCGCGGGCAGAATTGACCCTGCCCCCGGGGTCACTTGATTTTACATAGGAAAAACTTTAAAAATCTTCTTCTCAAAAACCAAAGCCCTAGAGCTTAGATATTTGACTTGTAGCATTGCCTAGTGGACCTCTACTAAAATTGTTCAAATCATGACCCCGGGGTCAAAATTGACCCCGCCCCATGGGTCACTTGATTTTACATAGGAAAATCTTCAAAAATTTTTCTAAAAATAAACCAGAAGGCCTAGAGCTTAGATATTTCACGTGTTCATTACCTAATAGACCTCTACAAAATTTGTTCAAATCCCTGACCCCCCGGGGGCACTTTATTTTACATAGGAAAATCTTCAAAAAATTTCTAAAAATAAACCAGAAGGCCTAGAGCTTAGATATTTCACATGTAGCATTTCCTAGTGGACCTCTACAAAATTTGTTCAAATCAGACCCCCCCGGGGTCAATTTTGACCCCGCTTCAGGGGTCACTTGATTTACCTAGGAAAAACTTCAAAATTTTCTAAAAATAAACCAGAAGGCCTAGAGCTTAGTTATTTTCACATGTAGCATTGCCTAGTGGACCTCTACAAAATTTTTTCAACATGACACTGGGGTCAAAATTGACCCGCCCCAGGGGTCACTTGATTTACTTAGGAAAATCATTAAAAATTTTCTTAAAATAAACCAGAAGGGCCCAGAGCTTAGGTATTTCACAAGTAGCATTGCCTAATGAACCTCTACAAAATTTGTTCAAATCATGACCCCTGGGTCAAAATTGACCCCGCTCCAGGGGTCACTTGATTTACATAGGAAAAAACTTCTAAAAATTTCCTAAAAATAAACTAGAAGCCTAGATCTTAGATATTTGACTTGGTAGCATTTGCCTAGTGACTTCTACAAAAATTGTTCAATCAATGACCCCCGGGTCAAATTGACCCATCCCCATGGGGTTACTTGAATTGACATAGAAAATCTTCAAAATTTTTCTAAAAATAGACCAGAAGGCCTAGAGCTTAGATAATTTTGACAGTAGCATTGCTAGTGGACCTATACAAATACTGGTTTTAAAATCTGACCCCCCCCAGGTCAAAATGACCCAGCCCCAGGAGTTACTTAATTGTACATAGGGAATCTTCATAAATTTGCTAAAAATAAACCCAGAAGGCCTAGATCTTAAATATTTGATATGTATCATTCTAAATAGACTTTTACAAACTTGTTAAAAGCATGACGCCCGGGTAAAATTGGCCTCCCCCCCGCCCCAGGGGTTACTTGATTGAACATCGAAAATCTTCAAAATTTTCTAAAAATAAACCAAGAAGGCCTAGACTAGATATTGACATGTAGCATTGCCAAGTGACCTCTACAAAGGCGAGTGTTCAGATCTTGACCCCCCATGGTCAAATGGACCCACCCCAAGGGTTACATGATGTACGATAGGGAAATCTTCAAATTTGCTAAATATAACCAGAAGGCCTAGATCTTAATATTTGATATTGGTAACTTTCCTAGAAACCTTTACAAACTTTGTTCAAATCACACCCCCGGGTTAAAATTGGCCCGTCCCAGGGTTACTTGATTGTACATCGTCATACATAAAATCTTCCAAAAATGTCCTAAAATCTCTGTTTGACATTAGAAACATGTAGCACATATTACTCTGGTGAGGCGATCCAGGGTCATCAGACCCTCTTGTTTTTCATTTTTAATTTTCCATCAATATTTAAATCAACAGGTGAAATTTGTTTCCTCTCCCGTTCCCCCGCACCCCAACACCCCGTTAAAAAATATTATCTATAAATTTTTTATACAAAGATATATAATTTATTTTTGCGATAGAAGCGGTGTGTGTAAGTCATGGTTACGCCGGTAGGTGGCACGATCACATGACGTGTTCACTCCGGGCAATTCATGTGAGGTTTAAATAACCGTAACCGCAGGTATTCGTCTTTCTGGCGTTAGACTTCATTCGATACACATCGCTGAATTTTAATAAGTTGTATTGACATGTATACGTTATAAGTTACAATGCCTGTAGAGGTAACGGTGTGAAGAGAAAAGGCCAGTACTCAGCGACGGAACATGATGAGCAGGCAAATACCAACGTCGGGACGACGACGAACAGACACTAGGCTTACACAGCCAGACCAGTAATTTACGTTCTGGTTCATTATAAAGTTGATGATATAATAGTCAGCGGCATATTGCCCGACAGGTGTGGTGGCAATGCAGATGAAAAATGCGTCACGTCCAAATACTAGTCTAGATCGAATCGTAGACAATACTGGTGTTGAGCAGTCTCAGTTAAATAAATGTAGGTGAACAAGAAACGCACAGTAGCGCAGTAACACAAGCAAACGAGTCGGCCGAACACGCATTCTGTCGAACCTTAGGCAATTGATTAAATAGTGCAAGCATTCAGGAGACGTAGTATTCTCCATATTGTCACTTTATAGGTAACCTTTTATTGAATCCGACGCCGAACACGTGCTCCCCGTTATTCCGAAAATGACACGTTTGTCGCATGACGACATAGCGGCGCACGTGCCTCAACAATCAAACAACAAATAGCAGAGGTGAATATGTTAACCTCGCACTTTTATTAAAGGGCGCTAAGAATTAGCTATTATTGTAGGCCTAACGGTGGAAGCTTTCATCTGTTTCAGATAACGGTAAACTCGAAACCAAGCTAAACAATGCAAAGAAAAAGTCAGGATGTATTGAGAAATTGAACAGACGCGTTCTTATATTTACATCTAATCTATCTGTCGTCACATGCAAACAAAATATATGAAATTTTACATTATATGTGGATATTCGGGAGATGCGCGCCAAGCATGGTGGCTTTGCTGGCGGGAATAGACGACGAACATTTTCGTCTCAGGCAATCAAACACCATCGTCATGGGCACAATTTAAAAATGAATTGTTGTGGCGATGTGTCCAATTGCCCCCGTTTCTATTATTCAGAAAAGATGCCCGTGCCACGTAGTCGTAGTTGTGCCGTCTATTTAATGAATGGTAAATGTTTGTGGCCTGAATAAAAAATAAATTTTACACATTCTTGCTTCGGAGAGTGGGGCCTCCCATTCAGCAGTTAATTTGTATATGAGGTCCGCACATTGAAAAACCGATGCTTCCGACGTGGTACTTTCCCGTATCCGAGAAAAATTAATTTTCAAAACTTCAGAGGGCAACTTTAACGCACGAGCCGAGGCCGTGGTGCCTTTAAGAGTTAAACCTCAGAGAAGCTCAAACATCGGCAGTAAAGCACCTTATATTCACAAAGACCTTGACGTCACAATTTGGCATTTACCCTAATAACATTTTCGGCATTAGGCAGATACATTTCTTTGTATAAACACAAAATTCATCGTCTTTATTGAACGGGTTTCAGTCAGGTTTCAGTATCATTATTCAGCCCAAGAAACTCGGTAATGTAAAAATCTCGATCGGGTTAAAAAATCCATGTATTGTTCAAGAAAAAAATCAAACAAGGAAATTCAGCCGTAAATGGCTGGTCCCTTCGTTTGAAAAACCCCTTCCGAAAGCTTATAGTTTACCATCTGGCTGGTACCTAAAAATTGCCGGTGGATTTATATTAATACTCCTTTTATTCTTTCCTGAAAGGGGAATCTGTAAATGATTTATATAATAGGAAATTTCTGTTCGGTCAAGAATACAGATTATCGACGCAGCCGTAAATTATGATTCAGGATTTAGGCAGAACTGCAAACTCTTCAAAATGGACAAAAAATGCGTTAGACTGTTACCTATAAGCAATGAAGACGTTTGAAATTGTGGGTTTAAAATTTCAAGGTCGATATTTTGTGACAAGCTCTGCTCATTCGGCGCGCTGTTAGTTGTTACACATTTGAACAATTTTTTCAACGTTTTTGGAATTTTGTTGTCAAAGGTAAAATGACATCAGACAGCTCATACATAACCATGACGATTTTTTGGCGGGGATAGGACATTTTTCATCATGCAGATCATTAATGGGCTCTTTTACGGAATGTATGAATGATTTAAGTGTTCGTTAGCAATGAAAAAAACGAGGGTCCGCCGAAGTAATTGGTTTTTCTAGTCTTGAGTTGGATCTGAAAAATGCAGGTGCGTATCCCCCGCTCAGAAAGTTTAAGATGTGGTACAAAAAATTCAAGAAATTCTTAGTCAAAACAAGGTCACTATAAAAAAATGCAATCGACTTTAGGTCGCTTAATTTTCCTCTGCAGAGCTATTGTCCCCGGCGGCCTTTTTTTGCCGACGACTGATAAACGCTACGTGCGTTTGTCTAACCATACCATCATTTAAGAGTAAACACAGGATAGATTAGATTTAGAAATGTGCAGTCATTTTTTAAAATGCATAATGGTAATCGTTTTTTTCACGATAGATTTTTGGCTGTCAAACGATGATGTGCAATTGTTTCCGACAGTGCAGGGGTCCCCCTGGGTTTAGGCTTTGTGCCTATTTTCAAGCCATTGGTGTCTAGCAAAATGGCCCGAACTTGGCCGAAATGAACATCTTACCGATGACATTACAGTCTTAGAGTTATTCCCCCTTTCCTATAGCAGTGGTCATTTGGGTCATAAACTAAAAACAAAAAGATCAAATTAATTGTGAAAACGAGGCAGTCTATGCATTCTGATTCGCTGAACTTCTAAGTCGGATAAGTAATGTGTATACTCAGAGCTCAGACTTTAATATGCTTGAAACTTAACATCTAATTAAGAGCATACTCACATGCCAGGTGTGCACAACTCTATCTGTGAGCTCTGTCTCGTTTCCAGGACGCCAGATTCAAGAATTTAGCTCCGGAAGCCGACAAGTATCCGGCAAGGGTGCCCAACATCTTTGGGACCATCTTCGAGCCACACAAAGTAGTTAATGCAGGCAGCATATCTCGAATACATTGCAGACATATAATACAGCCCTCAGTGCATTCCACACTTTTAGGTGTGATTACAATTAGACTTATTTGGCCACCGAACCCTCACAGGTGATTTTATTCATAACCCGCTGCTTTTGAGTTAGGATTAGCATCAAAAACTATTAAACAAATGTCGCTGGCGTTAATTATTTTCATAGGGCTAATGGATGGGCGGTCAAACGGACAATTTCATAATCTCGAAGCTTTTAAAGGAGACAGTCGTTGAGGAAATCATAGATCTGAGGGCACCTAGTAACAAAACGTATTCTGTCTATTAAATTCGCCAATTGGCCAAACCATAACACTTAGTTTGTATGAAACGAAATTTTTTTTTTTTTTTTTTATATTTTTATTATTTTATTTATTATTTTCTATTTACAGCCAATTGTGTGTATCGCCTACTTTGGTCTTTTGAGGTAAGCGACTAGTGATGTCCGCCATTTTGTCGGGCCGTTTGATTGCCTTAAACTTGAAGATGTTACTGTACAAGACATTCATAGTCGTTTAGTTACTTAACCAACAAAACTAACCAGCGTAATGCGCCTACCATTCTGCAAATACCTGAGGAACGCGTGCCATGCTCTTCCCGGTCAAAACATTTGCGTAAGTTTCTAAAGTCAAGACCAAATGCAGCCGGACCTTTAGGTTTGTCATGCCACGGTAAATTTGTTAATAGGTATCAATTCTCAGCACTCAAACTCAAAATGTATTTCCAAAGCGGGGGTTGGTCTCATATAAGTTCAGATCCGCATAAGCTTTCGGATAGGTAGGGCAACTGATCTGTCGGTAATGGGTCTAGCATCCTCAGATATTAAAGCTATGGGCGTTGTCTTCTAATGCTTACAAATATATATCAGAAAGAGAATCAAAATTAGTACGGTGTAAATATATTTTCACAGATTCTGGAATACTGGGCGATCCAATTCCATTCAGGGCCGGGCCCGTCCGACCAAAGAAACAAAGAAACAGAATTTAAATAAAGAAATCAAAGCTCATTGGTTGGTGGGGAATAAGGGTATGTGTTTTTGGAATGATTTTCCGTCATTCCAATTCGGTTGCAATGTTTTGCTTATGAAGAGCCCGATATTTATATCATACACTTGGTGCATGATCTAGTAACAATGTTCACTAACAGTTACGGAATGTAATCAACGCGAAGGAAAATATCTATCGGAAGCCACGTCGGACAGTACAATTAATGTGTTGATATGATACAAGCGTATATCTTGGGGGAGTTTACCTGATCTGAAATTCTAAACATTGAAGAAAAAAGGAAACGTATAATCGTTGGGGCAGACAACAGGTTTAAATTGCATACCCGGTCGGGTGACATATAACTATGGCTATTGATGTTTAAAACCCCGGTGTTTTTTCTTCAAGATGGAATACACCTGTCGACGACGGCCTGAACTTTATCTGGATTATGTTCGAGATACGATAGCAAAGAACATTAAGGTACCCCGCTATCGATAGTTAACACAGTATATGAAGCGGTAACATCTATCAAGCTGCAAATCATTCACGTAGAATTTTGGGGAAATAAATTCCATCAAAATTTATTGTGGCGGAAATCTGCGCTCACGGGGCGAGCAAGCCTGCGCATGTGCTTTATGCCATATTATTACAAATCTGAGTTAAAGGAGGTAAATCGGATCGATACTTCACTTTGGGCGACTAAGTTCGCACCTCCCTTGGTTGGTTGAAACCGCCATTTACATATAAATTTTGATGAAATATCAGTTTGTGCCGTAATATTATACATCGAATGTAATGTTTAAAGTGACGTAACGCCTACCGTTATGGTATATATATATAGTGTGCACGTCTTCGTGTTGTCCGTTTTTCTAAATGCTGTGTGAACCGCTAGTCGGTTGATTTATGTGAATCCGCTAGGGCGGTTTGTGAGTTATGTGAACCGCTCTCGGTTTAGTAGTGAACCGCCAGTCGGTTGTGCCGTGCTCCGGTTGGTTTATAAGTCAAATTGCTAGGTCCGCTTGCATCTAATTTACGGCATGGTAGCGTACGTGAACTAGGTTTTGCCCATAACTACGTAGCGTAACTCCTAGTTGCACGTAACTTCTTAATCCTAAGTAGCCAAATAAATCAAACTACAAGCTCTTGCTTGCTCTCCCGCACCGGTCTGTGTTGGTACAACCTGGGTTACCAAACACTCCAGTGGAGTATCTTTTCCATCCGGCCATTTCTGCCATTTATTATTGATAATTTCGTACGTGCAATAATCATGTTATTATCTTGGTGCCAATATAGATAAATATCGTATTCCAGTTAATAATTATTAAAACTGTTGTTTTATTACGAGTTTTGGTTTTTGCTTCTCTAGTCATAAAATAATACATATTATTTTTTATACCAAAATAATATAATTTATTTTTGCGATAGAAGCGGTGGTGTAGTCATGGTATCGGCCGTAGGTGGCACGATCACGTGACGATTTCACGCGGGCATATTCATGTGAGGTTAAATATCCGTAAACCGCAGGTATTCGGCCTTTCTGGCGTTAGACTTCATTCAATACACATCGCTTGAAATTTAAATAATAAAAGAATAAAAAAAAAAAAGAATAAAAAAAAAAAATAAGAAATAAAAAACAAAAAAACACAAAAAAAAAACAATAAAAAAAACTAAACGAAAAACAAAAAGCCCACCCACCACACCCCTTTACTCTCTTCTGGTATACTTTCTCAATTTAAGTAAATACAAACATGGAAAGATACTGTAAGCGTTATTAACGCCACACTTTTGTAATACGTATGGTCATTTGTAATTGTAAAAATTATGATATTATAGTATTATAATGTTTAAATTTCAATAATGTATTTTGACAAGGAATTCTGCCGTAGGAATGTCGTATGTTTACAGATTTCACGCTGTTGTTTTTGCCATAATGGCACCATACTGTAGAAACTATTATGCACGTACCATGCACTAGTGGAAACCAACCATACAACAAAGAAATACTATATGCTTGGCTCTGTAAACATTTTGGGGCACGTAATAATTCGGCATAGAACTTTATCTCAAACAGCCAGTACAAGTTTGTCGCCGACAAAACAAGGCTTACGCATTTATCAGTTACCTATGTCAGAACAGTGTTTTTTGTGAGTAATCATTGTGTCCTTGGTTGGACAGAATAATTTCCAAATGGATATATTGACTGTGAATACGATGTCACACAATCGATTTTTGCTGGGCAATACCAAAACAGAGCTTTGCTAAAAAAGAGTATGAAGTAAGACAGTATTCCGACAGGTTAGACAAACCTGATGTAGTTATATTTAATCCGGTGATGTATTCATTTAATTATTTATGTAATAGGACATAATTTCTATTAAAATTACGAAGACAAACAAATAAGGCATTCCTTGGATATAGATATGTGACAATTGACAATAAGCCCTCAGGCAATCATCAGTTCCTTTGGAATAAGTGAAAAGTAATAGACAGTATTTTTGCTATATTTATGATATATTTTGTATTGTGGATATATTCACTGTTAAAACTGCCAAATGTTTCCGTTCTCTATTATGAATTATTTGCTTAAATAATTTTATATAAGTCGCGATGTAAAGATATCTCCGGTTTTCCGGAGCGGTGAGCACGCATGATAGGTATAAATTGCTTCATGGATCAAAGGCACAACTACATTTTGGGCGACTATGCTCGCAGCCTCCTTTTGTTGTTACTGACCTTCATTTACAAGGGTTTCCGTCAAGTTCTATCGGTAAATAGCTCTAATATTTCGCGATGTTAAGGCATCTCCGCTTCGAAGCGGTTAGCACGCATGATATAAATTTTGCCTGTAAATCGAGGCTCGATAACTTCATCTTGGGCCCTATGTTTGCAACTCCTTTTGTCGTTATAACCTCACATTTTACAAAAGCGTTTCATTCAGTATTACTGTTACATATATCTTATAATTCGCGATGTAAATGTATCTCTGCTTCGGAAGCGCTAACACGTGTGTTTGATAATACACGTAAATTGTTCCTGTAAATCGAGGCTCAATACTTTCATTTTGGCGACTATGTTTGCAAACTCCTTTGTTGTTAGTAACCTCCATTTACAAAAACGTTCCGGGGACTAAAGATCTCTTATAATTCGCGATGTAACGGTACACTTAGTTTGTAAGCACTAGTGCGCGTGTTTTAAATATAAATTGTTTCAGTAATCGAGGCCTATTACTTCAATTTTGGCATCTATGTTCGCAGCTCCTTTGTGGTAACTTTCATTTACAAGTTGTTTAAGTTAATTTTTATAAATCTCTTAAGCTTAATGAACTTAAAGGAAGGTAAATTGCGGATCGATACTTCACTTTGGCGACCTAAGTTCGCAACCTCCATTGGTGTTTGAAAGCCGCCATTTCCATTATAAAAATTTTGATGAAAATATCAGTTTGTGCCTAATAATTATACATCGGATGTAATGTTAGTAGTGACGTAAACTCCTGACCGGTTAGTGGTATATAAAATAATAGGTGCAACGAGCTCGTGTGTCCGTTTTATCTAAATGCTGTGTTAACCGCTAGGTCGGTTGAGTTATTGTGAACCGCTAGGTCTGATGAGTTATGTGAACCGCTAGGTCGGTTTAGTAGGTGAACCGCCAGGTCGGTATGGTGCGCGTGCTCCGTTTGGTTATAAGTCTGTTGCTAGGTCGCTTGCACTAATTTACTGGCAAGTTAGCCGTACGAGAACTAAGATTTGCCCAAACTACGAGCGTAACACCTATGCACGAGTAACTTCGGTAATCCTAAGTAAGCCAAATAATCAAACTACATGCGCTTGCTTGCGACGTCCCGCAGCCGGTCATGTGTTGGTACAACCTGGTTACCAAACATCTCCTGTGTATCTTTTCCATCGCGGCCATTACTGCCATTTAATAATGATAATTTCGTACGTGCATAATCATGTTATTAACTTGGTGCCATTATAGTAAATATCGTATTCAGTTATAATTATTAAACTGTTGTGTTTATTACGAGGTTTTGGTTTTTGCTTCTCTTAGTCATAAAATAAATATATATACATATATATATTTCCATTCCTTTTTTTTTTTTTTTTAGCTCACCTGTCACATAGTGACAAGGTGAGCTTTTGTGATCACCCTTTGTCCATCGTCAGTCCGTGCGTGCGTCCGTGCATCCTTCAACAATTTCTTGTCTGCATAATAGTGGTTTCATTTATGGTTTTATTTTAACCAAACATGCACACAACTTGTATCATCGTAAGATCTCGGTTCCTTTCTTGAACTGGCCAGATCCCATTATGGGTTCCAGAGTTATGGGCCCTGAAAGGGCCAAAATCAGCTATTTTGACCTTGTCTGCACAATAGCAGCTTTATTTATGATTTGATTTTTACCAAACTGGCACACAACTTGTACCACCATAAGATATTGGTTCCTTTCTTAAACTGGCCAGATTCCTTTATGGGTTCTAGTGTTACGGCCCCTGGAAGGGCCAAAATCAGCTATTTTGACCTTGTCTGCACAATAGCAGCTTCATTTATGATTTTATTTTAACCAAACTTGCACACAACTTGTATCACCATAAGATCTCTTCTTGAACTGGCCAGATCCCATTATGGGTTCCAGAGTTATGGCCCCGGAAAGGGACAAAATCAGCTATTTTGACCTTGTCTGGCCAATAGCAGCTTTATTTATGATTTGATTTTTACCAAACTGTCACACAACTTGTATCACCATAAGATCTTGGTTCCTTTCTTGAACTGGCCAGATTCCTTTATGGGTTCCAGAGTTATGGCCCCTGAAAGGGCCAAAATCAGCTATTTTGACCTTGTCTGCACAATAGCAGCTTCATTTATGATTTTCTTTTAACCAAACTTGCACACAACTTGTATCACTATAAGATCTTGGTTCCTTTCTTGAACTGGCCAGATTCCGTTATGGGTTCCAGAGTTATGGCCCCTAAAAGGGCCAAAATCAGCTATTTTGACCTTGTCTGCACAATAGCAGCTTCATTTTTGATTAGAATTTAATCAAACTTGCACAAAACTTGTGTTGCCATAAGATCTTAGTTCCTTTGTTGAACCGGCCAGATCCCCTAATGGGTTTCAGAGTTATGGCCCCTGAAAGGGCCAAAATTAGCTATTTTGACCTTGTCTGCACAATAGCAACTTCATTTATGATTTTATTTTAACCAAACTTGCACACAACTTGTATCACCACAAGATCTTGGTTCCTTTCTTCAACTGGCCAAATTCCGTCATGGGTTCCAGAGTTATGGCCTCTTAAAGGTCCAAAATTGGCTATTTTGGCTTTTGCAGCCATATAGAGACTTCATTTATGGTTTTATTTGATACAAACTTCCAAAATATCTTCAACAACAATAAATCTTGGATTCCATGACAAATCAGGTCGTAGTTTCCAGAGTTATTTTATATCCGATTACCTCCCCTGATTGTAGTCAAAATGGATTTATATCAGTAAGTACTTATAGGACTTATTTGAAATTTCATTATTGTCATTAGTTGGACTGAGCCAATCAGGGTAGATAACTATGGACTGATTTTATTTCAAATTACCTCCCTTTATTTCAAATTAAAATGGGTATATCTCTGTAACTAATGAAGATACTGATCTGAAATTTCATTTATGTCAACAGATTTATTTGGCAGATCCTTCTTTTGTTCACTTACAATAATTTTTTTTTTAATTACTTCCCTTTTACGTTACTATAAATAGCTTATTTTTAGTAACTTTTTTACTATTGGCCTTAGGGAAAAACCGAGACCACTTTTCTGTGGTACAACATAGATGGTACCTCCAGTTTTTAGGTGTATTTTGACATATTTAAGAATTTTGTTTTTCTTTTCGGTTAAATTTCTTTCCTTTGTTGTTCTTGTCCTTTGGACTTAGATATTTTTTCTGAGGACCTTCTTGCCTCAAGTGCAATGATAACAGGTGAGCGATATAGGGCCATCATGGCCCTCTTGTTTTTTTTTAGCTCACCTGTCACATATTGACAAGGTGAGCTTTTGTGATCACCCTTCGTCCGTCGTCAGTCCGTGCGTGCGTGCGTCCGTCAACAATTTCTTGTCTGCATAATAGTGGTTTCATTTATGATTTTATTTTAACCAAACTTGCACACAACTTGTATCACCATAAGATCACGGTTCCTTTCTTGAACTGGCCAGATCCCATTATGGGTTCCAGAGTTATGGCCCCTGAAAGGGCCAAAATTAGCTATTTTGACCTTGTCTGCACAATAGCAGCTTTATTTATGATTTGATTTTTACCAAACTGGCACACAACTTGTATCACAATAAGATCTTGGTTCTTTTTTTGAACTGGTCAGATCCCATTATGGGTTCCAGAGTTATGGCCTCTGAAAAGGCCAGAATTAGCTATTTTGACCTTGTCTGCACAATAGCAGCTTCATTTATGATTTTATTTTAACCAAACTTGCACACAACTTGTATCACCATAAGATCTTGGTTCCTTTCTTGAACTGGGGGGATTCCATTATGGGTTCCAGAGTGATGGCCCCTGCAAGGGCCAGAATTAGCTATTTTGACCTTGTCTGCACAATAGCAGCTTCATTTATGATTTGAATTTAATCAAACTTGCACAAAACTTGTGTCACCATAAGATCTTGGTTCCTTTCTTGAATCGGCCAGATCCCATAATGGGTTCCAGAGTTATGGCCCCTGAAAGCGCCGAAATTAGCTATTTTGAACTTGTCTGCACAATAGCAGCTTCATTTATGATTTGATTTTAACCAAAGTTGCACACAACTTGTATCACCACAAGATCTTGCTTCCTTTCTTGAACTGGCCAGATTCCTCAATGGTTCCAGAGTTATGGCCCCTTAAAGGTCCAAAATTGGCTATTTTGGCTTTTGCAGCCATATAGAGACTTCATTTATGGTTTTATTTGATACAAACTTCCAAAATATCTTCAGCAACAATAAATCTTGGATTCCATGACAAATCAGATCCAATCGTAGGTTCCAGAGTTATTTTATATCTGATTACCTCCCCTGATTGTAATCAAAATGGATTTATATCAGTAAGTACTTATAGGACTTATTTGAAATTTCATTATTGTTATTAGTTGGACTGAGACAATCAGGGTAGATAACTATGAACTGATTTTATGTCAAATTACCTCCCTTTATTTCAAATTAAAATGGGTATATCTCCATAACTAATGAAGATACTGATCTGAAATTTCATTTATGTCAACAGATTTACTTGGCAGATCCTTCTTTTGTTCACTTAACAATATTTATTTCTTTTAATTACTTCCCTTTTACGTTACTATAAATAGCTTATTTTTAGTAACTTTTTTATTATTGGCTGTAGGGAAAAACCGAGACCACTTTTCTGTGGTACAACATGGACGGTACCTCCAATTTTTAGGTGTATTTTGACATATCTGTGCCTTGTAAGAATTTTGTTTTCTTTTTGGTTAAATTTCTTCCCTTTGTTGTTCCTGTCCTTTGGACTGAGATATATTTTCTGAGGACCTTCTTGTCCTCAAGTGCAATGATAACAGGTGAGCGATATAGGGCCATCATGGCCCTCTTGTTCAATTGATCTTCATGAAATTTGGTCAGAATGATAGCCTTGATGAAATCTAGGTCAAGTTCGAATATGGGTCATCTGGGGTCAAAAACTAGGTCACTAGGTCAAATAAAAAAAAATACTTACTTATACTCAAGATTTTTGCTCCAATTTTAATAATAATTGGTCAGAATATTTTTTTCCATGAAATCACTAGGTCAAACATGTTTACTCTGTTTAATATGTTGTGTTATGGTGTGTTTCTCAGGTGAGCGACCTAGGGCCATCTTGGCCCTCTTGTTTTAAGTTCAAATGTACTTGTTAAACAACAACACCTGGTGCCAAACCACTCAAAGACAATATTTCGTTCCAGTTAAACTTCAAGCTCATATTTCAATTAACTGCATTTAATTTTAAAAGCTAAGCTTATTACAGTAAGCATATCCCATTCAAAATAAATTCTTTAGTCAGGATCAAAGTATCATACATTTATTATGTACTCTTTAATTAAACATTTGTTTTCTGTTAAATTGATTTTGACTAATGAAATTATTTGCTTCTTATTAACATCCTTAACTTTTTGCCGGATATATTTTTTTGCCATTCCTCACCACAAACCCTTTCGGCGGGGGATACCAATTCATCGAATTTGCTTGTTTATTCTATCTTCATAAATTTTAGTCAGAATGTTTGTTATCATGAAGTCTTGAACAAGTTCGTATCTGGGTCATGTGGGGTAGAAAACTAGGCCACTAGGTCAAATCAAAGAAAATGCTTGTTTACACTCGAGATGCCACGTTTTTTGGTCCAATCTTACTAAAAATTGTTCAGAATATTTGTTTCCTTGTAATCACTAGGTAAAACATGTTTACACTGTTATGGTGTGTTGCACACACACACCCTGTTCCCCCCTCACACACACACACTCTGTCCCCCCCCCCCCACCCCCCTCCACACACACACACACACACACACCTCCCACAAGTAAAATCTTTAAAATTTGCTTTTTTTTTTTAAATTTTTGCTCTTTTGTCTTCATCTGAGGTAAGGTTGTAATCAGATTTCTCAGAAATACTTGATTGACTGCTCTCAAAGTCTTTACAAGTTTTCTACGGTATATCATGAGGTGATCTCACAGAGCAGGTTTTATAACACTTACATGCATTTTGTCAAAATTAACTCCGCACATGCCTTCTGCATCATAAGATTTTCAGGCAGATTTTCAGGCAGAGCAGGTTTTATAACTCTGGTTTGTATTTTGTCAAAATTATGTCCCTTTTGTGCCCCCCATGAGTGGTGGGGGCATATAGATTTGCTCTTGTCCGTGTGTGCGTGCATGCGTCCGTCCATCCTTCTGTCTGTCCGAAGTTTGTGACATGCCTAGCTCAAAAAGTATTTGATATAAATTAATGAAACCTTGCATGAGTCTTTATCATGATATGAACTTGCACACCTTCTACTTTTCGTCTGGCTCCGCTCCCTAATTTTAGAGTTATGGCCACTGAAACAGTCAAAAATGCACATTTTCACCTTGTGACATGCCTAGCTAAAAAAGTATTTGATATAGATTTATGAAATCTTGCATGAGTCTTAATCATGATATGAACTTGCGCACCTCCTATTTTTCATTTGGGTCTGCCCCTTATTTCCAGAGTTATGGCCCCTGAAATAGTCATAAATGCACATTTTCACCTTGTGACACGCCTAACTCAAAAAGTATTTGATATAAATTGATGAAACCTTGCATGAGTCTTTATCATGGTATGAACTTGCGCACCTCCTATTTTTCGTCTGGGTCTGCCCCCTATTTTTAGAGTTATGGCCCTTGAAATGGTCGAAAATGCTCATTTTCACCTTGTGACATGCCTAGCTCAAAAAGTATTTGATATAGATTCATGAAACTTTGCATGAGTCTTAATCATGATATGAACTTGCGCACCTCCTATTTTTCATCTGGGTCTGCCCCCCTGTTTCCAAAGTTCCCCTGAAATAGTAAAAAATGCACATTTTCACCTAATTATGTGCCTCACTAAAAAGTATTTAATGTAAATTCATGAAACTTTGCTTGAGTCTTTATCATAATGTGACCTTGCACACTTGGCATTCTTCTTGAGAATTTTAGCATTTATTACAGAGTTATGGTCCTTGAAATAGCCAAAATAGTGGATTTTTTGTTTGTGATGCTCATAGCTCAAAAAGTAGATGGTATAGAATAATGAATCCATTTCATTTTTTTTTTGAGGCTATATCCCATTAAGACTGCAAACATTTGAATGATTTCCCCTTATTTGTGACAAATGTACCAGTGGGGGGCACACCCTGTGTCCTACAGACACATTCTAGTTATCTTAGAAATGTTGGTGAAAGGTTTGCATGTAAGAAGGTTTCTCAGGAACTGCTTGACTGGATGCTTCCAAACCTATCATTAAGTCTTTGAGAACATAAAATGATTGCTTTGAGTCAGGTTCCAGAACTCCATTACATACGGTTTCCAGAATAATACCTCTTTTTATCCCCCGCCGATGAAATCGGGAGGCGGGTATTGAAATGGCATTGTCCGTCCGTCACGTCCGTGCATCCGTGCGTGCATCCGTCCATAGCCATATCTCAGTAACTGGCAGGTAGAATTTCATGAAACTTTAAATGAACATGAACCAACATACTGCGATGATGCCCGTCAAGTTTTTTTTTTTATTGGTCAATTTTCCTTAGAGTTATTGCCCTTGATTTAATGAAAAATGCCCAAAAATGTCCGTCCGCAGCCATTTCTCAGTAACTATCATGTAGAATTTCATAAAACTTGAAATAAACATGCACCAACATAACTGTGATGATGCCCGTCAAGTTTTTTTTTGATTGGTCAATTTCCTTTAGAGTTATTGCCCTTGATTTAATGAAAAATCCAAGTCTGCAGCAATTTCTCAGTAACAAGATGGTAGAATTTCATGAAACTTGAAATAAATATGAACCAACATAACTTGATGATGCCCCTTTTTTTTTTTAATTGGTCAATTTCCTTTAGAGTTATTGCCCTTTAATGTTTAAAAAATCTACAGAATTTGTACATAACAAACAACCCATGGTAGAATTTCATTAAACTTTTTCATTCTTTCCATGAACATTTATTATAAACATGGAAGTTGTTCCCACACCAGTTTACCTTGCCCATTGTCTCCCAAGGATTGCAATTTCTCACCCCCCCACACACCCCAACCCATTGGTAGAATTTCATTAAACTTCTTTCATTCTTTTCCATGAACATTTATTATAAACATGTGAAGTTGTGTACCCACACCAGGTCACCACCTTGCCTTGGTCACACCCCCCCCCCCCCCCCCCCCCCCCCAAAAAAAGATAATTTTTCATTTATTTTTTTTTTCAAACCTTCCATGAATATCTTATCAACATGCAAAGTTGTACCATTCCCCCACCTCACTCCTCCACCCAGTCATGCCCACCACCCCAGGCTTGCATCTTTCCCCCCCCCCCCCCCCCCCCCCCCCCACATTTTTTTTAGCTCACCAGAGCACAAAGTGCTCAGGGTGAGCTATTGTGATTGCTCACCGTCCGGCGTCCGTCCGTCCGTCCACACTTTCCTTTAAACAACATCTCCTCCTAAACCAACAGGCCAATTTTGATGAAACTTCACAGGGATGTTCCTTGGATGGTCTTCTTTAAAAAGTGTTCAAAGAATTGAATTCCATGCAGAACTCTGGTTGCCATGGCAACAGAAAGGAAAAACTTTAAAAATCTTCTTCTCAAAAACCAGAAGCCCTAGAGCTTAGATATTTGGTGTGAAATGTGTTCAAATCATGACCCCGGGCTCAAAATTGACCCCGCCCTAGGGGTCACTTGATTATACATGGGAAAATCTTAAAAAATCTTCTTCTCAAAAACCAGAAGCCCTAGAGCTTAGATATTTGACATGTAGCATTGCCTAGACGACCTCTACTAAAGTTGTTCAAATCATGACCCCGGGCTCAAAATTGACCCCGCCCCAGGGGTCACTTGATTTTACATAGGAAAATCTTCAAAAATTTTCTAAAAATAAACAGAAGGCCTAGAGCTTAGATATTTCACGTGTAGCATTGCCTAGTGGACCTCTACAAAATCTGTTCAAATCATGACCCCCAGGGTCAAAATTGACCCCACCCAGAGGTCACTTGATTTTACATAGGAAAATCTTCTAAAAATAAACCAGAAGGCCTAGATCTTAGATATTTAACGTGTAGCATTGCCTAGTAGACTTCTACAAAATTTATTCAAATCATGACCTCCGGGATCAAATTGACCCCGCTTCAGGGGTCACTTGATTGTACATAGAAAAATCTTCAAATTTTTCTAAAAATAAACCAGAAGGCCTACAGCTTAGATATTTGACGTGTAGCATTGCCTAATGGACCTCTACAAAATCTGTTCAAATCATGACCCCGGGATCAAAATTGACCCCGTCCCAGGGGTCACTTGATTTTACATAGGAAAATCTTCAAAATTTTTAAAAATAAACCAAAAGGCCTACAGCTTAGATATTTCACGTGTAGCATTGCCTAGTAGACTCTACAAAATTTTTCAAATCATGACCCCGGGATCAAAATTGACCCCGCCCATGGGGTCACTTGATTTTACATAGGAAAATCTTCAAAAATTTTTTAAAAATAAACCAGAAGGCCTACAGCTTAGATATTTCACGTGTAGCATTGCCTATGACTCTCACAAAATCTTTCAAATCATGACCCCGGGATCAAAATTGACCCCCGTCCAGGGGGTCACTTGATTTTACATAGGGAAATCTTCAAAAATTTCTAAAAATAAACCAAAAGGCCTAGAGCTTAGATATTTACGTTAGCATTGCCTAGTAGACTTCTACAAAAATTTAATCATGACCCCGGGGATCAAATTGACCCCGCCCCATGGGGGTCACTTGATTTTACATAGGGAAATCTTCATAAATTTGCTAAAAATAAACCAGAAGGCCTAGATCTTAGATATTTGATATGTTACATTGCCTAGTAGACTTCTACAAAATTTGTTCCATTCATGACCCCCAGGGTAAACTTGGCCCCGCCTCAGGGGTTACTTGATTGTACATCAGAAAATCTTCCAAAAAAATTCTAAAAATCATCAGTTTGACATTTGAAACATGTAGCTCATATTACTCTGGTGAGCGATCCAGGGTCATCATGACCCTCTTGTTTTTTTTGGTTTTTTTCATTTTTAATTTTCCATCAGTATTTATAATCAACATATGATGTTTTGTACCCTCACCCAGTCACCCCCGCTGCCCCCACACCCCCACCAAAAAATAGCATTCATTGTCTGTTAAATTGATTTTGACTAATGAAATTATTTGCCTCTTAGTAACATCCATAACTTTTTGCCGGATATACTGTTTTGCCATTCCTCACCACAAACCCTTTCGGCAGGGGATACCAATTCATCGAATTTGCTTGTTCAACTTAAAACAATTTTGGTAAAGCATTTGTGTAAGCTAGTTTTATTTAGAAATATTTCAAATAGTTGAGCAAGCTGTCATTAGACAGCTCTTGTTTGTCTCTGTAATTACAACATGATATTTTGCAATGCTAGTTTCAAAATAATGGGATAAACAAGTAAACTGTCTGTGTGGAACAAACTCTCTGTGTAGCTTTCTTTTGAGCTGGTCACACAAAGTTTTATCTAAATTTCATTTCTGTAAATTTCAAGGAGTATTTTGAACCTTTCCATGTATACCAGATAATGCCAACCCAGTTACGTGTACCATCTGGCTGGTCCTGATAGGGAGCATTCAAATGTGAGCCAAAACACCAGTTGAACCACCATGCTCCTTTATAAAATGCAGCACAATTGCCAGAATATTTGTCATTATCCATGTCTTTTGTAGAGAATTCCATATCATTATGCCCAAAAGTAGTTCCTCTGGCTGATGTTTCTAGTGAGTCTCCAGCATTCCCAGAATAACCACTCACTTCCAGCCGGAAGTTTGTACTCTCTAACCCTACCTTGAAACTGCTGTATTTGGCGAAGACTTGGTTTCCATCATGGTCACCTAGTTCAATTCTCAGCTCATGTGGTTCACCATTATCAGTCAGTAGATTCAAGTACTCATTCCCGAGCCAAAATTCTCCATCCAAGTTTCCAAATCCAGTTTTGTAGTCATTCCAGCCTAGGAAAAAGTCCACAGATCCATCTTTACGCCGTTGGAAAACTGTCCACCCACCGCTGTCTGTAGTCATGTCACAATAGACAGAAATTGTTTGTGTTTGGCTAATATCTATCTGATAGATAGCATCAGACTTAAATCCATTATCATACAAATCCAAACAAGACTTGTATGTGGTCACTTTTGGAGAAGTGGTCATCAGGTTGTCCGGAGAAGGTGACACTGTGCTAGTTACAGGACAAGATAAAACTGAGCAGTTGCACTCTCGTTCATCATAAGAATGTTTATCCATACTGCCGATCATTTTTCCACTGACAAGTTTTTCTTCCAGTCTTTTTGTCATATTATTATGAATGTCTATACTTTCCAAACACTGTTCATTACTGTGTTTTAGATGATCAGTGTTTTCTTTCAATTTCTTTGTATCATTTTTGATTGTATCAAGACTTTCTGATTCAGAAGCCTTCGTCTGTTCGAATTGTTCATGTAAGTCAATAATATTCTTTTGAATATCAGGTATTTTGTTTTGAAATAATTCAAATGTTTCTTTTCTTTCAACCTTCTCCTCTTTCAGAAATTCTATTCCTTTCAGTATGTGTTCCAAACTTGCTGAAATTTGGTCTGATTTTGTTTTCAGATCTTGAACATGCTTTTGTAATTCAGGAATCTCTCGTCGGAACCGAATATTAAAATTTTTCTCTTCTTTAAAGCCATTTGTCAAAAACTGCACTTTTTTTTCTAGTTCCGATTGAGATTTTCCTGTAGCCTGGACTTCAGTGTTATCTTGACCTTCAGGTTTATTCTCCATCAATTGTTGTAACATTGTTTTCACGGAACCTATTTCATTGAACAGAGTACTAAAGTCATCTCTCCGGAATTTACTCTCTGCATTAATCCTATCTTCAATATAATTAAATCTCTCCATAAATTGATTTGATGAGAAACCCAAAACTGAATGCACATACAGAAATAACACTAAATCCATATATATTCTCATTGTTCCACTTGTTGTTAAACCTGCTTATACCAGTTAGAACGATGGTTAGTTTCACTGATATCAGTGAATACTAAAACTGACTTAATTTAATTGATACCAGATAGAAAGATTATTAAACTATTGAAGATATCAGTAAAAACATAATACATCAATCCATGTGATTAATTCCAAATACTTGTTTGTTTTATACAAATAAAATCTTCTTGCCTTGGAAGGAAAAATAAATTCATCCAAATGTTCTACAATAAACTTTTGTTGGAAAATAAATTCTCCATGGTACCATATAACAGTAGAAGAGGTCTGATCAGAGTCGTTGCTAATAATTCATCCGGCTTATCTGTAGAATATATTGTTATCCTCATCAGTTTCCAGGTAAATAAGTTCTTGTAAAATAGCGAAAAATGAAAATTTCCAGGTGCAATCTTAGAATTCTGTGTAGTGTTATTTTTAGTGCATGAAGGCTGTTAAATTTGGGTGTTATCCGAGGTTTAAGTAGTAGTTGAAAACACATGTTCTCAAATAAGAAGTTGTTAGCAAGTGTATTTGAGATGCAGCTGGTTTTTGCTTGAAGTTCAGGGCCAGAATTTATAAATGTACCAAGTCTGAAGTTTAAACTCTTTGATCTTAAATCACAAAAAATTCAGTTTCATAATACATACCTTTTTAACTGGAATTGTGCATAGCTGTTTGTTATAGTGTATAGATCTACTATTCTTGCGCAAGGTTTCATAGAAATACATGTAAGATTTTCAAATTCAGAGCTAACAGCAATTTTAGGATTTCAAAGTCTAAGTTTCAGACTTAAAATGTTGATGAATATCATAGGTGTAGCCAAAATATACTGGAGGGGTTGTGAATATGAACCATGCAAAATGCCTTCTAAACATTCATATTGCTTGGAAAACCATTGCCAATATCCTGCCTATAAGAGAGGAAGGGTAATGGCATGACTCATAGACTCATGACGCTGGTGTCCGTCTGTCCGTCAGTCCGTTAGCAATTTCGTGTCCGCTCTGTAACTCTTGAACCCCTTGAAGGATTTCAAAGACACTTGGCACAAATGTTCACCACATCAAGACGACATGCAGAGCACAAGTTTCGGATGGCTCCCTTCAAGGTCAAGGTCACACTTAGGGGTTAAAGGTCATATGACATTGTTGCGTGTCCTCTCTGTAACTCTTGAACTGCTTGAAGGATTTTAAAGAAACATGGCACAAATGTTAACCACATCAAGACGACGTGCAGAGCACATGTTTCAGATGACTTGCTTCAAGGTCAAGGTCACACTTAGGGGTCAAAGGTCATATGACTTTGTTTTGTGTGTATATTGCTCTGCATTTCGGTGCTCTTGTTTTTATTTGGCAGGTCCCTTTTTTGTTCACTTACAATATTTTTTTTATTGAATTACTTCCCTTTCCCCTATTAGCCAGAGGAAAAAACTGAGACAGCTTTTCTGTGGTACAACATGGATTGTACCTCCAATTTTTAGGTGTATTTTGATATATCTGTACCTGGTTAGGATTTTTTTGTGGAGTTAGAATTTTTTCCTGTTTACTTAGAATTTTTTTTTATTTCTTCCCTTTGTTCTTCCTGTCCATTGGGCTTCAACAGTCAAGTTTTTTAAATTTTGCTCCCATCCTCCTCTGATATAACCCTTCGGGCGTATAATGCCCTGCTTGGCGGAGCTCTTGTTTTTGAATATATTCAGAATTGATATAACAATAAGTATTATAACTGTTGCGGATACCTTAATCGCATTTACTTTGCTTTCCAGATGCTGAGTAGTTACACGCTGACATTATGGGCTCAGTTTATACGCCATGAGAAGATATCGAAGGATCCCATGTTCCAAGCTATCCTACCTCAGCTTATAGAATCTGCCTCAAAAACATTACTCAAAGTAGGTTTTCTGAGATATAAAGGTCTAATTCGATCGTTTATCTGGCTGAAAGTTGTTCCAGTTGAAGTACATGTGTTGACTTGTTGATTTAGGCACGTTTGCAGCTGGACAGAGGCATTGCCAGACCACTGCTCTATTGTTGCTGCCAATATCAGAACAAGAACCAGTAACTTATATCATTGGATTTGATTGATTGAATCATTTTATGTTGGAGGACTGTCAAATTCATCTGTTCATTCAGCAACTATGGTAGCAGTGGTTGGACAATCGAAGTAGGCCATTATGTACACTGGATTATTGAAAAGTATGTCATTTGTTAAACTGGTTCAGATTCTTGGCTGCAGGAAAAGGCTGCATAACAATAATTGATGAAAGTTGGATGGTTCTCTAGCAAAGTTGTTCAAAGAATTCCATTCCATGCAGAATTCTGGTTGCCTTGGCAGTCAAAATGAAAAAAACATAATCTTCTCCAAAATCGCAAGGCCCTGAGTTTAGATATTTGGAACGTAACCCTGGGATTCTCTTGTTTTGCATAGCCTTTATATAAGAAATCATTTAAAAATCTTCTTTTCTAAAACCTGAAGGCCTAAAGCTTAGATATTTGTCATGTAGCATTGTGTATTAGTTCTCTTACTACGATTTATCATATCATGCCTCTGGCCTCAAATTTGGCATTGCACTTTACAAACATATATAGGAAGATCTTTAGAAATCTTGTCTAAAAACTTAAGCCCTTCAGCATTCTAAGTATTATTAAAGTTTGACTTGAAAGTACCAAATTTTCTTTTTGCTCAGCCATTGATGAATAAATAAAATATGTAAGGAAACTTGTATAAAGGTTCTCCCAGAACTACTGGCAGCAAAGCAGAATCTCATTCAGCAGGATAGAATTTTTGTATATTTGTTTCAAAAATGTGAAAAGGAAATTTTGCAAGTATTGTTTAATTTCAGGTTGGGTTTCCTAGTCAGTGTAACTCACCGAGCTGTGATTATGCTAGGTTAGACTTTGACAATGATGAGGAATTCAGTATTTTCTTCTCAAGTAAGTGATGTGCTTTAGTTGGTTTCTTCTTACTTAGGTGGCATGTTTTAATTTGTCTCTCCCCAGCTGAGTGGTGATTTAGTCGGTTTCTTCTGAAGAAAGTGGCCTGTTTCAGTTAGTTTCTTCTTACGTAGGTAGTGAGTTTCAGTTGTTGTTTTTTAGCTCACCTGAGCACAAAGTGCTCAGGATGAGGTATTGTGATCGCTGACCGTCCGGCGTCCATCCGTCTGTCCGTCCGTTGTACGTCCGTCCATTGTCCGTCCACACTTTCCTTTAAACAACATCTCCTCCTAAACCAACAGGCCAATTTTGATGAAACTTCACAGGGATGATCCTTGGATGGTCTTCTTTAAAAATTGTTCAAAGAATTGAATTCCATGCAGAACTCTGGTTGCCATGGCAACCGAAAGGAAAAACTTTAAAAATCTCCTTCTCAAAAACCAGAAGCCCTAGAGCTTAGATATATGGTGTGAAGCATTGCCTAGTGGACCTCTACCAAATTTGTTCAAATCATGACCCCGGGGTCAAGATTGACCCCGCCCCAGGGGCCACTTGATTTTACATAGAAAAATCTTAAAAAATCTTCTTCTCGAAAACCAGAAGCCCTAGACCTTAGATATTTGACATGTAGCATTGCCTAGTGGACCTCTACTAAAGTTGTTCAAATCATGACCCCGGGGTCAAAATTGACCCCGCCCCAGGGGTCACTTGATTTTACATATGAAAATCTTCAAAAAATTTCTAAAAATAAACCAGAAGGCCTAGAGCTTAGATATTTCACATGTAGCATTGCCTAGTCGACCTCTACAAAATTTGTTCAAATCATGACCCCCGGGGTCAAAATTGACCCCGCCCCAGGGGTCACTTGATTTTACATAGGAAAATCTTAAAAAATCTTCTTCTCAAAAAGCAGAAGCCCTAGATGTTTGACATGTAGCATTGCCTAGTGGATTTCTACTAAAATTGTTCTAATCATGATCCCGGGGTCAAAATTTACCCTGCCCTGGGGGTCACTTGATTTTACATATGAAAATCTTCAAAATTTTTCTTAAAATAAACCAGAAGGCCTAGAGCTTAGATATTTCACATGTAGCATTGCCTAGTGGACCTCTACAACATTTGTTCAAATCATGACCCCCGGGGTCAAAATTGATCCCGCCCCAGGGGTAACTTGATTTTACATAGGAAAATCTTCAAAATTTTTCTAAAAATAAACCAAAAGGCCTAGATCTTAGATATTTGACATGTAGCATTGCCTAGTAGACTTCTACAAAATTTCTTCAAATCATGACCCCTGGGGTCAAACTGACCCGGCCCCATGGGGTTACTTGATTGTACATAGAAAAATCTTCAAAATTTTCTAAAAATAAACCAGAAGGCCTAGAGCTTAGATATTTGACATGTAGCATTGCCTAGTAGACCTCTACAAAATTTGTTCAAATCTTGACCCTCCCAGGGCCAAATTGACCCAGCCCCAGGGGTTACTTGATTGTACATAGGGAAATCTTCATAAATTTGTTAAAATAAACCAGAAGGCCTAGATCTTAGATATTCGATTTGTAACATTGCCTATTAGACTTCTACAAACTTTGTTCAAATCATGACCCCCGGGGTAAAATTGGCCCCGCCCCAGGGGTTACTTGATTGTACATCGGAAAATTTTCCAAAAAATTTCTAAAAATCATTAGTTTGACATTTGAAACATGTAGCTCATATTACTCTGGTGAGCGATCCAGGGTCATCATGACCCTCTTGTTTCTGCAGTGTAATGTTTTAGTTGGTTTCCTGGGAAGTACATTGTGTTTTAGTTGGTTTTCTCTCAAGAACAGGGGTTGATCCAAAAGTAAAGATGCTGCATACTTTGTATTCATTGTTGAATTATTATGAACATTATATTAAGATGTATGCTTATATTCAGTCCTGATGGCACAAGTAAATACTTTTGTCTAGGGTTGTTATCCCCAGCTGAAGGCGGAGGGATATAGTTTTGGCGTCATCGGTCCATCTTTCCGTCCGCCCGGAGCCATATCTAGGGAAGTGGTTTGGAATATTTAAATAAAACTTCACATACATGTTCACCAATATAGGGAAATGCAGCCTGTCAGGTTTCAGTCAGATTGCCCAAGTAACAGTTGACATTGACATTACTTTTGGACCAACCCTTGTAAGTGGTATTTTTAAGTTTGTTTCTTCTCAAGAGTGGCATGATTTAGGTAGTTTTTTCTTACTGAGTGGAATGTTTTGAGCTCATCTGAGCCAAAAGCTGATGGTGAGCTTTTGTGTCCACTCTATGTCCGTCGTCAGTCATCCGTCGTCTGTCGTGTGTCCGTCAACATTTTCTAAAAGAATCTTCTTCTTGAAAACCACTGGGCAGAATTACACCAAACTTCACAGGAATGATCCTTGGATGGTCCCCTTTCAAAATTATTCAAAGAATTTAATTCCATGCAAAACTCTGGTTGCCATGGCAACCGAAAGGAAAAAACTTTAAGAATCTTCTTGTCCAAAACCGCAAGACATAGAACCTTGATATTTGGCTTGTGATATCATCTTATGGTCCTCTATCAAGATTGTTAAGATTGTGCCCCTTGGGTGAAAAGAGGACCCGTCCTGGGGGTCACAAGTTTTACATAGACTTATATAGGAAAAAACTTTAAAAATCTTCTTGTCTTTAACCACAAGACCTAGACCTTTGATGTTTGGTATGTAGCATTGCCTTGTGGTCCTCTATTGTTCAAATTATTACCCTGGGGTGAAAAGAGGCCCCGCCCCCGGGGGCTTCAAGTTTTACATAGACTTACATAGGAAAAAACTTCAAAAATCTTACTGTCTGAAACTACAAGACCTAGGCCTTTGATATTTTGTATGTAACATTGCCTTGTGGTCCTCTGTAAAGATTATTCAAATTGTGACCCTAGGGTGAAAAGAGGCACTGCATTAGGGGTCCCAAGTTTTACATAGACTTATATAGGAGAAAACTTTAAAAATCTTCTTGTCTGAAACTGCAAGGCCTAGGCTTTTAATATTTGGTGTGTTGCATTGCCTGGTGGTTCTCTACCAAAATTGTTCAAATTATTACCCTGGGGTGAAAAGAGGCCCTGCCCCGGGGGTCCAAAGTTTAACATAGACTCATATAGGGAAAAAATAAAAAGCTACTCATCTGAAAGTTCAAGGCCTAGGCCTTTGATATTTGGTATGTGTCATTGCCTAGTGGACCTCTTAACAGGATTGTTCAAATTATGCGCCTGAGGTGAAAAGAGGCCCCGTCCTGGTGGTCACTTGTTACACGAGTTATATAGGAAAAAATACTTCAAAAATTCCTAGACTGTTTAATTATATTTACCTGATGTACCCAAGTGATTACGTGTCACATTACTGTGGCCTTGACCTACTGGCTTACTTTCTTGTTTTTTAAGATACAGGCTTGAAATTTGGATGACATGTACAGTTTTGCATAACAATCTTAAAACTTACTTTCAGTGACCATGAATGTGATCTACTAGCCTACTTTCTAATATTTTAGCATCAGTTTGACAATTGAAACATTGGCTAATATTACTCATGTGAGCGATATAGGGCCATCATGGCCCTCTTGTTCTAGATTTCTTCCCATGTAAGTGGCATGTTTCAGTTGGGTTCTTCTGAAGTGAAAGGAGTGTTTAAATTTTAACTGGTTTTGCAAGAACTAAAATTTATTTAAGGTATTGGATCCGTAATAGAGTACCTCCTTTTTGAAGAGTATTCAATTCTTTCCATAAACCTACTTTGACTGCAATTTTCAGGGGTGCGTAGGTTCAAGCCCCACTGGGACCCAAATTTTTTTCCCCATATTTTCCCTTTTTTCTAGTAAGTTTTTACTTCTTTCAAGACTTATTATGGATGTTTTGTACAAAATTTGAAAATTTTCATTTTATAAGCGATTTCTTGCTGTTCAAAGTGAATTTACCTCTGAATCAGGAGGGGTAGAGTTAGACATCTTTAAAAATACTGAGTTACATATGGTAAAAGTTCTCTATTTTGCCTTCATTCTTTAGATTACATATTGTGGAAGAAATGCAAGTAGGGTTTACTTATGCCCCAAGGTTATTTTTGAATGAAGTGAGCAAAATTCAAAACAGACCTACAGGATTCGATTTTAATTTTTCAAATACATAAACAAAATCTAACATCAAGATTGTTTTTCAAGGTCGTTTCTGGTTTTCCAAGAAAATGTATGTTTTTAACCAGGTTTTCGTTTAACCAGGTTTTCTTTTAACCAGGTTTTCAACGAAAACCTGAGTTATTAGATTGGGGTATGTCGTTGGTCGGGCGGGCGGGCGGGCGGCGTCAAACTGGTGTTTCCGGTCAATAACTTTTGTTTCGGTAAAGATATTTGAATCAAACTTGGTGTGTATGTAGCTTATATCAAGACAAAGGCTGGGATTGATTTTGGGGTTTCTTGGGTCAAGGTCAAGGTCACTGTTACTTAAAATAGAAAAAGGGTTTCCGGTCAATAACTTAACTTAGGAATGAGCTATCCTGATGAAACTTGGTATGTATGTTGCTTATATCAAGACAAAGGCTGGGATTGATTTTGGGGTTTCTGGGATCAAGGTCAAGGTCATTGTTACTAAAAATAGGGTTAGGGTTAGGGTTAGCATATCTTCTACATGCATGGAGGGATTTTGATGAAAGTTGGCACAATTGTTCACTATCATGAGACAGAGTGTCATGCGCAAGACCCAGGTCCCTAGGTCTAAGGTCAAGGTCACACTTCAAAGGATACAAGAATGAAAACTTTGTCCGGAGCATATCTTCTTCATGCATAGAGGGATTTTGATGTAACTTGGCACAATTATACACCATCATGAGACAAAGTGTCTTGCGCAGTTCCCTTCTTTAGAATTACTTCCCTTTGTTGTTACTATAAATAGCTTATATTGTAACTTTTTCATTGCTAGACGTAGGGAAAAATCGAGACCACTTTTCTGTAGTACAACATGCATGTTACATCCAATTTTGAGGTGTATTTTGACCAATCTCTACCTGGTAAGGATTTCTGTGTGGACTTACAAATTTTTTTTTTTGTATTTTTTTTTTTTTTTTTTTTTTTTTTTAAAGATTAACTTCCCATAGTTGTTACTATAAATAACTTATATTGTAACTTTTTTATAATTGACCGTAGGAAAAAACCAAGACCACTTTTCTGTGGTACAACATAGTTGTTACTGTCTAATTTTAGGTGTATTTTAAGGTATCTCTACCTGGTAAGGAGTTTTTTTGTGGACTTAGAAAAACAAAAGAATTACAATGATTACTAAACAACCACAAAATTAAAGTTACATCTGCAAATACAGGTGCTAGAGTAAAGAAATTTGCTGTGACGGGCATATATTGTGACATTCTGGCACTCTTGAGTGTTGAAAACCTGGTTTCGTGGCATCTTGTTTGTTCATGAAACAGGATGTTGTTGAGATAAACATTCTTGGCTGTTATATGAAACACATGTTTTGTGTGTATGCTATTTGGTGCTTTTTTCTGTAGATATCAGTAGATTCTGTTACGTGATAAACCCATTACACTGTTTCAAGTAGAGAAATGCAATATAGGCTGGCTCGTACAGAATCATAATTGAAATAAAACTTAATTATATATAATGGGAGATTGTTATTTTAGAAATCAAAATTACATAGATGTACATTATGCCTACAAAAAGTTCAAAAATATATTCTAAACAATATTAATTTAAAATGTTACAAAAGTATATATATATATATAAAAGTCAAATAGAGCAATTTAAATTACGTAGAACTACATATTGTACCACTGAGTCCGGCATTGTGCTCAGTGTGTGATATTGTGTTGGGAAAGTGGGTACAGTTTACTTCAGATCAATGAAAAAGGCATACTAATGAGATATTTTGTATATATTAAGACATGGAAAAGTAAAGCCTAGCTTTCATTCAAAATAGTTATATATTTGATCTCCTTTATATAAAAAGTTACAGGGCCTTTATGGCAGTTCTCTTACTTTGAGGGTGCTGTGCATTAAAGTTATCCGCTCTCTAATAATAGCAGTTCTTATACAATGTTCACCAAATTTGGTCACATTATAAATAGGTAATATCTTGGCCTAATTTTAATAACAAGCTGGATTGACACAGTGACTCTGGAGTTTAGGCCCTTGAATTACTCAAAATTATGAAAACCTCGAGCAGTTCTTACCCATTCTCCACCAAACTTTGTAACAGTGTTTCATGGCATAATATCTCGACCAAGTTTCATAACCAGCTGGATCCTCCAAGTCTTTCTGGAGTTATGGCCTTTTAATTACTCAAAATTATGAAAATTGACAGTGTCCACTTTCTAACTTGAGCAGTTCTATCCAATATTCTCCAAACTTTGTCATAATGTTTATGGGAGTAATATCTCATACAAGTTTTATAACCAGCTGGAAACTCAGTCACTCTAGAGTTATGACCATTGAATTACCTAAATTTGCAAATATTTACAGTTTCTGCTCTCTAACTTATGTAGTTCTTATCCAGTGTTCACCAAACTTTTTTCGACAATTTGTGACATGGTCCTTTAAGATTGATAATTCTACAGTGTTCTCAGTCACTAACTTTTAGTTGCTTGAATCTTACATGTGAAATTGCACCAAGACCTTATTACATGCTATAGCAGTTCTTTACAGTTGATTACTAAGATCTAAGTCACCATTATTATGCTGACACTTACAATTGTAATTGCACAAGGACTTAATAACTTGAGCTCTGATTAGTGTTATCTTGAGTCACCATGTTTACTGACATATCATTTTTGCCAAATTTGATGAGCATCTAGATAGTGTTTGTATCTTGAGTTATGGCCCTTGAACAAGTTGAAATTTGGAAAATTGACAACTTGTCTGCTCAATAAGTAGAGTATTTTAGAAGTCCAAAGTAATTTCCTGTGACAGGCAAATATTGTGATAGTTTGCCACTCTTGTTAGAAGAAATAGATGTTGCCTGTAGATGCGGAGTTTTGCTCTAAGTGACTTCTCAAGGACTACTAAAGCAATATTGGTTAGTTACTGGATCTACCATATTCAAAATAGAGTATTACTTCTCATAATTGAAAGTAGGGAATAAGGTTTCAATTTTCAACGCTTGAAATATTTTATGAAACATCATCTTTTAAAGGGTAACTATTTTCTTTGTCTACAAATCATGCATCATTTTCTCTGAAAAAAAGAATGAAGATTGTCATGCCAGAGTTACCTCCCATTTTGTTTTGCAAATGGTGATTATTTGATTGTCTGAAGTCCAAAAGCCTGCTAGTCTGAATGACTGCAAGTCTGAAGGACAACATTCATAGATCAGTCGAGTTGTCTGAATTCCTGTCAGTTTGAAGGACTGTTAGTCAGTGGACCCACTGGTCTGAAAGTCAGCATTTATATTTAAATATGACATCATAGGGTTAGGGTAAGTAAAGAGAGGTTAGTTCATTCCTCATTGTTTATGCCCCCACTTTTGGGGGGGGCATATAGATTTGCCCTTGTCAGTCTGTCCGTCCTTCCGTCCGTCCGTCCTCCGTCCGTCCGTCCTTCCTTCCGAGAATGTTGTGTCGCGCGTAGCTCCAAAAGTATTTGACCTAGAGTCACAAAACTTTACAGGAATGTTGGTCAGCATGTGTAGTTATGCACTTGGGGTTTCGCGTCCGGATTCATTCAGTCATTTAGGAGTTATGGCCCCTGACTTTGTAAAAATTGGTCATTTTAGTGTTGTGTCGCGCCTAGCTCCAAAAGTATTTGACCTAGAGTCACAAAACTTTACAGGAATGTTGGTCAGCATGTGTAGTTGTGCACTTGGGGTTTCGCGTCCGGATTCATTCAGTCATTTAGGAGTTATGGCCCCTGACTTTGTAAAAATTGGTCATTTTAGTGTTCTGTCGCGCCTAGCTCCAAAAGTATTTAACCTAGAGTCACAAAACTTTACAGGAATGTTGGTTAGCATGTGTAGTTGTGCACCTGGGGTTTCGCGTCCGGATTCATTCAGTGGTGTAGGAGTTATGGCCCCTGACTTAGTTAAAAATTGGTCATGTTGATGTTGTGTCGCGCCTAGCTCCAAAAGTATTTGACCTAGAGTCACCAAAGTTTACAGGAATGTTGGTCAGCATGTGCAGATGTGCACCTGGGGTTTCACGTCCAGATTCATTCAGTATTATAGGAGTTATGGCCCCTGACCTAGGAAAAAATTTGTGTCCTTTGTCATCACTACTGCATGCACATGCCATTAAAAGGGTCATGAAAGGGTCATGAAATTGTTTTAATAGGTCACCATTAAAATTCACCCATTAGTTCTTACTATTTAATGGGATTTTCATGACCATAGTTTTAATGCCATACATTAAAAAACTATGAAATATGTATATTAAAACCCTGGTAAAATATACCTTGTTAAAATGATTTTGATGGCCATGAAAAGCTGCTTAAAATAAACCATTAAAATAAGTTAACAGCTCCTTAAAACTCCGTGAAAATTTTTAATTGGCATGAAATTAATGTGCCATTAAAAAAAATACCCCTTAATTCCTCATTAATTAGTAAGAACTAATGGGGCCATTAATTCTTTTAATACTCTTAATACTCTGTTAATGCCCATTAATTATTAAAAAATTGATTAATGGTCTCATTAAATATGCCAGATTCAATTTCAATGGGTTCGTAATATTTTAATTGGATTTTTATTTTATATCAAATTAAGGGCCATGAAAATTTGCCATAAGAATTAAACATCTTAAGATAATCAACTTCATATTTATTTTTGCCGTATTTAATTTAAACTACGTATTTCTACACGTATAATAGTATCTGTACATATATACTGTTTTGTAAAATGGTAGAAGAATATTTGTTTCTTCTTTTTTCTCTCATTATTTTGTAATGTAAACACATGTAACAGCCTCGTACATATTGTCATATTGTATCCTTATTCTGTCATATGTTCATATGAAATGAAAAAATAAATGGATTTTGTATTGTATTGTTTTGTACTGAGAAAGGTTTACAGGTACCGGTTTAATAAATCAAGTGACCATGTGGGTAGTTTTAACTATTCAACATTATAATATTGACCAACATTCTGACCAAGTTTTTATTGGTACAGACATTAGGCATCAGGTGTATTCAAAAAGCAACTGTTGATGACAATGTCAGCGCACAATGGGCAATCACAACTTAGCTCTACTTCAGTACTTTGTGCTCAGGTGCATGCACTTAAACAACTAAGAGCAAATGTTTGAGGGATTGCATCACAAGTCCCCCCCCTCCCCAATCAAGCGTACCACACTCTTTGATTCATCGGAACGAAGAAGCGATTGATCTGCCCATGCCCCAAATGAATTTAAGTCAGACTGTAAATCTTCACAATCATGTGTACTGTTCACTTCTCTATAAACCTTAGTTTCTACTCAAGGATTGGAAAATTAATTTGAAAATCTAAACTGGTCTGAGCACATTTTATAATGTAAATTCCTTACCCCACCTTTTTTCTTATACAAATGCTAATTATTTGGACAGGAAAAACAAAAAACAGAAAAGTGGCATGCATCAATACATATTTACCTTTACCAAAATAATGTAGATTGATGTTATCAAATAAATTAATATGTTTTCATCCCACTTTCACTGAAATAAATCCGATTTTTTGTAGGAACACAATTTGGCAAACATTTGAAAAACAATGGCGTAACTGCATCAAAGGGAAATAACTTTAATGCAACTAAAATAACATCATGATATATTATAGATAATGTGTGCATAGTATGTATTTATTGTGATTAAAGTCCATTTTAGAATAATATGGGACTGGAATTATAAGCATTCAATGGGAGTGCAAGCCAAAAACCAAAAAAAGAAAATATACGAATCGCATTTTACAGAATGAAGGATTTAATGGGCATCACATTGCTGTTAAGGGCCATTAAGTTTACTCTTAAATGAAATCGTACAGAACCTGAACATTTAATGGCATTAAGGGCCATGAATAATCCTGTTAAATTCAAAATATACAGAATTTCACTATTTTTTCAAAGCCATTAACTTTTTTAGCTACCAAACTTAATTTTTAATGGCAGGATTCATGGTAAAAAATGGATGTTTTAATGGTATTTTAACATGTAACCCATTAATATTGTGAAACCTGTTAAATAAAGTGGTGCAAGAATTAATGGGGTTAATTAACGGTTTTTCCTATTTTAATGGGTATTTTACAGGGTTTTAAACCATGTTTAATGGTATGTGCATCCAGTAGTGCATGTAGTGGGGGCATCTGTGTCCCATGGACACATTTCTAGTTGATTTTTGAACTGGTGGGTCTTTTGACTACTTAGCCTTCAGAGCACCAGGCTGTAACCATATTGTAAGCCTTTAGCCTGACGGCAAGTGATTTTGCCTTTGCGACCCTTGCAGACCAAGATCAGTCTGCATGTCTGTGCAGGCTGATCATGGTCTGCGAAACTGCGCTGTTCGCTATTCAGTCAGTAAATTTTCAGTGAACATCTCTTGGAATAAGAAGTGGTACTGACAAAATTGAATGATGGAACAATCCATTTTAGAAATTTAGCAGGGTAAAGGTGAAAGGAATCCACATCGTGTAAACACATCTTAATTTTTTTCATGACTATGTAAAACCATTGCAAATGATAATGTTCATGTACTGAAACACATTGTTCTTGCAAAAACTTTGAAGATGTTATCTTAGTAACTATACCAAAATGGGATATTACGCTATTTTTCTATTGATGTAGCTTAATGAAAGTATTTTTTTTTAATAATAGAAATGTATTTATTATAGAATACCGAGCAGAGGTTGCTGAGATAGTACGACAGGCAACTCTACTGATTCCCACAACAACTTTTGGATATGCGTCGCAGTGGGTCAGACTTCTTCTCAGCAAGCCAGTAGACAATGGAGAAGGTGTGATACATTTGAATTATAGTAAAATAGTGCTCAGTTTAGCATTGATAGTTTGAGTACCCACGCTTGCTCGATCAGTTCATGTGGTCCTAGCCTGGTGTTCACAAAACATTTCTCGGTCAAAATTGCCACATTTTTACTGGTAAGAGGCCACATTTTCTGAGAACCCACCATGAAATGTACTCAGAATATATTTGGCAGCAAGATCTGCAGCAAAGTTTATAACTTGGGCAGATTACTACAAAAAAAATAGTAGAGGCATGTCCATTCAGCTAATTAAAACTGTAGTATAGCACATCATTAATTCATTAGAGACCAAATTTCTTCAGCAGTCCTCATGAAACTTACAGGCCATTTATGTTCGAGTAGTGAAAAGTCACTGACTAAATCCACTCACTGCTGTTGGTTAAAAATCTGGCATGGTGTGTGGAGTTTTATGTCCACACTTTGGGTGGGGGGTGGGGGGCATATAAATTTGCCTGTGTCCGGCTGGTCGTCCTTCCGTCCGGCCGTCCTTCCGAGAATGTTGTGTCACACCTAGCTAGCTCCAAGAGTATTTGACGTAGAGTCACAAAACTTTACAGGAATGTTGGTCAAGATGTTTAGTTGTGCACCAGTCCTGCAGTTTTGCGTCCAGATTCATTCAGTCATGTAGGAGATATGGCCGCTTACTTTGTAAAAATTGGTCATTTTAGTGTTGTGTAGCTCCAAAAGTATTTGACATAAAGTCACAGAACTTTACAGGAATATTAATCAGCATGTGTAGTTGTGGACCTGGGGTTTCATGTCAGGATTCATTTAGTTGTGTAGGAGTTATTGCCCCTGACTTGTTTAAAAATTGGTCATTTTAATGTTGTGTCATGCGTAGCTCCAAAAGTATTTGACCTAGAGTCACCAAAGTTTACAGGAATGTTGGTCAGCATGTGCAGTTTTGCACCTGTGGTTTTGCATCCAGATTCATTCAGTTGTGTAGGAGTTATGGCCCCTGACTTAGTTAAAAATGGGTCATTTTAATGTTGTGAGGCACATAGCTCCAAAAATATTTTACCTAGAGTCACCAAAGTTGACAGAAATGTTGGTCAACATGTGCAGGTGTCCTTTGTCATGTAGTGGGGGCATCTGTTTCCCATGGACACATTTCTAGTTTCGTTTGATTTCTAGAACGTCAGTGGTTCTGCCAGAGTGCCTGCCCATGCCTAAAATACTGCCTAGAGGGACACCTGGGTTCTTCTCCACCCTGAAATATGACACTTAATAGTGTCAGAGTGATGTTAAACACAACAAAAACAGTAAAAATCATGATTTAACACAATTAGTATACAGTTATGACAGCTGAATGCACAAGCAGTCCGTGAGTGGTTCACTTGCGCTGTCCTCTAGTTCGCTGTAAATCACAGATAACTAGAGACGTTTGCTCAACTGTTTTTAAACCCAGGCGGTAGATGTTTTACTAAATAGTACTAAATGTGGCTGAGTGGTTGATGACTTGGAATCACTTGCCTCCCACTTCTGTGGGTTTGAGCCCTAATCGGGTCATCAGGTGAGAAAGCCATCACGGTTGGTTGTGGAAGGTTGTTGATTCTATCCAGGTTTCTGACAGAGTCTGAAATAATGTTTGGAGTGGGTAGGTCTTTCAAGATCTTGAATTATGATCTAATTCGTGTAAATGTCACTAAAAATCCAACATTACAAGTAAATGTAACAAATTAAAAAAAAAAACGTTTTAGATTCGAAAACTCCCAACTGTAACCTGAGTTCACCATCGTTCCTGGAATGGGATGGTCTGACGGTGTTCCTAGAGAGTGTGATGTGCAGGATGAAACTCGACAATCAACCACAGTCCTGTATAGATGATGGTATAAGTCTTCTCAAAGCCGTGCTAAACTACGAATCTCAGGTACAACACTTTAGAATAGTTTCTAAATTGCAGTTTTAATCTGTTTCATTTGAATTAATGTTGCCATTTTTATCTGTATTAAATGGATAAAGTTTTGAGCTGAGGTAGCAATGAAAGATACAAGTCTGTATTAAGAAGTCATAATTTGTCATCTTAAGGCAGGTGGAGCTATGAGTAAAATGGTAATTTTGGAAAATTATTGACTGGCTTCTTAAGGGAAGTGGTTTCTTAGTAAAGGTGACCACTGAAGCTGGTTCATCTGTTTAACATCCATTTGCAAAAAAAAGAAAGAAAGAAAAAAAAAAAAAAAAAAAAAAATTTAACCTAAACACCTGTTTTATTATGTTTATGATAATCTGCATATCTGGAAATCCATCTCGAGTCATGTAACAAAAATTTTTGACAGTCATTTTTACAAGTTATTGTAGAATAATAAGATGATGGTACAATATGAATTAATGAGCCACACCATGAGAAAACTAACATAGTACAGTCTGGTCAGGATCCATACCATTTGCTTTCAAACCGTATTGCAGTTAGAGAAACGGTTAGGAAACAGTATGGATCCTGACCAGACTGCACGGATGTGCAGGCTGGTGTGGATCCATGCTGGTCACAAATGCACTACGTTGGTTTTCTCATGGTGCGGCCCTATTATGTAAAAATTAAGAAATATAGAATATGCATTTTCTTGTTGCAGGATCCGCTGATTTTATCAGGTCTTCTCTCTTGTATATCAGCTTTGTTTATTTTCCTGAAGTACACGCCAGATACCTTGATGACTGTACTGAGAAAGGTAGGTCAAGTTCTACAATATGCGTGTTTCCTTTATATAGTTTGTCATAAGCATCTCACTCTAAAAATTGCCATTCTTGCAAGTGTGTGATCATGAATTGCTTATAAAAGAGGGAAAAAAACTGTTTAAAATGACAACCAGAAAACAGTGACTCCCTGGATTTTAAGGCCAGTACTGTAATTTCAGATTTGAAATATTTGCATTTTGAATAAAATAGATGGGGCATTGCAAAAATTGAAATGGTGGCATTATGAAAAACTTAAATTTATTATAAAATTTAATGACATTTATTTGTCTTCATTGGTTTAGCACACTATATTCAAATGAAAGTGTTTCTTGTTCAGTTATTTCTTGTAATTTTATTTATTTATCTCCAAAGTTTTAATGTAGGCTTTTCCTGATTTCCGTTTGGAGATAGTTGTTGAAATATTTATCAATAATTTAACTATTTTAGATTGTTTGACTTGTGATTCACTTCAGATATTTTCTGCTGTTGTGTTCAATTTACCTGGTCAAACGAAATCTACGCGTAGCAAGGCTGTGAAGAATGTGCGACAACATGCATGCTCCATTCTAGTTAAAATCTGTAAACAGTACCAGGACCTCGTCTTTGTAAGTTGTCTCTTTTTAGCTCGACTTTTCGAAGATAATGTAGAGCTATTGCACTCGCCCCGGTGTCGGTGTCGCCGTTGGTTAAAGTTTTTGATAGTCAATTATCTCTGTTACTATCAAAGCTATTGACTTGAAACTTAAATTAGTTATTTACTATCAAAGTCTACACCAGGAGAAACAATCCCCATAACTCTGATTTGAATTTGAATTTTGACAGAATTATGCCCCTTTTTAACTTAGAATTTTTGGTTAAAGTTTTTGATAAAGTCAAATATCTCTGTTACCATCAAAGCTTTTGACTTGAAACTTAAAATACCTATTTACCATCATAGTCTACACCAGGAGAAACAATCCCCACAACTCTGATTTGAATTTTGACAGAATTATGTCCCTTTTAACTTAGATTTTTTTTGTTAAAATTTTTGATAAAGTCAAGTATCTCTGTTACTATTAAAGGTTTTGACTTGAAACTCGAAATAGTTATTTACTATCAAAGTCTACACCAGGAGACACAATTCTCATAACTATAATTTGAATTTTAACAGAGTTATGCCCCTTTTTAACTTTGATTTTTTTTTTTTTTTTTTTACTGGCAGAGCTCAGATTCAGAGTCAAGCACTGAGAAAAGACGATCGCGCTGTCTTACAGACAGCTCTTGTTGAAATTTTGTTGTAGCTGTTTTAGGGTGCAGTGTTATAGCTTGTTAGGTTACTGTATAAGCGGCTTAGTTCGTGACATGGTAATGTTCGCAAGTATTGCAAATGGAAAATATATGCATATCATGTAGTAAAAATTACGACAATCAAATGTGTACAATTTGATATCTTAAAAAACGGCGTTAAAACCAAAGCAAACAAACAATTTGATATCGGCGAGTTTTTGATGAATTGTTCAACCAAAATAAAGTCTATCAGCAATTTGGGTGTATATATCTTTCATGAGGTATTTGTATTACTGCAGCCAGTATTTCGTGATTTGTTCTTGAAAGCATATACAGCCTATCAGTTGTTTGGATCATGTATATAGTTTATGAAATATTTATATTATTTCAGCCGGTATTTGATGAACTGTTTAACCATATACAGTCTATCAGCAATGATCCGGATCAACTGTCACAGATGGAGAGATGTATACTCATGGAAGCCATGATTCTTATCAGGTGAACTTTTAGTTACAGCTGAACAATATTGGACAGTCTCCACTGTATATCAGTAGGAAAGTTTCCACATGACTCAAAGAAAATCATCCTACATTTGCTGTGAAATGACAAGTTTTGTATATGATGTTGTACTACATTTTTTTCCGTATGCCTGTGAGTTGATATTTTTATGCTCCCATTCGAAGTATATTGTTTTGCAGATGTCAGTCAGTCTGTAGGTTGGTCGGTTGGTCTGTTGATCGGTATGTAGAGCAATTCGTTTTTGGATGATAACTCAAGAATGCTTGTGTCTAGGCTCATGAAAGTTGATAGGGAGGTTGGTCATGACCAGCAGATGACCCTTAATGATTTTGAGGTTAGTAGGTCAAAGGTTAAGGTCACAGTGACCAGGAACAATTAAACGGTTTCTGGATGATAACTCAAGAACGCTTTAGCCTGGGATCATGAAAATTGATAGGGAGATTGTTCATGACCAGCAGATGATCCATATTGATTTTTAGGTCAGTAGGTCAAAGGTCAAGGTCACAGTTACCCAGAACAGTTAAGCTGTTTCCAGTTGTTAACTTGAGAATGCTTGGGCCTAGGATCACAAAACTTATTAGGGAGGTTGATCGTGATGTAGAGGTCAAGGTCACAGTGACCAGGAACAGTTAAACCGTTTCCTGATGACATCTGAAGAATGCTTAGGCCTAAGATCACAAATCTTAATAGGGAGGTTGATCATGATCAGCAGATGACCTCTATTGATTTTGAGATCAGTAGGTCAAAGATCAAGGTCACCAGAACGATACAGTGACTAAATAATTTCTCTTCCCTCTGGAATTACTTAAGGCATCAGTTGGGGCATTTTGTGTTCTACGAGCTCCTGTTGTTATTGAAATGCAAAGTCAAGTAAAGTTTTTCTCCGATTTGATTTGGTTTCACTAACTGATCAAACCTGTAGTTATGGATGAAATCGCAGTTGGCAGATAAAGCTTTTGAGTCACTGATTTGATACAGCTTTTGATTAATTTATTTGATTAATTGATTGAACCTATTTTTATATAGGAAATTTGCAATGTGCTGCAAAGCTGCAAGATTTTGTAATCACAGAAAAGTGTGCATCCATATGTCAACCATAAATCTGTTGTATAATTTAGAAACTATTTAAAATACTTCTTTCTTTGTTTTACAGCAACAAATTCAACAATTTTGAGAAGCAGTCTTCATTCATAGAGGAAGTTACAAAACCAGTCAAGGAATTCTGGTCTTCAGAGGAATTCAAAATGTAAGCTTTAAAATGATTTTTAAATAACTTTTTGTACCCCCCGACAACAAAGTTGTAAGGGGGGTATACTGGTTTCAGGTTGTCTGTCTGTCTGTCTGTCCGTAGACGCAATCTTGTGCGCACCATCTCTCCTTATCCCCTTGACAGAATTTAATGAAACTTCACACAAGTGATCAGTACCAACAGTAGTTGTGCATGGGGCATGTTAGGTTCTTTTAGAAAAAAAATTTGCAGAGTTATGGGACTTTGTTTTTTTGTTACTATACTATATACATAGACACAATGTTGTGCGCACCATCTCTCCTCATCCCCTTGACACAATTTAATGAAACTTCACACAAATGGTCAGTACCAACAGTAGTTGTGCATGGGGCATGTTAGGTTCTTTTAGAAAAAAAATTTGCAGAGTTATGGGACTTTGTTTTTTTGTTACTATACTATATACATAGACACAATCTTGTGCGCACCATCTCTCCTCATCCCCTTGACACAATTTAATGAAACTTCACACAAGTGATCAGTAACAACAGTAGTTGTGCATGGGGCATGTTAGGTTCTTTCAGAAAAAAAATTTGCAGAGTTATGGGACTTTGTTTTTTTGTTACTATACTATATACATAGACACAATCTTGTGCGCACCATCTCTCCTCATCCCCTTGACACAATTTAATGAAACTTCACACAAGTGATCAGTAACAACAGTAGTTGTGCATGGGGCATGTTAGGTTCTTTCAGCGACAAAAATTGCAGAGTTATGGGACTTTGTTTCTTGTTAACATACTATGTACATACAGTCTGCATATGCAATCTTGTGCGTGCCTAATCTACCAAACCCTTACACACAATTTAATGAAACTTCACACAAGTGATCAGTAGCAACCCTAGTTGTGCATGGTGCATGTTACATTCTTTTAGATAAATATTCTGCATAGTTATGGGACTTTGTTTTTTGTTACTATACTGTATACATACAGTCAATATACATACAGTCCACATAATTATGCAATCTTGTGTGTGTCAAATTGCAATGTACTGTGTCAGTGCATGCGGGGGGGGGGGGGGGGGGGGGGTACATTCATCACCTTTAGTGATAGCTCTAGTTCTATATTCCTTAAGGTGGTTTATGAAATTAAGTACTTATTTATTTCACAGATTGCTCAGAGCGGCCACTACACACTATCCACCAAGACCTAAAATGACTGACATTCTTTTAGAGGCATGTAGGCAGTAGTTGTTACTACATATAAAATTTATTCATTTGTTATGTATTTCAGAGCATTTTGGTCAACAGATAAGCTTATGTCATATGTAGGGTTAGACCAGGCACCTGTGGAGCCAAGCTCAGCTGATACTTGTGGTATTAACCGATCACATGTAAGTGAAGATATTTATCTAACCTGTACCCTGCTACAAATTAAAATGGACTGGTCTGTATTCAATTTCGGCAGTACCACTTATTAACATCCATAACGATAGTTTCCGCTTTGTATCTCCTAAACCCTATGAAGGATTTTCATGAATCTTGGGTCAAATGATCACCTGATCAAGAGGATGTGCAGAACCCATGAGTCAGACCTGTCGGCTCAAAGTCGAGGTCACAACTCGAGGTCAAAGGTTTGAGCCCGCCATTTCGTGTCATCTCTGTATCTCCTAATTTGTATTTTCTCTGAATTACATTAATTAATTCATAACATGTTGCACATAGTTCATGATGTATAACAAATTTTTGGAAGTTATAGATTGGAATAGAAAAATTATAACATTGTATCATAATGCACACTAGTCATGGACACAGTCCAGTAAAACAAACAAATCTCATACGAAAATGAGCCAGTCCAGTATAGTAATCTGGGCAATGCTCCATCTTGGGGATCATTTTAACCTTTAGCCTGCTTGCGGCAAGTTATTCTGCCTTTGCAACCAGTGCAAACCAAGATCAGCAGGCTGATCATGGTCTGCACTGTTCTTTATTCAGTCAGTAAATTTTCAGTGAACACCCCTTCGATTAATAAATGGTATTGCCCAAATTGAATGATGGATATATTCTTTTAGAAACTAAGCAGGCTAATGGATAAAATTTTGAAGTCATTAAATTATGTGGGCATAATATTACATGGTCTTGCCCAGAAAGGCTATTTCATGGGGATAAACATTGGTTGGTTTCAACTTTTGAAGGTAAAATGTATGTGAAATTTTACATATTTTTGAGAATAAAATTTCATATTTTGACTCAACCATGAAATCTGCAAAAATTATTCCCGCACAAATATATATTAATTATTTCAGTTATCAGTAGCATTTGAAAAAAATAGCAAGTATTGTTTTTCATCAAAGGGAGATAAATTGGACTGTAAATATAAATTTTTTTGCTCCATTGGTAAATTCCAGCAATGACCAAAACCCTCTTCATTTTAAGAGCTGATTGTTGTTTATTGTTTGATAAAGTATATACTACATAAGTAAATGAGTTTTAAAAATTGAAACTTCCATTCATAAGAACTAACTGTTTAATTTTTAATAGCTTGTGACATATATCTCATTTCAGATAAGTTACTGTATTCATACAATCCTGGCTGTGATAAAACGTAGCAAATGGCCTGATGATGTACAGGTGAGTTGGTGTCTATAGAAGTTCTTAAACCCTGCCAAAATGTGATCTGTTTCTGCCCATTAGCTTACTAACAGAAGCAAGCTTTCAACAAGTTACTATATTTAGATATTTTCCGACAGTGGATATTAATTCCTAATACCTCAGTCACACATATGGCATGTATAGCTACGTCTAGTCACGGATAGAAAGTTAGTAATCTGTATCGATTTGTACTCGAGCCGTATGGATTGATACGGATTACTACTTTCAGGTACGGATCGATACGGATTACTGCGTTTCTATCCGTGGCTAGACTTAGGATTTTCTTCTTAATAGTTTCATTTACATGAACTGAACAGTAAAATATTGGCTCTGTGACCAATTGGAGTTCAGTAGCTCAATGTTTTACTGCTGTTATAATTTATTACATGCTTGCAAAAAAACTTCAGTGCCATATTGCAAATTGGTGTTAACTCATTTAAAATAAAGGAGATACACCAGTTTTCCACCAAGCCCTTGAAAAAGGCCCCAGTCATTTCAGTTGGTGGATTATTATGATTTTAGACTATCGGAAGTGGTCAAGTTTTAAATTGAAATTCAAGAACATTTGAAGTCGGAAACTTAGTCTGAAAAAGGACAAATAGAATGCTTTAACTTTGTCTATAGCATATTTATACTGTGGAAATTAATTGAGCTGTCGGTAGCTGCACATTGAAGATTCCTGCCAAGTTTCCTTGTAATCTATGCATATTTTATACTGCCTGAGCAAAATTACAGAACCCACTGTCTAAGTTTCAGGGGAGTGGTGGTCTAGTCAATAATGTGTTGGCCGGTAAATCCAGAGGTCATGGGTACTAGCCCCATTGAGGTCATGAACATGGCTTCTTATGACACCAGTACTGGTTTTTCCAGGAAGCAGACTCGAGAGTGATTCCAGTAAGCTCAGTCTAGCTAATACAAATTGGTATAAACTAAGTTTTTAGGAATATGGACACTGGTGTTAGACCTTGGATTTATTACAATTATGAAAATACTTAATACAGGGGTATAATTTCCTATCTAAGATCGTCGGTGTTAAAGATACTTGCCCACAGTTTGGGTGAAAGTTTTCAGCATGTACAGTTCCTCCAAGTTTGGCATAGAATGTATATTTGACACTGAAAATGATAAAGCTGCTGAAAATAAAGTTTAGATATTGGTAAAAATGCAAGTAGAATGTAAACTTTCTGCATTATTTCAAAAGTGTTGCAATGGTTTACTGGCTTCTGCACAATATTTTTGGTTATTTATAGGAATATCTTACAAAAATCGTATGTCAGTAAGTTTGTACCACTAGTCACTTTTATGGATTTTTCAGAGAAATGATTTTTTTGCTAAAATTGTGTTGAATAGTCCCTTTGACTACCAGTTATCATCCTGTATATGTAACATTTGAACTTTGTATGTATTTCGTTGTAAATTTGTGCAGATTGCAAAAGATGGAGGATTTGTGATAGGAACAGCAAAAAATGGAGACAGTATAATGAGGAATCCAGCAACTGTTCATATCACTTGTCTACTGGAGAATGTTCTTGCTCTACTCAAGTAAGTCACCAGTTTTGCCATTCATGATAAGTTTATCTGCAAGGTGAATATTTTTGCTGTTGTTGACAGGTAATTTTTATTAGTTCTTAAAGTCTCAATACTTTGTGGGCAAGTTTTCTGGCAAAATTCATGCATTTGTACTTGTAGAGGTTGTAGATTATTACACACTGTGTATACATGTCTTTCCTCTCCAGGTTTAATGAATTATAATTTATATAGTCTTCTGCCAAGTTTATATCAAGCATTAATCATTATGCCAAAAGATAGAATCTGAATGCTAAAAACAGAACTGGGTTGTATGATGTATGTTTCAGGGCAATGAATATGCTGTTCTGTGAGGAGTTTATGAGGCTGCGTCATCCGGATTACTCGAAGGCATATGATCTACCAGATAATGAAATACATTCCCTTTTAGGTAGGACTTTGTAAAAGATTTATGAGGTCAATTAGTACTTAATAGCTTATTATGTCTTCATATATGTTATATTGAGTCTGACTGTCTGTCTGTCTGTGACTGTCCGTCTGTCTGTCTCAAATATTTTTCAGGACCTCTTCTCTGAAACTACAATGTACTTACTACATTTCAGCTAGTTTTGTAATATCATGGACTTTTTCTGGTTGAATGATTTTATGCTGAACCTGAGCTTACAGTACTTATAGCTAGCATCGAGGATCCATCTTCTGTCATCTTTCCTCCCACAATTTCTTTAAATAACATCTCCTCCTTAACTACGAAGTCAGATTTAACCAAACTTCATAGGGATGTTCCTTGTTTTCATTATATGGCTATATGGAAAACTTGAAATCTACTCTGAAACCATGGCCTGATTTCAAAATAATTCTTCACTCATGTTCCCTAAGTGGCCTTGCACCGAATTCATTCAGATTAAAAAAGGATAATTTTAAATTTTTTTTTTATCAATTTTGTTTTATCAGTTACTGATCAATGTAAGCATAGTACTGAATTATGAATTGGCTTCAAATATAATGAATATACATGTACTGTCAAGTAAAAAAAGATCATGATGTATGCTAACTGTCCGTATTCATGTAATTTAATACTCATGAATGAGTTGTTACTGTTGTAAGTAGCACTGTATGTCTCACAAGTTGGCCATATTTCCTAAATATTCTACCAAGTGAACCAGGTCCATTTCTTGATACAGCAAACTTTTAGCCTGGCTAAAAAGCTTATTTTTACGGTATTAACTGCATGGTGCTTGGTGCTTTTTACCAAACAGAGTTTGTTGATTAACAAGGAAATTACCAAAATTTCAGTGAGAATCAAGAGGATGCCATTGTAAGGTTAATAAAATTCTTACATTCCTTCTGTGAAAGTAAAAGATAAAATTTCAAATTCAAATGAAGTTGCTGAGTATCTTGGTAAATACGGTATTAAACATCTGTTGTTGAAATATAATTTTTAATTATCAGATTGAATCATAAGAACACGTATTGTCATGAATTTTAAACTTTGTTTCAGGTATACCACAACCTCATGTAGACAACACCAGTTTAACAATGAGTAGACAGCCAATAGAAAGAATGCAGAATTTTCTCACAATATCTTATGAAATATGGTAACTGTCAGTATTTTCTCAAAACCTATAGTCTGCTGGTGACAATGATTCTACCTTTGCAACAAGTGCAGACCAAGATCAGCCTGCACATCCATGCAGGCTTGTCATGGTCTGCACTATTCGAGATTCAGTCTGTAAATTTTCAGTGAACACCCTTCAGATGATAAATAGTATTGCCCAATTTGAATGATGGACCAGTCCATTTTAGAAGTTTAGTAGGCTAAAGGTAAATTACACATTGTGCAAGAAATAATGTGCAGGTGGACCAATAAACAAGTTTAAGTACTGTTTGTTTGAACATTGAGAAGTGTATTCATTCAGACACGATTGTCATTCAGCATGTGAAGTTTTGCACCGGGTGTTTTAATTGGGATCTCACTCAGCCAGACCAGAGATATGGCTATTGACTTAGTCAAAACTATGCAAAGAAGGGCCTTAAAGTTTGTGTCACATGTATCTCAAACAGTATTTGACCCAGGATTAAGAAACATTACAGGAATATTCAGCATGTGAGATTTCACTCAGCCAGACCAGAGTTATGGCCCTTGACGTATTAAAAGATAAGCATAAAAGAGCATAAAAGTTTATATCACATATATATCTTAAAACATACTGGACATAGGGTCATGAAACACAATAGCTATACAATTCAGCATGTGAAGTTGTGCATCTGGACTTTAGTTTGGGATTTCTCTCAGTCAGACTAGAGTTATGGCCCTTGATTAAGTAAAAAATATGCATAAAGGGCATATAAGTTCATGTCACATTTATCTCAAAAAGTACTTGACTTAGAGTTATAGAACATTATAGGATTGTTAAATAGCATATGAAGTTGTGCACCTGGTGTTCTGTTTTGGATTTCACCTAGCTAAACCATTAGTTTGCCTTATTTGAATTTCAGTTTTTATATTCTCAACAGTACAGGAAAGAATAACTTTCTTATATTTTAGTTTTCATATTCTGGGCAATGCTGGTCAGTGTCTTGGAAGTGAATTCTACGCCATACCAAACCTGGCACAGTCTATGATACAGACTGTGTTATCGAACCTAGATGTTGTACCAGACTACAGACTGAGACCTATCATTCATATCCTTTGAAAATTGCTTGTACCACTCGGAAATTATTTTTGATCTAAAAATAGAAACTTTCAGATAAATATATTTTCTACATAGGGCTGCCAAGGCAGTGTGGTTAAGGTAGCTGGCTTTGAATCACTTGCCTGTCACTGATGCCGTTTGGAAACCCCTTAAGGAACGTAGAATTCTTTCACGCACGGACACCATCCAAATACCCCAATGTCTGCCTATGTCTAAAATAATGCCCACATGTATACTGTAAAAGCATATATTTTTTGCTGGGTCAGAATTTCGCAAATTTGAAATTTTGAGTATGTACGCGAGGTTAAATATTCGCGAAATTGTAAAAATGGTATCGTACTTGAATTTGAGTTATACTAATGGCAAATATTTACGTGAAGATTAATTTTCATGAGATGTAGGGCCTCCTGAATATAGCAATAATTAAACCCTTGCAAAAATTTCTGTTTTTACAGCACCTGGGACCTTTATTTACCATCAAAGGCTTTTTTATGCTTATATAAACACATTTTCGTTGCTTTAAATAGTTTTGCATTTTTGAATCATTTCAGATCTCCTCTTGGTCAGGCTGTAGAAAATTATATTGTTCCAAATATTCAGAAAATAAGTATACATGCAAAAGAGTTACCTTAAAACATATTTTTTCAAAGAGACTGTGAGAGTATAAGTAAAAAATATGGCTGTGTTCGTCAGTGAATTATAATTATATTGTATGAATTATGTACCTTGACTTCATCTTAAGTGTGTTTCTTAAGCCATACATACAGCATTGTCCAAGTGAGTACTACACAGCGGCTGTCATACCTGTATTGGCCCATGTGTGTCCATTTATGTACTTGGTAAGTATACATCATTTTGTGTATTACACAAGCTGCTGTCATACCTGTGTTGGCCCATGTGTGTCCATTTATGTACTTGGTAAGTATATATCATTTTGTGTATTACACAGCTGCTGTCATACCTGTGTTGGCCCATGTGTGTCCATTTATGTACTTGGTAAGTATATATCATTTTGTGTATTACACAGCTGCTGTCATACCTGTGTTGGCCCATGTGTGTCCATTTATGTACTTGGTAAGTATACATCATTTTGTGTATTACACAGCTGCTGTCATACCTGTGTTGGCTCATGTGAGTCCATTTATGTACTTGGTAAGTATATATATCATTTTGTGTATTACACAGCTGCTGTCATACCTGTGTTGGCCCATGTGTGTCCATTTATGTACTTGGTAAGTATATGTTATTGTGTTTATTACACAGTTGCTGTCATGCCTGTGTTAAACAGTGTATGTCCATAAATGTATTTGGTAGACACATTCCATAATGTGTACTATGAAACAATTGTCATACCACTGTTAGATTTTCTGGTTCTCTCAAATGTTTGTTTACTGGTATGTTAGGGCGCTGAAACTTAATTTGGGGCTAACACCTAGTTACACAAAGAGTTATACAAAGAAAATGTTAATTACAGAAATGTTCTCTAAAAGTGGAAAGCTTTAAAATCACTAACACCATACTGCTGCAAGTTTGAAATCTCGCTTTGGTTGCAGAATTCTTTAAATTAATGTGTGGAAGCCATGAAGCTGGCTTATTTAAGGTCAGTGGTTCTACCCATGTGCCCGCCTGTGCTGAAATAATCCCTGGGGTCTTACTCCACCATGAAAAACTGGAAATTTGCCATATGACCTATAATTGTGTCGGTTTGACTTAAATCTCAATAAAACAAAGAAATTTTTGAAGAAACAGGGCAAGATAATTTTGTTACTCATTATGTAGCATTGGCTAGTGTTTCTCTGTCATGTCAGGGTCGAATCAGATTGGTCAGATTGAAGATGTCACAAAGCAACAGCTGGAAAAGCTTGAAAATATTAATGAGCCGTGCCGTGAGAAAACCAACATAGTTACGGATGCGTAGGCTGGTCTGGATCCATGCTGGTCGCAAACCCACTATGTTGGTTTTCTCATGGCGTGACTCATTTCAAAGTCACAACATATTATGTTACTGTATGTGATGATTGATCTTGACCCTGATGAGTCTTGTATCATTTTTAGTTAAAAAGAAGTAGTAAACTTTAACCTGAACATAAATTAACAGGTAAAGATTTCATTCTAATTGTACCAAACATGACCTTTATTAACAACTTTGACTGTGTAATTCTTGTGCTTGTTGGTTTTTCAGAGGCTTGGGAAGAAATGGCAAGATATAAATGAGAGATGTCAGACAAGGTAAGAACAGTTGTCTAGGAAAACAAATAAAAAGCATATGAAGAGGTTGAGGCTTCAAGGAATGTGCTTTAGCACCTCCCTAATTCAGCATTTTCTTTAAGCTTTCACAAGTGTTTGATAATTGTATGATTTATGTTTCAACATTAATTCAAAGTAGAGCCTGCCCGCCTAGCTGAATAGAGAGAGCAAAGATTGTGGAGTTGTGAGTTTGATCCTTGAGCAAGGCACAGGCTGTCTGCGATGATTTGATAAAAGACATAGGGTCTGAAACCATTCATCCTCCACCTTTGACTCGTGCGGAAGTTGGCAGTTACTTGTGGTCAAACTTCATTTATGCACCCTTTCAAAGAGAAGAGAGTACAATGTTTCCACCTGTTTGTCTGTTGTTACCTAAGTCAGTACACAATTTTGTTCCGAATTGATAATAGAAGAACATTATAACTAGAAAATGCTATTGCCTAGAATGGTCAAATTTCATATATGATCCCCATCAAAGCAAAAAGGGTATATCATTTTGCTCATGTTTGTCTATCTAGTGTGTCTGTTTGTCCCTAGACAATTTGCTTTCCAGTCGGTAATTAGAGAATACTTTATCCTACAGTAATCAAATTGCCTGGGTCACAGTGACCTTGAGATTGAAAACAGTTCCAGAAATTAACAGGCGGATATCTAGAACTTCCAGTGTAGTAAATAAATTACCAGTTACATGTAATGTATGTGTATTGTTACAGGAGAGATACTGATGATGATAACCAAGAAAGCCAGGAAGTTGTAGAGGAACAAGTGACACGTCAGTTAACTAGAGAATATGTAGAACTCTTAGGTAAGATATATTTACATGCCAGTTAACTAGGGAATATGTAGAACTCTTAGGTAAGATATATTTACATGCCAGTTAACTAGGGAATATATAGAACTGTTAGGTAAGATATATCTACACGCCAGTTAACTAGAGAATATGTAGAACTCTTAGGTAAGATATATTTACACGCCAGTTAACTAGAGAATATGTAGAACTCTTAGGTAAGATATATTTACATATTTACACGCCAGTTAACTAGGGAATATGTAGAACTCTTAGGTAAGATATATTTACACGCCAGTTAACTAGGGAATATGTAGAACTCTTAGATAAGATATATCTGTACGCCAGTTAACTAGGGAATATGTAGAACTCTTAGGTAAGATATATTTACACGCCAGTTAACTAGGGAATATGTAGAACTCTTAGGTAAGATATATTTACACGCCAGTTAACTAGAGAATATGTAGAACTCTTAGGTAAGATATATCTGCACACCAGTTAACTAGAGAATATGTAGAACTCTTAGGTAAGATATATTTACACGCCAATTAACTAGGGAATATGTAGAACTCTTAGGTAAGATATATTTACACGCCAGTTAACTAGGGAATATGTAGAACTCTTAGGTAAGATATATTTACACGCCAGTTAACTAGAGAATATGTAGAACTCTTAGGTAAGATATATTTACATGCCAGTTAACTAGGGAATATGTAGAACTCTTAGGTAAGATATATTTACACGCCAGTTAACTAGGGAATATGTAGAACTCTTAGGTAAGAAATAACCACATGCCAGTTAACTAGGGAATATATAGATTTCTTAGGTAAGATATATCTACACGCCAGTTAACTAGGGAATATTTTGGTCACCCTGCGTCCATGTCACACCTTGGTTTAAGTTTTGCATGCAAGTACATATGGCTATTATTTAAAGGCATGTAGCTTTGAAACTTATTTTTAGCTCGACTATTCGAAGAATAGGGGAGCTATCCTACTCGCCCCGGCGTCGGCGTGAGCGTGAGCGTCACACAAATGTTAAAGTTTGTGTACCACCCCAAATATTTTCAAAGTCCATTGAGATATTGCTTTGATATTTTGCATACTTTTTTACCATCATGACCCCAGTCTGTAAAAAGGAGGAGGCAACTCTATCAAGCATTTTGACTGAATTATGGCCCCTTTTCGACTTGGAATAAATGTTAAAGTTTGCGTACCACCCCAAATATTTTCAAAGTCCATTGAGATATTGCTTTCATATTTTACAGACTTGTTTACCATCATGACCTCAGTCTGTAAAAAGGAGGAGGCAACTCTATCAAGCCTTTTGACTGAATTATGGCCCCTTTTCGACTTAGAATAAATGTTAAAGTTTGCGTACCACCCCAAGTATTTTCCAAGTCCATTGAGGTATTGCTTTCATATTTTGCATACTTGTTTACCATCATGACCCCAGTCTGTAAAAAGGAGGAGGCAACTCTATCAAGTATTTTGACTGAATTATGGCCCCTTTTCGACTTAGAATATGCTTATTGTAATGTTAAAGATTTACTCATTGCTTATATTATACTATCAAGCACTGAGAATAGTCGAGCGCGAGCTCTTGTTTCTTTTTCTAGGCCAATAACAAACCTCACTGGGTCAAGTCCTATAGCTCTCACATGTAATTTGAGAAAATTATGCCCCCTTTTGGACTTAGAAAATCCTGGTTAAAGTTGTACATGCAAGTTACTATCTACAAAACTAATGCAGATATTGAATTGAAACTTCACATGTGTCTTCGGGGCTATAAAACTAGATGATGGCATCCTGTCCCATAAGTCTGGCTGCCTCACAGACAGCTCTTGTGTTCCAATTTGTCAAAAAACATGGCAGCCAGAGGGCGTGGTCAGTTTTTAGCTCACCCTCAGGGAGAGCTATAGTGATCGCTCACCGTCCGGCGTCCGTCCGTCCGGCCACACTTTCCTTTAAACAACATCTCCTCCTAAACCACCAGGCCAATTTTGATGAAACTTCACAGGGATGTTCCATGGATGGTCCTCTTTAAAAAATTTTCAAAGAATTGAATTCCATTCTGAACTCTGGCTGCCATGGCAACCAAAAGGAAAAACTTAAAAAATCTTCTTGTCAAAAACCGCAAGGCGTAGAGCCTCGATATTTGGCATGTGGCATTATCTAATGGTCCTCTATGAAGATTGTTCAAATTGTGCCCCTGGGGGTGAAAAGAGGCCCCGCCCCGGGGGGTCCCAAGTTTTACATAGACTTATATAGGAAGAAACTTTAAAAATCTTCTTGTCTTAAACCACAAGACCTAGGCCTTTGATATTTGGTATGTAGCATTGCCTTGTGGTCCTCTACCAAGATTGTTCAAATTATTACCCTGGGGTGAAAAGAGGCCCGCCCCCGGGGTCCCAAGTTTTATATATTATTGGCCGTAGGGAAAAACCAAGACCACTTTTCTGTGGTACAACATGGATGGTACCTCCAATTTTTAGGTGTATTTTGACATATCTGTACCTTGTAAGAATTTTTCTTTTCTTTTTGGTTAAATTTCTTCCTTTGTTGTTCCTGTCCTTTGGACTTTGATTATGATTTTTTGACCTTCTTGTCCTTAAGTGCAATTATTATTATTATTATACCAGATTTATATAGCGCCCTTTTCATGATCAATTTCACGTTCAAAGGCGCTTTACATAGTTCAAATGCAGCCACACAGGGCGCATAATTCATCCTCTACTAGTACAGACACAGAGCGATCTGACCAGAGGGACAGAGTGAGACAAAGCCCCCACGACAGAGAGATCAGAAATCAGGGTGGACAGTTAGCTCAGTGGTTTGCACACTTGCCTTCCAATCCTGAGGTCGGGGGTTTGATCCCCGGCAGCTACTCGGAAATTTTCAGAAACGCTTTTCAGTGCTTCCCACTCAACTAGAGGTGTACTGGTCAGGAACCCAGGCAATCCTTGCGTGTATCAGTGCTATACACTGGGCACATTAAAGAACCAGGCTGTCTATCCGTAACGAGCTAGGCTAAGTTAGCCGGACAAGCCTGTATCTGATTTCTGATCTCTCTGTCGTGGGGGCTTTGTCTCACTCTGTCCCTCTGGTCAGATCGCTCTGTGTCTGTACTAGTAGAGGATGAATTATGCGCCCTTTGTGGCTGCATTTGAACTATGTAAAGCGCCTTTGAACGTGAAATTGATCATGAAAAGGGCGCTATATAAATCTGGTATTGAGAATTTGTAAGTCCATTAATTTAGTTTCATTGTATAAAAAAGTGGTTCCTATGACAACAGACATAAATGCACCTTCCTTTAAGTGGTTTTATTGTTTCTAAAGGATATATTTATTACATTTTAGAAATACAGGAACATTTGTCAGTCAGTTAAACACTTCTACCCATTCACCATTGAACTTACATCACATATTGCCCTTCAGTACATGATTTATTTTACAGGAACAGTATTTTTCAAGAAAAGTAGTGCTGCAGTGGAAGAAAAAATGTTAGAGGAAGAGGAAACTCCGACCCAACCTCAAGCACGAGAACTTGGTGAACTTGGAAAATTATGTCTGCTTACTGAAGTACGTATTTGTACGATTTCTCATAGGAATCGTGTGTTTGTATGCTTCCCCGATCTGCTTAACTTGTAGATTTCAATTACATTTGACAGAAAAAAAAGGCTTTGCCCTAATAGTTTTTATGATCATTATTGGACCTGGCATTGGGTGTCTGTTGTCCTACTATCAGTTCTTAATATTTGCCAATTTGTTGCATAAACAATATCCTACCTTAATTTCCTAATTCGCTCTTTGTCAACACACTGATGTAGATTTTTAGCTCACCTTGACACAAAGTGTTCAAGATGAGCTGATGTGATCCCCCTTCTGTGGTCATGCTTCATTGTCGACAGTTATACAGTAGCTGCTCTAGAGGTAACAATTTTTTATTCAATCTTGATGAAACTTGATCAGAATGCGTCCCTTATAAAATTCTCAGATGAGTTTGAGATTTGGTTATCTAGGATCAGAAACTAGGTCACTACATCAAGGAATTGGAAAACTTTGTTTACACTCTAAGAGGCTACATTATCTACCTGATCTTCATAACAGTTTGTCAAAATAGGTGTCACTTTAAAATGTAGAGCAATTTCAAAAATGGGTTATCTGAGTTCAAAATCATAGAAAAATGTTATTTAATTAGACACACAAAATCAAATCACATCCACTGTCATGCCTTTACTTTTTCATTTCAGTCTGTATGTGAACCATTAGTAATTACTGCGTTTGGTGGTCTATGCTGGATGGACACGCCCACTTGTGTCAAATGTATGGCTCTAGCCAACCCAATTCTAAAGCAGGTAGGTATATACTTCTTATATTATGTCTTACTAAAAGAAGGAAGTAGGGTGGGGTGGGCTCAATAGTGCATTGATCACCGTTACAGTATAACCCTGATAATTTTATTTGGAATAAATCATTCACTCTTACAGATATTGGTTCTACCAAGGATAATTCTTCCAAGAAACATACACTGCATACAACTTGGTTTTCTACCAAGAAGCTAAGAAATAAATGTTGACACTATGTTTATTACATCAGTTGGATTATTTGATTCATAGACACTATAACAAAACATAAAAGATCTTTGGTTACTTTTTGAGACTAAACATTTTAAAGTAACAGCAATTGATTTATGGAAACGTCCTACACTAAAATGTGGTAACATACCTAGCACTGAAAGTGTACATACCTAGCACTGAAATGTGTAACATACCTTAGCACTGAAATGTGTAAATACCTAGCATCGAAAATGTGTACATACCTTAGCACTGAAATGTGTAACATTCCTAGCACTGAAATGTGTAACATACCTTAGCACTGAAATGTGTAACATACCTAGCACTGAAATGTGTAACATACCTAGCACTGAAATGTGTAACATACCTTAGCACTGAAATGTGTAACATACCTAGCACTGAAATGTGTAACATACCTTAGCACTGAAATGTGTAACATACCTAGCACTGAAATGTGTAACATACCTTAGCACTGAAATGTGTAACATACCTAGCACTGAAATGTGTAACATACCTTAGCACTGAAATGTGTAACATACCTAGCACTGAAATGTGTAACATACCTAGCACTGAAATGTGTAACATACCTAGCACTGAAATATGTAACATACCTAGCACTGAAATGTGTAACATACCTAGCACTAGATTAAACGAAATGAATAGAAACACTGAGGAGACTTCGTGATCTAAAAGGACCAGAGAGGATAACAAACACCGAGTCTAAGTGTAGTGTGACTGCTGTTGTGAAAACTAATAAAATCTATAAAAAGAGCCTTTGCAAGCATAGAATGCAACCAAGCAAATAAGAGTCAGAATCGGTTTGATTAAATCTATTTGAGAGAGGTACACATTTTCAGATGTGCGTAAATATAAAAAATATCTAGATCTGTAACTCTAACTGAGGATGTTGATCCGAGAGCTAAGGATCAGCTGCAGTAAATGTAGTATTCTTATTGCCACTAGGTGTTAGAAAGTTACTTGTTAAGTAAGAAATGATATATCTCATTTTTAAAAAAATTACCGTTGAAAAAAATCATTGTTTGGAGTTCAGATGCAAAGAACACAACCCAAGTGATATAATAATATGCATCTGAGCGGCAATGATTTTATTCAAGAGCAAATCACTATTTGAGATAAATTGTTTTTATTAGCTCATCTGATTTTTTGAAAAAAAATGATGAGTTATTGTCATCACTTGAGCGGTTGTCGGCGTCGGCGTTGGCGTTGCCTGGTTAAGTTTTATGTTTAGGTCAGCTTTTCTCCTAAACTATCAAAGCTATTGCTTTGAAACTTGGAATACTTGTTCACCATCATAAGCTGACCCTGTATAGCAAGAAACATAACTCCATCTTGCTTTTTGCAAGATTTATGGCCCCTTTTGTACTTAGAAAATATCAGATTTCTTGGTTAAGTTTTATGTTTAGGTCAACTTTTCTCCTAAACTATCAAAGCTATTGCTTTGAAACTTGGAATACTTGTTCACCATCATAAGCAGACCCTGAACATCAAGAAACATAACTCCATCTTGCTTTTTGCAAGAATTATTGCCCCTTTTGGACTTAGAAAATCAGTTTTCTTGGTTAAGTTTTATGTTTAGGTCAGCTTTTATCCTAAACTATCAAAGCTATTCCTTTAAAACTTGCAACACTTGTTCACCATCATAAGCTGACCCTGTACAGCAAGAAACATAACTCCGTCCTGCTTTTTGCAAGATTTATGGCCCCTTTTGGACTTAGAAAATATCAGATTTCTTGGTTAAGTTTTATGTTTAGGTCAACTTTTTCTCTTAAACTATCAAAGCTATTGCTTTAAAACTTGCAGCTCTTGTTCACCATCATAAGCTGACCCTGTACAGCAAGCAACATAACTCCATCCTGCTTTTTGCAATAATTATTGCCCCTTTTGGACTTAGAAAAATCATTTTCTTGGTTGAATATTATGTTTAAGTCAACTTTTCTCATAAACTATCAAAGCTATTGCTTTAAAACTTGCAACAGTTTTTCACCATCATAAGTGGACACTGTACATCAAGAAACATAACTCTATCCTGCTTTTTGCAAGCGTGATGGCCCTTTTTAGACTTAGAAAATCATGGGTAGGACAATATTTCTATTATACAAAAAAAATCAGATGAGCGTCAGCACCCGCAAGGCGGTGCTCTTGTTCTAACATGTTATCAAGGAGTTTTATTCACCAAATATTTACCTGCTTTGTATAGATTTCTTTTCCAGTGTGCCAACTATTACCTTTGAACCTATGACATAATAATTGTGATGTAAAAACAGTGCATGTGCTGCATAACAGCACACTCAAGTCTTCTTTGTTAATATAGGGAAATAAACTGGGCCATGTTAAAATATACATTTTATAACACCTGTATTATTTCTTGTATTATACAGCTTATAGCAGACAATAAGATGTCAGGATCTGCAGCGTACCATTTCTATGGCAACATTGTGATGTCGTTACAACATCAGGGTCAGTTTGAAGGTGTGCAGTCTTTGCTACTGGGACTGGGACTGCAGACCTATGAATTACTGGTAAGATAAGAAAAATTAAAGCTTTTTAGTTACTAGAAATTAATGCTGAAGTCCTGTGCCTTTATGTTTTTTTCTTACCAGAACACATGCTCCAGGTGAGCCATTGTGGTTACTCACCATCTGTCATTGTCCGTTTGTCAACATTTTCTGTAAATGACATCTCCTCTAAAGTCACTTGGTGAAGGTCATGAGGCTTGGCATTGATGTTCCTTAGATGGTGCTCTATCAGAGTAATTCAAAGAGTAATTCAGAGTAATTCTATTCTGTGTCAAATTCATGTTGCTATGGCGACAGAAAAGAAAAACTTAGAAAATGCAGCTGTATACAGAGGGAAACTTAAAAAATCTTCTTGTGTTAGAAACAGCTTGCCTTATTTTAAAATAAGTTTACACCATTGATCATGGGTGATGCTTTGCTAAGAATGGTCAAACTGTTCTGATTCTTGAAGAACCATTGCAGCCAGAGCTGAAAACAGAAAAATCTTAAAACAGTATCTCCTAAACCATTGGTCCAATTTTATAATAATTTCACACAAATGTTCCTTGAGTGATGTTCAAATTTTTCAGATTTGTCTGCTAACATGGACCTTAGGGGGCATGGTAAATTTTCCATATGTATATAGATGAAAAATTATAAAATCTTCTCATGGTTGCCAGAACTAAAACATTTTGAAACACAGTATTTCCTAAACCATTTATCCAGTTTTGAAGTAGTTTAACAGACATGTTCCTTGGGTGACCCTCTACTTTAAATTATTAAAAGACATGTTGATTTGGCAGAAAATCAAAATGGCTGCTAGGGCTGTGTGTCTGAATCTGCAGGCCAAGTTATTTGGCAGAAATGTTTCTTGTTACACATGTCAGAGATGTGAAACTGGCGAGCAAATTTGGGTTGTCATGGCCCTTCTGTTTAAATCTGCTATTAAAATGAAAAATTATTGTTTGATTGACTGACAGTTAATAAAATCTAGTAAATAGAACATAGATTCTATCTTTAGGAAGTGTTTTGAAGAAAAACTTTTGCTCCAACAAAAACCAATAGAAATATGTTCTTTACCATTAACCTTTACCTTGCTATATTTCTAAAATGGACTGGTCCATCAATTTGGGCAGTACCACTTATTAAAGGGATGTGCACTGAAAATTTACTGACAATGATGACCTTGGTCTACACTGGTCACAAAGGCATATTCACTGGCCACCAGCAGGCTAAGGTTAAAGACCTTTAGTTTGAATAATAATGAAGAGATGTAAAACTCGAATGACAAAATTATACGTTTTATGTTTTCAGCGTCCTTTATTTCCTGAAGTGCGTAAACTGATGTTGGAAATTCCAAAATGTACAGAAGAAGCGTTGAATGTAAGAAACAGAGAGGTTGATAATTAATGTAATTAAAGAGCTTAAAAATAATTAAAATAAGAAACAAGACGGTTTACAATAAATAAAGTAAGAAACAAGACGGTTTACAATAAATAAAGTAAGAAACAAGACGGTTTACAATAAATAAAGTAAGAAACAAGACGGTTTACAATAAATAAAGTAAGAAACAAGACGGTTTACAATAAATAAAGTAAGAAACAAAGTTTGTTACAATTAAGGTAATAAACAAGGAGGTTTACAATAAAGTAATAATTTAAGTTGGATATATACAATGTACAGAGTGTTTTTTTCATATTGAAATTGTTTAACAAGTTGAACAAAATTGATGAATGCGGGCTGTGCCAAGAATTTTATCAATCTTTTTTTGCAATGAGTTTAATGAATTTAGTGTAGAAAGATACAAATGCAGTAGTCACTTCATCACATGTTAGCTTTTTAGCTCACCTGAACTTTGTTTGGGGTTAGGTGTTAGTATAGATGTCTTGCATCAACCTTAATTTTTAGCTTGACTTTTCGAAGAAAAAGTAGAGCTATTGCACTCACCCTGGCATCGCCATCGCCATCAGTGTCGCCGTTGGTTAAAGTTTTTGATAAAGTCAAATATCTCTGTTACTATCAAAGCTATTGACTTGAAACTTAAAATAGTTATTTGCCATCAAAGTCTACATCAGTAGAAACGATCCCCATAACTCTGATTTTGATTTTTGACAGAATTATGCCCCTTTTTAACTTTTTTGTTAAAATTTTTGATAAAGTCAAATATCTCCGTTACTATTAAAGCTTTTGTCTTGAAACTTAAAACAGTTATTTACTGTCAAAGTTTACACCAGGAAAAACAATTCCCATTACTCTGATTTGAATTTTGACAGAATTATGCCCCTCTTTAACTTAGAATTTTTTGTTAATTTTTTTTATAAAGTCAAATATCTCTGTTACTATTAAAGCTTTTGACTTGAAACTTAAAATAGTTATTTACTATCAAAGTCTACACCAAGAAAAACAATCCCCATTACTCTTATTTGAATTTGACAGAGTTATGTCCCTTTTTAACTTCCAGAGTTATGGCCCCTGAAATAGTCAAAAATACACATTTTCACCTTGTGACGCGCCTAACTCAAAAAGTGTTACATATAAATTGATTAAACCTTGCAAGTCTTGATCAGGATATGAACTTGAGCACCTCCTATTTTTTATCTGCCTCTGCCCCCTATTTTCAGAGTTATTGCCCCTGAAATAGTCAAAAATGCACATTTTCATCTTGTGATGCACCTAGCTCAAAAAGTATATGATATAGATTCATGAAACCTTGCATGAGTCTTTATCATGATATAAACTTGCGCACCTCTTATTTTTTGGCTGGCTCCACCCCTTATTTTTAAACTTATGGCCCCTGAAATAGTCAAAAATGCACATTTTCACCTAATATGTGCCTAGCTCAAAAATTATTTGATGTAAATTCATGAAACATTGCTTGAGTCTTTATCATGATGTGATCTTGCACACTTGAGAATCTTAGCACTTATTACAGAGTTATGGCCCTTGAAATAGCCAAAATTTTTTTGTTTGTGATGCTCATAGCTCAAAAGGTATATGGCCTAGAATAATGAATCCTTTTCGTAAAATGTTTGTTGAGGCTATACCCCCTTAAGACTGCATTTGAATTATTGCCTCTTATTTGTGACAAATGTACCAGGGGGGGAGGGGGGGGGGGCACACCCTGTGTCCTACAGACACATTCTAGTTAACTTAGAATTTTTTGGTTAAAAACTTTGATAAAGTCAGATATCTATCAAAGCTTTTGGCTTCAAACTATTAGTAGTATCAAAGTCTACACCAGGAGAAACAATCCCCATAACTCTGATTTGAAATTTGACAGGGTTATGCTTCTTTTTAACTTAGAATTTTTTGGTTAAAGTTTTTTATAAAGTCAAATATCTCTGTTACTATCAAAGCTTTTGACTTGCAATTAAACATAATTTTTTACTATCAAAGTCTACACCAGGAGTACAATAACCCATAACTCTGATTTGAATTTTGACAGAGTTATGCCCCATTTTAACTTCAGAATTGCACCAAACTTGGTCAGCAGCATCCCAGTCACATGGACCTTTGTTAAATTTTTTCAAACATTTCAGTCAGAGCTAAAAATAGAAAAACCTTTAAACAACTTCTTCTCATGAACCACTTGATGGTCCTTTATCAGACTTGTTTTGTGGCATCATTATAAGGACCTCTCCCAGTTCCCTTTTTCAAATGGGAGCTGTCAGTCTCATTTATTGGCCACTTGGGCTAAAATTAAAATACCTTTAAATGACTTCTTCTCATGAATAGCTTGATGAGTGGTCATCAGATTTGGCCTGTAGCATCATAGTGAGGTCTTCAAAATTTATTTGAATGGATGGGCTTGACCCCTTAAGGGGGCAATAAAGTTATGTATATAAAAACCTTTAAACAATTTTTTCTTATGAACCACATGATGGATCCTCATCATGTTGGCTTTTAACCCGATTGTACAGTCCTATCCAAGATTTGTTCAAATAGAGGCACTTTGCCCCTTTCAGGCGCTTTCTGGATCTCAGTCTTGGTCTGTAGCATCATTATAAGGTCCTGTCCCAAATTTTGTTTTCAAATATGGGCACTTGGCACCATTTTGTGGGTGCCATTGCAGAAAAATAGGGGAAAAAACCCCACCTTAATTAATTTTTTTAATGAGCTACTTAATGGATGTTTATCAAAAAAGGTCCTCTTCAGGTGATAAGTTTAGGCATATCTTGTTTAGGCACAGTCAGTTCAGTCATTGTCTTCTATACATGAAACGATTTAAAAAAATATTACACAAGTGTTATTTAAAAAATATGTAACGGCTTTATTTCACTCCCAGAACATCAAAAATGTGATAAGACTTCTTTTGCTTTCACCCCAGGATATTTTTGTCCTGTTAAGTATTTGCAAACAGTTTGCATCGGGTGAAATTTCAGAGCAAATCAGGTATGATCACTTTATAATGCAAGCATGTCCATTTTGATAGGTGTTTTTACTTCATTGTATTGTTTGTAGGTTTTTGATGAGAAGATTTTAGGAGCAACACCTACCCAGAAAATGGGCGAGAAGAAAAAGAAGGATGCTTACAAGAAACTTGTTGCTGAAGCTATAGGGGTAAATGAACAATGATCATTTGTTTCTCTTTATACCCTCCCTCCTAAAATGAGATAGGGGGGTCTAAAATAGTACCATTTTCTTATGTAACATAAATTAGAGCTGCATCCTGCACTTGTGGTTTCACTTTCATAGCATGCTTAGTATGGCTTTAAGGCGACATCATCTTTTTTATGGTTTCTAAGACTTCATCCTAATTTTCATCTTTATCGGTTTATCAAGGCTTGTTCGTATTGTTTTCACAAAAATATTTCTTTATTTGCAGAAGTATGTTGGGCAACAGTTCAAAAGAGAAATACATTATCAGAGTTTACCGAATTTGTTCCGGCGGATCAGACACCGTCAACCTACTTTGGATGATATAGAACACAAAGACATTGGATTGTGCAGCCTGTTCAAACCTGAAGCTAATGGTGATAGTTGATGTTGTAGAACACCATGTTTAAACCTGAAGTCATTAGAAATGGTTAATTTTACATCACAGGTACATTGGACTGTTGTAACATGTTCAGACTGAAGTAAACATCATTAGGTGATGAGATAGAACACAATGACATTGAACTGTTTGGCTTGTTTAAATTAGGTCATTGGTTATAGTTAATTTTACACATCACATGTAAATCAGACTGTGTAATGTGTTCAATCTGGAAGAAGATGGCAGCAGTTGTAGAGGTGGAATACAATAAAATTGTACCATTGGAAATCCGTACCATTTAACCAGTCTAAATCTGGAGCTGATTGTGATGGTTGATTAAATAGAACACAGTGATTTTGTTCTGTTTAGCCTCTCTAAATCTGAAGCTGATTGTATTAAGAACACAGTGACATTGTACTGTTTAGCCTGTCTAAATCTGAATTTGATTTTGATGATTGAATATTTAGAACACAGTGGCATTGTGCTGTTTAGCCTCTCTAAATCTGAAGTTGATTGTGATGGTTAATCACTTAGAACACAGTGGCATTGTACTGTTAAGCCTCTCTAAATCTGGAGCTGATTGTTACAGTGATGGTTAATCATTTAGAACACAGTGACATTGTACTGTTTAGCCTGTCTAAATCTGAAGCTGATTGTGATGGTTATATATTTAGTACACAGTGACATTGTACTGTTTAACCTGTCTAAATCTAAGTTGATTGTGATGGTTGATCATTTAGAACACAGTGACATTGTACTGTTAAGCCTCTCTAAATCTGGAGCTGATTGTTACGGTGATGGTTGATCATTTAGATCACAGTGACATTGTACTGTTTAGCCTGTCTAAATCTGAAGCTGATTGTAATAATTAATTTTAGAACACAGTGAAATTGAACTGTCTAGCTTGTTTAAAGCTTAGCTGATTGCCATGATCAGTTATTTATAACACAAAGGAGATGGTTAATAAATAAAATTATACAACAAATCCTTATCAGGTTTGCTTACTAATAGGTGAATGGCTCATTCTGTATAAATGCTTAGTAATTGCAAACTGGAATATATTTAGTCAGGTAATCTTTAGCAGTGCTTGTTTTCTTTTAACAAATTAACTTAAAGTACATGTATGTGTAAAGACCTTGACAAAAATGTTGCTTGTTGTTTTTTGCAATTCAGCTAACTTCGGTAACCTGAAATGAAAATAACAAGTCAGTAACTGGAAAATAACAAATCAGTAAAGACTCACCACAGAATAACTATCCTTTTGTTTTTCCATAATGGTAATCATACACGATTTGCATAAGAAAAATTGAGAAATACAAGTACCTAGTCACACATTGAAAATGGCATATATTCATCAAAACAATGTGTTTAAAGTCTAAACATTGTATTGAATTTATATAGCAGTATGCACAGTACCTAATGTATTCAAATAAGATTTGACAACATTGTGTTTTATAGTGCAAGACATTAAACATATTAATTCAGGAAAAGCCTCCAGTAACCCCCTGTCATGTTATGGCATAACTCACATATTATGTATAATTAGATTGATCTTTATGAACTGTATGGTGGATAGGGTGAGGTGAGTAGGTCACTAGATTGTGTTGGGTCTTTAACTGCATTTGTGCCTAATACAGATACACAACTCAGCTATATTATCTATTCATCACCAGTGTAAAATACGTTTATCTATAATTTGATCCTTGTTTTTGATTTTTGTACCAAAAAAATGGGCATAAAATGCCAAAAAATTAAATAAGTAATTAATTTATTTTCTTGTTTTTATTTTTCTACACCTAACTTCATTGGATTACAACCATCTCAATAGATTCACAAATGACCCTAACAAAATGAATTCTTGCTGAATACTACATGTTATTATGTCCTTTGAAAAATAGGCAGTACATGGTTTTACCCATTGTCAATCTGAGAGCATGTGTTTGCCTACAGAAGTTAACTTCATAGGTTGATTACCTGTGGTTAGTAGAAAACCCTCTTTCGTTTTATGGGTCAGTGGGTTAAAGGTCAGTGATACAATGACCTTGAGACTGAAAATAGTTTCCACTCAATAGCTAAAGATTCCTTTGGTATACTTTCTTCTAATTTTATAGGATAATTGCCAGTGGTGAGAAGATGACCCTTTTGATCTAAGAGTCATAGGTTTAGATTGCAATGGCATTGACTCTGCAAACAGCTGAAGAATGCCTGCACTTACTGCTGTTTAACCTCAAAGATGGCCCATAATATTTATGGGGTCAAAGTCACAGTGATATTGAAACTGAAAACTGTTTCTGGAGCTATATTGGGCTTACAGATATCAAATTAATTTCAGGTGATTGCCTGTGTTTAGTAAATGACCCTTATTGTTTTTGGTACCTCAAGTGTCAAACTCTGACCTTCAGATTGAAAACATTTTCTAATCATTCACGGGAGAGAAACTTTAGGCCTATGGCCCTCAAACTTCATAGATGATGGATGAAAAGAGTCTGTAATAGAAGATCACCAGTTGTTTCTTGAGGTCCGAAGGTCAAAGGACTAGGTCATAGCATAGCCAACAAAATGGTACCTGGTTGTATCTGAATGCTAAGGGAATTTGTATTTTACAAACACTTTGTTACTTGACAAAGTAAATATTACTTTGTGCAATTGACCAGTCTGCAGTTCAACAGAAATTACAAAAGTTTGAAATGTATTTCTTATGTAATAAAGCATTCATTGAATGGCTTGCTGGTTACCCATGAGACTTCTGACCTTTGGCTTACATTGATGGCTATTAACTATCAAGTGTATTCTAAAAAGAACATGTGAATAAGTGAATGAAGTATTGCCATGCAATACAAAGATCTGATATCTGTCAATGATGTATTAACAATATTGTACTTTATATACAATGTATTATAACACACCATTTGGATTACAAAGTTTTTGAATTGGGCCCATATGACACATAAGCTTTTATTAAAATCTTTTACAGACTGGAGACCTTTGACCTTCAAGTGCGACCTTGACCTTTGAACCAGGGGTCGTGATATTGTCTCATTGGGAACATTCGTGTCAAGTAATATATTAAAATCCCTTAACAGATGACAGAGTTGTTGACCAGACTGGAACACAATTCTTTTGACCTTTGACCTCCAAGTGTGACCTTGACCTTTGAACTAGGGTTCTGGCTGTCTGGCTGTTGTGTATGACATGTCTTATTATTGGGTACATTTGTGCCAAGTAATATTGAAATCCCTTTAAGAACTGCTGAGTTACAGACCTTTTAGCTACAGGTCTGAAAATAGTGCATGGCACATTGTCTTTTGGAGTACATTTGTACCAAGTACATTTGTAATATTAAAATTCCTTCATTAACTGTTCGAGTAATAGAACGGACAGGAACATTTCACCTCCAAGTGTGACCTTGACCTTCGAGCTAAGGGTATATGTTTAGCGCGTTTCACTTCGTTTCATACATGACATTATTTGTGCCAAATAATATGAAAATCCCTTGATGAATTACAAAGTTACAGACCGAACAGGAGAAAAAAATTGACATTTGATCTCCAAGTGTGATATTGACCTTTCAGCTAGGATTATGGGTGTTGCGCACGAAACGTCGTCTGATTACATTGCATATCTATGCCAAGCAATATTGTAATCACCTGATGGATAACAAACACGAAATAGACCCTGTTCCTGCCATGTTAACATTTGACCGCAAAGCGTGACATTGGCCTTATAGCTAGGGGTCTAAAAATTGTGCATGACACATCGCCTTAAAATGGTATACATTTGTGCCAAGTAAAATTAAATTTCTTAAAGGATTGTTGACTGGACAGGAAAAAACCCTCTGTTGACCTTTGACCTTCAAGTGTGATTTTGAGGTAGGGCTCCGGGTTTTGCACAAGACACGTCGGCTCATTATGTAGAACATTTGTGCCTAGTAATATTAAAATCCCTTGATGAATGGACCGAACACGAAATGGTGGACGGACGGAAGTTCTTAGGAACGGACCTTTATTTGGTATTTCTTTTGATATAAAGTACCAAACAAGTGAAAGAAAGTATGACATGAAAAGATTTTAACGTTACCTATTGTCCTCAGTACCCAACAACTTTTGCTCGTTTGCTCGGAATGACGAATGGACGGAAAAGCGCAATCATATAGTCCCCGAAACTGATTTTCGACCAATAACACAAGTGTATTACCCACTAGAAGTTAAGTTTATATTTTGATGTAAAAGAGATGCAAGGCTGAAATTAGCTGTCTGATGAGAAAACGGATTAGGTAATACGAACGTTAACCATGTTTAAGCTGAAATTTTCAATTCTGTTTCAGTATTTTTCTCTAAGTTTGGTTGTTCTTGTTGTTTCGGGTTTTAACGCTGTTTAAACAGTAGTTCAGTTATATAACGGCGGGCAGTTAACCTAACCAGTGTTCCTGGATTCTGTACCAGTACAAACCTGTTCTCTCCAAGTAACTGCCAACTTCCCCACAGAGTCAGAGGTGGAGGACGAATGATTTCAGACACACTGTCTTTTATCAAATCGTCACGAAAAACATACGCTCGCCCAGGGCTCAAATCGAATTCACGACCCCGCGATCCGTAGATCTGCGCTCTCCCTATTCACGGTGGGGAAACCAAGAATGCAACGTCATCAAAACCCAGCGCAAATGAGCTGACCACACACAAATTTACGTCGATTCAGGTAAGAAAAGCCTTGTAACTTTTTTATTATTGCAGCTTTCGACTCGAGATAAAGAGCACCGTACCCGGCCTGGAGTATACTATTCTGCGGAAGTGTTCCATATTGTACGTATAGCTTGGTTTTTGCTCGAAAACGCGAACAGTTGGCAAAGAGGGTATGAGCTGTACCACACTTTTGTCTAAGAAAGTGAGTTTTGACCGTATTTTCGTAAAATGAGGACGGATTTGACGCTCATTTAATATCAGTGACGAGCATAATAGTCAATCATTGTTTTATTTTGCGATTTTCAAGGATATCTGACGATATTTTATTCAAAACAAACAACATTATTAAAATGAGAACATCCACACTCTTAATTACCATTATTGCAGTTATGCGTCCTAAATCTATGTCTTAGGCAGTCAAGCTACGTCAAGCAACTAGTAAATTTATTAATACAGTTGTAACAGTATTTAGTGTCTGAAATTATTTTTTGTCCAATGGCATTGCAATACATTTCAAATTATGGGAAATTTATTTTAATAAATCAGCATTTGATTGAAGTGCGATATTAGGGGCTAACCGGAAAACCTGCTCTGCGGGAACACTTAAGACAGTCACAGCGGAGAGAGAAAACCAAGGATGTGAGGAGTGTGGAAAGATGTATAAATACTGACGAAAGTTTAAGGCGTCACATGAAAATCTTTCCCGTATGATGCCTAAGGTAGTTCTACAAGTTCGGGTCGATTTTTTTTCTTCACTGATTTAAAATTTGATTAAACTCCGATTTTTTTTCCAAGTTATAGAATAAACTTGCAACTTTTGGCAAATGTAAATTGATCGTGTCATGTGATTTTTCTGCTTAACAAAATGTTTTGACCTTAAGTAACTTTTTGTAATATGTGCCTATATGAAATTATCTTTTCAAAAGTGAATTGTCCCCAATGAAGCTTTTAATGAATCTTCTCAGTCGAAAATATAAGCTACGGTCTTACGTGTGACTTTATTTTAATTTATACAGAATTCATTTTAGGTCGATTGTGAAGGAAGTTCTACAACTTATATTATTCACTCTCGACCCCTCATTCCTGATAGGATCAATCGCCACGAGGGTATGAGAGGAGAGGCCAGTTTCCCTTTTAATGCTGAGCGCCAAGCAAGGGAGCTACTGGTACCATTTTTCACGTTTTTGGTATGACGCGGCCGGGGATCGAACCCACGACCTCGTGCGCTCGAAGCGGACGCTCTACCACTAGGCTATAGACGTTGCCTTTATTTTAAGAGATCAGCGCATTTCAAGCTGATTTAAAGACACTATTTAGAACTATTTAATGTTCGAACAATTTTATTATCACGTTTTATCTTTAGAAATATAATATTGTTGTCATGGGATTGCCATTCAATAAATGAATTTCGGTTCCGTATGCAGAACCCAGGCTTTAGTCTACGTAATGATAATTCATTGTATGTCTTTCTGCCGGTTTATCAAATGTGCATAATCACCTTAAATGATAATGCCCTTTTTATTTATAAGGTTGGATTGTATTTGATATTTGAAAGAGACTTCCATTTGCTGAAATAAGATTTAAAATATCTTACAGTTATAATATTTAGTTAGAGTACTAACTATCCGTGTTTTATGCACTTTGGGGTGGATATAGTTATAAACAAAATAACAATACAATAACTATTCCAATCCTCTATTTGCTTTTAAACTTTGTTTGCAGGACTTTTATGCAAATTTGTCTTGTTATCTTAAAATAATGTTTTTCCTAAAATGCAATCAATCTTAACACCGTGTCCTTATGCCACACTATACACAGAGATTAATGTTAGCCTAACATGTGCTCAGCCATTGCTATATGATTTGGCAGATCTATTTTAACTGGTCTATAGCCTCGCGGTAAATGGTTAGAACTGCTGATTGTATGTATAGACGACATTTGTTGTTGAACAACGTAGCTTGGCTGCCTAAGACATAGATTTTAGGAAGCATAACTGCAATAATGGTAATTAAGGTATTAGGCCCCTAACAATAATGTTTAAAAATGGCATTTGCTTGGTATATTCTTACAGCTGACCGTGCTTTACATTATGTTGCAAATTTTTAAAAACTTTTACCGTGCCTTTTTTATCAGTTTTGTGTAATTTAAGGTATTTCCTCAAATTAAGTAGAGACAAATTTCAAAGTGATGGCCTTTATCTAAAACGTTTGCAGAGAATTCATTATACCATTTTTTTTTATGAAAGAAACATCAAACTATTGGTAAACAATTATAAAACTTTAAATAAAACTATCAATATGATTTTTTCTAAGGTGCCTCAAGTAAACGGATTTAATGAGACAGAATTCTAACTCCAACATTGAAAAATTAAGGTCGAATGCTGTGGGTCTGTTTTGAATTTTGCTCACTTCACTCAAAATAAGCTTGGGGTAGAAGTAAAACCTACCTATATTTCTTCCACAATATGTAATCTAAAGAATGAAGGCAAAATAAAGAACTTTTACCGTATGTATTAAACTCAGTATTTTTAAAGATGTCTAACTCTACCCCTTCTGTTTCAGAGGTAAATTCACTTTGAACTGCAAGAAATCGCTTATCAAATGATATTTTTCCACTTTTATGAAATAAATTAATAACAAGTCTTGAAAGAAGTGAAAACTTACTAGAAAAAAAGGAAAATAAGGGGAAAATATTTGGTCCCAGTGGGGCTTGAACCTACGCCCCCCTGAAAATTGCAGTCAAAGTTGGTTTATGGTAGGAATTGAATACTCTTCAAAAAGAAGGTACTCTATTATGGGCCTAAAACCTAAGAGTGTGGATGTTCTCCAACAAAGTCGTCAGTGTGGATGTTCTCATTTTAATAATGTTGTTTGTTTTGAATAAAATATCATCAGAAATCCTTGTAAATAGCAAAATAAAACAATGGTTGACTATTATGCTCGTCACTGATATTAAATGAGCGTCAAATCTGTTATCATTTCACAAAAATACGGTCAAAACTCACTTTCCTAGACAAAAGTGTGGTACAGCTCATACCCTCTTTGCCAACTGTTCGCGTTTTCGAGCAAAAACCAAGCTATACGTACAATATGGAACACTACCGCAGAATAGTATACTCCAGGCCGGGTACGGTGCTCTTTATCTCGAGTCGAAAGCTGCAGTAATAAAAAAGTTACAAGAATTTTCTTACCTGAATCGACGTAAATTTGTGTGTGGCCAGCTCATTTGCGCTGCTTTTTGATGACGTTGCATTCTTGGTTTCCCCACCGTGATTTTATATACTTTACCAAAATAATATTTGAGTGAATCCTGACATACCAAACATCAAGTGGTAAATGGATAATGAATATACTACTTAAAGGCAAACCAGTAGCACATTGATTGATAATTATTATAATTATTGATTGTTTTAGTATAATGACTTCAACAGTTGTCAAATTAAATATTCTGTGGTTTAAGACAATCTTTTCCAATACAGATATGCAAATGAAATATTTCAATGTGAACCATCCATTACTAGAAATTGTTATCTAAGTACAATAAATTTAGAAGTAGTAATAACAGACAAAGCTAAATGGTAAAATTAACTAATAATGAAAAACTTGCAATGATAAAAATTAGTGTAAATAAATCCGTGAAAAAAAAAATAACAGAACTTCATCTTTGCATTTGGAACACCTCAAAATATTTCAAATCTTGAACCCCAGTTGTCTTGAGGGTCAATGGTGTCTTACAGGGGATTTGTCCACTTCAAAAATTTATCATAGGGGGGATTTTGTCCACCTTGATAATTTCACAGGGGGGATTTTGTCCACCTTGATAATTTCACAGGGGGGATTTTGTCCGGGTAGATTAAAAATAGCAGGGGGGATTTTGTCCAGGGGGGATTTTGTCCGTTTCCCGGTTTACCGGTGGCGAGGGTAAATAAACTCAACACACACACACATTTTGTTACTTCTATAAACTATCATTCAATAGGATTACAGTATAGAAATTGGTTTCATGTAAAATTAACCAATTGATTATCTTGAATTGAACATGTACAATAAATTATGAAAGTAAGTTAATCACGACGACATTTATGATAACTGAAAAGATCATAAAACTAGGTAAAATGTTCACGAAAATAAAAATATATCATTAAGTTACTGAAGTAAAATTCAATTCTGTTTTAAATGCAGATATTATTTACATTGCAAAAACATTCTTGTACACAAAAATACTCCGGACATATTTTCCATCTTCAATTTGATCAAGGCGGACCTTGAATTTAGTTACTAAAATTTATTAAGTAATATATACAAAAAATTCTATATTCTACCTTTTTGTACTGTAAGGCCACGCCAAATTAATTTCTTGGTCATCGGAATTTTTACAAAAAAGTTAGGAGCGAGCGAGCGAAATAAAAATAAAAATATTTGTTTTTGGATTTCACCTACTTTTGGAACGGGCGAGGAGCGATTTGAAGAAAAAAATGAAAGACCTTGTCACAAAAGTCAACAAGCACTGCAAAAACATATCAAAATGGCTTGAAAAGACATAAAAGAACCAAAGATCTTTAAATGTTGAAGGTTTAATTACAAACTGTTCCAAAAATACATTACAAACATTTGGACATTTAAACAAACTTGGGGGACAACAGGCGGATACAAGAAAATCTGGCAATTTGACCGTATTTCTAGTGTATAGAACTAATGTGTTTGCTAAGTTTTATCCTAGGCAAGCCAGTACCCTGGCCACATAAAGGGTTTTGCCTTAGATTCTATGTCACTACATAAGAATAAGAAAGCCATGTAGTGTTTAACAGAAATCATTATATATATGAAAAATTCTGCAGTCACCTCACCAGTACATTAGGTATACTCATGACCTATATATACTCAGCGTCACTGAAAAGTTACCACCTATATATACCTCTTTACTATTTTATACAGTATCGACGTCACTTTTTCATGGCCTGTGAGCGGTCTATTACTCATAGACCCTGTCTGATCATGTCTCCTAACCCATTTCATGACTGTCAGGTGAGAACAGCATGTACGACGTGCAATTTCGCGACATGAAAGTTCAGCGTCAACCATGCCAATGGCCTGATGGCGTTGATTGTGCCTTAAACGTGTCATTCTTAGCAAGGATATTCTGGGTTTTTTAACCTATTCCTTTTAGGCTGTCGACTAACTTTCAAGTGCGATGAATGATTTGCGATAGAAAATTCGTACATGTCGACATTGCTGGAAAAAGTCATTTTGCACGTGCAACCCGTGCCTCAAATGGAGTTAATCGAATTTGACAAATCTTTATACCAGTGACGTCTCAGCTGCGTCAAAAATGTAGTCGTGTTATGCTTTTAACACAGTCCAGTGCGATTTTTATAATATAAGGGCCATTATGGTGGTAACTTTTCAGAGAAGCTGGGTACATCACAGTGTCTGTCAACTTTCAATGCAATTTCGCAAGATACCAAGAAATCCATCATCAACTGATGGCCAAATTCACTTGTAAATTCAATGACAAATTTTGCACTTTCTGTTGTTCTTTGATTTCACATTTAACTTTGGCAGATAAGGAAAGACTTACTTTTGATGATGCAAGTCTTAACAATAAAAGCATTATCATCTTCAGTTTCTTTTTGATAAATAGATCTGATGGTACCCATTAAACAAATTTGAAAAAGGATCTATAAACAGTTATATAATATTCTTGTTTTTCAACTCTACTTGAAAAATAAAAAAGTAAGCCTTTAATGCATGTTTTCTTGGATTGTGAGTTTGTAAGCTCTTTAGAATTCCTTTGCCCTAATAAAGTTCCATGTGCGTACCCCTTCTCCGCAAGAAAATTGTGTTCATTTTACATAGCTGATAGAAGCAATGTTCCAGGCCTTAAAACCAAAGTTATTTCAACAATACATTATTTATGATGTAACACTGTATGTGAAGTCCAAACTGAATTATACCGCCTGTTCATCATTTAAGTACTACCAAATTACTGCTGATATATGTGTATAATTTTAAGGATTGCGGCAAAACGTTGTTTTAATCACCAGCCATTATTAAATGACACTGTTTTAAATAATGAAATAATGAGATATTGATGTTCATCTTGAGAAAAAAATGTTCTGCGGAAACTCTTTATGATGATCTTTCAAGGAGTTATTTATACAATCTAACTGTCATTTCGGCTGTCAGTTTTGCAAACTGGGGCAACACAGAGTCTCAAACATGTTCTTCTGGTGTTTTAATGGACAATTATGATTAAAAGTATTAAATTTTATGAATTACTATCGCTTCACAGTGATAATAAGGCCCCTAAACAGTGAAAAACGCCCGCTCTGAAATTTTGAAATCGGTCTGCAAAAACTGAAGCGAGCGGAAGCTGATTTTCAGAAAAAAATATTTGTTTTTGATTTTGGAAAAAAATGGAGCGGAAAATCCGTTGACCAAGTAATCAATTTGGTGTGGCCTAACAGAGTAGAAAATACCGACAGTTTGCATTTGTGATCCAAGGGCCGATAGAAAAGCTATCTCTTTTAACGTTTAATTGACATAATTGGCACTGATCACTGATATTTAAATGTATATGAAATAAGGTGAGAACAACAACATAAGAAGAAATGCGCATCTCTTTCTTTTTAAAACCGAAATATTAAGTGCAATATTTAATTGCATTTCTTATATTGTTAATTTTTGATATTAACACAAAAAGAATTACTCGCGAAGTAAAATTACATTAAATGATTTAATCATTACTTTAACCTTTTGATCACAATGCCGCATGTTCACGCGGCATAATAATATCGTCTGCTTATGACGCTACACCAGCAACTTCGCGCTGAAGTTAATTTTTCTTCCAAATTAGTGGAAATAAACCGTCTGAGAACGAATCAAATCTTTATTTCACAAAAATGAAATAAATATCAATCAAAAGATAAATTCAATGAGAGTATAGGAAATTTCTTGCACCTAAGCTTTCATATCAATGGTTTTATACAAAAAAAAAAATGCTTTGAAGAAACGCATGCATGAGATTTTTGCACATTTTATATGGAAAATAGCAGGGAAAAAATGACGAAATGATGGCATTAAACTTCATGTGAAGAACGAATCAAAAATTAAGATAAAATTTAATTAAAAAAAAAAAACAACCTTGTGATGAATCAAATGCTGATCTTTGGTAATATTTTTGCACCTAAGGTTTCTTATTTTTAGTAATTTTGTTATTAAGTAAAATGTGTACATGCCCTTCTTATTTCTATATAGAAAATCTGACCGCTATCGATTATTGGCCGGAGGAATATTCTTCGGTATGTCTGGCGGCCGTAATAGTGTCACTGTCCCGAGAATAAATGGAACTTCGCTGTGTGTTATATGAAATAGAGCAGACGCAGTAATCTAGTGGTAACATTGTCTGACTACAAAACAAGGGATCGTAAGTTTGAGCCCCCGCTCCTCCAACTAAAATTACTAACATTGGGATAAGAGTCCAGTGTATGGGTGCTTTACACCTAACACGCTAAAAACAGAGAAGCTTCTGGAATTGGAGCGTCCTCTGTATTTTGCACTATCCTCCTATTATCATTACTGACAGTCTTCTGGAGGAGTCGCCCATATGGGTTACCGGTGGCGACTATAAATAAACTTATATACACACAAGCTATGTAAAATACTACAAGAATCTTTCATTGGTTGAAGGTGCGGATGGAAATATGTGGCTCTCAGAAAACTCGTTCGTGGTAACTCTGCCGAGCCTCGTACCCGTCTAAATTGTACTCTTCGAGCCAGATATTTCGATACCTTCACCTAGATAGAATTTTTTTCTTGCATGCCGTATTTTTAAATAAATAGAAGAAATAAAACGAATGCTTTTCTTTAAATCACTATTTTAATGTTATACGATTTTTTCCAGCACCAACAAAAATACGGGAAAATCTTGTCCGGCATGCAAGAATCTTTTCTATCTTAAGCTAGTTTTAAATATTTTTCTGAATATTTCACAAATTACACCAGTGTTGCCATAAAAGAACAACAGGAAACATACTGAATAACGTTTTGTTTTATTTTCTTTACAATAAATAGCAAATGAAAGCACTTTCTAAGTTGTGTGAAGTTAGTCGTAAATTTGGAATTTTATAAAAACTGGTTATGAGCTGTAAAGTATCGTTTAGCTAACATTAAATTGATGAAGTTACAAAAAAAGATACTACGCAAGTTACTACCAACTTTTCCACATTCGTCTGAGGTAGAGAACGAATTATTTCAGGTACAATGTTTTCAATAAACACATATCTCGCCCGGAGTTCGAATTCACGACCCGACGATCTATAGTCTGCCCTCTCCCTATTTATCTAAGCAGACGGGCAATTAATTTATTTAATGCCACTCCGAAATTTACTATATGGGTCTTTTTGAGAAAATAATGTATCCCAATGCATTTAATCTCCGTGAAAACAGGGTTTTACTAGGAAATAGGAAATTGAAGTAAATGTTTAAGCCCTATTAGGCTTATAATTTTATGTTAAATTAATTTAAACAGCTATCGAAATAGATTTTATGTATAATCACATAGTCAGTATATTCAATATAAGATGTTTGATTGTTGCATATTTCAATTCGAGAAAAGAATTAACAACTATAACGTTGACGCGTTTTCGAACCTATCCCTGACAGTCATAGAATATTTTGCGTAGAGACGGGATAACCATCCGATTTTACTAAGATACTCTTACTTGTATTTTATTAGATAATGACTCCTTTTATTCTTCAAATATTCTAGTTCATTCAGTTTAAAGATATTATTATGACAGTTGAAGCAACGTGATAAAATTTCTAATACCAGTTATCAATGCATTGCACTTGCTTAGAGTGTCTCCTATGCCGAGTAGCTAAGGCCATTGACTTCGTATCACCTTCTCCACACTACTGTGGGTTCGAGCCTTCGTATCACCTCCCCCACACTACTGTGGGTTCGAGCCATCGTATCACCTTTCCCACACTACTGTGGGTTCGAACCATCGTATCACCTTCCCCACACTACTGTGGGTTCGAACCATCGTATCACCTTCCCCACACTACTGTGAGTTCGAGTCATCGTATCACCTTTCCCACACTACTGTGGGTTCGAGCCTTCGTATCACCTTCCCCACACTACTGTGGGTTCGAGCCTTCACTTGGGACGTAGAATTCTTTCAAGAGAGAAGGTCATCCAGACGGTCATCTAGAAAGTCATTCAGCTGCCTTGGAGAAGGTTGTTGGTTCTACCTTGGTGCCTGCTCGTGCTTATAACAAAGCCTGGATGGGGCACTTGGGGTATTTCATCCCCATGAAAAGCTGGAAAATTGCCATGTGACCTATAATTGTGTCGGCGTGAACCCAACAAAAAACTTTGCTTGATTTTTTTTTACATATTATTGCAGATAAATTTAGACAGTAACACACAAATATGGATTTTTGCTACATTGTTCCTAGGTCTGATATTCAAAGACATCATATAGCAACGGATAGCATCTGCAGGCCGATTCTCCCGTTCCATACACTGCCCTAGCAGATTGAATGCTGTGTCTTTGTGGCCAAGATTTTGTCGTGTATAAATAGCCCATTCAAGGTTTCTCAGAGCGTGTTTCTGATCCTCATTTCTATGTAGTTGACCAAATGTTTTATACTGTAGGAAATATAGATAAGGAAGAGAATCAACAACGGCCCAGTCCATCCAGAAATCTTCTATTTTATTCCTGTGAAGTATTTCATCTTCAGTAGATCTAAACATTTCATACTGAAGTTCATATGGTACACAGTTAAATTCAGAAGGCAAGAATCGTACGCAAAATGCAATAACATGTCCGGTAGCTTCTTCATTGCTTTGACTGGAAATTGAACAGAATCCTATATTTACATTAACGTTATTAAAGTTATAGCAGCTACACACAGCTGCTACAAGGTCAGAGTAACATTTTTCAATATGCCCAAGAATATGAGCTACATTTTCCATATCGCCTATACAATAGTATACAGAAGCAAGTTTCAGTCTGCTAGATGCAACATCAGTGTCCAGTCCTGCTGAAAACCACGTAAGTGCTTGAGGAGAAACAGTGTTATTTTGTTGAATGTTGTATGAAGCTGTCAGAGATCCTATTGTTGTGCAGAATTGAGGAATCAATTGTTGACATGCTGTCTTCTCCCACTTGCTACCTTTTCTAAAGTTTCTTATTAAGTGCAACATAATATTGAATAAAAAGTGATTGCTCATATTCAGATTTATTGGGGTAAGTTTTTTAAGTATTTTATTACGATACCGTCTATCAGAACCATATGCAGTATTCCATAATAAGTTACCAGCAGTTTTTAAACCAAAATAAAACGAGGGCTTAATATTGTATTGTAACCATGGTACCATGTGTAGCTTTATCTGCAGACGTAGGCCGAGGTCATCAATCGGAATTCCAAGGATTGCATTGTCAATGTTCTGTCTCAGATTTGACGTTAATTTAGCTAACTGAATCTTTTCTTGATATGAAAATTTTCCAGCCATCAGATTGTTTGCTTTGATGATAAAATGTGGACAGATTTTGCTTAATATACAATCGTGTAATGTCAATAAACAATGCGATATACAAGCTAAAAAATTATTCTCCTTCCATAAACTTGAATGTTTGTTCTTTATACAGTGCAGTAAAACTGTTTTACACATATAACTTGATAAACAATCTGGATAATGAGGATTTATGTATGTTTTAAGAATGATTTTCATCAATATGTAGCACCTAATCTGAGTGATATTTAAATTGAACATTACACATCTCTCAGCTAGGGTGGTAGATATTCTCCATTCAAATGCTTCATTTTCACTGGCCCTGTTTCCAATACCTACAACAAAATAGTTTGTTCTTTCTATATACCTTTTAACATCTTCTGTCACCAAGCTTCCTCCCACTTGTTGGTTTAGCCAACATTTAACTTCTTGTGGCAAGGATTTCAATGGAAGGGCAAGTACTGTATCTGTGTCTATACAACCGAGTTGTCCTTTTGTTGACTGCGCTGGTCCTTGCCGGTGACCCGCAAGAGGGAATGCATTAAGATTTGTGTTTTTGTACAATACCCTTCCATGTGTATCTTTAACATAATAGTTCCCATATTCCCCAATAACAGGAAGTGGAGCATCATCTCTAAGCTTCTGTAGACGACAATATCCGGGTTGTGTTTTTTCATCTTGAATCATTAGATGAGTGTCAGCTTCGGGAGTCCATTCAGACATGTCCTGTATGATAACTCTGCCAGTATAACAAACAACTTGATCGAAGTCTGAGTTAAGTCCTGTAGTTGTTGTTCCCTCTGGTTGACTACCGAGAAAATAAAACAAAGACTTCGTTGGTAACAATCTTTCCCAGATAGCCTGTGTAGTCTCATCCAGTAAGAATGATCTCCTTCTCTTCATCAACATCTTCTCATTCACCCCAATTTCATCAAATACGTCTGATAGTCGCCTTGACACGGTCAGATACCAATCGGGAACTTTAAACATTCTGAAACATATTTGTCAGAGTTAAACTTAAAGATAATAAGAACAATACATCACTCCATATTGGATTGTGTGTGTACACTTGCACACATATTGTATACACAATATATACACAGAGTTTCAAAGTGTCAAAGTTTATTTTATATTACCTCCAGTTTGAGTAAAGATACTAATGCACGAGATACAGGGAGGTGGACGTATTTTACATTTTCTGCTTTTAGCCGAGAAAAATGCTGATTGCAGTTCAAAATGGCGTCATTTGTTACTTTTTGATCTAACAGAGGACACATTTTGCAGTGGTATGTGTGTTTATTATATACCGGAATTTTCAAACGATAACGCCCAGTTGGTGGTCGTATAATTTATCTTCACTCGGCTTTTGGTCTTGCATGTTTATCTTTGTTTCTTAAAAAGTTATTGAAGGTACAGTGGCAGTTTATAGTGACGAAAAAATTGTAGCCATGAAAATGGCGGACACAAATAGTCCTCAGTTTTTTGGCTCTGTAGAGCTATTTTCCTTATTTTCTTTGCATTTTTTTTGCTCAAATCACATGACAGATCTATGATTGACATGTAGGTAGCATTTTCATAATGCAATAACAACATGACAAAATTTTTCATGGAAACTTAGATCATACACCACTAGTATAATTTGGGGTCTCATTTTTTAGCTGATTTTGCAGTTTGTGTGTTTGATTGAAATTATTTTTCTTGCATCAAACATGACCCCCACTTTTCTTTTGATTTTTCTTTAGCACTAACAATATTCTTCAAGGAAATGTAGGTTACAGACATTTAAAATGGGTCCTGGTGTGTGCTGCGCCATTGGAAATAGGTCAATTTTATATAGAATAAAGAACAAAAACTATTTAGTGTGTTATAACCTAAAACGAACTTTTAACGGGATGTTTATTGACTTGGACATATACATAAATTTATACTGTAATTTAAGATTTTTATCTGCTACTTCTAAAACCTCCCATTGAAAAAATATTTTGGTACATGCCACATTTTGTTGTTTGATGTTGTATACACGACATTTTTGTTGTTTGATTGTTCTAACGAGATGTCTTCTTGAAGTTTTTAATCCAGTATAAAGATTGGCAATTACAAATATAGAAATGAATAGAAAAAGAAATATTTGAAATAAAAAATAGAAAAATTATATAATTACATGTAGCATCGTAATTAAAACACAGTTTTCCTACAATATATGTACAATTAACAACATAAAAATGTCAGTCTATAAAAGTATTCAGATGGAACAGTAATAACATATCTTCATACTGGTATAATCTTCGTGTTAAAGTCGCGTGTTTTTTTTTGTACGAAACCCACATAAGTCTTTGGTCCTACCTAGGGACAATTATTTGCCTGTAAATTTAAGATCTAACTATGCAGCCAACACGCAACATTGCATTCTTCTTCCTTCTTCTCATTATTTTCTATTGTTATTATATTATTTTTATTATAAGATTAGTAGATTTACTCAGCACCCGTCCATTATGAACAAGTTTACATACAGAGGCAGCCACTCCGGATGCCAAATTCATCCTCTTTCAGTACAGTCACAGAGCGATCTGACTAGAGCGATAGAGCGGGAGAAAGTCCAAGTAATAGAAAGAGAGAAGTCGTAACAGGCATTTCTGGCTTACTGAACTTGGCTCTTTTTTAATCATTAATGTGCCTCGTGTACAGCATCAATACACACGTATCACTATTTCATTGCACACCTTATGCCTAGGTGGTCTACTCTAAAGAGCATCACATAAATGTCAAGCGCTTGACTGGTATTTGAACCCTAGCTGGACCTCTGGATTGAAAGTCAAATGTATCACAAATATATCAACGTTTCATTGCATTTATTTCATCAAATATTGATTACTAGACCGGATTATAACATAAATAACGGATCTTTGCTGTAGGTTATAAAAATGATGTAAGTTTCAAAATTACAAATCAATTTCATTTAATTTTCCAATTTTAATTCTCAGTCCCATGAATATGGTTTTATGAAGTATCTTTCCATCCTTTTTTAAAAAGAATTTGATCGAGTAACTAAAAAAATCAAATGAGAGTCCATTGCAGGGTGTACAATTTTGACATTTTAAAAGAGATGATGCATTGTACCTTAGTCCTCAAAGTAATCTGCAATTTTATTTAGGTTCTTTCTATCATTTGTACTTAACTGACTCGTGCATAGCATGAATATGAACTTAGACCTTTAATTGTGAATTTGACCTTGAAACCAGCCATCTAAAATTTGCACACTGCACATTTTCTCGATGTGGTGAAAATTCTTTTTTTAGTCTCCAGGCCAATATGTCCTTGACCTTTGATCGACTGAAAACAAAAACATACAGGATCCTTCCAAAGTGGTGCTTAGTCCAGTTTAAAAGCTACACCAATTACAATGTTGAAAGACGGACAGATGGATGGATAATGTCATTCCATTATACGTCCCTTGTTTTCAAAACTGGCGTATAAAAAAAATAAACAAATTATTTTTAAGTATATATAATTTAACTGCTGTAGTCTGTATTTTTAGATACTTATGCAGTATATAAAAGAAATTAATATAGGGATATAACCTTAAAAATAAGTGTGGAAAAGTTATGTCCTTGTACGCTGGACTTCATCTCAGTGTCCTCTGTCATTGTACACTATCTGCGTAAATTCCCTACATCAGTTGTAGTGAAATGCCCTGGACAGTAAAACTTACTAAATGGACGTAACTCAAAACGTAGGGTAGAGTAAAGGTTCGTGTGCGTCGCACAATTTCACTTGAACCATTACGTGAAATTTATATTAAGTGCCAGTTTGGTTTTTAATTTCATTCACGAGCTCGACTCGACACGAATATGGACAAATATCAAATGAAGGAAGATAATTAAACAAATAAGGAGGATAGAGTTATGTCATATTGTTTAGCTGTCCGTAAGACAGTACGCTCGACTTTTCTCAATGCTTGACTCCGAATTAGATATTTGCCAGTAAAAACGTTATAAAACATTAACCAAAAAAATCTAAATTTAAAAGGGGCATAACTATATCAAAATTCAAATCAGAGTAATGGGGATTGTTTTTCCTGTTGTAGTAGTAAATTACTATTTTAAATTCCAAGTCAAAAACTTTCACAGTTCACGCGAAGTTAAAAATGGGCATAACTGTGTCAAATTTCAAACAGAGTTATGGGGATTGTTTCTTTTTATATAGACTTTGATAGTAAATAACTATTTTAAGTTTCAAGTCAAAAGCTATGATAGTAACAAAGATATTTCACTTTAAATCGAAAATATAACCAAAAACTTCGAAGTTAAAAAGGGGCATAGCTAAATTAAATGTTCCACATCGAAATCAAACTTGTTTGGTGGAAATAAGGAATACGTAATTGTCTTTTTAACTTTTATATGGTGCCTAGAAACATTCCATACAACGGCTGCAGATTGGTGTCATCAAAACTTTTTATGTGTCTGCTTCCCCAGGCGACAGTAAATAACTGATCTGCTATATCAGGTATTAAAAAAAATACGAAAAGACTAGAGAAATGCATAATACTTTTGTTGCTTTCACTAGTATTGGTGAGAACGACATTAATATTACATCACTATTGAATATTTCTAATTGTTTTTTGCCGAGGACTGCTGAACTGGCCGAAGTGGGATACATTCAATATTCATTTGTACTGTAACATTCAACAATGACACTTACTATTATATTATGATGAAGCATTCTTTTTGTATGCATGTATAATAATATAGATGTACTTAAAAAGAAGGTATATTGTGGGTCGGATTTTGTAGGATGCTGGATAAAAGAATATGAGGTAGAGCATTTTCAATATATAGTCACATAACATACTGCTTCCAAAAACATATGAAAATTTGGCAATTTATGTCAACTACAAATTGGTATGTTTCAATATGACTAGGTAAAACGACATGCCGATAAGATAATATTAAAGGTATAATCTAGATATTCTAGATGGAAGAATATCATTTAAAAATAAATTCTGAACGCAATATTCTTAGAAAGTGTGGCGGTATAAACAATGAAATTACTTGACGGTATTTTGAGTACAGAAAGAGAATTTGACGATTACGACAGAAAGGAAAATTCGCCACTATTTTTCAGTGTCTGTGGTTTGTTCTAACAGTATGATTGTCATACTAATTTTAGTAAGATATTCCTTTGGATTATTTCGCATAAAGAACTATATCTCTACTTTAGAAAAACAAAAAGAAAAGGGGGTGTTAACTTTTACATAAGAACGCTACAGTTCGTTAAATGCAACCCGCTGAATTTACTCAAGACATTCAATTCTTACGCCGCCTTTTTTACCTAGCATGCGATAGATGAACATGCCGATTTCGATAGAATGCTAAGTGATACATACTGAAACGCGGTCACGATGCTATTGAGAAAGGGCACGAGGAAAGGGAGAAAGATTAGCACTATTTATATTAGGAATAACTTTTTTTTTTTTTTTTTTTTTTTTTTGTAATATGAATCAAGTTGAAAGTGGATATCACATCCTACTTTTAACTGAACATACTCTCACGGTAACTGATATAAAACATGCCTGTTAGACCTCAGAAAAAAAGTTTGTTTTTAATGTTTGTTGAACATGTAATTAATAATCCGATAATAATAAATTTAATTTTCTGTTTGTTTATAAGCCACTGTTAACCCATATGGGCGTAGCTTCCCTAGTTCTTTAGCGGATCAAGTGTAAGGCACCCATACACGAGACTTTTATCTCGATGTTAGTATTTTTATTTGGATGAGCAGTGACTCGAACTCACGACCCCTGGTTTCGTAATCAAACAGTGTTACCACTGTACCACACAATCCGCTTTATATCTGGCGACCATTAGCGTTACCATAATAACATCTCGCCCACAGTCCCGAGAATAAACCAGACTTCGCTGTGTGTTATGTATAATACTATAAGAATCTTTCATTGGTTGAAGATGCGGATGGAAATATGTGGCTCTCGGGTAACGATTTTACGGTAACTCGGCAGAATCTCGTTACCGCCTAAACAGTAATCTTCGAGCCAGATATATCCATCCGCACCTTCAACTAGATAGATTCTTTTTCTTGCATGCCGTATTCTTTAATTACTAGAAAAAAAATGAAATTAAACGAATGCTTTTCTTTCAAGCACTATTTTAATATAGTAGCGTATGAATTTACATTCATTCATAGATTTGTATTACTGCACGTGTGTCGTGTTTCACCCAGGGGTGTAATATGAGTTCTTTGAGCACCGACAAAAAATACGGGAAAATCTAGTTCGGTATGAAAGAATCTTTTCTATTTCTAAGTAGTTTTAAACATTTTTTGTATATATTCACAGACCATATCAAGGATGTTAGAATAGAACAGTCGAGATAACAAATTGTCTTAAAAGTTTGTTTACGATAAATAGCAAATGATAGCGCTTTCTAGGCTGTGTGAATTTTATGTTTATCGTAAATTTAGAATTTAACACGAACTAATTACGAGCTGTAACGTATCGTTTACCTTGTATTAAATCGATGAAGTTAAAAACAAAAACAAACAAAAACAGAATTGTTGCATAATCAACAATCCTTCTGCGCCTTAAAAAAACTTCGAACCAACAATTGATATTTTGTATGTTCGTATTGGAAACTGTTAAATACTTGCTAACTGTTAGTATAACCTGTAGTTAAGAACCGATGAAATTCTGCTTACCTTACTATTGTTCTTCGTATTGGGTTGTCTTTTTTTTCTAATTCTCGATCAGAATCATCCCCTCTTTGTTTCCTATTCTAATTGATTTTGCACAAATGTAGTAACATTTTTCTTGTTCCTTCTGTTTGGGAATGAGTTGGGGATTGGGGATTCAACTTTTATAAGGCAGGGAAGATTATTTAGCTTGGTGGTTCGGTTGTAGCCTGTTTTGATGCATTGTTCTTTAACAAACTAATATTTTCCTCAAAAAAAAAATTCTTTTTTGTTTTTGTTTGTTTGTTTGTGCTTTTTTAAAACTTCTGTGAATCAGGGAAGTTAAGTTAAGGTTGGTATGTATCATAAGGATTAAATTCACCTACAATACATATTCAATATTTAATAGTTTTACCTAACTGAATTGAAACGTTCAAACTTGATTAAGTCCGCTAGATACAGCATCTGAGTGACCCGGTGCTGAAGGCCAAACGAGTAACCCAAATGGTGCACAGAGTAGAGGAAACACAAGTTACTGCATGCTGTTGCCTCCCACTTACTTTCTGCTATACAGTACCTTATTAAATCTAACATGGTACTGTGCCACTATTAAGCTTTCCTTGTAATGTTTAGTAAAATACTGTTAAAACGCCCAGAAATAGCTCCTGTCATATTTCATAATAAGGTACCTTCGATAAGTAAACTAATATAAACAAGGGATATCGTTATAATATTATTGTAACTGAGGTATCATGTGTAGCTTTATCTGCAAGGCGTATGCTTAGACAATCCGTTTTGATGCAAAGGAATGTGATACTGCTGAATGTTGAGCTTAAAGAAGAGTAGCATGAAAAACTGCATCATTGTACAGTGTCCTTCCATACGTATCTTCGACATAGAAGTTCTCATAATAAATTAGTGTCTAAGAATCAGGAAGAGGTACCTCAGATCTAGGATGTGAAGAGGACAATTATACAATCACATGCAAGCTGATGTTGTTCACTCTAACTGACTATGAAGAAAGTAAGTATAGAACGGACTACTAGACACCTTTTCCCCCCGAATTGTCATCGTAGTCTCTGACAACAAGAATTATCTTTTCTCACTTATCGGACAGAAAAATCTCTATTTTTAGAAATGCTGGAAAATCTTATCTCACATGGGTTATCCCACACTCCTGTGACGGACTATTTCATACACTGAATATACATATTATTTATGTAAAATAATTAAAAATCAGGTACCTTTATCTTTTCTCTCCGTTCCTTATAGTGTATTTCTCGATTCAAAATTCGTTACTTTATGACAAGAACGTACCGTTACGCTACAAACGATAAAACTAAAGCAGAACTTTGTTATTATGCGTCACTGAAATGTCATGACGTCACTTCTGCTTACGGACGTCAATTTCCCGCGTTTTAAAAAGTTCCATATTTTCATACTTGTTTTCATTGTTTCTGTTGTGGTAAGTGAGAAATAGAATCCATCATTGGTGTTCGGTGAAGATCGAAAATCCCAACCCTCTGGCGCACCGCTCAAATCTTAAACTCGGCACAGCCTCGTTTAAGACTTGAGCGGTGCGCCAGAGGGTTGGGATTTACTGATCTTAACCGAAGACCAATGACAGATTCGCTATCTCTTCATCACCATTCCCTAAACCACCCCAGTCTTACACAGTTCCTCTGATGGCCCCAATTGACATTGACCAGGTACTTTATACATTAATATATATATACATTGTATACTGAAATACTTTAAAATCGCTACATGTTCATAGCTCTGAATAATACTATTATAGATATAATTTTTTTTTTTAAAATCCAGAACTAAGCATAATATGTGACACATCCGTGTCTAAAGTTCCGTCTCGACGAAATGCGTATTTATAACTGTATGTTTCAGAGAACAGGCAGAACCAAAAACAAGTAAAATCTTACGATGACACAAAGGTCATCTAAATAAGATGTTTCTCTGACATGCTGATCAAAAAAAGCAAACATGTGCAATCATAATGCCTAAATGCCAGCTAGAACGTTTTAAGATCGAAACAGCCTATGTGAACGTGCATTAACATTGAATGCGGATACTTACAGGAGGTTATAGGAATGGTCTCCGTCCGTCCGTCCTTTAAGGTCAAAGGTTTAAGCCTTCCATTTTGTGTCCGTTCTGTATCTCCTAAACCCCTTGAAGGATGTTCATGAAACTTGGGTCAAATGATCACCACATTAAGACAATGTGCAGAACTTATGAGTCAGCCATTTGATTTAAGGTCAAGGTCACAACTCAAGGTCACATGTTTGAGCCTTCCATTTTGTGTTCGCTCTGTATCTCCTAAACCATTCATGAATAAATTCATAAGTTTGTGATATTCAATTACCGATCTACTTGCCAGAGTTTCTTTGATGAATTGTATACTCATGATTCTTCATCAAACTTATTCCTACGATATCTCAGCATATCGCTTGGAACAAATTCATTAATGTCGTCATACATGGTCTATAAAATATACTTAACAACGTCAGTGCTTCCATCCAATACCACCAACCCTCTCACTATCCATAACAGCGGCGGGGGATATAGCTGTCTTTCAGACTGCCTTGTTATTACTATTGTTAAAAGTATACATTTTGTATTTGTATTATCTCGTACTTTTTGTCACAAACATAGAGTTTTTTAGTAAGATGATTTATCGTTATTTACATAAGCAATTATTCATCTCTCGAGCCCCTCTCGATTTCTTCATATCACGAGACTGTCTAAATGGCTTACGGAAGGTTGGTGGTTGAGGGTCCTGTGCCAGAAACAGTGCCGGGATGGACACTTGTTGTCTTTGTCCATCATTAAAACTGAAAATTCAACAATACCTGTCTGAGGTGTTCCAATATGAGTTAAAACTCAACAACACTCCATTTCAATTAGACTCTTCCACGCGTTTATACTACATATTAACTAGACAGATCAGTGGAACAGACTACATTTCATTTCAGTATATATAGTGTACTCCCACTAAAAAAGACTAGAAGTTTTTTAGATGGCTGTTAATGCATGACATTTAGTTACGTACACGATTAATTTTTACTTTAAAATAGTTAAATACAATTATATTGAAAGATAAAACTTTTTTGGTGAAAATAGGGCATTAGATATATTTAATGTTTAACAAGAACCTAATTATAATTATAATATCATCAACATAATTTCGTGTGTTCCTAGGGATACTATGAAATGGTCAAGTCTATTGAAGAAGATTTTTAAAAAAAAGATGTTGAAAGTTTAAATTCTCTTCCGGTTTTGTTGTTTTGTCTTTAAAATCATTTTGCATACGAACGAAGTACTAATTTCCTTGAACGATTTTGTTTCCTTCTTTGGGTTTCAACTTATTCAAACTCGGGGAAGATTATTTGGATTGATGTCTCTGTGGGTTTGGCAAAGGAAAGAGCTAATATTTTCCTGATATATTTACTTCCCTCCTTGGTTTCATCCCCAATACTTTATGCAAGGATAGTTTGGTTTGTATCATATGCATTCAACATCCTTATAATACTTTATCACTATTAACTTGTTCTAGCTATCAATTAGATTTTAGACATATATTTTACGATATTTTGAAATAAACACTGGCCAGCAGTCTCCTACCAAGTTTATTCGATCAGAGTACTTTTTGCCCAATTTAGGGCCACTATATGCGTCAGTATTTCACGCAGAGTTACATAAGGACACTTATTTCTGAAATTACCGATATTCCTGAAAGTAATCTTACATGTAGATGTTGTTCGCTCATCTTGTGGGCGAATTTAAGGCCTCTTGGTTTTAGTTTATTATTTTATTATGCTTCCCCAGACTAGGGCAAGTATATAGTTTTTCCATTATTATTACTATAAGGGTTATGATTTTTAGATTCTTTTCCCAGTAAATGGCTATTTAGAAAATTTCGAAAACCTTCTCATCACACAGCCAGTGCTAGAATTCTGAGTGTATGATTTCAAAGAATTTATTAACTGTGACCTTTCACCGAACTTAATCAGGCCAGATGTAAGATTACATCCCTTTAACTCTTTCCTCTTTTTGGTGATATTAAAACTAGGAAAATATTCTCTTTAAGAAAGTTACAAAATTTGTTTTCACATCAAAATAAATACGAGGGGCGTTCAATATGTAATGTTACTCCGTATGAAGTTTCGTAACCGCTTATTATTTTTAGATGCGGTTTTTGACACATTATAGAGCAATTTATTGGAAACACAATGCTATATAAATGATAAAAATCGGTAGATTCAAAGTAAAATTATAATCCTTTTTCTGTGTCCAAAATATTGAGATTGTAATACGCAACTCCTTTATTCTATTATTTTACAACTAGAATTATAGTTCAATTTTCAGTATAAACAGATAAAACAAATCATGATCTTCGTAAAAACATTTGAAAATTAAAATTAAAAAGTTTATAACAGTATTAAATTGAATGTGTATATTTTTTCTCGAAAAAGTATAAATTGTCAGGCGCGATAATCATCGTTTAAAACAATCTTGTAGTTTAAGTTGATACTAGTACCTCAATTCTCGATTGCAAATCTAGTTCTTACAACTTTGATTAATCGCCCTCAACACTCATTCCAGACGGAATCAAGATCGAGTTTAGAGTTTTTAGTTGTTTTGTAAAATTAAAAATGCAATAAATAGTTTAAAACAAACGCAAACTCATCACAAATTGCTGTACCTCGTAGAAAAATGATAGCATTTTGTGATTTTACAAGTTATTCTATTTTTCTGAGACTCTGGATGCTCAGGACAAACCTAAATTATAATCATGGTCCAGTATACTTGAGTACACCTCACTCAAATGATTATATTTTTACTTTGAACCTATTGATTTTCATAATATATATAGCATTGTGTTTCCAATAAATTGCTCTATAATGTGCCGAAAACCGCATCTAAAAATAATGAACGGTTACGGAACTACATATGAGCCGTGCCATGAGAAAACCAACATAGTGGGTATGCGACCAGCATGGATCCAGACCAGCCTGCGCATCCGCGCAGTCTGGTCAGGCTCCATGCTGTTCGCTTTTAAAGCCTATTGGAATTGGAGAAACTATTAGCGAACAGCATGGATCCTGACCAGACTGCGCGGATGCGCAGGCTGGTCTGGATCCATGCTGGTCGCATACCCACTATGTTGGTTTTTCCATGGCATGGCTCATATGGAGTAACATTACATATTGAACGCCCCTCGTAATCTTTATGGCTAGGTACCAAAATAAAGAAAGTTAAGTAGATCTTTTAAGAACTCTGACTGTATAGTAACAAAAAACGTATGGTGTACTATAGAAGTCCTAATCACAATCAAGTATTATGTTCTCATGTAGCAAACAGAAAGATAACTTTTTCATTAATTCAGTGAATTACTTCAGTTAAACTTTCGTGCAAATTTTTCGCAGAGCTGGCAGATGGATCATATCTGTCTTTCGACTTGATTATGTGAAACACATTTTTGGTTGCGGGTTTATCCTGCTACCAAAGTTACAAGTGTATTTCTGACAATCATCTAGCATCTTTATTTTATTCCAAATCACACCCAAAGGATGTTCATGTGCTACACAAAATAGTACCATTCATGAACAATGCGGATGAATTATCAATGATCAAGCGGTTTTGATTCAACCTGTATCCATTCACACTGACCATTTAGATTATATAAGATCTATCAATGATAAGGTTTTCCAGCCCATGATTACATTACAAGCTAGTTCAGGCAGAGTTCACCTTAGATATGAGGCAAATTTGTATTTGTTTTTCATTCATGTATTTCTATAGATTGGCATTTAAACAGAAAATAAATCTACCAAAACCCGCAACCACCAGACATCTTATAAATATAATCAACGGGAAACAACTCCCCACGTACGAAACACTGATATATTGTTTAAATAATGAGGGAGGTGGGCGGTTTGTAAATCTTCAGTGGTTTTGTGGTACATGTAATTGTCATTATACGTTTTCAGATCACTTGCCTCGAACTGATGTTTGAAACCTCGCTAGTGGTATAGAATTCTTTCATGGGAGGAAGCCACCAGTCTAACAGAAGGTTGGTGGTTCTTCTACCAAAGTACCTGCTCGTGTCCGAAGTAATACCTGGTCGGGTCCATCTTGAAAAGCAGGAAAGTCGCTATATATTGTCTACTTGGTCGATGTGACGATGTTAATCCCGACTAAAACAAAATGCAAAACATGTGTTATGAGCTTAAAATTATAAACATTTTTATTGCTTTTGTATGAATAATTTATTGTCACTTAGTACTGAGTACTCTCCCTTCGTACGTAGCTGACCGGTTTAGTCAGTGTATTATACGCTCCAGTTTACTACCTATAGTCATATTCGATACTGCATTTATGAGTAACGTAGCTGACTGCCTTGGTGAGACGGTGTTACTGGAGGATTTACCTGATCTAAAACTCCGAACATTTTGAGGAAGTGTATGGTTTCCAGCTTTTTCTTATTTATATACGTGATACACTTATTGAAAATTGACCAGTAAAAACGGATCTTTCAACGCATATGTTTTCCTCCTGAATGATTCTCATAACAGATCTGGTGCAGCCGTTCTGTGCATGCCCGGAATGATTATCAATTGGAGCGCACGGCAAAATTACGCAATCTTTTGCATGTCAACATTTAGTGTATAATATGAATATACTGACTAAATGTTAGGGTTAGTATCACCATGGATGCAAAATATATAAATTTAAGATATTTTTAGTGTTCAAATTGCTTGAATCCGGTATATACCGGAGTCTGTAATATATCACAGGCGCACCAGATCTGGTGTCGGCCCAGTACAATTTCTTCTTCTTTGCTGTATAGTAAAACAAGCAAGTTCTAACATGGATTGTGACTTTCACAACAAAATTGCAGCATTGACAGCTCTGTATTTCTGAAGAATGACCCTGTTCCAGTCAATATAGCTTAGAAAATCATTATCATCAACGATTTTTTTTTTTGCTACACATCAAAGTTTTAAGTCCATGTTTATATTTCCAATACACATCTGTCATGTCTACCAGACTGGAGTAGTTTTTTAATCCATCCGCACAGGAATATAGTCCTGAAAAACACAGACAAAACAACTGTTAAAGACATCAGAAATGGCACAAAATGTACACAGTGTCAGTAAATACATTTAAAATATAACATGTCAAAGTAGGGGTGGCTTTAAATTGGGAACTTCAAAATTTCAAAGAACTACTTCCTAGGATACAACGACCCGGAAGTACTTCAATACTGGGGTGACACCATCTGTTTTTCTTTAGTCACAGCCTAACCGCCGACATCATTAATGAACAAAAAGTGTTTAATGACGCGGAAAGAAACAAATGAAGTATATATAAATAACATAACGCAGTGTCCATGATAAACTCTATCTGAAAACAACAACAACAACAATTTTTACTTTCATTTTGCAAATTTTGTAATTAAATATATTCAATAACTTTGTTTTGTAACATTTTACAGCTGCTTTTACCGTAAGAAATAAAACATAATAAAAAAAAATGTTTAACATGAAGTTTGATATATTCTATTAAATATATTTAAGTTATATAGCAATAGATATGTTACAGAAATTTATATTTCAAAACACAACAAGTTCTTTATAATGCTGTTTTTGATTGTTCTGAATAAATCACCTCACATGAACCTTAATATCATGTTTTGAAGCAAAGGAGTGTGATACTGCTGAATGTTGAGCTTTAAGAAGAGTAGCATGAAAAACTGTACCATTGTACAGTGTCTGTCCTTCCATACGTATCTTCGACATAAAAGTTCTCATATATCAGTGTCTAAAAATCATGAAGAGGTACCTCATATCTATGATGTGAAGAGGACAATTATATAATCACATGCAAGCTGATGTTGTTCACTCTAACTGACTATGAAGAAAGTAAGTAGAGAACGGACTTCTAGAAACCTTTTTCCCCGATCTTCATCGTAGTTTTTGTCAGCAAGAATTATCTTCTCTTCGATACCATCCTCTAATTCACCCCAGTCTTACCCAGTTGCTCTGATGGCCTCCATTGACATTGACCAGGTACTTTAAACATTCTGGATGTGGAACCAAAATTTGTATTCCTGTTTGGCGCCATATAACCTATACTGTGTTGGTGCGCCGTAAAACCCAAATAAATAAATAAATAAATTAAACATTCTGATATATATATATATATATATATATATATATATATTATATATATTATATATATATATATATATATATATATATATATATATATATATATATACTGAAATACTTTAAAATCGCAACATGTTTATAGCTCTGAATAACACCTACTTTAGACAATTTTTTTCCTGAACTAAACATAATAAAACTAAAGTTTTATCACGACGAAATGCCTATTTTAACTGTGTGCTTCAGAGAACAGGCAGAACCAAAAACAAGTAAAATCATACGATGACACAAAGGTCATCTAAATAAGATGTTTCCCTGATATGCTGATCAAAAAAGCATACATGTGTAATCATAATGCCTAAATGCCTGGAAGAACGTTTTAAGATCAAAACAGACTATGTTAACGTTCATTAACATTTAATACGAATACTTTGAATTATCTTATCCAATACCGGTATAGGAAACTATTTATTACTATTGTTATATGTGTATACATTTTGTATTAGTGTTATTCTTTACTTTTTGTCCGAAACATAAGGATTTTTTAGTCTGCAGTAGGATTTTTCATTATTTACATAAGCAGCAATTCATCTCTCGAGCCCCATCTCGATTTCTTCATATCATGAGACTATCTAACTGGCTTACGGAAGGTTGGCGGTTGAAGGTCCATTGTCAGAAACAGTGCCGGGACGGACACCTGTTGTCTTTGTCCATCAATAAAACTGAAAATTCAACAATACTTGTCTGAGGTGTGCCGATATGAGTTAAAACCCAACCAAAACTAACAAAACTCCATTTCATTTCCATATATAGTGTACTCCCACTAATACCCCAGTCACACATACGGCGCGGTAAGCTACGTCTAGCTACGGACAGAAACGTAGTAATCCGTATCGATCCGTACCTGATCCGTAGCTCAGAGTAGTCATTCGTATTAATCTGTACCAAAACGTGGTCAAAACGTATTCAAAACTTATTCCAAACTTGCAAGTTTCTCCAACTTTTGAACATGCACAAAAGTTTGAGCGAAACGTAGCCATTTGAGCGTGACTTTAGTCCAACTTGGCTGAAACTTATTCATCCGTAGTTAAACGTACTTAAACGTAGTTATCCGTGCTGTTACGTACCTCGCCGTAGCCGAACGTAGTTATCCGAGGCTGCTCGTACTTGAGCATAGTTCAACGGAGTTTACCGCAGACCCGTTCGTGCGCTGGGCAAGTTGCAAGGCGCAGTAAAACGTAATTCAACGTAGTACCTCGTACCTATCCGTACTTATTCGCGTCCTGTATTGTTTTGTTTCCTGTTTCTCACCATTTTTCCCGTACTAAGACGTACTGCTCCGTAGTTATACACCCACGGACTAATCCTATCCGCACCGTACCTCAACGCACGGACATATCCGTATGTGTGACTGTAGCTTTAAGAAGACTAGATTTTATTTAGATGGCTGTTGATGCATGGCATTTAAGTACATGTATGTACACGATTAATTTTTACATTAAAATAAAACTTTTTAGTGAAAGATGGGAATTAGATATATTTAATGTTTAACATGAACCTATATTTATAATATCATAAACATAATTTCGTGTGTTCCTAGGGATACTATAAAATGATAATACTGTTAGTCATAAATCAAGTTTATTGAAGAAGACTAAACAATGTTGAAAGTTTAAATTCTCTTCCTGTTTTGTAGTTGTTTTTTTGTAAAAATCATTTTGCATACGAACAAAGTATTAATTTCCTTGAACGATTTTGTTTCTTTTCTCGAGGTTTCAACTTATTCAGAGTCGGGGAAGATTATTTGTATTAATGTCTCTGTGGGTTTGGCAAAGGAAAGAACTAGTATTTTCCCGATATATTTACTTCCCTCCTTCGTTTCAACCGCAATAAATAAAGCTTGGTTTGTATCATATGCATTCAGCATCCTTATAATACGTTTTAACTATAAACTTGTTCTAGCTATCAATTAGATTTTAGACATATATTTTACGATATTTTGAAATAAACACTGGCCAGCAGTCTTCTTCCAAGTTTGTTCGATCCGGGTACTTTTGGCCCAATTTTGGGTCCCTACATGCGTCAGTATTTCACACGGAGTTACACAAGGAAACTTATTTTCTGAAATTATCGACATTTTCCTGAAAGAAATCTTAGGTGTAGATGTGGCTATTCATCTTGTGAACGAATTTAAAGCCCCTTTTTTTTAAGTTTATTCTTTTATTATGCTTCCCCAGACTAGGGCAGGTATATAGTTTTTTCCATTATTAATACTATAAGGGTTAGGATTTTTAAATTTTTTGCCACTAAATGGCTATTTAGAAAATTTCGGAAACCTTCTCATCACATTGGGAAGCTTTGGAGTTGATGACATATAAATTCCTACTTTAATAAAATTATTCACTATGCATTCTATGGAACATTTCTTGAAACTCAAAGGGGAAAATATGACCTTTATTAAGAGAAAATGTAACAATTTTAGGGATCATATAGCTACTTTTAGCCAGGGGAAACCGCATGTATTCGGCTGTAAAAAAACAGCAAAATAATCACTGGGGAGGTGGATGGTTAGACTGGCTAGTGGGCGGTTTGTAAGTCTTCAGTGGTTTTGTGGTAATTGTCAATATACGTTTTCGGATCTCTTGCCCTGAACTGGGTTTGAAACCTCACTAGTGGTACAGAATTCTTTCATGGGAGGAAGCCACCAGTCTAACAGAATGTTGGTGGTTCTTCTACCCAAGTGCCCGCTCGTGTCCAAAATAATGCCTGGAGGGGCACGTACCTCGGGTCTTTCTCTATCTTGAAAAGCAGGAAAGTCGCAAAACACAGAACACTTTTAGGGAGTGTATGGTTTTCAAGCTTTCTCCCTCATTACAAACACGGAGCAGAAGAAGAAGTGCAATGACACACAAAAGGTAACTGGCTTATTTAAAAGTGACCAATAGAAACGGATCTTTCAAGGCATATGTTTTTCTCCATAACCCGCCGACATCATTAATGAACAAAGTGTTTAATGACGCGGAGAAAAGGCGTCCATTGAGACAGAAAGGAAAAATGTGTGGCTTCCATTCCTATCTTTCATTTCGCGCGCGCGCGCGCGCGCGCACACACACACACACGCACGCACGCATGCAAAAAAAACCCCCAAACAATCAAGGGAGCTGCATTCTAGCTGTTGAAAATGTAACATTGTGTTTATTAAAAAAATATAACACGTAACAATAACAAAACGCAGTTTCCATGATAAACTCTATCGGAAAAAGCAACTACAACAACAACAACAACAACAATTTTTACTTTCATTTTGCAAATTTTGTACTTAAACATATGCAATAGCTTTGTTTTGCAACATTTTTACAGCTGCTTTTATTGTAAGAAATAAAACATAATGACAAATATTTGTTTAAAACGAAGTTTGATATATTCTACTACATATATTTATGTTATATAGCAAAAGGTATGTTTTCAAAACACAACAAGCTCTTTATAATGCTGTTTCTGATTGTTCTGAATAAATCACCTCATATGAACCTTAATATCATTAATAATGCATAAATATGTATGATCACATTTCAGTCTCAGTTTCCACTAAAGCCTTTGGTCCTCTTTATTGCTCGACTAATAATTATGAAATTTCTAATCGAAAAACAGTTTGTATTTACAGAGCATGGTTTGAATTACCTTTGTTGTTGATAAGTTTGGATAGTAAAACACATGTATGAATCGTTGCAGCATTTTTCCTGGGTCTAATCTGTAAGGACAACATGTAGCAACGGAAAGCATCTACAGCCCGGTTCTCCTGTTCCATACACTGTCCTAGCAGGTTTAGTGCAGTTTCTATGTGGCCAAATTTTGATTCGGTTTCTATAACCTGCACAAGGTTATTCAGTGCGAGTTGCTTGGCTTCATATCTCTGAAGGTGACCTAAAGTTTTATATTGCAGGAAATAGAGGTAAGAGAGACTATCCACTACAGCCCAGTCAGTCAACCGGTCCCTTATACTCAAGTGAACCCGATCCTGTTCTGTACATTTGAACATTTCATATCGAAGTTCATGTGGTACAGAATTTATTTCAAGGGGCAAAAATCTTACACAAAATGCTGTAAAATGTCTGATTGTTTCTTCATTGCTCTGCAGGGATTTTAAACAGAATCCTTTTCTTATACAACCTTTTTGAAAATCATAGCAGACACACACAGCTTCAACAGCCTCAGCGTTATAACATTCTTCAGTATCTCTTAGAATTACAGCTGCATTTTCCATATCCCCCATACAGTAGTATACAGAAGCAAATTTAAGTCTACTAGAAGCAATATCCGAGTTGACTCCTGCGGAAAGCCAGGCTAGTATTTGTAGAGAAACAATGTTGTGATGCTGAATATTGTATGATGCTCTCAGCGACCCAATCGTTGTACAGAACAGAGGGGCTAGAAGTCTGCATGCTGTCTTCTCCCACTTGTTACCTTCTCTATAGTGCTGCATTAGGTCTAATAAAATATTGAATATAAATTGTATGCTGTTACCCAAGCTTTCTTGTGTGATATTAAGTAAAATGACATGATATCGCCCAGAAATAATTTTTGCAGTATGCAATGATAAACGGCCAGCAATAAATAAATCAATATTAATCGAAGACTTGATATCGTATTGTAACCGAGGTACCATGTTCAGCTTTATCTGCAGACGCAGGCCGAGGTCATCATTCGGGATCCTAAGGATTGCAAGGCCAATATTCTGTCTCAGGTTTGATATCAGTTCAACTAACTGATGTCTTACTTCAGATGAAAACTTTCCAGCCATTAGATTATTTCCTTTTATGATAAAATGTGGACAGTTTGAACTGATTATGCAATTTTGTAATGTCAACAGATAGTAAGAAAAAATAGTTAAAATATTAGATGGCCGCCAAATACTTGCATATTTCGTCTTAATGCAATGAAACAAAACTGTTTTACACATATAACTTGATAAACAATCTTGATGATGAGTATTTATGTATGTTTTAAGAATCATCTTCATTAATATGTAGCACCTTATTTGAGTAATATTTAAATTGAACATTAAACATCTCTCAGCCAAGGAGGTAGATATTCTATATTCAGATGCATCATTTTCACTGATTTTGCTGCCGGTATGTACGATAAAACATTCCGCGTCCTTGATATACCTTTGCATGTCTTCTGTCGGCCATATGTCTCTTCCTTGTTGGTGTAACCAATGTCTAGCTGCTTTTGGCCATCCTTTTAAGGGAAAAGCAAACACTATATCTTGATCATAGAAACCTTGTCGCCCTTGCTTTGATCCCGCAGGGCCGTGCCGTTGGCCTTCCGGAAAAAAAGCATCAATTATTGTGTTCTTGAACAGTATCCTTCCATGTGTATCTCTAACCAAGCAGTTCTCATATTCGACAGTTTCAGGAAGCGGCACATCCTGTCTAAGTGTTTGTAATAGACAATATCCAGGAGGTGTTGTTGCATCTTCAATCATCAGTATATTGTTTAAATCCGGAGCCCATTCAGGCAAGTCCTGTATAACAATAACCTCATTATTACACGTAAGAACATCCCAGTCTGACTGAAGTCCTACTGTTGTTGTTCCCTCTGACTGACTTCCTAGAAAGTAATCAGAACTCGGAATATCAGACAATCTGTTTGCTATTGTCATCATAGTCTCTTCCAGTAAGTTCGTCCTTCTTCTCTTCATAATCATCCTCTCATTTACCCCAATCTCATCCAGTACTTCAGACAGTCCCATTGACATGGTCAAGTACCAATCAGGAACTTTAAACATTCTGAAATTTATATAATCATACATTTGTATTCACATTTGGCTAAAGATTTGAACTTCTATAAAGATTCTGTATACAAACATGACGGTCAAAATAATCTAATTACATTGTATCTCTCCCTACCATAATAGACTGATTTTACATGTCTTATTTCCCCCATCCATTTCATCTACTGGTGTGGCGCCAAAGATCCGATTATCGAGTTAAGGACATGTTAAACAAGTTACACAAAAATTAAACGAAAACATTTAATTACAATATACATACCTTTATTAACTAATTTCATCAAGTTAACACAATCACGCGAACTATTTAGTAAGTTACACACATACTCATAATGACTTTAGTGAGCTGCACAAAATTACAAAATACATTTAGAGCAATTACTTTATAGTAATGTCTCACTTGTGTATCTTGAATAAGACACACGCCAAACTATCAAACCCAGTAATATTTAACTTCTTAATGCTGAGCCCCGAGCGAAAAATTTACTAGTATTATATAGTACCCATTTTATAAAGTTTGTGTTATATCAAAGCCCACCCTGCTGCACGCAACACGGCTCTATTACGCTCTATTACGGTTTCCAACTCTTAAAATTAACTTAAACATTATAAAATGTACATTTACTCATAGAAAATATATTGTAATATATGTATTTATAAGTATAAAAGTCATTATAGAAAACATTTTAATTCTTATTTTTTTGGCATTTTACTGTTTGAAAACTATAGGTTTAAGCTCCGTCCGTCAGTCTGTCCCTCCGTCAGCCCGTTTCATTTTTTTTTCTTAGCCAGCATAGATTGATTTTCAAATAAATCAGGCCAAACATTCACCATGTCAAGACAATATTTTGCATGTAAGACTAATACACTAACTGGAAGGTAAATGTCATACTAATATTTAGGTCACTCATCTTATCAGGTCGCGTTGATGAGTATTCAAATAATTTGGCAAAACATAAATTACTGTAACAAGACAATGTTCCGGTTTTGTGACTACGACCCATAGTCATATAGCTCAAAAATCAAATTCACAATCAGGTCAAAGATTCTTGGTCATTTTTCTCTGGTTTATAATTTTGTATGCACATATGAAGATTCAAACAAGTAATAGCCTCCATAATATGACGATATATATCACGTATAAGTAGGACAAATAGCTTACAGGTCATTGTCACACATAGATGTGAAAAGATTTCAATGAGTTTTCATGTCAGTTTTTTACCGACTTGTGGATATTCAAATTATACAGCGAAAACATTAACCATAGTACTTAAGACGGCAACGAACCGTTTGTTACTAATAACAAAATTTTATAAAGCTTCACAAAGCATGATAACGATATTAAAATTGTTATTCCTTTTTATTTCATTACTATAAATCTAGTTGAGGGCTTTATAAGATAATATTAAAAGAACGACAATTTTGTCTATGTGGTCAGAGACCACCAATTCAAAAAAGTACAGGGAACTTACTGGGAATGAGGTAAGTGTATACCTGGGAATAAGGTAACGTCTGTGCGTTCTGATTGGTCAGTCATGTAAACAAACCCAGGAAGTGATATTTTTCAAAATTGATATTTTATTCACGCATTTACAGTATTTTTATATACATTTTAGACAAAATTTGCTACATTATTATGTTATGAAAAAAAAGTTTTAATCAACGAATTTCTCCCGCCATGTCAAATGATGTAAACAGGGTATCTCATTCACACGAAATTACTTAAATAAATTCACTATCATATTTTTTCGTCCGATATTTTGGTAGAACTATAGTTCTTGAAAAACTTGTAAATAGATATAATGTTTCGATGTATGGAAGCCGTACACGCCATAATGTTACAATTAATCTATGGGAAAACAATTGGTGGTCTCTAACATGTACGTCTCGTCAACAATCACCATGAGACGACTTATGTAAATTTTAGAACTTTATTTAGAACTGTAGAATGCAACTGCATTTTCCCCCAGTAGCTGATAGGCAAAAACACTAAGATATCCTATTTACGCAAATTTGTGACTTAATTGTATATTCGTATTTTCATGATGTACCTATTCTTTGTAGTCCGGAAACCGGTTACATTTTACTTTAAGTAGTTAGAAGTAAAGTAACTTTCAATGTTTTAAATGCAGTAGATCTATTTGTTTTCTAAATTTCTGTTCCATAGCATTCGTATTGGATCGTCATTTGAGCATGTCATTCTTCTTGCTTGCGGAAGGTCCGTTCCAGAGAGGCACAAGGGATCTTTCTTCACCATTAAAACTGAAAAGTCGCCGCGTCTAAAACAAATACTAGTACCTTAATACCCCATGCAACAAAATACTTTCTGCATACAGACGGGATTTCGTATTTTACCGTGCGGAAAATCCATTTACACCCCGGGGTAAGATGACTCGTCTTAATGACGATTAGAACTACATATAGTAGAGATTTATGTAGTTATTTATATTTATTTCGAAAACGGAATAAAATCCATCCTTGACATTCCTCTTTGTTCTTGATAATATTCGATTCAAACACGTTATTTTACAAAATTCATAACGTTACGCTGGAACTGATAAAACAAAACCGGAACTAACATTGTTATTGTCTTTGAAAGCCATGACGTCTTCTGTTACGGAGTTGATTTCCCGCCTTTGTTTAAATACGCTGCTATAAAATAGATCTAAAAGAAGCCGTCGACTGATTTATTTTTATTATTATTCTTGATATCGGTAGCAAGAAAAAATTCTTTACTGTTATAGGTGCAATGGGAATCCGCTCTCGGTAACTTTAGCGGAAACTCGGTAGGAACCTCGTACCGCCTAAACGTTACCTCGAGACCGGAAATTCCCATCTGCCCTATAACCAGTGAAAGAATCTTATATATACAATTTTCATTTTATTTTCATATAAACGTAGGCTTAAAAACATTAGTGGCAAAGTACCTGATTAACTCGGAAACCCATCTCTAGGCATACCCAATTAAAGATTATGAAGTTTTAAAAAGACATATTTTCATATTTAAAGCAATAATAATGTAAAATAATTTACCTTTTTAGATTTTGACTGGAAAATAATGAAGAAAATATCCAGTAATATAAATGCTCGTTATTCAAGTAAACTTTTCAAGCAGAGAGATAAGTATGAAAGCTTTCCCTTGGCAGGAAATTAAGTATGTAATTGTGATACTTGATGGTGTGCAGGCGTTTTAAGTACTTACTATAATAACACAATGGATGATGGGGGAAATCCTGAAGGAGTAATTTTCTTTTTCATTTCAGCTTTTTTTATATCGGGGAAGATTGTTTTGAGTTCAAGGTTCTTATATATACATGTATCAGGAAACTATGGTTGCTGATTGCTGCCATGTCGTGTTCATCATCATCATCATTTATAGTAATGGCAAACGTTCAATGCCATGCGTGACGGGGGGGGGGGGGGGGGGGGGGGGGGGGGTTAGAGAAAGTAAAAGACTGTCAAGTTTCCTAAGCTACTCAATCCACCTAGTGCTTCCTAACATTTGTGATAAAAAAGATGCAAAAACCTAACACCTTAATTCCCTTAACTACAAAATATATATACAAATAAACTTTTTCGCAGAAAGGAAGACGTTAGTAGGATTAAAAACAGGATAAATGCAAAAAAAAGAAAACAGTTCGCGTGTTGGCGAGGCGAAACCACGAAAACTCGACAAATTCTACACGAAAAAAAAACGACAGAGGGCGCCGACACGACATATTTATTTGTCGAGTTTTCGAGTTGGCGGGTATGAATATGTCGTGTTGGCGCCCTTTATTTGTCGTGCTGTCGTGTTGTCGGGACTTCGCCCCGCTGACACTAAAACACGACAAGTATCTTATGAATATTATTTGTCAGATCTGGTCCTTATCAAAAATGTTTCTATTATATTCTAGTAAGAAATTGCTTTGACAAAATACATAAAATGTAGGTGAGGGGTAAAAAGGCAGAAGTAATTAGTTTGATATTCGACGTTCATCTTTCGATATTTTGTTGTGAAACAGAATGGTATTCGGTCTAAATTTACAAACAATATAGGTCAAGCTAGGTTAATGGCGAATTTATACGTTTGCATTTATAAACGATCGACAAGATCAACTTTCCATTGTGTATTGTATTCCTAAGTTAAGTAAACAAACATGTAAAGCTCCTGTCATGGCTAATTTAAGCTCTTGTATGACTGGCAATATTTCTGAATGTTAGCTTCATGTCTAACCGACATTTAAGTCCATAAAACTACTACTATGATAAATTGGTCAGTAAAACATCCTGCCGAAATCCTGGACAAATGTAACATCAACATTTTCTGCATGTAATTTCAATGAAACATTTTTGAGAAGTTTGGTTTGTGAAGCCCTGTCTTTATATATATATATATAATAACATTTATGTCCGCTTTGGGAATGCAGTTTTCCGTCACCATGGGAACCAACTGTGCACCACTTATCGCAAACCTGTTTTTGTATTGTTATGAAAGGGACTTTGTTTTGCCTTTCTTAAATAGGCAACAACAGGTTTTCACTGCATTTAATATTACTGCATCTGGATGATATTCTTAATATGGATAATCCAATATTGGTCGAATGGTTGATGCCGTTTATTGCATGGTGCTCTAATACTTGTACCCTTTTTAGACTTCCATCTCTCCATATGTTTAATATTAATAAACGTACAAAAAATCATGGTAAGACAGAATTCTTATTTTAGTATTGTAAATTGCCCAGGTTAAGATATGATGTCTCATTCAATAACTAGACTTGCAATAGCGCGTGTTTAATAAACGTAATCGATATGTTACCAATGAAGCAAGGCTACAATCAGTATAACTATTTATTTCAGATAGGGTTTTGAAATTTAACAGTTACTTAAATAAGTACACTACTGCGGCAAGGTATATCAATTGGATGTTGTTTGCGAACTTCCAAAGATGCTCGGTCATGGCAATTTTTCATTTATATTTGTTAAATTATTAGATAGTTATGACCTGGTTCTGTCTCATAGGCCAATGTCACATTTGAGGATTAAATGTCATTTTAGAATTTGTCTGGGTGGTAATATTGTCAGACGGAGCATTATTTTCGTCTTTTGCAGAAAAAAGTGCCTAAATTGGTTGCAAATACCAGGCCCAACCGCAAAGGTAAATGCCACACTTAGGGATAGGATCATTTTAGACTTTGTCCGGAACGTAATTTAGTCGTGCATGGATTAATCTTTATTTTATTTAGCAGAGATGTTTGCCTCAAAGGTCAAGGGCGCATAAAGCGGTCAACGGTCGTGTTAAGTCTTGCCTGGTTTGTATGAAGTCATCTCTACTTATTTTATGTTCTTCAACTTCAGTGTTTGGAATGTTTAAATGATAGAGCTTCTGTGTACACAAATTCACTAGCATGTCATTAACCGTTACCTCACTTTAATCACGTGTCTGGATTACAGTATGAAATACGTTTTTTACAAACACACACGAGATCAGTCAGTATAGAGCTTTCTAAACAATTTGAGCACCCTTGCATGAATTATGGACTCCGAGAAAATGACAGAGTTATTGTTCACATCTGTCATTCGTAACCTTCATATTATTAATAAACTCGATTTTTATGACATGCATTCTAATAAATGACCCTTCTTTTTACACTTAAATATTCTAAGTTATTTTAAACCTACATATACATGTTTGTAGTATCATGTATTTCGTATTTTTACAGCTGAAGCAGCGTTACAGTACATTTTGTAATGCCAAATAATCTGCAGAGTTCTTTGACATTCGAATCAATATTTCTGGTAAATTTGGATATAAACAGTGCTATATGGATATAATGTCTTGCTCCGAGTTTCAAGGGAAACATGTATTATTTTGATTTATATTAGTATTATACCCATTTATATAGCTCTCTTCATGCTCATGTACACCTTCAAAAGCGATTTAAATCCTACATTCCTGAAATACAAACGATTAAGAATTCTCAGAATCTGCATTTAACATCTAGCTTGATTGGTAGCAAGTGATTCTGCATTTGTGACCAGTGCAGACCATGATCAGGCGGCAACAGTCTAGTAAAAAAACCTCTTCTAGTCAAAACACTGGCTTGAAGATTTATAGAAACAGATTTTCGAAGTTAGCCCCTTCTTGTAGCAGTGTTTTTGTTTTTATTTAAACAGCTTTGATAATTTAGAGTAAGGTCACATTACTCTGAAATCCAACCTGATGTTTAGGAGACAGCATTTAGCTTTGGCAGGCCTGTTATTTTACAAATCAAAATTATATCATGGTCACCCAAGGAACATTTCTATGTAATAATTTCCGTACGTACCAGTGAAACAATTCAAAAGCAAAATGATAAAATAAGAAACAACATTCTAGATCTTATTTTTAATTCACTACTGTTATTATTCATTAACAAAGTATAAAAATCACACTTTAATCTTGCATAGAAAATATTATAAAACATTATCATAATCGTTAGAAAAACAGGGAAAGAAATCTTAACATATTCCTGATTTAAAATTATGTATCATTAAACAGCATCAGAAAATAACAACCAAATCATCGAATATCTATACAAAGTATTACAATAGAACATAGAACAAGAAAATTTATGAATAATAACGTTTGCTTTAAGCCTGCAGTGGTTTAGAGGTTTCCTTACAATTAAGTGTATACCAGCATGCAGTTGTTACATGCACTCTTCTTTCATAATAAGGTCTGCTAATAAGTTGAAAAATTGTGAAACGTTTATCTCAACTCTCCTACACAATGTACTAATTTTTTTTTCTAAATATATGTACTTTGGACAAGATGTATACTCCCAATTTTCAATCCCCAAAATCACCCAAATACAAGGTCATCTGCTGACTGCAAGAGATCATCATGAAATTTGAAGGCAGGATACTCGAGAGTTCTCAAGTAACTGAGCAGAAACCAAATTCACTTTTGCAGTCGCAGTGACCTTGTCCTTTGACCTACTGACCCCTAAAGCAATAAGGGCTATATACTCCCCAGACAATCATCCTGAGGTTTAAAAACTGAAGGCCAATGCGTTCTTTACTTACTGAGCAAGTACCATTTTCAGAATCACTCCGACTGTGACCTTTGAACCACTGACCATAAAGTAATAGACTTCATTTACTAAACCCCATGACCACAGGCAATCTCCTATGAAACTTGAAGACAGGAGGCCAAATGGTTCTTACGTTGATGAGCAGAAACTATTTTCAGTATTAAGGTCACTTCTCAAGTGACTGAGCAGAAACTATTTTCAGTCTTAAGTTCTTGTGACCTTGACCTTTAACCTACTGACACCCAAAGCAATAGGGTTCATCTGCTGACCATAGGCAATGATCCTATGCTTATTAATTGTGTCAATTGTAGGCCAAAACGATCTTAGTTATTGAGCGGAAACCGTTTCCACTCTCAAGGCTGCTGTTACCTTGACCTTAGACCTTCTGACCCCTAAAACAATGGGGATCATTAATGACCTCAAGCAATCAACCTATAAGTTTGACCATTGTGAGACCAAGCATTCTCTAGTTGTTGATCGGAAACAAACTGGTCCACCAACAATGAACAAAACAATACCGGGCATAAAAATGCTTAAAGACCACATATGGTACTTTGTAGTTTATATTAATATTTGTGACTTCTAATAGATTGCATATGGCTCATCCTTAAATATCTTTTAACACTAACATACCAAAAGCACAACAAACTACTGAACTATTTGCATAGACTGGAAGAGACTAATTCTTCTTGAAGTCAAGACAAGATTTTCCCATGTTTTTGCTGGTGCTAGAAAAACTCTTACACTCTGGGGTGTAAGTGCTGCAATTTATGTATGAATGTGTAAATACGCTACTAGAATAAAAGTGCATAAAAAGAAAAGCATTCGTTTTATTTTATTTCTTCTACTAATTTAAGAATTCCGCATGCTAGAAAAAGAATCTATCACTAGTTAACACTGCGGATGGAAATATCTGGCTCTCAGGTAGCCTGTTTTGCTGTAACTCAGGAAAGCCTTATTACCACCTAAACAGTTACCCTTGAGCCAGATATTTCCATCCACACCTTCAACCAGGGAAAGATTCTTACAATATCCACTTAAAAACTTTAAAGTCTGCATACAAAACTTGCATTACACAAATAACAAACTTCGGATTATAAACAGGCCATTTTTCTTTTCATTTATCAGTTACCATGCTCAGAGTTTAGGAATTAAACTTCAGTTAACAGTCAAAATATGTTGAAAACAAAAACATAAACAAATTTTAACAAAAACAACTTTCGCCAACACTTTTCATTCCAACTACTGTACCATAGCAAAAATACAAAACTGTGCCCTACAAAAAGATTATTCAAGTGGTCCCAAATTAAATTTTCCTGAGTTAATAACAAGAATTTAAAGCATTTTAAATGAAGTTGACAAAACACATATGAGTCATGCCATGAGAAAACCAACATAATGCGTTTGCGAACAGCATGGATCCAGACTAGCCTGCGCATCTGCACAATCTGGTTAGGATCCATGCTGTTCGCTAAATCCAATAGGCTTTGAAAGCCAACAGCCTGGATCCTGACCAGACTGTGTGGACACGCAGGCTGGTCTGGATCCATGCTGGTCGCAAAACCACTATGTTGGTTTTCTCATGGTGCAGCCCATATATTACAACTACTGTTGTGATTAATTTTTCTTATGTATTCCACTTTACTAGCAAAATAAAAAGCACAGTTCAATTTCAAATGATTAGAAATAAACTAAATTATCACAGTTTTTACCTTAAACTTTATCAAAGCTAACAATGTAATCAATACTGTTAAATCAATAATATTCATGGTGGGGGGACTGTTTTTCATGGATTTCACAGCTGCATCAATCAAAGAAATAAAATCCCAATGAACATGCAAAATTCCCATTCAATTTATTTCCAAAATTAGAAATCCTTGAATTCATGTCCCCGCAAAATTAGTCCCTTTTTTGGCCAAAACCTTGAAACTTTTTGCCTGCCCATGAAATTAAATGATTTCACAATAGCTGAGCAGAGGAAGGAGTACAGTGCAACCTCTGTAAAACAATCAGTTAGGAAGGCTGAAAACTGACTAAGGGGTCATTTTTGGCATGCTAATCTTGAGGAGAATGTACGTTTCTGAAGAACTGGTGCAAGAATGCTAAGAACATAATGTTAAACAATGAACAGTGTATGTTGAACAAAGTTCCACATTACATTCCAGTCAGAGTGACAAGAACAAAAATGGTGTTGTTAAAATGTTAGTGTGCATAAAAAAAGACATAAAAAAAAAAAAAAACAATTTGCATGCAAATACCATTGTAGAGAGGCTGTCCCTCTAGATGTCACTATGTGCTCAATCTATTCCATAATAGCGTTTTTTTTTTCCAGATTTTTTCTTTACTTTGCAACTTTTAGATAAAAGTTATTCTTCATTATACAGTCTTCTAGGGTGGATAGTAGTATGAACTTGTCGAATTTCAACTGCAACTTTTGTGAAGGTTTCATAACAAATCCTGTGACAAAATTTTAATATATGAGCCGTGCCATGGGAAAACCAACATAGTGGGTTTGCGACCAGCATGGATCCAGACCAGCCTGCGCATCCGCGCAGTCTGGTCAGGCTCCATGCTGTTCGCTTTTAAAGCCTATTGGAATTGGAGAAACTGTTAGCGAACAGCATGGATCCTGACCAGACTGCGCGGATGCGCAGGCTGGTCTGGATCCATGCTGGTCGCACACCCACTATGTTGGTTTTCTCATGGCACGGCTCATATCACAATTTGGACAAAACAAAATCTTTTTTTTAAATACTTGAAAAAATGTACTTTTTTATGGAAGAAATACAGAACTAATTTAAATGGAACAAAAATTTCAAAGTACTGAAATTATTTAGAAGGATGTATAATATCAAAGGTACTTTTTTACAATTTAAAGAGAATCCATGGGAAAACCATATAGCGGAATTGGTGAATGAAACAGCCATTTACAAAGGATCTAGTTGGTGAATGAAACAGCCATTTACAAAGGATTTTTGGTGAATGAAACAGCAATTTAAAAAGGATCTAGTTGGTGAATGAAACAGCCATTTACTAAGGATTTTTGGTGAATGAAACAGCAATTTAAAAAGGATCTAGTTGGCGAATGAAACAGCCATTTATAAAGGATTTTTGGTGAATGAAAGAGCAATTTACAAAGGATCTAGTTGGTGAATGGAACAGCCATTTAAAAAAAATATAGTCTATTTAGAATGAATGAAATAACAGCCATTGTAAGTAGGTATCTTCTCTTCAGGTGTCTTCAACCTAGGTTACACTGTACTATATAAAAGCTATATTTCGTTGAGGGTAAACACAATAAGACTTTGGTTGGTATTTTCTGAAAGATGTGGGCTGTATTAGTTAGGAGCAAGAATCAGTATTAACGTTGAGCACTTCAAGGACACTGCGCACTGTTGGAAACGTCTCCCAAACTGTTGGATGACCAGACATAGGCGATGCTAATCTGAAAAGTAACAATTCAATATTTTTCTAAACAGAGTTTAGTTAAAACATGATACTTATGCACCTCTTAAGATATTTCACAATTGAACAGCTACAGTGATTTTTTCCCCTATATAAGTGGTACCGAAAAATCAGACCTGTTAACAACTGCAAACAGTCTATCATAATTTTCAGATTGGGTCCGCGTGGACCCATTCACAACTGGTGTGAAAACCTCTAAAATTAGTAGAAAAACGTAAATATGCATTATTTTAATGGAGGCTACCATGTTCATATATGGTCCAAAAACAGCACCTCTGCACGAAGCTGTCTTTTTGTTACCACTCTATGTCTTTGTTAACCTTGGTAACTTTTGGTAACCTATGGTCACCAGGAAGTTTCAAAGTACTAATCATAAAAAGAAAAAACCTCCTCTGTATTTATCTAGCCATGTTTGCAATGCCTACTGGTACTAACTGTATCCCGCATGTGCATTTGAAAACACTGAACATTACTAAGATTAGAGTATGATGTAATGAGGTATCCAAGAGGGCGTAATTATGTCTCCCCCAGGAGACATATTGTTTTTGCCCTGTCCGTCCGTCCGTCCTTCCGTCCGTCCGTACGTCACTTCATTTCTGAGCAATAACTGGAGAACCATTTGACCTAGAACCTTCAAACTTCATAGGGTTGTAGGGCTGCTGGAGTAGACGACCCCTATTGTTTTTGGGGTCACTCTGTCAAAGGTCAAGGTCACAGGGGCCTGAACATTGAAAACCATTTCCGATCTATAACTAGAGAACCACTTGACCCAGAATGTTGAAACTTCATAGGATGATTGGTCATGAAGAGTAGATGACCCCTAACGATTTTGGGGTCACTCCGTCAAAGGTCAAGGTCACAGGGGCCTGAACATGGAAAACCATTTCCGATCAATAACTAGAGAACCACTTGACCAAGAATGTTGAAACTTCATAGGATGATTGGTCATGAAGAGTAGATGACCCCTATCGATTTTGGGGTCACTCCGTCAAAGGTCAAGGTCACAGGGGCCTGAACATTGAAAACCATTTCCGGTCAATAACTTGAGAATCACTTGACCCAGAATGTTGAAACTTAATAGGATGATTGGTCATGCAGAGTAGATGACCCCTAACGATTATGGGGTCACTCTGTGAAAGGTCAAGGTCACAGGGGCCCGAACATTGAAAACCATTTCCGGTCAGTAACTTGAGAACCACTTGACCCAGAATGATGAAACTTCATAGGATGATTGGTCATGCAGAGTAGATGACCCCCAACGATTTTAGGGTCACTCTGTTAAAGGTCAAGGCCACAGGGGCCTGAACATGGAAAACCATTTCCAATCAATAACTTGAGAACCTCTCGACCCAGAATGTTGAAACTTCATAGGATGATTGTTCATGCAGAGTAAATGACCCCTATTGTTTTTGGGGCCACTCCGTTAAAGGTCAAGGTCACAGGGGCCTGAACATTGATAACCAGTTCTGATCAATAACTTGAGAACCACTTGACCCAGAATGTTGAAACTTCATAGGATGATTGAACATGCAGAGTAGATGACCCCTATTGATTTTGGGGTCAGTCTGTTAAAGGTCAAGGTCACAGTGGCCTGTTCATGTAAAATCATTTTTTGGAAATAACTTGATAACCACTTGACCTACAATGTTGAAACTTAATAGGATGATTGGACATGCAGAGTTGATGACCCCTATTTATTTTGAGGTCACTTGATCAAAGGTCAAGGTCACAGGAGGAGTGACTGGAGAACCACTAGGCCAAGAGTGTTGAAATTTAGCGGGATGACTGGACATGCCAAGTAGATGATCCCTATTGCAGCCAACCATCAGTGTCTCTTTGATTTTTGCTCCTGACCCCTACTGACTTCTTGCCTATAAGACTTTGCATTGGGGGAGACATGCGCTTTTTTACAAAAGCATTTTCTAGTTTTCCTTGGCTCGCAGGATACTGCTAAAATCTTGAAGGTGGATCGATTGATCTATAGCATGGTAAGAGTTGAAGAAGTTTGTTATAAATCAAGATTTGTAAATTCCGTCACACTACATTATCGACCCATGAACATTAATTCATAGTGGTTTGGCTACGAAATGTTAATTCATAGTGCTTTTAGGTACAAATCATTTAAATGCTTTGGAATAAATATATGAATGTAAGTCTTAGATATCTATCTATTTACACCTATATATTCATATTCAATCATTAAACATTTTGATTCACAAAGTATTTTAAAAATATCAGAATTATGGGGGGAAAAATCACAATTTTGAGAAAAACAACGCTAATTTTCACAATTTATCTGGTACCGGACACATTCACAATTTTGAGAAAAAAGTCACTGAGCTAAGTGTAAAATTTTCACTCTTTAAAACATCTGTTTCAAAGTTGTGAATCACTGCTGAGCAGCTATCAGCAAAAGTTAAACGATTACGAACATTTTCTAACCTAGTACAACAATTAAATTGCATTAAAATAGTGTCAAAACTCAATCTCTTGTCTAACCTTGGACCTCTTTTCATCAAAAAGCATGTCATATAGAATTTGTCTCACCTTTTAATGTTCATCCATTGTTTAGTTACGAGTATAAAGGCATCTGGTGCTCCAGATAACATGGCCTCCATCTCTAGTAACTACAACAACAAAACACAAATCAACTACTCATAATACAAATACAGGGTTATTACTGTGTTATTACGTGAACGCCAAGAAGAAGAAGACTGTGTTAATACAATTTTGTTATCATCATCAATATCAATTTAACCTTTATCCTGCTATATTTCTAAAATGGTCTGGTCCATCATTCAATCTGGGCAGTACCACTTATTCCAAGGGGTGTTCACTAAAAATTTACGGACGTGCAGGCTGACCTTGGTCTGCACTTGTTGCAAAGGCTGCCTTCAGCAGGCTAAAGGTTAAAGCAACTAGATGTGTGTCCATAGGACACAGGTGCCCCCACTCCTGCCACTGTAACATGGTTTAATGACTCAGGTTAAACAATTTTTAAGATGTTTGCAACACAAACTTTTAAGAACCTTATGTGTATCTTTCACTTAGTAGGCCATAACTCTGGCCTAGCTGAGTAAAATCCTAAAGAGAACACTTCATAGGCTATTAAACAATCCTCTAATGTTTTATGATTCTAGGTCATGTACATTTTAACATACATGTTTCACAAACCTTTTTTTTGAGTAAGTCTAGACAAGAAGTCTGGTCTTGTGTAGTGAAATGATGACTGTAGGTAAAATATTTTCGGAGCTACGTGCGACAAAACATTAAAATGACTATTTTTTCCTAGGTCAGGGGCCATAACTCCTATAATACTGAATGAATCCGGACGCGAAACCCCAGGTGCACAACTGCACATGCTGACCAACGTTCCTGTAAACTTTGGTGACTCTAGGTCAAATACTTTTGGAGCTACGCACAACACAACATTAAAATGACCAATTTTTAACTAAGTCAGGGGCCATAACTCCTACACGACTAAATGAATCCGGATGCGAAACCCCAGGTGCATAACTGCACATGCTGACCAACATTCCTGTTAACTTTGGTGACTCTAGGTCAAATACTTTTGGAGCTATGCGTGACCCAACATTAAAATGACCAATTTTTAACTAAGTCAGGGGCCATAACTCCTACACGACTGAACGAATCCGGACGCGAAACCCCAGGTGCACAACTGCACATGCTGACTAACATTCCTGTAAACTTTGGTGACTCTAGGTCAAATACTTTTGGAGCTACACGCGACACAACATTAAAATGACCAATCTTTTACTAAGTCAGGGGCCATAACTCCTACAAGACTGAATGAATCCGGATGCGAAACCCCAAGTGCACAACTACACATGCTGACCAACAGTCCTGTAAAGTTTTGTGACTCTATGTCAAATACTTTTGGAGCTAGGTGCGACAACATGCTCAGAAGGACGAATGGACAAGAGCAAACCTATATGCCCCCACCACTCATGTGGGGGGCACAAAAATTGGAGTGGTGGTCTAGTGCAAAAGGGGCCCCCCCCACCCCCCACTAAAATTGGAGTGGTGGTCTAGTGCAAAAAAAGTCAGTAACTCAATCAGGATTATCTAGGTTAAAGTCTTTCTTAGGTCATAGTTACATCTCCTCATACTAGTAAAATATTGACAAGTAATGTAAATTCTATTATCATCGACAGCACTTTCATCTTGCTAATATCTTGAATCTGAGAGAGAAGGTATATTATAAATTTTAAAGCAAACTCTGCTTATTACAACCTGTACTAGCTTTTCCAGGGAGCAGACTGGAAAATAATGCTTACAAAAATTTATCGAAACTGTTTCAGGTTTCATGATTACATGTCCTACCAAAATATAGGACTAATATCAAAAACAATTATTGGCACATACATGCACATAGTCAAAACTTTCTACAATGTGACTTAAAATAACTGTGAAGCTTAAGTAATCCTGGACGATGTCAATCCTGTCTCAATGTAAGTTTTGTATTTTTCTTGTAGTTCAGGTTTCAATTACCTTATATGAAACATGAATGGTTTTGACATAAGAAAACTTACTATGTATTTCACATTCAGCGAGTTACTTACCTTACTGGTTGGCAATTTTCCTGTTACCTGACGATGTATGGACATTATCAGACCAAGGGCGACTGAATATGCTACAACACTGCAAAAGCCAACAAAATAATCATAACCTATAGTACAGAAAAAATAATTATATATAAGAGGTGCATATGTATGAACCATCAGTGTTTAAGTTTATTTTAGCTCTTTCAGAGTTATCTGAATTTGTTTGTTTGTTTGTTTTGGGTTTAACACCCTTTTTCAACAGTATTTCAGTCATGTAACGGCGGGCAGTTAACCTAACCAGTGTTCCTGGATTCTGTACCAGTACAAACCTGTTCTCCGCAAGTAACTGCCAACTTCCCCACATGAATCAGAGGTGGAGGACGAATGATTTCAGACACAATGTCGTTTATCAAATAGTCACGGAGAACACACGCCCCGCCCGAGGATCCAACTCATGACCCCACGATCCGTAGACCAACGCTCTTACCTACTGAGCTAAGCGGGTGGGTTATCTGAATTTGTAAACAATACCAAAACACACAGAAATACAATTATAATGTTTTACAAACTATGATAATATTCTTTTTATTCACTTATTGTTTATTAAATTTCCAATCATTTCAGTACTTCCTATCATGTATGTTATTATCTACTGCGCATTAACAATGCCCTGCGGATGATGATGCTTCAAATATTTGTTCTATACAGTTTTGAAAATCCAACAAAAACAGTCTTCCACTGTTTAACCTTTAGCCTGCTGGCGGCAAGTGATTTTGCCTTTGCGATCAGTGCAGACCAGGAGACCAGGATCTGTGCAGGCTGATCATGGTCTGCACTGTTCGCTATTCAGTCAGTAAATTTTCAGTAAACACCCTTTCAAATGATAAATGGTACTGCCAAAATTGAATGTTGAACCAGTCCATTTTGGAAATTTAGCATGGTAAGGGTTAAAGCTACTGTTTGATCCACGTTTTCTGTAAAAAGATTTTGTTCTCTTGATTTCTCTTGAAATATACAACAAGAGGACCATGATGGTCCTGAATCGCTCACCTCTTCCCAAATGACCCAGTTTTGAGTATGACGTCTTTTTTTCTATTATTTGACATAGTGACCTAGTTTTTGAGCTCATGTGACCCAGTTTTGAACTTGACCTAGATATTATCAAGATAAAAATTCTGACCAATTTTCAAGAAGATCCATTGAAAAATATGGTCTCTAGAGAGGCCACAAGGTTTTTCTATTAATTGACCTATTGACCTAGTTTTCGAAGGTACGTGACCCTGTTTTGAATTTTACCTATATATCATCAAGCTGAACATTCTCACTAATTTTCATGAAGATCTCATGAAAAATATGGCCTCTAGAGAGGTCACAAGGTTTTTCTATTTTTATACCTACTGGCCTAGTTTATGACCGCACGTGACCCAGTTTCGGAATTGACCTATATATCATCAAGGTGAACATTCAGATCAATTTTCATGAAGATCCATTGAAAAATATGGCCTCTAGAGAGGTCAAAAGATTTTAATAATTTTAGACCTACTGACCTAGTTTTTGACCGCAGTTGACCCAGTTTCAAACTTGACCTAGATATCATCAAGATGAACATTAAGACCAACTTTCATACAGATCCCATGAAAAGTATGGCCTCTAGAGATGTCACAAGGTTTTCTTATTATCTGACCTACTGACCTAGTTTTTTAAGGCACATGACCCAGTTTCAAACTTGACCTAGATATCATCAAGGTGAACATTCTGACCAATTTTTATGGAAATCCATTCACAAGTATGGCCTCTAGAGAGGTCACAAGGTTTTTCTATTTTTAGACCTACTGACCTAGTTTTTGACCACACATGACCCTGTTTCGAACTTGACCTAGATATTATCAAGATGAACATTCAGACCAACTTTCATACAGATCCCACGAAAAATAAGGCCTTTAAAGAGGTCACAAGGTTTTTCTATTATTTGACCTACTGACCTAGTTTTTGACGGCACGTGACCCACTTTCGAAATTGATCTAGACATTATCAAGTTGAACATTCAGACCAACTTTCATACAGATCCCATGAAAAATATCGCCTCTAGAGAGGTCACAAGGTTTTTCTATTATTTGACCTACTGACCTAGTTTTTGAAGGCACGTGACCTAGTTTCGAACCTGACCTAGATATCATCAAGATGAACATTCTGACCAATTTTCATGAAGATCTCATGAAATATATGGCCTCTAGAGAGGTCACAAGGTTTTTCTATTTTTAGACCTACTGACCTAGTTTTTGACCGCACGTGACCTAGTTTCAAACTTGACCTAGATATCACCAAGATGAATATTCAGACCAACTTTCATACAGATCCCATGAAAAATGTGGCCTTTAGAGAGGTCACAAGGTTTTTCTATTATTTGACCTACTGACCTAGTTTTTAATGGCACGTGACCCGGTTTCGAACTTGACCTAGATATCATCAAGATGAACGTTCTGACCAATTTTCATGAAGATCTTATGAAATATATGGCCTCTAGAGAGGTCACAAAGTTTTTCTATTTTTAGACCTACTGACCTAGTTTTTGATGGCACGTGACCCAGTTTCGAACTTGATCTAGATATCATCAAGGTGAACATTCTGACCAATTTTCATGAAGATCTTGTGAAATATATGGCCTCTAGGGAGGTCACAAGGTTTTTCTATTTTTAGACCTACTGACCTAGTTTTTGAAGGCACGTGACCCAGTTTCGAACTTGACCTAGATATCATCAAGATGAACATTCTGACTAACTTTCATAAAGATCCCATGAAAAATGTGACCTCTAGAGTAGTCACAAGCAAAAGTTTACAGACGCACGCACACACGGACGGACGACGGACACCGCGTGATCACAAAAGCTCTTTGTGACAGGTGAGCTAAAAAAAAAAAATATTCGTAACATATATATCACTTTAAAGAACTCCAAGGGTTATTACAGCAACTTTGTAAACTGTTAAAACATCTTGATTACTTTTGAATATATCGTAAAGAAAAGAAGATTCTGATAGGGTATTTTCCACTGTAAATTTCACAAATTCTGGACACCAGTAACATTTAGAATTTCAATCTTAACTTTAATTGTTCATGTTCATAATATTTTAGTTGGCAATAAGCGACATTTTCCTTAAAAATGTTCAAATTTTGAAATAGCTATTTTTCAATTCCTTCATAGGCTTGAATTTTCATAAGGAATAAACAATTTTGTCCATAACAAAGATATAATTCAAAAACATCGTACTATTACCCCTGGACACTTAAAATGATGAATAAATTAAAACTGAATCTTTCAAATCAGGCCACAACTAGAGCTGCTTTTGAGAAAAGTGCATGTCTCCCACAACTGCCTAATCATCTAAATAGTAAGTCAGTCTTTATATACTATTTACTCACTACAAATATACCTTTGAAGAGTAAAAAGGCTGATTTTAGGTAATTGAAGGGCCATAATTCCTAAGTGCCTGGGCCGATTTGGCTAGTTTTCACACTTGGCCGAGGACTTATGGTCAAACACACTTTGTTCAAGTTTGGTGAAGATCGGATGAGAAATGTGCAACTTAGAGCGCGGACAAGTGTAAAAAGGCCAATTTTTGGTAATTCAAGGGCCATAATTCCGAAGTGCCTGGGCCTATTTGGCTAGTTATCGAACTTGGCCGAGGACTTATGGTCAAACACACTTTGTTCAAGTTTGGTGAGGGTTTGGAAGAGACATGTTCGACTTAGAGCGCGTACAAGAGCAAAAAGGCCGATTTTGGTAATTCAAGGGCCATACTTCTAAAGTGGCTGCACTGAGGCCTTATGGTCAAACACATTTTGTTCAAGTTTGGTGAAGATCAGATGATAAATGTTCAACTTAGAGCGCGGACAAGAGTAAAAAGGCCCATTTTCAGTAATTCAAGGACCATTACTCCGAAGTGCCTAGGCCGATTTGGCTAGTTATCGAACTTGGCTGAGGTCTTATGGTCAAACATATTTTGTTCAAGTTTGGTGAAGATCAGATGAGAAATGTTTGACTTAGAGTGCAGACAAGATTTGTGGCAGACACACAGACTGGAGTAAATCAATATGTTTCCCACACCACTGTGTGGTGGGAGACATAATTCACACACAAAAAAATATTGCAAAATCAAGCTACAATTCACAAAAAAATATTTTACAGATCTGGTGGATCAAACAATTCTGAAAGGTATTAAACAGGCCATTACAGTAAAGCAAAACCTTTTTTGGGTTTCTTCACTCACATTAGCTTTTACAGACCACAAATTTCAGAAACAAAAGCAAGATGAATGAAAGTTTACCTTGATCCTCTAGATAAAGGCATCAGATTGTAGAAATAATATGCCAGAGACAGGATAATGTTAACTACTGAATCCATCTCCTACAAAATACACAGTTCTCTTATACCTTCCACTTATTATGAAAAATTACAATGATATCATCATCATACAAATTTCAAAGTAGAAATCTTTTTTTCTTTCAATTCAATTTGCAAATTGTAGCGCACATTAAATTTGGATTACAACATGAAATTCTTTCTATAAAGTTTAAAGGAAATTGATCCAAACATTTTATTACTCACAAAAAATCTGTATGGCTGTAAGGAAAAATGTCTTTTTTCTATAGACAAATATACCGGTAAAACTGACCCTCAACCCTTAACAGCCGTGACATTAGAAGATCATGTAGCCTTATTGTTTTCTGATACAGGATTACATCATTCTTGTGAAATCATTTAAAATCCTGAACATTGCTGTCACAGAACAGCTCAAAACTCTATTCCAATTGCAACAATATAATAACTTCTTAGAGTGTCTTTGGAAATCACATCCCTTTAAATCTAAATGCAAGTAAAACTTTAACATATTCCATCACCAAACCTTGGGGAAACATGTCTCATAAAGCCTAAACTCTGCTAAAAAACTTACTGAGACTTTACTTGAGCTGGTCCTTTTAATTTCATCTTGAAGCTGGTTGTAGATGTAGTCTAATTCAGTATGATATTCAAATGTCCGTGTACGAGTATTGGCCACGTCAATCGTAAACAAGATCTGTTTTGCTCTGATTGAGAAAAGTATTTCCAAAATGAAAAACTATTTTAAAGATTCTCTAAGAATTTAATACTGAAAGAACATGTTTCAATAATTGATAATATAACTATCTTGAAATTCATTTTCATAAATGCTGTCTTTTCCGTTTAATCTTAAGCCAACTCAGGGTAAGTGATTCTGCCTTTGCGACCAGTGCCGACCAAGATCAGCATGCACAATCTATGCAGGCTGATCATGGTCTGCACTGTTCGCCATTCAGTCAGTGAACCCTTTCGAATAATAAATGGTACTGGCAAAACTGACAGACCAGTCCATTTAAACAAGAGGACCATGATGGTCCTGAATCGCTCACCTATCCCCACATGACCCAGTGTTGAACTGAGTATGACGTCATTATTTCTATTATTTGACATAGTGACCTAGTTTTTGAGCACATGTGACCTAGATATCATCAAGATAAAAAATTCTGACCAATTTTCATGAAGATCCATTGAAAAATATGGCCTCTAGAGAGGTCACAAGGTTTTTCTATTATTTGACCTAATGGCCTAGTTTTTGAAGGCACGTGACCCACTTTTAAACTTGACCTAGATATCATCAAGGTGAACATTCTCACCAATTTTCATGAAGATCTCGTGAAAAATATGGCTTCTAGAGAGGTCACAAGGTTTTTCTATTTTTCGACCTACTGACCTAGTTTTTGACTGCACATGACCCAGTTACAAACCTGACCTAGATATCATCAAGCTGAACATTCTCACCAATTTTCATGAAGATCCGTTGAGAAATATGGCCTCCAGAGAGGTCACAAGGTTTTTTCTATTTTTAGACCTACTGACCTAGTTTTTAACCCCACGTGACCCAGTTTCGAACTTGACTTAGATATCATCAAAGTGAACATTCTGACCAATAATCATGAAGATCTCATGAAAAATATGGCCTCTAGAGAGGTCACAAGGTTTTTCTATTTTTAGATCTACTGACCTAGTTTTTAACCCCACGTGACCCAGTTTCGAACTTGACCTAGATATCTTCAAGTTAAACACTCTGACCAATTTTCATGAAGATCCATTGAAAAATATCGCCTCTAGAGAGGTCACAAGGTTTTCCTATTTTTAGACCTACTGACCTAGTTTTTGACCGCACGTGACCCAGTTACAAACTTGACCTAGATATCATCAAGGTGAACATTCTGACCAATTTTCATGAAGATCCATTGAGAAATATGGCCTCTAGAGAGGTCACAAGGTTTTTCTATTTTTAGATCTACTGACCTAGTTTTTGACCCAACGTGACCCAGTTTCGAACTTGACCTAGATATCATCAAGGTGAACATTCTGACCAATTTTCATGAAGATCCATTGAGAAATATGGCCTCTAGAGAGGTCACAAGGTTTTTCTATTTTTAGATCTACTGACCTAGTTTTTGGGCCCCACGTGACCCAGTTTCGAACTTGACCTAGATATCATCAAGGTGAACATTCTGACCAATATTCATGAAGATCTCATGAAAAATATGGCCTCTAGAGAGGTCACAAGGTTTTTCTATTTTAGATCTACTGACCTAGTTTTTAACCCCACGTGACCCAGTTTCGAACTTGACCTAGATATCATCAAGGTGAACATTCTGACCAATTTTCATGAAGATCCATTGAGAAATATGGCCTCTAGAGAGGTCACAAGGTTTTTCTATTTTTAGACCTAATGACCTAGTTTTTGACCCTACGTGACCCAGTTTCGAACTTGACCTAGATATCATCAAGGTAAACATTCTGACCAATATTCATGAAGATCACATGAAAAATATGGCCTCTAGAGAGGTCACAAGGTTTTTCTATTTTTTGACCTACTGACCTAGTTTTTGAACCCACGTGACCCAGTTTCGAACTTGACCTAGATATCATCAAGGTGAACATTCTGACCAATTTTCATGAAGATCTCATGAAAAATATGGCCTCTAGAGAGGTCACAAGGTTTTTTCTATTTTAGATCTACTGACCTAGTTTTTTAACCCCACGTGACCCAGTTTCGAACTTGACCTAGATATCATCAAGGTGAACATTCTGACCAATTTTCATGAAGATCCATTGAGAAAATATGGCCTCTAGAGAGGTCACAAGGTTTTTCTATTTTTAGACCTAATGACCTAGTTTTTGACCCTACGTGACCCAGTTTCGAACTTGACCTAGATATCATCAAGGTAAACAATCTGACCAATACTCATGAAGATCTCTTGAAAAATATGGCCTCTAGAGAGGTCACAAGGTTTTTCTATTTTTAGACCTACTGACCTAGTTTTTGAACCCACGTGACCCAGTTTCGAACTTGACCTAGATATCATCAAGGTGAACATTCTGACCAATTTTCATGAAGCTCTTATGAAATATATGGCCTCTAGAGAGGTCACAAGGTTTTTCTATTTTTAGACCTACTGACCTAGTTTTTGATGGCACGTGACCCAGTTTCGAACTTGACCTAGATATCATCAAGATGAACATTCTGACCAATTTTCATAAAGATCCCATGAAAAATGTGACCTCTAGAGTGGTCACAAGCAAAAGTTTACGGACGCACGGACGCACGGACGCACGGACGGACGACGGACGACGGACACCGCGCGATCACAAAAGCTCACCTTGTCACTTTGTGACAGGTGAGCTAAAAATTTAGCAGTGTAAAGGTTTATGCATTACTGACATGTTAATTGAACCTTATCTGACAACTCCCCATATGATCTATAAATCAGTATTATTCTATCTTCATAAACCTGGCCTTGTGTTTTACTCTGACACATTGAAGTTTAATCTATTTCAGTTAGCCCCTAAATGAATATATCAAGAATAGACAAGATATTTTGAAAGGTGACAAATTGCGCTGCAAATAAAAATTAAGGAAAATAAGCATCACTTACAAATCATCAGTGAGGACAAGCATAGCTCCTTCAAGACGATCTTTTTCTGATCTTTTACGTGTGCTAGGGACCTGTGTTGATACCACAAAACCATTCTGATCTGTCTGGTGTTTCTATAATAAAATATAGCAAGTCTAGGTTAGTAAAATCTACTAAAGAGATGAAATATTGGGTATGGAGATGGGTTTTAGAATGCAATTTTGCCACTGGTTAATTCTAAAATCAGAAAAGATGTTTGAAGAGGCCCCAGGTGCTCCTCCAGGTATTTGTTTCAGGCCAAGGTGAGCAAAAGGGTAAGAACCACTGACATTCTGCAAGCCAGCTGATTGACTTTCACACATGACAGCTCAACCGGGGCTCGAACTCAGAGGTTAGAAGAAACTGATTTAAAGTCAGCAACCTTAACCATACAACCACAGAGGCCCATTGGACCATAATGTTGCATAAGAGCTTTCATGCCTTTGAACATTTCCTTAAGACTACTTTTCCACAAATTATATAAATACAGGCAGTACAACAAGAGGACCATGATGGCCCTGAATCGCTCACCTGTCCCCACATGACCCAGTTTTGAACTGAGTATGATGTCATTTTTTCTATTATTTGACATAGTGACCTAGTTTTTGAGCTCATGTGACCCAGTTTTGAACTTGACCTAGATATCATCAAGATGAACATTCAGACAAACTTTCATACAGATCCCATGAAAAATATGGCCTCTAGAGAGGTCACAATGTTTTTTATTATTTGACCTACTGACCTAGTTATTGATGGCATGTGACCCAGTTTCGAATTTGACCTAGATATCATCAAAGTGAACATTCTGACCAATTTTCATGAAGATCCATTCAAAAGTATGGCCTCTAGACAGGTCACAAGGTTTTTCTATTTTTAGACCTACTGACCTAGTTTTTGATCGCAGTTGACCCAGTTTCGAACCTGACCTAGATATCATCAAGATGAACATTCAGACCAATTTTCATACAGATCCCATGAAAATTATGGCCTCTAGAGAGGTCACAAGGTTTTTCTATTATTTGACCTACTGACCTATTTTTGATGGCACTTGACCCACTTTTAAACTTGACCTAGATATCATCAAGGTGAACATTCAGACCAATTTTCATGAAGATCCATTGAAAAATATGGCCTCTAGAGAGGTCACAATGTTTTTCTATTTTTAGACCTACTGACCTAGTTTTTGACTGAACGTGACCCAGTTTCGAACTTGGCCTAGACATTATCACGATGAACATTCAGACCAATTTTCATACAGATCCCATGAAAAATATGACCTCTAGAGAGGTCACAAGGTTTTTCTATTATTTGACCTACTGACCTAGTTTTTGACGGCATGTGACCCAGTTTCGAACTTGACCTAGATATCATCAAGGTGAACATTCTGACCAATTTTCATGAAGATCTTGTGAAAAATATGGCATCCAGAGAGGTCACAAGGTTTTTCTATTTTTAGACCTACTGACCTAGTTTTTGAAGGCACGTGACCCAGTTTCGAACTTGACCTAGATATCATCAAGATGAACATTCAGACCAATTTTCATACAGATCCCATGAAAAATGTGACCTCTAGAGTGGTCACAAGCAAAAGTTTACGCACTGACGGACGGACGATGCTGCGCGATCACAAAAGCTCACCTTGTCACTTTGTGACAGGTGAGCTAATAAAAAAACATTTCTTGTTACCAACTTACAAGTATCCTCACCTAAATATAGATACAAGCAGGCATCAAATGAAAATGTGATCAAAGTCAATAGGCTTTAAACTACAATTTTGTGGGAACATGGATACGGAAAATTCAATTTTTTAAGGTATCTTTGATATGAATTTCATTTGTTTGTTGGGATTGAGTTACTTGGATGAAAACTATATCAATGTGAAAGTTAGTCCCTTATTAATATTTATAACTTTACTGTAAAATGAAAACTCAGAATATCAAAAGCAGTGTTGTTTTACAAATACATGTTTGTAAAAAAGGGTCATTGACCCTAAAGCGCTCACCTGTGTACAAGGCTTCAAGTGTGTTTATTTAATACAGAGTTAGGTTTCTTCCATGTTAGCCTATATTATATACATGTCACAAACAATTTTGAACCTAGGGCAATAATTTGAACAATTATGGTAGACATCATAAATCTGATATCACACGCCAAATATCAAGGCTCTAGCTATTATTGATTCAGAGAAGAAAAGTTATTTATTTATTTAATTGGGTTTTACGACGCACCAACACATTATAGGTTACATGGCGCCAAACAGGACTACAAACTTTGGTTTCACATCTCATTTACATCGAAATAAAAAAACATGAGGTACGGAATTAAAATTTGCATACCTGCTGGAATTACAGAGTTACAGCAAAACCAAGTGTTAAGACCCTATTAGTCGCCTCTTACGATCATGCAAGGGTAAGGCAGTGATTCCAATTCTTTTCATACACAGATCGTCCCAGAACCACATGGGGCGAGAAGAAAAAGTGACCACACCCCCTGGCAGCCATGGTTTTTGACGAATCTGAATAATTTGAACAATCTTGGTAGAGGGTCACACAAGGACCATTTGTGCAAAATTATTTTAAAATCGGGTCGGCAGTTTCACACAAAAAAGATTTTTAAAGTTTCCACTATATACATATAGGGAAAAGTGACCACGCCCTCTGGTGGCCATGTTTTTTGACGAATCAGAATAATTTGAACAATCTTGGTAGAGAATCACACAAGGACCATTTGTGTAAAATTATTCTAAAATCGGGCCAGCAGTTTCACACAAGAAGATTTTTAAAGTTTTCACTATATACATATACGGAAAAGTGACCATGCCCTCTGGCGGCCATGTTTTTTGATGAATCAAAATAATCTAAATAATCTTGGTAGAGGGTGACATAAGGACCATTTGTGTGAAATTATTTCAAATTTTCTGTTTAGGAGATGTCGTTTGTGAAGTTTTTTCTATTTTTAGCTCTGGCAGCCCCTATGTGCAACCAAGCGAAACAGTTTGAACAACATTGGTAGAGGACCACCCGAGGAACATCATGGTCAAGTTTCATCAAAATCCATTCAGTGCTTTTGGAGGAGATATTGTTTAAACACAAATGTTGATGAAGGATGACTTGATGAACGACGGACACAGCGTGATCACAATACCTCACCATGAGCACTATGTGCTCAGGTGAGCTAAAAATGCAATATTCCTAGGACAATTACTGCTTTTGTTCAGGTTACAGAACCAGACATGATGTAAATACATACATTGCACAAGACCTGATGTTCTACATCTGTTCCATAAAATTAAGCCCAATAGCTAATATGCAGGCAATACCTGACAGATCCATTGTTCAGGAACATGCAGGAAGAAGCAAAGATTGATAGAATTATACTGACACAAGCAGTGAAAACATTTTATTTTAAACATGGTAGATGCAATAATAAGATCAACCCGGAGGTTTTGGTGATGTAACTGTAAATACTTACAAACATGAATTAAAAAAAAACTTATGCCATTCTCTTAATTTCTGGAACATTTTTAAGTCTTAGACAAAACAGGGGTCAGTCTTTTCAGTTCTAATGATGGCCATAGACCCAAGGCTCTTCTTATATTACATCAGGCACAGCCAGCATCTAGGCAGAACCACTGCCCTTCCATAAGCCAGCTGGACAGCTTCATCACATGGAAATATGCCACATTTCTACCAACAGAGGTGAGTGACAACAGAAGTCAAGTCAGCAAACATAACCAAGCCACCACTGTGGCTGGTTCTCTTACTTAATTGAACAGTAAACAAAATGTTCAACAAACATGGTGAGTATGGGAACCACAATTCCAACAGACAGGATTTGGATGGGAACCAAACTTCCAACAAATATGTTTAGGCTGGGAACCAAACCGTCAATGCACATTGTTACTGAAAGTCTGAATCAAACTTGGACCAGATCACTTGGCTTTGAAACTGGTATAAATGAAAGACAGGCAGTTCAGGTGTCTAATAGAAAAGAAGTAAAGAACAAGTTCTTTAAATGACATGTGCTTTTATCATAAACAAATGCTGTTTGTAAAACATAAAAAGCTCCCTCCCAAATAATTGCCTGTTTGAGGTAACTTTATCTGTAATTTTCAGTCTTAAGATATATGCATCCTTGAACAACAAGAATGAATATGTACTGACCACAGACAACCAACTGCCTTAGACTCAAGCCTTTTCCAGTTAATGATGAGAATTAATTTCAAGTCTCAAGGTCACTGTGATCCTGACCTCTGACCTAGTGACCTTTAAATCAATAACAGTGAGCTAATGATTACCCCCAATCAATCTATTTAGTTGAACAGCCTGCCACTGGAATTTGTTGGGAACCTAAGTCACTGTGTCCTTGACTTTTAATTTGACTTACTGGCCCCAACACTATGACAGTCATTAACCTTTCACAAGCAATCATAAATTTAACATTTATTGATCTGAAACAAAGTAATATATCAAAGGCCTCAAAGATCTAAGGCCCAACAGACTGACATGAGCAAAGCTTATAGGGACATGTGTGCAGCTATTAAAATGGTGTCAGTTTTATAACAGACTTTTAAACATTGTTAAATGTTGTCTTGTTCAGGCAAATTCTTTTTTTTTTTTTAAACAAGATGAATTTCTTTGAAGTTATGATCAATTCCTATGTGTTATAGTCTTATATGGTATAAGCTAAGATAAAGTTTAGTGTAGTACCTGACTTACTAGATTCAGCTGACTTATGAAGGTAAGACCTACACTCATGCAGCTTTTGAGTCTCAAATTACATAGGTTTATGGAAAAAACCAGGACAGGAACTTGCATTCCAACCAAGAGGTAGCGAAAGGTATCAACAGAAAACAGGATAAAGCAGAAGAGTCTTCAAGAAATCCAACATTCTAAGATTGCAGAGGAAAAATTTCAAAATCAAATGTATGCCAAATTAAAGATGTATAGGGACAAGTCTCCAAATGAGCATCCAATATCAAAAACCATGGATTAATACTATTGAAACTGATATTTAATTAATGTAATTCATTATACAACTAAACTTCTTATAGTTCAGGTCACATTTTGTCCTGTGCAATGGTTAAAGGAGCATTTCTACATATTTTAAAATCTACTAAACTATTTTATTTTTAAATACTGCATAGACCTCAATGGACCATATTTTAATATTTATTTACAGTTACTAATTAATGGAAGCTTTTACTAAATTTCCCACACAATAAAAATGCTTTTGAGACATGCCCCTTCTACAGGTAAAGTACACTTTTGTAACACTTACGCACATTTATCCTGTTTTATGACGTACAGACAATGAAAACAAAAGCCAGTAAGAGGAAGAAGGGTGATAGGAAGTGGGGTAATAGGATGGGGTTTAATAGTAAATCCTACCTGTGACCCATCTTTAGAGGTACAAGAAAATAATCCAGCCTAACCAATGTAACATCAATGCAAGTTTTGAAAGATGATGAACAAATTTATATAACTGAGCTGCACCATGAGAAAACCAACATAGTGCATTTGCATCCATGCAGTCTGGTCAGATTCCATGCTGTTCGCTTTCAAAGTTTATTGCAATTAGAGAAAACGTTAGCGAACAGCATGGATCCTGACCAGACTGCACAGATGCGCAGTCTCATCTGGATCCATGCTGGTCGCAAATGCACTATGTTGGTTTTCTCATGGTGCAGCTCATATATGTATAGCCTACTGAAGATTAAATAATATTGACAATGTTTTATTTTCACTAATTTCACAAACAAAGCAGCATACAAATTTAAAATGCTCTTGCATATCATTAAGAAACATCATTTTTAGAAGTATATTGCTTAACCAGCTATGAAGTAAAAGTTTTTGATACAGTTGAACTTCAATGGCTCGAACTCGGATCTTTTGAACATCCCTCTTCGCCCGGTCCTGAATTTATTCCTTCTTTCATTCTATATAGCTCTACCTTGGATCAGTCGAACTTTGAAAACTCGAACTCTCTAACTCATTTGGTGGTCCCCTCGGCTTAATTACACCTATTCAGTCGAACAGACAATTTGTCGCCAGAATGGCTTGTGTTTACAAAGTTTTTCATGCCTCTGCCCGACATTTGCCAAGCTTCCCCTTTAACTGGCACGTGCTTAAATTTCACATGCTATGTAATTAGTGTCGGTATACGACAAACAAATTAAACAAAGTGACTTTCGTTCACTGCAATGCTTTAATGGGCTTTGATTTATCTGAATAAAATTATTTAAAATAACTGAGCAATGTCTGTCTTTATTTTTTCTGCATAAAAACAGGAGATCTGATATCAACCTTCATACTGCTTTAGCATGGCTGAACAAGTTAGTAAAGGACCCGGAAACAGGGTGATAGCTAAGTCGGCTACTGGAAAGCAATATATTTGATAATATTTGTACTGGACTATGATTCATAAAGGTTTGCTATTCATGTCTTTCTATTTGATGCCGTCTAAAACAAATTCTTATAATTATATTAGTGTTTTATCTGTGTTATTTTTCTTTGAAAATAAATAAATAAGCATATTTCAGCATTTGTTTTACATTTATCATTGTATCATACACATATTTAGGTACAATATGGCAATATATTATGATGTAAGATTTGTAACACGTCATGCACTCGAATTCCCAAATTCAAAATGGCCGCCATTTGGATGGCTCAAACAACGGAAAACTCGAACTAATTTCCACGGGACCCTCAAGTTCAAGCCATCGAAGTTCGACTGTAACACAAATATATCTGTCAATCAAATAAGAAAATCAAGTTACCAGAAAATTACTAAATTTACAGTATCTAAAGTTATACTCTAACAAATGTCTTGTACTAATCTCCTATAGACAAAATTGATTAAGAATATGCTAAAATTTCCTAATTATATAATTACTTCATTAAACTTGTAACCTAAAACTTCTGTAGAATAGAAGACAGGAAAATACGATATCTAAATAGTAGTTGGAAAAACAGGATAACAAAAGTGAAATTTAGAAAATGACTTATAAAATATCAAACTAAATGTTAAAGAAATGAATAAAAAGCTCGGTAAAAATTTCAAACTGCTTTAGATGTGAGGTGAAAAAACGAACAGAATTATGAGCCTCCTGAATACCTAATTCACTTGTGTTTAAGAAACTTGACATGCAGCTTGATCTCAACAAATCTAGGAAAATTCTTTTTGTGAGTTAAAGATAAGCATTTGTATCATGTCAAACAAAGAAATATTTAAAAAGAGCTGTCTCCATAGGATGACACATGCCCCGATGGCACTTTGAATGAATAGTTATGGCCGATGTTAGAGTTTAGGACCTTTGACCTACGGACCTGGGTCTTGCGCGCGACACGTCGTCTTACTGTGGTACACATTCATGCCCAATAATTTTAAAATCCATGCATGAATGACGAAGATATGGACCGGACACGCTAATCAATGCACTATCATGAAATATGACCTTTAACGTCTAAGTGTGACCTTGACCTTTGAGCTACGGACCTGGGTCTTGCGCGAGACACGTCGTCTTACTGTGATACACATTAATGCCAAGTTATTTGAAAATCCATCCATGAATGACAAAGATATGGACCGGACACGAATGCACTATCATGAAAAATGACCTTTAACATCTAAGTTTGACCTTGACCTTTGAGCTACGGACCTGGGTCTTGCGCGTGACACATTGTCTTACTGTGGTACACATTCACGCCAAGTTATTTGAAAATCCATCCATGGATGACAAAGATATGGACCGGACACGAATGCACTATCATGAAAAATGACCTTTAACGTCTAAGTGTGATCTTGACCTTTGAGCTACGGACCTGGGTCTTGCGCGCGACACATCGTCTTACTGTGGTACACATTCATGCCAAGTTATTTGAAAATCCATCCATCGATGACAAAGATATGGACCAGACACGAAAATTGCGGACAGACTGACAGACGGTTCAAAAACTGTATGCCTCCCTTCGGGGGCATAAAAATGTCTTCATTTGCAAGTGGTCTATATTCACAAATCACAATATTCTGCAAATGCTTAAATCTATCTTGAAACTAGTGCACTTTATTCACAAGCCACTGTTTAAAACTAATAATGAACTCTGTTGTAAGGAAATCTGTTATAAGGAACTCATTTTTATGGCCTCATTCTTCCCCTATTTAAGTGAGTGAGTGAGTGAGTGAGTTGGGTTTTTCGGGGAATTAAATGACGAAACAAATGGATATAACAAACACAAATATATAGCAAAAGCTTGGTTAATAGGAAAATATTTCTACATTCATAGCTATTGATAAGACACTAAAGTATTCAAATTTATACACTTTAAAATACAGTGTATGTATGGAATTTTATATCTACATAATTATGCATGTACTGTATGTACATGAAATTATGCACTCATTATTGCATTATGCACTCTTTTCTTACAGTAGATTTGGTAAACAATTATTGGTTTTTGAATTATTCATAGTGTCTTATTAAAATGTCATGCATTTTTACCAACAAAAGAGATAATCATCTGAACACCAATTCTAGATCAGTTAGTTCTTCAGACGGAAGTAAAGCATTAACCAAACAAAATTCAAGATGTCAATTTTTGGTAATTACCAATACTGAGAAAATGAATTGGAATGAAAGTTAAGAATTAAATCAATGATGAAAAACTGAACAGTTATTAAACAATGGCTCAAATCAGTTTTCCCAGCCCTGCTTACTACATGTCACGTGTTCCTAATATTGTTCATCTACAGCTGACTTTGGTAATTGTGTACCTTGTATAAAGTGAACACTGTTTTGTGGCCTGACAATTTCCTAATAACCGAGTTTTACTGTAGTGTTTTTGAGAGCCACGTCATCACAGGAGGTTTTTTTAGTACAGGTTTGACTGTGCATGTTAGTTTGTATATCTTATTTGAAATCTAACAGTATTAAGTTTATTTATTTATTTGGGGTTTACGGCGCACCAACACAGTACAGTATTAAGAGGGTAGGGGAAGAGAGGTGAACAAAATAATACATTCTTCACATTAACCTTTGTGTATATATATATATATATATATATATATATATATATATATATATATTAGTTCAGGTTTTTCATTTGAAGGGTAGGGGTATACTGTTACACACTGTTATTATGTCACATAAACCTTTGTTATGTTGTCCCTTATAAATATTTATGTACATTTTAGTTCAGGTTTTTCAGAAACAGTGTAGGGGTACAGCGTTAAACATGGTATTACATTCTTCACATTAAACCTTTGTATAAGTATGTATATTTCAGTTCAGATTTTTCAATAATAGAATAGGGGTACAGCATTACACAAGGTATTACATTTTTCACATTAAACCTTCGTATATGTATGTATATTTCAGTTCAGATTTTTCAGTAACTGGGTATGGGTACAGCGATAAACATGGTATTACATTTTCACATTAACCTTTGTGAATGTATGTGTATTTTAGTTTAGTTTTTTCAGTAACAGGGTTAGGGTATAGATTTAAACATGGTATTACAGTCTTCAACATTAACCTTTGTATATGTATGTATATTCTAGTTCAGGTTTTTCAGTTATATAGGGTAAGAGTGTAGAGTTAAACATGGCATTACATTCTTCAATTGTATGAAATAAACCTTTGTATGTGTATGTATATTTTTGTTCAGGTTTTTCAGTTATATAGGGTAGGGGTATAGTGTTAAACAAGGTATTACATTCTTCACATTAACCTTTGTGACTTCCAGTAGATCCTCGCACGTCTTCGCACCCTCAATCTCCTCCTTTGCTGTAGCCTGTTTAGACTTCACAATCTCGCTGGAAATATACAAGTGAGTAATGAATATCATTGTCATGTACCTCTTACACTAACATTTTTGATAAGGTTATTAACTGGACCAATGTGCAACCCTACTGGTAGGCGTAAATGGAACATACAAAAATTAGATACAACAGTTTCAATGTTCTGTCTGAATAACAATTTAAGTTAAAACTTTCGACATAAATTACTTGGAGAAAGAATGACTGACAATATTTGTAGTTGCTTTTCATGACATTATAACAAAGATATTGACTTTAGGTTTAACACTGTTAAAAGTTTTAGGAACAATCATCTTCAGTCAAACTGACATGGAGGAAATAAGTGATCAAACTGGCGACTTCTAAATTTGTAATCTTGCGCCAATCTGTTTAGCTAACTTCGCAAGTTGGAAAAATCTGTAAAAGTTTGAACTAACCTTGTCACAGAATAATGTTCCAACATTGTCTTCACAAGTTTGAAAACCAAGTTGAAATAAGGCATTGTTTTTATATTGTGGACGGAACCTCTGAAACAAAATTTATGACATTTGTTAAAATTGGAAAAAATGATCAAAAAACATCTTTTAGATACAAGCATATATATGAGCCGTGCCATGAGAAAACCAACATAGTGGCTTTGCGACCAGCATGGATCCAGACCAGCCTGCGCATCCGCGCAGTCTGGTCAGGATCCATGCTGATCGCTAACGGTTTCTCTAATTGTAATAGGCTTTGAAAGCGGACAGCATGGATCCTGACCAGACTGCGCGGATGCGCAGGCTGGTCTGGATCCATGCTGGTCGCATACCCACTATGTTGGTTTTCTCATGGCACGGCTCATATTACAAAATGAAGATATAAAATAATCCAAGTAAGACATTTATCTCTCCTAAAGCTAAACAGAATTCTCAAATTTCCAATGATACTCGTTAGGTCTTATGGCGACTTTCCAGCTTGTGATGTTATTGAAATGAAAACAATAGGGGTCATCTACTACCCATGAATATTTATCCTTTAAAATGTGACAGCTATTATACCATAACCTTCAACAGATACTGGCTTAGAATTGTTGTCAGCCTATATGTCAATGTAACCTTGAACACCGACATGTTTGCAGAGAAAACAAAAAGGATAATTGCTTGACCACAGGCAATTATCCGAGTCTGATACTAGTAGGACCAAGGGTTCATAGTTAGATAGCCAAAGGCTCAGTTGAAAGTAACTGGTGGTATAGCTGACGTGAGCAAAACAATTAAAACAGGAAGTTTTTACAAAGCAACCTATTTTTTAACTATAAACCATCGCTGCGCAAAATAACCTTTTATACACCGAACACCTTTTAATCAGTCTGAAAAAATCTACAAAAATAAAAGAAATTTGGCACTCACTTTACAAGAGTTATCACAGTTTTATATCCATCCTTGTCTTTATGATCTGGCATCTTATCTAGCCATAAAACCGGCTGTTCTGGATCAACCAATCTACGATATCGCACAGCTATGTTAAAAAGATCTCGCCAACTATGCTGCCAACCTGAAATATCATAAAATATGCTGCCAATCTGAAATGTCATAAAATATGCTGCCAAACTAAAATGTGGAAAAATATGCAGCAAATTATTCTGCCAACAAGAAATGCCAAATAACAGCATACATGGTAATAATTGCACCAACTTTAAATACGGTCATTAAAAACTTCTAAGTGCATTTGAGTTCTGAGCAAACTGACATAACAAAATACTAACTAGACCTGATAACCATACCAGAAGTCATTAATTTCCTATCAAAATTTGTATAATTTCATCTGAACTGAAAACCTTAACCTTGGGCCCAGTGACTTGGGACGTGCATATTTATAAAACATTTAAGTGTAGTTATTTAAAAATCCATTAAAAATTATCAGAGATTTATCTAGAGATGAATAACGGATGATCACGCTGGACTGTATGTGCCGTATAATGATATAGATATAATCGTAATTTTTCATATTTCATACACTGCAGTTTTAAAACAGTACGATATTGTGATAAAGATTCTGGATGATTTCTTTAAGGATACAAATAATACAATCTAGACAACTCAAACAAAGCTATTGCTATTTAAGTGTAGACAGTATATCTCTAATAACAGTGTAATAAAGGAAATTTCATATCTGTCAAAAAAAACAAACATTTTCCGCCATCTCTAAACACTGCAAATGTAGTTTACATACTTACCAATAGCTTTATTCTGTCTCAAGTCTCTCCATTTTTTCTGAAGTAAACAAGAACAATTTTTTTCCCCTCTTTTCCACAATTTGACGTTTTTAGTGCAAACTTTCCATAAAACAGCATGCTCTACTATTTAAAAACTTTTTAATCAAACAAGAGTCGTAATTTGCATAGTAGTCGAACAAGACTTATATATCCAAGTTATTTATCATAATTTAAAGGCTTAAACATGACAATGAAACCTGCAAGCTAAACTTTTACCCATATTTTCTTAAGACAGGGCAATAATATGAAAAGATTTCAAACCCTTTAACCCCATCCACTACTTTGAGGGTCATTCCTAAATATAAAATCAGCTACTGATAAAATAAGAATCATTCTAATAAATATGCTTGTTTCTATTAAATCACGCTAACACTAAAAAGATGTCACATTAACGTGCAATGATGTCAATACTTTTGTTGTGACCCAAAAAAAGAGTTCTGCTGTATTTTATCCAATGTTTTATGTCAAGAACATATTAAAATCAATATAATAGAGAGCAAAATGGTGCTTTACTTAAATTAATACACTCAAATTGGTAATACGTACCAAAAATAATTTACTGGGGCTATGCCCGTGTGAAATTATTCCACGTACATATAACCTCTTTTTTCGTGCATAAATAACATTTTAAAACACTGTTTTTCTATACATTATTTCCTAATTATGAAACTTGGTGTACTGACAAAAAAGGATTACATGGCCAATAACAGTTTATATTTTGTAATGTTAGAAAAAACTTAAAGGGAAAGCTTAAGATAGTTTTGTAAACAAAGATATCCCTAACAATCATTGCGAACTATCTATACTTAATACCTTTTAATAAACCAAAAAAAAATCAAAAATCCGCAGCAATCAAAGTTAATGCCAACATTAAGATGTCAATACGTACCTCATATAACTGTGCTATATGAATTGAAGAAAGACCCATCGCTAAATTTAGTCTTTTATTTGGTGTATATCCATCTGTGTTAACCTGCATGAGCCAGCCAATCTTGTGGGCCTTACATATCAGGTTCTGCACTGGGCGAGGATAATCACCAATTTCCAGTTGACTTACATCTCTGAAAAAATAACAAAAATCTATACATATGTCATTCTCTGATTTTACCAGTGTCAGAAAGGGACTGCCCTTCAGATGTACTTTAAAATGTCACAATCTCCAAGACATCTTATACAGATATTAAATAGAAGATATAAACAAGTGTCTTTTCATACTAAGCAAGTTCAATAAAATAATAAAACGTGAGGCTGTGCCAGGCATTTATCATTTTCATTCAAGTAGTTGAATAAAATCTTATCATTTTCATTCAAAGAGTTTAATAAAATCAATGTGGAAAGACACAAACGTTTTGTTTCTTTTTATCACATGTTAGCTTTTTCAAATGAACAATTCAAATTTCTTTTTCTTTTACCTCTTGTGGATTTAATCAATTCGACCAACATGTTCTATATGAAATGATTTCAAACATTAAATTGTTTAACCTTTAGCATGCTAGATAAATTGTCGTCTGCTAAAATTGTAAAGTTCATTCAATTTGCTCCAAAATTGGAAGAAATATTGTCAGAGTAGCAAACAGCTTGGAACCTGATCTGGTTCCAAGCTGTTTGCAAAGGCTGTTAAATTCGCCTGCAGCAGGCTAAGGGTTAATATCAATCTAGTGTAAAACCCAAAATTTGGTACGGTGTTATCTCACCCTGATCACGTCAAACAAGCAATTAACAAGGAGCTGTGTTCAATAAACGCTTGATGCTCCCGGTGGCATCCTTGTCGATACAAAGCAACCTAAGTCCAAAACGAGGTCAAGTTCAAGTCAAGGTCAAACTGAGGTCAGGTGATTCTGAAGATGAGGAATGGTCACAGGTTACATCTGCATTAGTATAAAGTCATTCTAGTAAGGGGTATTGATGCTAGACGAAACGGTCCCATTTGGTTTACCTCGTACAGACGGACGAACGAACGAACAGACCGACAGGACAATCACTATATGCCTTCCGCATCAGTAGATGCCAGGGGCATAAAAATATCTTATTAGCGCTTTGAATTACGAATCATTATCATCTGTCAAAACTACACAATCATGGTATAAAGAAAAGCTAAATTCTTGCCATATAACACCAATATTTTACCGACTTACACTTTTGAAAGCTTTTATGCAAAATGTATATGCTACATTTGTGTTTTTTAGAGGAAAACACTGCCAATCACCTTGTTCCTATTTTCTAAATTTTCAAATTGTCTGATATAAATCTGGAGGCAAGTCTTTTAATTTCATTACCCAACAGTCTACATAGAGTTGAAGATGTTTTAGACCTTATTTGTAAATTTCCTGTTTTAAGGATAATGAGTATTTCAACTTGTCACTACCAGATTTAAAGCCAATCTCAATCAAAGTGAGTCTACTATTATTTTTCTTGGTTGCTTTATATGCTTCAAAAGGTTCCTCATAGATGTTATTACATAGTACTTTGCCAATAATAACAAGTCAACTGCCTTACAATGAGCCATTGTGAATGCTGGCAACAGCCAAAAAATGCTGGTCACAACTATTTAACTATTTTAATTTCCACAAACAGGAAACTACCTAATGTTTGAGACACAATAACATCTTCTTAAACTTACTTTATATGCGGCTGTATTCCTGGTTGTTCTTTGTAACTACCCTGCAAACATAAATGTTTTAACTCCTTTCATTTAATGAAACTGAACAAATATGCTAATCTCTGAAAGGGAAGTAATTTTTAAGCCACCAGTCAAACAAATGCAAATTTAACATCTTTCTCAGCCACCAGCCAAGAATTTACAGTTTGTTAAAAAGTTTTATTAGAGCAATGGCTGAATATAAATAACAAAAGAGCTCATGTAATTTTTTTAAAAGGAAATATTAATATAGCTTAATGCAACTGCAGTTTTATAAGTGAAAGCAGTACCTGGAATTCAAATGGTAAATTTTTCAACCAATGGTCCTTAAAATCATCAGAAAAATCTGTGTCAACTGTCAGTGATTCTAATGATTGGTCCAAATTAGCATGTAAATAACGGGCATATTCTGAAAAGGAAAGATCGTCTGGCAATTATCATTCTATAACCTTTTCATAATACAGGTAAATAACTTCGAATATACTTCACACATACTTGACAAACATGAACTACAGCAATTGTTTATTACTTATTGTTAATTAATGAGAAAATGGGATATTTTGTTGTGTTTTCTTAGGTTTAAAGTCACAGCGATATAAGACAGGTCATATGAAATTTGTTCAAGCTTTTTATGGCAGAGGAAGACCCAAGGAGTCCCTCTAGGGCACTGCTTCAGCCATGAGCTTGGTAGAATCACCAACTTTCTGTAAGCCAGGGTACAATCCTCTTCACACAATAAAATCTATACCCCAAGTGAGCTTCTGGAGTAATATATGTGAAGGCCAAGTGATCAAAGCCAGAGACTTTAACCATGGAGGCCCCTAGAATCGCAATAAAAAATTCGAAATTCATCATGTTTCCATGAATTATTTACAGATAGTCATCCATATAAAATAAATTGGCTTTAGCTTGATAACATTACAGCACATCATTTTTATCTTTGGCATTTTTTATACATGTATATTCAAAAGAATTTCATTTATAATATCAATCACTGAGAAATTGTATAACTAAATAAAGTTTACTACAGCTTAAATTTGTTGCGCATTTTCTCCCTCACTTATACATAATCTGTAACAAGAGAGCCAGCGTACAGCGTACATGCTCGACTTTTCTCAGTGCTTGACTCTGAATTAGAGCTTTGCCAGTAAAAACTTTATAAAACTTTAACCAAAAAATTCCAAGTTAAAAAAGGGCATAACTCTGTCAAAATTCAAACCAGAGTTATGGGGATTGTTCCTCCTGGTGTAGATTTTGATAGTAAATAACTATTTTAAGTTTTAAGTCAATAGTTTTGATAGAAACAGAAATTTGACTTAAAGTCACTTTGTCAAAAACTTTAAACAACGGCGACGGCGATGCCAACACCAGGGCGAGTGCAATAGCTCAAATATTTCTTCAATCAAAGTTGAAAAGTGTTCCCAGTAATATATACATACCCCTGAGATAATGTGCTTTCAAAAAATCAGGACTGGCTTTTAATACTGGTCTATTCTGTACCATAACCTTAAAAAAAAAAGTTAAAATGTTAAAACATGCCTGATGCAAATCAAGTACTGTCTTCCAAATACTCCTTGAAAGTGGTTAATCATGAATGGCCAATAATCAATATGAGCATTTCAATTAATGTAAAATCAAATATGTCAGGTATTAATTTTTGCTATTTCTATATTTTCCTTTTCTCGCCAAAATCAATTCATGCAAAAATTTAACCTAGGATTTAACGGAATGCTGAAAGTCTATCGCAACTGCATCTATTGCGGCTATAAATACAAAGAGTAAATATATATAGAATTTATTACTACATTTACTACGTCACAGCAAGAAAATGTTGTACTGTTTATGCACTCAAAATTCAGGACTTCCTATTCCAATGCTGAAGTCCTATGTATTCTAATCAACAACTCCCTTGCGAGAAGTTAGAGGAGCAGATATCAGTCATCACAAAATGTTAACAAGAGGGCCATGATGGCCCTATATCGCTCACCTGGTTAAATGGTTGCTATGAAGATTTGCATTTAAGCTTGACCCCGGGGTCATGATTTGAACAAACTTGGTAGAGATCCACTAGGCAATGCTACACACCAAATATCTAAGCTCTAGGCCTTCTAGTTTATTTCTAGACATTTTTGGAAGATTTTCCTATGTACAATCAAGTAACCCCTGGGGCGGGGCCAATTTGACGCGGGGGGTCATGATTTGAATAAATTTTGTAGAGGTCCTCTAGGCAATGCTACACGTCAACTATCTAAGCTCTAGGCCTTCTGGTTTATTTTTAGAAATTTTTTGAAGATTTTCTGATGTACAATTAAGTTACCGCTGGGGCGGTTTCAATTTTATCCCAGGGGTCATGATTTGAACAAAGTTTGTAGAAGTCTACTAGGCAATGTTACATATCAAATATCTAAGACCTAGGCCTTCTGGTTTATTTTTTAGCAAATTTATGAAGATTTCCCTATGTACAATCAAGTAACCCCTGGCGCTGGGTCAATTTGACCCTGGGGGGGGGGGGGGTCAAGATTTGGACAAATTTTGTAGAGGTCCACTAGGCAATGCTACATGTCAAATATCTAAGCTCTAGGCCTTCTGGTTTATTTTTAGAAAATTTTGAAGATTTTTCTATGTACAATCAAGTAACCCCATAGGGCGGGGTCAATTTGACCCGGGGGTCATGATTTGAACAAATTTTGTAGAAGTCTACTAGGCAATGCTACATGTCAAATATCTAAGATCTAGGCCTTCTAGTTTATTTTTAGAATTTTTTTGAAGATTTTCCTATGTAAAATCAAGTGACCCCTGGGACGGGGTCAATTTTGACCCCGGGGGTCATGATTTGAACAAATTTCGTAGAGGTCCACTAGGCAATGCAACATGTCAAATATCTAAGCTATAGGCCTTCTGGTTTATTTTTGAGAACATTTTTGAAGATTTTCCTATGTAAAATCAAGTGACCCCTGGGGTGGGGTCAATTTTGACCCCGGGGGTCATGATTTGAACAAATGTTGTAGAGGTCCATTAGGCAATGCTACATGTCAAATATCTAAGCTCTAGGCCTTCTGGTTTATTTTTTTTTTAATTTGAAGATTTTCCTATAAAAATCTATGTAAAATCAAGTGACCCCTGGGGCGGGGTCAATTTTGACCCCAGGGTCATGATTTGAACAACTTTAGTAGAGGTCCACTAGGCAATGCTACATGTCAAATATCTAAGCTCTAGGGCTTCTGGTTTTTGGGAAGAAGATTTTTTAAGATTTTCCTATTTAAAATCATATGACCCCTCGGGCGGGGTCAATTTTGACCCCGGGGTCATGATTTGAAAAAAAATTGGTAGAGGGCCATTAGGCAATGCTTCACACCAAATATCTTAGCTCTAGGGCTTCTGGTTTTTGAGAAGAAGATTTTTAAACTTTTTCCTTTAAGTTGCCATGGCAACCAGAGTTCTGCATGGAATTCAATTCTTTGAATAATTTTTGTAGAGCTTCACCCAAGGAACATTCCTGTGAAGTTTGGATGAAATTGGCCTAGCGGTTTATGAGGAGAGGTCATTTAAAGTAAAAGTTTACGGACAACGGACGGTGAGTGATCACAATAGCTCACTCTGAGCCGGACGGTGAGTGATCATAATAGCTCACCCTGAGCTAAACATTGTAGTCTCTGAAACACTTTCTAGAGTAACGTTAATTCTTTGGTATCTTTCACTACCATGAAAATCCTTAATATTAAAATCAACTTTAAATGGGTCTTTTGTAACACACATTTTACACTTCCTAACCATTGGAGTATTTCTGTCCAGGGAGTAAAATATAAACTTCATACCTTTGTTGCTGATTTTACGCCATCATAAAATCTACCGACAGCAGTAGCTGATAACGCCTTCATATAAGCACAGTTTATATTGTCCCTATCCTCTTCTATACATTTCTACAAAAAAAATCAACATCAAGTACTTCAAAACTGTTATTACACTTTTTATTTGCAAGACTTCTTTTTTGCTTAACATCTGTGAATTCTGTCCGTTTCCAATTCTAAAGGCACATCGAAATTATTGTTCTTTAACAAGAGCTGTCACTAATGGTGACAAATGCCCCCGCAGCGCCTTGACCTTCAACCTGGTGACCTTGACCTATGACCTGGTGACCCCAAAGTCAGTAGGGGTCGTGTACTCAATAAGTAATATCAGCATGTGAAGTTTGAAGGTCCTGGGTGCAGTGGTTCGCGAGTAAAGTGCCTTCATGCAAAAAGTTAACATTGTGACGAACGAACTAACGAGTAAACGAACGAACGGACAGACAGACGGACAGTTGAAAACTAATCTGCCTCCCTTTGGGGGCATAAAAATTATATGTATATATTTGTCCCTATTTCATTGAGCAACATTGTATATGAAAACACAAAAAAACTAAATTTTGAGAAAACTGTTAACAGAAACAAGAGGGCCAACTGCCTAATCATCTGAATAGTAAGTCTGTCTTTGTATACTGTTTGTAGCCTATTGGTATTCACATGTTGGAGTAACCGGTCTACAATACTGTATCGGTAGTGTTGGAGTAACCGGTTTATAATGCTGTATTGGTAGTGTTGGAGTAACCGGTTTATAATGCTGTATTGGTAGTGTTGGAGTAACCGGTCCACAATGCTGTATCGGCAGGGTTGTCAATAAGTTTTTATTGAACAGGCTGAAATAGAAATGTAGGCGGCCAGCTAGGGGGGTCCGGAAAATTTTGAAATTCAGCGCTTCATTTCCTGCATTTTGGGGCATTTTGGAAGCATTTAAGAACATCTTTTCCACTGCATTTTTAAATACAATATACCCTTATTTTCACATTTTTATGAGCTCACCTGGTAAATTTGGGGATAATAATAAAAATGAGTTTACACGTTCATTAATGCATTTTCAAGTCCTGAAATGCTAATATCTAACTTGTCACCACACTCCAACTCTTTGTTGTACTTCTTTGCAAAATCAAATAGTTATTGAACTACTGTATATCTAAATTCAAAACTCTATTGAGAATTAAACCTGTAGGTCTACTCATATTTCTTTTGTGGGGAAGAAGATTCCCCAGATGAATTTTTACAATTTGGCCTGACAAAAAATGTCACTGTTAGAACCATCAAAACAAAATGTACAGAGTTAGAAGTAATACAAGTTTAAGCATAGAAAATTAACTGTTTGATTCTCATCCCACCTATCCTTATCCAAAACCCCTAGCCTCGATTTTTTATTGATCAAAATCCAGATATCCAAAATTGTATGTCCGGGACCAAATCTCCAGTTTAAAGGATGTGTTTGACAAATTATGATGGTGCAAAGACAGTTTAACAGCATTTGACAGTATCTGATATAAAAATTTACCATGATATTTCCTCTTATTAAAATGATTTAAGAGAAATATTTATCAAAAATCGGCCGGCTGATACCGCGACAACTAAAAGCCAATATATATTTTCTGATCTAAATTTGATTGTGATTAATAATTTTTTTATAGAAATTAAATATCTGTCTCAGTTGTCCCACATTATAATCAACACCTGGCTTTGTTATACAATGCAATAAACAGCACTCAACAGGGGTAAATAGGTGTGAAAATATCCGAAAATTGTTGTTTACAGATTAGTTATGAGCGATTTTGGATTATTAAATGTAAAGGAGCTTGTAGATAATTTCTTTGTTTTGTTTTTTGTTGTCTTTTCTTTTAAATCGGGACCATTGACACTCATGATTTCAAAATTCTTGGAAATTATCGCGGATGTCCCATCACTCTTTCTTCCGAAATTATTGCTACAAAATATAACTTTGACACTACGATAACTGATGAATATATTTTCACATAGATCTCTAATATTAATCGGGCCTCGACCTTAGCGGTGGACCGTTGGACCAACGCAACCAAAATATCGACAGGTCCACTATCAAAAGTTGGGTAGACCGACGGTCAACCAATTTTCAGTCACGGTCTGCAAATAAAATAAAACCCTTAAAAGTGAAAAATAGGGGGGAAATCGTACCCATATCGGCGAATTCACAAAACGAAAGTTGATTTTGTCTTAAGTACGGCATTCTACAGTTATAATCATTGGCGAGTTAAAGTCAGGATAGCACGAATGGGCTACTCAACCGATCGGGCGAGTGGTTTTTACGTGGTAACTTTACCAAATTGAGAAATTACATCCGGCAAAATTACCTGGATTGACTGGAATTTACCCGCGAATCGTAAAAATATCAAAACGTCATGCTGGTAATTTTCCATTCCACAAGCATGTGCGCCCTATCGTAATATCTAATTTACATCGCGGTTACTTTTGACTGAAAAACGCGCGTAGTGCATACATTTTTTAATATAATCGCTTCAAATTTTCAACACCGCTTGAGAACTAATACAGTTTGAATTCTATAACAATTTTAATAAGATATCTACAGGAATGTAGGCAAAATTCTTTAAAAACGATAAAATTTTCATATAATGTTTTGTAAAATTTCAAACAGCGCGATCTTGATCATTTATTTCCTTCTTAAAGTAAATAAACGGTACATACTATGGTAATAAAATTCAGACTTTTGACCAGAAAGCACAAAAAACACAAATAAAAAATCTTAAATAATGAAAAAGCGGCAGCAATTTAAATACATGGAGTAAAACGATTTTTGGCAAACAGATTTCTGTTAGCGCGGCAGAATAAGTTACGTGACCTCATGAACGTAAATAGAAATGTGCTTTTAAAATGAAGCAGTATGATGTCGTTGCGGTTTTTAATAAGTTTTAAATGATTCTTTGTACATATTTTTTTGGACACAACACTTTGTTGTTGTTAGATATTCTTCTCAAACAGCAATGTAAATTTCTTGAGGGCAAATAGGTCACAGAGGTAGGACATCCACTATCATCGTTCACGGTTTGACACATTTACATGTCAGTTTATTCGGGACATTGCACAGTCGCTTTTAAAAAATTAAAGAAAAAACTTGTTTACTGATTTCTTCTCAACAATTAAAGGAATCGAGAAAGTACGATCAGACAGTGATGTGTCACATGGCGCGAAAACATGACGTAATGCCATGACAATCTCGGGGAAACTATGCCGCTTTGATCTCCACTGCAGATGCCACAATAACCGACACACTTCTTTTAGCTCTTTGAGGGGGTGTTAACTGATGATGAAAACGGCCAATTACTTAGTTTATCATCAGAATAATTACCGATAAGTGTTGATTTTTTTTCGCTTTCAACACGGGTCGGGAGGATGATGATTATTGTGTCCATATTTTGGGACACTTTTCAAAATAATTATTATTTTTTTTTTTTTGCGAATTTGAACCGGCCCAAATGCCATTTGAACCGTCCATTTCGGCCGGCGGCCGGTTCTTATTGACAACCCTGTATCGGTAGTGTTTGAGTAACCGGTCTACAATGCTGTATCGGTAGTGTCGGAGTAACCGGTTTATACCGTAGATACCCATGTATAATGCGCACCAGTGTATAATGCGCATCCCCGATTTTAGCCCAAAATCCTGGGAAAAAAAACATTTTTGGTCAATTTTTTGATGGATGGAAAACGAAAGTAGAGTTTACATCGACACCGGTAATAAATTTTATCTCCACGGCGGAGAGCCGCATCGGTCTTGCGGTACTATCGATTTTTGTTTTCTCAAAAATAAAACAGTAAAATATTGTTGTATTTGTTGTTTTACCTTTTTTAATTAACTATTTTGAATAAATAAATAGCAGCTGATTCAATATTTCAGAATGGTATCTTTCAAAATGACATGAGCTTCTCAATTCAAACCGATAAGAAAAGGTGTGATAGTCTTTTTGTCACGATCAAATAGCCAGTAATTATCGGCAATTAACGTGTCACCTCGTGTCAATTATGTTGTTCACAGTTTGATCTCGGTTGACGATAATTCTCGATCTTTAATTAGTATCATAATTTTTGTGATTTATTAACATTTCCTTCATCAAAATACTTTTAAATTTTTATGAAATTAATTTTGTCTGAAAGAAAAATAAACCATTCGATCTTTTACGGAACGTAACGGCAATCTTAGATTTTAGCGGTGACAGTAAGCGCGGGGAGTAGTTTCCCTTTACCAAAATGGAGAACATCGGTAACAAACTTGTTTTGAAGTTGGAAAATTGTCTATACCTGTGTATTATGCGCACCCACGATTCGGGGGTGGTCCCAGGGGTAAAAAAACAGCGCATTATACATGGGTATCTACGGTAATACTGTATTGGTAGTGTTGGAGTAACCGGTCTACAATGCTGTATCGGTAGTGTTGGAGTAACCGGTCTACAATGCTGTATCGGTAGTGTTGGAGTAACCGGTCTACAATACTGTATCGGTAGTGTTGGAGTAACCGGTTTATAATGCTGTATTGGTAGTGTTGGAGTAACCGGTTTATAATGCTGTATTGGTAGTGTTGGAGTAACCGGTCTACAATGCTGTATTGGTAGTGTTGGAATAACCGGTCTACAATACTGTATTGGTAGTGTTGGAGTAACCGGTTTATAATGCTGTATTGGTAGTGTTGGAGTAACCGGTTTATAATGCTGTATTGGTAGTGTTGGAGTAACCGGTCCACAATGCTGTATTGGTAGTGTTGGAGTAACCGGTCTACAATGCTGTATTGGTAGTGTCAGAGTAACCGATCTACAACACTGTATTGGTAGTGTTGGAGTAACCGGTCTACAATGCTGAATCGGTAGTGTTGGAATAACCGGCCTACAGTGCTGTATTGGTAGTGTTGGTAATTATGTTTAAGGGCCATAATTCCAAAGTGCCTTGGCCGATTTGGCTAGTTATCGAATTTGGCCGAGGTCTTATGGTCAAACACATTTTGTTCAAGTTTGGTGAAGATCGGATGAGAAATGTTCGACTTAGAGTGCGGACAAGGTTTGTGACAGACATAACTAGTTTAAAAGTGTATAAGGTATGTAGAAGGGCTTCAAAATTCATCCATTACAGTGTAAAACGGGTTTCAAAACTAAGCAATTAGTACAGAAGGGCACTCAAAATTCAGCCACTGCAGAGAACTGGAAATTTAGCAAGCAATTGTTTATCTAGTGGATACAATGTTTTGAATAAATCAGTCCTGGCTCCTAACATAGGTCTATACAAAATAATCCTGGAGGTATCTGTCAAACCTACTAAAACTAGCATAAATACTTTCTCTCAAATAAAATTAAGCTTAATACTCAAATGTTTATTTTATTTCAAGTTATAGGTAATGTTTGTGTTGTAAATTTGAAGAATTTCATCAACATTACAAATAAACAGTGGAAGTCCACACATAGTTTACTACACCATAATACCTTACCTTAAAATCTTTAATAGCTGCCTGTGGTTCTCCACTATGATACAATAAATTTCCTCGTAACTGTAAGCTCATAACATGATCTTTGTTAATTGAGAGAGACTGATTAAATTTACTCCGTGACATCCGTAGGTTTCCAATCTCTCTGTAAAAGTAAACTAAGCAGATTAAAGGCAGTTACTTCATTTAGATATTTTACTTATAAGACAATTAATTATCAAACATTTCAATCTCAATAACAAAGTAATAACCATCCTCCTGGCATGTTTTATTGTAACGGGAATTTCAGCAACAAATTGTGTTAAACAACAGTAAACCAAACCATGTTCTAGGTTTTCAAACTACTGCTCACATTTATTTGGGGTAAGAAATAACTTTAAATGACAATACATATGTAGAGAGTGCTAACACAATTTGTTAATCTAAATGTCCCTCTGCGGAGTATCTGATCTCATCAGTGATGTAACTCTCTATGCCTTTACCATCACAATCCGAGTCTACTTAACCGAGTCAGCCAGGAGTACCCTCTCAAAATACATGTCTTACAGATTAAATACAAGTAAATATGATTACCTGAAAGCTTGAGCAAGGCTTGTACAAGCATCTAGATGATCTGGATCTTTACTTAAAACTTCTTTGAATACTTCAATGGCATTCTTTAAACAGAAGCATCACAATTTGTATTCAAAATACACAGTACTTTATGAATCAAAACCCTCAAAAAAAGAATTTTAAAACTAGAAAATGAAGTTTATAAACACTTGTGAAAATAATTAATAATGCTTAGTCCTTTTCATCTAACAAAGAGTCTTTATTCCAACATTTTTACACTTGACTTGAAGTTATCATTACTTATGTTCTACAATACAGAGAAATGTCAAATTAAGAACTTACCCTGACTTTTCCCCTGTAATACTGAGAAAGTCCTAAATAAAACAAACTCTGTAAGTCATCCCCATCATTATCTATGTTCTTCTTAAAATCTTCCTCTGCAGCAGTGTAATCCTGCAAAACATACATACTGGTTACCTCCCTTTAAATATCAACAAGAGGACCATGATGGTCCTGAATCGCTCACCTATCCCCACATGACCCAGTGTTGAACTGAGTATGACGTCGTTATTTCTATTATTTGACATAGTGACCTAGTTTTTGAGCACATGTGACCTAGATATCATCAAGATAAAAAATTCTGACCAATTTTCATGAAGATCCATTGAAAAATATGACCTCTAGAGAGGTCACAAGGTTTTTCTATTATTTGACCTAATGACCTAGTTTTTGAAGGCACGTGACGCACTTTTGAACTTGACCTAGATATCATCAAGTGAACATTCTCACCAATTTTCATGAAGATCTCATGAAAAATATGGCCTCTAGAGAGGTCACAAGGTTTTTCTATTTTTCGACCTACTGACCTAGTTTTTGATTGCACACGACCCAGTTATGAACTTGACCTAGATATCATCAAGCTGAACACTCTCACCAATTTTCATGAAGATCCATTGAGAAATATGGCCTCTAGAGACATCACAAGGTTTTTCTATTTTTAGACCTACTGACCTAGTTTTTGACCCCACGTGACCCAGTTTCGAACTTGACCTAGATATCATCAAGATGAACATTCTGATCAATTTTCATAAAGATCTCTTGAAAAATATGGCCTCTAGAGAGGTCACAAGGTTTTTCTATTTTTAGATCTACCGACCTAGTTATTGACGCACGTGACCCAGTTTTGAACTTGACTTAGATATCATCAAGGTGAACATTCTGACTAATTTTCATAAAGATCACATGAAAAATATGGCCTCTAGAGAGGTCACAAAGTTTTTCTATTTTCAGACCTACTGACCTAGTTTTTGACCCCACGTGACCCAGTTTCAAATCTGACCTAGATATCATCAAGGTGGACATTCTGACCAATTTTCATGAAGATCCATTGAGAAATATGGCCTATAGAGAGGTCACAAGGTTTTTCTATTTTTAGACCTACTGACCTAGTTTTTGACCCCACGTGACCCAGTTTCAAACTTGACCTAGATATCATCAAGGTGAACATTCTGACCAATTTTCATGAAGATCCATTGAGAAATATGGCCTCTAGAGAGGTCACAAGGTTTTTCTATTTTTAGACCTACTGACCTAGTTTTTGAACCCACGTGACCCAGTTTCGAACTTGACCTAGATATCATCAAGGTGAACATTCTGACCAATTTTCATGAAGATATCAAGAAAAATATGGCCTCTAGAGAGGTCACAAGGTTTTTCTATTTTTAGACCTACTGACCTAGTTTTTGACCGCACGTGACCCAGTTTCGAACTTGACCTAGATATCATCAAGATGAACATTCTGACCAATTTTCATAAAGATCCCATGAAAAATGTGACCTCTAGAGTGGTCACAAGCAAAAGTTTACGCACGCACGGACGCACGCACGCACGGACGACGGACGCCACGCGATCACAAAAGCTCACCTTGTCACTTTGTGACAGGTGAGCTAAAAATGTTTTAAAACATGCCAGTGTTGCTCCTTGTAAGCACAGTAGACCCCATCCCAATGTAATTTTTCAGTAATGATATATTTCAAACATATTTATGGTTCTAGTTATGACGGGAAAGCCCCTACAATCTTTCAAGAAAAACACCAGATACTACGTAAATTTTCATGTTACTCCGAGTTGGAGGGTACAAATTTTTAAGTGGGGTGCATGCTACAAAACATCATCAAGAAACAAAAAACAAGAGGACCATGATGGTCCTGAATCGCTCACCTCTTCCCACATGACCTAGTTTTGAGTATGACATCGTTTTTTCTATTATTTGACATAGTGACCTAGTTTTTGAGCTCATGTGACCCAGTTTTGAACTTGACCTAGATATTATCAAAATAAAAATTCTGACCAATTTTCATGAAAAGCCATTGAAAAATATGGTCTCTAGAGAGGTCACAAGGTTTTTCTATTATTTGACCTATTGACCTAGTTTTCAAAGGTACGTGACCCTGTTTTGAACTTTACCTAGATATCATCAAGGTGAACATTCTCACTAATTTTCATGAAGATCTCAGGAAAAATATGGTCTCTAGAGAGGTCACAAGGTTTTTCTATTTTTATACCTACTGGCCTAGTTTTTGACCGCACATGACACAGTTTCGAAACTGACCTAGATATCATCAAGGTGAACATTCAGATCAATTTTCATGAAGATCCATTGAAAAATATGGCCTCTAGAGAGGTCAAAAGATTTTAATAATTTTAGACCTACTGACCTAGTTTTTGACCACAGTTGACCCAGTTTCAAACTTGACCTAGATATCATCAAGATGAACATTCAGACCAACTTTCATACAGATCCCATGAAAAGTATGGCCTCTAGAGAGGTCACAAGGTTTTTTTATTATTTGACCTACTGACCTAGTTTTTTATGGCACATGACCCTGTTTCAAACTTGACCTAGATATCATCAAGGTGAACATTCTGACCAATTTTCATGAAGATCCATTCAAGGGTATGGTCTCTAAAGAGGTCACAAGGTTTTTCTATTTCAAGACCTACTGACCTAGTTTTTGATCGCAGTTGACCCAGTTTCAAACTTGACCTATATATCATCAAGATAAACATTCAGACCAACTTTCATACAGATCCCATGAAAAATATGGCCTCTAGAGAGGTCACAACGTTTTTTTCATTATTTGACCTACTGACCTACTTTTTGAAGGCACGTGACCCACTTTCGAACTTGCCCTAGATATCATCAAGATGAACATTCTGACCAATTTTTATGGAGATCCATTCACAAGTATGGCCTCTAGAGAGGTCACAAGGTTTTTCAAATTTTAGACCTTCTGACCTAGTTTTTTACCGCACATGACCCTGTTTCGAACTTGACCTAGATATCATCAAGATGAACATTCAGACCAACTTTCATACAGATCCCATGAAAAATACGGCCTTTAGAGAGGTCACAAGGTTTTTCTATTATTTGACCTACTGATCTAGTTTTTGATGGCACGTGACCCACTTTCGAACTTGACCTAGATATCATCAAGATGAACATTCAGACCAACTTTCATACAGATCCCATGAAAAATATGGCCTCTAGAGAGGTCACAAGGTTTTTCTATTATTTGACCTACTGACCTAGTTTTTGACGGCACGTGACCCACTTTCGAACTTGACCTAGATATCATCAAGGTGAACATTCTGACCAATTTTCATGAAGATCTCATGAAATATATGGCCTCTAGAGAGGTCACAAGGTTTTTCTATTTTTAGACCTACTGACCTAGTTTTTGAAGGGACGTGACCCACTTTCGAATTTGACCTAGATATCATCAAGATGAACATTCAGACCAACTTTCATACAGATCCCATGAAAAATATGGCCTTTAGAGAGGTCACAAGCTTTTTCTATTATTTGACCTACTGACCTAGTTTTTGACCGCACGTGACCCACTTTCGAACTTGACCTAGATATCATCAAGGTGAACGTTCTGACCAATTTTCATGAAGATCTTTTGAAATATATGGCCTCTAGGGAGGTCACAAGGTTTTTCTATTTTTAGACCTACTGACCTAGTTTTTGGCGGCACGTGACCCAGTTTCGAACTTGACCTAGATATCATCAAGGTGAACATTCTGACCATTTTTCATGAAGATCTTGTGAAATATATGGCCTCTAGAGTGGTCACAAGGTTTTTCTATTTTTAGACCTACTGACTTAGTTTTTGATGGCACGTAACCCAGTTTCGAACTTGACCTAGATATCATCAAGATGAACATTCTGACCAACTTTCATAAAGATCCCACAAAAAATGTGACCTCTAGAGTGGTCACAAGCAAAAGTTTACGGACGGACAGACGGACGCACGCACGGACGACGGACGCTGCGTGATCACAAAAGCTCACCTTGTCACTATGTGACAGGTGAGCTAATAAAAGAAACTGAATGAGCTAATTTTTTTCAGGGGTGGGGGTGGGCAATGAGATTAAATCTCAAATAAAACCCCAGGTGCACAATTTCACATAACAAACTAGAGCTATCACTAAAGGTGATGAATGTACCCCCCGCATGCACTGACACAGTACATTGCAATTTGACGCAAACAAGATTGCATAATTATGTGGACTGTATGTATATAGACTGTATGTATACAGTATAGTAACAAAAAACAAAGTCCCATAACTATGCAGAATATTTATCTAAAAGAATGTAACATGCACCATGCACAACTAGGGTTGGTACTGATCACTTGTGTGAAGTTTCATTAAATTGTGTGCAAGGGTTTGGTAGATTAGGCGCCCACAAGATTGCATATGCAGACTGTATGTACATAGTATGTTAACAAGAAACAAAGTCCCATAACTCTGAAATTTTTGTCGCTGAAAGAACCTAACATGCCCCATGCACAACTACTGTTGTTACTGATCACTTGTGTGAAGTTTCATTAAATTGTGTGCAAGGGGATGAGGAGAGATGGTGCGCACAAGATTGTGTCTATGTATATAGTATAGTTACAAAAAAACAAAGTCCCATAACTCTGCAAATTTTTTTTCTAAAAGAACCTAACATGCCCCATGCACAACTACTGTTGGTACTGATCACTTGTGTGAAGTTTCATTAAATTGTGTCAAGGGGATGAGGAGAGATGGTGCGCACATGATTGTGTCTATGTATATAGTATAGTAACAAAAAAACAAAGTCCCATAACTCTGCAAATTTTTTTTCTAAAAGAACCTAACATGCCCCATGCACAACTACTGTTGGTACTGATCACTTGTGTGAAGTTTCATTAAATTCTGTCAAGGGGATAAGGAGAGATGGTGCGCACAAGATTGCGTCTACGGACAGACAACCTGAAACCAGTATACCCTCCCTTACAACTTTAGTTGTCGGGGGGTACAATAATATTCCTTTATGATTTTATAACACCATGTAAAATACTTTTTGAGATTTGCGCAAAAAAAAACTTTCAAGCCCTTTATGTATGAATAGTGCACGGAGGGGCACCTGGGGTCTTCCTCCACCATTAAAGCTGGAAAGTCGCCATATGACCTAAAACTGTGTCGGTGCGACGTTAAACCCAACAAAATAAATAAACTTTATGTATGTTTTTAACTAAGTAAACCGCCATAACTCTTAATTAGTGAAATCCCAAATAAAACCCGAGGTGCACAATTTCACACACTGAGTAACAATAATAATTGAGCCGTGCCATGAGAAAACCAAGAATAGTGGCTTTGCGACCAGCATGGATCCAGACCAGCCTGCGCATCTGCGCAGTCTGGTCAGGATCCATGCTGTTCGCTTTCAAAGCCTATTGGAATTAGAGATACTGTTAGCGAACAGCATGGATCCTGACCAGACTGCGTGGATGCGCAGGCTGGTCTGGATCCATGCTAGTCGCAAAGCCACTATGTTGGTTTTTTCATGGCACGGCTCATATGACGTTTGATGACTCTAGGTCAAAAACTTTTTGAAAAGATATGCAGAGCACAGATCTGGACAGACAAACAACCAGATGGACATTCTAACAGTACTGCAGTTATGTGACTACTCCTTACTTTCTTTATTGTTCTTTTAGCCACATCAAATTTTTGTGGAATAGATAGAAATACTTTGACCTATTATTCCTGCAACATAACTATCCCACTGTATATGCAGACAAACATATGTACAAGGGCAGATCTAAGCGCCACCCAAATATGAATCCAGACCCGACTCTTACATTGGACCTTGATATGTATAGACCTGACTTGCCTATGACATTGTTCAATACCAACCTGACTCTTGCCTGTGACCTTGATCAGTCAATACTGACCCGACTCTTGCCTGTGATCTTGATCAGTAAAGACCTGGCTCTTGCCTGTGACCTTATTCGGTGCTGAACTGACTTGCATGTGACCCTGATCGGTAAAGACCTGACTCGATCGATACAAACCTGCCTCTTGCCTATGACCAGGTTCCGTACAGACCCGACTTGCCTGAAACCTTGATCAATACAGACTGGACTCTTGTATGTGACCTTGATCTTTACTCTTGCATGTGACACACCTCATAGTGTTAAACATTTGTAAAGAGTTTCATTAGAATCACATCAAGTGTTTCTGATGGACGAACTAACTATAGACGGTAAATGAGATTCCTATATGCCTCCCTCCTGGGACATAAAATATAGACATACAAATACAAACCTGTAAAAGAAGGTAGACAACTCCTCTGGCAAACTGTATTTTACTGCTTGTTTTAAGCTCTAAAACTTTTGTCAGATCATTAATTGCCTTTGAATACTGTTGTAATGCTATGTTCGCCTGAAATATTTCAAATCATAAACTCCATTGAGTCATTGTCAAATATGAACAACACAAGGCACAAATATAGTTTATTCTTCAGTCAGAAAGAAATGAAAATCATGTATTGTTGTCTTTTTCTTTAATTCTGAAAATAAATGAACACTAAATTACATGCTGAACCATTAAACCGCTGATAAAATGTAGCGTCACTGTACGCATTAATTATTACCATTTACTTTCAGAATATTTTTCAAGTTCATTCAAAATGGAAATCTTTTAGAAAAATATCTTCACTCTATCAAGGAAAGAGACAGATAAAACTTCAAATAAATCTACTGCAAGTATGCAAGTATTCTTGCAATCGAGCAGACAGCCAGAAATCATGAGATTACCACTGTCACAGTTGTATCACTACCAGTCATGGCAATAAAATTCAACTGGATAACTTTATTACACAAGACAAAAACAGCAGTTGGACAATCTATCATTAATGCATGAAGGTAATGCAAAATTAAACTTTCTTCACCAACTGCAGGTACATGTGACTCCACTGTTCAACTTAAGTTAGCAAACTCACAACTTAACAAACAACAGAATAGCCACACACACACATACAAACTATTGGCTTCAAAAAGAATAATATCAAACTTCCAACTTGTGCCTAACCTATTCATATTTTACTTGGAACTAAAGGAGACTATTCCAATATTCATATAGCAATACAAAACAAGAAAATCCACAATTTACCTCTGCCCTTCTTTCATAAGCCTGTATAAATTTACTATCTCTTTCCAATGTTTCCCTGAAATCATCTATAGCTCTGTAAGCATTATTCTGGTCCTGTATTTCAATAGAAAAGAAAATTTAGTTTCAATGCAAGAAATCACCAAGGTAGTAAACATGCACACTAAAGGTATACAATGTAAATAAATTATACTATTGATGAATTTAGCATAGGTTTTTCTTTAAAGGTTTGTTCAGAAAAAAAAGTAAATTTCATCTCGAGACTTGTTTTCACCTCAAATATAATTTCCCATTAAATACAGTCACTTATAAATAACAAACCATTAAACACTATATCATTTTACAGATCCTCGGCCTGAAACCTTACCCTGCTGAAACCACCTACTTAATAGCTGGTTTCCCCGTTTTGTAGCTAAATTTACTATAAAGGAGTTTGAAAGGTCACTTTGTCAAACTTCTCATCGATGAGAACAACAAATAAATTCTAATACAAACTGATTTCAATCTCAAGACTGAATTAACTAGAGCTATCACTAAAGGTGATGAATATACCCCCCGCATGCATTGACACAGTACATTGCAATTTGACGCACACAAGATTGCATAATTATGTGGACTGTAAGTATATAGACTGTATGTATACAGTATAGTAACAAAAAACAAAGTCCCATAACTATGCAGAATATTTATCTAAAAGAATGTAACATGCACCATGCACAACTAGGATTGGTACTGATCACTTGTGTGAAGTTTCATTAAATTGTGTGAAAGGGTTTGGTAGATTAGGCACGCACAAGATTGCATATGCAGACTGTATGTACATAGTATGTTAACAAGAAACAAAGTCCCATAACTCTGCAATTTTTGTCGCTGAAATAACCTAACATGCCCCATGCACAACTAATGTTGTTACTGATCACTTGTGTGAAGTTTCATTAAATTGTGTCAAGGGGATGAGGAGAGACGGTGCGCACAAGATTGTGTCTATGTATATAGTATAGTAACAAAAAAACAAAGTCCCATAATTCTGCAATTTTTTTTTCTGAAAGAACCTAACATTCCCATGCACAACTACTGTTGTTACTGATCACTTGTGTGAAGTTTCATTAAATTGTGTCAAGGGGATGAGGAGAGATGGTGCGCACAAGATTGTGGCTATGTATATAGTATAGTAACAAAAAAACAAAGTCCCATAACTCTGCAAATTTTTTTTCTAAAAGAACCTAACATACCCCATGCACAACTACTGTTGGTACTGATCACTTGTGTGAAGTATTAAATTGTGTCAAAGGGATGAGGAGAGATGGTGCGCACAAGATTGTGTCTATGTATATAGTATAGTAACAAAAAAACAAAGTCCCATAACTCTGCAAATTTTTTTTCTAAAAGAACCTAACATACCCCATGCACGACTACTGTTGGTACTGATCACTTGTGTGAAGTTTCATTAAATTCTGTCAAGGGGATAAGGAGAGATGGTGCGCACAAGATTACGTCTACGGACAGACGGACAGACAGACAACCTGAAACCAGTATACCCCCTTTTACAACTTTGTTGTCGGGGGGTACAAAAATGACATTTGTACATTGCCGACAGAAAAACACAATAATTATTGTAAGATATGCTAATAATATATAGCACTGGTACCTTTAAACCTTTCCTTGAATACGCCACCCCTCTCATAAAGTAGGCAGCTAACGTGTTTGGCCTGTTACTGATCAGGTTATCATATGTATCTATAGCTGCATCTATATTTCCAGAGTTCAGTAACACAAGTCCTAATCCTGAAAAAGATAATAATAATCATTGCAAGCATTATGCACAAAAATTCTATTTTCTATCAAACTGAATATCTTTAAGACAAACATCATTTCAACACATGTTGATATGATGACACATCTGAAGTAACTGGGCATGTAATTTCCAGTGCAGAAGTTGTAGGTTAAAACATTCTCCAGTAATCAGAAAACATTTCCCACCTATATGTCACTGTGATCTTGACAGTTGACCTACTGACCTCCAACAAGGAGTCATCTACTGACTGCAGGCAATCCTCCTACGTTATTTGACCACTGCTGGCAAATACATTCTCTAGATACTGATTGGAAACCTGGGTGTTAACCAACTGGCAGACAAACATGTGCAAAACAATGTATCTCCTTTCTTTTAAAGTTGGGGCATAACAAAAGTACAAATGCAAAGGCGCACTTTAAATAGTAAAATACAGATCTGTAACAAAAGCTTTCTTCACTGTACAGAATAATCATATTCAATATCTCATATAAACTTTATATTTAAACAGTAATTTTTCCCGAATTTTATTCATCTCAGGATTTTTCCGCAGCTGTTGCCTCGATCCATTCCTTATTTGGTTGGGAAAGAAAATCATTAACACAGAGCAATCAATGTAAGGAGTCTAATTATAAAATTTATCCTGACACATCATATTTAGGTACAAATGTCAGACATTTTAGCCCAAAAGCTTAGCTCAACAGGTAGAGCGCAAATCTACGGATCATGTGGGTCGCAAGTTTGATCCTCGGGCAAGGTGTATGTTCTCTGTGACAAAAGACATAGTGTCTGAAATCATTTGTGCTCCACCTCTGATTCATATGGGAATGTTGGCAATAACTTGCACTAGTACAGAATCCAGGAACACCGGTTAGGTTCACTGCCTGCCATTACATAACTGAAATACTGTTGAAAACTGCATAAAACCCAAAACGAACAAACCAATGTCAGACATTTTTTTGGTTGACAAAGGTTACTTTATACATTTTTATTACTACTTTTGATATTTTTACTGTCAGTATTTTTTCAAATCTTTAATAATGGATTACCCGAATATGTCCCTCCAACTATAAAACCCGTCAAAACACAGGCAAAATCAATAACTTATATTCACAGTTACTACAATCATGTTTTTAACAAGAGTATCCAAACAATGACAAATTTTAAAAAGGCAAACAAAGTCTTGAAATATTAAAATAAAATTTTCAATGAGATATATATGTAGCTGTTGTTTACATTACACTGTATGCAAACAAGCAATTTGTTTGAGGCAATTTGTCTGTTAATGTTTGTGTCACCTATTTCAACACAGGGTGTTTCTATGATTTCTCTTTAAAGCTTTGGACAATACCACAATGCATTATTCTAAACAACTAATGTTAGTATTACATGTACAGCACATTTGAATTTATTGACTGATGTTAACCTTTAGCCTGCTAAATTTTTAAAATAGACTGGTCCAATTTGGCAGAACCATTTATCATTCGAAGGGGTGTTAACAAAAATTTACTGACCAAATAGCAAACAGTGCAGACCATTATCAGCCTGATCTTGGTCTGCACTGCTCGCAAAGTCAGAATAACGTGCCGACAGCAGGCTAAAGGTTAAGGAAACATAAATGTAACATTTTCAAACTGCTGTCTATTACAGAACGTTTCCCTTGTATTTAAAAAAATATATACCTAAAATTTTGTCAATTTCTTCATCTCCTGTAGCAAAAGGCAGTAGTTTTCTTTGAACCAAATCTTCACCAAAATTCTGAAACAAAATTTGCTAAAGATAATTTTTGAACAATCAATATCATGTAACTGTGGTATACACTACCAGACTGTAACTCTGGGGTTATGCAAATAACACAATGTAATTTTAGTGTGAAAATATTCAATTTTTTCACTTGCCATTTTCTAGCTCTTTACTGGTTGCCAAAGCATTCCCTATTCAGTTAGCAAGGTGAAGTGAAATATGTAATGGTATAGAACTTCATTACAAATTTCAGATTATATGTAAGTGGCCTGGTTATTCAGTCATCAGTATAAAGGAATGCTATTTAAAGTGTAAGGGCACTGGGTTCAAGTCGTGGTCTTGCCATGTCTTCTTACCCTAGGGCTTCTTTTCCTTCATAATCCCCCCCCCCCCCCCCCCCCCCGAGAAAATTTCTTTTAAATCATGCAGTTTCTCCTAAAAATACACTTTATATCAGATTTTTTATTCCTCTTTACCAAAATTTAATACTGAACTATTTTTCCCCAAATCACAGGCCTGGCCTGGTAAAAAAAAACCCATACCTTGAGACATTTGAAGGTTCAAGAAGTATCCTCCAAGGTAATTGTCCCTTACCTCTGATACACAAGCCATATCTGTCTTTTTACCTCTCATATTTGATAAATTCTTCAGTCCCTTTCCTCTTATATAAAGTAAGTTCTGTCCTCTCATTTTTAATGGTAAATTTTGTCTCTTACCTCTGATACATGGTAACTTTATTCCATTACCAATGATATGTGATAACTTCTGTCCCTTACCTCTGACATTTGGTAACAATTATCCAGCTCATTTTTCTGGCAAGTGCTCAAATCTGAATGGAATGAACAGAGACCCAGTGGTAAATCGTCTCTTGCTGGATCTGAAGACAAAAATGCAAAAGGCTGTTGGTTTATTACATATGATATAAAGAAATTAGGTTTAGTTAAAACTAATTTATTTTAGGTTGATTGTAAAAAAAGTTTTATAACTTACTGAAGTGTAAAACTTGCCAAGTAGGGCTAGTAGCCAGGGTTTTTTTTGGCCGTTTTTATAGCCGTTATTTGGCTATATTCCCAATACCAACAAGGGTGCAGAATGTCACAATATACGCCCGTCACAGCAAATTTGTTTACACTAGCACCTGTATTTGCAAATGGAATTTTAATTTTCTAGTTGTTTACAATGTTGTTTTTTTTAGAGATTATTGTAATTCTTTTATTTTTCTAAGTCCACAAAAAAAATCCTTACCAGGTAGAGATACCTTAAAATACACCCAAAATTTGAAAGTAACATCAATGTTGTACCACAGAAAAGTGGTCTTGTTTTTTCCCTACGGTCAATTATAAAAAAGTTACAATGTTAGTTATTTATAGTAACAACTAAGGGAAGTTAATCTTTAAAGAGAAAAAAAAAAAAAATCGAAAAAAAAAAAAATTACAAGTCCACACAAAAATCCTCACCAGATAGAGATAGCTCAAAATAAACCTCAGAATTGGATGTAACATGCATGTTGTACTACAGAAAAGTGGTCTCGATTTTTCCCTACAACTTGTAATGAAAAAGTTACAATATAAGCTATTTATAGTAACAGCAAAGGGAAGTAATTCAAACGAAGGGACCAGTGCATGACACTCCGTCTCATGATGGTGTACAATTGTGCCAAGTTACATCAAAATCCCTCCATGCATGAAGAAGAAATGCTCCGGACAAAGTCATTCTTGTATCCGACCTTTGACCTTTAAGTGTGACCTTGACCTTAGACCGAGGGACCTGGTTCTTGCGCATGACACTCCGTCTCATGCTTGTGAACATTTGTGCCAAGTTGTATCAAAATCCCTCAATGCATGAAGAAGAAATGCTCCGGACAAAGTTTTCATTCTTGTTTCCTTTGACCTCTAAGTGTGACCTTGACCTTACCCCTAGGGACCTGGTTCTTGCGCATGACACTCCGTCTCATGATGGTGAACAATTTTGCCAAGCTACATCAAAGTCCTTTCATGCATGAAGAAGATATGCTCCGGACAAAGTTTTCATTCTTGTATCCTTTGACCTCTAAGTGTGACCTTGACCTTAGACCTAGGAACCTGGTTCTTGCGCATGACACTCCCTCTCATTATGCCAAGCTACATCAAAATCATTCCATGCATGAAGAAGATATGCTCCGGACAAAGTCATTCTTGAATTTTTCATTCTTGTATCCTTTGACCTCTAAGTGTGACCTTGACCTTAGACCTAGGGACCTGGTTTTTGCGCCTAACACTCCGTCTCATGATGATGAACAATTGTGCCAACTTTCATCAAAATCCCTCCATACATGAAGAAGATATGCTCCGGACAAAGTCATTCTTGAATTTGACCTTTGACATCTAAGTGTGACCTTGACCTTAGACCTAGGGACCTGGTTCTTGCGCATGACACTCCGTCTCATGATGGTGAACAACTGTGCCAAGTTTCATCAAAATCCCTCCATGCATGTAGAAGATATGCTCCGGACAAGGTCTGTGGACGCCGCCCGCCCAACCGCCCATCCGCCCGCCAGGGGCGTTCCCATAATACGTCCCGTTTTTCAAACAGGCGTATAAAAAGTATGTATTTTTCCCAAAATGAGCGCAAAAATTCCCAATCTACATTCTGAAAAAAAAATTCATCAAAATTGCACACAAAAAATGACCAAATTATGGACAATTTTGTAATGGAAGTATGTTAAAGAGGTTCTACAATGTGGAACAAGTGTATGAGAAAGTGCTTAAACACATCCTTACTATATCCTATGGGACTAAATATTTCCCAATTTGGAACATTTACACGTCAAAATTCCCAATTTTAGGGGTATAGGCTATGTTCCCAAATTAGCCAGAAAAAGCCCTGGTAGCACGTATAACCAACTCACTCATATTGAACACTCACTTGCCCCACTAAAATTTCTTTCGTCAGCACAAATAAAATGTCTTTCATCAGTCCACCTGTCTCTTTGGGTATTAATGTTTTACTTTAAATTTATATTTGTCGTCTGTCTATCAGTCAGTCATCGTAACTCGTTTAATCACTGTAATAGAAATAGCATAGTTCTTAGATACAGAACAAGAGCTGTCTGTAAGACAGCGCACTCAACTGTTCTCAGTGCTTGACTCTGAATTAGAGCTTTGCCAGTAAAAAATATTCCAAGTTAAAAAGGGACATAACTCTGTCAAAATTCAAATCAGAGTAATGGGAATCATTTCTCCTGGTGCAGACTTTGATAGTAAATAACTATTTTAAGTTTCAAGTCAAAAGCTTTTATAGTAACAGAGTCATTTGACTTTTATCAAAACTTTAACAAAACATTCTAAGTTAAGAGGGGTGGGCGATATACCGCAGTAGACCGGTTATTGCAATGTTTTTTCCGACGATACGATATTGTGATATGATTTTCGAAAACCGGTTATTTTATAACATTAAGTAACACTAACATAAACCAAGAAGATTCACAAAAAAAATCCTTTTCTTGCCAGCACGATTCAACTTTGTTTTCATTTTTCTCCTTTCATTGCCGGTGCTGGTAGCAGACTGGTTTACAGCTATTTTACGGATCCAATTCCACATAATAAAACCAATAAGAAAATTTAGATAAATATAATTTCGTATTTGTCAGCGACTCATTAGTAATTTTTCTATCAACTAGAATGTTTTATTCATACAACAGCTATACCACTTTCCTCGTTTATAATCGGTGAATTGAGCAACCTGTGTTATATGATTGTATCCGTAAACCGAATGTAGTGCCGCACAATAAACTAAATAATATTTCGACGCAGTCTACTTTCGCTTTTGAATATTCAGTAATCTAGTCGAAACTTATATTTTTTTGTTTTCTGGTATTTTTATTTATTGAGAAGATTGAGCAAACACTCGTGTTGTTGATACTAGTCATTTTACTCATTTTTAATTGAATAAATTTGAAAAAAAAAAAAAAAAAAAAAACAGTATGATTTGTCACGTTTTGTTCATTAAATAACTGGTACAATATATCGCAGTATATTACAATATCCACATACAATATTGCAATATATCGCAATACCAATTTTCGTGGCAATACCCACCCCTAGTCATAATTGTGTCAAAATTCAAATCAGAGTAATGGGGATTGTTTCTCCTGGTGTAGACTTTGATGGCAAATAAGTATTTTAAGTTTCAAGTCAATAGCTTTGATAATAACAGAGATATTCGACTTTATCAAAAACTTTAACCAAATATTCTAAGTTAAAAAGGGGCATAATTCTGTCAAAATTCAAACCAGAGTTATAGGGATTATTTCTCCTGGTGTAGACTTTGATAGTAAATAACTATTTTAAGTTTCAAGCCAATAGCTTTGATAGTAACAGAGATATTTGACTTTATTTAAACCTTTAACCAAAAATCTTAAGTTAACAAGGCAGTCTGAAAGTCAGCTAAATCCCCGGCCACTGCTATGGATAGTGAAAGGGTAAACCTTTGATTTTAGCTGTGACCTTGACCTTGAACTGACATGGCTGACTCATGAATTCTGCACAACGTCTTGATGAGTTGATCATTTGACCCAAGTTTCATGAAAATCCTTCAAGGGGTTTAGGAGATACAGAGCTGAAACCTTTGACCTTCAGTTGTGACCTTGACCTTGAGTTGACATGGCTGACTCATCAGTTCTTGATGAGGTGATCATTTGACCCAAGTTTGATGAAAATCCTTCAAGGGGTTTAGGAGATACAGAGTGGACACAGAACAGAAGGCTCAAACTTTTGACCCTTACCGGTAGTTGTGACCTTGACCTTGAGCTGGCATGGTTGACTCATAATTTCTGCACATCGTTTTGATGAGGTAATCATTTTAACCAAGTTTTATAAAATTCCTTCAAGGGGTTTAGGAGATATAGAGCGGACACGAAATGGAAGGCTCAAACCTTTGACCTTCAGTTGTGACCTTGACCTTGAGCCGGCATGGCTGACTCATAGGTTCTGCACATTGTCTTGATGAGGTGATCATTTGACCCAAGTTTTATAAAATTCCTTCAAGGGGTTTAGGAGATATACAGCGGACACAAAATGGAAGGCTCAAACCTTTGACCTTAAGTTGTGAACTTGACCTTGAGCCGACAAGGCTGACCTATGGGTTCTGCACATCGTCTTGATGAGGTGATCATTTGACCCAAGTTTCATGAAAATCCTTCAAGGAGTTTAGAAGACGAACGGATGGACGGACAATCAATATATGCCTCTCGCATCAGTAGATGCCGGGTGGGGGGCGGGGATCAGTTAGGGTCTTGTCCTATAGGCAAATAGTCTTATAAGTGCAGACGGATGGTATCCACTTAGTATATGCATAAAAGAAATACAAATTAAACATATTCTTTCTGTATCTTTAATGTAATAAAACATAACTATTATTAGAGTGTGATGACCCTTTCACGTTTCCGATAGAATCAAAATTTAGTATGTGAAGGTCACAACTACCGGACCTCTAGACAACCCATACAGTACTGTCTAAGGATCCAATACAAAACGGTCTAGTAATCAATATGAATACTGAAAATGGTATTAAAGAGTGGGGACTAAAATAATTTATCTGTCAAAACAAAGAGCTATAACAGTGTGCGACATTAACTTTTTAACACCGTAGCCAAAGGGGCTACAGACTTGCAATTTTTTGTAGCCCGACAGAATTTTTCGTAGCCCCACTAATTTTTCGCTCAAGAATGAACAAGACATTCATTCTAGTAATATTTAGGGAGAAGTTGGAAGACTCCATTAATTTTTATATCTCTACCTCGACGCTGTGAATTGATTCAATGACCACTCATTTTCTTAATTACATCATTTTACCATACACATTTATAGCAAGTCACCACTTGTGTGAACAGTTTCTCATTCGAATAAAACTGAAAGTAAACTGTGTCAAACCTAGAAATACATACCGGTATTCAAATCAATTCATCCATCAAAGTTAGTTTTACGAAGTTAATACTTTACATGTCGTTCTTTTACCATGGATACCAAATAATTGTGTCTATAATTCCAATTAATCGCATATGTAATTGACAATTCTTTAGAAAACGACTCGCACGTGTTGACAATTAAATGCCAAGTGTCAAAGACGTAACCACGGCGCTGATTGGCCTATTACAATTGCCTCTGGTGAAACCGATAATTTGATTTGCTTTCACACTTCTCGGGAAAATCTCACAAGTACCTGAAGTAGGCGGAGCTTAAATTATGCTATCGGCGAGTGTGTATGTGTATTCAACGCACATTATGACATGGTGAAAATTGTCAAAAGATTAGCGGGTGCGCATCCCAAAAAAAATTCGGGCGACTTGAATTCGCTTTGAGATTGGATTTGAGCGAAGTTTGAAGCTCCAAAGCAACTATTTTGCTCCAATGTTTGCAATGATCTTTTTGGTAAATTTATTCCTCAGAATTTTTCATAGCCCGACGGGCTACGGTCTGCCGATTTTCTGTCGCCCGAGCCGAATTTTCGTAGCCATTGGCGATCGGGCTACCGTTAATGTCGCACACTGCTATAAAAATAAATAAATCAGCAACTTGAAAGGCATATAGAGCAAATCTCGTAAACATCCCGTGGTAACGGAATGAGATCTCGTTTACCGGAAGTTGCGCTTTCTCAATGTGCCATTTTGTATGCGAAAGCAATTATTCATCGGTAAAATAATTATCATCGTATGACCACGCTTCTTTTGATGGCAAGAAACGTGTACTGTGTGTCTTAAGACTATTTCACATTAAATTAATGTTGTTTTAGAAGCTAACATGTATTTTAAATGTAGTCTTAAAGGTACAAATTGTAACTCCATGCTCGCAGGTGTTTGTTATTACTAAAACAGGGCTTTTTTTAGCTAGTTTGGGAACATAGCCTATACCCCTAAAATTGGGAATTTTGATGCAAAATCATCCAAACTGGGAAATATTTAGTCCTATAGTAAGGATGTGTTTACTACTGTTTGCAGATCAAATTGCCCTTTCCTCCTTTTTGAAATCGATAGAGTTACTCTTTTACGTCACAAAAACTGTGAAGCTGAAGCTATTTTTGGAGCAATGCTGACAGGTTAACCCCGCCTCATTCATTCACTTTGTGGTGAAACTTTTTTCTTTATCTTGACGTCACACAAAGCGCGCGCTCTGACTCTATCTTTGAAGTATCGCCGTACTTGCATACATTGTAAAGTGCAATGAATAAGGAGATAATAGATATATTGTTTCAAAAGTAGAATATAGAATATTTCAACTACGTTCACATGAAAACAGTGTTTTTTGTTTTTTATGACAATTATTATCGACGAAATTTCTAACCATGCAAAAGTATACTGGTTCGAGTCGTAAATTCGGCCACTTTCTGCGGTTTTTCATAAATATTTCTTTCCTTTTACAAATGATTTGTACAAAATTTCTACCATATTTGCTTTGATACAAGCAACATTGATTGTTATCATTAACGGCCGTTTATAGTATGGTAAACAATACAACCGCGCTTAAAATAACAGACAGGTTTTGCCTCCACATTTTACCTTCTAGAGGTTGTAAATATTCGGCCACTTTTTAAACATAAGATTGGTTGTATTTTCAACATTTTCTTGGAAATAAATCTATGCTACAGCCAAAATTGTTCTTTTTTCAACAAACTGCAATCAATTTTCAATAGCATACCTTGTGGGAAATATTTGCCAACAGAGATTATAAAGAGCCTGTCATCCTTCTCACACCAGCATGACGTAGTTTAATTTTTACGTCACTGTTTATCACACATTCTAGCATAAAACTGCTGTTCTTGTCACTTTTCGGGTGTGTTTCAACAGGAGAGTAAAGAGAATCTCTCGCTTACGTGCTATTATAACACCTTTTTATATATGCGGGTTCCGTGGCAAAGCATAAACGTATTACGGCCCCAAAACGTATAATTCAAAATGAAATGACGCCAACGTGAAAAACAACGTAGACATGGAAATTCAATGACGTTGCGAGACAATATATCCATTTTCTTGGTTTTAACGCGTTTTATGCTAGTTAGCGCATGTTCTTTTTGTGATATAAAGTTTAGATTTGAATTACCCTTTGCCGGACCTCAGCATAAACGAGCCCGTGCAATGACGTCACTCAACCCGCGAGACAAAATATTTGCTATTTAGAGTACACAACTTTAGGGAAGGACAACTTTTTTTCTACTAACCTCAACTTGTTGTTTTTTGCCGACTTTGTTGCTAACGCAAGTGCTTGTGATGACACAGATGCGTTCTCAAGCATCTGACTCGAAAAAAAGCTTTAAAGTGAGTGGCCGAATATTTACGACCTGGCCGAATTTACGACTTGAACCAGTACATGGTTTTATAGAAAGGTATCATTGATCATTGAACCTTCAAGCTCCGCAACACTTGTAGAAAATGTAATTGTTATATCCATAACAAGAGCTGTCCGTAAGACAGCCAAGCTCGACTATTCGAAATATTGACCCAGAAGCAGGAAAATATTACCCAAAAAAGTTAAATATCAAAAGAGTTTTAAGTTCAAAAGGGGGAATAATTTGACCAAAATGCATATCAGTTATGGGACTTGCTGCTATCAACTACATTTATAACCCTGAAGGCACATGAGAAGTTTCAATTCAATATCTGCATTAGTTTTGGAGATAGAAACTTGCATGTAAAACTTTAACCAGAATTTTCAAAGTCCAAAAGGGGGCATAATTTGCCCAAAATACATGCCAGAGTTATGGAACTTGATCCAGTGAGGTTAGTAATTGATCTAGAAAAAGAAAAAATAAGTTTCAAATCTATATGCCTTTTAGTAATAACTGTATGTACTTGCACGCAAAACTTTAACCAGAATTTGCTAAGTCCAAAAGGGGGCATAATTTGGCCAAAATGAAGGTCAGAGTTATGGGACTTGATCCTATCAACTAGTTTTATAACCCCGAAGACACATGTGAAGTTTCAAATCAATATCTGCATTAGTTTTGGAGATAATAACTTGCATGTAAAACTTTAACCAAAATTTTCTAAGTCTAAAAGGGGGCATAATTTGCTCAAAAAACATGTCAGAGTTATGGGACTTGACCCAGTGAGGTTGGTAATTGATCAAGAAAAAGAAAAAATAAGTTTTAAATCTATATGCCTTTTAGAAATAGTTGTATGTACTTGCACACAAAACTTTAACCAGAATTTTCTAAGTCTAAAAGGGGGCATAATTTGGCCAAAATGAAAGTCAGAGTTATGGCACTTGCTGCTATCAACTAGTTTTATAACCCCGAAGACACATGTGAAGTTTCAAATCAATATCTGCATTAGTTTTGGAGATAGTAACTTGCATGTAAAACTTTAACCAAAATTTTCTAAGTCTAAAAGGGGGCATAATTTGCTCAAAAAACATGTCAGAGTTATGGGACTTGACCCAGTGAGGTTGGTAATTGATCTAGAAAAAGAAAAAATAAGTTTTAAATCTATATGCCTTTTAGAAATAGTTGTATGTACTTGCACGCAAAACTTTAACCAGAATTTTCTAAGTCCAAAAGGGGGCATAATTTGGCCAAAATGGAAGTCAGAGTTATGGCACTTGCTGCTATCAACTAGTTTTATAACCCCGAAGACACATGTGAAGTTTCAAATCAATATCTGCATTAGTTTTGGAGATAGTAACTTGCATGTAAAACTTTAACCAAAATTTTCTAAGTCCAAAAGGGGGCATAATTTGCTCAAAATACACGTCAGAGTTATGGGACTTGACCCAGAGAGGTTGGTAATTGACCTAGAAAAAGAAGAAATAAGTTTCAAAGCTAAATGCCTTTCATTGATGGCTGTATGTACTTGCATGCAAAAACTTAACCAAGGTGTGACGCCGACGCCGACGCCAGGGTGAGTAGAATAGCTAGACTATTCTTCGAATAGTCGAGCTAAAAACTGATTTATTTGATTTTTTTTTAAATTTTATTTTTTGGTGGGGTTTACGTGTAAAACTATGTTAATTTATCTACTATTTATTTGAAGTCGTTTAAACACCATATCAGTTATTAACATACAGGCAGTTGATAAGCCTTGTCTTCGTTCATGGAAAGAACCAGTTATAGACTCACATAAGTCAAAATAATTCGACGTTTAGTTTGTTTTATATTTGTGAAGGTCACTCTAAAAGAACCAAAATAATTGAGGATAAATCGCAGTCCTTATTGGTTTTATCGCTTGCACACCCAATGCTGATTTTATTTAATTTTATCATATTTTAGCTAGTTTTAACCAAAATTTGAAACAACTTTAACATGTTTTACATAGAACTGAAACAAAGGTAATAAAACAACTATAAGAAATCAAATAGTAAACATAGGAAGAAAATATCATTTACAGTAAAGTTAGGCAAGCATTTGTGAATAGATGTTAGGGACCTACGGTGGCATAAACAACATACAAAGCAGAGTAATGGATATAAGAAAGAAGTCACCATAGGAAAATCCAGTAGTGAAAACGTACAATAAACAAGCAGACGACGACAGGCAACCGAAAACAGGTAACCAGGTAAATTTTAGATAAGAATAATACCGCTAAATTTAGGTGTCCCGTACACAGGAAACGCGTGTGGAGCTTTTAATATCCAACAGATTTGCTTCAAACTTTCAACGTTGATAAAAGATAGATGTAGCTAGAATATTAGGGCATTTTCATTAAGATACAAACTTTAAACTAATCAAAATTACATAAAAACGGCCGATTTTTCATAAATTTACCGGTAAAATTTTATACAGCGCGATCGCAAATAGCTATTATGTCTTATAAGTAAATAAATTGAAATCAATGCGAAAAATAAAATTGGACTTTCGGCTAGAAAAGGCAAAAACAGAATAGAAAAATCTTTAATAAGAAGAAAATGCCATCAATTTAGAAAACATACAGTAAAAACGAAATTGTTAACCATAATGCGAATAGTAAGTACATGGAGTAAATAAAAAAAATGTGGATGACATAGGCGTGGCGTGTAACCTAAAAATAAACCTGTGTATGGAAATGTATCGGACGTAAATAGATAGTTGTTATCAACCAGTCAAAAATATAACGATATTCAACTCTTGAGTAAAATTATTTGGACTACCTTTTGATACATGTCAGTTTTATTTGAATTTATCTTATATTCGCAACAATATCAGCATTTAAACCCAAATCTGGCAATGACAATTTCTTTCTAGTGGAGAAAACTACTCGTAACTGTTTCCTAGGATCGCGTCAAATTAGTTAGACTAAGACTCACATATTCCGTAAGAAATTGCCGACTTTTTTTTCAATTAAGGAAGCATGGTCGGTTCCGGGAATCGAATATATGCCCTTCAATCAACGATGAGCGAATCCAACAACTCGAGTCAGTCAAGTTTTATAATTATTGTTAAAAAAATAAACACGAGGTACATTATTTAAAAATATGCAGCAAAAGGTACTGAAATTTAGGCAGAAAAAGGCCTGTAATGTACAAGAGGGTGTCTTTTTTCATATCCACGCTACCTAAATGTAGTTTGCATTATGGCAAGATTCATTTAAATTTTAAATGAAGATTAGTTCTAGTACACCTGTTACAATCCAGTTAAACGCCGTCTATGTAAACAAGTTCATTCAGTAATTTTTACTCGTATCGGAAAGGCGGAGTTACCTGTATAGACGAGATCCAAAAATAGCTCCAGCATCGCTGTAAAGGTACAAGTTTATCGATTTAAGAAAAGACGAAAGGGCAATTTGATCTGCAAACAGTAGTAAGCACATTTTCATACACTTGTTTCATATTGTACAACCTCTTTAACATACTTCCATTACAAAATTGTCCATAATTTGGTCAATATTTGTCCAATTATGATGAATTTTTTTTTCAGAATATAGAATGGGAATCTTTGCATTCATTTTGGGAAAAATACATACTTTTTGGCACTGGGAATATAGCCGAATAAGGGCTATAAGAACGGCCGATAAAAAACACCTGTAAAATAAAATTAATTAATAGTAAAATTAACAATTTGTTTGCTATATTGGAGGCTTTTAACAAACTTAGCTTTTTCTCAGGACTGAAGGATTAAAATAATAAACATTCTTTTCTTTAGTATTTTAGGCTTTGTGTTAGAGTTGTTAAAAGCGTGTTAGAGATTGAGTGAAGGCGACTAACAAAAACTAAATTACACTTTTATATGCAATATGTCTCTAGCCCTGAGGCTATTTATAAAAAAAAATAAAGAAAATACACGTAATAACAGCAGCTTTATGACAACTAATCATATCTTTTCCAGCATAAACCTAGTCAAAATAATTCGACGTTCAGATTTATATTTGTGATGGGCAATCTAAACATCAAGATAAATCACAGTACACAGTCATTTAAAGTTATTAGTTTTATCGCCTGCGCATATTGCATGATGACACGGTAAACGTTAATCGTGTACAGTATATACGTATGTTTAAACACCAGAAAAATCGAAATTTTTGATATTATTTCATAATTTTTACATTAATCAATGAGGAATTAAATCATCTTTTGATACATGCAAGTTTTATTTGAATTTATGGCCAATTCGTGAAATAATCGGCATTTACACCTTTAGCATGTAAAGCATCAGCAGCGATGAATATTTCAGTGGAAATTGCTTCCATTATTTTGGTATTTCAAGACCTGTGTTTGACGCGAGTGGGAATATTGCCCATATGAAAAAATTATCAATATTTCCTACAACCACGTCAAATTAGTTGGACTAAGTATATACCATATACACCGGTAATACTGTATATAAATGTTGATTACCAGAGCTCTAGATTCCAAGGTCTAAAGGTCCAGTTACCAGAACTATCGCCACTTCCTACATTCATTGATAAACAAATGGCATACTTTCATTTTACTTCTCCAAGAAATATCACAACAGGAGAAGCTTAAATCTTCCTCAATCTGATTATCTCAACTCAAGAAAATGACCTTTAGGGACTCAGGAAAACTGAATCTCTCTAACCTTGCAAAGGGGCGGTCTATATGCTGTTTTCTCCTTGATTCGAGCCTCTTAAATCTTTTAGGGTTGTGCATATTTTTGTAAACCTGTTCAATTAAATATTTTTTGTTTTTAGGTACAAAAATATTTGCATTTAACAATGGACAATAAGAATTACAATGTTACTCATCTTTTATATGAACTTTTTTGCAAAAGACTGAAGGAGGTCAAACTCCACATCATTTTAAACCTTTCTCATCGATTCGAGCCCTTTGTTTGGTAGGTCAATAAGTGTTAATGTTTGCACAGTCTATTTCCATAAAGCAAATTTCTATAAAGATTGACTTTTTTTTCACTTGTTACAACAGTCAAAATATGCTCAGGATGCTTTTAATTTGGAATTTTGGGTCACAATATTGCCCACTGTGTATTTTCCTTTTGAAATAAGCAATTTTTGATGTAAAATATTAAAAGAGGTATTTGCTCAATTTCCCAGTGGTTTCATGACTAATATTTCCCAAGGCATTTTAAAATGTAAATGACACAAGTTTCTGATGGAAGAACATACTACTTGAGCATGATTTTTACCAAAATACAAGGGCTCGAATCGATGAGAAAGCTCGAATCGACGAGAAACAGGCATAAAAGGCAAGATATATAAAAATTTACTTCCATATAATTTATTATGGCATTATTTACCACTATCAGTACTCCCTCCTTGTTATGGAGTTTGAGTAAACAAGTTCTTACCGCAAACAGGGGATAGTTCCTTGTCAGATATATAAAGTGTCAACTGAGACTTCAATGCCGACAACTCGGGGGCATTGTTGACAGCGGGGAAGGCACATAGAGAGCAGGCCTCCCCCTTTACAGATTCAAGCCTTTTCATCTCAAATGTCTGCGTCCTGCCATCTTCACTTTCTACCTTTACATTTGCAACCTCACACATAAGTTCTACCTGTGTGGTAAATGTAAATGCATAGTTTAAAAGTATCAAAGAAGTTATGAAGTATTTGACCCGCGCCATGTCATCGTCTGTATAACCGTTTTGTAACTCCACGACTGAAGATTTTATGCCCGATAACTTCCCTTGGCAAAGGGGGATAATAGAGAGGCCCGAACTGGCGATAAATTTTATGTTATCTGTCTATTTATCTATCTATCTTCCATATAGTCAAACCCCTGCTGGGGACCTAGACTTTGCGCGTCAACTAGCAAGAATGTTAAACGAGTAAAAAAGAAGTACTAAAAAGCAAGAAGGAGAATGGTTAAAAACATGTTAAAAACAAAGTAGTTCTGCACGTTTGGATCGATTTTTTTTCCTACAATGTAGAATTTGATTAAACTTCGATTTTTCAAAACTTTAGAATATAGGCCTACCTAGAACAATTGGCAAATAAAAAGATAGGGTCGTGTGCTTGATTTTTTGCTAGACAGATCTGAAAAATTTAGATCTCACGCAATTTTCATAATGGGAGTCTATGGGAAAATCAAAACTTTTATAACATTTTCGCAAATAGAAATTTTTCTACAATGTAGATTTTGATGAAACTTCTCACAGTTGTAAATAAACATATGGCCTATAATGTGGTGAAATAAAATGTATAGGTCCGTGCGCTTATTTTTGAGATATTTAACCATGATTAAAGTGCACCGAATATTCCACGCTAATTTTGAGACATTATTTTGAATTATTTAACGTGTAATATGTTTAAATATTTTATTTTAACTTTAGAAATATGTAACAGTGTCATTTTAATATATTTGCTAACAGGTTGTCATTGATTGATAAAATGATTTTCATTTTCGTACGCCGAATCCAGGCTTTATTCTACGTTTTCCGGATAGATAACGTTACGCCATCACTTCCGGTTTATCAAACGTGCAGAACTACCTTAAGGTGAGATGTGCTCAATTTGGCTTACAGCCTGACTGAACACTGGCCCAGACGAGTTGACAACATCTGAAGGCAAGGCATTCCAATGATATACGTACGAGGGAAGAATGAAAATTTATGATAGTTGGATGAGGGTGAAACTTGAACGAATTTTGTCACAGTTTCATGGCAACAAAAAGTCAAAACGGCAGACTTGTTAAATTTCTAGATATTTGAAATGTATTCCGATTTTAAAAATTCTTTCAGCGTTATGAAAGGCCTGGGGATGGCTTTTATATAGAATTAACATATTTTCAGGCATTCCTTGTCCATTATAGAAACATTATATTTAGCCAAAATCTGGAGGTCAGTGCTTTTAAAACGCAAAATTCCTTTTACCGTAACGAAGACTTGCAGTTGTTACGAGCTGAAACGAGGATAAACTACTTGTTAATTAGAGATATATCTTTTTCTTTCTTATATTTGAATTATTCATCGGACGTTGTGTATTGGAAACTTTCTTTGAGATATGATTAGGCCTAATATTGTAACTGTATTTTGTATTTATTTCTTAGAGAACGCGTGAAACATTCTCTGTGCAATTATTGTATTATTTCATATATTATTTTTAAAAAATAATTTCATTGTTATATGTTTTAGTCATAATAAATAGGGATTGAACCTAAGCCAGGATGTAGTAATAATAATCGATGGGACAAAAGTATACTACTGGTAACCCCATGATGATATTTTTACAGTCGCCCCACTCCCCGCCCATTCTCGTAATCATTACAACAAATTCTATGTATTTTTTTCTTACAGATATATCTAATTCAATCGCTTTTCATAATTGCTGTCAAATATACGTTTTTTTCCTACGAAGCATATTTTTGGTTAGCTGAACTGGAACCATGTTTTATGTATAAATTTGTTACCTTACGCAGAATAGGGATACGGACACCCACACCCACACTTTTATCTGTAATAAGTTTTAAGTTAATAAAGGTATGTTCTGTTCTGTTCTGTTCTGCTCTGCCCTGCCCTGCTCCGCGCTACATATTCAGCAGACGCAACAATGTATTTTATCAGCATTGTAAAAAGAACAATAATACATTATTTTATATTAGTATTTATATTAGTATAAAAGTTAAATCATTCTCGCGGTTATATCAAAATTAAAATCTTTTTCCAAGTATAACACACCTTGCACCACAAAGGAACGACAGAAATGAAATTCTGAAATATGCTTTACTGATAGATAACTGAATGCCCGAGGCGTAAAACAACTTCTCAACAGTTTTTAATCAACTTAAAGGAAAGTGAAACAGCATAGATTTTGATAAATTTATAAGACTTAGCAATCAATTGCTTAGCTTTTTTTTGCCAAATACATGTATTTTATTTATATTTTTAACCCTTATTATCTGTTTATCCGTATTTAGATATTGTATATGCTCAGTAATAAATAATGACGACATCCTTGGCTCAGATTCAACAATGTAGACTTTAAGAACGGCAAATTTTCAATTTGTCATAACTTTGTTAGTAGCAAATTTACACGAATCAAATTTTGCAGATACTTCGCTTCCACTACCTTAAGACGACGGAAACCAGTTAAAGTCAATAACAGAGTAGTAAGTCTTGAAGATTTCGAGAGGCCAGACGAGCGGTTCTGGCCCATAGAACAATCATTTTATATATTTTCGCCAATAACTGATTAAATTTTCTTTGAATATTGTCAAATATTGATCTCGTTTTTCACTGGTGTTGTATGGTTATATGCTAAAGGGAGAAAGGCAAAAATGCAACGACGAAAGCCGCTCGTCTGACCTCAGGGAATTAGCTTTTTCGAACCGCAAATGTCTGTGAAGTGAGTTCTGACTGAGTACCAAAACATCTATCTAACATTCATATCTAACATTCATTCATGTGACATTAACTGCTTTTTAACTACGACGAACAAAACAGGCTAACCCGCCATTTTTTATTTTCCAAGTATGTTTAAAAATACTGAAAATGCACTTTTGAAATTTAGTATAATTTAAACACAATGTGTTGAACAAAGAACATTTCAAAATTTGTGTACTAATATCCGCCCCATCAGTCTTCCCATGGCTTTGATTGGTATGTTATAAATTTTTTGTGTTAAATTTGCGCAGGTGTTTAAACCACATTTAAGCCCGATATCAAAATTTTCAAGATTTTAAAAAAATCTTTTTCATGTTTTAGTGATGTGCAGATCTGCCGTAACTCAAGAACTTTTCAGTCAGATATTCCGTCGTCTGGGTTTTAATAGCTCAACATTGCGAAGTGAAGTCGAGCGGTTCTGGTCCACAGCAAAATTCTTCTGATAAATTGTCGGTAGACCCAGATGTTGATCGTGTCCGAACCATAGCTTTCTGTAAAGTGTGTTCCGATTCAAAGTGAAAATTATTACATTTCGATTGCGTTAAATATATACATTTTTTGAATAATCAAAATAGCCAGAAAGGAACAACGGTTTTTCATATTTAAGAAAAAACAATAATGTTAATATTAAAGTGGAGGAAAAGTTGCAAAGTTTAATTCAAATGAGTTGACTTTAGACTATGAATTATATTTTTAAACGGTTTGCAGTATTTTGCAGGTCTTTTTAATAGGGCCGAGGTATGAATATTTTGAAATGTAGATAAGTCATACGTTTTACCGATTTTTGACTATACATGAACTATATGGGGAAACTGCTTTAAAGGAAATGAGCCGTGCCATGGGAAACCAACATAGTGGCTTTGCGACCAGCATGGATCCAGACCAGCCTGCGCATCCGTGCAGTCTGGTCAGGATCCATGCTATTCGCTAATGGTTTCTCTAATTGCAATAGGCTTTGAAAGCGAACAGCATGGATCCTGACCAGACTGCGCAGATGCGCAGGCTGGTCTGGATCCATGCTGGTCGCAAAGCCACTATGTTGGTTTTCTCATGGCACGGCTCAAATATAGAAAAAAAATCTTTATAATTCAAAAGAGGGCAGCTCGACCTATATTGAAAGCACCATTCCAGACATAAATGGTTAACTTTCCCAAACAAGATTAAATACAATATTCTTGTTTTGGGTTATAAAGCATTAAACAAGACCGACCTTATATGTGTGACACAATTGAAATTTGTGACAATACATACTATACCCTTTGTTCTAAAACGAATTTCGATCACAGCACCTTCGACCTAAAACTAAATTATAAATTTACTTAAACGTTAACTTTTCTTTTATGGCTGCATGTAGAGATTTGGAAAGACATACCGTACTCAATTAGAAATGCTAACACAGTAAATGCATTTAAATACTTACTTAAAAACTTTTTTTTTAATGAATACAATGTAGAGATTCACGATGTTAACGTGCGTTTATCTTCATTTACAAATCTGATCTATGGAAAGATTATGACACTTTTTATTAGAGAACCTCATTGAAAATAAGATTTGTATGTTATTTATAAAACTTAATGAGTTTTACCCTCTTTAAATAAAGAATTTATTATTATTACTATTATTATTATTATCATTTTTATCATTATTAAATATGATGATGATGATGATGATAATAATAATAATAATGATTAATATTCAATGTGCCCATTTGTGGTTATATAGTGAAGAATATAAACTCGAAATGTTAAAAGAAGAACACTCGTTGTAGGGGAAATTTTCTATTTCAAACGCTACGAAACTCAGTTTTAAGCTTTAAGTTTTTAAATATTAGCAAGGTAAGGACATGAGCGACCTTGAACAGGTACATTCATTTTAGTATAATCCTAATCTGTTAAAACTTTTCCTTAAACACGGCTACTAAACGTTAGCGCCACTACCAAATTGTGGTGATAAGGAAAAGAGCTGTCGACATTTCCGTGGTGCAGCTATCGTCCGTTTCTGCTTGTAAACACGGGAGTAAAATTTGTATTTTATCTTATATTTTTATTGATAGAACTTTTTTCGAAAATCGGAGTATGTAGTTCCGTGTAACAACACTTTTACTACAGGTTGGCTGTGATTTCATTAAAATAATATGCAAATTGTGGTGTCAGGAGCTTTTCTTCCGAATTTGACAGTGGCACATTTTCATATCAGTCAGTATTCAAACACCATTCTGATGAATAGACACACTGTAAGAACATACCTGCGCATGTAAATGGTGTAGAAATGATAAATAACTATATACGCACACACCATGAATAATAGAATCTCGGGTTAGAGGAAATATACCGGGATTTTTAAAAGTGGTGGCGCTATAACTCTAGTGATGGCGCTATACAGTAGTGGTGGCGCTGTTACGGCATTCAACAATACGAACTGCTGACGCATCCGGAACAAAACAAACACCAACATTCTCTTAACTGATAATTTTCCTGCAAGGAATTATGTTATTAAAGAAAGAAAAACACGATCATAGTTTTTTTACCATTGTGAAACATTCTCTATCTAAGAAAAAAAAAAGAACAAAATACTCACAGACCCTTGGGACTCTTGTTGTCTAAGTAAATATTTTCCTTTGTTTAAAATGTTAATGTAGAATTATTTCTAACCTTTAAATATTCTATTTAAATACAAACGTAAGTGTACTTTAAATTCTGGTCAAGAAAAATAGTAGCAATACTTTTATTTCAAACAAAGATTTGTGTCCAGGAAATAATTTGAAGATAGTGCAGAATTTATTTGTTATATTAAGATTCTGAAAGTTACTTCCCTTTGTTTTTATATGCCGTTTGCATGTCACTGTAAACAAAAGACCTTACTTTCACAATTCTTTCTGAAAGGTGAGTACAGTGCATTTTCAATTCCAATCGATTAAATATGATTAATCAATAGAACTTAGATGTACAATCTGAATCCATATACATGTAGATTATTTTGCGATCATGTAGAGGTTACTACATGTATTTTGTGTGTGGGATAGGTTGATAACATCGATTATTGTAGAAATTTCCGTGGCTTGCAGACAAGACATTTTCATATATTAAAATTGAACATATCAGCCACTAATCATATACAACAGCGCCACCACTACTGTATAGCGTCGCCACTTGAGTGATAGCGCCACCACTTTAAAAAATAGTCGTGTTTTTACTTTTTACTGTGTTTTTCGTAATTCTTTGGTGTATGGGAATACGTGTAATTCATTTCTACACCATTTGCATGCGCAGTTATGTTCTTACAGTGTGTCTAATCATCGGAATGGTGTTCGAATACTGACCGATATGAAAATATGCCACTGTCAAATTTGGGAGAAAGGCTCCTGGCACCACAATTTGCATAATATTTTAATGAAATCACAGCCAACCTGTTGTAAAAGTGTTGTTACACGGAACTACATTCTCCGATTTTCGAAAAATAATATATCAATGAAAATATAAGATAAAGTATAAATTCCTCTCACGTGTTTACAGGTAGAAACGGGCGATAGCTGCACCACGGAAATGTCGATAGCTCCTTTCCTTATCACCATAATTTGGTGGTGGCGCTAGCGTTTAGTAGCCGTGTTAAACACATACAAACTATTGATATTCGTCGGTCAACTTCTACATGTATACTGTACAATGCAACTTTTGTAAAAGTATGGACAACGTACAAAGGTATCGACATGACATTTACGCTTCTGCAAGTAAAGATATTGACATTAGATTTGAAACATTTATACTGTTGAGTGCAACGTCTCCTATTGTACTGACAGATATTTATAGTTTCCAGACGTATATATCATGGATATTGTACAGTGCAACCTCTTAAAACCAACGGACAAGTGATCACAGTTGTCCAATCAAATCCACTGAAACATATTAGTTTCTGCGCTCCAATTAATTTAACACAAGTGACCATTGTTCGATCCATGCATCAGTTTGTCGTCTGCAATATAGTCTGCAGTAAAACTACGCTGTTGTAACTGACGTGGAATGCAGTTAGCTTCACGGTTAACCACGTCAAACAAAGTGTGCTATACATGTATAGCTTTAAGCCAATTTTGTGTTGTACATGTATTAGTACCGTATGCCTGCGTTCTATATTTTGACTGGCGGTGTGGATTAAATCCGATCGAACATATTAAAGTTTAAATTTATATAAATACAAATGTACTTGTACACAAAAATGGCGTTTTATCTCCTTACTTGCGTTCTGTTCTCCATTTCACTTGTTGGAAACGTTCATACTGAAGAAATACCCAGTGTGTCAACCAAACTTGGCGTCATAAATGGAATATTCAGTGAAGTGTCATTTAAAAGTAGAGATTTTATTGTGAAGAGGTTTCTTGGGATACCGTACGCAAAACCGCCTGTTGGGGAGCTTAGATTCAAGAAGCCGGAGCCTGCTGGACCTTTATCGCCAAACCCATTTCCGGCTGATAAATTCGGATCACCTTGTGCCCAAATCGACATTATGGGTGAAAAGTTTTCTGAAAACACTAACATAGAAGACTGTCTCTTCTTGAATATCTACGTTCCAGTCCAGGAACCGGACAGTGTATCCGGACATGCAGTGATGGTATTTATCCATGGTGGTGGCTACAACCTTGGCACAGGAAACCGATACATTGCTGACCGTCTATCTTCTGTAGGAAACGTAATTGTTATAACAATCAACTACAGACTTTGGATATGGGGTTTTCTTGATTTCAATGACGAAAGAGCTCCGGGAAATATGGGTTTATGGGATCAACAGATGGCTTTTAGATGGGTACACGAACACATTGAATCTTTTGGAGGGGATAAGGATAGGGTCACTATTTTTGGAGAATCGGCCGGCGCAGTAAGTGTTGGCTTGCAGGCTTTGTATCCTGAAAATAAGGGTCTGTTCACAAATGTTATATCGGAAAGCGGATCACCATCCTTTACGCATGTTTTTCAAACTGATAACAATATACAAGCGGCGACATTTTTGGCAGAATTGCTTAACTGTACCACAGAAAAAACAGACCAAGTTTTTGATTGTATTAAAAATAGCGATAGCGAAGCAATGCTTAATGCATTTAAAAGTGCTTTAAATGATCCAGCTAAATTATGGCAGATTGTTTTCACCCCAACAGTTGATAACGATTTTGTAAAACAGCCCCCAGCTAAGTTGATGAAACTCGCAAAAACTGAAATACCCACTGAAGTAGAGTTCTTAAGATCTTTAAAACTAATGAACGGTCTTAATGGAGCGGAAGGTGCCATGTGGCTTTTTATGGTAGAAGGTCCAAAGGAGAACTATGACGATTTGCTGTTAACGAAAGAAGATATGGACAATAGAATAATCCCAACTGTCCTTCCAACGGCTCCTGGAATCTTAAAGTCACTAATTAGCTCGAGATATACCGACTGGAAAAATCCAAGCGATCCCAAACTTGTCCGAAAACAGTTTGTTAAACTATTGGGCGATCTATATTTCAACGTCCCTGGAATAGAATTCAGTCTACTGCACGCTAACGGCTCAAATCCGGGGAGTTATTTGTACAGATTTACTTCTCTCGTGGAACAACATTTCGTAAAAACACCAACGTGGTCGGAGTCAGCAAACCATGCTGATGAACTGGGACCCGTGTTTGGTTATGATTTTGATTATGAATGGGCAGCCTACATCAAGGGAGGATACACACCCCCTGATTGGGAAATTGATATGTCTGAGCGTATGATGACGGCATGGACAAATTTTGCTAAATACGGGTAAGTGATTTCCAACGTTTGTAAAGGATATACAACAGTGGCTTGTTTCTGCCTTGTCGTGCTGCCGTGTCGTGCCCTCGTGCCCTCGCCAGAAAGACAACAGGACAGCACGGTAAACCATTCTTTTCGTGCAGTCGTGTCCTACGGACGCCTAACCAGCACAACAGCACAAGGACACAACGGCACGACAGATTTTTGTCATGTTGTTGCACTACTCTGGCATGGACCCCATGCGACAAGAAGAGGACACGACAAAGTAGTATTTTGTCTTTTGTCGTGCTGGCGGGGCCGTCACGCGACCAGGTAAGGACATGATAAAGATGCATTCTGTCGTGCTCCCATTCTGTCGTGCTAGCGTAAACGCTACACGACAAGTTTGCTGTCGCGTTGTGGTTCTGTAGGGGTCGCAAATAAGACAGCACTACAAGACAGAAAAGATCCACCATTTAAATACGCTAACTTATTGATGTATGTTTTCGCAATCAGACAATATTTTATTACTTTACCAGAAAAATATATTGAAAATAAACTACATTATTACTGTACCATAACGATTACATATTTTAGATAAAGTATGCCATTCAATTATTATTTGCAGTATATGCAACTCTTATCAAACGTTTAAATTTATGCTACATTGTATATATAATTTGTCTTCTTATTTCAGCAACCCTAATGAAGAAGGGGACACACCCTGGCCCAAATATACCATCGAAGATGAGCATTATCTAAATATTGACCGGGAAGATTCCGTTGGACAATATTTGCACGCAGACGATGTGAACTTTTGGCGGGAAATTGTACCGATGGTTCAAGACAGTGTCAAAAATGACCAAGGAGATTTTTCACCATTTACGAAGAAATCGTCTGAAACATGTGATGCAGATGGAAACTGTGATTAATTTGATGAAAATGAGCTTATTACGCCGTACAAAATAGGATGTATGTTAGCGGGCTGGTAGGTTTTCGTCAGTCTAATTGGAAAAGAACACCATTCCTGAAAATTCTAGAAAGGCCTGCAATGACGTATAAAATATAACCACAATGGTCATTTCAATTTAGTAAATATGTATACATGATACAATAATTTTTTGCCTAAATTACATATATTGCAGTGAAAACTCGAGTATATTTTTCATGCCTGTAAAGCTTAAGGGAGTTAAGATATTTTTATCAATACTGTCTTCGCTTGTTTTTTTTTGCCTGCCTGGTAGGTACGTTTTGCCGCTCAAACACATGTCTAAGTTGGTATGGCCTTATTAGGGGTAATATACTCTGATTCAGTTTGGTCTTGTCTGCATTATTGCATTGTCACTGTTAGTGAATCTAAGAATGTAAGAGTGCACACTTCTATTGTTATCTGATTCAGCTGAAATACGCGTAGGAATACAAAAATGATTCATCAATTCATATTACAATAAAACACTAACACAAATTAAACGATGATTTATTGAGTCATGTTACTGAGTTGGTATGACTGAAACATGTAAACATGAATCAAATAATTCGCCAGATATAACAACAATATTGCGACACTGCAAATGCGAGCACGTTGTTATATTCAAATATGAAGTGGACACTTGCCTAAATTTTAATTTGATAGTTCATAGCATTAATAAAATTCACCTTTAATAAAGACTGGACAAGTCATGTAATTCAAACTAATTTCATCCACCTATCAATGACCGTCGTATGGTCTGAAAAACATTCCTATATCTGTGTATTAATTACTATGAAACTTTGTAATCAAGTTGAGTTTTATTTTTATAAATTTATAGTTCCTGTAAGAAAATTTTATTTTATTAATACCTTCTGAAGATTTGACACATTTCGAAATACTCTCTCTCTCCCTCTCTCGCTCTCTCTCGGTCCATTCGTAAGCCCGTATCTGTATATCTGTTACTCTCGTTGTCTTTAAAGTCCGGTTCAAATCTGATAATTAATCTTGAAATCATTCAATTTTATTCGTTAAAACAAAGAAGTATAAGATACATTTATTTCTATAGCTCTTTGGTTAAAACATACAAGGCACTCGTCATAAACGTGCATGGGTTTGGGATAAAAAGTGACATTTAATTAAAGGCCAACGTTCATCATGTGGATAATGATATAAGGTGATGCTATCTATTTTTAAAAAATCCTGTTGAAGGGTTTCCTTTCTTTCTATATAAGTGTGTAGTTATAGAGTGATTAAATATCCAATCATCTGAACGTTGTTAATCGGACGATAAATTATAAGAAAGCATTTTTTTTTTAATTTTCATTCTAGCATTCTCATTAAAATATGATGATAAATATTATGTTGAACTTTATTCTTCAGAATAGAAATTAACTGGCCGTCATGCCGATTCGAGGGTGGGATCAAAAGTAATGCAACCAATGGTGTTATATGACAACTGAAGGTTGGGTTAAGAAAATCTTTATTTCAAACCTTCAAAGTAATCTCCTTTGACAGGTACACAACGTTTCAATCTTTTAATCCAATCCTTAAAAGTTTTCTGATAGTCTTTTTTCAGGTTTATCACTAAGGAAGTTAAATATGGCGGCCCCCAGCTTTTGGCGGGATGTATTTTTTCTGCCTGCAAGCTTTTTCTTGAGACAAGAGAAAAGGAAAAAGTCACAGGGGACTAGATCCGGAAAATAGGGTGGGTGTTCTGGAACATATACTCCCTGTTCATTCAAAAACGACGTCACAATCCCAGCCTTGTGACTCAAGGAGTTGTCATGTAACAAATGGATGCCTCGGATACCCGTCTTTGGTCGACGTTTCTGGAAATACTTGAGACGCTTTTTAAGAACTTTTTTTCATATAAAACTTGGCATTCATTGGCTTGCCTTTTGGTACAGGAACCTGGATGGCGAGACCTTTAGTAGTGAAAAATATGGCATACATAACCTTTTGCAAGGCCTTCTGGCATTTTTGGTGAGCCATACTCGGTTACTAATTTTTCGATGCGGTTCGAAGAAATGTATCCAAGACTCCTCACCTGTTACTACATTCATAAATGTTTTTTGATCGTATCTTGGAAACCTTTTCAAAAGTCTGCGCGCCATGTTAACGCGCGTGCGTTTTTGCTTATCAGTGAGCGAATGCGGGACCCACCTAGCACTTTTCTTCTTCAGTTTCAAAATATTTCGCAGAATGCGCAACACAGATGCTTTTGAAATGCCAACCATGTCCGCAATCTGCTGAGAAGTATATCTTGCGTCAGAAAGTAGTATTTGTTTGATTTTTTCAACAATCCTTAGACTACTTGCAGACTTAGGTCGACCAGCTTTAGGCGCATTTTTGACATTTTATGACCTCGTATGACCTTATGCCGCCTGAATAATGTACCAATCAGATTGCTTGGTAAGGTATTCTCGGTATTCAGCCATAATGAGAGATTTTGTAAGAGTGGCGCTGATTGGAGGAAAGGCTGAAAATACTTCACTCTGAGTCATGTGTGACACTGAGTGAAATGACAACGCGTTCGTCATCTATAACCTCTATAAGTACAGCACCATCGGGTTGTATGCGTACCACTTGAGCAGGTGTGCGTACTGCTCATCCGGACATATTTCTGTTTTGTTAAGTTTTCTTGCTAAGTTATTTCTGTTTTGTTAAGTTTCCTTTCCTTAAGTTTTGTTTTTACAAAAAGGTTATTTGTTTTATTCAGTCATTTACTCTTACCATGCATTACAGAAACAATTTCTAACCAGTGCAAATCATTACTAACCTGCAACAACATGTCCGATACTGTTAAATTTTAGACTCTAAATTTTAAATTAACCTTTCCACTGAAAACAGTACTGTACATATTCTGAATGATAGACAAATTTGATAATAAGCTGAAATAGGGTAAGGGTTCATGTTTCTTCCAACAATTCCAGAAATAAAGTATAGAACGTATTTCAATATTGTTTGCTTACTGTTACTATCTTTTAAGCACCAAAGGCTCAAAGTGAGCTTTTGTGATTGTTTGGTGTCCGTCGTGTGTCCCTCCACAATTTCTAAACACAGTCTTCTTCAGAACTACTGTCCCCATTTATACTAAACTTCACAGAGGCCCCTTTCAACATTGCCAAAAGATTTGAAATACAGGTTTCTGCCCATACAAAATGTATATACAAAATGTAACATGTGCTTCAGTTACATCACGCCGACCATCTTTTTAAAGATATTTTTTGTTTACACTTTTACCAGACATTTTGCCTAACCGCCTACGAGTAGGGTTTGTGCAAATGTGAATTGTGAGCGAGATATTGTGTCTACATCCGTCAATTGAAAGCTATTACAACGGGAAACACGTGCAAGGCGTGAATTTTGTACTCGCGCTAAAAATAGAGGTTATCAAAAGCCAGTGGCATTCTTTTGATCCCATCCTCGTATTTGATGTCATCGTTGACTCCATAATGTTCTTTCACTGGTCCGCGCTTCAAACATTTAACATGGTTAGATATTTTGTCAGTTAAACAAAAAAACATGTCCTGCGTCAAAGCATTCGCGTTGTTTTTCATCTGTTTTACCTTGGTGAGAGTTCAGGTGAGCAGAACTTTAACCACGAGGGCCTTAGCAACAAACATCCAGAGGTTTCCAAATTTTTTACTCATTCATTCATCATTGGTTTAATATGTCAGGTTGCGCAATACCTACTGAGTGTAACCATTAAGTACATCATTTAGTTGGTGAATGTGGCGGGTTGCTAATGGTTAACTACAGCGTTTTAGGTTATAAATATGATATAGAGCACTTATTGACCTTCTGAATTTATCTGCGTGCTGTAACTGCATAAATTGCAAAATGTTGCATGCAGTTTGATAGTCAAAGCCTTGAGACGTCTGGTGGTTGTGAGTAGCATCTGCCTTTACAGTTTGTCTGTCAAAAATGTCATGACACCTGTACAAAATGTAACTTTATGAAACAAAATATATATCAGTAAAACCGTAGGATGCTCCCAGAAATAATAAATTATGCATTATTACATATTAAAAGAACAAAAGTGGAATCCACTGACGATAATGGCGCTATAGTTTACTCATGTTGAGTAATCAAATGGCAGTAACTCATCTGAACGAAACATGAAGATAATAATTATGTGAATCTCCTATTTGGAATGAAGTTTTAAGGAATTCCAGCCAGTGGTTGCTGGGGGAATACTCCAGACAAGAAATTGTACTATTGTATTCCTTATCTGACAGTTTATACACTCTACTGGTAACAAAGCAAATACCAGTCTATAACAAGAGCTCGTAGAACACGAACCCCACTTAATGCATTCAATAATTGCACAAGGAACAGAAGTTATTTGGTCACTGTATACAAAAGTTCTACTGTTCTAGATCAATGTGACCGTGACCTTTGACATATTGACATTAAAATCTGCTGGCCAAGATACACATAGGCCCAAGCGTTCTCAAGTTATTGGTCTGGAAACGGTTTAACTGTTCCGGGTCACCGTGACCTTAACCTTTGGCCTACTGGCCTTAAAATCAATAGGGGTCATCTGCTGATTATTAACAACCTCCCTATGAACTTTTATGATCCAAGATCCAAGCGTTCTTGAGTTATCATCCGGAAACTATTTAATTGTTCGGAAACTATTTAATTGTTCCGCGTCACTGTGACCTTGACCTTTGATCTACTGACCTAAAAATCAATAGAAGTCGAAAGTTGATCATGATCAACTTTCCTATCCAGTTTCTTGATCTCAGGTCAAAGCGTTCTTGAGTTATCATCTGGAAACCTTTTAACTGTTCCGGGTCATTGTGACCTTGACCTTTGACCTACTGACCTCAAAATCAATAGGAGTGGTCATCTATCCCATCAACGTTCATGATCCTTGACCTAAGCATTCTTGAATTATCATCCGGAAACCATTTAACTGTGCGTGGTCACTGTGACCTTTACCTACGACATATTGACCTCACAGTGAATAGAGGAAATCTGCTGATCATGACCAACCTCCCTATCAACTTTCATGATTCTAGACCCAAGCAATCTTGTGTTAACATCTGGAAACTGTTTAACTGTTCCGGGTCACTGTGACCTTGACCTTTGACCTACTGATCTCAAAATCAATACAGGCCATCTGCTAGTTATGAACAACCACCCTATCAACTTCCATGATCCTAGCTCTAAGCGTTCTTGAGTTATTATCCGAAAATCGATTGGTCTACATACCGACAGTCCGACCGAAAGTCCGACCGACTGACCGACCTACCGACCGACGACCGACCGACATCTGCAAAACAATATACCCCTCCTTCTTCGAAGAGGGGGATGCATAAATATACATGTTTTAGAGACAAATACAATAGTGTGGCTTATATCTAAACTCGCAACCAGTAACATCAGTCATTGGTAAAGGAAAACTTAAAATTTGTTCCATTTATGCCATTTTAAGGCAAAATAGGCGTGTGGTCCTTTAAAGGACTGACCGCCAGATCGTACGACTACAAAGAAAAAAGAAACGCGTTTCAAGTCATCTGTGGTGTATTGGTAAAGATGGTAGGAAAAAGGGTGCATTAGCATTAGCATTAACATTACATTTTGTAAATCATTACATGTTATAATCACACTGTTCTTAAAATAGGGTCTCTCAAAAGCTCTACAGAGATTATGACGTTAATTGTTTCGCAAAGCGACGGTAAATAAAATTTACCTTTACCTTTCGCATACACTATTTTTTTTTATTTAAGCATTTTAGTTTACCTAGGTCATCTATAGCTGAATACACGTATGACTTTCTTGTATTATATCTGAATTTTTCTTTTACCATTACTTTATGAAAATGCTTATGTTGAAGTACAGCGTTCATGAGCATTTTAATTGTAAGAGAAAGTCAAGTACCTGTTTATGGTGGAATGCGTCCCAAATTTTTTTGCCGAATATTGTCCTGAAATTTATACTGTACAAAATTCAGGATATATGCGATTGAGTTCCGGTTTTACTTTTTCGCCATATTGTTCGTGTTTTCAACATGGCCCCTAACGTCACTTTTAATGCAAAGCCGAGGTCAGAGTGTTTTCGGCATTTTTCCTTCCCTGCACTCTGAATGTCATATAAATGAAAATTACAAAATAATGTTCATTTTGCAAACAGAATATACTACTCAATGGTATAAAATTCAGTGAAATGAAATTGACGCTTAGGACGTCAGTGACGATATTGTGACGTCAGAACGTAAAAAATCACATCAAGTTTTGCTTAAAATGTTTCTTTAAAATCCAGTTTAATAAAAATCGGCTCGATAAAAAGCGTATAATTTTGGTATGTTGTTTCGCAATGTGTGTACGTCTAGTAGACACATAAATACTTAGGGGTCACCGACTTCAATTTTTCGCGATGTAACATAATTTTACACTCACCCCCACATGGTATGAGGCTATATGACGTTAGAGAAAAAAAAATGTGTCAACTTACACAACTCACGTTCGTGTTAAAAACGAGATGTATTTATTATAAGAAATTTTCACGATATGTTCGATCTGAACTGCAGATGCCATTTACTAGTGAATGGAAACACCTTTGACAAAATGTATATGAGCCGTGCCACGAGAAAACCAACATAGTGGGTATGCGACCAGCATGGATCCAGACCAGCCTGCGCATCCGCGCAGTCTGGTCAGGATCCATGCTGTTCGCTTTTAAAGCCTATTGGAATTGGAGAAACTATTAGCGAACAGCATGGATCCTGCTGGTCGCATACCCACTATGTTGGTTTTCCCGTGGCACGGCTCATATCTTGTATAATTGTCCGTAAGTATTTGACCTGTCCCTCAGTGAAACAAAGAGACAAAGACAGCGAGGCCATAGAAAGGCAGAGTAGCTAGTCCAGCGAACAGACATTATTCTTAAAAGATAGCTCTTCAGATGGCGATAAACTGTTACAGCTGGTCAGACGCAGAGAATTTATTCTTGAGACAGTGTCTTTTGATAACAATAAAGCACAACTGCTGGTCCGATGCAAATAATTTATTTCTTGGCGGGAACCTTCTTATCAAATGCAGTTACAAACTATTGATAGTGAATACCAGAAGACCCCTTTCAACATTGCCAAAAGATTTAAAATACAGGTTTCTGCCCATATGTAACTTGTGCTTCAGTTACATCACGCCGACCATCTTTTTTAAAGATATTTCTTGTCTTATAAGTCAGTTCACATAACACATTTCACATTTCATAGTGTGTCATTAGAACAAAGAAGTACAAAATTTATTTTTTATAGCTCTTTGATTAGAAAGATCTTCAGCTGAACACTGACAGTGATGTTAAAGCTAGCTTAAAAATTACATGTCACGTCAAATTAAGCTGCAACTGGTGAGGTTTTTATATCTGTGAAGTTTTGTATAAATGAGGACAGTAGTTCTGAAGAAGACTGTGTTTAGAAATTGTGGAGGGACACACGACGGACACCAAACAATCACAAAAGCTCACTTTGGGCCTTTGGTGCTTAAAAGATGGTAACAGTAAGCAAACAATATTGAAATACATGTACGTTCTATACTTTATTTCTGGAATTGTTGGAAGCAACATGAACCCTTACCCTACTTCAGCTTATTGTCAAATTTGTCTATCATTCAGAATATGTACAGTACTGTTTTCACCGGAAAGATAATTATGAAAACAGTACTATACATATTCCGAATGATAGACAAATTTGATAATAAGCTGAAGTAGGGTAAGGGTTCATGTTGCTTCCAACAATTCCAGAAATTTAACAGTATCGGACATGTTGTTGCAGGTTAGTAATGATTTGCAATGGTTAGAAATTGTTGCTGTAATGCATGGTAAGAGTTAATGACTGAATAAAACTAATAACCTTTTTGTAAAAACAAAACTTTAGGAAAGAAAACTTAACAAAACAGAAATATGTCCGGATAGGCAGATGAATATTTGGTTACGCACACCTGTTCAAGTGGTACAGATACAACCCGATGGTGCTGTACTTACAGAGATTATAGATGACGAACGCGTTGTTTTTCACTCATTCTTGCATAAAAACTACTTTTTTCACTGGATCCGCCCATGTACAAACGGGAGAAAAATCGTGTGCAAACAAGGCAATTCACGTGCTGTTAATACATGATTTTTATTTTTGAAATGCTTTGCCAGGGACGTATGTATGTATTTCTGCGCAGACTGATATTTGGCATCTGCATCTTGTTTCTTCCATAATAACCTCTTCTTGTAGCATTATAGATACAATGTAATCCATTGTATGTTTAGCTTTATCAGTTTCCAACCCTAAACGTACTGCCCCATTAATGTACGCACTAGCTTCTGTTAGAGTTTACTCCCTTTACAAAGCGTCTGTTCAGTTATTGTAAATAACTGTGAATAAATAAGTATCGCGTGTAACTTGTGTTATTGCCCGTTTTTAGGTATTATATTAATGATTTTTGTTAGTATCAGTCGGTTTGTTTTTACCTGATTTTTCGCAGAATTCATATAATAAACCTCGAAAGCTAGTCACTAGCTTCGTACTCATCCGCACTCTGTTTGTTCGTACTCAAAATAATTCGAATGTAAAGTTGTTATTCTTAAAATAATTGTGTTCCTGTTTATCATATTTTTAGTTATATGCAAAATTATATGTAATGTAACGTTTGTAATAACTAAAAATAAAAATAAGATGCTCAAAAACCTTCAAATCACGCTTTTAGTAGTGTTGTTGTTATGTGTGCCCCGGTTATGGATATTTAAAACATGTTTACCGTTTCCAAGAACAACAAGAATGGTAAATAAAAAATGTACCGGAATCGTCAAGTCATCACACATGAAAACAATGCATTTAGTCGTAGTCGTCGTGAAATGTTTTTTATGCAAGAATAGCGACAATACACGTTTGTTTTTTGTATTAACGCCTGCAGAAGCCCTTGGGATATGTCTGTGACCTCGACCTTCGGTCTCGGTTACGAACAATCCCGCGGGCTCCTACAGACGTTAATACACAAAAAACGTGTATTATCCCTACAGTGTCACACATGACTCAGAGTGAAGCATTTTCAGCCTTTCCTCCAATCAGCGCCACTCTTACAAAATCTCTCATTATGGCTGAAAATACCGAGAATACCTTACCAAGCAATCCGATTGGTACATAATTAGGCGGCATAAGGTCATACGAGGTCATAAAATCGTGCTTAATACGGCACGCCGAAAAACTTCATTAATTGCATAAAATTATGATGATAGTATAAGAAATGTGATTTGGGAATATACAATTCCCTTTGTGTGGCCTAAATACAGTTTCTTTTATTTATGATAAAAGCCAGCAATAAAGAGACATCATTGTTCAAAATACACATAATTCATTATTTATGAAAGCTAGGTTCCTGCATGCATTTTCGTCTATTTACCCGCCCGCTTAGCTCAGTAGGTAGAGCGTCGGCCTACGGATCGCGGGGTCGCGAGTTCGATCATCGGGCGGGGCGTATGTTCTCCGTGACTATTTGATAAACGACATTGTGTCTGAAATCAGTAGTCCTCCACCTCTGATTCATGTGGGGAAGTTGGCAGTTACTTGCGGAGAACAGGTTTGTACTGGTACAGAATCCAGGAACACTGGTTAGGTTAACTGCCCGCCGTATACATGACTGAAATACTGTTGAAAAACGGCGTTAAACCCAAAACAAACAAACAAACTATTTTTAATAAAAAAATCCAGCAATGATGAGACATAATTATAAAATAATTTTATATATTTGTAAAAGAATTATTTAAGAAAAAACATATAGACACTGTTGGAAAGGGTTACGATTTTCATATTTTCTTGTTTGAATATCTTTTTAAAATGAAAAACCATTTTAAATGAGATATGATTTTAACAGCGGCGTTACGATGCTCCAAAATTTAAAAAAAAAACACAAAAAAAAACACAGTAGGTTAAGCGTTCATAATTAATCCATTTTATTTCGAAATGATAATTAAAAGTAATCAATAAATTGCTTGTTTTATATCCTTTCCATTTATCAAAAAAATATCGATATCATTTGTGTTTTAAGAAAGTTTAAGCCGTTAGAAAAAACATCAGTGTTTACAAAATAAAACATGGACGCTCGGCGTCTGCCCACCCGACCTTGTCTTATCAGTTCTAAAAATAGAAAATACAACGGATTTGTATACAAACACGATCTCTCCTATTTGGCCCTTGCCGCCAATACGCAGACCTTATTTTCTCCGTAGGCCGCATACCTGGCATACCAGAATAAAGTGATAAAATGGTGTCAAAAGATAACAATAGATTCTGTTTGATATTTTTGGTTAACAAAACTAATTATGTCACACTTTAATAGCTATTATAACTTTGTATTAGGAGCTGTCCCTGATTTTAACTGTATAGTTCAAAATCTTTCAGATGTACACTGAAAAAAGCAATTATACCATTAGACAGTTTAATAAAACGGTTGTAGGATATTTGCCGACCCCCTCGCCCCGCCAGGACATTTTCCCCTCAATGAAAAAATGTACTACCGGACATTTGGCCCCCCACCCCAGTTGAAATGGCAGATAGGACATTTGCCCCCCCCCCCACTTCTTATTTCTAGAATGGACATTTGCCCCCCCCCCCCCCCCCCCCCCCATATTTTTATCCTATGTGCCAGTAGATATACAGTGTTTCATGTTGTTTTATTATCAAAATTAGTCTTAAAGGCAACTTTCAGTAAAAAAAACCCCTATTTTATTGATAAAAATTTGATGAATATGTTAATTACATTCAGGTGTTAAGTTACTAATAGCCTATTATTGAGTTATAATCACTAGGGGACAAAAATAATAAGGGAGGGGGGGGCAAATGTCCGTTTCAGAAATAAGCACTGGGGGAAAATGTCCTATCTACCATTTCAACTGGGGGGCAAATGTCCAGCAGTCCACTACATTATGGGGGGGGGGGGCAAATGTCATAGGGGGCAAATGTCCGGATCCCTAATAACACATACAACTCTCTACTACTCGCGCACGGTCTTTGTTGTCAATGTTACTAATTAGAGATAGTACCTAAGTTTTTCAAATCACAGGTTTGAAGTTAAAAAGCTTTGAAATGAAGACAAAGGTCCATATATTTCTCAAAAACAGAAATATAGACAATATTTTAACCAGAGGTGTGGAGTTATGAGCATTTAATATTTTCATGTTAACGAAAATTTTGTGATCAAGAAAACGTAACTCTTCTTGAACATGGAGAGCATAAACATCAAAGGGACATAATATAGTCAATATTTTCTAATTGGGTGCATTTGATTTAACATTCAACTTTGATCTGGATTGCTAAATAATGATCCATGATACTGTGTGCTAAAAATTTAGAACATCTGGAACAGTCTATTAACAGCAAAACAATGCTTTAGCAGAATCTAAATAGTTAAGCTCTAACTGGGACTCGAACCCAGGACCTCTCACACCTAAGGCAGACACTCTACCACTTCCCTATAACAGCAGTAGCTAATAGCTATGCAGTTTAATTGCTGGATTACATTGCGTGAACTGGAACAATAATCGGTGAACTCCGGATTATCGGCGTATTCGCTTTGTTACCTAACGGCAATTTTTGTGTAAAGAAAAAATAAAATCTAATGCTGCCAACGTCATAATCGGTCAAATCTGCCCAAATTTCTCTGACGTGTTGTTCAGAGTATGAACTTACTAACTGGTAGTACCAGTGAAATATTACTTACACTGAATCTTTTATATTTGCCCTTTTTGCAGCTGTCGAACGGCAAAGACGGTGAGTTTTGGCCAAATATAAGTAATTATTTTACCAGTTTTGAGAGGATTTCAATTGATGGGAAATTACAGTTACAAACTAAATACCTTTCTGCAACACATGGAGTCATTAGCATTCACTGTCAATCAGTATTATGACTAAGATCGACTGTCATTCATTCATTTCAAAGTTTCATAGACAGAGTCCGTTGTTTACATTTTTTTATCGTAACCGGTGCACTTGTAAAAATCACTTTAGTTTGAAAAATCAAAGTATGCAAAGAGCTATGGTACGGTCTCTATACTACTTCTAAATTGTATGGACTATGATTTGCCATAAAGTAAACCCTGGATTACTAAAAAGGACATAATTGACTTTTCCGATAATGTTTCGTTATCGTTTTCTATTTATATTAGAGAACTGCTATAACCCGTGTAAATAACAGCATACGTCTAACATTGGCATAAAATTAGCATAATTTTTAATGCTGAAATTGTGGCATTAATCATTACCTGGCATTATTTGGAGAAGAAAAAATGCATTACTAATGCATTAGCACTAGCATTACTACAACCCTGTTGCCAAGGTAACCCGGGTTCGATTGCCGACACAGACATGTTTTTTTCTCTTGATTAGCATTTAGAAATAATTCAGAAACAAAAACCTTTGTTCCAATGTTCACAATATGGCCACACTTCAATCTTAAGGAAAGTTTAGTCCTTTAGCCAAAATCTGGAGTTCAGTACCTTTAAAATTGATGTACAAAGACATTCGATACTGTAATTTTAGAATATATCGATTAACGGGCCTAATTATATAGATAAAATCTGGCTTCGTTATATGACTTTTACAGTTTATTGAACTAACATACCATATGCGGTCTCGAAAATATTCTCTAGTTAAAATTTGATCAGTTTCAACTTGTACTAAATTCTACCCTCTGCGACTATGCTAATTTTTAACCTTTGTGACTATGCTAATTTTTAACCTATGTGACTATGCTAATTTTTACCCTCTGTCTGACTAACCATACATTGAATACCTCTTTCCCAAATAAGGTAAAATAAACAAACGGGTGTATTCCTTTCGATGTTTTGAACACATAGATCACAATATCAAATATTTACAGTAGTATTACGCTAGATGTACTTCATATAGGCTACCTCATATATATTGTCCTATGTTTTTTTTTAATAGAAATAAGAGTATACATTTTACTAAAATCAAGAATCCTTGGGTGCTAAAAGTTAAATTCTACCTTTGATTTCGAAGAATCTAAGAAAAATACAATGTATTTTATTTAAACATGTATCATCTTATTACCTTTCGAAAGAAGCCACTTTGCTTCCCGAACGGTTCAGTTACTAGAACAATAGTTAAACTATTCAATATTCGTACTTCTCTGCATCTAATTCAAAACAACCGACAAAATGCTTTGTTTGTTTGTAACGATAATCATGACACCATTCATAAATAGCGTGGTTGCTCTCTTGATTCGTACTAATCACGGCACATTATTACGAACATTTACGGAGTAACCAGTACAACAGAAGAAATGCCCCCCGAGGTCACATTTCATAGTTCGGTAGTTTTAGTATTAAGTTGGAACGGTCCGTTATTTAGGTACAGTGATTCAGTAGGATAGCGTTTTTTTGCGTAAATAAGGCAAAGTAAATTTGGCTGATTTCCCTATTCGGCAGACGAGTCTATAAACTGAACTCTCAAAATCAAACTATAAAAGGACATACCTGTTAAACAAAATACAGATTTTATAAATTTATCCTCTTTAATGTATAGTAGCTGAAATATGCCGCACATCTTGCAAGCAGTAGGCCTAAGTTTAATATTTATAGCGCATTATGTTCGATCCGATGGACCAGTCGTGGAAACAAAACTCGGAACTGTGACTGGAATTCAATATACATTCGTATTCAATGGAGTTACCTACAATGTTTCCAGGTACCTTGGATTACCTTTTGCGAAACCTCCAGTCGGAAACTTGCGCTTCCAGAAACCTGCACCATACGGAAATTTTACAAACAACACTTTACAGGCAAAGAGCTTTGGACATTCATGTGTCCAGTACGACCCGATGGGAAATGAACCCGACCAAAGCGAAGATTGTCTGTTTCTTAATGTTTTTGTTCCTGAACAGACCCCTGATAACTCTTCCAGACATGCTGTGATGATCTTCGTTCATGGCGGGGGACTTGTAACTGGAAGTGCGAAACAATATCCGGCGGATACTCTCGCATCTGTTGGAAATGTCATAGTGGTTACCATCAATTATAGACTTTGGTTGTTTGGATTTCTTGATATGGATACGCCTAGTGCACCGGGAAACATGGGTCACTGGGATCAACATATAGCCTTTAAATGGGTCAGTGATAACATTCATTCATTTGGTGGTGACCCGGAAAGGATCACAATCTTTGGGCAATCCGCAGGGTCAACAAGTGTGACTCTCCAATCTATGTATCCTGAAAATCATATGCTTTTTCGAGGGGTGATCACTGAAAGTGGAACAATCTCTTTATTAACCCAAGTAATGAGATCTGAAAATATAAACCTGGCTATGTTAATGGCAGAAAAAATGAAATGCAATACAACGAGTATGAAATCAAAAGAAAGCATACTGAAATGTTTTCAAGAAACGAGCGCTGAGAAATTTGTAGAAACACTAGCTAACACTTTAATGAACTCTCCTATGGAGGGACGCGATTTATATTCTTTTTTTACCACAATTGACGGAGAATTTCTAAAAAGAAACCCACTGGAACTGCTCAAAGATATTGATGGTTTGTCAGATGAGGTGCAGTTTTTACGATCACTAAATTTGATAAACGGATTCAACACTGACGAAGGGTCGCTTTGGGTAATGGGTCTTCCGGGTGGTTTCGAAGACACATTTAACATTTCGCGTGAAAGTATGAATTCTGTCCATATTCCAAGTATGTATCCAATAGTGTTCGGGCCGGACACCGAGATACCGGATGTTGTAAAGGGTGTTATCGCCCAAGAATATACAGACTGGAGAGCACCGGACGATCCAGTTTATTTGTTACATCAGTTTTCAAAAATGAACGGTGATATTTATATGGGGGTTCCTGCCATAGAGTACTCAAGGCTCCATGCTCATAGCACAAACACCAGCAGCTATCTTTACCATTTCGAAGCAGCCATGAATGGACATGCTATTGCGTCGCCACGCTGGGTACAAGCTTCCGCCCACGGAGACGAGCTTGCTCCGTTGTTTGGCTTCCAGTTTCCAAAGCTTGCTAAGAATATGACCGTGATTCTACCAGAAGGCTGGGAAAAGGAACTGTCTGAGAGATTGATAGGTTACTGGACAGCTTTTGCAAAATATGGGTAAGTAATAAAATGGCTTACTATATAGTGCTATATTGAGATCCAAAAGTCCAAAAGCTAGAGCCAAGTCAATCACGACACTGGCCGCTTCTTTATCGGAGTAGGTTGTTCCAACGAATAAATAATTGTGTTTATGGTTTTAAAAATTCTTCACTGAAATAAACAAAAACAATAATTGAGTGAGAAGCGACTTTGGGTACGTTCCTTGACCTATGTGTTCAACTGGCACATAAATATCAGTTTATCCAAATTCTTCTGTTCAGTCCGGTAGGGGAATGATATTTTTTTGCTATTTTAACATGCATGCATAATCCCATCACAGACAGTGGTTATCGGTGTCAGTTGTTTATAGCTAGTTTCTTAAAAAAGCAACTGCTAGTGGATCGCTATACACTGCATTTAAATTTGTCTCTTTCCAGGACTAACCTCATAAAATGGTCGATCTTACCTAAGATATACGTGATAGCACGAGAAAATAATGGCCTGTACAAGCAGGTTTTATAGTTGTGGCCTTTATATGGAGGTGGTCTTAGCACTTGTTTGACTGTATTCTGTGAACTGTAGCTCCGCCGCGGCATAAAGAACAGGATGTTTTTCTCTGCTTAATTTCTTATCATGATGAAAAACTGTGTACTATTTGATATTCTTTTTTTGCAGGAACCCAAACGGACAACGTGGGGACAATTGGCCAACCTACAATATCACAGATCAGAAATACATGAAAATAGATAGGACTGACAATGTTGGACAATATTTATATGCACGAGAAACAGACTTTTGGCGGGAATTGATACCTTCGATCAAAAGGTCCGCGGTAGCAGAATGCTCCGATTCAGGACCTATCTCGTCAGCAAGTACCGGAACAGTTGAAATGTTAAGCATAGTCTTTGTATATGCATGCGCATTGATGGCAGTATAAACTTTCTCGAAAGGGCCTCATTCCAATGTGCTCGGTTGAAAAAAAATATTTTCATCATTTAGACATAAATAGATATAAAATACACGAAGAAATAAAACAGGTTGGGAAAGCCAAGCAGTTTGAATTTCACATACGAATCATGAAGAGTGTGGACTTTGATCTTTATTTCAGACTGTTTACACTTCTTTAACATCACAGGATTTTTATACTTTACAGGGATACTGCAAAATCTCTTCGAGTTTAAACGCTCATAATGTTTTTGTTTAAAATGTGGCAGCCACATTTTCTCTTATGAACACAAAATACATTAATTTCTTGCTAAATCCTATTTGTTATAATTAGTTTTTGTAACACTTGGCAAAGGTTTGAATATTTCTGCATATACTAGAATGTTTTATTGAATCTATTGTTTTTATTCCCTCCCTATATGGATCTAGCTATAACAGTTCATGTGCAGTATTTAAAGTAGTGTTTTTCTATTAATGTAATTTCGCATAACATCTATTCGGAAAGCTGGTTCATCTGTTTTTAAGATGAAAATTTAAAGCATAATGAAGCTTTAAACCAAATACTACTTACAGATTTGAATAAAATTTTGAAAGGACTTCATTCCTCAACACACACAAAAAACTTAAAGCGAATCGTTCTGTTTTCCGTATCTTGGTCATTTTGGGTATATATGTATATCTACCCATTATCTCGCTACAATTGTACCATTTTTCGTAGTCCATAGTTGTTGCTTTAATTTGTGACATTACATAAACTTTACTTTAATGTCAGTACAACCTTTCCAGCTGTAAAAGTAGAGGAATAGCCCTGGTAACACTAAGTACGGACATGTATATGGGTATAATGTCGACCTTCCACGGGTTAACGGCTGAACGCTTCCATTCCATATCTCAAGCGGGGTTTCAAAGACCTGGCATCAATTTCACAAAAAAAAACTTAAGTAATTGCTTAGCTAAGTCTGTTATCTCAAGTGCTTGTTTTTGCCCTTTATGCATACTCAGTCACTTTTTTATCTATATCAGAGCCGTATATGACTATTTCATATATCAAAACACATCAATTCTGAATTTAAAAGAAAATGGATAATCGAAATAAGAAATATACTTACTGCAGACAAATTCTACTAACCACAGTAGAATATAGCTATAAATACATTGTTAAAGAAAAAAATCAACATTAAACAACACTAACTTAAGCAACAGCACAATTTTAAAATAACATACTTAACTAAGTAATTACTTAAGTTTTTTCGTGAAATTGGGGCCAGGCGATTATCTGGTTTATTTATCGTCACAAACTTTGATGAAAAATAAGTGTGTGCTTTATTTAAAATATGAGACAGGGATAAAGGTTTAAGTTAAAAACAAATATAACTAAACCCTTCGCCGAACCATCAATATCTTAACTGCATGGTTACATGACATTGGACTAAACTTTATTCCATCTAAATAAGATATCTGAATTTGAAAAGAATTGGTTTCAAGTCATCGGAACGATAGATGAGTAAGCTAATATTAACAGCAGAATTTAAAAAAAACAAAGTAAAATATTTCCTAACCTGCCAAAATATTATCTTTTATAATACTAAAATACTAAAAAAAAGTAAGTACTTGCTATTTCCGATGTTATGTTAATAGAGCTAACCATAACTGTCTACTAAGAATTATTGAAATCAATGTGATTTTTCATTACTATTTTTTTTTGTTTTGTCAATCAGTTTCCCCCATATTCCCCATTTTTCTTCTTCTGTTTTTAAATAACTTGCACATATGTTTCATGCATATATACTCTTTCTTTTTTTCTGTCTATATTTTCTACTTTTTTTCATAAATACTTCTTTTGAAACATTTTTGTAAATATTACCCCGATTTGAAAATTGTCAGATAATGTGTATACATAATTGGTCATTAAGAGTACATAATTTTAAATAATATGTGTTGATATTTACATTGTTTATAAATGTGATTGTACGTATCCATCATGTGTTTGTATCTATACTTTTATGTATACAATTTGAAATAAACGGGGATACCCAAATTGGGTCCTGAAAAAAAAATTCATTGTATTAACTCTAGAACTGAATATTATTTCTTGTGCGTTTATACAGGTATTAGTCTGAAAGCCAAGATCCAAAATTTTGAAAAAAGTGTCCGGCTTGTTATACAAAATATTTCTACACCATATAGGGAAAGGTTCACTAAATACGAAATGTGAGATTGGTCATCTGTCCTCGCTGCAAATAGGAGAAATCCAAGATGGCGACAAAGATGGCCGCCAAATTAAAGAAAATGGACGAAATACGATAATGTCAGCAGCACTTTTAATAAAATCAAAATATGGTATTGAAAACAACTTAGTTTGCATTTTCAGTGTACAAATTCTCAGAAAAATGTGATTACATATATCTACAACCTCAAGGTCAAGGTCACACTCAAGTTCAAAAGGTCAAATTTATTGAATGTTTTGTTATTCGACTATAAACGTTGGGTATAAAATTAACACTTTACGAGAAAATAAACATCAATGCTTATTATTATGTCTTGAAACCATTCAGCTCCATATTTTCGTTCCCATGGAGAAATACAAGATGGCGGCTAAGGTGCCCGACATTTGCAGAAAAGGTTTAATTAAGAATGAATTTAAACTTAAATGAACTATTTGACTTTTATCATAAGAAACAGCATAAAATATAATTTAAAATACAGTAACCAGTGCATCAGAAGCTAAAACTGCAATCAGATGTCAAAGGTGACTTTTCTTAAATCATTCACATGATTTGATTAAGCCTTTTCGTATACTATTTCAGTTTCACATACTGTAATAAGCTCACCTGAGTTATCATATAAACATAAACCTGCAAAACATAATCCTGTATTATGCATTTCATGTATACGTATCCCACCCACTCTATAATGAGAAATTATAAGCGCACCCAACCTTGCTGGCAGACTAGAGTCTGAACTGTTCCCTCCTATGTCAGCAGGCAATGTTTTATTGTTTGAGAATTGAACAACATAGACTGATCATGTGGCATCATTTAATTAAGATAATTAAGATAATCAAGGTCAGTCAGCAGTTGGCAAGGGTAGGTAATTTAAGCACTCTTAACAGAAAAAATTGTAACACTAAATGGCAGAGCACGTTCATTGTATTCTTTTAATACAAACTATTTACATTCGCCCTATTCTTTTTATAGGAAATTATGATGATCATTCGTATGGACAACAAAATGAAGGGCGTGAAATTTACGTCGACGCTGCTTAGTGATAAAGGACCGCTGCGACGTCCGCATATAATCAGGGAGAACGTTCCCTAGATGACGTCGCAATTGTTCTGTCTGGTGAACCGAGCCAAGAAGCTGACTTTAATGTTAAATGCAACATATTGTGCGCAGATTAAAATAAAATCTTGTTTACAACTGGAAAGGAAAATATGTAAATATAAGAAAGAACTTTTTTCGGTGTTCATTCGAGATGTACGACAGAATAGGATCGGCAAAACATGAATCGCTAGCGTGGTTCATGGACTTTGCCGATTCTTTTCTGTCGTTCATTTCGTACGTACATGTAACTATAAATTGATAGACTGATTTATAAATTTGTTTACATTTCGTTATGATATTTTTTTCGACCTTTTGGCTATTTCTGTATCTTAATTTTATATATATGTGAACCGTAGACTTTTATTTTCTGCCATTTAAGTACTTGTAATATAATATTGCAGGTACTTGTTTGTTTCAGAACCAAAATTGTACTAAAATTGTAAAGATATAGCGTCATCAAGTTTTGTTATGTAAAACATTAGGCCTTCAACTTGCATTTAGTTTGACAGTATGCCTAACAATAGGCGGAATAATACTAGAAATGCACATGAAGAAATACATACCAGAAGTGATCATCAAGTGTTCATTCAGAGCTGTTATATTTCGATCTCTTCAAATCGTTCAGCAAGACATTTATGTTGTGTTTAAACTGTATTGTTTATTATTTTAGCTTGATCATTTCGGCCTGGGTCGATCCAACACTCCCGCTAAAGCCTTGGGTATTATCTAATCACCTCTTGGATATGGTGTCTGCTTTTGGCAATTTCTGTGATATGCAGGCTCCATAACCACTGATCCCTTCTCAAAATTTCAGTTTGTTTAGTTATGCTCATTGTTTTCACGTTTAGGGCACAGCCATTATTTTATCTGGGGACCATACGCCGTTTTTCATGGAATTGCACTCTGTGCATCATTGAAGGTTCCATGTGCACCGTCATATGAATACATATGCGCATGTCTCTGAATTACATTGCGGTACATATAACATATGTAAATGTTGAGTTCTACTCAATCGGATGTGGACGGTAGCTTGCACTTCCACTACCGTGCACGAACAGACACAGTCAAACCGAGCCTGCAACATTTTCGTTATGTCGGGTTTGGCGAGCTATGGTTTTCCATTATTTTTTTTTTATTTCATCAGTATATCAATTCATTTTCTATGCCCATCTCTTTAATGATGCATTCCGATGATTATGTGCTTCGACATTTTTGTCACATTTGTATCAGAAATAAATAAGTCTGTCTTTTCCAGATATATAAAACGTATCTAAATGAATATCAATACAATGTATGTGTGCAGAATATTTTGTTAAATTTATACCTATATTGCAGTATAGCAGTTCAAACTTCTTAACGTAAAAGAAGCGACATTTAGCGGCAGATGATTTTGCGATATGTAACGGTGTTTGCGACATTTAGCGGTGTTGCGACATTTAACGGTGCCACACTGTCGTGCCTCGCCATCATAACGTCATATCACCATCGTGTATGTGTCCTTCGCCGTCGTACTCGAGTCCTTCGCCACCGTGTAATCGCCCCGACCATCGTACTATCTGGCATGCGCATAATATGAAATGATAAAAGGGCCATCAAGGCACCTACTCTACCTCTTACTGCTTCAAACTTTATCTAGCTTTCAGAAAGGCAACCTTTCATAAAGATTGTTAAGACTGAAAAAGTGGCCGACAAACATTCTGACCAGACCAGGTTTCATATACAGTATGTAGAAAATATGACCTCTACAATGTTAAGAAAGGGTTTCTATGAAATGACCTAGTGACCTTTTTATCCAAGATGATCCAGTTTCAAAATTGCATAAATTTCATAAAGATACACATTCTGACCAGGTTTCATGTACAATCGGCATCAGACATGCAACCGCCTATTTTAAGTGATCCTGTTTATTAAACGAACGCTTTAAATCCCGCCCAACGTATTTACTATTTTATACTTGCACTTCATTAAAAGACTTTTTTTATATGGGACGCCCAAAAGCGCCCGACATATGCAATTTGCCAGGACACTTCGTAGGAAAGGAAACTGGTAACTTCCCGGCCAAAATAAATCCAAAGTGTAGGAGTTCGATTTCAGGTGAAAATAGCGTATAACCAATGCATATGATGTGTAATGGATATAAGGTTACTAGTATTTATGCTCTGAAAACTATTTCTTACCTTCAAACTTTACTAATTAAGTTGTAGAAACAAAACTATTTGTATTCGCGTAAGCGGTCGTCCGAAATCGAAATATGTACAAAACATAGAAAAAAATCTTACTAGTATTTCTATAAAGCCAGTCGAGTGCCAGTATTAACAGTACCGTCTAAATTCCATTTTCCAAGTCCTAGAATACTGATTTATAAAGTAATGCTATCCGTTTACTTCAATACTTAGAGCGCAAGGGTTGTGAGCTCGATTCCCGGGCGAGGCATAATTATGTTCTCCATGGCGACTAGATACATTGTGTCTAAAACCATTCGTCCTCCATCTCTGAATCATGTAGAATAGTTGGTATTTACTTGCAGTTAATTATAGATTAGTACTAGTTAAGAATCCAAGAGTACTGGTTAGGTAAACTGCCCGCCGTTACACAACGGAAATACTCCGGAGCTGTGGGTCTTTTCGGTTGTTCTGTTTATTTGCTGTAAAAAACGGTAATCGATTTTTTTGGCAGATAATTTGTATATTTTAGGACTATGTTTGTATGTTTATTTTGGGACTTCTGGCAAAGCATTGGAGAAGCGCTAGTGCGATTCATGACAAAGTCCCAATATGGTTCATACCTGTATAAACGCACAAGAAATAACAGAGCCCACGTTATTGACTGGTACCAACAAAAACTGGAAGATATTTCTGATTCAGATCTGTGTATATTTTTACTTTTAATGCATCATTGACGTTTCCAGTAACATTTTTCGACGCTGAAAAAAAAATGACGTGACTATGAAGATATGGCCCTTAAGGATGTTAGAGCGAATTTTTTCTAACGTTAAGAATTTTTTCATACTCTGTGAGCTTGAAGAACATTAGTTTTTAAGACCAACAAGAGAAGAAAAAACACAGGACACCGAACTCGTTTTATTTTTATAGGGCATTTTCTTCACCCACTGTTTAAGCATTTCTGAAATTTTGTAAAATTGAAAAAATGGTGGTACTTTATAAAACATATAACATCCCATTTAATGTTATAGGGATTTCATGTTTTAAAGGGTAATAAGAATACAAGGTGATGCAAGTATTATATAAGCATAAATGTCACTAACAAATCTCTTTCATTTTTACATGTTGACATAATTACCCCACCCACTTTATTTTCAATGGAAAAAATGTATCTATATAATTACAAAAAAAATCTGACGGTAAGATTTTCAAAATATTTTGCAGCTTTATTGACACACAAAAATGCTTCAAAACGGAAAGAAAAAAGGTTGGGATCACCGTGCATCTAAGAGATTTATTGAGAAAATCTGTTAAAAACTGGTGACTTTTGATATTTTTTGTTTTGATCTATATTTTCTAGATAAAATAAAGTGCTGTCTTGAAAACTTTTATTTCAAAATATAGCTTATCGTTATATGTATCAGTCAGGAAAATATCAAAACCAAACCTGATCTGCTTTCACAGATATTTGACATTACCTACCCCTACCCCATTGTAAATCTTACGTCTATTTTAGGCAAATGCCAGTCAAAACTATGAGTGAATTTTTTTTCGCAAAAAAATAGAATCTATTTGGTTAAATGGTACATTATTAGTCATATTTTAATTATTTAGCGTTAATTTTTGGCAAAACTTTTGTTAGAAAGCAATATTCGAAGAATCATTTTTCAAAATGGCGGATATCCTGAAAAAAAACGCTCGTACATCCTTAAGGTTAGGCAAAAAAATTTGTTTCTGGTAACATGCTAAACAAATAGGGTAGGTGGCTAGAGTGTCGCCAGTTTTTATTTACACATTTACATTTAACTATCATAGATTTTTATTTTATGATGATTTAATCGGAATTGCTCTACGTTTTCGCTTAATGAAATGAGAGCCAAAACACGAGTTTTGCTTTTATTTAAATTTTCCACAAAAATAGCTTTGCTTAGCGTTAAAAAATATCCATCCGTAATTTTTTTCCAAAATAGAGTTGTTACAAATAGTCCGTAAATATTTGTAAAAACAGAAGATTTACGTCGTTTGCGGCTATAAAGAACTTTAAGCAGCACTACAGTAACATTTTTCCACGCTGAAAAAATGACGTGAATGTGAAGATATGGCCCTTAAGGTTAGGCAAAAGAAAGCTTGTTTCTGGTAACATGCTTAACAAATAGGGTAGGTAGCTAAAGTGCCGCCATGTCACGTCTACGAAGTAGGTTTAAAACGGCTTTTTGCATGTCTAGAAGGTTTTCGAACATTGGGCCTTTGACATACTGTACCTGTTAATACATGTCGACTATGGTATGGTCTGGCTACGGATTAAGATCCATGTTCGAAAACTTTGTGCGAGATATGTGTCAGAGAGGTAATCATGGAGAACGGTATTGTATTAAATTCATACTGATTTCAGCTGATAATGAACTATGTTAATTGCCTGTTCGAGTACTCTAACCCAGGTACCTACCTACAATATAGTTGTAGATCCCTAGCTATACATTTAGCTACTTACAAGTCCATTGATCATCAAGTCAGACAGTATAGAAATAGACCTAGACTTGTTATTTTCATAGGTGCTGGCAGACTAAGCTGGCCGCCGAGAGCGTGAGAATTGCAATAGTGCTTGGAACTCGGATTATGGTATGCTTGAGTTTCCGACTGTCACTGTCTGAAAAGTAATTTGAGAATTTCCGGAATTTGACTATGACCTGATCGTCGACGGGTTCGCAACTGACGTGGCCTGTTCTAGGTATTGCTTGACTTTTATCAATGTATCAATTTACTAAATCGGAGTACCAGGTTGAAGATATGACTCATCTGACAGCCAGCCCTCTATTTATATATGAAAACTATGCATATTTTGCAACAATGATACATTGAACGGTCCTCAACGAAACCGTCGGCAATAATATTGGCAAATATACATATCTACTTAGCAATGTTTAGATATATTTAAGTTATTTCATAAATGTTGTGTTTGGAACATTCTACAATATGTTAAGTTAATGAACACAAATGCCTTTTACCGTCGAAAGTACGGAAATACAGATTTTCCAAATTCGTACACTGACAAAGATGCTGTCTTTTTGTCACAATTTCAAATTTTGTCATTTCTGTCAAAACAGTTTTTAATTTGCTTTATTTCGCCAAAGTGCGCGAGTGTCTTGTTGCGACGTAGAAACGCACTGATGCTTAACGTTAAAAATAAAGATCTAATCAGAAGATATTTCGTTTTTGTTGGTACCAGTCAATAACGTGGGCTCTGAAAAAAGTTATAGTGTGGTTCCTCCTTAAGTGCATGGACTCTGTAATTTCGACTAGTTACGTCCAGTAAGTTAGGATTTGTCATTTCGGTGATATCAAATTATAGCAATTTGTATAACGGCAGATATTACCCACTGATAATATTAAATACTTTACAAACCGTCAAACATTTTAGTCCACCAACATGTAACCATGCAGTTAAGATATAGATGGTTCAGTGAAGGGTTTTAGCTTTATTTGTTTTTACTTAATATTTTAACACGCATTTACTTCTTTATCTACAGTTTTAGGGGCACCTGCGGTTTTCCTCTATTTTTACAGCTGGATGTTTAGAGTGAAGTTTATGTGATGTCACAAATTAAAAGTTGTCCTTTGAACTACGAAAAATGGTACACTTTTAGGGAGATAATATTTTAAACATTTATTTATTATCCAAAATGACCAAGAGACGGAAACAGAGAACGGTTTTCACGGGAATTTTGTTAATCCTCTGCGACGAGTGGTGGGGGTTTTAGGAATGGTCTCCGTCCATCCTTCAGTCTTCCAGCCTTCAGGTGGTTTGTAACATTTTGTGTCCGCTTTGTATCTCCTAAACCCATTGAAGGATTTTAATAAAACTTGGGTCAAATGATCACCTCATCAAGACAATGTGCAGAACACATGAGTCAGCCAGGTCAAAGGTTTGAGCCTTCCATTTTATGTTCGCTCTGTATGTCCTAAACCCCTTGAAGGATTTTTATGATACTTGAGTTAAATGATCACCTCATCAAGTCAATGTGCAGAATTTATGAGTCTGCCATTTTGGCTCAAGGTCAAGGTCACAACTCAATGTCAAAGTTTGAGCTTTCCATTTTGTGTCTGCTCTGTTTCTCCTAAACCCCTTAAAGAATTTTAATGTAACTTTAGTCAAATGATCACCGCATCCAGACAATGTGCAGAACTCATGTGACTGCCGTATTGACTCAAGGTCAAGGTCACAACTCAATGTCAAGGTTTGAGCCTTCCATTTTGTGTCTGCTCTGTATCTCTTAAACCCCTTGAAGTATTTTCAAATTTATTTCATGATACATAAACTATAAAATATACTTAACAAAGTCAATGCTTCCACCCAATACCTCAACCCCTTTCACTAACCATTATAGCGGTGGGGGATATAGCTGTCTTTCAGACTGCCTTGTTTGATGAGGAATCTTGTTTGAATTCAAACCTATGCTACGTTTTGAATTTAAACTCGAAGAGATTTTGCAGCATCCCTATAAACTATAAAAGATCTGTGATGGGAAAGAAGTGTAAACAGTCCGAAAAAAAGAACGAAACCCATAATCTTTATGATTTTAATAAGTAATTCAAACTGCCTGGTTTTCTTATTTCTTCGTGCATTTGATATTTTCCACCGCGGACCTTCTGATCGAAGGTATCAAATCCCGCCAAAAGTCTGTTTCTCGGGCATATAAATATTGTTCAACATTGTCAGTCCTATCTATCTTCATGTATTTCTGATCTGTGATATCGTAGGTTGGCCAAGTGTCCCCACGTTGTCCGTTTGGGTTCCTGCAAAAAAAGTATATCAAATTGAAACAGTTTTTCATCATGGTAAGGAATTAAGCAGGGAAAATATCAAGTTCTTTATGCCGCGACGAAGCTACAGTTCATCAGAATACAGTCAAAGAAGTGTTAAGACTACCTCCATATAAAGGCCGCAACTATAAAACCTGCTTGTACAAACCATTTTTTCTCTTGCTGTTACGTATATCTAGGTAAGATCGACCTTTTTACGATAAGGCAGTCCTGGAAAGTGGCAAACTTAAATGCGGTATGTAGCGATCCACTCGCAGTTGCTTTGTTTAAGAAACTAGCTATAAACAACTGACGCCGATAAGCACTGTCTGTGACGAGATTGTGTATGTTAAAATAGTGCAAAAAGCTCATTCCCAAACCAGACTGAACAGAAGAATTTGGATAAACAGATATTTATGTAGAGATAGTACCTAAGTTTTTCAAATCATAGGTTTGAAGTTAAAAAGCTTTGAAATGAAGACAAATGTCCATATATTTCTCAAAAACAGAAATATAGACAATATTTTAACCAGAAGTGCGGAGTTATGAGCATTTAATATTTTCATGATAAAGAAAATTTTTTGATCAAGGACATGTAACTCTTCTTGAACATGGAGAGCATAAACATCAAAGGGACATAATATAGTCAATATTTTCTAATTGGGTGCATTTGATTTAACATTCAACTTTGATCTGGATTGCTAAATACTGATCCATGATACTGTATGCTAAAAATTTAGAACATCTGGAACAGTCTATTAACAGAAAAACTATGCTTTAGCAGAATCTAAATAGTTAAGCTCTAACTGGGACTCGAACCTAGGACCTCTCACACCTAAGGCAGACACTCTACCACTTCCCTATAACAGCAGTAGCTAATAGCTATGCAGTTTAATTGCTGGATTACATCGCGTGAACTGGAACAATAATCGGTGAACTCCGGATTATCGGCGTATTCGCTTTGTTACCTAACGGCATTTTTTGTGTAAAGAAAAAATATAATCTAATGCTGCCAACGTCGTAATTGGTCAAATCTGCCCAAATTTCTCTGACGTGTTGTTCAGAGTATGAACTTACTAACTGGCAGTACCAGTGAAATATTACTTACACTGAATATTTTATATTTGCCCTTTTTGCAGCTGCCAAACGGCAAAGACGATAAGATTTGTACAAATATAAGTAATTATTTTACCAGTTTTGGGAGAATTTCAATTAATGGGAAATTACAGTTACAAACTAAATACCTTTCTGCAACACATGGAGTCATTAGCATTCACTGTCAATCAGTATTATGACTAAGATCGACTGTCATTCATTTATTTCAAAGTTTCATAGACAGAGTCCGTTGTTTACATTTTTATCTTTAGTTTGAAAAATCAGGGTATGCGAAGAGCTATGGTACGGTCTCTAATTTATGTGCAATTTTTTAACTCTATTACACAGGTCAAGAAACGAACCAATAATCGCTTCTCACTCAATCATTATTTTTGTTCATTTCGGTTAAGAATTTTTTAAAACCCGAAACACAATTATCCATTCGTTGGAAAAACCTGCTCCGATAAAGAGGCGGCCAGTGTCGTGATTGACTCGGCTCTAGTGGATAAAACAACAGCTAATCTAATTATGTACTGGAAACATACGCGAGAGCTGGCTACTGCTCCATGAGCACTTATAGTCTGGTAATACCTTTTGGACTTTTGGATCTCAATATAGCACTATATAGTAAGCCATTTTATTACTTACCCATATTTTGCAAAAGCTGTCCAGTAACCTATCAATCTCTCAGACAGTTTCTTTTCCCAGCTTTCTGGTGGAATCACGCTCATATTCTTAGCACGCATTGGAAACTGGAAGCCAAACAACGGAGCAAGCTCGTCTCCGTGGCCGGAAGCTTGTACCCAGCGTGGCGACGCAATAGCATGTCCATTCAGGGCTGCTTCGAAATGGTAAAGATAGCTGCTGGCATTTGTGCTATGAGCATGGAGCCTTGAGTACTCTATGGCAGGAACTCCCATATAAATATCACCGTTCATTTTTGAAAACTGATGTAACAAACAAACTGGATCGTCCGCTGCTCTCCAGTCTGTATATTCTTGAGCGATAATATCCTTTACAACATCCGGTATCTCGGTTTTCGGTCCGAAAACTATTGGATATATACTTGGAATATAAAAAGAATTCATACTTTCACGCGAAATGTTAAATGTGTCTTCAAATCCACCCGGAAGACCCATTACCCAGAGAGACCCTTCGTCAGTGTTGAATCCGTTTATCAAATTTAATGACCGTAAAAACTGCACCTCATCTGACAGACCATTAATATCTTTTAGCAGTTCCAGTGGGTTTCCTTTTAGGAATTCTCCGTCAATTGTTGTAAAAAAAGAGTATAAATCGCGTCCCTCCGTAGGAGAGCTCATTAAAGTTTTAGCTAATGTTTCTACAAATTTCTCAGCGTTCGTTTCTTGAAAACATTTCAGTATGCTTTCTTTTGATTTCATACTCGTTGTGTTGCATTTCATTTTTTCTGCCATTAACATAGCCAGGTTTATATTTTCAGATCTCATTACTTGGGTTAATAAAGAGATTGTTCCACTTTCAGTGATCACCCCTCGAAAAAGCATGTGATTTTCAGGATACATAGATTGGAGTGTCACACTTGTTGATCCCGCGGATTGTCCAAAGATTGTGATCCTTTCCGGGTCACCACCAAACGAGTCAATGTTATCACTGACCCATTTAAAAGCCATATGTTGATCCCAGTGACCCATATTTCCCGGTACACTTGGCGTATCCATATCAAGAAATCCAAACATCCAAAGTCTGTAATTGATGGTAACCACAATGACATTTCCAACAGATGCAAGAGTATCCGCCGGATATTGTTTCGCACTTCCAGTTACAAGTCCCCCGCCATGAACGAAGATCATCACAGCGTGTCTGGAAGAGGTATCAGGGGCCTGTTCAGGAACAAAAACATTAAGAAACAAACAATCTTCGCTTTGGTCCGGTTCATTACCCATCGGGTCGTACTGGACACATGAATGTCCAAAGCTCTTTGCCTGGAAAGTGTTGTTTGTAAAATTTCCGTATGGTGCTGGTTTCTGGAAGCGCAAGTTTCCGACTGGAGGTTTCGCAAATGGCAATCCAAGGTACCTGGAAACATTGTAGCTAACTCCATTGAATACGAAGGTGTATCGAGTTCCAGTCACAGTTCCAACTTTTGTTTCCACGCCTGGTCCATCAGATCGAACATAATGCGCTATAAATATTAAACTTATTGCTTGCAAGATGTGCGGCATATTGCAGTTACTATATATCAAGATAGGGTTAATTTATAAAATTGTATTTTGTATAACAGGCATGTCCTTATATAATTGAAGATGTGCGGCATATTTCAGCTACTATATAAAGACGATAAACTGATAAGATATGAACTTTTTATAATAGGAATGTCCTTACAAAATAACTCGGGGGCATTTCTTCTTTTGTAATGGTTACTCGGAAAATGTTCGGAATAATGTGCTGTGGTATGACTGTGATTTTAGGAACGTTTTCGATCCGCGAATTGAGAGAACAACCACGTTGTTTATAATGGCTACATAATACAAACAAAGCGTTTAGTTGGTCGTGTTGACTTAGATGAAGAAAAGTACGAATACTTAATAATGTAACTAGTGTTCTAGTAACTGAACCATTCGGGAAGCAAAGTGGCCACTTATTACATGTTTCTTTCGAAAGGCCAGGTGCATAAGAATATACATGGCTAAATAAAACACACATTTTCGAAATTAAAGATAAACTTTATTTAAAGAAAAAAATGTATGCTTAATCAAATGTTGAAAATGAATAAACTTTTTGCACCTAATATAAGGATTCTTGTTTTTTGTAGGGATAATACGCGTTTTTTGTATATTAACGTCTGCAGAAGCCCGCGGGATTGTTTGTGACCGAGACCGAAGTCTCGTGTATTGTCGCTATTCTTGCATAAAAATATTTCACGACGGTTTATGTATTGTTTTCATATGTGATGACTTGACGATTCCGGTACATTTTTTATTTGCCATTCTTGTTGTTCTTGGAAACGGTAAACATGTTTTAAATATCCGTATCCAGGGCCCGAAAATAAACAACACTATCAAAAGCACATCCTGAAGGTTTTTAAAGCGATTTTTTTATTTCTCATTATTACAAACATGAAATTACTAATAACTGTTCATATAACTTCACAATTTGGTGGACTCGATCACAGTTTAAAGAATAATAACTTTACATCTGAGTTATATTGAGTGCGGACACGCAGTTGGAGTATGGAAAAGTACGAACGTATATAAATTCTTCGAGAAATTAGATAAAAACATACCGACTGATACTTACCAAAATCATAAATATAATACCTAAAAACGAACAATAGCACAACTTACAAGCGATACTTATTTATTCACAGTTATTTACAATAACTGAACAGACGCTTTGTTAAGGGAGTGAACTCTAAGAGAAGCTAGTGCGTACATTGATGAGGGCAGTACGTTTGGGGTGGAAACAGATACAGCTTAACATACTATGGATTACATTGTATCTATAATGCTACAAGAAGAGATTGTTTATGAGGAAACAGGACGCAGATGCCAAATATCAGTGTGCGCAAAAGTATCTACATATATCCCTTGCAAAGCATTTCAAAAATAATCAAACCCTTGAGATGTCTGGTGGTTGCGGGTTTTGCTAGGTTTATTTTCATTTTAAATGCCAATCTATAAATATACATGTATAAGAAACAAATACTAATATGCCTTGATCTAAGATAAACTCTGCCTGACCTTACATGAACAGCTGGAAGTCAGTGATGTAACCATGGGCTGGAATACCTAATCATTGACAAATCTTATATAATCTAAATGGCCAGTCTGAATGGATAGAGGATGAATAAGAAATGCTTGATCATTGATAATTCATCCGCATTGTTCATGAATGGGACTACTTTGTGTAGCACATGAACAAATTCCCTTAGTTGTGATTTGGAATCAAATAAAGATGCTACATGATTGTCAGAAATACACTTAACTTTGTTTGCGGGATAAACCCGCAACCAAAAATCATGTATTAACAGCACGTGAATTGCCTTGTTTGCACACGATTTTTCTCCCGTTAAAACATGGGCGGATCCAGTGAAAAAAGTAGTTTTTATGCAAGAATAGTCTTTTGTTAATAAGTAAAATGTATATTCTTTATAAACGAGAGTTGTCGGAGGACAGCAACGCTCGACTATTCAACTGCTTTGTAAATTGTATGAATATAGAATTCGCAAAAGGGGCATAATTTGGTAAAAATTTAAAATAGGGTCATGGAACCTGAATAGTGCATATCAGCTCACGACAGTGGAAAGTGTGTGAAGTTTACATCCATTCCCTTAAGTGGGTACAAAGATACCAGCTTACATACAAAAACTTAACAAAAATCTGCTAAAAATGAATAAGTGTATTAGTAAAACTTATTCCAATAAGACTTAGTGGTAACTAAAAATCAGCTTACATACAAAAACTTAACCAAACCAGGACGCCGACGCCAACGCACGGGTGAGTCCAATAGGTCTACCTAATCTTTGAACAGTCGCCCTAAAAATGTAGGACAATATATATGAGGTAGCCAATATGAGGTACAACTAGGGTACTCCTATTAATATTTGATATAATCTATGTGTTCAAAACATCGAAAGGAATACAACTGTTTGTTTATTTTACCTTATTTGATAAAGGGGTATTCATAGCTGTATTGATAACCTTTAATGTACATATGGTTAGTCACACAGAGGGTGAAATTTAGCACAGTCACAAAGGGTAGAAATCAGCACAAAGTGAAAATGATCAAATTTTAACTAGAGAATATTTTCAAGGCCGTAGGATTATGGCATGTTGGTTCAATTAAATGTAAAAAAGCAGATGACGAAATCAACGTACTTCCCAGTGTTTATCTATATTAGATCCGTTAATTGGTATATTCTAAAATCAAAGGAGCTGTATGAATGGTATCGGTTTAAAGACCTACCACGACCTAGTGACCTTCTTCCTCCGCAAACAAAACTTCATGAAAATCATTCTTATAATACAGGTAATTTACATACAGCTATACTATAGTTTTTAGGTTGACAAGTAGGCCTTCCTATGGTGGCATATTTCTGCATTTGATAACCAGGTAAATTTCGCGAAAATATATCGAGTTTTCAAGAAAAAGAAAAGTTTTCGCGGAAACATATAAGCTTTTCGTGAATTGATTGAACTTCAGTGAATAGGTAACAAAAATAAAAACGCCAAAATTATACGATATCTTAGAATTCAAAATAAGTAGGCCTGATCAAAAAGATTTATTTAATTTTATCACCATAAACGAAGTTTAAGGTAAGTCTGCACGTTTAAATCGAAACTTTTTCTACAATGTAGAATTTGATTAAACTCTGTTTTTGTTTTCAAAATTTCAGACTATACTACGGAAGAGCATTAGTGCCAGGTGTGTTTTTTTATTAACTCGAAATTTCGAGTTACTAACCCGAAATTTCGAGTTAATAAGTCGAAATTTCGAGTTACGTAATCGAGTTACTAAATTTCGTTTTTTCATTAACTCGAAATTTCGAGTTAGTAACTCGAGTTACTATCTTGCCCTTTTATCCACAAAATTTGTCTGTCAAAGGCCAACAATGTAATGGACGACTTTTGATTCTTCGAAGTGGAATCATTTATCTACACATCCACATATTGTACCGAACATGTAGGGACTTGTACCTTTACTACCATACAACATTGTATGACCTACCATAGCCTCTATAGCTACTCTAGATTTCAAACTGTAGGCCTATCCAGGATATATACCCACCATTTACATGTATAGTATATTCATGTGGTAGGGGCTCGAACTAGGTCGAAAACCATCCAGATATGGTCAAATTAGTGAAATATTCTAAGTTTGAATACTTCCCGCTTTCCTTCTATGACCTCTCCTCAAAATCTAGATCCGTCCAGGTATCCAATCTTGGTCGGACTTATAACTACACTTTCATTTAGATATGGGCTCAAACTAGGTCAACAAACCTTCCAAACTTAAACATGGTTTAGGCATCTGAGGTTTTCCTCCAACATAAAAGCTGGGAAGTCGCCATATGACCTATAATTGTGTCGGTGCGACGTTAAACCCAACAAAATCAATCAATAAATAAACATGGTTTAAATAGTGATATTTTCAATGAGCAAACCCTGTAGGGCTACCCAATGGATACACCAGGTACCTACTCTTGGCCAGGACCTATTCATCAACGTAAACTATTGTAGTCAGTAACTCGAAATTTCGACTTAATAACTCGAAATTTCAAGATATGTAACTCGAAATTTCGAGTTACTAACTTGAAATTTCGAGTTACTTATCTCGAAATTTCGAGTTACTAACTTGAAATTTCGACTTAGTAACTCGAAATTTCGACTTAATAACTCGAAATTTCAACTTAATAAATAACATACACCTGGCACTAATGCTCTTCCGTAGCATATGGCCTATAAGGTGTTGAAATAAAAATAATAGGTTCGTGTGCTTATTGCTGAGATATTTGACCACGATTAAAGTAAACCGCACATTTTCGCTTATTTTAAGACATCATTTTGAATAATTTAATATCTTAATTTGTCAGATGTTTTAATATATTGTTTTAACTTTAGAAAGATAGTAACAATGCCATAGTAGTTTACTCTCTGGCTGGCATTAATTCATAACATGATTTTTTATTTCCGTACGCCGAAACCAGACTTTACTGTACATTTTCCGGATAAACGACGTTACGCCATCACTTCCGGTTTACCAAACGTGTCTACCTAAAGACGAGTATACTATTCACTTGGTCTGTCCGTTTGTCTGTCTGTCTGTCCGCTTTTACAAACAGACACTTTGATAAGGGAAATAAATAACAGTAAATTCCATTCGTTACGTAAGTTTATTGACTCTTGTGTTGTTTTATAACTTCTTTTACATGGCTAAAATATAGCTATTTAAGTATCAATTTTAGGAATGTCCATCCATCCGTCTGCCCGTCCGTGCACATTTTGTCGTCACTATATCTCAGCAATCAATGGACAGATACCAATTAAACTATAATTTTTGTAAATATCATCGGCATCTTCCAGTCCTTTGACAATTTCAGTAAAGCTTGTTTTACAATAAAGTACATGGTTTTCCTGTGCCCAAGCGGTATTCTGGGGGAGAGCGGGATTTACATTCAGTGATAGTTCTAGGTCCTTTAATTAATCTTTGTCATTTATAACATGTCCTAAACGTAATCCACTGACGGATCAAATGTACAAAGTTATAAATGTCATATATACCATTACAGACCCGATTTTACTGAATACTTTGATTCAGATATTTTCTTTTGTTACACCAGATAGTTGATACTTGGCCATACCTTGTCAGTTTACCAAATGGACAGTTCTACATTAGATGCTATTACGAAAATTGTGCTAAATATTTTCATCTGAAGTGCCTTCATGTTAATTTTCCAGACGAAAGGCTAAATTTTTCACATTTCTACGAGCATATGGCATACATTGTAATATTTATGAGCCAGGGAAAGAACCACTGAACTATTAAGATGTCAGTATCAACAGGAAAGCTTCTGATGCAAATTGCAAAAAAAGTATCCGAAATAACAGATAAATCCAATAATGAAAAAGATTCAAGAAGAGAATGTTAGAGAATCATCTACAAAAGTGTTTATCAAAATTAAAGATGGACAAGTATTTTAAACAGATGTGACTCGTGAACAAAATAGTGTGACAAGTGAATATAATAGTTATTCCAAGGACCTGTTTTGTCAGGAATGAGATCTAAATGATACTGAACATATACAAGAGAAAACTGGATCATGTGGAAATAAGAAGGGCATGTACACGTTTTACTTAATAACAAAATTACTAAAAACAAGAAACCTAGGTGCAAAAATATTACCAAAGTTCAACCAAAAATTAAAATCTACACATGTAATAGTATAAATTGTAATCAACCGTTTTCAAAAAAACAACAACGACAAAAAAAAAACACGTTTTTATTCATGCATTTTTGCGACTTAAAAATGGACGTGGTTGTAAAAATCTTACAAAGTCATTATCAGGATTTTAACCTGGAGTCTGAAACATTTGATAACATATGCTATGATGTAACAAACAAAAGAAAGATCAGTATTTACTTTTATAAACGACATGATTCTAAAATTTATTTGTTTTATTTATTGACATTTTGTGACTTGAAAGACAAAAATACGAAATGGTATTTAAGAAACTACATATTAAGTATTGTTATTGTAGAAATGACTTTTTTAATTTCTTATGAAAAGTCCCTTCTTGTAACAAAATGTGCATGTCAATTATGCTTTCTTATGGAAAACCTCTTGAAATTGAAATAAACATCCAGGTAATAATACCCGGAGGCAATAGACATCGACATCGCAATGCCGGTCACCCGTTAAAATACCATATAGCTGTTGTCTCCCTGATATCGATTTTCTGCCATATCGGGCATGAGATCAATTTTTCCTCATGATCCTCTAAAAGTGACACAGATGTACAAAAAGTTGACATTTGTGATTTTTTAACAGTGGAAATGATCCGGAGTGGGATGCATTTGAGTATAAGGGTGGAAAACGAAAACGTAAAGAAGTTTCCAAAGTGATATTTGTGCAGACAGTAGCTCTGAAGAAGTAAAGAAAAGAAACAACAGAAAAACTAAAAGTAGCAGATGAAAAAAGAATTTGACTTCAGTGAAAATAAAATAGGATTGGGAGAAATTCGATCTTAGAAAGAGACTTATACTAACAAGATTGATATAAATCCAACAGCTGAAATTAATTCCGACCAGAGTCAAATAAATAAACCTCAACAAATAGCAGTTATTGACAGAGTAGAAATCATACAGACAAATGACGATCGTTACATGTTGTACGAGTATCGAGAAAGATTATATCGCAGTGTTGGCTGATAAACCAGTGAAAAGTAAATCAGATAGATTACAAAGGGAAAAAGTAATTCAGTTAAACTGGAAAAGAATGTTCATAAACTTCAAAGAATAAAAGGAAAAAGTTACAAAGGAGTGGCGAAATGTAATGATGGAAATTAAAGTATGTAAAAGATAAGAATGAAAGAATAATGGGCAGGAAAACTTGTACCAAAAGATATGACAGACAAAAGATGTGTAATAATATAAATAAGAGACAAAGAAAAAAATATTTTAACAGTTTTGAAGTCTGAATTGGGTCAAGAAAAGAATATATAGCCGCGCCATGAGAAAACCAACATAATGGCTTTGCGACCAGCATGGATCTAGACCAGCCTGCACATCCGCGCAGTCTGGTCAGTATCCATGCTGTTCGCTTTCAAAGCCTATTGCAATTAGAGAAACCGTTAGCGAACAGCATGGATCCTCCTGGCCAGACTGCACGGATGCGCAGGCTGGTCTGGATCCATGCTGGTCGCAAAGCCACTATGTTGGTTTTCTCATGGCACGGCTCATATGTAAAAGGGCTAATACAGATACTACAACTACAAACTGTAGGAATTAATAGAAAGCACCGGTTGCAGCATATTCTAAAATCAGATGGTCAACAATTTGTAGTGTGCAAACAGCTGTTTTAGCAACTCTAGGAACAGGCGAGAGAATTTATGACTGGTTAGAGGAGAAACTTGACGAAGTTGAGACAAACACAAAATCTTTTTTGTCCGAGGGTATGAGTTATGTTCAAGAATTTTTAGATTCGCTTCCAAAAATACCCTCACATTATTATCATTCTTCGAGTAAAAACATATCTTGAAACCCATTTTTCAAACAATTCAATTTTGTCAAAAAAAAAGATATTGTTGGTATCTGTAGTTTTAGAAAAGTGTATCTTTCACTAAATTTGCACTGTTTCAGCCAGTGTGATTTATGTTAGTGTGGCAATATGTAAGAAAATATATACCAAGAGCATATAAGACGAAAAGACAAAGCACGTACTGACAAAGATTATGACAAAGAAAGTGCTTGAACAAAACAGCTCAACTAGTTTCAGTTGACATGCAGTCCGCTTTACTGAGCCCAAAATTAAAAGCAAGTGCACTGTACTTCAGGTCACAATTTTGCTGTTTACAATGCAGCTAATAAAGATGTTGCATGCTATTTCTGGCACGGGGGAGAGTTGATTTATCCGCCGATGCATTTGCGTCATGCTTGACAGATTCTTTGGAGACACTTATTGAACCCGGAGTAGAAGAAATGATAATTTTCGGTGACGGATGTGGTTACCACAATCGTAATATAACTGTTGCAAATGCGTTGCTTATGATCCAGTCCAAAATAATGTCATGATCTACCAGAAATATTTGGAGAAAGGTCACACACAGATGGCGGTGGACAGTATCCACAGTAAAATTGAACGAAGAATTCGCAATCGAGATATTTTTGTCCCAGCAGTTTATGTTACGCTAGATTAGAACAGAGATATCAAATATTTAGCATACGACCTCTTCAAAACGTACAGCACACTGAAATATTATAATTCAATACGTCCAGGGGTAAATGCCGGGGATCATGTTGTCACAGACTTGGGAGTGCTGAAATACAACCGATCAGGGATAATAGAATTTAAGCTGCACTACAGTGATCAATTTCTGGAAATGCAAAGACGTTTTACACGCGCCGGTGTTCCCTTTGACACAGAACTGAAAACTGAATCAAATAATCCGGCGAAAATCAAGTACGCTAAATATAGGCACTTGCAACAATTGAAGCTACCAAAGTTTTTATGACACTTTGTTACATGATGGTGAACAGTGCTTCAGCTGTGTAAGGTCCAGTGAATGTTTGCGAAAATTAACTGGATTTTAACCGTTACGACAATTGTTTTATTGGTGTGATTTTCCTTCTAGACAGTTAACACTGTTTAAGTGTAGGGAGTGTTTCAGACTGAACATATAGCATAATATATTTCTCAGTAATTCAATATTGTCATTTTTAATTGCTTGTTTAAAAGGAATATACCTGTAATATTAGCTGTGGACGTTTGCCACTTTAAGTGATGATATGACAATTACATAAGCATCCGACTCTGCTTTGCATTTGAAAGCATCATGTTTAATGTTATTGTTACTGTTTCCATGTAAAGTTCATGAGTTCTCTTTATCAGTCTAATTTTATGGCATACGCCAGAGTTTGCAGTAAAGTAACTTCTTTTGGATGCGTGTTTAACCTTAAGTCTGCTGGTGGCAAGTGATTCGGCCTTTGCGACCAGTGCAGACCAAGATCAGCTTGCACATCTGATCATGGTCTGCACTGTTCGCTATTCAGTTAGTAAATTTTAGGTGGCCACCCTTCCAAATGATAATATTTCCGCCATCATACTTCGTAATTGTACCATCGTTCATTAGGAGCAAGTGATGAACTTGAACAGAACATTGTAGCTTACAGCAGACCACTGAATGTCCTCGCAAACCTGTATTTCTGGTTCCCTCAACATCGCAATTTCAATGTAGCCGGAGAGCAAGTTACCTTTCTTATTTTCTCTTCATTGGAGTGAGTGTAATTTATAGTTATCCATTTGCAACATATAATACACGGGAGTAAGAAACTTGACATTTGCGCATATGCAGAGTTGATTTCCGAGTTGAAACAATCAATTTACATACAAGGAAATAAGAATTTGTCATATAGGTGAATGGAATTTGTAATAACCAGTTTAAAGTAGGTTATTCATATATACCAATTTGTATGATGGCGGTTAATACCCTCCATACATGTTTTGTTTTTGTTTTTTTCTTGTTTAAAACTTATTTTAAATACTGCGCAAATATACGTAGTAGTATATTACCTGGTATTAAATTATTCGATGATTTACACTCGAAAGCGATAGACCTGAAAGTACATATGTAAGACTACCTAAGATTAACTATATCAAGATTTTTGTGCAAATCATGATGCAAGTTTGTTTCATTCTTGTTACCTGCTTTTTTCTTGGAAGGAAAATCAGCTCAGCTGAATTTCCTAGTGTGACAACTAAACTTGGAGATATATATGGCGTATATAGAACAGTGTCATTTAAAGAGAGAGAATTCAAAGTTAAGAGATTTCTTGGTATACCATACGCAATGCCACCTGTCGGAAAGTTAAGATTCAAGAAACCGGAACCTGTTGAAATATTATCACCGAATCCATTTCAGGCTGATACATTCGGATCACCTTGCGCTCAGGTTGACATATTTGATCAGAAAAAAAGCAGAAAATTCGCTAACAGAAGATTGTCTATTTTTAAATATCTACGTCCCAGATCAAGAACCAGACAAAGAGACGGGACATGCTGTGATGGTATTTATACATGGCGGTGGGTTCTCGCTTGGCACTGGAAACAGATTTATCGGTGACCGTTTAGCGTCTGTCGGTAACGTTATAGTTGTAACTATCAATTATAGACTTTGGATATGGGGATTTTTGGATTTTAATGATGAAAGAGCTCCAGGAAATATGGGGTTATGGGATCAACAGATGGCATTGAAATGGGTGAATAAAAACATTGAATCTTTCGGAGGGGACAAGGATAGGGTCACCATATTTGGACAATCGGCTGGTGCGATAAGTGTTGGTTTACATGCTCTTTATCCTAAAAATGAAGGACTTTTCCAAAATGTTATCGCAGAGAGTGGATCCCCAACTGTCATGAGCCTTGTCAAGAATATTGACGAAAACATACAACCTGCAGCATACTTGGCACAACTGTTAAACTGTAGTACTGAAAACAACGACCAAGTGTTTGAGTGCATTCAGAAAAGTGACAGCGATTCTATGATTAAAGCGTTTAAAAATGCTTTAACAGATCCGAGGTTTTTTTGGAACGTCATTTTCACACCCACACTAGATGGCGAATTTGTGAAAAGTTCTCCTTCAAGACTTGTAGAACAGGCTAAAACTGGTGCTCCAGCTGAAGTAGAATTTTTCAGATCCTTGAGTTTTATTAACGGGTTAAATGGAGACGAAGGTGGAATGTGGATTCAAATGATTGATGGTACAAATAAAAGATATGATGATTTAAAGCTGTCACAAGACGGCTTTGATGATAAAGTTATACCACTGGTTACGGCCTCGGATGGAAAGGGGTCGTACGTGTTGAAGTCACTAATAAGTTCGAAATATAAAGACTGGAAAACCCCTTACGAGCCTAAAAACATTGGAAAACAAGCTATAAAACTATTGGGAGACATATACATTAACGTTCCAGGTATTGAATTTGGCAGGTTACATGCTAATGATACAAAATCCGGTAGTTATCTGTACAGGTTTACTGCAGGGGTCGAACGGCATCTCATACCTACTCCAAGCTGGATTGGTTCGGGTAACCACGCTGATGAGATTGGACCGGTATTTGGCTATCATTTAGACTATGATTGGTTTGATGGTATAAAGGGTGATTATTCCCCTCCTGAATGGGAATGGAACTTGTCTGAAAGAATGATGACGTTTTGGACAAATTTTGCCAAATACAGGTAATCGCCAAGTTTTCAGGTTCGTTTATGTTTTCTTAAGTGTTTTCAAACATCCTGAGTACATGTCAGCGAAGTTATGATATTAGACATTCTATGTTCCTATGGAATCGATTGTTATTTCTACATAATGATTCGTAATTTTCAGAAGAGTGAAGGGTCATTTTTAGCTCATCTGATATTTTTGTTTGGGGGAAGGGGGTGGGGAGGGGATGATGAGTTATTGTCATCACTTGATCGGCGTCGACGTGGCATCGGCGTGGCATCGGCGTGGCGTCGGCGTCGGCTTTGCCTGGTTAAGTTTTGTGTTTAGGCCAGATTTCCTCCTAAACTATCAAAGCTATTGCTTTAAAAATTGCAACACTTGTTCATCATCAACAGCTGACTCTGTACAGCAAGAAATATAACTCCATCCTGCTTTTTGCAAAAAATATTACCCCTTTTAGACTTAGAAAATATAAGATTTCTTGGTTAGGTTTTGCGTTTAGGTCAACTTTTCTCCTTAACGATCAAAGCTATTGCTTTAAAACTTGGAGCAGTTATTTGCCATTAAAAGCTGATTCTACACAGCAAGTACCGTAACTCTACATTGCTTTTTGCAAAAATTATGACCCTTTTGGACAGAAAATCATATTTCTTGGTTAAGTTTTGTGTTTAGGTCAGCTTTTCTCCTAAACTATCAAAGATATTGCTTGCAACACTTGTTCACATGAATACAGTATTCATCACAGTTAAGTGTCTAGTCAATACATCTACCACATACCACATCTATACAGATTTCACAGTATATAATTGTATATTAACCATCATAAAACACACGGGTAGGACAATATTTCTATAATACAGAGACAAAAAAATCAGATGAGCGTCTGCACCCGCAAGGCGGTGCTCTTGTTGATGTTTCAACTGACGGTAAATCGTGTTATGTTTCCTATTGGTAAACCGACAATCAGTTCGTGTCCAGTTTTCTTATCTATGGGCAGAAATCAACCCATGTCCTGATTTCGTCCAGTATTCTGGTCTGAAAACCAACAGTCAGCTACGTCCAGTTTTCTTGCCTATAAACCAAAAATCTATCCATCGCAGGTTTCCTTGCGGTAAACCGATAATCAATACTTTGAAATATTTCATGCGGTAAATCGATAATCAATCCATGTCAAATTTTGCTGCCTATAAACCGACCATAAGTTAATTCTTAGTTTTACTACAACTTTATAACAAATCCTTTATCCAGTTGACTGTTACATGCCTGCATGTCATTCCAAAAATATCTGTTTTGATTTTTTTCTTCGATTCGACATTTTAGTTTTAAGTAAATCTCAGTAAAAAGCTTTTGTATCTCACCGACCTCACTCGAAAGGTGATACATAAAGCATCAATACCAGCGAATATAGACTTTGCCAGTAGTTTAAAACTTCTCGCCAGCAGTTGGGGTGTTTTTTGTTAAAGGTTCATTTCCACCAAGTTTGGTATAGAGTGTATATATGACACTGAAAAATGATAAAGTAAGTGGAAATAAGTGTCGGATAATGGTAAAATAAACAAAACGTGTTGATTTTATCCATTATCTTAAAACGTTACAACGTTTTACTCCCTTCTGCAGAATATGTTAGGTAATTTATTAGGATATCTTGCAAAAGTCACATGTGAGTAAGTTTTTGCCGCTGTTCACATTCACATTCACGGCACCCACATTTTATCGATTTTCAAAAGAAAACATTTACCTTGATAATGTGAGTATAATTTTAATATATTTTAATCAAATTGATATTTCTAACTCCTGTTTACTTTTAGCAATCCAAATGGACAGGATGGAAGTAACAGTTGGCCGAAATATACAATTGATCACGAGCATTATCTAAATTTCGACAGAAGAGATTACGTTGGGCAATACTTACACGCAGATGAAGTGGAATTTTGGCGGAATATAGTTCCGATGGTGGAAGAAAAATGTCATGACGCTGAATCATCTGCATTCTCAAGAAAGTCGTTTGACACATGTGATGCGGAAGGGGGATGCGATTAACAAAACAATGATTACTTTAAGTAAAATAGGCTCCTACACTTATTCGCACAAATCTATCTCCGTAAATATCGTGCAACTACTAGTATATAAAAGTTTTTTCCTCCGTACAAAATGCAAAATGTATATAGCGTATACGTTATAAGGAAGTTAATTTATGACCTGATTAAGTTACAATTGTTGAGATTATATTTATTCAGTTACATTTTATATACATTTGATATATAAGACACAGACAAATGACATAGATTAGGCCCTAAAGTGCAAAATTTGTTTAAATATCTTTATTTAGAATATCACATCACTCATTTGTAGGTTTATGTTTATAATTATACACGTTTCTAAAGTGCAGTGATTTACTTCAGGCACCCCAAGAACGCAAATAGTTACATATAAAAATTGCTACATATGAATATAATAATAATACATACATAAAAGGAAGCTATGCCAATTAGATCATTAAACGATTAAATTATAAACCATGTCTCCTTAAAATAACTGATATCTTCTTTAAATAACTGAGCATCATTTAACCTACATAAGCCGATTTGGACAAATAAGGAAACAGCTAGTGTATTTCTATCCTAGGTTTCAAATCGGCCTTCATACTAATACCATGTCTCTAATAAGAAATGACCATGTAGACATTGTACGTGCGGGTCAGAGTTGAGTATAATATTCTGCATCTCTGAATAGCCGACGAAGCATATTCAACACTGGTAAAATTACTATTGTAGGCCGTCCTAGTTATAATCATAGCCGATATAAGCTCTTTGTCCAATGTAATGTTAGGAATACCATTCATTAGCGCAATTTTAAGGCCTAGAATAATTGCTTTGTTCAGGGTAATGCCCAAAGAATTAGTTGAAAGATAGGTAGGCTTTCAACTTTAAAAATAATTTTACATTATATGTCAGACAGGGGCGTTGTACCCCAGATATGAGCAGCATAGCTACGAACCAAGCAGAGATGCTGCGAGTGTGGTTGGTGAGGGAGGGGATCTCCTTCTCCAGGCGGATTGGGGTTTTGGGGGTTCCCCTTGAAAATGTTGTAAAAAATACCGAGAGATGCGTTCTCTTGCTATATCCCAGCGTTAATATATTTTGTTTGTCACATTTGTTCTACATATTACAAAGAAAATATTTAGATTCATACCGCTCATGCTTACTGGCAGGAATCGTGACAGTGGCTAAAATAGCAACTGGAGCAGTCCCGGATATTTTGAGGAGTATACGTAACCATTTTTCGTAGAGTTCTATGTAACTTTACCTTGGAAAGTATGTGCTTCAAAAGATTGATCGCACTGACACGATGCATGACCCGTCAATACTAGTTTTCATCCTTTCGTTGCATAGGCAAAATTCACATATTAGGGATATACCAGTTTTTGTTGTTATCGTTTTTGAAATCTTTGTCAGTGGTTAATTTAATGCATGATTTCTGCATATGCATGTTGACAGGTTTTTGATAAATGCATCAACTGCAAATATTTTAAGTTTTCTCACAGGAAACTTAACTTTTTTTTCTAGTTTGTTAAAGAACATCAAATATTGGCGGTATTTCGGTATCCAGATTTGGATATAGATTGATAGATTTACTTGAATTGCGACCATTAAAAAATCTTAAATATCACACAAGGAGTGACTTTTTTCTCACTCGAGATATCTCTGATAATTTTTGTTCTCCTGCAGCTCTCTTGATTTACCAGTAAAGCACATGTCATTTGATATTGAAGAACAGCAGAGTGAGACATGTGTCCTGTTTTTGTGCAAACAAATTTTCCGACATGGCCAAATTGAGTAGGACATACATATGTTTGTAGAACTCTCGGCCGTAGCCGTAGAAACTTGTATGCACAATAGATTTGTTGGGTAATTGTTCATAGTTTCAAATGCAAATTCCTTTGAGATATGGTCTTTAGTTTGTATCCGCTCGTATATTTGTATGTTCGAAACCACGCAAGAGGTGTCTATTATTTCTTATAAGAGTAAGCCATCAAGCTGGCTTTATGAACAATTCATGGCTTTATCCCGGTACCAGCTCATGACGAAGGAGACACCCGGGGTCTTCCTCTCAACATTAAACACTGTTAAAAGCTGGATAGTTCTTTTGAGACAAATATTGCAGGTTTACTTCGATTGATCATCTTATACTAAACTTTCTAAACGTGCTATAGTCTACGTGCATATTTTCTATGGCATTAATACACTTGCTTTACTTTTATTGTTCGAGTGTTTCTACTTAAGTTTGCCACTTGGGGCGGTTTGTTTCTTGTGAGACGTATCTATGCAAAATTTCTTCTTCAGAAAACTTTAACCAAGGGATGGCCAATGTGGACATGTGTAATCAAGATCATATGATATGGTTGTAAAATCCTTGGATATACGATATTTGAAATAATCAATATATTATCGACACCAGTTGTTATGTTCATACTATTCGAAATAAATAAAATAAGAAATAGCTGACCTTTTTCTATAAAAAAAATTGGCAAATTTCAATGGTTGCAGCACACAGCAAGACCCATGCTAAATGCCATCACATTTTTTGGAGAGTATTGTCAGAGCTGAAACAAAATCAAAAGAAAAATGGGGGTCATGTTTTCAGCCAAACACACAAACTGCAAATCAGCTAAAATATTCCCCAAATGGTAGTAGTGGTGTATGACCTAAGTTTCCATGATAAATTCTGTCATGCTATCATTGCATTATGAAAATGCTTCCTAAATATCAAGGATAACTCTGTTTGTGATTTCAGCAAAACATTGCAAAGAAAGAAAGGAGAATAGCTCTACAGAGCAAAAAAGGAGAACCATTGTTTTCGAGCCAGATTCCTACGTAGCGCCTGTATACCTTAATTGTGACTTTGACTTTTCTATATGCTAATTAGAAGTTTAATAACTCAGACTAAATTCTGTAATCGCATGAATTAATTCACATTTAAATTACATTTGTTTCACAGCAAATCTACAGTTTGTTAAAATTACACATCTTGTCTTTGATGTAAGGTTAGTTATCTTTTTTATCATTTGCTTATTACGTAAAATATATTGGTATCTACAACTTTAAATAGCTTTTAATGTGATTTCAATGTCTTTCATGTTGAAGTTTGATGTAGAGAGATACCAGTATAGAGATGTGACGACATCTAATGATGGGATATCAAGATGTGTTGACATCTGAGTGATATTCGGTGGAATAGGAGGTCCACTTATAAAACTGTGTCAAATGTCCGCTAAGGTTCCTTTGAGACACTCGCTTGGTCGTATTGTTTGGGCGCTGTCGAAACAGCTGGGGCTGCTTATTTGATGAATGTGTCTTATATTCAGTTAGCTGACTGTTTAAACTCCTCAGGTTCCATTAGGAACTATGCCGGACAGTATGATTGAAGTGCTGATCGGTTGCGGCTTTGACTAATTGTAAATGATTTATGTTGAACAGATGCTAGGTCATATTGGTTTTGGTACTTCGGTGTCGGCTTTGACTTCTTTATCAGATATTTAAAGGGCAATGAAAGCCGGACAGTAAATTAATTTCAAATGAAAGTCATCCTCAAGCCATTCATAACGCTGAAAGAATTTTTAAAATCGGACCACTATTGAAAAAGATATGGCAGTTTAAAATTTAAGAAAATGGCAGACAGTGGAGGCATCTATTTTAGTGTATGGCGTCATTTACACACTCCTGAATTCTTTATTTAGCAAATAACTTTTTAAATAGATTAATTTCATATGTTTATGTTTCTTGAGTGTAAAATGTAAAACGTGGTAATTTCTTTCATTATAGCTGGAAAAAGTAGAGACATTATTTTCAGAAATACGTAAATACAGTTTAAACATGTACCTAGAAACTGAATAAATCCGCCATTTTGTTTTTGTTGCCAGGGAAACAAAATGGTTGCCATATGTATTAAATATTTAAATGCTTATAACTTTCTCATTTTTAAGCCGATTTTAAAAAATTCTTTCACTTCTTTAAATGATTTAAGAAACCCTAGCAGACGGAATTATCATGAGAAAAAAAAACAACATTGCCTTTTCCTTTAAGTTTGATATCGGGATGATTGACCCCTAAAATCTCCACATTAAAGAATTATACCTGCCCAGTATGACCTCGTGCAGCTTGTGTCAGCTTTGGCTCTTTATTGATAGTTAGGGTTTGGTTACAAGGTATGAATCAATTTTAATAATCTAAATTTCATGTTGTTACCGCATTGTTGGACATGTTAGCATAATTATGAAACATAGATACCATGTTTATTGTTCTGCTGCATATATAGTTCATCACTCATAATTTTATCTAAAAAAAGTATATATTCCTTCGTCATATGTTGTCTTTTTTGTACATAGAGGGCAGGAATATAACGCTTTTGACTTTTCTATATGCTAATTAGAAGTTTAGTAACTCTAACTTAATTCAGTAATCACATGAATTAATTCCCTTTTATTCTGAACATTTAAATTACACTTGTTTCACAGCAAATCTACAGTTTGTTAAAATTTCAAATTATTTCTTAGAGCAATTTGATATATCTTTAAGATGAAAGACAATTGTATTTATGATATAAGCAAGCCATTTTTTGTTTATAAATATGTTAATATGCTAATTTTATACCAGTTTAATTGTTATTGAAAGTTTACATAGATACTTAGCAAATTGGTTTAAACTTTATTTCAGCAAGTTTGACATACATGGTATACAACAATAAATGCATGAAATTAATGGATCGGAAAACAAGTTATTTAAAACTTATATAAATTCCTCTCCATATATGAAATAACTACAAATCATCAAATACCACATTGTCAGGAATCATGGCTAGTGATCTGAATTTTGTAAAATAAAAAGGAGTGTTGCTTGAACCAAATATATACTCACGGTACCGGAGTGCAAATCGACAGAGCAGGGCCCACCGAATTAGGTAGTAAACCTTTTTGTTGCGAGAATGTAACGCTGAACATCAACGATTAGAGATTTATTCTGCTCGAAAAAAAGCCTATCGTTGCCATTGAGAAGATTGTTTACTGACAATGGACATGGAGTATTTGAGAAAAACCTTTCACGAATTGTTTGATATTTACGACAACGAAGCAGGTAGTGATCGACAGTTTCAGTGTTTCCACAGGTGAGCCGCAGTTAAACAGAGGAAAAGATTTCAATAAGTTTTTGCTTAGTGCTGATTTGAAAGCTGTTAGGGTAGCTGCTTCTTTTGTCGATTGTGATAATGCATTCCAGTCACGGATTGTTTTGGGCAGAAATGAAGAATTGTAAGACTGTGTCCTGGAGTTTACACTTCTTATGTTTCTAAGATTGTACCCTTCATCGTTAATTTGATCGCGACCTGGAATGAGATCAGACATGTAAGATGGAGATAGACCATAAAGCATTTTGTAGAATAAGATGAGACGATGTTTTTTCCTCCGCTCTGCGAGGGTCTCCCACTTCAAAGCATTTAATAGCTTTTGGATATTGCATAATTTTGTTGCACCGGTTACTATATGAGCTGCTTCGTTATGAACTGCCTCAATATCATTTTTCAGAGCTTCACTACAGTTGTCCCAGACAACATCGGAGTATTCAAGAAGAGGGCGAATGAATGAAAAATACATTCGTTCAAGGCTAGAGCGGTTAAGCACAAATTTCAGCGACCTCATTATTCCAATCCTCTGCCATGCTTTTTTCAGTATGATGGAAATATGGATTGACCACTTCAGGTCGTTTGAGAAAGTTAGTCCAAGATGTTTATGAGTAGATACCTCTTTGATTGCTGCATTGTTCATAGATAACATTGGATGATGTGGTCTGGAGTGTTTGCGTGAGAAGACCATTGATTCAGTCTTTGATGGATTGAAAGATACTAACCAGGACTCAGACCAAGAATGAATACTTTGGAGATCTGAATTTAAAGCAGTTGATGCCTGATTGGGATTTTCAACTACTATGTACAGACTGGTGTCGTCAGCAAAAAGACGAATGTTAGAGTTGGTAATAGAGACAATGTCGTTGATATAGGTCAAAACAGAAGAGGTCCGAGTATGAACCCTTGAGGAACGCCAGCATTAATCTGAGACCAACTACAAGATGCGTTTGCATAGACGACACGTTGTTTACGGGACGACAGATAGGAAGAAATCCACTGAATAAGTGAACCTTTTACACCCAGTGAAGACAGTTTCTGTAAAAGTCCACGATGCCACACCCGGTCAAAGGCTTTGGAAATATCGCAGAATACTGCATACACTTCCTTTCCTTCATCAAGGGTTCAGCAAATAATTTAGGAAATTATTGTACCTAATTCTGACGTTTGTTAGTCACAAATAGGGTTCCCGATAGCCATTTTCTGTCATAAACCCAGTGGATCCCTGTTATTATATACCTTTTTACATCTCCAACATATTCTGTCATGATCCTTTAGTGAGATTTATATAAAGTCGGGTTACGGGCGGCTTCCGTCGCAATCCGCGGGTTCCCTTCTGGCTCTCCATAATTAGGATTATTGACTTACAGTACCAGCTTATTATACTTGTTGTAACATTTTATTGAATGGCTATATTCCAGCATTTTAACTTGTTAAGGGCTTTGTAAATAAATTTGAAAACCGTTATTCAGCTTGGTCTTTAGTTGGTATAACTTTAGAGTAAGCTTGATATACCCAGTGTACGAACCTAGAGTAGTAACCGCCCTGTTGAAATATCTGCTCTTTGAAACATGACTGGAAAGGTTCATGCTGCGTGAACTTGAGAGTTGCTATTTAAGAGCATCCTACAGGATCAGCTTGGGTTGACACTAATTAAAGTCTGAGCAGATAGAACGGTTACACTTGCATTGCTTAATCCTGTAGAATCTAGATGGAACAGTAATAACACTTAAGTTCCATTACGGTACACTTCAATGCCGGTGCAATAACACAAAGTAAATTTGTCAAACAAATGTATTAGAGACTGAATACTGGAAAACAGTTCTTAGATATCTATTGAAGCGGTGTAAATATCAGTTTCTTTTATTTTACGGGTCTTTGGATGAGCCATTTCAGTTGAAAACATGAATTATATATTGATAGGCGCTGCAAAGGCAGCATTTTTCAGTGCTGTCAAATATTGATAGTTTTCTGACATTTATACTTAGTTCAGAATTCTAAAAATTGGATAAATCGAAAATTATTTTGTTGTAATTGGAGTGTTATGAATTTAATGTGAATCATAACCGTGATTTTAAAGATAATTTGATTTAAATTAATGTGAATCATAACCGTGATTTTAAAGATATTTTGATTTAAAAAAAACACACTGTTGCAATTTCAATTTCAAATCTTATATATATCAGCATAGCCTGCAGCAATAATGTGTTCCAGTAAGCGAATGACACCGAGGATTATTTATAAAAGATCAAAGTTGCACAATATTGGATAATTAGCAAGTTCACAAAAGAGAATTAATCCCATGATTATCAAAACATTAAAAGAGTTTCGATTTATGAAATATAGAGGGACTCGAGGTGGGAAAACTCAGACTAGACGAGTATATGACATTAACCATTAAATAGCGGTATTATTAATGGATCGCGATAATTTTTTTAACGGTACTTGGTAAAATCCAAAAACAGGTAAAGCAGGTGTATTATCCGATAAGTGGTGTTAACTTTTATATTGTAGTATTTTTAACTCTAGATACGATGCGTTAACCATAATAGGTTTGTAGTCTATTGAATAGTGTCGGACCTCTATTCTTTTTATGTTTGTATGGTGAAGGTTCGAGCCCTTCCTTTTTCAAATGATTTTTTACTTATTCTATTTTTGCAGGTCTTTTTATGTCGTCTTTTGTATTTATTATTTTTCTTTAAGAGTTAAATTTCTTTATTCATTTTGCAACGACAGATTCAATGTCTATTCTTATATGAGATCCTCTGAAAAATGTCAATAAGTACTCCGTATAAGTGTACGAGAAAATCCCGATACAATTTGTTTTATCTGTATTCCTTCTCCAGGTAAAAACATGCTGGAAAAAAAAGTAGCTTGTCCTGTATTCGAACCAGCATCGTAAGGTTACAAATCACGACCACGTCGCTACTTACATCGGTTTTACGACATAAGATATTTGTCATATTTGTTATATAATGTAAATGTGTCAACCTGATTCCCTATCTAATTGTTATGGATTGATCCGGTATTAGTAGATAAAAGCCACAGTTATCGCGTTTTGTTAATACAAGTCGTCTAGACAGTTTAGATCAAAGAGTCAACGGACTGGAAACCAAAATTTTGGAAATGGAGATCAGCCGTAACCATGACAGCAGTTGTATTGAAGATTTAAGTAAAAAACAAAAAGAGCTCGATTCAGTGATGTTGAAACTTAAAAAACTAGAAAAAGAGCAAAGTGAAAGAGAGCAGGAATTAAAAGCAGGTATCACAGACCTGTTATTCTTTGGAATTGAAGAAGAGATGGGAGAGAAGGACTCCCGATTGTGTAAATAAGGTGCTGTCTTTTATAGAAGAAGTTAGGACATACAAATGCAGCTTAGGCTTCACCGGGCTCACAGAATAGGAAAATACAAGCCTGCGAGCGTAAGGCCTATAGTTGCAAAGTTTGCATATTTTCCAGATAGGGAAAAATTGCACATGGATGCCAAAATTTAAGTAGGCCTTATGATTTTGAAACTGATTCCGGTCATGCTCGATGCAAGGAAGGCTGGGAAAGAAGCTTCTCTGGTAACGGACAAGCTCTACATCGACTGTCGTTTGTATAGGGGCGAGACGGCTTCCGGGTCCGGCTCCGATCACGCCTGTGCAAAAGTAGCCGTGCAATATCTATTCCAGAGAGTCCACAAGGTGCACGTGTATGTGAAAATAGTATTTCTTGTGTAAGTAGTCTTAGATTTGAGAGGTGGTACATGTAGGATTTCATTCTTTATTTTAATAAGCGTCTATGTGCTAAAGTTTAGAATATTACACTTTACACACACTTTAGCCATACAAGTTCACTTAATATTTGTATGATAGAGCCGTTGCTAGGAGGTGTGGGGGATACATACATTGAACAGACTCAGTCAAAACAAGTCTGCTGTTATTTTCTTGGTTGTGTTCTATTTCTCCAAATTGTCGTGTTTTTTTTTTTTTTTTTTTTTTTGTTTTGTTTTTTTGGCTGTTGTTTTTTGTTGTTGTTGTTGTTGTTTTGTTTTTTCGATATATAGTGGACACAACTTTACCCCGATGGTTGACCTTTGCATTATAATACAAAACGAGGCACAACCTATTATTGAAACGGAGTGTACATAAAACACGAGCTGCAAGAGAAAAAGGAAATATAAATTTGTGTAAGTATAAATCAGTGTATTGGAAAGTTTTAACTGATAAAATGTAAGTATATATACATTGATACTGCACTGTATACAAATAATTGCATATAAATATACACGGCTACCCCAAGCACCCTTGATTTCTATTATGAAATAATCGATATGAATAATCAGCCTAAGGTCAACCATCGTGGTGAAGTTGCGACTACTATACAAATGACATGCTGGAAATTATACAGCAAAGATTCACTTATAAAGACGAGAAAGAAACACTTGCCTTATTTATTTAAAGCAGCATGCCTCCAGATTCGGCTAAAAAGTAAACTTTCTTTCAAACTGAAGTTTGGTCATGTTATGAACATTACTGTAGAATATGAATTTTTGTTTCTAAAATATTTTAAAAGTTCCAAATCTAGAAAAAATGATGACCGCGTCGGGATCGAACCCCGGACCGCCGCGCAATAAAGGCATTTTCTCGTCGCAGTAACCAATAGCGCTATAGCGCTGGGTAGGTCTCATCCTAAAAAATACTGGAAAATACTTAATAGAAAAAAGGTAATAAATGTAGTGCAGACCTGCAGGACCTATATGAATACTTTAAAGTTATAAATCATGATGATAATGCCGAAAATAGAAATGATTATGAAATCGTTAGTGATAGTTATCCTGATGCTGTAATATATGCGAAGAACTGAACAAAGATTTTACACTAGAAGAGATAGAAAATGCTGTTAAAACACTTAAAAATAATAAAGCATGCGGTGTTGATGATATTGTGAACGAACATATTAAAGAGTCATTTCACATATTCAATCATATATATGTCAAGCTTTTTAACATTGTATTTAGTAAAGGTTGTGTCCCAAAAGATTGGTCAATAGGTGTTATAAACCCAGTTTATAAAAATAAAGGGGAAGCAAATGACCCTTCAAACTATAGACCTATAACACTACTTAGCTGTTTAGGAAAGCTATTTACTGCTATTTTAAATGTACGTTTGCAAAAATTTACAGAGAATCACGATATAATCAATGAATACCAAGCAGGTTTTAGAAAAGGGTACTCAACAATTGATAGCATGTTTGTATTAAATACACTTATCGACTTACTTAGAAATAGTAGAAAAAAATTGTTCTGTGCGTTTGTTGACTTAAAAAGTGCCTTTGACAAAGTTTGGAGGCCGGGTCTATGGTCAAAATTGTTGTCATACAATATTAATGGCAAATTCATAAATATTGTTAGAAATATATATGAAAATGCAAAATCATGTGTATGTACAAATGGAAATAAATCAGATTTTTTTGTATGTAATATTGGAGTACGTCAAGGTGAAAATCTATCACCTTTATTATTCTCACTGTACTTAAATGATTTATATGACTACTTCAACAATAGCAATGTTTCCGGTACCACATGCAACATGCATGAATCAGATGATGCTACTTTAGATTTTGTAAAACTTTTTTTCTTACTGTATGCAGACGATACTGTAATTGTTGCTGAAACAGCCACTGACTTACAAGAAGCGTTAAATATTTACAAAGAATATTGTGATACATGGAAATTGATACTTAATACGACAAAAACTAAAGTTCTTGTTTTTTCAAATGGTCGACGCATGCCATATAATTTTACCTATGGGAATGAATCGTTAGAAATTGTAGATGAATATACTTATTTAGGGGTTATTTTTAGCAGAAGTGGCTCTTTTTACAAAGCAAAATTATCTATTGCTAAACAAGGATCTAAAGCTATGTATAGCCTTATTAAGAAAAGTAAAATGTTAGAATTACCTATTGACATGCAGATAGATCTATTTAACAAACTTGTAAAGCCTGTACTACTATATGGCTGTGAGATATGGGGATATGGAAACATTGAATGCATAGAAAGAGTTCAGCTTAAGTTTTTAAAATACATATTAGGTTTAAAGTCAAGCACACCTAACTGTATGGTGTATGGTGAAACCGGTGTTAAACCTTTGTCAATAGATATCAAATGCAGAGTGATCTCGTATTGGTCTAATTTAGTTATACCAAGATATCATAAATTACCATGTTTATTGTATCGTTTTCTGTTAAACGATTTCAAGAATTGTCAAACAGTGTCAAGATTACGATTTCAGTGGTTAAAATGTGTTCAGAATATCCTATTTCAATGTGGAATGTGCAATATTTGGAATAGTCATGAATTCCCTAACCATAAATGGTTGACATTATCAGTAAAACAGAAACTGTCAGACTTATTTTTAAATGACTGGTATTCTACTGTAGAACAATCAAGTAAATGTATGTACTATAGACTTTTCAAGCACCAGTTTTGTTTTGAAAAATATCTTGTGAAAACTCCATCTAAATTTTTGAAATATATTATCAAATTTAGAACTAGAAACAACAAGTTGCCAGTAGAAACTGGAAGCTGGAATAATATTTCACTGAACAACCGTATTTGTACAACTTGTCAAAAATCTATTGGCGATGAATTTCATTACATATTTGAATGTCCCTCTTTTGCTATTAGCCGGAAACGCTATTTACACCCTAAGTATGTAAAGAAACATAATATACATAGCCTAGATTTTTTAATGAATACGGATCCTGCAAACGTTTCAGAATATAAGAAACTTTGTTTATTTGTTAAAGAAATTATCATAAAGTTCAAATGAAGTCACTTACTTTTTACTTGAAGTAATTTGTAACCTCTCTCCTTAGCTTTCTCTGTAGAAATATGTTGTATTACGTGCTCTCCCGCAATATTTATATTTATATATATGCACTGTAATGATTGTTTTCTTCAGCCTCGAATATCATTTATAATTGTGTTATTACCTCATGTTGTCATGTTTACTTGCATGATCTGAGTGAAATAAAGAAATTGAAAAAATTGAAAAATATAGCTGAAGTAGTGAATGACTTCCAAATATAGATATTTATAGAGTAAAAGCGTGACAAACGCTTTTCGATTTCATCGTAAAAAGCAGTAAAAACAGCAAATTCTAATGTGTGTTCGTAACATAAAGTTTGTCAGTAACCAAGTTTTAAAGCCTTCTTAAGAAATATAGCATTTATTTCAAGATATCTAAAAATATATATATATACATATATATTTGTTATTGAACGATCTGGAGGCATGCCGCTTTAATGATAAAATGCTCGTCACGAGGCTCGCGTTTGATTATGTTAATTCAGTAAGACAGATCTTCTATGTATATCACCAACATCCGTAAAATTCAATTATTAAGACTGTCGACATTTTCCTTTCAGATAATTCACTCACATGAGTATTTATCAAAATTATGTAATTCTGTATTTTTAATGTGCCACAAAGTACTTAAATTTGTGAATTTGCTAACTTTATTTGAAAGAGTATACAAAATATTGAATTTTCAGTTTCATTGAATCATGATAATCATTGAAAATTGTTGCTTGATGAATTCTTAAAGTTGTGATTTTAAGCAGTGTAATTTATAAAACTTCTAAGTTCATAAAACTTCTAGAGTATATGTTTTTTTTTAAAAGTTGGTAATGCATGGAACTTACGCATATAATTATTTTCTAATCAATGTTGATCTGAAAGCGACACATTACATTATTACTGAAAACATATAACAAATTATGACTAAAAAATCTGTAAAAAGATCCTTTGGAAGTAAAGAATGCAACCAAGAACTCTATTACACTCATGGTGAATGGACTCCTTGATCCCAAAGGACCAGAAAATATAACAACACTGAATCTAAGTACGGGGAGACTTTTTACAGCCGCCACATGGCACTTAAAGATTGCTGTTGTGATAGTTAATAAAATCTGTAAAAAAAGATCCTTTGGACGCAAAGAATACAACCAAGAAGAATAATAGCTCGGTTTGATTGAGTCTGTTCATGAGAGGTAATGAAATATGCAACATATCTCACGCCCCTAGCACCGGCTTAAGCGGAACTCTATTACCCAAAGGTCCAGAAAATATAACAACACTGAATCTAAGTACAGGGAGATTTTTTACAGCCGCCACACGGCACTTAAAGATTGCTGTTGTGATAGTTAATAAAATCTGTAAAAAAAAAGAAGTTTTGGACGCAAAGAATACAACCAAGAAGAATAATAGTAGACTCGGTTTGACTGAGTCTGTTCATGAGAGGTAATAAAATGTGCAAAACATCTCACGCCCTCTAGCACCGGCTTAAGCGGAACTCTATTACACATATGTTGAATGGACTCCATAATCCCAAAGGTCCAGAAAATATAACAACACTGAATCTAAGTACGGGGAGACTTTTTACAGCCGCCTCACGGCACTTAAAGATTGTGATAGTTAATAAAATCGGCAAAAAAGATCCTTTGGAAGCAAAGAATACAACCCCCAGCACCGGGTTAAGCGGAGCTCTATTACACACATGATGAATGGACTCCATGATCCAAAAGGACCAGAAGATATAACAACGCTATTAGTTTACTCTTCCAAAACAATATAGCTTTGAAATATCCATACTTCAAAGTGCTGTTTGGTAAAAGAACACAAGACTTTAAAATGCATTGTAAGCATAAATATGCTTTATATAAAAACGCAGTGTCACAATTTAATGCTTACAAAAAATTGAAAATAGAGAAATGTTGAATTTAACAAAAAAGGATTATAAATATCACTGTAGGAAAGTAAGACGAAATTTTAATAGAAAACAAGCCTCAGCTATGAATGAAATGAGAAATAAAAAACCTAAAGATTTTTGGAAGTTGTTCCGTCAAAATAAATCTACAGGTTCTGGTGATGATATACAAATGGAAGAATTTTACAATCATTTCAAAAGTTTAGCATCAGAATTGTCAGTAACTGTGTTTCTTCTTCATATTAAGGTAATCAAGTAGTTTTTGTCAATGTAAAGAAATACACTATAGTACAGGGACATGTCGGAATTGCCACAACTGCGAACGCACTTTTTATCTGCTAATTGTAAAGAAGAAGTAACTGCTTACTTGGTAGAATGTATTAAACATAACGATTTTCAAGTCATTCGAATGTGTAGAAAAGCTTTCTATTGCGTTAATCACAGTTAAACAGTATAGAATTATATAGCTTACATATGAAATATCAATTTACAAAAAATTGAATAAAAAGTACTAACACTAGTACCTAGTGCCATGAAAACTGGCGGGTGATTTGTACTCACAGTGCCGTGAACATTACACAGTGAATAGTGCTTAGTGCCATGAAAATAATACAGTGACTAGTACTCAGTGCCATGAAAATTACACAGTGACTAGTACCCAGAGCCATGAAAAATACATGGGTGATAAGTACTCACAGTGCCGTGAACATTACACAGTGACTAGTACTCAGTGCTATGAAAAAACACAGTGACTAGTTCCCAGTACCGTGAAAATTACCTTGGTGATTAGTACTCACAGTGCCATGAACATAACACAGTGACCAGTACTCAGTGCCATTGAAAAATTACACTGTGACTAGTACTCAGTGCAATGAAAATAACAATGACTAGTACTCAGTGCCATGAAAATAACACAGTGACTAAAACTAAGTGCCATGAAAACTACAGAGTGACAAGTACTCAATGCCATCAAAATTACACAGTGACAAGCACCCAGTGCCATCAAAATTACCTGGGTGATTAGTACTCACATTGCCATGAACATTATACAATGACTAGTACTCAGTGCCATTGAAATATTACACAGTGACTAGTACTCAGTGCCATGATAATACACAGTGATTAGAACTCAGTGCCGTGAAAATTACACAGTGACTACTACTCAGTGCCATGAAGATTACCTGGAATGTTAGTACTCACAGTGCAATGGAAATTACACAGTGACTAGTACTCAGTGCCATGAAAATTATACAGTGACTACTACCCAATGCCATGAAAATTACGTGTGAAGATGAGGTCAAACTACTAGGTGTTACACTAGACTCCCTACTTGATTTTGACAGCCAGGTCACTAATATATGTCGCAAAGCAGCAAAACAGTTAAATGTATTACAACGGCTAAGTAAATTCCTAAATTTTCAAACAAGATTGGTCATTTTTAAATCCTTCATCCGATCCAACTTCAACTACTGTCCGCTCGTGTGGCATTTCTGTAGTAAATCAAATACTGAAAAGCTTGAAAAATTGCAGTATCGTGGCTTAAGAATTGTTTATAATGACTATGAATCATCTTATGAAACCTTATTAAACAAAGTTAAACTAACTACTCTTCACCTAAGCAGATTAAGAACAGTTGCTATTGAAACTTATAAAATGATAAACAACATCTCACCAGAATATATTAGATCCTTAGTAAATGTAAAATCTTCTTCTTATAATTTCAGATATGAAAACACATTAGAAATACCAACAGTAAAAACAGTCAGGTATGGCAAGAACTCTTTTAGGTTTGAGGCCGTTCGGGTGTGGAACAGTCTGCCAAATGATATAAGGACTGCACAGGAATACAAGGAATTTGTCAGGCTGATCCGCACCTGGACTGGTCCCAAATGTAAATGTGCCATGTGCTTATAGTTGCTTTTATACTTTTCTTTGCTGTTTGGCTTGTTGTGTTGCTTTATTTATTTATTTGTGTGCTTCTTAGTTTCGTCCTTAGCTAAAGACTTTTTTTTTTTTTTTTTTTTTTTTTTTTTTTGCATTTATCAGTTTAATTTGTTTGTCTGCTTCCATGTTTTTTTGGTTTTTATTCTTATTTGTGGTGTCGCCTGGTGGAGTCTCAGCGCGTGTGGACTGGCCATACAGCTGGCAAAACCAGGCGAAACATATCTTAAACTTTTTATCACTACTTCATCTATCCATTTACTCATTATCTTAACAATAGTTTTTCATTTTAACTAAGTACTTACATTTAAATAGTAATATAAGTCATAATTTAGTATATTCTTAATATATTTTTTTATATATATCTTTTTTCTCTCTCTTTCATGCATGATGCCAATCTGTTTTTATTGTGATAACTTTGTAGATGACAGAGGCGGGTGTGGCACTGTGTATGACCCTCTCAGGCCCCTTTTCCCTCTCTACATCTTTCTTTCGGTAGGTTGGGATAAGTACTTTACTTGGGGAATTAGGTTTTCTGTCTCACACTTGTCACACACCCGACTGTCAACTACTAATTTCTTATTTTATGCCCATAGACTTGTATTTTTACTTGCATGTACCAATATAATATGCTTATCTTTTTTTTATGCTATGCTTTAACCATGTACTTTTTTTTACAGCCTTTTTTAATAGTTATATTATTTTTACATATGTTTGTCGGGAAATAGCTTTAAGCTAATGTTTTTGTTATATATAGTATCCGACGTTAAATAAAGTTTCTTGTATCTTGTATCTTCTTGTATCTTGTATCTTGGATGATTAGTACTCACAGTGCCGTGAACATTACACAGTGACTAGTACTCAGAGCCATTGAAAAATTACTCAGTGACATGAAAATAACAGTGACTAGTACTCAGTGCCATGAAAATAACACAGTGACTAGTACTAAGTGCCATGAAAATTACACAGTGACTAGTACTCAGTGCCATGAAAAATACAGAGTGACTAGTAACCAGAGCCATGAAAATTACCTGGGTGATTAGTACTCACAGTGCCATGAACATTACACAGTGACTAGTGTTACCTTAGAGGGTAACAATTTGTTGTTACAGTATATAAAAGTAACAGAAAGACAAACTAGCAACTATTTACAATAACAAAATTTTAATTTTAGAGTAATAATCCATGAATACAGAAGAAAAACTAACTTTTGTTACCGTATATTTCGGCAGTATCTCACTGCTTTCATCAGCGATGGTGTACTAATTTGCATCACGTGACGATAGAAGGTCACGTGACTGAGTGCATTCTGGAAAAAAAGGACAATCTTTTCCAAAAATAACTGTCATACACTGTTTATCGGTATTGTGACAGAACACAATAGAATATTCTGAATTAAAATTTACATGATGTCTTAAAACTATGTCAGTAAATAATGATTTGCCTCAGGGAAAAATGACATAAAACATAACACTAGTACTCAGTGCCATGAAAATTACCTAGGTGATTAGTGCTCACAGTGCTATGAAAATTACGTGGGTGGTTAGTACTCACAGTGCGTGAACATTACACAGTGACAAGTACTCAGTTCAATGAAAATTACCTGGGTGATTAGTACTCACAGTATCATGAAAATTACACAGTGGCATGAAAATTACAAAGTGACTAGTACTCAGTGCCATGAAATTACACAGTGACTAGTACTCAGTGCCATGAAATTACACAGTGACTAGTACTCAGTGCCATGAAAATTATCTGGTTGATTAGTACACGCAGTGCAGTGAACAAAAATACTCAGTGTTGTGACCGCTATGGGCATTAGCAATTGTTATTGGGTATAAATAGAGGACAATGACTAGTATTCAATGCCATGAAAATTACACAGTGACGAGTACCCAGTGCCATGAAAATTACCTGGGTGATTAGTACTCACAGTGTCGTAAACATTGCACAGTGACTATAAAAATTACACAGTGACTAGTACTAAGTGCCATGAATATTACCTGGGTGATTAGAACTCACAGTACAGTGAACAAAAATAATCAGTGTTGTGAAGGCTATCAGGGGACAGTGAACATTTTCCCCATACGAAACGCTTCACGAAATCTAACGGAATTTCGTCAACAAACCGCATCGCTTATGGGAAAGGTTGACAACAATATATGAAATTATGGGTCTTGGAATAAGATCTCTCCTACTTTAAACAGAGAAATAGCGTATTTTTTACAAATAACATTAAAAGTCGAATCATTTTAGAATTTATGTGATTCTTTTCGCAAATAGGATGCTGATTATTATCTTAAAATGATTTTAAAATTTTTCGAACATGTTTTGTAATGAACTCTCTTTGTGTTTATTTATTTATTTTATTTTATTTTTTTTTTTATTTTTTTTTTTTTTTGTTTGTATATGAAAATCTTTTGATTAAGAGTACCCAGTGATAAAATACGATTTAAAAATGTGTCTGAGGATAATATCACATCGACCAAATCTTTATATCAAAGAAATAATTGTGCATTTATTTATAGTACGTGTAGAAAATAAAATAACGATTGTTCATGTAAAGGTGTTGTGTTTGGTTATCTGTCATCTGGGTAACTGTTGCTAGCAGGGATGTAATATCTTACAAGAACCTTACAATAAAATAGAGGTTTCCTTAAAAATTAAAATAGTTAAGAAGAAACGTGATTGGTCTTTTGATTAAACATAAAACTACACATATTCTCATAATACAGGTCCAATGTCCATTGATCATAATCTGTCGCGTTTTTGCAATCTACCGGGCTGGGGAAGAAACAACGATGGCCTTAATGGAACACCGGTACTGTATACTTAATAAAGGGAGTATACTTCGACTGCGTTCCGATCTCTTCTGGATCTGAGTTGTTTGTCCCTGTATGGACATCAAGTATGATGGATGTTGTTCTTTGACTGAAGACTGCTAACATTAGTTTCAGCAGAAATAACCTGAAAGATATAAAAACATACACATGTAACATGCATTTTTAGCTCCGGTGAGCTATTGTGATCGCTCGATGTCCGGCGTCTGTTGTATGTCAACATTTAGCTTGTGTATGCGATATAGGCTGTATTTTTCAACTGATCTTCATGAAATTTAGTCAGAATGATAACCTTAATCAAATCTAGGTCAAGTTTGAAAATGGGTCATCTGGGATCAAAAACTAGGTTACTAGGTCAAATCAAAGAAAAACCTTGTGTATGCGATAGAGGCTGTATTTTTCAATTGATCTTCATACATTTTTAACAGAATAATTGCCTTGATGAAATCTAGGCCAAGTTCGACAATGGGTCATCTTAGGTTAAAAACTAGGTCACTAAATCAAATCAAAGAAAAACCTTGTGAATACGATAGAGGCTGTATTTTTCAGTTGATCTTCATAAATTTTAGTCAGAATTATTACCTTGATAAAGTCTAGGCAAAGTTCGACAATGGGTTATCTGGGGTCAAAATCTAGGTCACTAGGTCAAATAAAAAAACAACTTTGTGTATGCGATAGAGGCTGTATTTTTCAATTGATCTTCATGAAATTTAGTCAGAATGATTGCCTTGGTAAAATCTAGGCCGAATTCGAATATGGGTCATCTTGGGGTCAAAACTAGGTCACTAGGTGAAATCAAAGAAAAACCTTGTGTATGCGATAGAAACTGTATTTTTCAATTGATCTTCATGAAATTTTGTCAGTATGATTGCCTTGATGAAATCTAAGAAGAGTTCGAATACGGGTCATCTGGGGTTAAAAAGTAGGTCACTAGCACAAATCAAAGAAAACCCTTGTGTATGCGATAGAGGCTGTATTTTTCAATTGATCTTCATGAAATTTGGTCAGTATGATTGCCTTGATGAAATCTATGACGAGTTCGAATATTGGTCATCTGGGGTTAAAAAGTAGATCACTAGCACAAATCAAAAAATAGATTGTGTATACAATAGAGGCTGTATTTTTCAATTGATCTTCATGAAGTTTAGTCAGAATGATTGCCTTGATGAAATATAGGTCAAGTTTGAATATGGTTTATCTGGTTTCAAAAACTAGGTCACTAGGTCCTATCAAAGAAAATGCTTGTTTAAACTCAAGAGACCACATTTTTGGTCCAATCCTAAGGAAAATTGGCCAGAAAGTTTGTTTCCATGAAATCACTAGTTCCAACATGTTTACACTGTTATGGTGTGTTTCTCAGGTGAGCAACCTAGGGCCATCTTGGCCCTCTTGTTAGATAATTTCTGTCATTTATCAAACTCTGTAGTCCTAGGGGCCTCCACGGCCGAGTGGTTAAGGTCGCTGACTTCAAATCACTTGCCCCTCAACGACGTGAGTTATCCTCACTCGGGGCGTTGAATTCTTCATGTGAGGAAGCAATCCAGCTGGCTTACAGAAGGTCGGTGGTTCTACTCAGGTGCCCGCTCGTGATGAAATTATGCACGGAGGGGCACCTGGGGTCTTCATCCACCATCAAAATTGGAAAGTCGCCATATGACCTATAATTGTGTCGGTGCGACGTTAAACACAAAACAAGAAAAAAAATCCTTTGTAGTCCATATATATTAACATTTTTAGTAGTCAGAGGCCGTTTCACTATTCATTCAGTGACAACAGGAAATATTTTGGACAATGTACCGGGCACGGGCGGGCACCTGGGTATAATAATCGACCTTTCATAATCCAACTTGATGACTTCCTGAATTGAATAATTATACACCTCATGCGAGGTTTCGAACCCGGAGCCTTAACTCTGCCATTACAAAAATAATCAAACAAACTATTCTTAAAAAGTGCTCAGTTACATTAATACCGTTTTGTTTACATCAGAATAAGATGATGTTGCTAATTTGGATTAGTTGAAGATAAGGATGATTATAATGAAAATGGTAGTGGTTATGATCAATTAGATGAAACCAATTATAATTATAATGATGATGATGATGATGATAATGATGATGACTGCAGTGTTGATCTCGACATGATGATATCATGATAAAATATATCATTACTTTGATGAAAAATGTTTCCAATTGACCAGTTACAATATTTATTCTTTAGCATTGGCGTTTGTCAACCATCATCCTCCAGTATAACAGTATAATTTTGTACCTTCTTTTAAAGGTAGAATGCGCCACCTACCGATTTTCAACGGAATGTTAAGAAATTTTCACACGACGGTATTTCCGACGGACTGGCATTTTGTTCAGTCGTCTATTATTCTCCCATTTCGCTGCTTTAAATCTTCAAACATGACCACTAACGTCGTTTTTTTTTGTCAGCAGAACGCAACCTGACCCACTTGACAGGGTTTTTAAGTAACATTTTATATACAACAAAAAGAAACTGCCAGATGGTATTTTGAACAAGCATACAATATTTCAATCGCTATTGATTCTTAAAAGAAAAATGGGGGTCATCGTTTTAGATTTCGCTTGATGGAGGCAATAGAATATGAAAAAGACATAAACACTGCACTTCGGTAAATGAAACAACACAAAAACTTAATACTTCTCCTCTATTTTATATTGTTATGAGAACTAGCCAATCAAGCATCACCTTCAGAGAACGGTAAAGCGAAGTCCAGTTCGTTATTTTTTATTGTTTTTTTTTTATATATATATTTTATTGTTTTTGTTTTTGTTGTTGTTGTTTTTTTTGCATGTATCGCCACTGTCCCTTCTTAAATGCGTCATTTCATATCAGCAAAATAATACAGGTTTCTGTATAAATAGTATGTGATTACAGTTGAACCTGCCTAAAAAGTCATATGTATTAAGCATCTATTTTTAAAGTAGTCAGTCAGCTAGCTTCCGAAATTGATATTTTGTTCTAATTTCACTGTCTAAACGGTTTTCTAATACTAATTTTAATTATCGGCATTCTTATTATTATTACAAATACGATTTTCGAACATTTGAGCGTCTGGTATATCCTGCAGAAATTTGTCTATGAATATGAATGATGAATAACGTTGACGTCGGATTGTACGCGAAATATGTCGATGTTATGTGACGTCATGTGCTTCAACGGTGAAACAAAATGGCTGATCCACTGAAGAGCAGAAATAAACAAAAAGAAAGATAATTTCCTGAAATGAAATATCATGGCAGGAATGGTCATTGAATTTTCAGAAGAAAAGCGCTCAAAGTTAGCAAAATTTGTCGGAATCTCGCACTGGATTTGTATATTGCCATCTTTCATTTGTCTGTTGTTAGCATTATATATTCAGCTGGTTATAGAAGACAAAATATCGTTCATCGAAGACTACAATGGCGCAATTCTTCCCGGTTTCCTTGTATTTAGCGGATTTTTCGGACTGTTCACACATATTTTATGTGGTAAAGTGGCATATTCCAATAGGATACCAGAGAAACGGGCAAAATGGACGAGATGTTTGCTTCCTGCAGTTATCGCGACAGCGATAATATTTCTAGCAGAATTCATCTCGGGAATAATGTGTTTTGCTCATATTCAAAATTTGGAGGAATCCTTTGATTCCGGTATTAGACTTGCAATGGTCGCTTATAAGGACGATATGACCACGAAAGAGGAAATGGACAAGTTGCAGATGGCGTATGAATGTTGTGGTAGTAAGTCTTATCAAGAGTGGTTTTCTGTCGCATGGATTCATCCAGACTACATGAACTCCGTTAAAACACATGCAAGGTACTTGTAATTACTGATTTATATATATTTTCAAATCCGAAGTGTTTTACGTGAACTGCGACTTTATCATGCAAGAATAAATCATGTTAAAGGTACGCAGAATTTTGGACATATCTATGAAAATGTCATTTTTATATCCAAAAAATATTTTTCATTTTATAAAATTTAGGCATATGAAAAGAAAATTGAAAAATCAAAATTCTGAAATTTCGTATGGTTTCAGCGAAATTGAAAAAAAGAAGAAAAAAAGAAAAAGAAATTTGTGAAAATTGCAATTGAAATACTTAATCATTATGGACATTAACTTTGTTAAATTGCAATTTCGGCTCATTAGAATTATAAACTTCTTTCGTGTCACCTTACAAATGCTTGATATACTTTTCCGTAACCATGATTTTAAAAAATAGTAGAAAATATATCAGGGGCGTTGTGGGGCAGTATATGCTTTGTCCCCTAATCGTTCGTTTGTCTGTCTTGTCTCGGTGATAATTAAAGTTATGGAGTATTAAATTAAATATTTTATCAAATTTGGGTACAAATCATTGTGTAGAACTCAAAGGGAACAAGACCTCTTAAATATTTAAAAATAGCTTGTGCAATTTTGTAGTTTATATTCAGAGAACTCGTTCTAAATGGGTCTTTTCCATCATGTAAAAAAATCATGGAATTTTGCAATTTCTCTCCATTAAAATGCCAGATTTTTTTAAAATATCTAAAAAGTAGTTTTAGTAAAAAGCAACTGATCAGTAAATGTAGTTGGAAAAATAATTATCAAAATTTTACTGAGCAAAAATTTTCATTAAAAAAATGTAAACAATTCAAAATATGTTAATAAATAATAGCAAATTAAATATTTTTAAAGAGGGTAAAACTCATGAAGATTTATACATAACTTACAAATCTTATTTTCAATGAGGCCCTCTAACAAACACAAAACCTTTCTCTCATACAAATAAAGACTTGTAGATTGAAATAAACACATGTAAACAAATTGAATCTCTCATTTAAAAGACAGTTTTAAGTAAATACTTAGATTTTACTGTGCTAGCATTTCTAACTGAGGATAAGGGATGTCTTTCCAAATCTCTACAGCCTACACGAACATTTGGGAAAATTAGTTTTAGGCTGAATGTGCTGTAGGTTAAAACTCGTTCTAGAACAAAGGCTATACATGTATTTTCACAAATTGCAATTGTGTCACAAATATAAGAAGATGCAAGCTTGTTAAATGCTTTATAAACCAAAACAGCAATATTGTATGTTATCCTGTTTGGGAAAGTTAACCATTTCTGTTCGCTAAATAGAGTACTGGATGTCTGGAAAGATGTTTTCAATATAAGTTTATTTGACCTCTTGAATTTTAAATATTGTGTCTGTTTCCTTGCTCAAAATTTCGATAACAAAATCGCTTTAAACTGTTTAAGGACTTTGTTAATCAAACCATAAAATCTGAAATTAGGACAGCGGAATTTGAAATGCTAAAAAAATGTTGTTGTCTTATTTTTTTGCACGAATACACTATCCACAAAAACCAAAGTTCTATGGAGTTTCAGTATATGTCTGAATTTTAAAATCAGTGCATTGATTTTGGGCTCTGTACTTTTTGTTAATTAAACACTGAAATTGTAAAACTATTCAATCTTTTAACAGCATGAAGATCCTTAGGAGAGTGATCAATGACGACGTTCCGTTCAGTTGTTGCAGCCCGCACGTGCTACGCCCGTGCATTCGCCATCACGTGCATGACAACGATTTACACTTCAATTATGACTATCGCAAGAGCACAACTTTACATACCACAGGATGCACGGAAAAATTGATGGCGTTTTATGAGCATTCAGTCTTGCTGATGGCTGGATCTCTGGTGCTGAGCCTTTCATTTATACAGGTAGGTATTTTATAAATGTGCATTTATTCCGGGTACTCTATGACAGTTATAGATCACACTTTGTACGTCACAGTTAAAACGTCATAGTACGGTATTCAATTAGGGCTAGCGCCTGTTCCCTTTGAACACGAAACGCGGAGGTACGATGGTGAAGCGCGACTGTACGATGGCAATAATACGACAATATGATGGCGAGTGCGACAGTACGATGGTGAAGCGTGACAGCACAATGGCGGAGCGCGACATTACGATGATGAAGCGCGATAGTACGATGGCGATAACACGATAATACGATGGCGAAGTGCGACAGTGCGATGGTGACACTGCGATGGTGAAGCGTGACATTACGGTGGCGAAGCGCGACAGTACGATGGTGATATTGCGTTGGTGAAGAGCGACAGTACGACAATAAAACGGCTAAGTGCGACAATACGATGGTGAGACTACGATGGAGAAGCGCGGCAGTACGATGGTAACACTACGTTAGTGAAGCACGACAGTATGACGGCGAAGTGCGACAGTACAATGGCGAAGCGCAACAGTAAGTTGGACTGTCACCATCGTATTGTCGCGTTTCGCCATCGTACTGCTGTGTCATCGCCATCGTACTCAACGACAAATCATTAATTACAATTAAGGTTTAGAATTACGCTTTGAGAAACAAAAATCAAACAACATCAAATCATAGAAAGAAAGAGTTGTTCAACATGAAAATTGAACAGCATGTAAAACCTGTATATTACTTTACGAAACAAGTGTCAGTATACTGATATAAACATTACATTCCGGGAAAGGACTGCCTAAAGGGGCCCCACTTCCGGACAGTCAAATGTCTTTAAAAACTCACCATTTTCAAAGAACTGTTACACATGTTCGTTTTGATACAATTGCAATAGCGTGCGAGTGGTGAAATTTCGCATAACAAGGTGGACACACAGTTTTCAGCAATTGTTTATCTTTATTTCTTTACAAGTGGCATTCATTTTCAAAGGAAAACAACTTTTTCCGAATATTTTAATTACAAATGGCATTCATTTTCAAAGGGAGACAACTTTTTCTGAATATTTTAAGTATCCGTCGAGAAAAAGTTGTCTCCCTTTGAAAATGAATGCTATTTCTGCAGAATCCCGAGGGACCTGTTATATGGCAAGGGTACCAACCGTATCCTGATGTATTCTGAAGATGTTTCAACACGAAATGAGCATGCGCAAATGCTATTCTAGCATAAAACGTGTAAACAAATCTTAAAAAGTGAACACTTTGTCCATCAACTTTATTAAATTTCCATTATTAGCGTTGTTTTATCACGTTGACGTCATTTTCCTTTAGAATTATCCGTTATGAGGCCGTAATACGTTCAACCTTTGCCACGGAACGCGTGTATATAAATTGGTGTTTTAACAACACATAAGTGCGAGAATCTCTCTGTTTATATTACTCTCCTGTTAAAACACCCCCAATTTTATGTTAGAATAAGTATTCTTGTATGCCGGACAGGATTTTCACGTGCTTTTCCGGTGCTAGAAAAACGCATCTTACACCCAGGGGTGTAAGATGACTCACGTGCTGTAATATATGAATGAATGCGTAAATTCATACGCTACTATAATTAGCGCCTTAAAGAAAAACCTTCGTTTTTCTCTATGTCTTCTACAAATTGAAGAATAAGGCATGCAAGAAAAAGAATCAATCACTGGCAGCGGGTAAAGATGGGAATATCTGGCACTCGGGTAACTGTTTAGGCGGTAACTCGGCAGGAGCCTCGTTACCACCTAAACAGTACTCTCGTGTCGGATATTCCCATCTCTAACCGCAACCAGTGAAAGAGTCTTATAATGTTGTGCAGTGATTATATGTGAACTACTGTGTTTCTGTTTTTCAGCTGGTGTTGACCATATGCTTGCGGTTTCTGCAAACAGCAGTAACTTCAGTGTCTGCCGATGATCCAGAAGGCCCGTCCGTAGGATATTTGTTTAGCGGTCCTAAAAAACAATCGGGTATTTTTATTTTATTTTAAATATAAATTTAAGGAAAAAAATGCCATAGCAATAAAACTTTGTTTCAAAACAAAACAACAAGTTCTGAGTGTTGCTGGATATGATATAGTACAAATATATCATATTTATCACAAAATACTAGTATGTCGTTATTTATATATATATATTCTTCTTTAAAAAATAAATCTTAAATACTCCTGACTGTTGTGACACAATCTTAGACTAGCTCCTAGACTATGATGTATATATATATAATTATTATATATATTTAGTTGTGAATATAGCCAGTCTATATCCTAGGTCTGGTATCATATATACATATACGATTCAGTCTGTAGCAAATCTGAAATATTGTGGCAAATTCTTTTTACTCTAGTGGCTAGTCTAGCACAATCTATACGGCAACTTGCTCATTAATAAAATATTTTTTGCCTACACAATGTCATGTACATGAAATCGTGACCATTTTTAAAGATTCTCAAATCTGTGATATCTCCAGGTTTAGACACCACCATCACATCAACCGAGGGCGAGACTCTTCTTGACACAACAGCGGATACAACCTTAACTTTTGATGACGACGAATTTGACGGAGAACGCTATGTTGACATGGATGGCGCTAGTGCAGAGCCATTGTACGAAAATGTTGATATCGACGGAGCTAGTGCAGAACCTTTCTACGAAAATGTTGCCCCGTTTGAAACTGGGCTAGATGAAGAACACATTTATAACGAAGGTGATGTTGAAGATTATCTTGCCAGCAAGTTTGCTCACTCCAGGGAAAAATTTGAACATATTCCTGAATCAGAATTTGATGAAATACCCCCTGCATACATGGCTCCTCCTCCTCCTCCTCCTCCCCCGCCTCCGGATGTTAATTTTAATAGATCAAGACCGAGTCTTACAAAAGTTCGATCGAACTATGGCAGTTATATGGCTATGAACATTTCAAATTCATCGTGTGCGTCAACTCGGCATTTGACATCAGAAAAAGTACCAAAAAGTCACCGAAAACGCCACAAAGGGTTACGCGTGAAAAAACGGTCACCTCCAAGTCCGACTTTCCAAACTAGCAGTCCAAAGGATACATACATTATCAATATGGCCCAGGGTATGTCTCCTTATTTAAAGAGGTCGTTTTCCGGACCTAGTCATACAGATCCTGAACGTATACGTCTGATTGGGACACATTCCTTTAGCCGATCTCCACAAAGAGCGAAATGTTTACATGAAACTAATCCACCTAAAATATACTCTTCTTGTTTGTACAAACACGGCTCGACGCAGATTTCACCACGAAGGGTGTCGCCTAATAAGCGAGGTACAGAGAAGTCCCCGGACATGGTAACTTTGGGATTTGGAAAACGACGGTCTCCGCTAAAGAGGCAGTCCCCTTTTCGCCGTGTCTCCCCACAGAAAACAAGTTTTAAGTCGGGAGTTTCCTACGAATGTAATCATGCATATGATTAGTGTAGAATGTGAAAAATATACGTTTTTATACTTAACAATGTATATAACAGTGCAGGCAAAGTAAATTACACTCGTATATTATATTGTATAGATGTACATACTCGCAACATTATGTATATATTTCAGTAATTAAATGCGGTAACACCTCAGCTTTTGCCTCAATATTTTGCATCCTAAAGGACACCTTCTTATTCGTGTCTGTGTCCTGTCAAATGTACATATTTTTATTTTTATGTTCAACGTTATTACTATCACGTCATTTTGTATTATGCTATTGTATTATGTGGTAAGTTTGATATAGTAGATGCTTTCTTTATAATATATGTTAGCCGGTTTATGGTATTATATGTATTGTTTATTCATTACAATAATTACGGGATTTTCTGGATTTAACTTGCACCCGCACAACTGGTACCTGGGTGTATTAACTTATATTGGTGTCTTTTTTTGATACGCACAAAAGGCTAACGAACGGCATTCATATTGTACACACTGAGGTAAATAACGCCATAGTAATTCCATAAAATTACTAGTAACAGCCCAATTTGAAAACGAAATCGCACTCGAATAAATTGCTAGAGAAAAGTTGATCCAAATAGGAAACACGCTGTAATAAATGAACAAGGTCAAAATAGTATGCAGTGTTTTGATGATTGTGTGCAATCATCAGACATAACAATTGCAAATGAACGTGTGATTTTATTGCCTGCATGTACAGTAAAGGGACATGCACCTTCTATTTCCTTTTGTTCTAATTATTAATGACTACAGACTTTAACTTCCAGTTAGAAAGTTTAGTTTGATTCTAAGCATTGGGTTACATATACATCTGAAACACAACTTTTTTACATCGGATCCCAAGGACGAAATTTGGGAACACCAGAGGGGTCAGTGTTTTTTTACATAATAGAGTTGCATATGAATATAGTTGACATAAGTCTCTGTTTTTTGTATTTTTTCATCTTTTAAAAACTGATTCATGTAGACTGATTAAAGCACATGTTTATAGACCGCTAATATTGGTGTGGTCCAAAGGTCGTCTGCGTGGAAAATTCGTATCTAAATTTTATCTATTGCGAACAAGTATCATAGATAATTTCCTAAATTGCATGCAGATGGCTCGTCTTATGATATACTCTAAGCACCGGATAGGAAGAATATAAATCCTTCACACAACTTGATTGCGGTGTTTTTTTCATGATTCGGCGCGCAAATGTTGCAATAGACAGCATTACGTTTATGGCTCATAAACAACCCAGAGTGCCAGAAATTAGGTTTTATAAGAAATTATCAGGTAATAAGGATGCAATTAAAATGTCAATCTCTTTAAAAGGTATCGCATTATCTCAAACTATGATAATTTTACATTAGAAATTAATGTCTGGAGCAAATTGGATTGAAACCGTATACGTGCGGAACACACGAATAGTAGATATAACGGGTGTTCCGTGAAATTCGAAACCAATTAAAGACCCGTATGTGCCCAGTTTCTGCCGCTACCCTTGCCAAGATACAAACAATCTGGAACTATTTACTGGGAAACAATGCGAAATCAAATGTCAAATTAACGGGAATGAGCGTGTAAATTGTGATTTTCATCCACTTTCGGTGAAAGCATCTGTCATGTAAACTTTTATTTTCAATTACGAAAAAGTAATCGTGTTTGCTACTTCTAGAACGTTTTATACTATTTTTTTCTGATATTTTTACTCTGTAATGACAAATTCCTACTTTTAACCTGCAAATGAGAAGAAGTGAAAATAAAAAGTGAAACAACCGGGAAAATTTCAATAAAAGGTATCTTGAGAAAGTAAAGGTAAAATTTAAAACGCCTACAGTATTCAATTTGCAGACCAATCTCACAAAAGTCATATTTGGAAAAGGCACAATCGAAATGTAAAGATAAAAATCAAGAGTTAGTAACTCGAAATTTCGAGTTAATAAAAAAACGCACCTGGCACTAATGCTCTTCCGTACAAAATATCTAAAGAGTTCCAAATAAACAGGCCCATTTTTAAAAGAGGAAAACTATTGCTTATTCCGCGACTACATAATGTCAGTGTAGTCTGGTGCCTACCGCTCGACTCACAGGTAGAGGGTTCAAACCACGATCAGGTCACGTGTATGCGTCCTCATATAACACCAGTGCTGTTTTACCATGAGGACAGAGGGTGACTGAAATAATTTTCACGATTTTATCAAAATCGAGCTTAATTATTGATATATGCCAACAAAAAAAACCCCTAAAACATTGGTTACATTTATGGTCATCTTTTGTACAGAAAATGCGAAACTTGTATTTAAATTTTGAATATATATACAGAAATCAGTTCAATAATTCATTAGTGTCAGAGCTATATACCGATTCCCTGCAGCCTGCAGTCCGCGGACTCCCTCATATAGGTGTTGAAGGGTAGCCCCAGGAGGGAACAGCCAGGGTAGCTCCTGTTTGTATTAACAGTGTCACGAATGTAGCGGTACCGCTATGAGATATTAATGAGGAAGCTGCCTCCAGAGCTAATTGTTATTTCATGAAGATAAACAATTATAATTATTATGTACTAGCCAGTCCGTCAGACATTTTTACACGATTCAAAGTGATTATATATATATAAATATATATATATATATATAAAAATAAAATATTTCTTGCTTTCGTGGGAGCTTGTTGTCAATTTGTTCATTAGGCATTCATAGATTGTAAAATTTGTATACATCACAATCAGTAAAAAAGGGGGAAATGATCATGTGACCTGGTTCCTAGCTTTTAAAAACTGAGTTTGGAAACCAGTCTCAGAATACAGTTTTGTCTTTGGTCAATTTATAAAAGTGTGCTCAGAAAACAACCAGTCCAGACTTTAGGGCTGGTCTCCAAATATAGTTATTTAACACAGGGCCAAAAATTTATTTAAATGTATCATTGACAGTGAGGGAATGCCACATTATGATTTTATGTAAGGTGTTTTTTTTTCTGCACTTCTTTGCCTCATTTATATTAATCGCTGACACGGGTATAAATTAGATTAATATTAAAACATTTTCCTCAACTCCACAAAAAATGACTTCCTGCTTTGATATAAACATTAAGATAACCGAAAATTCATATTTTCTGAAAGTGTTTGGAAACTGTAATTTCTGAAACACCTGGAAAAAGTGGTTTAAGCTTATCAGCTCCATTAATTTATATGAACTGTCAGAGCAGTAAATATAGCATGATTCAAAACTTAATACATTTTCAGATTTTATTGGGGTCCACAGCTGTCCGCAGTTTCAAGAATGATATGAAAACGTGCCCCATAAACATTAAATATGTACCGAGTATAGATAGTGTCAGCATGTTGAAGTAAAGCAAAACAATTTCATTGATAAATTAATATTTCCCCGTCATAAAAATGTGCCAGCGATGATATGTAAAGTAACACTGCTCATGACTGCATTTATTTCTTGTCAAATTGATTGACAGAAGTTATGAATTCGACGAACTTGCAATTTCTGTGGAAGTGCAACTGAGGACAGCAGAATATAAATTTAAATGTTGTCACGTTATAACGGTCCATTTCTGCAAATGACGTTTCGGAAAGTTGAAAAAATAAATCCTGATAGAACCTACATAGACATTTATATTTCTGAATAAAAATACAATTCTGTAACTATCAAAAATACAAAAGTTTGAACAAAATTGGCGCTCAATTTGGTGGACCGCATTTTCAAACGATGTGACCCGTTAGGTTACGCCTGGAATATTCTCTTACTTTAATTGCTAACAATGCGGCTGAAAAGCAGTTGTAAATCTATAAGCCAATCAAATACATGTAATTTGACAAACACAAATTATATAAGGCAAATAAACATATGTACAGTTTTGTTGATCACGAAATGGAGAATTAATGGTGCTGTTTTTTGTTGTTTTTTTTTTTTGTTGTTGTTTTTTTTTGTTTTTTTTTTTTTTTTGCTTTTGCACAATAGCAAGTATAATATTTCAATAAAAATGATAAGAATGAAATAGGCTCGTTGATTAATTGATTTCAGCTCGTAGGATGTTATGAATTTTTTTTGTTGCAGGTATTAACAAAACGAAACTAAAACATTTCAACACATTTGCTCTTTGACAGCATAGACTGAGCCGAAATGTGAATATATTGTGAATTTATTTGTGACAGTCTATGAATATTTCTCCTATGTTAAATGAATTCAATGAAAGAGAGTAAACAGAGAAGCTGGCGGTATATCTTTCATTTATAAGAAACCATGAAAATTCCGTGCACAATCGTGCACTACAGCATTAAATTTTAATTTTTATTAAAATGAGTCATTCTTTGCAAAGTATAGTTTCGCAAAATAAATGTTTTGCAAATTGGATATATTGTTTAAAAGATGATTCAAACTTTGTTTTTGGTCCGTTTCTACCAAAATGAATCAGATTTGTCAAAGTATGTTTTTGAATACAATAATTCGAGAAAAGACAAGATCGTGCTTGGGATGTTGAAAATTAAAGGCATGTTCTACTATCTGAATAAAAATTGTATACTTGATGTAAATGTAAAGAAATATTTTTTTTTATTTTCCTCATCTCCGTAGTGCTTAATTATCGCGTTACAGACCCGCCTACTTTTGATAAGAAAACCTCCCAGATCACAGCAGGGAAATAATTATTTCTCTGTTTCACGCTTCTCACCTCATAAAATCCTAATGATATATCTCGCGGACCAATCAGATCGCTTATTAACACTAATAGTTTATACAAAGCAACATCTGTGTGGTAACAAAATTCCACAAGTATCCCTCTTGTCAAAATCTCGTAGTCAAAATTAATTGGAATCATTTTCAGAGGTACGATTTACATAGACTGTAGACAGGTCGAAGAATCTGAGAAAATTGTAACTGACAAAAAATCGAGATTTTTAAGAAAATATTAACTTAAATAGGTGATTTGAGCGAATGGATCTAAAATAATAAATTTCTGTTGGAATTATTTTTTGTGTGATTACAATTTTTATTAATTTGACTGTATACACACGATCTTAAAATGTTCTTAAGCACGTGTTCCGGGTGCGTTGAAGTGCCGACCCCGATTTACTACTGGAACCCGTATGTCGCACATGCGTACTCAAAAAATTCAGCGTTCCAAATCGCCAATATTTTACAACTGTCGCAAACGGCGACGGATACTTCAAAACACGATAAAAGGTCGTCTACAGAACATTTGCGCCAACGTCGGCATTACGGCAGACACGAGTACTTGTACGAACGGAAAAAGTGTGAGACTGAAACGCACAGAGATTTAAATAGATTTGAAGATTCACGTTCGAATCGTGCTCTAGACTTTTCCAGAAAGAATGGGGATAAATGCACATTGCCTTCAGCTCTGGAGCCGCTTCAAGCTCTGTGCAGTGAAGGACCTCGCGGATACCGAAGTTCAAGTCCAGCAGCAACCAAAGGGTCGCATTGCAAACAACCATCACCAACGCCGGCACGAGATCTAAAATTTGGAATCAGCCAAATTTTGTCAGAAGATTTTGGAAAGGAGAAGAGCGACAAAGGTACGTATGACGTAAAATTCTAAAACAGCTTTTAAAATTTTCAGTGCCAGGTAATTTAGAAAAAAAAAATAAAAAGAGCGGCGAGTATGTTGGCAAAGGGGTCAGTAAGGGGCTTGGTCATAGCTACTATTGAACCTTTTGGGGAATAACTAAACAGAAATTTTAATGAAGAAAATTATAAACTTTCTCGAGCGAAAGAGAAGAGAACATTTTTAAAGAGAAAATTGCATTATGAACTCACAGAAAGGTAGCATGATATTATTGATGTAATTATTATTTTCGAATGAAGCGGTTATTTTCGCTTTACAAGCTGGTAGGTTATATAATTCTTTTTTAACAAATCAGTCATACATTTTGTGCACACATATGCATAAAGCGTTTCAACTCTCAATGAAATTTTAAATACAGCTGCATCCTAGATAAAAGCACGCAAATTTATATTTCTATATTCTGTTTTTTATTACATGATATTTGGTGAATTATTGAAATATTGGAGCGAGGTATACCTAGTAATTTCAGTGAAAATATCAAATATATCTTTCACTGGTAATGGGAAATTTTTTTTCAGAAAGAAATAAAAAAAGATTTTTTTTCAAATACACGCAATACACTCGTGCACACCAGTCATATTTTGGTATCTGGTGTACACTCGGTGAAAGATATCTCGAGAATGTTACACTGAAAAAATTTAATATATTTTATATTTATTTTTGAAACGCGTGAGAAAATATTAAATAAAGATATTTATGCATCTATTAATATAACTATTTAATCCATACGCAAACACAATGGCCCAACACAATTATTATCTTTTGAGAATATAATATACTCTTGATTGTTTAAAAAAAAAACATCATCTTCATTGTTAAAGAGCCTTTGTACATAATCGTTGCCAACCTCACAAAAGTTAATTATACAACTAGAATCTACACAGATTTTCCAAGCTTTGTAAAGAAAATGATAGTTCATATTATAAAATTTTTTGAAATATAACATGCAAACTTCGACGAATAGCATAAAATGTTCCCGTTTGGGAAGATGCAAAAATGCATCAAATCTTAACGGAAAAGAACGAAACTCGACCTCAACTGGAAAGAAATGCACGTTGTTACGTTAAACCCTCTCACAAATTTAATTTTCGAATGTGGTACATGTAGGAAAATTAATTTTTCTTTCCCAAATTTAAGATAAAGCTATGTGCAGTATATGGTCGAACTTTCCAAAAGTTATCCAGATGTATGATGGTACAAGCTACCAATACTGCGACAGTCGTTAATTTGAAAAAAAAAAATGTTTTGAGTAACCCGATCCTTCCCAGCTTAAAATATCCACCGTATTTTTTTTTTTTTTTGAGTTTTACAGGATAACGTTTCTTAAGTTAGCTACCTTGGAAGCCTTAAAAGGGCATTGTTACACCACAAAGGGGTACTTCGGCCGAGTTTTGGTCGTACCGCTATGCGTTGAAAAGGTACATACGATGGAATGAAACGAATTTTTGGTGTACATTGTAAAAATAACTACTCATTTAATGAATAACTTATTTTATTTCTTAACTTTAGACTATATCTTTTAAGTACATTTACATGTTTGACACGTGATATTTACTTGTTGGTGCTGTAGTCATTGACTGTCAATTGCCTGTCATCATACAGGATAGAACATGTATGCTAAGGAATTGAATGACAGTTTTCATCTTGCTCGGCATATCGGATAATAGTGTTCACCCATCGCCCTAACATAAAAAGTCAGGTTGTACGTTGTATATACATATATATTATGATGACAAAAAATGATGATGATGATGATGATGATGATATTACGTGTAGGGGAGGGACTTTGATGGTTTGTTTTGGGTCAGTTAAACTGCTGAATTATCGCGTTGTTGCCGAGGCGAAAACTAAAAAAAAAAGAAGACAATTAGAGGGCACCAACTCGACAAATTATTCATTTCCCTCGCACTTTTTACCTTCGAAATGTCATGTTGTCGCATTTTCACCCAGTCAGGACGCCAGCGAAAATCCTAATATTACATGTTCTGGACAAATTTGGTTGAATGCTCCTTCCGGTTGTAAAGATGTTTTAACGGCTTGCCTTTCTTGGTCATGTATATAAAAAGGAATTTTCCCTTGAAGAAAAAATGTAACGCACGAAAGGGCAGTATGTGGTCACAAAAGCTCACGGCAACCATTGCGTGTTCAGATAATCTAGTACATACGGTGAATATATATATATATATATATATATATATATATATATATATATTATCCGTTTGCGTTACATAATGTAAGGCTTTTTTTGCAGTGTAATTTCAAAAGGACTTGTGTCCAACATATTTTGATAGTGACTACCACAATTCGGTCAAATTTTGGTACTCAGTAACACATCTCGGTAGAATTTGGTACTCAGTTCCACAACTCGGTCGAATTTGGTACTCAGTACCACAACTCGGTCGAATATGGTACTCAGTACCACAACTCGGAAGAATTTGGTACTCAGTACCACAACTCGATAGAATTTGGTACTCAGTACCACAACTCGGTATAATTTTGGTACTCAATACCACACATCGATAGAATTTGGTACTCAGTAAGACAGCTTGGCCAGATTTTGGTACTCAGTACCAAAATGCGTTAGAACCACTTTATGGCATAACAGGGCATAAATGGACATTTGAATTACCCGATATTACGAATTAACGATTTCTAGACAAGAAAGACAGCGGGTATAAAAAGTATAAAAATGAAGGAAAAACTCTTATATATTTTATCATTTGTAGGGAAACATCTTTACAAAATAATTATATAATTTTAAGAATTTTACAAGAAAAAAAAACATTTAGAATCTACAAATCCTTGTTTATGAAATATATACGGAGTGAAAGATGGCAGTCGGGTTTGAAGAGCAGGTGACATACGAATTGAAATATTTCAGTTTTTATTCATGTGCCGACAAAGGCGTTTGCAGCATACGAGCACTGACAATCGTCAGTACTTATAGCCTTATTTACTGACAGATGTATGCATTTGCATCAAAATGTTATTTACAATAATTTTCTTCATTGCAGAAAATTCTCCAGGAAACGATGACAGTGAAACATACAGATCACGGCGGGCCTGTGAATGCACGTACGACGGCTGTAACCTATATAGAGAACACATGCGGTACCCGGCTCACGCGCTATCTGCTGTGCACGCCCTTCAACCTCCCAGATACCCTACCTCCCCTACCGGCACAGATGTTCTCCCTGGTATGTACATTTTGTATCTGCTTGTACACAAATGCTCTTTTTTTCACATAAAACAAAGCTCCTGTTTGGTGGGGTGATTCAGTTGCCTCTCGCCGATTCGGGTTCAAACCTTGAACGGGACAGAATTCTTTGATGTGAAGACTCTCTCAGGCTGGTTGGTTCTAGCAGGCCCAGATCTGTGCCTGAAATAGTGTCCGGAAGGGCGCATTGCGGACTTTCACCGCGATTATATGACCGTCGATGATGATGTGGCATAAACCCTAAAGATAATACTTAGTCACGTATACAATAGAACACCGCTAGCAAGAACACCTACGGTTCTTTTAAAATGTGGTCTTAATAGCAGGGTGACCTTATTATTAACAGGGTTTCCTTTACAAATGAAAATTTTAAAATAGTTAACTTTTATCTGCAGCTTCTGACACTATGTTACTTATTTGTTTATTTCTACATAATGTAGAAATAAATAAATTAGGTTCCTATAGTTTTAAGAACATGTTGCGGTGACGTCAATTTTTTTTGCGACCAAGAAAGAGCGCTTCTATATTTTATCTACTGTTTTAGATTAAGGGCATATTAGAATCAAAATGATTTATACAAAAATCGTATTTTAACACTTTTTATACACTCGGGCGGTAATACGTCGTTCAAATAATTTCACTCGGGATGCGCCCTCGTGAAATTATTACGCCCAACGTATAACTACCCATCGTGCATAAATAGTGTTAAAGCACTCTTTTGCTATAAATTATTTAAGAAATAATATATCTCAGTTAGTGATTTGTCGCTGAATAAATCATTGTTTGGAGTTCAGATGCGAAGGAATTATATCACGAGGGCGCAGCCCGAGTGATATAATAATACGCATCTGAACGACAAACAATGATTTTATTCAAGAGCAAATCATTAAATGAGATATATTATTTCGATTCTAACACGTTACCAAGGACTTTAAAGTACGTTCTTGACGGCATTCATTAAATATTTGCCCGTTTTCAATCGGTTTCTTTTCCAGCGCGCCGCTATGCCGTTTGACGCTATGACGTAGTAATTGTGACGTCAGAACAGTGAATTGTTGTATAATAATTCTTTGTTTAACAGGAAAATGAATCGGAGCGTGTTAGAATTCTTAATATGACGTAGCAGGAGTGTAATAAAGCCACTAGTGTAATAAAACTTTGACGTCGACTTCGTTTATAGTATAAGGGACGTTGATCAAATTTAAGTTACTTGTTTATATAGGCTATAGTAAAAGAAAGTAGAATTTTTTTATGTTTCGACAGGAAAAGCTAACATGTGATAAAAAATATTAGATTCTACATTTGTGACTGTTTACATTAAAATTTTTAAATTCGTTGAATAAAATTAATAAAATGCTCGGCAGAGCCTCGCATTTTATTATTTAATTCAACTCGTTTATTCAATATGAAACGACACTCATGTAATATCCTCTATGTAAGATCCATTTTCCTGACCTACACAAACTAAATACGGTAGTGAGTTATTCAAAAATTGCTGGATATTTTAGTAAGCTAGGAATAAAATACTTCCAAAGGACCAAATAAAAATACTTGGAAAAAAATTTAACAAATAATTATAAACTAATACATTCTGTTGACAATTACCTTTAACATTTTAGTGCTTCCTTAAAGTTGGTTCTATGTAGTATACAGTGATTAAAATACAACAAGTTCATTAAACAAATCATAATTTTAGTTTAAAACATTAATTGTTGAACACTATAATGGCACTATTTCAAAATACTTTGGGTTTTATTTATCAGACAGAAATGTATGAAATGTGAAAAAGTTGTCATATCAGTGAAGTTGCTGGGTCATTTGGGACTGAAACAGGTGGTCTTTCAAGCGAATAGCCGGGTGAACTTTCTAAAGAGGATTGCGATAATTGGAATATAGGAGAAATAATTCCGTTACGGAAAAAGTTGTTCTGCCAATTAAGCGGTCTTATTCATAGGTGATCTTTATGCGGGGTTCTGCCGTACCGTATCCGTAATTTATATGTAGTGATGTCTTAAAGACGTACACCAGAGTCCAGTAACCCACGAGATTTGAAACTTTCGAGTAAGATCGTGATGCAGTTAATAAATTTTACCTGAAACACGCCACCTGGTTAAAGATATCGTCGAAAATGTTAAATAAAGGGAGATAATTCCGAAATTATCATTAACTTGTATATCAGTGTGTCAAGTAGTTTTAATTCCGTTGAGTGGTGTCTGAAGTTTTTAACTCCGTCATTATAACTTGAAATTATACTTCCAATTTCAAATGTAATTGAAAAAAAAATCAAAGACATTAAGCCATTCAACGGGAAAACTTTTTCAATGTTTTATAGGCTCAATGTTCTACCATGTTCAGTTAAAATCATACGTTTTAAACTGTCCAATTAAGCCTGAGAGGTGGTTAAAATCCAACTAAATTTTTGAAGAGGATAAAATAGATCAGTTTACTGATAACATAATTCACAACGAATCCCGTCACATCTAGTTCTTTCAATTTTAAAAATAACCTACAAAAGAATGTTTTAATTTTTAAAGTAGATCTTTTCGTCAATAAAAGATGTAATTTATTCCTATTATTACATCATTTCTTATTTATAAGTTTTGGAAGACACTAAAATTATTAGATACAAGAGTGGTAGGACTTTTTGAACTCTAATCTCATTCAGATAAAATCTTTGTTAAATATGAAAGAAAGTGTCCAGGAAAGGACAAATGTAAGGTGTTGTTCGTATGTGATATACAACCTTTTTTAAAAAAAATTTGGTTAACAAGCAACATGAAATATCAGTCTATTTTTCAAGAGTATGACAATTTTGTAATTGATGCACATTTTGTAACGTTTCCGCCAGGACAAAATTTTCTGAACCCTTTACGAAAAAAGTTGTTTCCTTTTTGCTTCTAAATAGAGACAAGCACAACTTACCAAATTCTTGGTCTTCGATTATACTTGGAACAAAATTTCCTCTTCAAGTATTCCCATAGTTTCTTGCAAACCTGGCAAGATAACAGGTCGTCACCAATGGGACAAACCGATGCGATTCCCTGCCTTTATTTCCTTTAATGTGTGTCTTTATTCTTCTCTTTTTTTTCAAAGGAGAGCCGTTCCAGTAGAATATTTGGTTTTAAACAGCAGCATGGATATGAAACTCCAAATATAAATCAAGGAATTCCTAAACCCATGCCGCTACATCAACCAAACTTTCTTAAATCCATACAGATATTCCTGGATCCTATATCCACCAAACGTTCCATGCCAGTATTCCTGGATCCTAGCCACTTTACAGCCAAACTGCTCTAAATCCATGCTGATATTCCTGTGTCCTATACCCATTGTACAAAACCAAACTTTCTTAATTCCAGACCGACCTTTCTAAGTCGATGCCAGTGTATTCTTTAGTTCACGCCAGCCTTCTAGATCCATGTTTTTAATCCATGCACATATCCAAAAAATTCATATTGGCGTATCAACTAAATATTCCTAAACGAAATATTATCATGTGTTGTAGACAAGGCATAAAATAGCTGCCATTTCCTGTTTCAGGTCCTTATTCCGTACTAAATACTGACGTCAACGTGGGCTCACAGTCGAAGAGGAAGCGCTCGTGGTCACGTGCAGTGTTCTCAAATCTGCAACGAAAAGGTCTTGAGAAAAGATTTGAGGTGCAGAAGTACGTTACCAAACCAGACAGACGACAGCTAGCCGCCATGCTCGGCCTTACGGACGCACAGGTACGGCAAAACTCTTTGATGAGAAAAACAAAAATTAAAATGCATTTATTATGTTCATACTGACTGAATAATCTGAAATTCAGTTAAAATTCAAAATCGCTATGTACGGATAGATATTCTGCTTTATATATGAGCACGGTATGATACCGCCACATTTATCGTTTGCCGAATATCCTGTCTACTCTATTATTCGCACATGCTTAACATAGAAATTATTTAGTACTTAGAGTTTTATTACCATTCTTTTGTTGGGTGTCAGCTAAACGATAATCAAGAATTTGTCACAAATTTCGATTTTTGTGCTTTTTTTTTTAATTTTATGTAATACAAGTGTAGTGACAAATGCCAGTCTATTTTAGTGATAGATTGTAATGTCATCATATATTACGATATTGGACATCGAATATAGGCAATCATAGTCCAGGTTTCGGCAACTATGAAAACAATGCAAAAAGGCGTAGTTAGCTGAAAATAGACGACGTTATTAAATAGGCTTTTTATGCATTTTGTTGGGGGAGGAGGATGTGCGTGTGTGTGTTGGGGGGGGGGGGGGGGAAGAAGGGGCGGGGGGGGGGAAATAGCTCACATGAGCTAATATTATTTGGTAAAATTGTATCCGACGATAAATACAGTTTTTGCATCTTGTATCTCTATCAGAGTTACATATAAATGTAATTCACTTTTTTTAAACTCCCATTCTGATTCTTTTGTACCATTACTACAAGGGTGCTTTGATTTTTTTTTAAGGTAAAGGTCTGGTTCCAGAATCGTCGTATGAAATGGCGACACGCCCAACAGCAAATCAACGCGGAGGAAGAGTCTAGCGATCACGTAGCAGACGACAAAATGTCTCCTATCAATGAAGACGGAAACAGTCCGAAAAGTGTACCCATGGTGACCGGAAATGAAAACATTTTAGAAAATCACGAAGAAAATCTAGATTCCAGAGATTTATCTTCCTCGTCCGAGGATGAGGACATAACTGTAATTGACATAAAGGAAGATATTCCCTATAACAAATCTCATGGGACAACTGATGATTGAAAAAGGAAACTTACATCGCTGACAGGGAGCATATTCTTTTCGAACCTTACAAATCGTACAGCAAAGAAAAAAAATCGATAAATTGTGCCTTGATTTTCATGAAAAAAAAAACCTGGCTATTAATTAGTTCATCATAACAAAACGACTGTAGCAAATAAAAGTAGAATTCATCATTTCTCTTTTATCATTTCAGCAAATTAACAGAATAATATGTTTATTATATTACACATTTTCAAAAATATAACTCTTTTCCAGAAAATGTTTTAAAATGACATAAAATATCACTAATGCAATGAGTGATATATAGGTATCACTTAACAACAACATCAAACAACAACAACAACAACTGAACTGTAATAAGAACGATGTCACCAACGGGTGAAACATAGCCCCCCCCCCCCCCCCTGAAGATGCAAGATAGAATAAAATATAAAGTAAGAAAGAGGCAAACTCAAAACAAAAACAAAAAATGTCAATATCCCAATAATACATATGTGCATGCCCACTTCATGTTGATGAGGGTTACCAAAGGGAGTTGAGCATATAAAGTACAGGTGTAGCTTTAATTTGATTAAGTCATAAATAAATCAGACATTATTGTCTACTTCATGTTGATGATGTAAACCATATTATAGTTGACTATTGGAGGAAACTGTAGAATATGAGAACAAAAGGTACAGGGGTAGTTAAGCGACCAAGTCCAAATACAGGCAGGATTAAAAAATAATAACTGGACATGAAAGTCCCGAATATATGCGCATGTCCACTTTCTGTTGATTATGAATACCCAGTTTCGTTTGAATCGGACGGAACCTGTAAAAGTTTGGTACACAAGGCTCAGTTGGTTGTAACAAGTCCAAAAAAAAGGCATAACTAAACAAGCAATAATCGGACAACATGCGCATGTCATCTTCATACTGATGCCGAATACAAATTTTAAATGAATTTGGTGAAAACTGTAAGGGGATTGAGTACACAAGGAAGTGTGACGAACGGACGGAAATGACGGACAGTTCTAACACTCTCAACTCAGTGGACATTAAAATAATGGTGACAAGTTACATCATTTAGGAGCACAATGTAAATTTCTTGCCGGAATGTAATTTAAAATGTGGCAAACATAACTATACGTTTCATCTGAATATAAACACTTTTCGTTTCAATACATCAAAATCTTTTTACACATTTAAAGTTTTTGCAAGGCCATCGTAACTGGCATGACCCCGAATTTAGACACCTTTATAGAGAAACTGATGATAACTGGTTTGTGATTAAACAAATATAATGAATTAATCTTTATTTATCCATTAAGGCAGGGGCCTGCTGGCAAGATAATGGACCTATAATGCGCATTTAAATGGGTCTCTGAGGGCCTTCTATTGACTTGAACACTGCAGTTCCTAATCACTTTGTTTATATAGTCAATACACGACATGTTCTGGTAAATTCTATCTAAACAATCTGGTACTTTCAGCATTATTTATTCAACTAAATGCATGCCAATGAGGTAATGCAAATAATAATGAAACATATAAAAACGAGGTCACAAATAAAACTATCAAATATATAAGTGTTTCCAAATTTATCGAACAGAGCGGCTAAGCTGAATAATATATTTCAGTTCCAATCAAATATTCTTAAAAACCACACAGTATTTTTTTTTATTATATTATTATCTATTATTCATTTGCATAAAAAATCTCTTGTTATATTTTATTCGGATACATTTTTCAAACATTCGAAAGAGAAACTCATTTCAACAAAAATTGATATTCATATATATAGGCAAAGAAGTATATTTGACGTAGGGTATATTTTTCTATCACTGTCATCATTAATGAAGAAGTAAATTGAACTGATATGTAGAATTTTAGAACATGAATGTATTTTTCATAGTTTCGTTGTTGTGATTTTCTTTTCCAAATTATAAGTGTACCATCGCATTGAAAAAGAACATCATGTGGATGACGCTTAACTGAGATAATTATGACGTTAACGCCGTTACATAATCCTATGTCATGTGACTAAGTGATATTATCTATACGAGGTATACAGAAATTTGTATTTTTTCTTAGAAACTGGATGAATTTGAAGAATATATATTATTTAACAGCCACATTCCAAAAACAATTCCTATTAACATGACAAAGTAATATTCACTTGATATGTTACGGTGTCTTTAAATAAAGGGTTGCAGTATCTCGACACTCCGTCCATTCGGAGTTGACCTGTTTGCAATAACGGTCAATGGTCATTACGGGTATTTTCTAAAGATGTCTATGGCATTTGGCTATCTTGTGGGTAAGATAAAGCTGTGAATTTATGTCAATTTTCACGAAAATAACTATTTACGCAGACACCGCTTCCTGCTTCAAGCGTTTAGTATTTCTTGCAAACATTTCAATAACAACGATTAAATATCATTCATAAAAGCCGAATCAATCCAAGTATCGTAAGAACGTGATAAAATAAATTACAGATACTAGAGAAGACAAATCACCCAGCTAATTGCTGGAGAATATCAGGCTCGAGACTGAAGGCATTTAGCTATCACATCTGAGGAGTGAAACCACTTTGAAACCATGTAGTCACTTATCAATGGAGGAAGCTATGATGATAGAAACATAATGCACGTGAAACATGCTGCAAGGGAAAATATTGCATTAATTATTGACTGAAGTTGTTCACATATAATACAAAAATAAATACAGTGCATGTTCAAAATGTTCTGCAAATCAAGGACTATGACGTAAAAATTCAATGGCACACAAACTCTTCAAAGATTACAATACACTTTTTAAGTATTTGTGTGTATTTCATTATCGTCTTTGATACGGTTTAAAGTTAATCGGTGGATAAACTGAAAAGTGAGCAACTACGTCCAGATGTACACGTAATATCAGTATTCATAAAATGTACTTATAACGTCTACAGAACACAATTACTGTGTTAGTAACGCTGTAGAAGATTCTTTACATACGGTATACACTACATGAGTGATGCTACAACCATATACGGCCTACAACTCGCTGATCAATTTGCCTTTACTTTTAATTGACAATAACTAACAATTATTGAAAGTATATTTCTAAACTTGAAAAAAAATATACTTAAATAAAAAAAATAATCTTCCACATTAAAATGGCAGGGACATCTGGACATAATATAGTTCAGAGCGGTAACAGACAACATGGCAATAATAGGGAATCGATCGCGACGAAAATCGAGATCTATCCCTCTACGGTAACATGCGATATACCGAATGAGATATATTCCATCGAATTAAAAAATGTGTACTTCCGGCACGTGCACAGAGCGTCTGACTTCGGATTTTTTGGAAGAATACGCTTTTCCTTGTGCCTAATAAGCGTCCACATAACTTGTCCGAACCGCAACGTCTTGCACGTACAAATATGGATATATGGTATATATACACGTAGTGAGCACTTGTAAATAAAAGCACCTATCCAAGAGGTGGAAATTACCTGTAATACAATACAATATGGGCAGTGTTGTTTTTATTCCAAAATCTACCTTTAAATTGATAGGGAATCGATCCTGCGCGCTGCGGTAACATGCGATATACCGAATGAGATATTCACTGTCGAATTAAAAAATGTGCCCTTCCGTGCTGTTATTAGACAGTTCTTTTCAAATGTTATGGAATGAGTTGATGTCAGATCGATTCCCAATCGAGGCAGTACCTTATTTCATATCAGAAGATATCATAAGTCTGTCTTTTCATATTGAATTTAATCAACGAGTTTAATAAATTCAAATGATACAAAATTCTTTTTATAACATGTTAGCTTTTTCTGTTTCCCTCTTTCTCTTCTATAGACCAAGCAAATTTCAACTGATCAGTTATCGATACTTGAAACGACACATGTCAAAATAAAAAATGTGTTGAAATCTATTACGGAGTGTCATTTATACCCAGTATCACGGCATATAAATTAATGCAATTCGACACGACTGAAATACGGAAGAGCACTAGTGCCAGGTGTATGTTATTTATTAATCAAATGACGTGACTTGATAGCAGTTTTATTTTTATTTTTTTTAAAAGAGAGAAAAAAAGTGTCTTGTTAAAAAGTAATCATATTGTAATACCGGCTTTAAAATCTGTAGTCCACGAAAGCCTTCAAAAATTCGCACCCACATTCACCATATTTCAATACACACAAAATAGCAAAGTAAACGAAATGAGAGTATAGCACGTATGAGTCCTATCTCTTAGCACAGGAAAATATCAACACAACAAAACTTGAACGGGGTAAAAAGGTCGGAACAATTTAATAACTTATGATGCACCTTCTCTCTGATCGTTTCTTAAATGATGAATTTCCCATGTAAATTTGCGCATAAATAATCATATCTTATACTTATCTACTTAATGCATAAAGAATATGATAAGTGAATGGGTTTGTTTTGGCTAAACATATTACGTAATTTGTCAAGTTCTATTGATGCTAGGCTAAATAATCACCACGAATGACGTGGCACGGATGCTCAAAGCAGCGTGTGACTTTTGAAATCTAAACACCTGGCAAATTCAAGGAAATATGCGATTTCAAAACAGTTGTCGTAAAATGAATGCGAACAATATTCGGCCGAAAACACCAAACTATTATAATAACACCGCAATGCGAACCAATATACACCCGAAAGTATAACCTCTGACCCCCTAAGTGTGACCTTGACCTTGTAGCTAGCCACCTGCCCATCGTCTCGATGTGGTGAACATTTGTGTCAAGTTACTTCGAAATCTTTCAAGGGGTTCAAGAGTTATAGAACGATGACCTTTGACCCCTAAGTGTGACCTTGACCGTGAAACGATACATCCAGAACATGCGCTCAGTACGTCGTCTCGATGTGGTGAACATTTGTGCCAAGTTTCTTTACAATCTTTCAAGCAGTTCAAGAGTTACAGAGCGGACACGAAACACACTCATATGACCTTTGACCCCTAAGTGAGACACTGACCTTGAAGCGAGCCATCCAGAACATGCGCTCTGCAAGTCGTCTTGATGTGGTGAACATTTGTGTCAAGTTTCTTTGAAATCCTTCAAGGGGTTCAAGAGTTACAGAGCGGACACGAAACACACTCATATGACCTTTGACCCCTAAGTGAGACACTGACCTTGAAGCGAGCCATCCAGAACATGCGCTCTGCAAGTCGTCTTGATGTGGTGAACATTTGTGTCAAGTTTCTTTGAAATCCTTCAAAGGGTTCAAGAGTTACAGAGCGGACACGAAACACACTCATATGACCTTTGACCCGTAAGTGAGACACTGACCTTGAAACCAGCCATACAGAACATGCACTCTGCACGTTGTCCCGATGTGGTGAACATTTGTGTTAAGTTTCTTTGAAATCCTTCAAGGGGTTCAAGAGTTACAGAGCGGACACGAAATTTCTAACGGACGGACAGACGGACGGACACCGGGGGTATAACATAATACGTCCCTTTGGACGTATAACAAGTCCTTATTTAAACCGCTGTTAACTTTTTTTTCTTTTAAGAAAATACGTACGGTAATTACTGTTGCATATTAAAAATATTTCCACTATAAATATTGTTAACTTATAGCAGTGGTTCTGTCTTTGCGAACAGTGCAAGCCAAGACCAGCCTGCACGGACAAGGTCTACACTCAATGGTTCGCTATTCAGTCAGTAAATTTTCATTGAACACCCCTTTGATAAATAAGTGGTACTATCCAAACTGAATGACAGACCGGTCCATTTTAGAAATTTAGCAGGGAAGGGCTAATAAAGAAAATATATGCACCTCCGCAACATTAGCGCAAAAATTGGTGAACGCATTTACACATTTATTAATCTACTGCCAAAAACGTTTTGCCGGCAGAAGCAAGTACAGAAAAGGTAAGTCCTCAAACTCTAGGGTATGACTAAATACCTGTTTGAATTGATCTAACTCAGTTTCGCGACTAGTCATAAAACTTTTATTCTCAGAAACTGACCAATGGCAAGCTTGCATTCTGGGACTAGTCTCCGGATTCGTGACCAATGACAAGCTTGCATTCTCGCATTCTGGGTCTGGTCTCCGGACTCGTAACCAATGACAAGCTTGCATTCTGGGACTGGTCTCCAGACTCGTGACCAATGGCAAGCTTGCATTCTGGGACTGGTCTCCGGACTCGTGACCAATGGCAAGCTTGCATTCTGGGACTGGTCTCCGGATTCGTGACCAATGACAAGCTTGCATTCTCGCATTCTGGGACTGGTCTCAGGACTCGTGACCAATGGCAAGCTTGCATTCTTTAACTGGTCTCAGGACTCGTGACCAATGGCAAGCTTGCATTCTGGGACTGGTCTCAGGACTCGTGACCAATGGCAAGCTTGCATTCTGGGGTTGGTCTCAGGACTCGTGACCAATGACAAGCTTGCATTCTGGGGCTGGTCTCAGGACTCGTGACCAATGGCAAGCTTGCATTCTTGGACTGGTCTCCGGACTCGTGACCAGTGGCAAGCTTGCATTCTAGGACTGGTCTCAGGACTCGTGACCAGTGGCAAGCTTGCATTCTTGGACTGGTCTCAGGACTAGTGACCAATGGCAAGCTTGCATTCTGGGACTGGTCTTAGAGCTCGTGACCAATGGCAAGCTTGCATTCTGGGACTGGTCTCAGGACTCGTGACCAATGACAAGCTTGCATTCTGGGACTGGTCCCAGGACTCGTGACCAATGGCAAGCTTGCATTCTGGGACTGGTCTCCGGACTCGTGACCAATGGCAAGCTTGCATTCTGGGACTGGTCTCCGGACTCGTGACCAATGACAAGCTTGCATTCTTGGACTGGTCTCAGGACTAGTGACCAATGGCAAGCTTGCATTCTGGGACTGGTCTCCGGACTCGTGACCAATGACAAGCTTGCATTCTTGGACTGGTCTCAGGACTCGTGACCAATGGCAAGCTTGCATTCTGGGACTGGTCTCAGAACTCGTGACCAATGGCAAGCTTGCATTCTGGGACTGGTATCTGGACTAGTGACCAATTGCAAGGTTGCATTCTGGGACTGGTCTCCAGGCCCGTGACCAATGGCAAGCTTGCATTCCGGGACTGGTCTCCGAACGCGTGACCAATGGTAAGCTTGCATTCTCGCATTCTGAGACTGGTTTCCGGACTCATGACCAATGGCAAGCTTGCATTCTGGGACTTGTCTCCGAGCACTGAAGAAACCTAGTCCACTCTTTTAATAATTTCAAATCGTGATATATTGGATGTTTTATAAACGTGATAACTATTGATACAAATCGGCACCATCAAAGAAACACGAGACATGGAACAGACTAAACACGGCGGATAGAACATTAATTATGTCGCAATTAATTGATAAAACCTCCTATAATGATACTGACATGAACCGTCCTATCTGCACGAAAATTCATAGCGTTTGTTAGCACAGGCTGACGAAAGATCTGCAGTGATAAAGGAAGATCTAGAGAAACTAAACAAAATTTCATGACAAATAATTATGCACTTGTGAAAGTAAAATGTCTCTAATGTATACAAACAAGTTTTCATTTGCGCTCACAGACCATTAAGGCGGCGAGATAAAAGTAAAATGAGCCATTATGATCCTTGAGTAAAAAAAACGAAAAGTACAGAAAATTTGGATATCATGACAAGTATGCAAAACAGTATTTGCAAAACAGTATTCACGGGTACTACTTACAGCACAGGGAATAAAATGCCGTTTGCAATTTTTGAGAAATAAAGCGACCAGTGACAGGAAGGGTCAGAGGTTATGTCAGCAACATGTGCATCTATTTTGTTTACAGCACAATAACCAATCCTAAAGCACGTTCCTCCTGACCATTGTCAGATCTTATTACACACGGGAAAAGTCATTACCCGTGGCAGAATGGGAAACTCAAAACATTGATTATACTCACAGGCATTCGTTACTCTCGTTTGGTCAAAAATGAAGCTATATATGATACGAAACATCAATAGACAGTTCAGGACCCAAAAATAAATCCAGCACTAAGTATTTGCTACAATTTATATGCACGTAGCTGTATTTTAATATTTGTAGACGCTTTTGTATGGCTGTTTTAAGTGTTTAGTCGTGACATTCGAATCGGCACGATCGGTTACGACTAACGCAACTGTCAAATTTTGTCAATGTTTAAAAACTTATTTCTCAGAAATAAACCAAGACATGTAAATGATCTACCCGGGAACTGAAAGATACATGCCATGGGTATTGTTGGCATGCGGATATTTGGCCATATCTTTTTTGGTTGAAAAATGACCGAGTGTGAAACGAAGGTCACCAATATGCAGCACTTATTCACCTTTCATTAACTAATATATAGTAAATGGGTGCTGGATTAATTTTTGCGTTCTGAGCTGTTTACTGATGTTTCTTGGGTAACCTATTGCGAAGAATACAGAATTTCAAAAATCATGGCTGCCAGGGATATGGTCACTTTTCTTTAAAAACATTAAAACTATGTCATCTTTCCCCCCAACCTCTTACCCCACCCCCGCCCTCCAACACGCACACACAGTCATTACCCACCTGTTAGACTTGCTACCCACCCGTATTTATCAAGAAGAAACTTTTACAATAATCCTGTAAGAAATCACCGGCACCATTTCAAAATAGTTTCATAGACATTTTCCTTGCATAACTCTCTGCTAGACTGTTCAAGCAAGTGGTATAACTCAGATAAGCGATCCAGGGCCATCATACCCCTCTTGTTTGTGAAAAAAAAATAAAGTTCATAAATTGTTATCTGAAAGATTTTGAAAAATCTTTCTACACAGATTTGTTAAAAGGAAATCTAACATAAAATAGGACTCAACAATACGTGGCTTTTCCTAGGGGATCTTAATCTTATTATTTTTTTAACTTAAAATAATGTACTAAAACTGTACTGTGCAGTCTTTTATATGTTGAAAGAAAGGATATTTGTCTCCGGATAGTAATCTTTTTTCTCCGTTTTATTCCATTCCTCGCATAATCGATTAAAGACTCGTCCCAATCTAATTACTGATAAGCTAAACACGGACCACTTAATAGATAATTACTTACTGAATACGTATAAACAATCCCGTCAACCACAACCCTTCATTACGCATTTTCAATAATCATCCGGGAGATTATTATCTATTTACAGGCAAATCGCCGTCTCCAAAATCAAATTAGATACCGCACTGTATCGGGAGTGTCGAAAGACGCTCCCCATCTTGCCGGCAATAAAATCCCAGAGTTGTATTAGCAATTTATTCAGTGAGTTGCAAAGTTTATTTTATCGCCATGTGAAATGTATCATTTTGATGATGTGCCGGCGGGTTAAACGTTATCTTAGTGATTAGAAACCATTAATGCGTGGTTTTGTGTACGCACTGGCGAAAGATGCCGTATTTTCACAATGGCAATAATGTGTTTTATTCCTGTGTGCAAATCGATTCTGTAATAAAAGCTATATACTGATCTTACAAGGACTGGACAGGTTTTGGCTTTAAAATGGCCTTTCTTCAAAATTAATGTTTGGTTATATTATAAACAATAGAACATTGCTTTTTGTTTCTAAATTAATGCAAAAAAAAAATATCTTTTAAAACGATATTCGGCGTTGGTGGGGTTTTAATGTGTTGAAAATGTTGGATTGCAGTATAAATAAAGAATGAAGTCAATCTTCATAATGTGCATGCTATAGAAACACATTATTTGTCAGAAACTAAGTTTAAACCTGTTTGAGAAATATAGCAATAATTTCATGATATATTAAAATTTTCTTTTTTCTTTGTTGTCGAAGGATCTGGAGCCTTGTCACGTTAGAATGCAACTCAGAAAAGTAACCGCTGTGTAAAAGTCATTTTTAGCTCGACCATTTGATTTTTTTTAAACAGTATAGCTTTAGCTGTCCACACCTGCGTCACAACAGTTTTGCATGTATGCAGGTTTTTCAAAAAGCTCTCATCTGTTTTCAAGGCTTCAAGTGTGTTTGTATAAGTTCAGAGTTAGGTTTCTTCTATGTTAGCCTATATTATATACATGTCACACACATTTTTGAACCTAGGGCAATAATTTGAACAATTATGGTAGACATTACAAATTTGGTATCACACGCCAAATCTCAAGGCTCTAGCTATTACTGATTCAAAGAAGAAAAGTGCCCCTGGCAGCCATATTTTTGACGAATCGGAATAACTTTGAACAATCTTGGTCATACAAGAACAATTTGTGTAAAAATAATTGAAAATCGGGCTTGCAGTTTCAAACAAGATTTTTAAAGTTTCCACTATCTACATATCCTTAGGACGGTCAGCACATATTTATGCAATTTCGCCAGACATATGTATGTTTTTGACAACACAGAAAATGACGTCACTCGACCTTCAGCTATTTCCGGAAGTAAATAAAATGAAAGTAGAAATGCTAAACTTGAAAACGAAAGCCGCATTTTGATTCGTAGATAGTCAGGGGTCACGCGCAGGGGTCACCCCGTCTAAATGTATGCGCGTGGACTTCATTTTTCTTCTTTCTTTTTTTTTTTTTTTTTTTTTTTTTGCTATTGGGGAGCCAATTTTCAGCATTTTATTACGAGTTGAAATTACCTGGGCTTTAGTACAGCATGTCAGCTTTTAATCTATGAAAAAATATTTGAGCTCTGGATAAACAGAAATCCTACAGGGGTCCGTAACGGACTAAGGGTACATTGATAATTTTGGAACTTCATCAAATCGCTCAAAATGTCATTTTTGATGTTGTCTGAGAGTGTCAGTATATGCCTCAGATGTAAGATATAACCGTATTTGAGATAGACATTTCAGAAATATTTTCAAAATAAGTTTCGTGTAATAAATGTTGTTTCTACGGAAGCGTGAAAGGGCCATCAGACGCTAATACGTTTTAGTACGTTAAGGCTGCGGAAAGGATATAGGAAAAACTGACCACGCCCTCTGGCGGCCATGTTGTTTGACGAATCAAAATAATGTGAACAATCCTGGTAGAGGGTCACACAAGGACCATTTGCGTAAAATTATTCTAAAATCGGGCAAGCAGTTTCATATAAGATTTTTTAAAGTTTCCACATTATACATATATGGAAAAGTGACTACGCCCTCTGGCGGCCATGTTATTTGATGAAGCAAAATCATTTGAACAATCTTGGAAGAGGGTCACAAAAGGACAATTTGTGTAAAATTATTCTAAAATCGGGCCAGCAGTTTCACACAAGAAGATTTCAAAAAAGTTTTCACTATATACATATAGGGAAAAGTAACCACGCCCTCAAGCAGTCATGTTTTTTGACGAATTGGTATAATTTGAACAATCTTGGTAGAGGGTGACATAAGGACCATTTGTGTGAAATTATTTCAAAATTGGACCATCGGATTAGGAGGAGATGTCGTTTGAAGTTTTTTTTTTATCTATTTTTAGCCCTGGCAGCCCCTATGTGAAACCAAGCGGAACCGTTTGAACAACTTTGGTAGAGGACCACCCAAGGAACATCATGGCCAAGTCATCAAAATCCATGCATTGATTTTGTAGATGTCGTTTAAACACAAATGTTGACGACGGACGGACGACTTGACGGACGCACGCACGACGGACGACGGACACAGCGTGATCACAATAATAACTGATATAAGAGTTAAACTTGTACTTAGATTTCAGGTTAAAATTTTGATGCACGGTGCACCAAAATTAAACCTGAAAGTAAAAGTAAAAGGGGATATAATTCATGAAATATTGGTACCAGAGTTATGGACATTGAGTCATATGATGTGGTTGATAAGACTGAACTACTACTTTAAGTTTGAATCAAATTCATGTAGTAATAACTGAGATATGAAGTGCATCAAAACTTAAACCTGAAATTCTAAGTAAAAAGAGGGGATAATTCATGAAATATTGATGCAAGAGTTATGGCCCTTGTGTCATGTGATGTGAGTGATGATGCTGAATAACTATTTTAAGTTTGAATCAAATCCATTTAGTAGTAAGTGAGACAAGAGTGAAAGTGCATAAAAACTTTAACCTTAAAATTCTAAGTAAAAGGGGGAATAAATATCATGAAATATTGGTACCAGAGTTATAGACCTTGTGGCGATAAGGTGGAACAACTATTCTAAGTTTGAATTAAATCAATTTAGTAATACTTGAGACAACGTGAAAGTGCATCAAAATTTTAACCCGAAATTTTAAGTAAAGAGAGGGGATAATTCATGAAATATTGGTGTGAGAGTTATGGCCCTTGTGCTAAATGATGTGGGTGATGATGATGAATAATATTTTAAGTTTGCGATAAAGTGAAAGTGCATCAGAACTTAAATCAGAGTGCGAAGACGCCGGGTCGAGTAGGGCAGCTCTCCATACTTCGTATAGTAGAGCTGAAAACTATACGGTTAAATGCTTTTAAGGTTTCAATGCGTCATGAGTTTACCTTACAGGACAAGTTACGTAGCTCGCTGTTTATTTTTTATTTTGTCAAAATAATGCCACCTTTTAGTCAGAAATTTGGTTAAATTTTGTTGTGTTGACATAACATGACAAGTTTCTTACCAGGGCCGAATACTTTCACACATGACATTGTCTTTTGTATTATGAGATGATTTCACCTTGCAAGTAACATAACCCTAGCTTTTATTTAGTCAAAATTATGCTCCCTTTTGAATAGAAATTTAAAAACGTTTCGCATGTAAGCATGTTTCTCAGAAAACACTAAACCAGATGTTTTCAGATTATCCACGCCAGCGGTTTCCGAAAAGGAGATTTTTTTTAAAGTTTCCACTTTATACATATACGGAAGAGTGACATGGCCCTTTTGTGGATATGTTTTTTGACGAATCGGAATAAATTGAACAATCTTTGTAGAGGGTCACCAAAGAAACCTCTGTGTGAAATTATTCTAAAGCTGTCAGAGTCTGTTGCTTTATACGAGAAGATTTTTAGAGAAGAAGTTCCCACGAAATACATAGAGACAAATGACGACGCCCTATAGCGTCCATGGTCTTTTGCCAAATCTGAAAACCTTGAATAATCTTGCGTAAAATTTGGGTATGCAGTTTCATACAAAATTTTTAAAGTCTACACAATAAACATACTAGTAATAATAGAGGAAAGTGACCAGCCCCGCTGGCGGACATGCTTTTTGACGAATCGGAATATTTCGAACAATCTTTGTATGGGGTTACACAAAAACTGTTTGTGTGAAATTATTTCAAAATTGGGAAAGCAGTTACATACAAGAAGACTTAAAAGTTTCCACAATATACATATAAGGAAAAGTAACCACGACCCCCACCAGGCGGCCATGTTTTTGACAAATCAAAATATTTTGAAAATCTTGGTAGAGGGTCACGGAAGAACTATGTGTGTGAAATTACTTCAAAATCGGAGAAATGGTTTAAGAGGAGAATTTTGAAGATTTTTTTCTTCTATTTTTAGCCCATGTGCAACCAAGCGGAACTATTTGAACAACTTTGGAAGAAGACTATGCAAGAAACATCAAGGCTAAGTTTAATCAAGGCTTCCACCTGACGCTTTCAGGGATGTCGTTTGAAGAAAAGTGTGGTCTGACAGACGGTGGGTGATCACAATAGGTCACCCTAAAAGGTGAGCTTAAAAACGGCAGCCATTTTGTTTCCATGTCACCACAAAACAAAATGGCGGTTATAACTTATTTTCAAATTGAAAATATATTCAAATTATATTCAGGGATTTTACTCAAATCTTTTCAGTCTGGAAGCAATGAATAAATACGCATTAAGGGTAAATATCACTAACTCTTAAGAAATTATAATAGTTCAGCATTCAAGGGGAGTTTTGATAAATAAGGAGTGACGTCATCAACTTCATAAAGGCTGTTGCAACCCCCATTGATAAGGGGAAGTAACACTGTGGTGGAGATTGTGGACCGTTATAGGCTATATACCAATAAAAGAAATTGTTCTTTGTTTCATATAAAATTCAGCTACTTCAGAACAATTTTGTTACAGTTTCTAGATTTTCACTCCATCGTAGACCTATTTTCCACTAGATATCCACACATTTTCTTCAAGAAAACGAAAAGAAAAAGGGGTGTTGAATAGTATGCAGTGAAATGCAAGTCAACTGAAGTCAGGTACCCTCATATTGCCGCATTTCAGACAGCGGTCCGCAGAATAAACACCCTACTTTCGTTTTCAAGTAAACAACTCGAAAACATGCGAATATTAGCGCGAAAAGTGTCCTATTTTATGTAAAATTCATTCCACGAGTGAAATAGTGCCCATTTGGCCCCCGATTTACGCGCAAATGCGCGAAAAATGGAAAAATTAGGATCTATTTATTAGGGACTTCTTTCGACTACACCACGGAAGGCCACGGAAGCATATTTTTGACCGTATTACTGCATTATAACCTATAACTATCAATTTTTCTTTTAACTACCAATTCAGCAATTGTTCATATAACTACCATTCTTTTAAATGATCCAACATGATAAATTCTCTGTCAGTGTTAATATAATATTTTTATTTGACTCGATGAGCTTGTTTTTTGGTTCAAAATGACCCAGTTACGAGTTTGTCTAGATTGTATATTCAAACGTTTGTTGCAGGTTCTGTGTAAACTGGTTAAAACTATAGTCTTTGGAAAGTAAACAAGTTTTTCTATGATTTGAACAAGTGACATAGTTTCTGACCCCAGATGACCAAAAAAATGTGACCTACAGTAAAACTGTTGACAGCAGACATAGGGCGGCCACAATATTCTAGGTGAGCTGAAACAAAATTCCTAGCGGCTTGCAAAATATTAAAATGCCGATGTTACAAATTTTGAAGCACAGCAGTAATAGAGCAAAGGGCACAGACCTACATAAAGTCACCACATAAACTCCGTGAGAAAGAAATGCAATTATTTAACATTAAAATGTAAAGCTTTTCATCAGATCATGTAAGTTTTTATTCCTTACACATACAGTATCCTCAACGATGTATATTGAAATGGTACATGGTAAGTTACCGTATATTTGGATCAGTTCCATACTTTTGTATGAAATTTTTTCTTGTGGCGCGTCTGATTTCCACGAAATTTTGAAAGATTTTTATCACACCTCATTTGCATATTAAGGCAGATGTGGACGTTTGTAGTACGTATCTGAACTATATCCGAATCTCGGCATTAACAAATATCATTGGGGTCAAAATGTGCAGTGAGTCGTTGAGATCTATCACACTTTACAGTATTGCAAACTCAATGATGATATTCCGTGGATAAAATCATATAATCAGTACACATTGGAAACATAAAATGAAATGTTTTTTAACCAGGAAGGTCCTGTTGTTTTAACATGTGGAACCGGTAACGACGCAGAGTTGTGGTAGTAACGCAGACCGTGCGGTAAAATTCGTCGATTTGCGGTGACCTCAACGGCGGAATCTCCGAAGAATAAACAATATTCTAACACGATCCGATCCATTTTCCTATTAAACAAAGAAGGCCGAAAACGGTGAATTATTATACAACAATTCACTGTTCTGACGTCACAATTATTACGTCATAACGTCAAACGGCATATAGAGGCGCGCTAGAAAATAAGCCGATTGAAAACGGGAAAATATTTAATGAATACCGTCAAGGATGTACTTAACGTGTTAGAATCGAAATAATATATCTCATTTCGTGATTTGCTCTTGAATAAAATCATTGTCTGTCGTTCAGATGCGTATTATTATATCACTCGGGCTGCGCCCTCGTGATATTATTCCTTCGCATCTGAATTCCAAACGAATGTTTCTCATTGCAGAGTTGGTGCAGCCGTTCTGCGCCTGCGCGGAATTATTATCTATTGGAGCGCACGGCAAAATTACTCATTTTTTTTGCATGTCCGCACGCATCTAGTGTATCAAATGCATAATATACTCACTAGAGGTTAGGGTTAGTATCACCATGGTTACAAAATATATACATTTAAGATATTTTCTTTCAAATTTAGTTAATACGGTATATACCGGAGTCTGTAATATATCACAGGTGCACCAACTCTGTATTTAGTCACAGCCATTCCAAACAATGATTTATTCAGCGACAAATCACTAAATGAGATATATTATTTCTTAATTTTAATATACACTCAGAAGTTCAGTTCTTAACGGGCACTGGACTGATACGGTACACATATGTTGGCAGTAGAAAATCTTATTCTACACATTCCTCGACGAAGGTTCCCACGGCGATTTTAGTGTGTGTTTTATTAGTACATAATAACTATAAAACACGGGATTCGTATGGACGTTCAGACATAATGGACCAATAAAAGTACTTCAAATCATTTACTCTGACTGTATCTTCAAGTTGGAACTTTTAATGGCACAAAGTAAACCAACAGGACACATCGGAGTTGCGTAAATGAAGTTACTCGGTGTGCTGTTCTAACATGGTAAAATCGGGAGTTCACGTTATGTCTAAGTTCCGTGTTTTAACGTAGTGAAATTAACTATTTTCTGATTAATCAGTGGCACATCACTCAAGAGCACATGGTCAGATCCGGCTTAAAACTTGACAAAGCATGTTAAAATATAATTATGGTTGATGAGAGTGAAAACATTGTGAAATGTGGCATTTTATGAAACAAGGCCACATAACACGTACTACTCCGATCTGGCCAAAAATCGAACTGGGACCTCGATTTAATTCTGATGATGATTATGTAGTGTAATATTGTTAAATATGGCATTTTCTTTATAAATAAGGACCATGACTCTTGACCTAGTGGTTCTATTTGGTCCATAATCGTATTTAAACAAGAGCGCATGGTCATAAACATTTTGACTAAGTTTACGATTTCTGTAGAAACGGGCGTGCCAGAGTGTTAACAATTACGGACGGTCACGGTGTGCGGCCATCTAACATTCCTAAAAGCTCAACATAAACAGTCAGCTACAACAGAACTGTAATCTGACTATTACATGTCTGGCTGAAAGCCGAGTAAACGCGAGACAAAATCCTCAACAATTAAACAGTTAAATTGAACAATAATGGGAGTTAACAATGGGACTTTGTGCAAAAATCTTTAACTGAAGATAATGACCAGTTGTTCAATATGCATAGTACCTGTTTGTCGAACTGCACGTCTTACGTGAGAAATGCGCGATTGAAGTTGAATTCTTGACCATGTCTATCATACTATACACAGGGGTATAAGGTATTATGTACAGTGGCATTATATTTCTGTCTGGTGCAAATGCCTTTGGTCGCCGCGTATGGGACATCGGTTCTGCACATAGCTTTTACGAGGCGAATACTTTACCAAAGTTTCATACAACTAGTGGTTTAAGAAAGATAGACTGGACACAAAGTTCGGACGGAAGGACGGACTGAAACGAATACTTGTGTCCTGAAACATTGTCTCCGAATAGTCATAATAACTGTATTATTTGAATCTAACCGGTCCAACAAAAGGACCGACTTTTTATATAACAGATTGCTTTTTGATATATGTGGTAGCTTCCTGAATGCTCATTGTGTTTTAAATGCTAACAATAGGTCATTTCAGGGAATACACGCATTTCTCTTAATGGCGTCCTTTATGCTTCTAGAAAACTTACTAAACGTTCACACAGTGCATCCATTTAGCCATTTCTGGGAATATTTCTCAAAATGGAGTCCTTTCGCTGCTTCCTTACACGGGTATAACTAAACAATCACTAGGTGCTAATACCTCCGACCAACCCTCTCATCCCGGTACCCTCTGGCATTTGTGATAGAACCTTGTTTTGGCTCGAGTTTCAAATGGGCCATTTTGGAGATCATCATTCAAAACTGATCATACTGGCGTAATTCTGTTTCTTCTGAAGGACATCGGATATGATCACATGCTCTAAATTATTTCGGAGAATATCTTTCGCTGGTGTTTCTTCCCGATTCAGTATTCAAGAACACTCGATGGGCTGCGGTGTTTCAAACTTGCCATGATGGCATCAACTTGAATATAATTCACAATGTTTCCAATTTGCGACCGGTATCTTAACGACAGTATTTATGTGTTAATGACACCCAGTTATTCAAAATGATTGGCGTGGGGGGCGGGTTCATCCTGCTTATTTGTATCCACTTGTACTGATATTTGTGATTCCTTATTTACGTATCAATGAATGTCCATTGGAATTTAAAAAGACTACTGTCAAGCACTAATATGTTTTACTGCTCTTTTATCAAATCTTCTTACAATCCGCAGCAATACTTAGCTCGCTTTTTTGCTCGAAAATCGACAAGCTCTCGACACAATAAAACGTTGTTTGAAGAAGTTACTTTTAGACTTGGGTTTGAACTTTGTGAGGCATCTTTTGATAGGATGATATCACATGAAAAAGGTCAATGAAATATACTGTTTTTAGTCCTTTCAAGAAAAGCGCTATTACGTAAACAGCCCATCAACATCATCACAATTGTTTCCGACACAAATCTGATATCGTGGCAATTAAGGACAAGTCACGGATGAGATATTTTAGTATTACTGTAATATACAATAGGTATTGAATACACAAGTATGCTCATTAGATAAATCTTCAACATATTATGAAACAAGAGGGCCAAGATGGCCCTAGGTCGCTCACCTAAGAAACACTCCATAACAGTGTAAAACATGTTTGACCTAGTGATTTCATGGAAACAAATATTCTGACCAATTTTCATTAAGATTGGACCAAAAAATTGGTCTCTTGTGATAAAACAAGCATTTTCTTAGACATGACCTAGGTTTTGACCCTAGATGACCCATGTTCAAACTCGACCTAGATTTAATCAAGGCAATCATTCTGACCAAAATTCATGAAGATCAACTGAAAAATACAGCCTCTATCACATACAGAAGTTTTTTCTTTGATTTGACCAAGTGACCTAGTTTTGACCTCAGATGACCCATATTCAAATTCGACCTAGATTTCATTAAGGCAATCAACCTGACCAAATTTCATAAAAATCAATTAAAAAAAACAGTCTCTATCGCATACACAAGATTTTTCTTTAATTTGACCTAGTGACCTAGTTTTTGACCTCAGATAACCCATATTCAAAATTGACCTAGATTTCATCAAGGCAATCATTCTGACCAAATTTCATGAAGATCAATTGAAAAATACATCCTCTATTGCATACACAATGTTTTTCTTCGATTTGACCTAGTGACCTAGTTTTTTACCCCCGATGACCCATTTTCGAACTCGGCCTAGATTTCATCAAGGTAATCATTCTGGCTAAATTTCATGAAGATCAGTTGAAAAATACAGCCTCTATTGCATACACAAGGTTTTTCTTTGATTTGACCTAGTGACCTAGTTTTTGACCCCAGATGACCCATTTTCGAACTTGGTCTAAATTTCATCAAGGTAATCATTCTGACCAAAATTCATGAAGATCAATTGAAAAATACCGCCTCTATCGCATACACAAGGTTTTTCTTTGATTTGACCTAGTGACCTAGTTTTTGACCCGAGATGATCCATTTTCGAACTCGGCCTAAATTTTATCAAGGCAATCATTCTGACCAAAATTCATGAAGATCAATTGAAAAATACAGCCTCTATCGCATACACAAAGTTTTTCTTTGATTTGACCTAGTGACCTAGTTTTTGACCCAAGATGACCCATTTTCGAATTCGGCCTAGATTTCATAAAGGTTATCATTCTGACCAATATTAATGAAGAAGAATTGAAAAATACAGCCTCTATCGCATACACAAGGTTTTTCTTTGATTTGACCTAGTGACCTAGTTTTTGACCCGAGATGACCCATTTTCGAACTCCGCTTAGATTTCATCAAGGTTATCATTCTGACCAATATTCATGAAGATTAATTGAAAAATACCGCCTCTATCGCATACACAAGGTTTTTCTTTGATTTGACCTAGTGACCTAGTTTTTGACCCGAGATGACCCATTTTCGAACTCGGCCTAGATTTCATCAAGGTTATCATTCTGACCAATATTCATGAAGATTAAATGAAAAATACAGCCTCTATCGCATACACAAGGTTTTTCTTTGATTTGACCTAGTGACCTAGTTTTTGACCCGAGATGACCCATTTTCGAACTCGGCCTAGATTTCATCAAGGTTATCATTCTGACCAATATTCATGAAGATTAATTGAAAAATACAGCCTCTATCGCATACACAAGCTAAATGTTGACAGACGACAGACGACAGACGACAGACGACGGACGACAGACGCCGGACATCGAGCGATCAGAAAAACTCACCTGAGCATTGCTCAGGTGAGCTAAAAATAAGGAATCTGTTTTAATTAATTACAAAATTGTGAATGGCTCTTATGAAACAAGAGGAATTCTTAGAGAGAACGACAGTAAGTTAACAGTCAGTTCTTTAACTGTTTTAAATTACGAGTTGTAAACTAGAGTATAGAAGAGCCCTTTAAAGAAAATTGACTCAGAAAGAACTTTTAATTAGGTCTGGAGTCATTTACCACCTGTCAAATTTTGTCATTGAGTTTTATTTCCCAATTTTTTCACATACATTGGTTTTACAAGTATTTTGATAGTACATTGTACTGTGTAACAGAACAATTAATTTCATAACAATAGTTATGCTTGAAATCTTTTTGCTGAGCTCACAGAAGTCACACAATAATTTCTACTGTGTTTTTTCTTTTAATTGTTGTTAGTATGAAAGTAGTCAAGGTGGTACCACATTTTGAATTTCTCAATTTTTCACATGCATTGACTGACAAATAGCAAAAAAATTTCAATAATAATATTTAGAGCCACAGTAATAGTTCCTTCACCCATCAGAAAGGAGCATTTCTTATGCCTTAAGAATGACTTTTGGAGCACTCATGTTCAGTGTACTCCAATATCTGCAATGTACTCCAACTAACACTTCTGGCGGTGTCCTTACAGGAATTCTTATGAACTATCGATGGACTCATACCTGTACAACCGAGAAATACCTCTCATAAGGCACCCACTTACAGTTACACTTTCGACTGCTTCATTACAGAAATATTAATGAACCACCAATGGACTAAAATACCTGCCAATTTCCGGTAATATCTCAAATAATGGTCCCAACGAACACTTTTGAATGCTTCCTTACAGAAGTATTAATGACTGGTCAATGGACTCCAATACCTCATTTCGGGGAATATCTTTCACAATGGCTCCCTCTAACAGTTTTGGCTGCTTCCGTATAGAATTCTTAATGAACAATCATTGGGAATCCAGTTTCTGCTTATTTCGGGACATATCTCTCATAATGCCACCTGTCGCGATTACTGCTGCTGATGAGCTCCAATGGCTCCGATAGCCTACCAGCTATTGTCGGGACCCTCAAATGACGTCATAACCAAGTCTGCTTCCTTACATCATCGGAAGACAAGAATTAAAAACGTATCTTCCGTATTTTCGAAAACAATGTTTCCTGTAAAGCTTACCTGATGTGCGTATTATCAAATATGCGTACTAAATAAGAGCAACATGCTAATTTTTCAATGCTTATATATATATATATATATATATATATATATATATATATATATGAAGCACGGCTAACGCTCGACAAGATCGTATGAAGATTAAAATGCGGGTAACTTTTTTTCGGATATGCAAATATTTGGTCCTTTGCAACGAATATCCCAAAACTCGTGATAAATAAATGAACCAAAATTTCTTATTATAGGTTTGTTTGCTTTTTCCGTTTTGCAAAATGCTTTGGCAGGGGACGTAATATCAAAAACGACGTTGGCGTGGTTTTGCCTCACGTGAAACTTTGACTGCAGCTTGCCTGATAAACTTCAGCGATTTCGACGTATCATAAACTGATGGTATTTGATCTTGTTGCACTTTAGCGTTTAAATTTCAGATACTTAAAGGTCCATTACTAAAAGAAAGTGAATTGGCAATTTTTTTCATAGCCAGTGCTTAGACTTCTGCAAGACACTAAATAATGAAGATTGGCAGGTCAAAATTTACAGAAGGTCTTTGGATCTCAAAGAAATGTATGTGTATTATGTTGAAATTTCAATGAACCGACAGAATGACCCCCCCCCCCCCCCCCCCCAGGTCTTTTTAACTTTCTTCATACTTCATAGAAAAATAATTGTACATATACTGCTATATATTTTAAATTTCTACATACCAACTGTCATTTTCCAATAAAATGAAATAGTTTCTGTGCTTTTTAAAAGAAATTAAAATGTTCACTTTCCTTAGTATTGGACCTTTAAAATACGTATATTTTTTACTAGAATAAGACCATGGTGAGTTTAATTAACAAACCTAAATTTCATAAATGTCGGGCTATTTTGAAGAAAATGATGGTTGGCGAGTTCATACTAACTTCAACATGTAATAACAGTTCATTTTTGTAAATGTACACCACGAGCTCAATGTGCGCATGAGTCATTGCTTTATTTATCATAAAAGAAATTACTTTATTATATCGAATTTCATAAATTTACACCGAAACAGTTGATTAAAAAGTTGCATGAATGTACTTTTTGCCATGCATGGACGTTGTCTCATTATTCTTTTTATATAAAGTCCAAGGGGCTTCCGCGTTTCCAACTGACAATTATGGAGAATACTAGTATCTCTCACAACTGCTTCAACTGACAAGTGTTGCTGCTTCTCGCATATTTATCAATGAATGCCAAACTTCAATGTTTCCAAATGTCCATTTTGGGCAATAAATAGCTCTTGGGGTCCGATGATCATCATGATTATGTCATTATTACTGAATGTTCTGTGGGCTCCGGGCATTTTTTTAGTTGGAAGATAGTGCAAGATACAAAAGACTCTTCAAGATGGTTCCGTGTTTTAGCATGACAAATATAAAGCACCCATACGCATGACTCATAATTCTATAATTCTGAATGTTAGTTATTCAACTTGGTTTCGTAGTCAGACAAGTTTACCATGTACCACCCAGTCCTTTGTTATTTGTGTCTCAACAGAAATGAAGGTTTGTCTCAATGCAAACTGAAGGCTCGATGTGCTTCAACGCTTTTCACTGGCCGTTTTCGGAAATGCCTCTCAAACTGGCGTACGCTGGTGTCAGTTATCAAAACGCTCAGTATGGTCCAAAGATTGCAATGCTCACTTTAGGTAATATCATCCATAAATATGACATACGACTTGGTGAATGTCCATCTGGTGCCGTTAATTCCAAATGCCCACTTGCCCAGGCGTCAAATATTACTCGTATGCACTCCTATGGATTTTGTTTTATAAATATGTTCCTGTCGTTCTTACTGGCAGTTAATAGAATCAAATCTTTATATGGTGTAGGCAGTGTGTACTTGCCTCCTTACGTTAATACTGATTAACATTCATGTATTTCAACTGGCAATGATGTGTATGCCTCCTTACGCCAGTATTTAGGAACATTCCGTATGATCCACTGGCAATAAAAGGGAATATATCTCTAAATGGTGTACACTGTACGTCTCCTTACTACGTTAGTGTTATTGAACGTTCCCTATGCTCCAATGCGGTACTTATTTCGGCGTTCACTTTAGAACTGTCGGGTTTAAATGGCGTGTAAAGTAGTTCTTTTTTTAAAGTGGGTAATCGACGGAAGTCCCCTGGAATGGATGGAACAACTTACTTCCAGCCGAGCACACGGCATGTGTAATATTAACCTTCCCAGCGTCCAGTCAAGGCCGATACTGCTGGCACTAGTACCAGTAAATTACCCAGCACTGAACAATAGTCGAGATATCAGCCGCGATCGGGAACCGAACCCGGACCGGTGGCATTGTACTCCAACCAGCTAATCACTTCGCCACAGACTCCCTACTACAGCGCAGACTGGCAAATATTTCATAATGAATGATCGCTCAATAGGCTTAAATAATTACAACCAGAGTGGTTATTTCCAGGTATAGTGCAATATTACTTTGGATCTATTCGTGACAACAGGCAAGTCTAATACAGACTTGAAATCATGCAATTACATTTACTGTTGCTTCTGTTGCTCTAACAACAAATTAAAAAGCAATAGCAACAATTTTTAGCTCCCTTCTAATTAAGAGAAATGTCTTTTTATTACAAAACATTTGCGCACATCATATAATATCCGCAAAAAACCGAATGTGTCTGGTTTGGTGCTATGGTAATTAAGTCCACATATGTAACGATTCGTACCTGATATTCGAATATCTTAGGTACCTTTAAATCAAAATATTAGTTTCTGTGTTCAAAACATACAATTTTTTTTTTAAATCTCACCTTCTCTTTACTTACATTTTTTCTCCTCTGTTATATTTTAATTATTAAAATTCTTGATTAAGAATCTTTACAAGACTTACATTACCGGTATATAGAAGCGATTGAGGTTAGTTTTATTTTTAGCGACGATTCTCTTTTGACGTTTTTGAACAACGAACATAACTCGTAAACTTAGGAGTAAAAGTGTCATGTTGATTGTATAATTACTGATCATCCAAAAATGGTCTGCGGAAAAGGGTCTATTTTGACTAAAAAGAAGATTGAGGCTCCCTTTGGACTAGTTTGAACATCATCTTTTGACCAATTTAATCCTATTGGTTGGCCAAGTGTAACGTGAGACATGCTGCGACTGCGGATTGATTATCGCACAGGCAACATTTGCATCTTTTAAAGGCATACTAATTGTAGCTTAGCCAATTCCTCTGAATTCTTTCCACGGTGAGCACATCAGCTTACAAGGTCAACTGAGACTCGGATGGCAGTATTACAGCATCGGGGGAGTCGATAACACAGTACAAAATAAAATAGAATATACCAGTATACATAGTAACATAGAATCTTCCGTCTAATTCAATGAAAGATAATCAACGTCACGAGGCGAAGTTCGTCCTAAAAACGAATGCGTATCAACGCGAACACACTAAATGTCGTCGACTAGATGCTTGAAAGTTGTCGAACGCGTAATACGATTGTCACAGGACAAGGTTTTCTCCTTTGAAGTTGGGAGGTCAAAGTAAGACGGCAACAGCAGATTGGGAGTTCTACCTTTCCTGGTTCTGTGCGTTAATCGTCAACTGGACAATACCACAGTTCATGGTGTGAAACATAATTACGGGAATGATAGAACTTCCGTCAATTTTTACCGTAACTTTTGTATGTAAAAAGTACGGGCTCACGACTGCGAATCAAATGCGGACCGTGCTTAGACATATAACCTGAAGCCTCGGCAACACCAAATACAAATGTATGAGGTAATATCACAAATTAAAGGTACACCGTGGTTTCCTGGTAGCAAGACAAGTGGGTCTACTGACTTATACCCTTAGTCGAGAATGCAAATTACACGAAGATAAAAATACTTCTGAACTAGGAGTGTTTTCCTCTACAGTTCATGGAATTTTGACACTTGGTGTACAATAATTATCCCAACACACCATTCATTCAATACGGGAATTCAAGTGGAGGTAGGCTCTTACTGACAATTACTATATTATTTCACAAGACTGCAAGCTTTCTAGAACAGAAATTCTTGTATAGAATTGGGCTTTTTAAAAGTAAATAGTGTCTTCTGTAAACAATGACTATCTACTAACGAAACGAAACGTGTTTATTACATCGAGAAATCACGATTTTTCATCAAACAAACACGACCGATATCCAACCGCGTAATTCGCACGTGAAAATATATCTACCGATAGTTTCATAAAATTTGAAATCTTTACGTGGAGCTCTTTCATCTTGCTACACGGATGGATGTTGAATATATGAATATATACTCCTTATCTGAGGGTTCTGTTACTGCAAATAAACCGTCTCTGCAGATTACTGAATAACAATGCCACTTTACTGAAAAACTACGTTTAGGGGTATACTTCAGGGACTGCCTGAACATATTTAAATCTTATGTCTTCAGTCAAATAACTGTTAAGTAATAAATGGCATGGAGGTACCAGTGTTGCTATAGGAAAACCCCAAAGACTGTGAAGATCTGCAAATGGCACTGACAAAATACTTCGATTTAATATATAACATTTATAGTCTTAAGACAACAAATCGTAATTAAAATCTATCGAAGAACTCACATTCGCAATTCATAAACAGCACACATCACATCAATTACTTCTGCCATATTTGCTGAAGAACATAGTTGGTCCCAAAGTTAAAATCACTACAAAGGCCCTTCTTTCAGTAATTAAAAAACTACTTTGCATTACATCTCATGAACGGACTTTACTAACCAAACTGATTTCTCTTCTGTAACTTTATGTGTGCGTTTTATGTTTCCACGGCATCTTATACATTGTATATTAATTACTTTTATTAAATTTTTATTTCAGTTTGATAAAGATACCATAGTTGAGGTTTGGGAAATCTGTTTTTGTACGCTCATGGTAATAAACATAAGAAATATAACGTGTTTTCTGACAAGTGCATGGTCTTCGCATATTTCTGCTGATATAAATTATTTTTTGTCTTCGACGTTTTCCTGTATGTAGAAAAGTATCTTGGGTTGCATTGCGCAGTGTTTTAGACATGTATTTTTACAGAAAATTTGCCGAATTTCTCATACTTTGTCACGAAGAATTATTCTGAATTTCTAATACTCTTGGAGACAAAAACAAACTAACCGATTTTCTTCTCTTTTGAGATAAAGACTGCAAATTCTGGTTAAATGCGCTTCAAATGCAGCATAGTGCACGCATATTTTATCCCCCCCCCCACCCCTCCCCCCGAAGGTGGGCATATAAAAATCGCACTGTCCGTGCATGCGTGTAAATTCTTGTCCGGGCAAACCATAAAGGGAAAAAGTAACTTAACATAAATGTTCACCACAATGAAAGACGTGTCATGCACATGACCAAAACCCCTACCTCTATGGTCAAGGTCACACTTAGAGGTCAAAGGTTAACAGGTTCGTAACTCTGTCATTCAACAAGCGATTTTGCAATTACTTGGCATAAAATTACCCATAATGAGAAGACGTGTCATGCGCAAAATCCAGACCCCTAGTTCTAAGGTCAAGGTCACACTCAGAGGTTAAAAGTTAACAGGGTCTGTTTGGTGCCCGGTCCATAACTCAGCCAACAACGAAGGGATTTTGAAATAACTAGTGCAAGACCCAGACCCCCAGCTCCAAGGTCAAGGTCACACTTAGAAGTCAAATATTAACAGGGTCTGTTTCGTGTCCGGTTCGTAACTCTTTCATTCATCAAGAGATTTTGAAATTACTTGGCATAAATGTTCCCAATGAGACGACGTGTCAAGCGCATGATCCAGACCCAAGGTTAAGGTCACATTTGGAGGTTAAAGGTTAACATGGTCTGTTTCTTGTCTGGTCCATAACTCTGACATCGATGACGGGATTTTAAAATTACTTGGCATAAGTCTTCCCTATATTAAGATGACGTATCATGCACAAGACCCAGACCCCTAACTCCAAGGTCAAGGTCAAACTTAAAAGTTAAAGGTTAACGGGGTCTGTTTCTTGTCCGGTCAACAACTCTGCCATTCATCAAGAGATTTTAAAATTACTTGGTACAAATGTTCCCTATAATGAGTTGATGTGTCATTCGCTATACCCAGACCCCTAGCTCCAATTTTTTTTTTGTCTGGTCACAAAATGATTCATATCTTAACTATTCTGACATCTTTTGTAGCATTCTTAGGCACGCTTCTGGGGCATTTGTCACTAAAAGTGACAGTTTTTGTTTGTATATTCTTTTTTGCAAATGTCTGTCACTTTCTAGTACTTTTACAAGGAGGATTTTTAATAGGTCTGGAATGCAAATAAATAAAGGAATTACATAAAGATAGTTCACCAAACACTGATCAAAGTGCGTCTTTTGGCGTCGATATTTTCATCAATTGCTATGATAGCTTAGAAATAACGAATGTGTATGCAAACACTATATGATCTATTTGGATTTGTTTTATTTGACCATATAAAATCCCTTATGATTTTATTAAAGACAATCACGAACTCTTGTTTACTTAAACAAGAGCTGTCGGAGGACAGCAACGCTCGACTATTTAACAGCCTTGTCGCTTGAATGAATAAGAAAGTCGAAAAAGGGGCATAATTTAGTAAAAAAGTAAAATAGGGTTATGGAACCTGCAAAGTGCTTACCAGCTCATGACAGTGGACAAGTGTATGAAGTTTCAATCCATTCCCATTAGTGGGTACTGAGATACCAGCTTACATATAAGAATTTAACCCAAAAACTCCTAAGTTGAAAAAGGGGCATAATTTTGTAAAATGCAAAGTTGAGTTAATGATCATTTGCACTGCATGTTATATCATGACAGTGAACTAGTGTGTGAAGTTTCAATCCTTTCCCATTAGTGGATACTGAGATACCAGCTTACATACAACAACTTAACCAAAAATTTCTATGTTGAAAAAGGGGCATAATTTTGTAAAAAAGCAAAATAAAGTTATGGGACCTGCTTTGTGCATGTCAGATCATGACAGTGAACTAGTGTGTGAAGTTTCAATCCATTCCCATTAGTGAGTACTGAGATACCAGCTTACATACAAAACCTTAACCAAAAAATTCTAAGTCGAAAAAGGGGCATAATTTTGTAAAAAAGCAAAATAGAGTTATGGAACCTGTGCAATGTAAGTCAGTTTATCACAGTAAATAAGTGTGTGAAGTTTCAATCCATTCCCACAAGTGGTTACTGAGATACCAGCTTACATACAAAACCTTAACCAAAAATTTCTAAGTCAAAAAGGGGCATAATTTTGTAAAAAAGCAAAACAGAGTTATGGAACCTGTGCAATGTAAGTCAGTTTATCACAGTGAATAAGTGTGTGAAGTTTCAATCCATTCCCACAAGTGGTTGCTGAGATACCAGCTTACATACAAAAACTTAACCAAATCGGGACGCGGACGCGGACGCGGACGCATGGGCGAGTCCAATAGCTCTACTATTCTATGAATAGTCGAGCTAAAAATAATTAGTACTTAAAAAGGTATTCCATTTATAACATAATTATTCAGATTCCCACCTAGGTATAATTTTCCTTTATAGAATAATTGAACGTTAGGTTCCCGATGTGGTATTGGCTGTAATACCACAGTCACACATACGGCGCAAATAGCTACGTCGAGCTACGGATAGAAACGTAGTAACCCGTATCGATCCGTACCTGACCGGTAGGAATTGGTACGAATTGATACGGCTTACTACATTAAGGTACGTCTCAGGTACGTTTCAATACGGGTCGATACGGATTACTACGTTTTTATTCGTGGCTAGACGTAGCTTTCCGCGCCGTATGTGTGACTGGGGTATAAATGAAACTAAATTCTTATTAATATTGCAACAGCTGCCTAAAACCCGTTCATGTAAAACTTAACAATTCATCCTCATGGTTGCATTCTAGACATCCGTAGGATCTTCTTAAAGATTTTATAACAAATCTCGATAAACTTTAAAAGACCTTATATACTGAACGTTCAATTAAAACTTACCTGTATTAACGTTATTTATGTGTTAAAAGACCAAGTACGTGTGAACACAACTTACAAATTCCCTGCAATACAACGACCATTAAACTGCCTATTATTCATGCTATTGTAAAAAAGTAACAAATGCACTTATAACAGCAGAATGGACAAGGTTGGTAAAATAAGAGAGTATTTTCTACTCCTCAAGGTTCGTACCCAAAGAAAAACGCTCATTTGAACACTTGAATATTCATTTCGCTGTAAAAATCTCGACTGATGGGCTTCCTCAGCGAACATTCTGCTTTTTACCAACAGTAAGCGCACTCCTATACACTCACTAAACTTCCGTCTTGTTGAGTGTATAATAAGAAATGTAATTACCAACAAAAACAACACTACACTTTTATTCAACTACAGCACAACATCTACAATTTCGCATACATGATTAAAACGATTATTCAAAAGTTTTCCCTTTATGTTCACTCATTTTTTTTTCATGATCTTTAAACAAATGGTCTGAAATCAATAAAATACAGGAACTAGTTATGCTAATATTCCAAATTTATTCTTATTTATCCATTCTGAAATTGTGATTCCATTTTTATTAGTATTTTTGATGTATGAAAGAACCTCTAGTTTTACATCCAAAAGTTTAAAAGTCCTTTCGTTTCAGAAATTAATTGTTTAGTAAAAATGCAACATCTATTTATGGTAAATATTTCATTCTTTCAAACTGTATGTAAATATTTTGCGATTCATTGATCATTATTCATCCAATCCGATCTAATATGGTGGTTTCTTTTTTGATACTGGAAGTATGACCCTTGTCACTTGTGCAAGAAGAGTTAATGTTGAAATTTCATGTAAACACAGAATTCATAGCATATATTTACAAATATTCAATCTTAATGACAATCAAGCGGTCATGTGAAAAAATTTGGTAAGTGTATTTTGACCAGTTTACTCTTTCTCTTTAAAAATATTCAACAGTCATAAAATCTATGAAAAAGTAAATAAACTATTAAAGTATTCCAGTGCCTCCTCTTAGGCAGATAAAAATGGCAAAAGATGGCGATATATAAATCATCTGCTCATTTGAAGAAATCTAGTGACGCAAAAAAAAAAAAATCATGATATGCCACCACTGAAAGTATACAATCTTGAAATACTACAGTTTGATCTTATAACCCTTATTTTAGATTTCTAAATACCCATTACAAAGTAATATTTATATATAACAGCAATTTATTTATACACATTCTTTGATGGAAAATACTGTCACATATGCATTTACATAAAATCTATAAAACACATTCGGTGAAACATATCATTCTCACTCAGATCTGAAAGTAATATGAAATACTACCTCTCTTGAAATCAGTTGGAAAATGGCTAGATACAAGTTATAGTAAACTTGATTTTCAAAATATATAAAATAAATGGCAATGTTTATAACTATTGAAATATCAGAGAGACCACTTTATGTCAAAAATGGAATTATTACACATATAAAATTCCTTTAAGTAGGCATAAGAGAGCCCGAAGACTTCTTGATATTCTCTCATCCCGTCCCATCCATAACATAAGTATTGTCCTTTAAGCCCGAAAACAGCAGACCCTGCACTGTCTTTGGTAATTCTGCTCCACATGTTACACACAATTTCATCTTTCACACAGTAAGTAATCTGAAAATACACAAAGCAATAATAAATAAAGGACAATCTGGACAGTAACTGTAAACAGAACTGACTAAAGTTGCATCGCATTACCAGAACCTGAACAATAATATTACCTTTGACATGTAGATCGGACGGCCTGAAGACAGTAACTCAGATGCCTACAAAATTCATTTTACAAAAGCACTACAATAATAAATGCTAAAATGTATAAACCAATCTCTTGAAAACTTCATTCAACCTGTAAAAAAAAATACTAGTAGCCATTCAACATAAAGGACATTGGCTCAGAATAAATATATGTAGGTCATATTTTATGGTGCTTTATTGTAAAAATTATATAACATGTGACTAAACTCAACACTTCGTCATCAATAACAGTTCTTCCCCCTCCCAACATCTGCTTTAAATATCAAAATCACAACATTCCTAATGATATGATAGATGTCTTCCCCATCCCTTCCATTAAATTTCACATTCATCCTACAGTAGATGTTGCCTCCTCATTCCCTTCCCTTAAATTTTGCAATTTTGATACAGTAGCTTTCGTCTCCCCATCCTCTTCAATTTGGCAATCACCCTACAATACATGTTGCCTCCCTATTCCATTCAATTTGGCAATCACGCTACAGCAGATGTTGCCTCCCCATCCCTTTCAATTTCACAATCACTATACAGTAGATGTTGCCTCCCCATCCCCTTCAACTTCACAATTGAACTACAGTAGATAGTGCCTCCCAATCCCTTTCAATTTCACAGTCACACTACAGCAGATACTGCCTCAAACTCCCCTTTAATTTTCACAATCGGACTACAACAGATGTTGCCTCCCCATCCCCTTCAACTTCACAATTGAACTACAGTAGATAATGCATCCCAATCCCTTTCAATTTCACAATCACACTACAGCAGATATTGCCTTGAACTCCCCTTTAATTTTCACAATTGCACTACAACAGATGTTGAGTCCCAATCCCCTTCAATTCAGTAAATGTTGCTTCCCCATCTCCTTCCCTTAATTTCCCATTCATGCTACAGTAAATGTTGCCTCCCCATCCACATCATTTAAATTTCTCAATCACTCTACAGTAAATGTTGCCTCCCCATCTCCTTCCCTTAATTTCTCAATCACTCTACAGTAAATGTTGCCTCCCCATCTCCTTCCCTTAATTTCTCAATCACTCTACAGTAAATGTTGCCTCCCCATCTCCTTCCCTTAATTTCCCAATCAAGCTACAGTAGATGTTGCCTCCCCATCCCTTAAATTTCACAATCACTACAGTAGATGTTGCCTCCCCATCCACATCATTTAAATTTCGCAATCACTTTACAGTAAATGTTGCCTCCCCAACTCCTTCCCTTAATTTCCCAATCAGGCTACAGTAGATGTTGCCTCCCCATCCCCATCCCTTAAATTTCGCAATCACTCTACAGTAAATGTTGCCTCCCCATCTCCTTCCCTTAATTTCCCAATCAGGCTACAGTAGATGTTGCTTCCCCAACTCCTTCCCTTAATTTCCCAATCAAGCTACAGTAGATGTTGCCTCCCCATCCCTTAAATTTCGCAATCACTCTACAGTAAATGTTGCCTCCCCATCTCCTTCCCTTAATTTCCCAATCAGGCTACAGTAAATGTTGCTTCCCCATCTCCTTCCCTTAATTTCCCAATCAAGCTACAGTAGATGTTGCCTCCCCATCCCCATCCCTTAAATTTCGCAATCACTCTACAGTAAATGCTGCCTCCCCAATCCCTTCAAGTTTGCAATCACTACAGTAGATGCTGCTTTCCTGTCCCTTCAATTCTGTAATCACCTTAAGCAGATGTTGCCTTCTAAATATCATAATCACTAACATGCTTAACGATATTGTGTACATAATGTCTAGAGTTACTGGAATTCATTTGATTCAGGGTGGTCTATATAAAACTACATATAACTGTCTAATTGTCTGGATAACTAATCACCCTTAACAAGGGTGTCACCCACGCATCTCAACTAACTAATGTATTTAATGCAATAAAGATAAAATCAATTAAACATGAAACAATAGAGCTTTATGAAGCTAATTGTTTATGAATGATCTCCTGAATGCCTGGTTTACACAAAAGATAAACAGTCTCTGACATAATCATTGTCTATGAGAAACAAACGTTAATTAATTGAACACCTGCATAGAAACAATCATGTTCATTATCTTAAATATCAGTGAAAACTATGTTGCATCAACTTTGGAATGAAACGGTAGTTAAATTGTCTCCCAAACTGCAGATCGGATGCCAGAAAAATGCTGTATTCCTGGAAATAAAAGTTTATACTTGGGGCAGCTCACAGTCACAAAGTTAAGAAAGTTTCCAAGTAGGTTGTGTAGGAGGTCTATACACAGTTGTACTCCTTTTCCTTGTTAACTTTTGAAACTGTCTTAATTTTTTGTTTGGTTTTAAGACCCACAAATTTAGGTAATACTTCTTAATTCATCTCAATGTTATTAAGCCTCAATACAGATTTGGGACTTCCCCGCTCTTGATATTGGAGGATGACCACACAACATAGATTTGGGATTTCCAGGTCTTGTTTAGTATGACAAGACAAACAAATGCACAACCTCAGGGTGCCAATGCTTGTCTGCAAATGCTGGACAATAAGTTCAAAAAAAAGTTATGGTTCTTGGCCTTCTAACTAATCTAAACTAAATGACAAAAATGTATGAGGTGTCAAAGCTATAGTAAGTATTCACGAAAAGTGAACTTAAACAAAAAAATATATGGTAGTGCTCTTATAGTATTCGAGTGAAGTGGACCTAAACAAAAATTAAGTACCAAAAGGGCCATAAATCTGACAAAATGCAGGTTAGAGTTACAGTTCTTGTATTACATACTCATCTAATGATGATTAACAAGTGTGCAAAGTTTCAAAGCTGTAGCTCTTATAGTTTTTGAGAAAAACTTAAAAATAAACCTAAACAAAAAATTTAACCAAGAAAATCAAATTTCCTAGGTACAAAAAGGGCCATAATTCTGACAAAATGCTTATCAGTGTTATTGTTCTTGACCTACATAGTCACCTATGATGATTAACAAGTGTGCAAAGTTTCAAAGCTGTAGCTCTTACAGTTTTTGAGAAAAGGTGGACCTAAACAAGAAATTTAACCAATGCCAATGACCAAGTGACGACAGTATCTCATAGAATTTTTTTCCGTAAGTCTTGATAAAAATGGATAAAACAGCTGTTCAAAGAGATGTTTTGCATAATTACATTGTAAGAAAAGCAATACTTCGAAAACTTTGAGCTGCCACAATTAGAGCCATAAAGGGAGGTAATGGATTCAATAAAACGTTCAGTATTAAATATTTGTGGAAACAATAACTAGAATATGATATAACAAGATATAAATATATCTTATATTTATAAGAAAGACACATTATAAACAAAGGCATTATAAGCCTTTTAACAAGAAATGTCATTCTTTGATGACATTCTAATAAACTTTTATATAAAAATTTGGACTTGAATTTAGAGCATTTCAGGACAAAAATGTATGAGCTCAAAGCTATCACAGAAATTATTATTTTTGGAAAGTATATTTCTGTGCTCCTATCAACTATTCCACATTGTTTGCAGGCGAACATTTAACAGGTTATAAGGCATGATTTATCATTTTCTTGTATAGACCAGGCTATAAATTGCCTGATGATTGCTATAAGATTTCCACATTATTTGTCTGTTTCTCCTATACCAGATTAAACAAACTTTCTGGGAGCAAATAAATCAGCTACTGTTTCAAACAGATTAGGCTAGCAATTTGTTCGTGAATCTGAAGTGATTATCAACACCTTGAATATGTAGGTAAATTGTATACATCTTACAATCTTAAAATGCTTTCAAAGAAAATAACCAGATTTGTAATTGGATTATCTCCTCAATGGCAAATTACATTTTAGTTTGTTTATTTTAATTGCAGGGAAAAAGAGTTTCCTCTGTATAAAAAAATCTTATGTAATCCCATAATCTAATTTTTTACGTATTGTTTTTATAAGCTCGCTTGTTACCTGCATCATTCTGGTAACCTGTATTAACCAGAAAGACAGAAGTAAGTATTCATTGTTGTTATATAAATATACGACGGTTGCCCCAGAAAATCACGAATTTTTTTTATTATTTCAAACATAAGCGCCACATCAAATAATTATTTTAACTGACGTTATTTCAATGTATACACGACAGGACTATGGAGTTTAAAATTTAATATATGTTATATTATTTGTGTATATTTATAATAATTGACAGCAGTCAGTGCGAGTCAGCGCACGCTCAGTTTTCAAGTCTTTGATGTCATTTAAGTTAAAATAGTGACATAATTTTGAAAGTAACGGTCGCATACAATTTCAGAAATGGCAACGTCAGATAAGTATGCAGTGCAGAAAGTATTAAAGTATAATGTCGCCCTCTCTTTGAACCAATAGCCCAACCTTCCTTAAAACGGTTGTGCCACGTAAAGACAAGTGTCCTGCTAACATATGCCTGACTTCAAGAATTTTCCATTTCGCGTTTTGCTTGTGAAGGAGTCATACCGCGATCTACACAATATTTTATCAATACTTTTTGCGCTGCGAACTTATCTGACGTCGCCAATTCTGAGAGTGCATGCAGTCGTTTCAAAATTACATCACTATTTTAACGTAATTGATGACAAAGACTTGAAACACAACGTACTTATGCGCCACACGTTGCCGTTCACGACAATATAAATTTTAATCCTGTGAGATGTATATTGGCTAAGTTACATGAATTCAGAAGGTATCCGCTTCTTTTTGTAGGAGGAAAACTGAGCATGCGCCAACTAGCACCGACTGCCGTCAATAATTATAAAAATACACAAATAATATGACAGATATTTAATTTTAAACTCCATAGTCCAGTCCTGTCGTGTATACATTGAAATAACATCAGTTAAAATTATTATTTGATGCATCGCTTACTTTTGAAATAATAAAACAAGTTCGCGATTTTCTGGGACAAGCCTCGTAATAATGAGTTATAATCTCTTGAAAAATTAAAAACAAGAGCTGTAAGAGACAGGAACACTCGTCTATTTAAAATCGGAGTCTCAAGGGAAATCAGTGGAGAGGAGGCTAGGAAAAATACATTCATTTCCTGATAGCAAAAGTGCATTTTCACTCTAGCAATCAGAACATTTTCCAAAAACATTTACAGCAACATGCTACGCTTATATTTTACCCCGATTATTTATCTAATATCCAATTCTTCCACCAAGAAATTCAGTTTTTGTGTCACAGTCCAAATCAAACAACGGTTTCATCAAGTCGATGATTTTCCATTTCTCCCATAAATAGTATGCAACATGTAAAGATATATTTCCTGAATCTTTATATGTAAATTAATATAAAACTTTATGAAAGCAGCAGAAAACATAATTATGACTATTTGTTTGCACTTAGTAATGGATCTTTCTATACCAGCTTACTTACAACATGAAATGCATGTGCATTACTCCTACCTAAAACAAAAGCGCAGTGCATCCACTTATGGCCGTAGCTTTGTGTCTATGTTCGATTTTTATATTATGTTCAATAATCGGACACATGCGTTTAGTTGTTTATATTTCTGTTCGATTATCGCATACAAATAATAAATTTCATGTTACGTTTGTTCAATGATAAAAACAAAATGTATTCGATTATCGCACAGACTTTGTTTTTAACTATATTTATATGTTCAATGATCGATGACATATTTGATACATTACTGTATATATGCGTTCAATAATCAAAGACATAATTTGGTACCAACTTCTAAATGTGTGTCCGATAGTCTAAGACTTATTCAATGCATGCTACTTTATGTGTTCGATAATCGAAGACATATTTAATACTTACTGCTACATGTGTTCTTTACAGACTGAAATGCTTCCCATCAGGATTTACCGTAGTCAGCCATTTTAACTGTTTACGTAGGCATAACACGTGTTGTGATTCAACAAATCATTATCGAACATAAATTATCGGACGCATATTTCATTAGTGTCTTTCAAATATGTCTTTGACTGCCAAACACACTAATAACGGTACGTACTAAATAAGTCTTCGATTATTGAACACATATTTAGTAGTTTGTACTAAATATGTTTTCTATTATCGAACACATTTAGCAGTATGTATTAAATATGTCTTCGATTTTCGAACACATCAAGTAGAATGCATTAAATAAGTCTTTGATTATTGGACAGGCATTTAGAAGTTTGTACCAAATATGTCTTTGATTATTGAACGCATATATTCAGTAATGTATCAAATATGTCATCGATCATTGGACATATAAATAGTTAAAAACAAAGTCTGTGCGTTAATCAAATACATTTTGTTTTTATCATTGAGCAAATGTAACATGAAAATAATTATTTGTATGCGATAATCAAACAGAAATATAAACAACTAAACGCATAATTATGTGCCCGATTATTGAACATAATATAAAAATAGAACATAGACATAATTCTACTGCCATATCCGCTATCGGAGACATTTTTTGAAAATAATTCTGAAGATCAGTTCAATAATCAGAATTTCAACTTATTTTTGCAGTTTACCAACATTCATCCTACTAATAAAACATGAAATTATGCAATATTACAACATTCATCCTACTAATAAAACATGAAATTATGCAATATTACAACATTCATCCTACACAATATGGAAGGTTGTGCAGCAATGTCAAAAAAGAGACAATTTTAACCCTTGCACATGAAATATCTGTCCTTTCAAAAAAAAAATGGAACCAACCTACTGCATGTTGGAACATCAGGGTGAACAAGAGTGTGTTCCCATTGTTGGTTACTGAATACCAGCTTATATACAACAATTAACCAATGCTTGCTAAGTCAAACAAGAGCACCGCCTTGCGGGTGCTGACGCTCATCTGATTTTTTTGTGTAATAGAAATATTGTCCTACCCATGATTTTCTAAGTCTAAAAAGGGCCATCATTCTTGCAAAAAGCAGGATAGAGTTATGTTTCTTGATGTTCAGTGTCCACTTATGATGGTGAAAAACTGTTGCAAGTTTTAAAGCAATAGCTTTGATAGTTTATGAGAAAAGTTGACTTAAACATAATACTCAACCAAGAAAATGATTTTCTAAGTCCAAAAGGGGCAATAATTATTGCAAAAAGCAGGATGGAGTTATGTTGCTTGCTGTACAGGGTCAGCTTATGATGGTCAACAAGAGTTGCAAGTTTCAAAGCAATAGCTTTGATAGTTTAAGAGAAAAAGTTGACCTAAACATAAAACTTAACCAAGAAATCTGATATTTTCTAAGTCCAAAAAGGGCCATAAATCTTGCAAAAAGCAGGATGGAGTTACGTTTCTTGCTGTACAGGGTCAACTTATGATGGTGAACAAGTGTTGCAAGTTTTAAAGCAATAGCTTTGATAGTTTAGGATAAAAGCTGACCTAAACATAAAACTTAACCAAGAAAACTGATTTTCTAAGTCCAAAAGGGGCAATAAATCTTGCAAAAAGCAAGATGGAGTTATGTTTCTTGATGTACAAGGTCTGCTTATGATGGTGAACAAGTATTCCAAGTTTCAAAGCAATAGCTTTGATAGTTTAGGAGAAAAGTTGACCTAAACATAAAACTTAACCAAGAAATCTGATATTTTCTAAGTCCAAAAGGGGCCATAAATCTTGCAAAAAGCAAGATGGAGTTATGTTTCTTGCTATACAGGGTCAGCTTATGATGGTGAACAAGTATTCCAAGTTTCAAAGCAATAGCTATGATAGTTTAGGAGAAAAGCTGACCTAAACATAAAACTTAACCAGGCAACGCCGACGCCGACAACCGCTCAAGTGATGACAATAACTCATCATTTTTTTTCAAAAAATCAGATGAGCTAAAAATGCCCCCCAAAAAAGTCAAAAAGGTGCATTACTTAAGAAATAATATATCTCATTCAGTGATTTGTCGCTGAATAAATCATTGTTTGGAGTTCAGATGCAAAGGAATTATATCACGAGGGCGCAGCCCGAGTGATATAATAAAACGCATCTGAACGACAAACAATGACTTTATTCAAGAGCAAATCACTAAATGAGATATATTATTTCGATTCTAACACATTACCAAGGACTTTAAAGTACATCCTTGATGGCATTCATTAAATATTTGTCCGTTTTTAATCGGTTTCTTTTCCAGTGCGCCGCTATGCCGTTTGACGCTATGACGTAATAATTGTGACATCAGAACACTGAATTATTGTATAATAATTCACTGTTTTCAACCTTCTTTGTTTAATAGGAAAATGAATCGGATCGTGTTAGAATTTGTTTTAAAGGATAGTAAGGGTTATGGAACTTGTACAGTATAAGTAAGTTGATCAAACTGAAATAGTTTCAAGCCATTCCAAAAAATTAAATCCAAAAAGTGGTTACTAAGAAAACAGCTCACATATAAAAACTTAACCGATGGGCTGCTGATGTGGATGGCTCTGTCAACAAATGCATACTGTCAATGACTCTACCTATTCCTCCAACAGCAAAGCTAAAAATGTAAAGTTTGGGCCACTTATGTAGGAGTTTGAGCCAGGTAACAACTGAAGTGGGTAAGTAGTTATAAGTTTCCTTGACTATAGATGCATCTTTTCATCTTACTTTGTCTATGTAATTTTTATACACGTATCCTTTTACACTGCCATATTGTTTTGAACATGGTCATTTCTTCTGGATATTCTGACCCACTGGTTCCTCAAGGTGCTCTCACTGCTGTATGCCTTCTTTTTTTTCAAATACGCCTAGCACCTTGATCAAAGAATAGGTTGATCTGTGCTTTGTTTCCAAGGAAAGCAAAAAGAACCTCTCCAAAATATGGGAAATATACGAACAGAGGAACATAATAATACACTTCATTGTGATGGACAAATATCTAAGCATCAATCAAACTTCGTAAATATAGCATAATTTACCACATTCCATACAAATTATGGAGAGATATTAATATCTATTCCTCCCCACCTGTCAAATAAAGCTTTATTGGGTTTCTATCTTGGAAATAAAACACTTGTGGAAGATACGGAATGAAATACCACAGCTTTTCCCATTCATACCAGAATTTTTTTCAACTTGAAAAAATATACATTTCTAACCTGATTTATGGTAAAAGTTTTACCACTATCTCCAAGTCTGATGTAATAAACAAAATTAACTCTAATCAGGGTGTCTACACCACAAAAACTATATTTCATGTCTACCTAATAAGCTATCTTGTGCAAAAATCACATAAATAGCACACAATATGCCTACAAATAACAGGCAATATGTATCAAATGATGTAAATAAGGCTTGCAATGAGGAGAAGCAGTTTTCTCTGTATCCTGGGTGGGCAGAACTGGCGGGGAGATAAATGTTACATCATAGATAACCTATGACATGACAAGTACTTGTAAACATCTACACTGATATATTGCAAAGTTAGTCTACCATGGTTACATTTTCTAATATATTATATACAATTCCAGAACAGAGTAACTGTGTTTCTTCGCCATCCTTCTCATAAGTTATGCATTTAATTTAGATATTTAACATTCTGCTGCAAAATCATTTCAATACATTTAACATTCCTCCCACCTAAATTTGAAATCACATTAAGGTAAAAATTCCTCCCATCAAATCTAGAAGGCATTTAATATTCCTCCCACCAAATCACTATATTATATTTAGCATTCCTCCCACCAAATCACTTATTGTATTTAACATTCCTCTTGCCAAATAACTTTAAGGTATTTAACTTTCCTCCAGTCATTCACTCTAAGACATTTAACAATCCAAGCACCACATCTCTTTCAGGCATTTAAAATTCCTCCCACCAAATCAATCTTAGGTATTTAAAAGTCCTCCCACCAAATCAATTTTAGGCATTTAAAATTCCTCCCGCCAAATCACTCTGCAAACTAGCTTGGCACCTCTGTCTATTTAACAAAAGTGTCAAAGATGAAGGAAATACTGTTTTGACTAACATAAAATTTGATTCATTAAACTACTTTTAGAAGGAAGAAAGAAATATTGTGAAATAATTTAAACTTTGTGGGCAAGAAAATTTGTTTTTGATTTTTTTTTGTTAAAACATGTATTTTATGGGGATATTAATTGTGGATTTCAACTTTGGAACATAAGTGAATGGGAATGCACTGATCCATTGGGATTTCATTCTTCTGAAATGGTTCAACCACAACATCAAGGAATTGTCTCCCATGAATAATAATAATTTTACAGTAACCATCTATAATCTCACAGTAACAGAACAGTGTAACTGTATTCTACAAGTTATATGATCTTAACTGTGAAACTGTAGTAAAAAGAATATTTGCTCACACTGGATTTGTTTTTCCTGTTGAAAGCTGAACTATGTAGCAATGAAAATCAAATGTAAATTTAAATACTTCAAATACTTACAAAGTAGAGTAATAATAACATTTTCAACAGTTGAAGATTGAAGGGCTGAATACTTGAAGCAGGAAAAATGATATTAACAGATGTATTACACCTTATACTGTAAAATCATTAAATTTCGTGGGCATGAAATTTCGTTGTTTTGGTCAAAACAGCAATTTCGTGCGGATATGAATTCATGGATTTCAACTTTTGAACATGAAATGAATGGAAATTTTATATGTTCGTTGGGAATAAATTTCGTGGACTGACTCAACCACGAAATCCACGAAAATTAGGCCCCCATGAATATTAATGATTTCACAGTATATGAAGACTGGAACCATACAGTTATGAATGCCTCAACGACTCAATCAAAGGAAGTCTTCTATTATTAAGCTTGGTAGCACGCTAGGCTTCCAAAAGACAACTCTACAGATTTCATTATATCATGTATATGAAATAAGTTCACAACTTTTAATGTAATGAAACACTATACATCTTGTTGCTATCAATCATTACATAATGTGGTACAGTATATAAACAGGAAAGTAAAGAAAACGTATTTATCTAAAAGACAGAACACATCAATGGTACCAAGCTTATTCTTTCTGTCGTCACTCACATAAATATTGCAGTATATAAGAAGCAAATCTGCTTCACTTCAAAGGCTATCTAACTAATGATAAAGATTCTAATTTGATACAGACTCCTTACAGATTTCAATCTGCCTAAAACATAGCCTTGAAGACAGAAAAGCTTTTAAAACAGGGAAAACTCCCTGAAAATTGTTGCAACCTGATACCCACACACTGACAGGCCATGATGTGTAGAAGATGGCTTTTTTGAAGTTTCTGTACAGAATCATTTACATTATCTGCTAAACTAATCATTTCAGCTGTAAAACAGCAAGTATTACAACTTTAACAATTACATATTCATATTAATTGTTTTTAAATTGTGTACTGCTTTATACCAGGCACCTATTTTTCAATAATAACTGTTTATATCACATGATAAACTACTATAAACCATCATATTGTTAATTATCTTCATACCAACTCTTTTCAAATTTGGTATTACTTTATACTGGAAGCAAAACAATGCAAGGCAGTCCTATTTATCAAAAGTAACTCCTAAAACTACATATAAATCTATCATTTTTTATACAATATTAATCTCTTCCATTAGTATAATTCAGTTGTAAAATGTACAGAAACAATTTGGCAAAATAAAATGGTACTAACATAATGTTTTTTTTTCTTATAATCATCATGCACACTGAAACATAAATTCTGTTTGTTCAAAACAGTTACACAAAAGGTATGTATTTTCATCACTCAGAAGGAAAATTATTAACTTGTAATTTCTGACAGCACCTCATTGTCTTGCTCAAGCAGCAGACTTTGGCAAGTGGTGGTCATGAAACCTGACTGGAGGCGTGGTTTGTATACTAGAGGTAACTACAGCCCTCACTTCTATTTAAGGATGGACACTGCTGGCGTTTGAAAAGTCACATGACCACCAACAGTCACAGAAAACAATAAGATAACTGTCAAAAATTAAAAGGAAATAATTCTTGCTTTGAGTAATGGAAAGTGGAAATTAGTTGTTAAAGGGAGACGACTTTCATAAAGACTACAAAAAGTTGCACAAGAGTAGCATTATTTTCCTCCACTTTTTACTCAACTTCACACTAGATAATTTGAAAAAATCTTGTTCCAGCACTGGTAAGTCAAATGAAAAATAAAAGTTCCACGCATTGCTTTTTTACATAAACTGAACACTTAACTAGTCATGTATATCGAATTTCGATCTTAATAGCTGTTCTCATGTAAGATACAGTGCAAACCATTCAGATGAACAAATGCAGGACAGTAGTCATAGGATAGTTGAAATAAAACACAGTGAATGACAGGTCATTTTTATCAGAATTTGTTTAAACAAAGTGGGTCTTTGGATGAATCAAACTGAACCCCACCACTTTTCAGTGATTTTTTCTTTATTTGACAAGGAATAAATGTATGTATTCCTTTGTGTGAAGAATGGGCCCCAATTTTGGTTGCAAACAACATGAAATAAGGGACTGAAGGCAATGATTAACTCAACACTGTTTGAAAATTTTCACAAGGGAGACTACACTTATTCAGCTTGACTACTTTGTGATCATGTGTAAGTATTTAAATCTGCCTCGATGAAATCAAAACTAAACACAGTCATGTGATCTTAAGATTATAAACACACCGGTTGATTTCTCCAACAAATGTTAGTGTTTTAACACCCCACCCCAACATGGTGTCCTTATACAATTTCATTTTTCTTTTCAATGCCAAATTTCTTCAAAAATTAAGACATTACAATGTTCAAGTAACAGCGAACATATTCAACCAAAATATGTAAAACTACTGTCAGTATAATCAAGATAATGAAGAGAATTTTATGTCCTAAAATGATGATATATGTCAACATAGCAACTAACCTTTCTACATCGTAATTATAGATGGTTCACACCTACACAATGTCTCTTAGACATAACACTTTTACAAAGTGGAATACTCTGAAATCATTTAATTTTGTGGACATAATGTTTCATTGTTGGCCAAACAAATGCTATCTTGTAGGGCTGTAAGTATTCATGGATTTCAAATTAACATAAAACAAATGGGACTTTTACTTGTTTGTTGGGATCCAATTTTACAGATTGACCAATGAAATCCTCTAAAATCCCCACCAATATTAATGACTTCACAGTATTAATAAAAAAAAAAATTTTCTACACAGAAATTTGGGACAGTTTTATAATTTAAACAATCTTTACATCTGCATTCATCACATTATTCAATTCTAAGCACTATAATATCAGAGTGGCCAACCCAGCTGGCTTTCGAATACCTTACACGGAGGAAATGTCTCGATTCAGGTAACATTTTGCCAAAATTTTCCTTATTACTTGGCTTATTTCCATTAAAATAAAGTGCGATGAAGACAGCAAAATGGGTGCTTTCCTCCACACTAAGCATCTGCAATCAGTTCTCAGGACTTTTCTCTTACACTCCGCCTGACTGCTTTTCCTGGACTAAATGTGTAGATAACGTACACACTTTTGCAGTTGGATAAAGTGTAAGAGAAAAGTATTGTGAACTGACAGCAAGTTTTGTGCGGAAAAAAAGCACTAATTTCTCTGTCTTTGACGCTCTTAATTTCATGAAAATCCCTCAAGTAATAAGGAAATCGTAGGCAAAAAAGCTACTTGCATCGGGACATTTTTTTTCTTGTGTATGATATCCAAAAGTCGCATGGTTTGGCCACCCTGAATATACATCTGAATAAATCTAACTCAAAATGTATTCATTTTAGGGCATGTTATGTAACATATCTGGTATGCCAAGAGCAAAATATCATATTTGATATACTTTTTCACAGCAGGTGATATAGCTACATATAGCACTTCTTACAAGGATAGACAATCTTTTCTAGGTTGGCTTATTAAACATATAGAACAATTCCTACATCTACTTTATGTAAAAGTGTAACGTAATGTAGTGCTAAAACGACATCCCAAAGGTAAGTTACAGCATAGTGCAAGTATGGCAAATTAACACTCTACACTAGAACAAGTCCTCAATCCACAATCTGCTGTAATTCAGGACTTAGGCCTGATACATACAAGTTCTGCTCATTTTTCAACACATTATGCAATTTAGCATTAAACTATAATTATCTCTTTTCATAAAAGAAAAGATATTATAATAGCATGCATGACACTTGACATACTCATATAGAACAAAATAAAACAAAGAACAGTTATTATAGTCTCTTACTGTAATAACTTGTCCCTCATTTACCTGTTTAACACTGGTTGTTGAAACCAACGTCAAAGAAAAAGTTAACAAAAGCGAGGAGAATATGGTCGAAAAAGTTTGTAAAACAGGCCAAGTTGAAATTCAAGTTCAACATACATTTTGTAGCCAAAAAAAATGAAAAGAAGACGCTAAAGTTCTCTTTTACAAGTAGAATAAGTCTCCCATTAGTTCATATACTTCAAAAGAGACAAATTATACATAGGTTCCTTTCACTTACTTAAGAGGTATTATTAAGTCTGGCTTTCAGAAAGTCCTACGCCTTGTCCTGACCCTTACAAGGTCAAGTCTCATTTCAAGAAAGTACTGAATACCTTTCTACAAAATCTATTTCTGAATATTTAATTACTCAAAATATTAAACAAATACTTCACTTACCAGTCAGAGTGCTTTATCCATATACATAACTCATATAAAATAAAGCTAAAGTAAAATCATACCTTTTTTAAATAAAAACTTTTTACATACCTTACAAACGTCGACTTGCAAACATTCAGAAATATTTTGTTCTGTTCAGCTGCCTCTCAGCATAGTGTGGATCTGTCATTCGTTGCCAGTCCTGCTGGGTCTGACCAACAACAAAGCCAACATCTCGACGATATGCCGACTCCTTCTGCTCCTCTAAATCAGCCCATCTCACCTGATATATCAGTAACAATATCTAACTTAATGCCCAGTAACTTAACACTTTAAATTCTAATATGCTTGTTTCTGTTAAAACACGCTTGCGCTAAAATGATGTTACGTTTATGGGGTGATGACGTTTATGTTTTTGTTTGCGACTACAGTGACTATATCTAATCTTCGGTTCTAGATAAAGGGCACGTTAGAATCAAAATGATGTATAGCAAAAGCGTGTTTTACTTTAATTAATACACCCAAAATCAATTATACATCGCCAGAATATTCTCACAGGCTATGCCCTCATTAAATTATTCCACAAACGCATAACCTCTTTTCGTTTATCAATAACGTTAAAGCACGATTTTTCTAAATATTATTTCTTAAATAATTTAACACATTAGTGCATGCATAAAAATAAATACATGTAAACAGTACTTTAATTATTTACAGCAACCAAATAAGAGTTATCTTGGCAATACTAATTGTTCTTCACAGTAAACATACAGAATGTGTCAAACAGGAAGGATAACTCAGTTCATATTCAAATTGTTTTATAAACTTTGCCCAAGTTGCAACCTCTAGATTGACCTGTTCAAAACTTACCCTTTTCTTTCCAGGCTCCCTCATCTGTCTAGCAAAGTATTCATCAGCCACCTGCAAGAGATCTTCCATCGAGGCTTTTGAAGACATGTGCGGGTGCTTTTTCTTGTCATGTTTCAAACCATCCAGTTTGTCTAGAAACAAAAATGGAAACTTTAGAGACTGGAACAAATAATTTTAGTACCTCTGACTTGAAGGCAGGAATATATAATTTTAAGTACCTTTGTGCTGAACAAGACTTCGTTGGCTTTTCAGTAATTTTTTATAGTTCATTTCATGTGAAGAAACAACTTTTTGCATGCTTTTACATAAAGAAGAAAAAATGGTCAGAAGTCATTTTTCAACAGTTTCACAGTCATTTTTTTTTTTTTATTTTTTATTTATTTTTTTTTTTTTGTTGGATTTAACGTCGCACCAACACATGATAAGTCATATGGCGACTTCACAGTCATTTTTAAGCTGATTTTTACTCATAACTATAAGTAAGTAAGTTTCTTAGTGAAGCCATAGCAATATACAGAGATTAATAATTGCTGGTTTCCTCACCATTACATGACAATTGTCCAAAGAAGCACATACTGGTCTAAGAGTTGTAAACCCAAACAATGCCATTCAATTCAGTGCAGTGCCCACACAAGGTATTAACGTTATAAATACCTTAGATAAGTTTTATATTGAGCAATCTAAAAAAAACTTTCTGGACTTTATCAGCAGAATACTATTCAATTGAACACGCAGATATGTAGATAAAGAACTGACTTCATATACACCAAGTCATCCTACTTTTTTTCATGCTGCAAGCTGTCTGTAAATATAGTGTTGTGACTGAAATGATCCTGTTTCTCACTTTATCGTGCTTGAACCACTTGAATTCCTTTACTGAGGAAACTGTTCTACAGAGAAATTTGGCAGATGCTAAATGGTACTTTTGACCACATAGGCAGATACTTATTCATATCAAGAAAACTGTAAAAAATATAAACGGAGGCATTATGTTGACAGCTTTTCCTTCGTCAATGATCAGAGGGAAAACAGAAGCACTCTAATCAAAATTTGCATGGTGGCAATATTGTGTTTTAAACCCTTTACCCAAAAGTGAATTGTAAGTACACGATTGCACCAAAGACCTATACTGAGCCTCTATAGATACTTTTAAATACAAGCACACCATATGATTTCAGTAAACGTAACTATACTAATGAAATCACAGATGATTTAAAGCTCTCAAGTCCATCCCAACAGACAAAGTTCCTTTTTCTAAAATCTAATAATTTAAACAAATATTTTTGAGGCAGTCAAGGTTGCCAATACAAGATACTACTGTAACAGATATTTGATTTTGAAATTACATTAACCCTAACCATGCTGGACACGACTGATTCTGCCTTTGCGACCAGTGTAGATCATGATCAGCCTGCACATCCGTGCAGTCTGATCATGACCTGCACTGTTCGCCATTCAGTCAGTATGTTTTTGGTATGCACCCCTATTAACAGTTAATGATACTGTCCAAACTGAAAAATGGACAAGTTCATTATAGAAATTTAGCATGGTAAGGGTTAAAACTCAGTATTATGCAGGGAACATTGCTGCAGAGTGTCATACAGTAATGAAACACAAGTAACAAACAGAGCAAGACAAACATGTTCCTAACAGTATTCTGTAGTGTTAAAGAAATAGATATTGCAGATTATCTGTGGAAATATTATTATAGAAAAGAAGCCCTATAAATACCCCTCTACTAAAAGCACACACAGAAAAACTGGTAAAGCATCACAATGTATGTACCAGACAGAAGAAAAAAAAAACAAAAATAACAAGCTCTGGGACAGACATTTTGCAAAGACTAACGAAATGATATCAGCATAGAACATAGGAAAACTGGGAATTGATCAATCTTTCATTAGTTCTACAGTTTCAGTAAGAAAGCCAAGCACTTGTCACTAAGCACAAACCTGGTCTATATGTGTACATGTAAACATCCAAGACATACAACACTACTACTGGTCATCTCAACACAGTTATTTTTACTGTCCATATCTTAAAGTTATGTTATACAGCAGTATTCTATATGCAAACTATGCAGCTGTATGCCATATGGTTGCCATACTGCCGCAGTTTGCTTACTGCAGCAGTTAAAATGGAATACTGTGCAGCGAAATAAAACATATAACAATGTTGCTACCTAAAGCAAGACATATATAAATATATATTCATGCGAAACACTGTTTGTGAAGTACCTTAAGCTCTCAATTGAAAAACTTACCTAAATTTCCTTCTGATAAATCTAACTCCCATTTACTTTTCTTGAATGGCTGCAAAAATAAACAAATACATTACCAAATGCAATTTAACATGATGAAAATAAATGGCAAATAAAAAAACAACTTCATTACATACATTTAAAAACAGTCTGTAAAAAGTAATGTTCCAGAAGAAAGCATTCTCGATACTTACAGTTTTAACTGGGCAGTTGGGCTGAAATTGTTTCAAGTTAAAAGTCAAATACCTATATCCAAACTAAATCCTTAAACACTCTCCCTAATAAAATTCTACAACCAATGATGGCATAGTCCAATAACAAATCCTACTAAGCTGGACTTTTAGAACAGGTGTAGAGCATTTCCAATCTACTTTCAAGTAATTAAACTTGTTATACAAACTTATTAGATTCCCACCCTCCCCAACAAAATAGTAGCCAAGGTAATTTACAATGGCAGTTTACAGCTATAACAAAGTAGGTGTTGCTATGCCATTTGCAACATGGTATGATTTCTGGGAGACAGCAAGTTGTGTCTCTGTGATGGCATAGGCTCACTTTTACTGACCCACCCACTCTACTATAAAATTAAAAATTTCATAGGTACAAAAAATAAATCTTATGTCTGGTTGAATGAGTAAAATGTCTTCTTTGGTCTTTTAACAAAGTGCTAAAACTCTGAATATCACCCAAGGGCCTTTACCTACTGACTATAACATATAATATATATATATCAACACATACACTAAACATTCAAGATGGACTGACACACAGACAAAATATCTGTTACAATCAACAAATATCAAAGTATAGCAGTTTGAAATACAACTATATTTGAAGAAACATTATTGTCCCACCACTGAAGGTAGGCAAATAGGAATTGTCTATAAATAGCTATAGACTAACTGTAACTATCATTAAGTAATCGCTGCATCAATTGGATGTAAGAACATAAAAGAACAGTCACACAGCGAAAAGCACCATTAAGTTTTTGCACTTCAGTGGAATAATGTATGTAGTAAATTAAATATTCATACCTTTGGATACACTCAATGTAGAATGATGTTATCAAGTGGATATTTATAACACAATATTTGGTGTAATATGTTCAATACCTTTGTTAAGTTCAGGGCAATTATCAAGGTGAAATGAGAAGGTAATATGTACTATAATGATATTCTAATTCTAAATCATAAATGTAGCTATTTCCCACCCACTCTTCATCTCAATCTAAAGTATATTACTGAATGATAATACAATTTAAACACTTTTAAGTTTATCCCCTCCCAGCCAAAGGCATATGATATTCACTTCTTACACATCCCACCCACACTTTTCAGTGACAAGACACTTTGTTTTAAAGTTTTGTCACTGTAGTTTGTAACAAATTACAAGAAGTCCATTGTTGAATGTTTGCAGCACTATTTCCATTTTCAGCCTATTTCTAAAGTAAAGTAAAAATATATTTCATATTTTCCCACCCCCATGTTTTGATACTCTGACAGCAACTCTCAAAAATTTTTTGTAAAACAAAATGAGCAGAAACAGTTTCATAATATTTTCCCACCCACTTCCAACAACTTGTAATATCCTGGCTCTATTGTTTTTAAGTATAATAAAAGTTTCATATTTTCCACCCCCTTTTCAACATTGCAAAACAGTTCTTAATTCAAACTTTTATTAGCAAAACAAGAAAAGCAAACAAATGGTCCATAATATTTTCCCACCCCCTTTTTTGACATTTTGATTTAGCCCACCCTCCACCATTTTTTTGTTTAAACAAAGATATGCAAGTGTTTCATTGTCATATCATGTTGCCATTTTGAAATAGCTACCCACCCCACTCTTACGAAGTTACATCAAGGAATATGTACACAATATGTTTATCAAAACATTTTCCTCCTACAGGGGACTATATTTGGGACAATGGTAATAGAAAACTTTATTCACTTTACTAGCTTATATATCATTCTGTTACCTTATATGCTTTGTAACTGCATAACAGGGAAACAGTTATACAAGACAACTTCGCTAGAACAAACACCAATTGTAAGACTAAACTGTGTTTGTTGTAGAGATTCTTATAATGGGAATGGAAAAAAAACATGTGTCTTTGTATACAGGTGTCTGCATTAAACAGGTGTCGTTATCTCGGGTTATACGGTAAATAAGCTGAGAAATCAGGAAACAGGGACATACGGGACAAACTGCTTAAAGGCCATGATAAAATGTCCTGGGGCAAACTAGCAATAGGGCACAACAAACACAATGCATAAATATCTATTTTTAAACTTGAGAAAGTACAGCCAACTTTGTTAAAATGTTCCATAACATTCCAAAGTACCTATAAAATAGTAACACTTTACCTTCTCTAAATTCTGCAATTATCTCAAGGTAAATTAATAAAGGCAAATTATTGAAGTAACATTTGACTGACATATTTTACATATTCTAGAAACCTGTATATTTAAGGAACAAAGACTGTCCATGGGACGGCATGCTAAACTACTTGATAATTTCAAAGTAAGGGCAAGACTTATTTAACTGAGTTATTTTATTACAATTCATTACAAATCAAAATTTTATTATGGAAATAATCACAAGTTGCATGCAAAACTTCAACTAAATTTTCTAACTAAATATGGGTCTTATTTGAATTTATTTCAACAAAAAGTTTGCTAACTTGGTTAAAGAATGCCTTGTGTAAAATTTCCAACTAACACTTTTAGTTGTTTGTTTGTTTGTTTTGGGTTTAATGCCATTTTTCAACAGTATTTCAGTCATGTAACGTCGGGCAGTTAACCTAACCAGTGTTCCTGGATATAGTACCAGTACAAACCTGTTCTCCGCAAGTAACTGCCAACTTCCCCACATGAATCAGAGGTGGAGGACTAATGATTTCAGACAAAATGTTGTTTATCAAATAGCCACGGAGAACATATGCCCCGCCCGAGGATCAAACTCATGACCCCGCGATCCATAGACCAATGCTCTACCTACTGAGCTAAGCGGGCGGGTAAACACTTTTAGTTGTTCCTAATATACAACTTGATAGCTGAACACAAACTTTTACTGAATTTCAGCAAAGTCGAAAAAGGGTCATAATTTACAATAAATTCAACCAAATGTTATCTAAACTTGGTTATGTAAGTAGATTTTATGACTGGGAAGCCTTGTATAGTTTCAATGCAATACATGCAATGGTTACCAAGATATGACTTTCCACCCAAAAATTTAACCAGTGTGTAAAAACATCGCACAACTGAAAAGAATAGCCCTCACTATTTTTCTAACAGTTGTGCTTACAATGCACTACAATTTTTTTTTAGATAACTTACACTGAATATAATCAGTGAACCCTCCCCCATATCAAATTTGTCAAATATTCTAAGTATATCAACTGAAAAATTCAGTTTTTTTATCCTGGAAAAAAAAAAGGGTCTGTCTAAACAAATAAGATATGCAAACTGTTTTTTGATACTTACCCGAACAGAAAAACCTAAAAGGTTCAATTTCCCACTGAATTCTACAGAAATCAAAATAACAGAGCAAATCAATATACTAAAGCCTTGTCCCAATATTTAGGTACTTACCACAGCCTCTACCTCCTCCTCCTCCTCTGTACTGGGCTTCTTGGGTGCAGCAGCTCCTGATCCACTCTCCATATCCTCCATTTCAACCTACAAAATAGTCCTGCATATATAAACCAAGAAGAAGCAGTCTCCTTTTTCTTGAATGTTTTATTCCAGTGTTTGACTTTGCTTACTGACATTTTTCAACAGTATTTCAGTTATGCAAAAGCAACAAGATAACCCAAACATTAATCCTGGATTCTGTACCAGTTGCTTTGCACTCTGCACATTACTGACTTATCAACATGAATCTTGGGCGGACAACCAATGACTTCTAACACTATAGTTTTGGGTTGAGCACCATTTTTTGGCAGCATTTCAGTTACCTATTGACTGGCATTAACTTAACAAGTGTTCCTGGATATTGTACAAGAACTAACCTGTTCTCCACAAGTAACTTCCAACTTCTTCACATGAATCAGAGGCGGATGACAATATAACTTCTGAGAAATTGGCTTTTATCAAATCAACATGGGGAACATACATCTCGCACAGATTCACAACCCCTCGATCCATAGATCTGCGCTCTCCCATTTGAGCTAAGTGGGACTGCTCAAACAGTAAGAGTCTTCATTCAAATTATCAAGTAGAACGCTACCTGATGTACCTACCTCATTAATACAATCTTCTTGCAGCAGAGATTTGGTGCCAAATTTGATTTACCTACCTCTGTAATAGAATCTTCCTGCAGCAAAGATCTGATATCCAACTTTATGTAGTGTCCTGGAGTATCTTCCCATTTGTTCTGTAGCTAAATATGGTTAAAGAAACTGGTGATAAACAAACTATTCTTCAAGTGAACGTTTTTCTATGTAAAATAAATTTTTTGCATTTATTCATTACAATCAGAACATGTTATCTGAAGAGTTGTAAGTTTTTGTTTAGTTTAATGTTACACCGACACAATCGTAGGTCATATTGCGACTTTTTAGCTTTTCATGAAGGAAGACTATAGGAGCCCCTCCAGACATTATTTCATCACAGGCAGGCACCTAGGTAGAACAATCAACCTTCCTTAAGCCGGCTTTATCTGAAGAAAATTCTTGCAAGAAACAGGATTCAAAGCATCTGCAAACACGCAAATTATGAATGACAAAAATCTGCAAAACTTTTTACCTCACCCCTTTAAAACACAAAACAGTATTTATCTCTGTAAGCTACATGTATGTGTTAACAAAAAAGCTACCTTTTCAATCTCTCTTTGTGTACGTTTATGAGTATTTCTCTTTGAGCAGACGGCCGCATCACACTGTAGCTCAACAACATATACCTGTAAGTGAGGTTAAAAAAGCATTGATTTTAATATACATTCCTTTTTTAATTTTATCTTGAACCTGTCTGTTTCACAAGCTTTTTCAGCAAACAAATCTTACATGTTGAATACAATCTGCAATCTTACAGTATTGATTTTTCCAGGACACAAGACTCAAAAGTGATTCAAATAAGTTCCAAACTTTCATCACAATCAAGCTAAAAACTAGCTAAATTTCACATGGTACAACCGGAGCTAAGAATACAAATACCAATCTATTTGTACACAACAATCAATCCAGTATATATTCAAGTTCCTCAGCTAAGTACTGCTAAGAACAAAGCTGTTGTCTAGAGCTGAGGTTACAAGTATCAGAGAAACCAGAAAAGGAGACTCTGGTCCCCTTATCCTCCTACTAATTCTATTGTTGCTTCAGTGAAATAATTTTAAGATCTAGGTCTGCAGGTTTCTGGGTGCTTTACATAGAGAAACATCTGGAAATGAAGCATCTTCTATATTTTGCATTTCTATTCTCAAAATGGCAAGATGACCCAATACATATTTAGACGACCAGTTTGTAAGGATAAACCAGGCCTACTTTGACTGTCCAACTATGGTTTTTGTGACTGCTGTTGAGGACTTTGACTTGTCCTCCAGTGGGTAACAATTCTGCCAATGAAATCCATCAACACAAAATACTGTTTCTTGCTCTGCTTTTTGCACAACCTAAGACTGGGAACCAGCAAACACCAGTCTGACTGCTTCTTAGACTGCCATTACTGTCTCATGTGAATTTTTATGACCCACAGTTGACATCTGCATATTCAATGAAACAAATAGATGCAACTCATAATGCTAAACAACATTTTCGAAGTTATACCTGGAAGCCCTTGGATTTTGCATAGCTCCAGAACTCTTCAAAGTGTTTGATTCGATCAAAGACAGCATCCACAATAATAAACGGAAAGAACCCATCATCTATTGTCTTCTTAAAGCTCTTCAGCATATTCTGTCTATATGCACTTTCCATCTCCGCTTCATATTCATACTCCAGAACCTATTGTGCAAAATGTAAGAAAACTTCATCAGGTATAACTAACATTTCAAATATTTAAATAATGAATTCAAGATTTCTGCTGTGTTTTTTACACTGTAAAATTTAAATGTGAAATAGAAGGAGTGATACTAGTACTTCAGTTCTTTTTATCACACTCGTATAATATCAGCTAATATACTGTGAAATCCTTTATATTCATTGGGTGACTAATTTTCATGAATTTCATATTTGTGATGATACATAAATTAAATCCCATTGAAAAAACAAAATTCCAATTCATTTTGTCTCAAAAAAGCGAAATCAATGTAAATCAATGTATTTATATTCCCAGAAATAGCTGTTTTGGCCAAATAATTTCATGGTAACAAGATTTATGATTTTTGACAGTTCGAAGACTTTGAAGTGTTGCTATTATGATGCACGTAAGGACATGCTCTTTAAAGTCAGATGAGCATAAATTTTAATGATGTTTCTCTACTCTGCTTTGAATGCCAGAAAAGCATTTATGCCTTAGTACCTTCTTCTTCACACGTTTTCCTGTCTCAGGATCCTTCTCAATTCTGTCAACTTCTATCATGAAGTAATCATCCAGGCACAACATTCTGGGAGCACTGCCACCATTTGATACCTCTTTGTCCTAGACATAAAAATCAAATATACATTTAATATTTACATTTTGGGAGCACTGCCACCATTTGATACCTCTTTGTCCCAATTATATGCATCAAAATATTTAGTATTAACATTTAGGTATGTGAGACAAGTTCAAGACTGCAAAATCTATGCTTGGTCTTTGTTCTGTATCTTTGACAAAAAAAATGTTTCAACACCCTCATTTTATTACAAACTGTTCTACCCTATGCTATATGTAAATAAATTTGCATCAAACTAATTTTTATTTAAATTGTAGATCTCCTACCTAAAACTTCACGATTTAAAACAAGAAGTAACAAGTTCTGACTGGTAAAAAGACTCTCAATGCACTGACAGTAGATTTTAAATCGTCTTTTAAGTTCACTTTCTCTTCACTTGTTATAAATTTGTGCCAAGATTCAATGTCACAAGTTGCTTTACAGAAATTAGGGCATTTTAATCAGGCAGTATTATCCCAACAGTGCTGCAAATTATAATACTACATTGTGTATAAAGAACACTGTTACGTTTCTCCAATAAAGAGCTAACAAATGAGTTTTTTGTTTTTTGTTTTGTTTGGTTTCAAGTCACATCAATACAATTTAGGTCATATGGCGACTTTCAAGCTTTTAAAGGTGAATAAGGGGAATTGTTTCTGGCACCCAAAGGCTCCTGGGTAGAACCAGACATTCAGTAAGCTAGCTGGATATGTAAGGTAACTCAGAAAAAAACAACACATATGACTGTGAAAGATTTGTTTCCCCTTGATTAGGACAGGAAAACAATGCTTACCTTTATAAGTTTACTGACGTAAGTTTTACCGGAGCCTGGCAAACCCCTTACAATAACAACAATTTGCTGTGGCCTGCTTGATCGGCCAGGTAGACACAATATGTCTTCAACCTGCAAAAAAAAAAAATCTGACTTCATAGAAAATTCTTCTACAGACAACTTGTTGCAAGCAGCTAACACTCTCAGCTACAAAGTAGCTATTTACTGATTTTTAAGCCCTATTTATTTGTGTGTGTGCTTTTTTTACTACATAGATTCATGAAATATAATACTTTTCTTGCTTTTACCTATTTAAAGTAACAGAATAGAAGTTATATTCTTAAATAAAACAGTGATAAAAACAATCTTGAAACATGTTAAGTTGCAAAAATATTTGATAAATTATCCAACGGAACCCAATACCATATCTTTATCAGTGGTAAACTAGAGCTATCACTAAAGATGATGAATGTACCCCCCACATGCACTGACACAGTACATTGCAATTTGACGCACACAAGATTGCATAATTATGTGGACTGTATGAATATAGACTGTATGTATACAGTATAGTAACAAAAAACAAACTCTCATAACTATGCAGAATATTTATCTAAAAGAATGTAACATGCACCATGCACAACTAGGGTTGATACTGATCACTTGTGTGAAGTTTCATTAAACTGTGTGCAAGGGTTCGGAAGATTAGGCGCGCACAAGATTGCATATGCAGACTGTATGTACATAGTATGTGAACAAGAAACAAAGTCCCATAACTCTGCAATTTTTGTCGTTGAAACAACCTAACATGTCCCATGCACAAGTACTGTTGTTACTGATCACTTGTGTGAAGTTTCATTATATTGTGTCAAGGGGATGAGGAGAGATGGTGCGCACAAGATTGTGTCTATGTATATAGTATAGTAACAAAAAACAAAGTCCCATAACTCTGCAATTTTTTTTTTCTGAAAGAACCTAACATGCCCCATGCACAACTACTGTTGTTACTGATCACTTGTGTAAAGTTTCATTAAACTGTGTCAAGGGGATGAGGAGAGATGGTGCGCACAAGATTGTGTCTACGTATATAGTATAGTAACAAAAAACAAAGTCCCATAACTCTGCAATTTTTTTATCTGAAAGAACCTAACATGCCCCATGCACAACTACTGTTGTTACTGATCACTTGTGTGAAGTTTCATTATATTGCGTCAAGGGGATGAGGAGAGATGGTGCGCACAAGATTGTGTCTATGTATATAGTATAGTAACAAAAAACAAAGTCCCGTAACTCTGCAAATTTTTTTTCTGAAAGAACCTAACATGTCCCATGCACAACTACTGTTGTTACTGATCACTTGTGTGAAGTTTCATTAAATTCTGTCAAGGGGATGAGGAGAGATGGTGCGCACAAGATTGTGTCTATGGACAGACAGACGGACGGACAGACAGACAACCTGAAACCAGTATACCCCCCCTTACAACTTTGTTGTCGGGGGGTACAAAAATTCAGCAAATCCATATGATAAAGGAAAGTGTATTCTAATTTCTACAGAAATTTTCAAGTCATATCCTAAACTGGCATATGTATATTTTGTCTGCAATCATGAAATCTATAAACACATGCCATTTTAAGCAAAAAACATCCTGAATAATTTAAACCACTGAGAAAAAACAAGAGGGCCATGAAGGCCCTGTATCGCTCACCTGACCTACAGACCTAAAGATCATTAAGATTAACATTCTGACCAAGTTTCATTAAGATATGGTCATAAATGTGGCCTCTAAAGTGTTAACTAGCCATTCCTTTGATTTGACCCCGTGACCTAGTTTTTGACCCGATATGACCCAAATTCGAACTTGACCTAAAGATCATCAAGTTTAACATTCTGACTAAGTTTCATGAATATACAGTCATAAATGTGGCCTCTAGAGTGTTAACAAGGTTTTCCTTTGATGACCTAGTGACCTAGTTTTTGACCCCAATTGACCCAGATTTAAACTTGACCTAAAGATCATCAAGATTAACATTCTGACAAAGTTTCATTAAGACATGGTCATAAATGTGGCCTCTAAAGTGTTAACTAGCTTTTCCTTTGATTTGACCTGGTGACCTAGTTTTTGACCCGACATGACCCAGATTCAAACTTGCCCTAAAGATCATCAAGTTTAACATTCTGACTAAGTTTCATGAAGATACAGTCATAAATGTGGCCTCTAGAGTGTTAACAAGGTTTTCCTTTGATGACCTAGTGACCTAGTTTTTGACCATAATTGACCCAGATTTAAACTTGACCTAAAGATCATCAAGATTAACATTCTGACAAAGTTTCATTAAGATATGGTCATAAATGTGGCCTCTAAAGTGTTAACTAGCTTTTCCTTTGATTTGACCTGGTGACCTATTTTTTTGACCCGACATGACCCAGATTCAAACTTGCCCTAAAGATCATCAAGTTTAACATTCTGACTAAGTTTCATGAAGATACAGTCATAAATATGGCCTCTACAGTGTTAACAAGCTTTTCCTTTGATCTGACCTAGTGACCTAGTTTTTGACCCCACCTGACCCAGATTTATATTTGACCTTAAGATCATCAAGATTAACATTCTGACCAAGTTTCATTATGATATGGTCATAAATGTGGCCTCTACAGTGTAAACTAGCTTTTCCTTTGATCTGACCTGGTGACCTAGTTTTTGATCCTACATCACCCAGATTCAAACTGGACCTTAAGATCATCAAGATTAACATTCTGGTCAAGTTTCATTAAGATTGTGCCAAAATTGTGACCTCTAGAGTGTTAACAAGCTTTTCCTTTGATTTGACCTGGTGACCTAGTTTTTGACCCAGATGACCCAATATCGAACTCGTCCAAGACTTTATTGAGGGTAACATTCTGACCAAGTTTCATTAAGATTGGGCCAAAAATGTGACCTCTAGAGTGTTAACAAGCTTTTCCTTTGATTTGACCTGATGACCTAGTTTTTTATCCCAGATGACCCAATATCGAACTCGTCCAAGATTTTATTGAGGGTAACATTCTGACCAAGTTTCATTAAGACTGGGCCAAAAATGTGACCTCTAGAGTGTTAACAGTCAAATTGTTGACGACGGACGGACGACGGACGACGACGGACACAGGGCGATCACTAAAGCTCACCTCGGAGCACTTCGTGCTCAGGTGAGCTAAAAATGATTCTATAATAATCAGGAATTTAATTTCTCATATTTTTTTATGCTATTTACCTTAACAACCTCAATTTTTGGTTCTGGTCTAGGTGGTGGAGGCCCTGGTGGGGGTCCAGGAGGGGGACCTGGAGGATTTCTACTGATGAACGGAGATGGAAATTTCCTGGAATATGCAAGTTTTGTGTATGATAAACATTTATATATTTACTGAAAATTTCCTGAAATATGCAAGACTTGGAAATGATAAATATGTAAATATTCACTGGAAATGTCCAGATATTAAAAGACTTGGATCTGATAAATATGTAAATATTCGCTGGAAATGTCCTGATATATGCAAGACTTGGGTATGATAAACATTTAAATATTCACTGGAAATATCCAGATATATGCAAGATGTGGGTCTGATAAATATGTAAATATTCACTGGAAATGTCCTGATATATGCAAGACTTGGATATAATAAATATGTAAATGTTCAATGGAAATTGACTGAAACATAGAAGACTCACATATAATATTTAAATATTCATTCAATGTCCTGAAATATGCAAGACTTGGGTATGATAACTATGTAAATATTCAGAGGTGAGTTGTTAATTTTCATTATCAAGGATGCATTTAAATTAAATTCCTAAATTTAATGTCAAATAAACTCTTTACATGGCTTCCTGCATGCTACATTTTTCAATCTTTATCAAATCGGTTTCTTTTACAGCAATACAAATGTAGGAGGAAATGAACTTTTTCTTTTTATATTAATCAATTTAATTCTTTATCAAATACCTGTCCATAGGAGGCGGGGCTCTTTGGCTATAATTATCTGAAAACAAAGAGACAATATTTTAACACTGTTTAGGTTTTCAACTCTTATCACATGTATTCTTGTAAAAAAACTATTGATTTTGAATAAAAAATATTTTGTTTTGGATTCAAAGACCAAGATTTCTGCCTAAAAAAGAATTCAAAGATAGACAAACATGGGCAGAGCCGTCAACTGTCTACATACCAGTTTATACAGTTTTTAGAAATGAAAGAATTTCACAGCAGACTGGAAAGAAAATAAATTCAAATGCAGTGTACTACACCACTCTGCCAAAGCAGTTCTTTGATTAACAAGAGGGTCAAGATGACCCTGGATCGCTCACCTGAGTAATATGAGCTACATGTTTCAAATGTCAAACTGATGATTTTTAGAAATTTTTTGGAAGATTTTCCGATGTACAATCAAGTAACCCCTGGGGCGGGGCCAATTTTAACCCGGGGGTCATGATTTGAACAAAGTTTGTAGAAGTCTACTAGGCAATGTTACATATCAAATATCTAAGATCTAGGCCTTCTGGTTTATTTTTAGCAAATTTATGAAGATTTCCCTATGTACAATCAAGTGACCCCTGGGGCTGGGTCAATTTGACCCTGGGGTCATGATTTGAATAAATTTTGTAGAAGTCTATTAGGCAATGCTACATGTCAAATATCTAAGATCTAGGCCTTCTGGTTTATTTTTAGAAAATTTTGAAGATTTTTCCATGTACAATCAAGTAACCCCTGGGGCGGAGCCAATTTTAACCCGGGGGTCATGATTTGAACAAAGTTTGTAGAAGTCTACTAGGCAATGTTACATATCAAATATCTAAGATCTAGGCCTTCTGGTTTATTCTTAGCAAATTTATGAAGATTTCCCTATGTACAATCAAGTGACCCCTGGGGCTGGGTCAATTTGACCCTGGGGTCATGATTTGAATAAATTTTGTAGAAGTCTATTAGGCAATGCTACATGTCAAATATCTAAGATCTAGGCCTTCTGGTTTATTTTTAGAAAATTTTGAAGATTTTTCTATCTACAATCAAGTAACCCCATGGGGCAGGGTCAATTTGATCCTGGGGGTCATGATTTGAATAAATTTTGTAGAAGTCTATTAATCAATGCTACATGTCAAATATCTAAGATCTAGGCCTTCTGGTTTATTTTTAGAAAATTTTTGAAGATTTTCCTATGTAAAATCAAGTGACCCCTGGGGTGGGGTAAATTTTGATCCCAGGGGTCATGATTTGAAATTTTTTTCTAGAGGTCCACTAGGCAATGCTACATGTCAAATATCTAAGCGATAGGCCTTCTGGTTTATCTTTAGAAATTTTTTGAAGTTTTTCCTATGTAAAATCAAGTGACCCCTGGGGTGGGGTCAATTTTGATCCCGGGGGTCACAATTTCAACAGATTTTGTAGAGGTCCACTAGGCAATGCTACATGTCAAATATCTAAGCTGTAGGCCTTCTGGTTTATTTTTAGAAAAATTTTGAAGATTTTCCTATGTAAAATCAAGTGACCCCATGGGGCGGGGTCAATTTTGACCATGGGGGTCATGATTGAATAAATTTTGTAGAGGTCCACTAGGCAATACTACATGTCAAATATCTAAGCTCTAGGCCTTCTGGTTTATTTTTGAAATTTTTTTGAAGATTTTCCTATCTTAAATCAAGTGACCCCTGGGGCGGGGGTCAATTTTGACCCCGGGGTCATGATTTCAACAATTTTAGTAGAGGTCCACTTGGCAATGCTACATGTCAAATATCTAAGCTCTAGGGCTTCTTGTTTTTCCTATGTAAAATCAAGTGACCCCTGGGGCAGGGTCAATTTTGACCCCGGGGGTCATAATTTGAACAAGTGTTCTGCATGGAATTCAATTCTTTGAACAATTTTTAAAGGGGGCCACCCAAGGATCATTCCTGTGAAGTTTGGTGTAATTCTGCCCAGTGGTTTTCAAGAAGAAGATTTTTTTAGAAATTGTTGACGGACGACGGACGACTGACGATGGACGACGGACATCAAGCGGTCACAATAGCTCACTTTGTCACTTTGTGACAGGTGAGCTAAAAATGTTTTAGAGATTAAACTTTTTGCATCTGTCAATTTTAAACAGATGTAATCCAGTTCTTTATTTTAACAATGACTCTGCAATTTGTCTTTGTTTTATTTACATAACTTCTAAAACTACAGCCAAGGTAAGTATATTCAACAAATGACTTCTTCAAACAGTAACCAGGATCCAATTAATTCTACGTCAACAATATTAAATGATTTTCACAGTACATTGCTTTTTTTGTAAAAGTAAAATATTCTCCAGTATGTTTTCATGTCTTATCTTTTGTTGTATACCTGATGATGAAGTAGGTGGTACTCCTCTGGGAGGGAAATTACTGTCTGACGACTGACCATGTGCATAGTCTATCACAGCTGGAGCCTGGTAGCCTTGATCTTCCTCTACAAATGTATACACATAAACTGTAGTGCTCTATTACAATTTTAAATAACTTAAAACTCTTATGATAATATCATTACTTTATTCATTTTATGTAATTTGTAAGTTGACTTGGTATTTCTATTGCTGGTAATGTTGAAATCAAGGTTCATACAGAACATCTGAGACAAAATTCAAGTTGTTTTCAAAGACTTTTCAAGTACTACTTCCATTTTTTCAATAAAATGATGTCTTGAAATCTTAGTCTGAACAACATTTATCAACTATTTCAAAGAGACATTACTTATCATTTACTATAAAATGTATATATAATCCAAAGGTTAATAACAGAATCTTGGCACAAAGAACAACATTACAACATTTGAGTAAACGTCAAGCTGTATTTTTCAAAATTCAAGTATTTTTTCCTTGTTTTGGGGTACCGGTCATTATCAAGGAGTTTTCAAGGACTAGCAGTATCTCAAGGTCTGTGCAAACCCTGTGAAAATGTTCTTAAATGCATGATCACCCCATGTCAATTTTCCATTGGCTGGCTGTGCTGTCTGGTAACATTGTAACTGCAATATAATACTCCAGTATTTGTAGCCTTGTGTCAAGGCATGTGGAAACAAGAATTCCTTCTGGACTATTAAACAGCATATAATACCTACCTCTGTCTTGATTTGTAGGTTTGTGACCATAGTCTATAGTCTCTGCTGGTTTAAACAGACCTCTCTCGGCAGGGTCAGGGGGAGGTGGACCTCTGCTGTACGGATCGAAGCGTTCATCATAACCACGCCTGAACAACAGATAAGAAATAGGTAAGTGAAATTTTCCATACAAAATTTTGCTAATCTTCTCAACATATACTAGGTAAATTTTTTTCTAAGTCAAATTGACTATAAACTGTATACACTTCACTATTAAAACTTTTTATCATTTTGTATCTCTTTTTGCACATTCGGACTCATCCATTAAATGTGCATGTTTTCTAAAATGTACTGTTAAAAATTTTCGAAACATGGCTGAAACTTTTAACCTGTAATGTAACCAAACCAAAATTACTGGCGATATTTGCCAGAGGTTTAGCTAGGGAACCATAGTAAACCTCTTGTATGCGAGAATGTATGACAGTTACATATTTGGTTTAGTTTAACTGCTGGCAGTACTGCGAAAAGATCTAGACCACTGTCATTGTGCATTTCCATTTTTTGTTTTATTCATCGAGTAAAAATCTACAAACACATAACTGTTGGACAGCCATTTTCATTGGAATATTTTCAAATAGTGCTGTTTTACAAAGTCGATTATTTTTCTTATATGTTACATTACAATATTTTTTTAATTTTGGGTCAACAGTCTTGAGAAATGCTCTAAAGTTACGAAAATAATGAAGATCTGTTTATATAAAGAGAAGATAATGAATTAGTATTGTGTTACCTACACATTTATGTAGCTTAATAGATTTGAATTGAGAAATATTCTCGAGTTCTGCATCAGAAACATTGTGTACAATATCATTCCTGTAGGAACGAGTGCATATTTCTCGATACAAATCTAATGATCTTTTTTATTACATACGCATCTTCACTTAAAATTATTCTATAAATAAAATAAATTTGTTCTTTAGCCTAAGTAAAATTGAAAATATCGCCATTCAAGCAAATGGTGTCAGGAACCAGATATGAAATGGAAAAATATTGACTTTTCAGGTAACACTGTAACTTAATATAGTTTATATAAACAAGTATGAAATAAATTTAAATACACACCTGTATGGGTCATCGTAAGGTCTTCTAGCATATGGGTCATATGGATCTCTGTATGGATCAGGTCTAGCATATGGGTCTCTTCTATCCCAATAGGGGTCATGTCGATCCATGTAAGGATCTCTATAGGGATACCTGGAATAGGGGTCATCCCTTCTAAGTGCTGGATCATCTCGACCATACAGACCTCTACCTCTACCTCTGTCCTGGAAATAGAAAACAGTGGTGTACATTTAATGTGACACATATGCCCATTAAAGAATTTTTCTGTCCCAAATGTTAGGTACGAGAAAAATAATTATTTTTGCAAATTTTGAGGGTGTCCCAATATTTGGGGAAAATACGGTACTCTAACAAAACTTAAGAGGTCAATCAACCTATGCAACTCACCTGAACAGCTCTCATTAGGAAACTTTATGATAGAATCAGTTACATGTTCTGTTAAGGATTCAAATGTGTGGCCTCAAATGTCCCCCTGATAATAATTTATGACCGTGTGTTGAGGACATATTCAGTTTAGTTCGACGCAGTTGAAACTGGCATTTAATTAAATCTTTTTGACATTCCTGCAATGTGCTTTACTGTTAATCAATTACTGAAATATGATTCTTAACTCTTTAAATGATTTGACAGACAGTCCTTTATCTGTTTATAATGCATTAATGATCACTGCACCTGTACATAAAGAAAAGACCCTCTAAATGCATAAAATGCACTAGTAGACTTTTTCTATGCTCAAAGCCAGAAAATTCTAATTTGATCAGTTGTACACAATAAACAGACCAGTAAGTAAGAAATATATCTGAGAAATAATAATTTACCTCGTCCCTGAATCTGTCATCTAGAGGTGGGGGTATTCTTTCCTCTCTAAACCGGTCTCCAGCATTAAACTGATCATGCCCAAAGCCTTGCTCCTCTCCTGCATTATATAAACAAAAATGAAAATTTATCCATGGTTTATTTACACTATTTTATTCAGTTATGGAACTGGCCAAGATTTCAGAAAGTTTTATGAAGATCAAGTAGAAACTAGAAAATGCTTTTGTAAAAAAGCGCATGTCTCCCCCAATGCAAAGTCCTATAGGCAAGAAGTCAATAGGGGTCAGGAGCGAAAGTCAAAGCGACACTGATGGTTGGCTGCAATAAGGATCATCTACTTGGCATGTCCAATCATCCCGCTAAATTTCAACACTCTGGCCTAGTGGTTCTCAAGTCACTGTTCAGGCTCCTGTGACCATGACCTTTGATCAAGTGACCTCAAAATAAATAGGGGTCATCTACTCTGAATGTCCAATCATCCTATTAAGTTTCAATATTGTAGGTCAAGTGGTTCTCAAGTTATTTCTAAAAAATGATTTTATATGAACAGGCCACTGTGACCTTGACCTTTAATTGACTGACTCCAAAATCAATATGGGTCATCTACTCTGCATGTTCAATCATCCTATGAAGTTTCAACATTCTGGGTCAAGTGGTTTTCAAGTTATTGATCGGAACTGGTTTTCAATGTTCAGGCCCCTGTGACCTTGACCTTTAACGGAGTGACCCCAAAAACATTAGGGGTCATTTACTCTGCATGAACAATCATCCTATAAAGTTTCAACATTCTGGGTTGAGAGGTTCTCAAGTTATCGATTGGAAATGGTTTTCCATGTTCAGGCCCCTGTGGCCTTGATTTTTAATAGAGTGACCCCAAAATCGTTAGAGGTCATCTACTCTGCATGACCAACCATCCTATGAAGTTTCAACATTCTGGGTCAAGTGGTTTTCAAGTTATTGATCGGAAATGGTTTTCAATGTTCAGGCCCCTGTGACCTTGACCTTTGACAGAGTGAACCCAAAATCAATAGGGATCATCTACTCTTCATGAACAATCATCCTATGAAGTTTCAATATTCTGGGTCAAGTGGTTCTCTAGTTATTGATAGGAAATGGTTTTCAATGTTCAGGCCCCTGTGACCTTGACCTTTGACGGAGTGAACCCAAAATCAATAGGGGTCATCTACTCTTCATGACCAATCATCCTATGAAGTTTTCAACATTCACGGTCAAGTGGTTCTCTAGTTATTGATCGGAAATGGTTTTCAATGTTCAGGCCCCTGTGACCTTGACCTTTGATGGAGTGACCCCAAGATCAATAGGGGTCATCTACTCTTCATGACCAATCATCCTATGAAGTTTCAACATTCTGGGTCAAGTGGTTCTCTAGTTATTGATCGGAAATGGTTTTCAATGTTCAGGCCCCTGTGACCTTGACCTTTGATGGAGTGACCCCAAAATCATTTGGGGTCATCTACTCTTCATGAACAATCATCCTATGAAGTTTCAACATTCTGGGTCAAGTGGTTCTCTAGTTATTGATCAGAAATGGTTTTCAATGTTCAGGCCCCAGTGACCTTGACCTTTGACAGAGTGACCCGAAAATCAATAGGGATCATCTACTCTTCATGAACAATCATCCTATGAAGTTTCAATATTCTGGGTCAAGTGGTTCTCTAGTTATTGATAGGAAATGGTTTTCAATGTTCAGGCCCCTGTGACCTTGACCTTTGACAGAGTGACCCCAAAATCAATAGGGGTCATCTACTCTTCATGACCAATCATCCTATGAAGTTTCAACATTCTGGGTCAAGTGGTTCTCTAGTTATTGATCGGAAATGGTTTTCAATGTTCAGGCCCCTGTGACCTTGACCTTTGATGGAGTGACCCCAAGATCAATAGGGGATATCTACTCTTCATGACCAATCATCCTATGAAGTTTCAACATTCTGGGTCAAGTGGTTCTCTAGTTATTGATCGGAAATGGTTTTCAATGTTCAGGCCCCTGTGACCTTGACCTTTGATGGAGTGACCCCAAAATCATTTGGGGTCATCTACTCTGCATGACCAATCATCCTATTAAGTTTCAACATTCTGGGTCAAGTGGTTCTCTAGTTATTGATAGGAAATGGTTTTCAATGTTCAGGCCCCTGTGACCTTGACCTTTGACGGAGTGAACCCAAAATCAATAGGGATCATCTACTCTTCATGACCAATCATCCTATGAAGTTTCAACATTCTGGGTCAAGTGGTTCTCTAGTTATTGATCGGAAATGGTTTTCAATGTTCAGGCCCCTGTGACCTTGACCTTTGACGGAGTGACCCCAAAATCAATAGGGTCATCTACTCTTCATGACCAATCATCCTATGAAGTTTCAACATTCTGGGTCAAGTGGTTCTCTAGTTATTGATCGGAAATGGTTTTCAATGTTCAGGCCCCTGTGACCTTGACCTTTGACGGAGTGAACCCAAAATCAATAGGGGTCATCTACTCTTCATGACCAATCATCCTATGAAGTTTCAACATTCTGGGTCAAGTGGTTCTCTAGTTATTGATCGGAAATGGTTTTCAATGTTCAGGCCCCTGTGACCTTGACCTTTGACGGAGTGACCCCAAAATCAATAGGGGTCATCTACTCTTCATGACCAATCATCCTATGAAGTTTCAACATTCTGGGTCAAGTGGTTCTCTAGTTATTGATCGGAAATGGTTTTCAATGTTCAGGCCCCTGTGACCTTGACCTTTGAGGGAGTGACCCCCAAGATCAATAGGGGTCATCTACTCTTCATGACCAATCATCCTATGAAGTTTCAACATTCTGGGTCAAGTGGTTCTCTAGTTATTGATCGGAAATGGTTTTCAATGTTCAGGCCCCTGTGACCTTGACCTTTGACAGAGTGACCGCAAAAACAATAGGGGTCGTCTACTCCAGCAGCCCTACAACCCTATAAAGTTTGAAGGTTCTAGGTCAAATGGTTCTCTAGTTATTGCTCGGAAATGAAGTGTGACGTACGGACGGACGGACAGGGCAAAAACAATATGTCTCCTGGGGGAGACATAAATATGGTCCCTGTGAAAATATGAACTGTGTAAGTATGATCTGATGAGGCGACACAGTGACCTAGTTTATGACCCCTGATGACCCAATTTCAAACTTGTTTGAAAAAGCCTATTTGAAGGTGTTATTCTAACCTGGCATGTGCATGAAAACTACCAATCCATTTCGTTAAAGTAAACAAAAATCTTTTTAAAACTAAGCACGTCAATGAAAGTTGAGAAATACGATTTCTACAATAGTTACACCGATTAAAATTTTTCAATATCCCATTCAGACTTTGAAGCTTCTATGCTCACCTTGATCTTGAAATGGTACCTCAGCTTCTGGTTGAAAGTTTGGATCCTCCTGATAAAATGGACCTTCAGGGTTCTCTTCATATTCAGCATTTTCCAATTGCTCATACTCCCCTTGTCCTTCAAATTGACCTTGATCTTCGAACTGACCTTGATCTTCAAACTGCTCTTGACCTCCAAACTGCCCATGACCCTTGAACTTTTCTTGACCTCCGAACTGGCCTTGTTCTTCAAACTGCTCCTGATCACCATACTGATCTTGTTCATTAAACTGCTGCTTCAAAAAAAATTAAAAGGAGATATACATGTCATAATACGCAAACAGAACATTACACAATTGCAAATCTCAACAAACACTCTGCTTTAAAGTCTATCTTTCTTTCATAAAAATATACAATATTCAGATATTCGTAATCCTTTGGCCGAAAATCAGGTATGAATTTTCACCCCCGGCATATTTGTTGGATAGAAATTTGCTTGCATATCAGCCGTATTCCTTATAGTAGTGTTGCATTCGTTCAGTGTCCTACTCTTTATTTTAGTTGCTTTAACCCGTTTCCTTATTTACAATTGCTGAAATAAAAAATTCAAGAAGTCCTGTAACAGCAAATAAAAGTTGGTATTTTTCCACATCTTAACTAGTTTCTGAACAAGAAAATACTGGCTTGACTTTTGGATTTCCTTGGACACTTGTGGGTAAATTTGACTTAATGTGCAAGTAAAATCAAGAGCACCGCCTTGCGGGTGCTGACGCTCATCTGATTTTTTTTTGTATAATAGAAAAATTGTCCTACACATGATTTTCTAAGTCCAAAAAGGGCCATAATTCTTGCAAAAAACAGGATGGAGTTATGTTTCTTGATGTACATAGTCAGCTTATGATGGTGAACAACTGTCGGAAGTTTCAAAGCAATAGCTTGAATAGTTTAGGGAGAAAAGCTGACCTAAACATAAAACTTAACCAATAAATCTGGTATTTTCTAAGTCTAAAAGGGGCCATAAGTCTTGCAAAAAGCAGGACAGAGTTACGTTTCTTGCTGTACATGGTCAGCTTATGATGGTGAACAGGTGTTGCAAGTTCTAAAGCAATAGCTTTGGTAGTTTATGAGAAAAGCTGACTTAAACATATTACTCTACCAAGAAAACTGATTTTCTAAGTCCAAAAGGGGCAATAATTCTTGAAAAAAGCAGGATGGTGTTATGTTACTTGATGTACTGAGTCAGCTTATGATGGTGAACAAGTGTTGCAAGTTTCAAAGCAATAGCTTTGATAGTTTAAGAGAAAAAGTTGACCTAAACATAAAACTTAACCAAGAAATCTGACATTTTCTAAGTCCAAAAGGGGCCATAAATCTTGCAAAAAGGAGGACAGAGTTATGTTTCTTGCTGTACAGGGTCAGCTTATGATGGTGAACAAGTGTTGCAAGTTTTAAAGCAATAGCTTTGATAGTTTATTAGAAAAGCTGACTTAAACATAAAACTTAACCAAGAAAACTGATTTTCTAAGTCCAAAAGGGGCAATAATTCTTGCAAAATGCAGGATGGAGTTATGTTTCTTGATGTACAGGGTCAGCTTATGATGGTTAACAAGTGTTGCAAGTTTCAAAGCAATACCTTTGACAGTTTAGGAGAAAAGTTGACCTAAACATAAAACTTAACCAAGAAATCTGATATTTTCTAAGTCGAAAAGGGGCCATATTTCTTGCAAAAAGCAGGATGGAGTTATGTTTCTTGCTGCATAGGGTCAGCTATTGATGGTGAACAAGTGCTCCAAGTTTCAAAGCAATAGCTTTGATAGTTTAGGAGAAAAACTGACCTAAACATAAAACTTAACCAGGCAACGCCGACGCCGATCAAGTGATGACAATAACTCATCATTTTTTTTTCAAAAAATCAGATGAGCTAATAAATAGCCAAAGAATAAATAACATGTTTGATTTAAGTTACATTTGAGAAGCCATTCTTGTTGGTGGTTGCCTCTGAACCGTACCGGTATGTTCTAATTTATTCATTTATTTTTTTGTTTTAATGCCGTTTTTCAATAGTACTTCAGTTATGTAACACCGGGCATTTAACCCAACCAGTGCTCCTGGATTCTGTACCTGTACTAACCTATTCTCCACAAGTAACTGCCAACTTCCCCGCATGAATCAGAGATGGAAGACAAATGATTTCATACAAAATGTCTTTTATCTTCATGGAGAACATACGCCTCGCCAGACGATATAATTTACAACCCCTCCATAAAGAGATCTGTGCTCTCCCTATTAAGCTAAGCGGGTGGGCTTCTAATTTCATTCCTGATCAAACAGGATATACATTCATAATGATGAGTATATGTTATGTTTATTCAGAGACTTTGTAACAACACAGCAACCATGTTTGGGGTTGTAAAATCATACATGTACTAACAAATGTCCTCCTCAGATGTTACAAGTCTCTGTTTATCAATTCCAAAACTGTGGCAAATCCTGGTTCAGTATATAAATTATTGACCAAGAATCACAAATCAATTACATGCATGGTTGGCTATCCTCAACCCTAGTAAAGAAGTGAGTTTCATCTGGGGAATATAGCTGTTTGATCACACATTCACACTGTATATATATTTCATCTAAAGTATAGCCCGCCCTCTTAGCTCAGTTGGGAGAGCGTGTCTATGGATCGCGGGTCACGAGTTCGATCCCCGAGCGGGGCGTATGTTCTCTGTGACGATTTGATAAAAGACATTGTCTGAAACAGGGTTCTCGGAAACGCCAAAATTGGCGTCCCTGTACGCATAATTGGTCCCGGTATACGCGTGTTTATCACAGCTTGGGAGTCCAGGGACGCACGTTTCTGAAGTGGGACGCAAGCATTAAAACCATGAAAATTAATTGATTACATAAACCTACGAATACAAAAGGTTTGACTCAAGAGCAAAATATGTGGGCGGAGTTACTCGCTTGTCACCGATAGCCGCGTATAGCCAATCAGCATTGCCCGTTTCCACTACACCGCAAGACAGGTGGCATATGTATGATGAACTCAATTACATGTGATTGTCGGGGTGATTGCATATGCATAGGTGACAACCTTAGATTGTAAACAACGGATTACGAAGTGTTTGAAGTAACTCTAATTGTTTTCTTACGTAATAATTACCAGGCAGAATTAAAGAAATTTTTAGAAAAAGTGATAATTAGGCTTAATTATGAATGTCCGAGTAATTTTAAGATGCTGTTGATGTGGTCTTAACGTGATTATTTTTTCTGCAAAATTGCTGATGTTACTGAAGAAGCATTATGTTGCTCATAGACATACTGTATATTCTTGTTGTATTTTAGACCAAATGTTTTAATGCATTGCTCTTAATAAGTATTAAAATAAAAGTAGAGGGATTATGTCCTGGTAGATCAGAAACAGCAGGGTGGGGGAGTCTGTCCAGGGGTGATTTTGTCCTACATTCATTTTTGATTGCATTTTTTACCTTTTTATCTCACCTTAACAATATCTGGGTGAAGAATTGTGATTACAAAATGTCTGTTGGTCTACACTTAATAATTTGACAGTACAACAGAGGCCTGTGTTTTGACAAAACGTTAAAGTCTGTCGGTCAGTCTAGTTGGGACTGCAACTTTTTCAGCTTTGGGAGTCCCAGGACTGCAACTTGAAATTGCTAGTGAGAACCCTGCTGAAATCATTCGTCCTCCACCTCTGATAATTCATGTGGGGAAGATGGCAGTTACTTGCGGAGAACAGGTTTGTACTGGTACAGAATCCAAGAATACTGGTTAGGTTAACTGCCCACCGTACACGACTGAAATACTGTTGAAAAACGGTGTTAAACCTAAAAACAAACATCTAAAGTATTTACACAATGGAACAACTATATAACTGATATTATACATACTTGCTGTCCCCAGGGATCATTTCTGCCTCTTTCAATACTTCTATCTCGACCAAATCTATTGCCATCATTTTGATCTCTATTGAATCCCCTATTTTGGTCAAAACCCCTGCCACGTCCTCTACCACGCCCTCTATCGAATCCTCTATTAAATTCTTCTTCTCTTTCCTGGCTATGATTTTGTTCTCTTCCCCACTGGCCCCTTTGGTTCCTATCCCTTTCTTGCTGTTTGTCTTGCAGTTTCTGATTCTGGAAGTTAGGAAACCGGGGCCCACCAGGTACGTTTTGTGTATTCTGTTCATTTTGTTGTTCAAATTGTCCCCCTTGCCCTTGAAAGTCTGGTTTTCGAGGTGGAGGTTCAGGCCTCCTGGCGTGAAATTTACTATCTTGACTTGTTGGCTGACTTTGGAAATTGTCTTGTTTAACTTCTTCCTTAATTTCTGGTTTAAATTCTTTTCTGAACTCTGTTGTTTTTATGTCAAGTAAAGACTTTATCTCTTTAGTTCCACTATCTTTGGGTTTATTTTCTTGCTTTTTATCTATTTCAACTTTGGGTTCCTGTTTGACTTGTGCTGATGTGGCAGATGAGGTCGTAGTTGTTGATGACGTTGTCGCTGTATCTGTTGTAGATGATGATGATGTGACTGATGATGATAATGATGACTGTGGTGTTGATGTAACAACTGGTTTCTCTTCTTCTGGAGGAGAATCGAAAACTTCACCCTTGTAAACATAAAAACAAATACTATATGTATTACCAGTACACATTTAATTATGCTTTGTACACATATACTATCTTATACATACGATATTATGCTTTGTACATATATGCTACTTTATATTTACACATTTTATGCTTTATTCACTGTGACACTGACCTACATGTAAGATCCACGGACCCAAAAAACATTATGGGCCATCTACTGACAAAATGCAATCATACTATTTAGTTTGAAGACTGTATGGGTTTAGCTAAGTGAAAAACATTTTCAGTCTCAAGGTCACTGTGACCTTGACCGTTAATCTACTGGTGTCCAGAACTATAGGATATATCTAGTGACCACAGGCAAGATCAATGTGACCTTGATCTCTGATCTACTGATCTCAACAAAAAGAAGGGGTTATCTATTGACCATAGGCAAATATCCTATGAAGTTTGACACCTGTAGGACAAAGAATTCTTTAGCTTTGAGATACTAACACTGAAAACAAAATGGGTCATCTCCTGATCACAGGCAATAAACCAAATCAAGTTGGAAAACTGAAAACCAAACTTTGATTTTATTACAGTGCAGAAACCATTTTCAGTAACAAGATTAATGTGACCTTTGACCTACTGACACACTGCACCCCATCCCCCCATAAAAAAATAATGGCCATCTTCTGACTAGAGGCAATCATCCTATGAAGACTGACCATTGTGAGACCAAGTCACCAAGCATTCTCTATTTATTGACTGGAAACCAATGGTCTACCAACTGACTGAATGAATATACAATGTACTCTTCCTTGAAGGGGGGTAGAAAAATTGTGTGAGTTTGTGTTTGTGACAGGGAGTCTTGGAGAGGGGGAGGAAATGTAGGAGGCAGTTTCAAGGAATATTGCAGAGGGTCAACCAAGGAACTGTTTGAAACTAATTTGAATTCCAATGCCCAAGAAACATTCCTGTGAAATTTGATTGAAATGGGCTAAGTGGTTAAGGAGATGTTCTTTAAGACAAGAGCACCGCCCTGCGGGTGCTGACGCTCATCTGATTTTTTTTGTATAATAGAAATATTGTCCTACCCATGATTTTCTAAGTCCATCTAAAGGGCCATCACTCTTGCAAAAAGCAGGATAATGTTATGTTTCTTGATGTACAGTGTCCACTTATGATGGTGAAAAACTGTTGCAAGTTTTAAAGCAATAGCTTTGATAGTTTATGAGAAAAGTTGACTTAAACATAATATTCAACCAAGAAAATGATTTTTCTAAGTCCAAAAGGGGCAATAATTATTGCAAAAAGCAGGATGGAGTTATGTTGCTTGCTGTACAGGGTCAGCTTATGATGGTGAACAAGAGTTGCAAGTTTTAAAGCAATAGCTTTGATAGTTTAAGAGAAAAAGTTGACCTAAACATAAAACTTAACCAAGAAATCTGATATTTTCTAAGTCCAAAAGGGGCCATAAATCTTGCAAAAAGCAGGATGGAGTTATGTTTCTTGCTGTACAGGGTCAGCTTATGATGGTGAACAAGTGTTGCAAGTTTTAAAGGAATAGCTTTGATAGTTTAGGATAAAAGCTGACCTAAACATAAAACTTAACCAAGAAAACTGATTTTCTAAGTCCAAAAGGGGCAATAATTCTTGCAAAAAGCAAGATGGAGTTATGTTTTCTTGATGTACAGGGTCTGCTTATGATGGTGAACAAGTATTCCAAGTTTCAAAGCAAAAGCTTTGATAGTTTAGGAGAAAAGTTGACCTAAACATAAAACTTAACCAAGAAATCTGATATTTTCTAAGTACAAAAGGGGCCATAAATCTTGCAAAAAGCAAGATGGAGTTATGTTTCTTGCTATACAGGGTCAGCTTATGATGGTGAACAAGTATTCCAAGTTTCAAAGCAATAGCTTTGATAGTTTAGGAGAAAAGCTGACCTAAACATAAAACTTAACCAGGCAACGCCGACGCCGACGCCGACAACCGCTCAAGTGATGACAATAACTCATCATTTTTTTTCAAAAAATCAGATGAGCTAAAAATACGGCTGATGGACATGCACCATACATAGAATGATCCTAAAATTGTGGACAAAAGATGGACGACAGACATCCAATGATCCTAAAATCTCACAATAGCACTTTATGCTCAGGGGAGTTAACAAGAGCACCACCTATGGGTGCCATCGCTCGTCTGCAAGTGCTGGACAATATGTAAGAAAAGAGTTATAGTAGAAAAAGGGCCATCATTCTGACAAAATAAAGGTTAGAGTTATGGTTCTTAACCTCTATTGTCCCCTAATGATGATGAACAAGTGTGCAAAGTTTCGAAGCTGTAGCTCTTACAGTTTTTGAGAAAAGGTGACCTAAACTAAAAATTTAACCAATAAACCAATAAACTCAAATCTTCTAGGTACAAAATAGGCCTTAATTCTTACAAAATGCATATCAGAGTTATAGGTCTTGGCCTACATAGTCCCCTAATGATGATAAACAAGTGTGCAAAGTTTCAAAGCTGTAGCTCTTATAGGTTTTGAGAAAAGGCGGACAAAAATTTTAACCAAGAAACTCAAATTTTTTAAGTACAAAAATGGCCATTATTCTAACAAAATGCACATCAGAGTTCTGGTTCTTGGACTACATATTCCCCTAATGCTGGCAAACAAGTGTGCAAAGTTTCAAAGCTGTAGCTCTTACAGTATTTGAGAAAAGGTGGACCTTAACATAAATTTTAACCAACTCCGATGCCAACGATCAAGTGATGACAATACCCGATAGATTTTTTTCAAAAATCAGACAAGCTGGAAATGTATAGTTTTATATTTTTTCTTATCTTATCCGATCACAAAACAAAAACCTTCAAAAAGACTGCACTGGGTCTCCTTCCCCTACCTATCAATTATATTAATTGCTTCACAACTGCACCTTTAAATCTAACTCAACTTTTTTAAATCTTTAAAACAAGAATAAACAAGAACTATTTTCTACCTGGAACACTTCTGGTTGATTAGGCGGACCCATTCCCATTTGTGACGGATGTCTCATTCCTCCCATAGGGCCCATCATACCATGAGGCCCCATGTTACCCCTTGGTCCCATGTTCCCCATGAATCCTGGTGGAGGCATCCCAGGCCTCATCATTTGTTGACCCAGTAATGGCCGAGGTCCTCTCGGACCCATTCCTCGGCCACCTCTCCCCATTGCACTGGTGGGCTGTTGACTGCAACAATAATAGATTTCCTTATTATGATGAATAAAAAACACTATGTTACTAAGATTTTCAAATAGAAATAACAGGTTTTTGTGAGTAAAGACTAAAGAATAATATGCAGTAAAACAAGTAACTAAGAAGGAGCAATCTTAAGCTGCATTCATAACAAAAGCAGTCAAAGGAGACATTTAGCTAGACTTTTTCAATGCCAGATAGTGAAAAAGGACAAATCTGAGGAAACTAAAGCTATCACTGGAGTAATACATGCCTCAGATGTGGATAGTGATGTTGGACAACAGTTTGAGTCAAATCTCAGTAATCTGAGTAACAGAGATATATGAAGGTGCATGAAAAAATCATAAAATGATCACAATTTGTGGAATATTTCTGCCAAAGTAATGTACATTGTGTCTTATGCTGACCTAAATATTTCAAGTTTGAATCAAATCCAGTTAGTAATATAAGAGATATAGTAACCAGTGTTCCAGCTAGGCCTAAACAGGACGCAGTGCCTTGCCCCCTTTTCTCAGCGCCCTGCCTTTTTTAATAGCGCCCTTTTGCCCTTTTCAGCAACTTACTATATTTCCCTTAAAATTTTTGACAATACACAGCACATGTGACTCGTCATAAATATCGGCTGTTTTCCTGCCTTGTTTTACAGGTGACCTCAGGCTATAATCAGATTAGCACTGCTGCACGCAGGCTGAACGCAAAATGATTGTTACTCCTTTTTTATTTCATGTAAGTTACAACTGTTTTGCCCTAAGTCTGTGTGCAGGAGTAATTGTTCAAAACAAACATAGCCTTAATTGCATGATTGTTTCGTTTACATATTGGTGCCAGAGTTATGGCCCTTGTGTCATAGGATGTGGGTGGAACAACAAAGTTTGAATCAAATCCATTCAGTAATAACCGAGATACAGTGAAAATGCATCAAAATTAACCTAAAATTCCAAACAAAAAGGGGACAGAATGCATGAAAAATTGGTGCCAGCATTAAGGATCCTGTGCCATATGAAGTGGGTGCTGATGTGGAAAAACTTTTATAAGTTTGAATCAAATCCAGATATAGATAGAGTGAACGTGCACCAAAACTTTAAGCTGTAGTTGTAAGTGAAAAGGGGGTATAGTTCAAGAAATATTGGCATGAGTGTTAAGGCCTTTGTGCCAAATGATGTGGGTGATAATGATGAAGATCTGTTGTAAGTTTGTTTGAAGCAAATCCATCAAGTAATTATGGATATAAAGAGAAAGTGCTCCAAAACTTTAACCAAGGTGTGGGCATGGAATAAGACACTGACAAGGAGTCCTGGACGCAGAGTCAAAGTAGGAAAGCTATCCATATACTTTGTATAGTTGAGCTTAAAACAAGTTCAGCATTTTAAATAGAGACCAATAATATGTTTTCTTCACCTTATCTATGACAAAGTAAACATTATTTTTTGTTTGTCAAACTTACCCCTGACCAAAGCCCGGAGATCCTTCTGTTTCCTCCGTTTTGTTAAATTGTCCTTGATTATTTTTCTCGTTAACTTTCCCCAACTTTTTCATTGCAGGAGGTTCACTGAATTCTAAGTCAAACAATGAAACAGGACCTTTTTTGTCTGGTCCTGGAGGCTTATTTGAACCATCATTACCAAACTGACCACCTCCCATGTCTAGGTCACTTCCCTCATCCTCAAAATCATTAGTTCCGCCAAATCTGTTTCCTTGGAAATTACCTCGACCCCTACCCCTAGAAAACTGCATTCCACCCCTCTGAGGTCCACCCCTACCCCTACCAACATCAGGTTCATTTATGCCCATTGGCATTGGTCTTCCTCGCCCAACTGGACCGACATCGGGAACTGATATACCAAAGCGTCTCATTTCATCTAGTATTTCGTTTTTCATACGATTTAAAATTGCTGGTGACACACCACCCATTTTTTTCAACATCACTGACTCGTCACCAATGTTATTTATAACTTTTACCATTTTATTCAGCTGAGCTGGATTCATACTGACATAATTCTTTATAAATACTTTTGCAGCAAGTTCTAGCTTTATAAGCATGTCTTTACCATCATCATTAATCTGCTTCAGCATCATCTTATTCACTCTCGGATTATCTGAATTCATTAAATCTTCGAATAATCTATGAACTGTCTCTTCACATACATCAGTTACATCATTTTCTATTTCCATTTTATCATTTTGTTCTTGATGATCTGGCCTGCCACTATTTGCTCCAGGTCCAAAATCATTCATTCCTCCTCCTCCCCTGCCTCTTCCTCCCATAAACTGACCTCTTCCCCTGCCCATATTGTCACTGGGAGGTCTCGGACCAGGAGGGCCAGAATCTTCAGGCGGTGTTTGTTGATCAGGACCAAGTGGTCCCCTCGGTCCAGACATATGTGGCCCTCCTGGAGGCCCAGAGGTTGGGGGTGCACCACTGACTGGGCCTGGAACTCCAGGACCTGTAAATGGTCCCCTAGGAGCTCCAGGTGGCATAGGTCCACGGGGTGGCATAGATCCAGGGGGCGGCATAGATCCAGGGGGTGGCATAGATCCAGGGGGCGGCCCCATTGGATGTCTAGGTCCCATTCCTGGTGGTCCATGGGGTGGGGGACCACCAAATGGTGGTGGACCAGGAGGTGGTGGTCCACCAAATCGAGGTCCAGGCCCCATACCCATCATTCCCGGAGGTGGAGCATTCGGAAACGGTTGCCCTTTAGCTGCAGCTTTCTCTTGTTCTTTCATCTGTTTTTTTGCTTCTTCCTTTCTTCTCTGTATATCTGCCTTCTTCTCTTCCATCTGCTTCTCGTATGTCTGCCACTGTTGTAAATACTGATTATACTGATCCTTGTTTGGATGAGCTGTACAAAAACAAATAATTGCTATCATGAAACAATTCTTATAATATAAATGTGTAAGAATATCTATATAGAACTAACAATCAATGGTGGACTGTGATGACATATATATTCTCTAAAGTTTGATCAATACTCAATATTTCAAGCAATGACTGTAACACAGAGAAATAAATATATTGATGCCATTCCCCATAGTTTGTTCTATTTAACTATTCTCATAATACCCTGTATTAGTTAGAGCAGCTTACACTGAATTTCATTTTAATCTGGCAACAACTTAATGAAAGTAAAATGTCTTACAGCTTTACATTTAGTGCTTCCAGATTCACTCTGAAAGGTATATCATACATTTCAACTCGTTATAAGCCTTTTTCATTTTTGATTGTTTTGCTTTGTTTGGTTTAACATCACACTGAGGCAATAATCATAATAAAGTCATATGGTGACTTTCCAGCTTTTAATGGTGAAAGATGGCCCTAGAAACCATCCAGATATCATTTCAGACAAGGTAAGGCCCTAGGTAGAACCACAGACCTTCCATAAGCCAGCTGGATGGCGTCCTCACAAGAAAGAAATAGCGTAAGTGAAATTTCGAACACAATGCATGGTAAGGGTCAAGTGATTCTAAGTCAGCAACCTCGCCTAGTTGACAAACAAGGCCCCCAGCTTTTTAGAAACAAACAAATCCTGTTTTCCAAAATGTAATATCATATATAAATGTAAGAATATGGGGAGTATAAAATTTTTGGGTTTTCGTGTTTGTGTCGACAGACAAATGAAACCCCTATTTAACACTACCGATAAATCTTTAAAACTCGAATCTATTATGTTCCCTTGAAAGTGCCATACTGGCCATAATGATGACATTTTGTGTCTTTATACTAAGCATTACAGAACTGTAATGTAGATGGGCATGTTGTTTTGTTGTTGTTGTTTTTTTTAAATATATATCTCCCCAAGAACTGGCTTTGAAAAACAACATAAGAAACATCATGTACATTGTTTTGAACTTCTTTTGTACAGGTTTAAATTTCTATTTATGTCAGAAACAAATTAAATTTTAGCTCTTTCAACAAACACCAATGCATTAGATCACTGCACCATGGTGGAATATTTCAAGTATACAGCAAAAACAAGAGCTGTCCGTAAGACAGCCAAGCTCGACTATTCGAAATATTGTCCCAGAAGCAGGAAAATATAACCCAAAAAGGTTAAATATCAAAAGAGTTTTAAGTTCAAAAGGGGGAATAATTTGACCAAAATGCATATCAGTTATGGGACTTGCTGCTATCAACTAGTTTTATAACCCCGAAGGCACATGTGAAGTTTCAATTCAATATCTGCATTAGTTTTGGAGATAGAAACTTGCATGTAAAACTTTAACCAGAATTTTCAAAGTCCAAAAGGGGGCATAATTTGCCCAAAATACATGCCAGAGTTATGGGACTTGATCCAGTAAGGTTAGTAATTGAACTAGAAAAAGAAAAAATAAGTTTCAAATCTATATGCCTTTTAGTAATAGCTGTATGTACTTGCACGCAAAACTTTAACCAGAATTTGCTAAGTCCAAAAGGGGACATAATTTGGCCAAAATGAAGGTCAGATTTATGGGACTTGCTGCTATCAACTAGTTTTATTACCCCGAAGACACATGTGAAGTTTCAAATCAATATCTGCATTAGTTTTGGAGATAATAACTTGCATGTAAAACTTAACCAAAATTTTGTAAGTCTAAAAGGGGGCATAATTTGCTCAAAAAAACATGTCAGAGTTATGGGACTTGACCCAGTGAGGTTGGTAATTGATCTAGGAAAAGAAAAAATAAGTTTCAAATCTATTATGCCTTTTAGAAATAGCTGTATGTACTTGCACGCAAAACTTTAACCAGAATTTTCTGAGTCCAAAAGGGGGCATAATTTGGCCAAAATGAAGGTCAGAGTTATGGGACTTGCTGCTATCAACTAGATTTATAACCCCGAAGACACATGTGAAGTTTCAAATCAATATCTGCATTAGTTTTGGAGATAGTAACTTGCATGTAAAACTTTAACCAAAATTTTCTAAGTCTAAAAGGGGGCACAATTTGCTCAAAATACATGTCAGAGTTATGGGTCTTGACCCAGTGAGGTTGGTAATTGATCTAGAAAAAGAAAAAATAAGTTTCAAATCTATATGCCTTTTAGAAATAGCTGTATGTACTTGCACGCAAAACTTTAACCCGAATTTTCTAAGTCCAAAAGGGGGCATAATTTGGCCAAAATGAAAGTCAGAGTTATGGGACTTGCTGCTATCAACTAGTTTTATAACCCCGAAGACACATGTGAAGTTTCAAATCAATATCTGCATTAGTTTTGGAGATAGTAAATTTCATGTAAAACTTTAACCAAAATTTTCTAAGTCCAAAAGGGGGCATAATTTGCTCAAAATACATGTCAGAGTTATGGGACTTGACCCAGAGAGGTTGGTAATTGACCTAGAAAAAGAAAAAATAAGTTTCAAAGCTATATGCCTTTAATTGATGGCTGTATGTACTTGCATGCAAAAACTTAACCAAGGTGTGACGCCGACGCCGACGCCAGGGTGAGTAGAATAGCTAGACTATTCTTCGTATAGTCGAGCTAATAAGTAATGCTGACCTTGTCCCAATATGCAATCCCAACCTCATCTTTTCTATTAGCTACCTGTAAGCCAAACTGGCAATTATCATTTTAATTTAATATATCATTCCAATCTAAAGTTATTGAGAGGACACTGTTTTTTCTATATTGAGTAAGTGACCTTGACCCCACTGGCCCAAAAGCAAAAAATCTCAACCTTGGTCTTGATACAAGCTACCTAGGCCAAGTTTCATTTCAATATCTCAACCATAACTAGTTATTGAGCAGACATGGTGAGTTTGATGCTACCCATCCGACTACCAAACAACATCACCATTCTAATAAACAGGATTTCAAATTTTAAAAAAAAAACAAGAGGACCATGATGGTCCTGAATCGCTCACCTCTTCCCACATGACCCAGTTTTGAGTATGACGTCTTTTTTCTATTATTTGACATATTGACCTAGTTTTTGAGCTCATGTGACCCAGTTTTGAACTTGACCTAGATATTATCAAGAAAAAAATTCTGACCAATTTTCATGAAGATCCATTGAAAAATATGGTCTCTAGAGAGGTCACAAGGTTTTACTATTATTTGACCTATTGACTTAGTTTTCGAAGGTACGTGATCCTGTTTTGAACTTTACCTAGATATCATCAAGGTGAAAATTCAGATCAATTTTCATGAAGATCCATTGAAAAATATGGCCTCTAGAGAGGTCAAAAGATTTTAATAATTTTAGACCTACTGACCTAGTTTTTGACCGCAGCTGACCCAGTTTCAAACTTGACCTAGATATCATCAAGATGAACATTCAGACCAACTTTCATACAGATCCCATGAAAAGTATGGCCTCTAGAGAGGTCACAAGGTTTTTTATTATTTGACCTACTGACCTAGTTTTTTAAGACACGTGACCCAGTTTCAAACTTGACCTAGATATCATCAAGGCGAACATTCTGACCAATTTTTATGGAGATCCATTCACAAGTATGGCCTCTAGAAAGGTCACAAGGCTTTTATATTTTTAGACCTACTGACCTAGTTTTTGACCGCACATGACCCTGTTTCAAACTTGACCTAGATATCATCAAGATGAACATTCAGAACAATTTTCATACAGATCCCATGAAAAATATGGCCTCTAGAGAGGTCACAAGGTTTTTCTATTATTTGACCTACTGACCTAGTTTTTGATGGCACGTGACCCACTTCTGAACTTGACCTAGATATCATCAAGATGAACATTCAGACCAAATTTCATACAGATCCCATGAAAATTATGGCCTCTAGAGATGCCACAAGGTTTTTCTATTATTTGACCTACTGACCTAGTTTTTGAAGGCACATGACCCACTTTCGAACTTGACCTAGATATCATCAAGATGAACATTCTGACCAATTTTCATGAAGATCTCATGAAATATATGGCCTCTAGAGAGGTCACAAGGATTTTCTATTTTTAGACCTACTGACCTAGTTTTTGACCACACGTGACCCAGTTTCAAACTTGACCTAGATATCATCAAGATGAACATTCAGACCAACTTTCATACAGATCCCATGAAAAGTGTGGCCTCTAGAGAGGTCACAAGGTTTTTTATTATTTGACCTACTGACCTAGTTTTTTAAGACACGTGACCCAGTTTCAAACCTGACCTAGATATCATCAAGGCGAACATTCTGACCAATTTTTATGGAGATCCATTACAAAGTATGGCCTCTAGAAAGGTCACAAGGCTTTTTTTTTTAGACCTACTGACCTAGTTTTTGAACGCACATGACCCTGTTCAAACTTGACCTAGATATCATCAAGATGAACATTCAGAACCAATTTTCATACAGATCCATGAAAAATATGGCCTCTAGAGAGGTCACAAGGTTTTTCTATTATTTGACCTACTGACCTAGTTTTTGATGGCACGTGACCCACTTCTGAACTTGACCTAGATATCATCAAGATGAACATTCAGACCAAATTTCATACAGATCCCATGAAAATTATGGCCTCTAAAGATGCCACAAGGTTTTTCTATTATTTGACCTACTGACCTAGTTTTTGAAGGCACATGACCCACTTTCGAACTTGACCTAGATATCATCAAGATGAACATTCTGACCAATTTTCATGAAGATCTCATGAAATATATGGCCTCTAGAGAGGTCACAAGGTTTTTCTATTTTTAGACCTACTGACCTAGTTTTTGACCACACGTGACCCAGTTTCGAACTTGACCTAGATATCATCAAGATGAACATTCAGACCAATTTTCATACAGATCCCATGAAAAATATGGCCTTTAGAGAGGTCACAAGGTTTTTCTATTATTTGACCTAGTGACCTAGTTTTTGAAGGCACGTGACCCAGTTTCAAACTTGATCTAGATATCATCAAGGTGAACGTTCTGACCAACTTTCATGAAGATCTTGTGAAATATATGGCCTCTAGAGAGGTCACAAGGTTTTTCTATTTTTAGACCTACTGACCTAGTTTTTGAAGGCATGTGACCCAGTTTCGAACTTGACCTAGATATCATGAAGGTGAACATTCTGACCAATTTTCATGAAGATCCATTGATTATGGCCTCTAGAGAGGTCACAAGGTTTTTCTATTTTTAGACCTACTGACCTAGTTTTCGATGGCATGTGACCCAGTTTCAAACTTGACCTAGAATTTACCAAGATGAACATTCTGACCCAATTTCATAAAGATCCCATGAAAACTGTGACCTCTAGAGATGTCACAAGGAAAAGTTTACGCACGCACGGACGGACGATGGACGCTGCGCGATCACAAAAGCTCACCTTGTCACTTCGTGACAGGTGAGCTAGAAACAGATTAAAATCAGTCTATGGTTGCTAATTAATGTAATGAAGCATACACTTATTTTGTTCCCTCCAGTCGTCGTACTGTTTTCTCCACTGCTCATACTGTGCATTGAAGTCTTCTTCCTCTTTCTTGATTAAATCTAATGGAGTCTGAAATCCCATCACTAAAAGAAAAGAAACGTATGTGTAGGAGTATATCCACACCTGTTGTAAATCAAACATGAATACTTAAAATGGGGATGACTCCAGATACTGCACATTAAAACTTAACTTAATTTTAGCATCCCAATAGCAATGCCTGTATATAGGTTCATATTTCACACGTATGACTGATATTTTATGAGTATCGTTAAAATAAGACTGAATTCTTCCAATTATGAGCGATATTTTATTAGCATTGTAAAAGTTAAAGTATCAATTTTACAAATTATTTACAGCGTGAATAACATATTACACAGCTTGTCTGCCTAATTTACATACAGTAAAACATTAAAGGCCTGTGGTCTATTAAATGAGTTAATATGGTTTACTTTTTTATTTCAAATTTAATGTATGAAAAAAATTGGCATGAATATCCAGAAGCACATCCCTTGAAGGCTTCCACTCACCTCCAAAAATGCAAGCCTCTATTAATTAAAATCTGGAAACACTGGTCTGAACAATTATGAACATATTTACAACTAAAATACTGAACACATTTTGGTTAATTAATAAATAAAATGCCATTATACGTTTATACCATAATAATGATTAATTTTCAAAGTTTCAAACCGACTATGATTTTAAAGATAATTCTAGCATAAAACTGCTGCTCTTGTCACATTTCTGGGGTGTTTTAACAGGAGAGCAAGCATGTATTAACAGAAAATCTGGCACTCACATGCTGTTAAAACACCTTTTTATATATATGTGTTCCGTGACAAGACGTAAGCTTATTAAGGCCCCAAATCCGATATTTCAACAAGAGGACCATGATGGTCCTGAATCGCTCACCTCTTCCCACATGATCCAGTTTTGAGTATGACGTCGTTTTTTCTATTATTTGACATAGTGACCTAGTTTTTGAGCTCATGTGACCCAGTTTTGAACTTGACCTAGATATTATAAAGATAAAAATTCTGACCAATTTTCATGAAGATCCATTGAAAAATATGGTCTCTAGAGAGGTCACAAGGTTTTTCTATTATTTGACCTACTGACCTAGTTTTTTAAGGCACGTGACCCAGTTTCAAACATGACCTAGATATCATCAAGGTGAACATTCTGACCAATTTTCATGAAGATCCATTCAAGGGTATGGCCTCTAGAGAGGTCACAAGGTTTTTCTATTTCAAGACCTACTGACCTAGTTTTTGATCGCAGTTGACCCAGTTTCAAACTTGACCTAGATATCATCAAGATAAACATTCAGACCAACTTTCATACAGATCCCATGAAAAATATAGCCTTTAGAGAGGTCACAACGTTTTTTCATTATTTGACCTACTGACCTACTTTTTGAAGGCACGTGACCCACTTTCGAACTTGATTTAGATATCATCAAGGTGAACATTCTCACCAATTTTTATGAATATCCATTCACAAGTATGGCCTCTAGAGAGGTCACAAGGTTTTTCTATTTTTAGACCTACTGACCTAGTTTTTGACCGCACATGACCCTGTTTCGAATTTGACCTAGATATCATCAAGATGAACATTCAGACCAACTTTCATGAAGATCCATTGAAAAATATGGCCTTTAGAGAGGTCACAAGGTTTTTCTATTTTTAGACCTACTGACCTAGTTTTTGACGGCACGTGACCCACTTTCAAATTTGACCTAGATATCATCAAGATGAACATTCAGACCAACTTTCATACAGATCCCATGGAAAATATGGCCTCTAGTTAGGTCACAAGGTTTCTCTATTATTTGACCTGCTGACCTAGTTTTTGATGGCACGTGACCCACTTTCGAATTTGACTTAGATATCATCAAGGTGAACATAATGACAAATTTTCATGAAGATTTCATGAAATATATGGCCTCTAGAGAGGTCACAAGGTTTTTCTATTTTTAGACCTACTGACCTAGTTTTTGACCGCACGTGACCCAGCTTCGAACTTGACCTAGATATCATCAGGATGACCATTCAGACCAACTTTCACACAGATCCCATGAAAATTATGGCCTTTAGAGAGGTCACAAGGTTTTTCTATTATTTGACCTACTGACCTAGTTTTTGATGGCACGTGACCCAGTTTCGAACTTGACCTAGATATCATCAAGGTGAACGTTCTGACCAATTTTCATGAAGATCTTGTGAAATATATGGCCTCTAGAAAGGTCACAAGGTTTTTCTATTTTTAGACCTACTGACCTAGTTTTTGATGGCACGTGACCCAGTTTCGAACTTGACCTAGATATCATCAAGGTGAACGTTCTGACCAATTTTCATGAAGATCTTGTGAAATATATGGCCTCTAGAAAGGTCACAAGGTTTTTCTAGTTTTAGACCTACTGACCTAGTTTTTGATGGCACGTGACCCAGTTTCGAACTTGACCTAGAAATCATCAAGATGAACATTCAGACCAACTTTCATACAGATCCCATGAAAAATATGGCCTTTAGAGAGGTCACAAGGTTTTTCTATTATTTGACCTACTGACCTAGTTTTTGAAGGCAAGTGACCCAGTTTCGAACTTGACCTAGATATCATCAAGGTGAAAGTTCTGACCAACTTTCATGAAGATCTTGTGAAATATATGGCCTCTAGAGAGGTCACAAGGTTTTTCTATTTTTAGACCTACTGACCTAGTTTTTGACCGAACGTGACCCAGTTTCGAACCTGACCTAGATATCATCAAGATGAACATTCTGACCAATTTTCATGAAGATCCATTGAAAATTATGGCCTCTAGAGAGGTCACAAGGTTTTTCTATTTTTAGACCTACTGACCTAGTTTTTGACGGCACGTGACCTAGTTTCGAACTTGACCTAGATATCATCAAGATGAACATTCTGACCAACTTTCATAAAGATCCCATGAAAAATGTGACCTCTAGAGTGGTCACAAGCAAAAGTTTACGGACGGACGCACGGACGGACGGACGGACGACGGACACCGCGCGATCACAAAAGCTCACCTTGTCACTTTGTGACAGGTGAGCTAAAAAGATATTGCGTCAACATGAAAAACAAACGCAGACATTCCCACGCAGAATATTATAACAATGAATTTGATATGGGATTTATTACAGAGTTCATTCAAAAGCTACAAAACAAGGCAGAATTTTCCCAACCATTACAACACTTGAAACAAAAAGTTCTGCTGGTGAAGACAGCTTTACATGGATAGAGACAGTCATACACACAACTTTAATGAAATATATCATACTTGGAGCACCAGGTGGTCCCCACTGTTGTTGCATCTGTAAATTCTGTTGCCATTGAGCAGCTTGATTCTTCAAGTTCTGTAACTTTCTCTCTTCTAGTGGATCTTTGGGCTTCAATTCAGTCTAAAAACAACAAAAGTTCGAGTGAGTAATGAATATTTTAAATAATATATATTTATTTATTATCATGTAATTTTTCACCTAAGTTAACTTTACATTTTTACATCCCCATTTCAACAATTACTGAACTATTTTCTTTACCAAATCAGCTTTCCAACTTAGTACGGAAAAAACCTGCACTGGATGCATGAAAATTCTAGATGCATGAAAATTGCTAAGTCAAAAAAGAAGCATAATTTTTGGGGGAAATAAGCAAAATAGATTTTGGAAACTATGCAATGCATTTCAGTTCATCCCAGTGAATAAGAGCGTGAAGTGGGTTTTTTCTGGTTGCTTTGGGCTGAAGTTCGGCCCCAATCCCAATGAAAATAGTATGTTTTTTTCAATTTTACCTCTAAAAATTCCCAACTGAAAGTTAGAAAAAATGCCTGAAAATTTTCACAACATGACACAACAAGAGGACCATGATGGTCCTGAATCGCTCACCTGTCCCCACATGAACTGAGTATGACGTCGTTTATTCTGACCAATTTTCATGAAGATCCATTGAAAAATATGGCCTCTAGAGAGGTCACAAGGTATTTCTATTATTTGACATAATGACCCAGTTTTGTACTTGACCTAGATATCATCAAGATGAACATTCTCACCAATTTTCATGAAGATCTCATGAAAAATATGGCCTTCAGAGAGGTCACAAGGTTTTTCTATTTTTAGACCTACTGACCTAATTCTTGACCGCATATGACCCAGTTTTGAACCTGACCTAGATATTATCAAAGTGAACATTCTCACCAATTTTTATGAAGATCCATTGAAAAATATGGCCTGTAGAGAGGTCAAAAGGTTTTTCTATGTTTAGACCTAGTGACCTAGTTTTTGATCGCAGTTGACCCGGTTTCAAACTTGAACTAGATATCATCAAGATGAACATTCAGACAAACTTTCATACAGATCCCATGAAAAATATTGCCTCTAGAGTGGTCACAAGGTTTTTCTATTATTTGACCTTCTGACCTAGTTTTTGAAGCACGTGATCCAGTTTCAAATCTGACCTAGATATTATCAAGATGAACATTCTGACCAATTTTCATGCAGATCCCATGAAAAATATGACCTCTAGAGAGGTCACAAGGTTTTTCTATTATTTGACCTACTGACCTAGTTTTTGAACGCGCGTGACCCAGTTTCGAACTTGACCTAGATATTATCAAGATGAACATTCTGACCAATTTTCATGCAGATCCCATGAAAAATATGACCTCTAGAGAGGTCACAAGGTTTTTCTATTATTTGACCTAATGACCTAGTTTTAGACTGCACGTGACCCAGTTTCAAACCTGACTTAGATATCATCAAGTTGAACATTCTGACCAATTTTCATGAAGATCCATTGAAAAATTGGACTCTAGGGAGGTCACAAGGATTTTCTATTTTTAGACCTACTGACCTAGTTTTTGACCGCAGTTGACCCAGTTTTGAACTTGACCTAGATATCATCAAGATGAACATTCTGATCAGTTTTCATGCAGATCCCATGAAAAATATGGCCTCTAGAGAGGTCACAAGGTTTTTCTATTATTTGACCTACTGACCTAGTTTTGGACCGGACGTGACCCAGTTTCAAATTTGAACTAGATATCATCAAGATGAACATTCTGACCAATTTCATGCAGATCCCATGAAAAATATGGCCTTTACAGAGGTCACAAGGTTTTTCTATTATTTGACCTACTGACCTAGTTTTTGATCGCATGTGACCCAGTTTCGAACTTGACCTAGATATCATCAAGATGAACATTCAGACCAATTTTCATACAGATCCCATGAAAAATATGGCCTTTAGAGAGGTCACAAGGTTTTTCTATTATTTGACCTACTGACCTAGTTTTTGATGGCACGTAACCCAGTTTCAAACTTGACCTAGATATAATCAAGGTGAACATTCTGACCAATTTCATGAAGATCTTGTGAAAAATATGGCCTCTAGGGAGGTCACAAGGTTTTTCTATTATTTGACCTACTGGCCTAGTTTTTGATCGCACGTGACCCAGTTTCGAATTTGACCTAGATATCATCAAGATGAACATTCAGACCAATTTTCATCCAGATCCCATGAAAAATATGGCCTCTAGAGTGGTCACAAGGTTTTTCTATTATTTGACCTACTGACCTAGTTTTTGACTGCACGTGACCTAGTTTCAAACCTGACCTAGATATTATCAAGATGAACATTCTGACCAATTTTCATGCAGATCCCATGAAAAATATGGCCTCTACAGAGGTCACAAGGTTTTTCTATTATTTGACCTACTGACCTAGTTTTTGACCGCACGTGACCCAGTTTCGAACCTGACCTAGATATCATCAAGGTGAACATTCTGACCAATTTTCATGAAGATCTTGTGAAATATATGGCCTCTAGGGAGGTCACAAGGTTTTTCTATTTTTAGACCTACTGACCTAGTTTTTGACTGCACGTGACCCAGTTTCGAACTTGACCTAGATATCATCAAGGTGAACATTCTGACCAATTTTCATAAAGACCCCATGAAAAATGTGACCTCTAGAGTGGTCACAAGCAAAAGTTTACGCACGGACGGACGGACGCTGCGCGATCACAAAAGCTCACCTTGTCACTTTGTGACAGGTGAGCTAAAAATTGGGGACTGAAATACATTAATTATGTCGATGTTGACATCACGGTATTACAGTAAATTGTAATTACTTCCTCTTAAACTGCGCCAATGAAAGGCATGAAAGCGTTTATTGATTGTAAACACGCCGTCTACAACAGGAAGTATTATACTAAAAATTATACTAAGAAACAAAAATCCATGTTCTGTTCGTCAGACAGACCTCTAAACTATAGATTAGTCTACCGCTCAAATTACCACACCAACAACAGCTACGTCTTGTCAAAGTGAAACCGAAAGTAAAAATATTTTTAAACTAACAGAAATGGCATCAGTGGCTGATCTCTGCATGACAGAATCAGACAATGATCTAAGTGATAATGAATCACACAAACAGTCATGTCTGTTGTATTGCAAGTTCAATCAGACATATATGTTTGCTTTAGAATTTTTTTTTTCAACGAATAAATATTGATAATTTTATCATCTTTTACCATAAAACTTACTTAAAAAGTATTGTTAGTCCATTAATCCTGAAAAAATCCCAATCTGGATGTTTTACAATGCATTTTCCTAATTGTAAAGGCACTGGCACATTCCCAAAATAGTGGGGGAAAAACACTGAGTTCCAATCCATTTCCACAAGCAGGTCGTGCTGATTATTTTTCTTATTAGCATGACGGTTGTGCCGATACGTATCCTTATCAGCACAATGGGTAGCGTTTCTATTTTTGGCGTAAGGTACATCGTAGTTAAAAGACTGTTATACATGTATCATATTAAATGTTTATTGTTTAAGATATTAAATCAATAGACATTAATTAGATATTAAAACTGCAACAAATGACAATGTTTCATACCATTTATATTACAAGTTAAATTAATTAATTAATTCTAACAATGTTCTGCATAATCTTTTTATCATTTTACTTCTAGATTTTAAAGGTCAATAAAGGCTAGAAACTGAAGGTCGAGGCTATCGGTTGTGCCGCTAATTTTCCTTATCCGCATGACCGTCATGCTGATTATTTTCATTATTCGCATGACAATCATGTCTGGAAAGTCATGTTGATTACTTTTGTTACTGATACAACTAAAATACTGTATACATAATAGTAACATATGTAAAATTTAGTTAATGTTTTCTAAGTTTTCCCTGCTTATCAGATCTCGATAAAGTACAGATTATCTGAGCATGCATCTACCCACATTATGTTAAATCACTTATGTATAATTTATTGAATTAAAAACAAAATATGAAAAGTGAAATCACAGCATCAAGGTATGATAACTAACTATAAATGTTATTAATGTATAGTATACAACGGTCGGTGTAAACACCCCGGGACACCTTTATGATGAAAATTTATCTTATAGAAAGCGTTGAACTTAATTGATTTTATTGCAGCTTTATCATATCATAGACTGAGTATGTATATAGCTGTATCATATTCAAAAGTAGAAAACTCATAACACGAACCCCGGGATGCCCGATTTTTCTTTGCGATTACAGTGATAAACTGCATACACTGGGACACCTTAAGAAAGCTTGCAAATACTTATTTTCTTATGAAGATGTACTTATTTCCTAAATAAATAAAGCATAAATTTAAGAATACTCTAAGTAGGCTATACAGTGCTCATAATGCATACCACGGGATGCCTGTCTCGTCACTGTTATGCAGTATGTGATTCTCAGATGAATCAGGCGCCCAGTATTCGTGTTATGAGTCTGCTACTTAGGATACACTTATATAAATGCTCAAATTATCGCTAAACTAGTGTTTCCTGCAGACTCTTAAAGGGGCATGGTGCTTCCCTTGAAAAGGGGCACTTTTAACGCGTGGTTTGGCATTGAAAGGGCATTCGTCCAAGAACGCTTGTCGGCGTCATTTTACATACTATTTTCTCATTGAATTTGAGAATCTTTCATATCTCAGATATGGGATAGATATTTTGTAGTATTCTTTATAATGCCTACCATGGCATGTGAAAGTGCTTTCCTTTCTTTTGTTTAAAGATGACACTGATGATTCATACTTTCAAACATTCTTATTCTGTTACGCTCATGAAGTGTTAGCTTGCATTTTCAGAGACAGATTTCAGGTGATAATTAATAAGCAACAAGTTTTGTTAAACAACTATCAGTGTGCAACTTTATTTTGTCAATCATATCATTTCACCACTGATTTACGTTAAGAGAATAGGCAGTTCGTCAAATCTACATGTAATCAATGACTTTGTACCTATATTGCTGATTAAACCCATTGTTTTTCCTTGCCAGTAAGATTTAGACGACAGGTCGAGTCGGAAAGTTATATTTTGCTAGTGTTTTGGGCATGCGAAAATGAAAGTAGAATGCGACGTAAAAAGTATATGCTGTGAAATTTGCTAGATTAGATCGTCTGCCACTATTTTTATCACTCCCCCGTTGCTCGGATGTTTTTGCGATACATACAGTGACTGACTATGAATCTGTTTTTTTTCCGTCTAATTACACATTATTCAGTAATATAAACATAAATGTGACTACCAATGGTTCATTGCGAGTAATAACTCAAAATTTCGGCTTGATTGACGCATGAGGCTGTGCACTTTCATTTTAAATTTCGGCCTTATAAAATCATTTTGACAAATTATTTACGAAAACAAAACTAGGGCTTTGCATTTTATTCATTTAAATCTCGATCAGTTTTTATAACTTAATCACTAAGTTATCGGTTATTTTCATACCTATGTACGTTTTCAAATTTTCAAGATGGTCACGACTTCTGCATCGGCGCGTCATGAATGTGCTTCGTAATATTACAAATCAAGACATTGGTCGATTTTAATGAATTTGGTATCATTCTAAAGCTTAAACGTTTATCTTATTATTTTTATAAATGATATCCGTAAAGGAATAAAATAAATCTTGTAGATAAAATCGATATAAAATATTTTGAGTCTGGTCAATTTTCATGGGTTAGTCGGCAATCGGCAAACCTTCAATATTTTATTTTTAAAAGCCTAATTAGCGCATCGAAAATGTGCGATAATCAATCTACATTTTAAATGATTACAACCTTTTAAAACCAGAATACTTTTGTAAAAAAGCGCATGTCCCCCCCAATGCAAAGTCCTATAGGCAAGAAGTCAATAGGGGTCAGGAGCGAAAGTGAGTCCAGTCATCCCGCTAAATTTCAACACTCTTGGCCTAGTGGTTCTCAAGTCACTGTTCAGGCTCCTGTGACCTTGACCTTTGATCAAGTGACCTCAAAATATATAGGGGTCATCTATTCTGCATGTCCAATCATCCTATTAAGTTTCAACATTGTAGGTCAAGTGGTTCTCAAGTTATTTCCAAAAAATGATTTTACATGAACAGGCCACTGTGACCTTGACCTTTAATAGACTGACCCCAAAATCAATAGGGGTCATCTACTCTGCATGTTCAATCATCCTATGAAGTTTCAACATTCTGGGTCAAGTGGTTCTCAAGTTATTGATCAGAACTGGTTATCAATGTTCAGGCCTCTGTGACCTTGACCTTTAACGGAGTGACCCCAAAAACAATAGGGGTCATTTACTCTGCATGAACAATCATCCTATGAAGTTTCAACATTCTGGGTCGAGAGGTTCTCAAGTTATTGATTGGAAATGGTTTTCCATGTTCAGGCCCCTGTGTCCTTGACCTTTAACAGAGTGACCCTAAAATCGTTAGGGGTCATCTACTCTGCATGACCAATCATCCTATGAAGTTTCAACATTCTGGTCAAGTGGTTCTAAGTTACTGACCGGAAATGGTTTTCAATGTTCAGGCCCCTGTGACCTTGACCTTTAAGGGGTGACCCCAAAATCGTTAGGGGTCATCTACTTGCATGACAATCATCCTATAAGTTTCAACATTCTGGGTCAAGGGTTCTCAAGTTACTGACCGGAAATGGTTTTCAATGTTCAGGCCCCTGTGACCTTGACCTTTAATGGAGTGACCCCAAAATCGAAAGGGGTCATCTACTTTGAATGTACAATCATCCTATGAAGTTTCAACATTCTGGGTCAAGGGGTTCTCAAGTTATTGATCGGAAATTGTTTTCCATGTTCAGGCTCCTGTGACCTTGACCTTTGATGGAATGACCCCAAAATCAATAGGGGTCATCTACTCTTCATGATCAATCATCCTATGAAGTTTCAACATTCTGGGTAAAGTGGTTCTCTAGTTATTGATCGGAAATGGTTTTCAATATTCAGGCCCCTGTTACTTTGACCTTTGATGGAGTGACCCCAAAATCAATAGGGGTCATCTACTCTTCATGACCAATCATCCTATGAAGTTTCAACATTCTGGGTCAAGTGGTTCTCTAGTTATTGATCGGAAATGGTTTTCAATGTTCAGGCCCCTGTGACTTTGACCTTTGACGGAGTGACCCAAAAAACAATAGGGGTCGTCTACTCCAGCAGCCCTACAACCCTATGAAGTTTGAAGGTTCTAGGTCAAATGGTTCTCAAGTTATTGCTCGGAAATGAAGTGTGACATACGGACGGACGGACGTACAGGGCAAAAACAATATGTCTCCTGGGGGAGACATAATAATTATCGTTTAATTGACCGTTTCAATCATATCTTCTGTAAAAAGGCTACATGTTGGTTCTATGTCGACGTGCTAAAAACAAACAAATTTTCATCTATTGTTCCCAATTAAACTATCATAAAACAGTAATTGATTGCATAATCCTGTCAGTTCTTAATCAGGGTCATTCACGGTTGATGCACCCACGTATCGACCTGTTGATCACAGCAGCTAATTGACGGTACAATACACGGAACATGGCCCGCGGACATTGGCTTTCCAGACTGGTTTTGAAAAGGCACTTGTCAAGTTAAGTATACAAGCTTCATAGAATAAAAGGGCACGTGGCGCAAACGGGTGGTTTGAAGGGCAGCTTGGCGGCACTTCAAACGGGGCATGGTGCTGCGCCATGTTAAAAAGGCCTGCAGGAAACACTACTAAACATGGAAAACATGCAACAAAAAAGTTAAATTCAAAACTTTCTATGTAAAATAACCCTGACCCGTATACAAGAACATGTTTTCTGTGCATTCTTTTGATTTATTTGCAATTGATGAATTATTCAATTAATAATAATACTAATCAGCATGACCGTCATGCGAATAAGTAAAGTAACAGGCACCGCCGTGCCGAAAGACACTTCCGAAGTGTCTAGGGGTACGGATCCGTACCTCTAGAATCTGATTCTAGAGGTACGGAATCGTACCTTTAGACAAGCCTGATAGGGGTTTTCTAGGGGTACGGACCTCCGTTTCTACAGAAGTAAGGGTTATTTACAGTTCAAATTTTGTTGAAAATGATATAACACTTCATCAGCATTCACCTTAAACTTGGATTTAAATGGTTTACAGATAACAATGTTCACCCGATTTATTACATTTTCTTTCGGAACGTAAGTAACTGAGGAACACCAAATAAATCACGAGGATTCAAACTGGCAGAAAAAAAATATAAAGAGTAAACAAAATAATGTTAAATATGTTGAGAAAAAACTACATTTAATTGATAATTAACCCTTAGCCTATTTATGTTTTTCACACAATTGGTAGCAGTTACGATGGGACGTTTTACTTAATGTCGCTTAATTGATTATTAAACAATCATTTCCGTGTGGATTATCATTACACCTTGTTAAATAAAATAAATAGGTGCATATTAAATGCCTAATTTATTTATTTATTTTCAGAGCTCCAGATAAGATTTTAGGTTAAAGGGTATTTTACCCCCTAGTTTTTTTTTCAAATGGTATTTTACTCCTAGATGTTTTTTCAAAAGGGTATTTTAGAATTCTAAATGGTTTTTCAGAATTCGAAATCATTTAAAAGGGTAATAATAATAACTGTTTGTATTTATAATTTTCTGATATTCATGTGCTCCGCTGAAGTGCCTTTGTTGACCAATGCTGTTTTCCTGAATATTTTTGAGCCTTCATTCAATAGTTTTAAGATTTAGTTTACTGCATACATTACATCTTAATTTCAGTTACTGACCACTGCGATATATCAACAGCCAGTGATACTTTGACTGTCAATGTTTTTTTCAGAAACACCAGCATGTATGTGCTTCGGCTTTTTCAACAGTTACCCATTATATATCATAGATCACATGCTTAGCGATAGGCATTGTCCGAGTCATCTCCTGTCACACACTAATATACTTGAAGAAGAAAATGGCATTATTTTACGATATCGTTTGCGTTTGCTTTTTTATGAGACACCATTTTGTTTGTTGTACTCGATTACAAAAAGGATGTGCTTGATTTATGATAAAATTGGATTACGCACTTAAATCGAGTAAAATACGTATCCCGTTTTTTCAATGCGTATCAGTACGCGTAGGTTTGATTTTAAATGCGTTTTTTGTAAATTTCAAAACGTATTTACGCAAATACGCATCTTATCTGGAGCTCTGTATTTTTGCTGAATGTCGAATAGAATTCATTTATGGGATAGATTCATTCATTAATCTAGCTGTTATCAACAGTTTATTTGACAACAAACTAATCTGCACAGAACAGTGTATTCATAAATAAAATTTTGGAGCTCCTCGGTTATAAATTTAGGTTTTGAAAGAGAAGTTAAACAATCGAGTGAACGCTGGTATCTGTAAACCAATGAGATCAAAGTTTTAAGTGAAGACTGGTTAAGTTTTATGTGTTATTTCATTTTCTACAAAATTTAAGAGATACAAAAACCCTAAATCTCTAGAAAAAGGAGGTCCGTACCTCTAGAAAACCCCTAGACACTTCCAAATGAAAAATGTATGTAATCCATATTATAGTCAATACAAATGAAACATTACATCTTCAGATCCATCATCAGGTGGAGGCTCTGGTGGTAATGGTGGATTTTCTTCTCCCGGTGGCGGTGGCAACTGTGCAGGCATCTGACCTGGAGGTACCCCACCCATCATAGGTTGCATGGGCATTCCGGGGGGCATCCATCCTTGCTGCGGCTGCATGGGTATCATTTGATATTGCGGCTGAATGAAAGCTTGTTGCATAGGTTGCCATCCTGGGAACATTTTGTAAGTTTATGGCAATTTTAAAACAGTAATTCGGTGTAAAAACTATTTTTAATGGAAAAAAAATCAACAACAATGGCGGCGTGTATTCTCTGTTACCAGACGCTTATTTTGGGTTGTGATAAAAACCAACAATCCGGTATTGGCTTAAAGTAAGGTATTTATTTATTTATTTATTTAGAATTAACGATGGGAGTTAAATAGAAACTTGGGCCAGAATATTAATTTAGAATGAAATTTTACATTCACAAATATCCTTGAACTGTACAACTTTCGTAAAAAGATATTCAGATACTCTACCTGTCCAATCTGGGGATCCACAAAGTTTCGTTCTTGGCCATTGTCTCTTTCTTTCCCAAATAAATGACATTCCTGACGCCATAAAAAGCGAAACCAAACTGTTTGCTATGCTATAGTATATCAGATAATCAAATCTTCATCAGACTTTTCAAACCTTACAAAATAATCTACATGCTCTTGGACTGGTCCATGGAATTTAATCCTGATATGTGTGATGTTTTGCAAGATAACTAGGAAAAAGAACCACTAAAATACCCCCCCCCCCCCCTCCACCACCCACCCACGTTCTACATGACACTGAACTAAAAAAATCACTGATGCGGCTTATTCATTAGACTGACAATTTTTTAATATTTTAACAGGTCAGCCCATATCAACAATATTACATCCAAAGCAAAACCTCTTCTCCGTTTCATCAGGAGAAATGCCAAGACAAAATAATAAGTAAATTAAAATAAGGGTTTATAACACCTATGTCCAATCAGAATATTGTTCAACTGTTTGGCACCCGAACTAACAAAGTTGAAATGATTAACAGGGCAGTAAATATATAGCAAGCCTTGTCTGTAACAACTATGACTACATACGAGAAGAGATTTCCAAAATGATAAATACTCTAAACTAACAAACCCTAGAAAAACGCGCAACTTGGCCTACCTCTTCTGACTGTATTTTACAAAATCAATTATAACATAGCCCATGAAGGTCACCATCAACCCCACCCCTACTAGGAACCTAAACTATCTAATTCCATATTCACGCACACAATACTATTCAATAAAGTCTGTAAATAGATCCTATGGAAGCAAAGAATGCAACCAAGAATAATAATAGCAGACTCGGTTTTATTGAGTCTGTTCATGAGAGATAATGACATGTGCAACACCTCTCACGCCTCCTAGAACCGGCTTAAGCGGAACTCTATTTCACACATGTCGAATGGACTTCATGATCCCAAAGGACCAGAAAATATAACAACACAGAGTCCAAGTACGGGGAGACATTTTACAGCCGCCTCCTTTCTCTCCAAGAACAATACGCATGTGGAATACCCACCCTAGCAATATACAATTCCAGCCTGAGTGGCTGGCATCTGTACCTTATATTTAATGTATTTATTTTGTTTTTAACCATAGGATTGTAGTCTTTACTCTTTTAACCTTGTCTGACTTCGGATTTTTTGGAAGAATACGCTTTTTCCTTGTGTGTAATAAGCGTCCACATAACTTGTCCAAACCGCAACGTCTTCCACATCAGTATAAATATGGGCAGTATTGTTTTTATTCCAAAATCTACCTTTAAATTGATACAAACCCGTATTTCTGGGCAAGCTGATGGATTGTAACGATTCCCGATTGAGGCATTGCCTTATTTCATATTATTATTTTTCTCGAAGGATTAGGTACGTCCGTCAGTTTGTCCATCTGTCCGTTCGCCCTTCACATCATTTTGTATTCACTTTTTTTCAATTTTCGGTAGATATTTTTTTTTCAAGCTGGCAAAAGTTGTGTGAATCTAATGCTTATCACACTGTGATTTTCTGATTCATATAATTCCAGCCTTTGCTGTTTTTAAATGGTGCAAACAGCATGAAATCTCATGCCGAACTTCTTATTTGCTATTTAAAGGTGAGTAACATTTTTATGACATTTTTCAGGTTTCATATATTCTGTAAGAGATTTATTTAAGGAGAAAAGGACCCATTTTACATAGAATTAGATCCCTATCGGAAATGTATATTTTATTATTTTGTATAAAATTTTGTAATTACCTCCCTTTCATATAAAAGTATTTAAAAACAGTGTGTATTTCTCTTGATTTCAATATAATTTATAGTTTTATGCTTGCATTTGATAAATAGTGAGATATTTCAACTACCTGAAACAAAATGCAAGTTTTAAAACAGCGTGTAGCTTTGAAATTCATCTATTTTCAATTTATCTTGGTAGCGCAACCAAGATAGACAAATGGAGTTAGTAAATAATAATCTTATAAATTTGCATTTCTAATGAATTTTGGCAAAATATACACTTTTCAAAGCAAATCTTTGACAACGTTGATATAACAGTGCTGTCATTCATATTATTCCATAGGCAAAATATGTTTATTTCATTTATACTTATGCTAAAATAACGCTATCTTGATTGGGCAACCATGACAGGAAAATCAAATTTTGAAAATATTTCCAGTGAAAATCTGACGTGTATTAGAATTCGGTGAACACAAATAAGTGTAAATAATAAAATCAGCTTTGAACAAATCCATTAGTTGACCAAAATCTGATTAACCACCTTTAAAGCATTTATTTCAAATTGCTTTGATCAACCAACGTTATGAAGATGCAGATAAGGAAAGAAAACATTGACATGGATATTCTAACGGAGTTATGGCCCTTTGAAGTTTGTGTTACACAATACATACATAGGGCATCCGTACATGAATATTCCATGTGGATTCCTCTTTCACTCTTATCAGATATTCTTTCATACTTTCTTAAATTCTCAACCATAAAAACTGAAATATATGGTCATTTTTAACAGAGTTATGTCCCTGCATTTACAATAGGAAAATTTATATGTCGGACACTACACAGACGGAGGCATGTGATCAACCATCATTATGAAGATGAACGGAAAAATAAGGCATTTTTAGCGTAGTTATGACCCATTTTTACTTTTTCTTAGTATACAACACTACCGCTTACACTTTCACTATAGATTCGTAATGCGTTTGCTACCAACAAACGCGATAATTATACAAGAAAATGTTTCAACGAGGACCTTTATTATAGTTCCTCACAAGTGTCTTATTCACTCGAGTACACGGGTTAAATGTTCAGGATTACCGACAACACTGGCATATTTATTTCAAGGAAAAGTCAGGATTCCATACAGAACCACTTTCTGGGTTATTTCAAAGTTATCATAATGCTAAGTGCTGCAATAATAAGTCTAATTATTGTCACGCCACTTTGATTATAAAAAAACAAAGTCAACGCATATGTCAAATTAAATGAAGACACCTTGTACAAAGTAAGTTAAGTTATTCCATCAGAGCTGTTATATTTCGATCTCTTCAGATCGTTCAGCACGACATTAATGTTGATGGTGCGATGACTAATAAAGTGTAGGACTCCATGATGCTTTTCTCCTAAATCCTACAGTTGATTTTTGTCTTACAGTTTTCTTAGTCGTGCCCTTAAAAGTTAGGCTCTTGTTGCTCTGACTTCAGACAAGTTGTTGAGTACATTGGTGTAATTGAACATTAAATATTTTAATTTTATGTTTTGCTTTATTTATCTGTTACCTTTGCACTAATGTTAGAGCCTTTCTCAGCGGGGATTTTATTTACATTGTGTTGTTTAACTTGTTGAAAATAGGGTAAGTGCGAGGTTGGCATGCCCTAAACGCGTTTAAAGCCCCAGTTTCCTTTATTTAGGTTACTGACCGTTCCAAGGCGGTGCCCCTATTTTCAACAGGTTGTTTTGTCTGTCTTGTATTGTGTGTTGCGTATGTTTTCTTGTTTGTTGTAAGCGTTTTTCTTCCTCCCCACTCCCCCTTTGCCATCTCCTTTCCCTTGCATTAACGCTATTTTTGCATCCCCTCCCCCTTTACTTTTAGTAAGTTTTCGTGGTTCCCCTTTGTTTTGGCAGCCGAATCCGAAGACGGTACTTGATTGTTTTTTCCTACTTGTGTGGGTGCGTTTGTATGCTTGTGAGTCTATAACGGTGCCGTACTGTTTTCTTATGTATTGCTTGTTCGTTTTTTTTATGTTATTTCAGTTGATCGTGGTTGTGTGTTTATCTTTGGTACATGAGCGTCTGCGCTATTGTGGTTTACGTTGTATTGCGACTGTTTTTAAAGAATATGGCATTCCCTTGTATATTCGTCCTTGTTCAACTTTCCCCTTCGGATTCCTCCCCCCACCCCGACCCCATTTCGCCCATTACCATTTCCTCCCCCTTTATCAATATTTAGCTTAAATTAATATGTACTTGTTGGATGTTTGAAGCAACCCGTCTGAAATATTTCTCCATTACAGCGTCTTTTTGTTGTGGGCGTACTATGTAAATGCGTGGCTCTGGGGCTGTGTTTTTGGTGCTTTGTGCTTCCGAGAAAACTACCCTTACCTATTATCTTAGTGTACTGTTAATTTTTCAGCTTGTACATTTCGGCTTGGGTGGTTCCAACACTCCCGCTTTAAAAGCTTTGGGTATTGTTTAATAACCCCTTGGATATGTTGCCTGCTTTTTAATTTTGTGTTTTGGCTGTTTCTGTGATATGCAGGCTCCATAACCATAGATCACCTCTCTAAATTCCGGTTTGTTTAGTTCTGTCCATTGTTTTCTCGTTTAGGGCAAACCCATTATTTTATCTGGGGACCATACGCCGCTTTTCATGTGCACCGCCGTAGGAATACATCTATCTCTAGTCTAAATTATATTCTAGTATTTATAACATATGTTTAAATGTTGAGTTCTGCTCAACCCTGGGCCAGAGGGCGTGGTCGGTAGCTTGCATTTCCACTACCGTCCATGAACAGGCTCAATCAAACCAAGCCTGAAACATTTTCCTTTATGTCGTTTTGGGCGTTCAGTGGTTTTCCACTCTTTTATTTTATACATAATTTGAACATCTATAAAAATCTAAAGTCCACTCAAAAACACGCATTCAAAACGACAAAGAGTTAATATTTCTATGAAAACTTTTGCAGTCACTGAAGATAATCAAAAGTACACAAATTCTGCAGTTTCCTTCATTTATGAATATGTGTCAATATTTGTCAGAAAATTCCACAACTGTGCCAAATAAAATTCACATAAATTTCAGTACATTCTTAAGTAAATGGAATTGAACATAAAACTCCAATGTATAAATTACTCCAATAAAAATGAAAAATAAAGTCCAAAAAATCTCAAAACTGACTCTAAATTTCCATATCATTTCGCCTCCAAAACAGAAGTGATAAGTCCAAAGTGTAAACTAGAAGACACAAGACCATATTTAAAGGCTCATAATGTATTTGTTTGAAATATGGCTGCCACATTTTCCGTCATTAATACAAAAAAACTTTTAATATATAGTTTAATCCTGTTTTCGATTACATCTTTCTCTTAAATTTGTCAAAGGTTTGAATATTGATGAATACAGTAGAAAGTTTATTCGAATTTATTGTTTTTGGTTACCTCCTTCTATGTCTCTAACTGTATACATTCATGTGCAGTATTAAAAGTAGCGCTTTTCTGACCATGTAATTGTGCAAATCATCCATTTGGACAACTGTTTCATTTGTTTCTAACATAAAAAATTTAAAGCCTTATTGAACTTTAAAGAGAAGCACCAAAATTCTGCATTCAGATTGGTCAATGACATTTTCCGAAATATGCAAATCTTTTTCATCAAATGCAAGAAACAAAATTTATGCCATCAAAAGCAAATTACATAAACATAATTTAAACCAGAGGAGAAACAACATCTTATCAGCATAAATAATGATTTACAAGTACTTAAATCAAGTGCCAAAGAATTGACACAGGTCTAAATGACAAAATTTCTCCCCAGAAATCCAACATGGCCGCCAAAATTAGGTCTTCACATCTAAGAGCTATTCTTACAGAATCAAGACAAAGGAGGAAGTCAAGTGTTGTATTTTTTTTGCGGCAAACACCGGTTGACGTCATTTGCTGTGTTGTCAAAAACACACGTATGCCTTACGATAATGTATAAAAAAAAATGTGCTCGGTATTCTCAGAACATACAAGTTGTCAGACTGTTCGTAATGGAGGGTCGCGATGTGAACTTTCTGTTGGACATAAGTGCTTGTAGGCAAATTGGCTGCTTGTACATCGTGGAGGATCGAGATGCGCACTTTCTGTTGGATTCTGATGTTTTTATGCAAGTTGATAAAGGGTCGCGATGCGCACTATCTGTTGGAAATCGATGCCTATATGAACGTTATCAGATAGTACATGTACGTGATGGAGGGATGCGATACGCATTTTTTGTTGGGCGTCGATATCTATATGTAACTTATCTAATTATACTTGGATTGTCGAGATGCGCAATCTTTGTTGGAAGTCGAAGTCTGTAATGCAAATTGACAGATTGTACGAAGTGAAGGGTCGGAATGCGCACTTTTTGTTGGACGTCGATGTTTATATGCAAGTTGTCAGATTGTACATAGTGATTCTTCCTAGTGTTGGAACCACTCGTAATCACGAAGACTCTGTCTACTGTAGATGCCCATAAACCAGCAGGGTGTCATTATATAGAATATCCCGGTAGCCACGGGACCAACATACATATTTCTCTGTATCTAGGTTACGTTATGAGTCCAGTATCTAGATAGTGATACCTGCTTCATGGTGGCACTAGGAATTGCGAGATTGAGATAACCTAAGATGAAAGACCATATTTAAAAACGGGTCCAGAAAATCTGTTTCGTTTCGACTGCATATATCAATAATTATGAACAATAACAACATAGATTTATGTCTATATTTTTATTGCAATTGCATGAGGAGTACTACAATGTAGGGCTTAAGTATCACATATCGTATGAAGGCGGTAAGTTGTTTCCATGTAGTATCGGTACTTGGACTCAATGTTGTTATATTTTCTTAATTAATCAATTGAATCACAGCTAAGCCGGTGCCAATGGATATGAGTTGTGCACATTCTGTTATCTCGCATTTTTCATATGACCAGATCCAATCAATGCAAGTCTGCAAAATTTTCGTGGCTGCGTTCTTTTCTTCCAAAGATTATTCTTTTAGATCTAATTTACTGCAAAAACGCAAAAAGTACATACTATATTAGGCCACAAAAGGAACTGAATGATCACAAACGAGATATCCGATTAACTAAACTCTTCTTAGATATCTATTCTTATAAACAATTAAACTGACGCTTACATGTAGCTATCAAGTTTTTGATTTATATAAAACAGGTATGTAAAAGGAAGCTACTCACGGCCACAGATCTGACAGTGTATTAGATTTCCCGCAAGATAACCGACAGAACGAACTCTGCATCCTTGTATATGTCGTTATAGAGTCATAAAACTGTCACAGTAATTAACTCATCGTTCATGGACTCAAAAAATACAAAAACATCCACAACAAATATTTTTATCAGGTCTGATTTTTCAAAGATTTCTAAAAACAAGTTGTTAAGTCATTTAGAAACGTTGATACGATGCCAAAACATGATAAGGCGATGTGAATGTAAAAATAATGCAATATGAAAAATTTATATGGATATAGTGGAAGTGAAGGATGCTACTGGTAAAATTAAAAAGTGTATTTCAGTTGCTAAGCATACTATTATTTTACTTACCTGCAACAGTTTCATTTTTTGTCGTGTTGGACGGCCTGTGGAGGTTCCACTCTTTTCCTTTTTTACTTTTAAATTAAAATGCAAATCTTACACATTTTCGTTTGATATTAAGTAAAATCTAAAATTACAATGTAGATATATTCCTAGAGAAAAAAACTCAATATAGTTTTAAGGTAACAATAACATCTCATGTAATCTGAAAAAGAAGTAGGAAAATTATTATTTCAGCCATAATCATTACTTTCATTTATAGGACTATGAACTGTTTAACCTGAAATTTAATAGTATTCCAAACTGCGGTGCCCTCTTCGAACTCAGTGAGTGTGTCATCCCTGGTTGCATCTCCAAGTGGCTTGACATTACTCTAAGCATGTATGATCTTTGATGTCAGTCCAGCATTATGAATTATGTTGTGTACCTGATATTTGACCGATAACACTTTATTCAAGCAATTTATAAAGAAGAGTCTGACATCATTAATTTATGGGAATTATGTTTTATATTCTTTAGTTAACTGTAAACAAAAGTATATATATTAATTATTAATATTACCTTGCTAGCTTCACTTTTTTGTTTAAATATTTAAAAAAATGTTATTTTACTTTGTTATATCGGAACTTTATACAAAAGTGCAACAATATAACTATTGAAATCAAGTGGAATTTTCTAAAATGTGCATTAAAGAACTTTTATCAGCTCTAGCTTTAAATCTAACCAAATTTTATTGCTTGAAAAATAACTTTCTGTTATATTTTCCAAAACTTTGATTTAATGTATTTTAACTTTGTAAAATGGCTTTATTTCTTATATTGTTGTTTTAATGTTGTTTTCTTTTTTAAATATCATAACATCGCAAAGATATTTTCAAGAATAAAACTAACTAACTAACTAACTAACTAACAAAAAACTGGCCAAAGTGTTATCATTTATTGCCCGTTTCGCTCATTTTAAAGAAATTTAACGAAGAAAGTCAGATTTTCTCGGATATAAAGGTAAATATGACAGCAATAAACATACATTAGTATGTATGAGAAACTATTTGAGCTAAAATTTGTTGAATGAACAACTCTCACTGATCATTCGTTTGTGCAAAGCTATTCTTATGTGATATTAAAGTAATGAGGTCAGAAACATTCAGAAGTAATAACATGTTCATAGAAACAAATCAAGTGTTATTTGGCTATTTGAATCATCAATTCCTAAGCAGGGTTTTATTTTTTCATTTTTTTTTATATTTAAAGAAACAATTTTTGTTTTGATGGTCACAAAAGTGATGATAGCAGAAAGTTATCTTTTAATTTTGAAGATATTTGTAGTTACTTTAATTCTATGTACAATTTTAGTCCATCAACAAGTTTGGAAAGTTTAAAATGAACATTTTGCTTTTATTCTTAATTTGTTATACTGGAAGTTTTATAAGTACCAAACAAAGCAAAACAATTGTCATCAAAAATGTCTGAAATATGCAGTTGTGAATATTGAATAATTTATCAAAATTATTTTTGATGACTTTTAAAACTCTTTTGATATTTTGTGAACTAAGAGTGATATGAATGATAGAAAAAAAGTTGTTTTCATGCGAATGATTTTAGCCTTTTTTAAACAATTAAACTAGGGTGATTAAATAAAAATATATTAACTAGAAAAAGTCTATTGAAAGAACAACAAAATAAATTACTGGTACTGCATACTAGTGATATCTTTTGTTTCAATTACTGGTATTTATATTCATATTATACCTGTAAAAAAGCACAATGCGGTAGTTATTTTGTCATTGTTAAAACCTTTTCAAACACAAAAGTTTTTAAAATGCGCAATATATTATTTGTGGTATTAGAAAATAAGATAAAATAATTCTTTCCCTTATTCAAACAAAAAAATAGCAATATTATTCAACATGAGTAAAAACGAGATTGCAAAAGAACGTAATCAAATGTAATAAATTCAGCAAAATAGCACTGTTTTAATTGTATGGAATCAATGCAACATAAAAGTTGTTTGCATTAAAGTTGTCCTCCCTTTTCTAATAATTATTAACATATTCCAAGTATTTGATTTATTACTTCAAATATAAAACATTTTCACCTTTATCAGGATGGTATATGATTTCTACGAAAAGTAAAATATGGAAATTCGCCCTAAATGACATTTGAGCTTAAGCCGAAAAACCCTTTTCTATAAATGAAAATTAGTAGAATTATCAAAATCAAAAAAAAAAAAAAATGATTTGCTACAATCTTTCATATTACAAACTGCGGATGTGTTATTTTAAAATAAAACAAGTGGCATCGACATAAAAAATAACAAAAACATATTCTTCGGTTTTCTCAAAATGAGAATTGTGTTGTGTCTAGAAAGACGTAATCAATAGAAGGTCTGCCCTTAATCGCAATATGTTAGTGGTATTTCTATTATCACTATGTTTAATAAATTTTATGTTTTCTCCTGTAAATTGCTTGTTACCTGAAAAAGAAGGAGGATTATTCCTTCTTTTTTCGAAAAATTAAGAATTTTTCGCAATGCAATATGTAGTATTCGGGTTTTTCTAAAATAATTTTACTGATTACTGTTGATCTAAAATTGTTTACTGGTTTGTAAAGGACTAGAATATCCATTGAATTGGGTTTATTTACTGCATCTGATTACACACTGTGTACTTGTTTTCAACATTTTTATATAGTCGGAATCCTCAAATTCCTAGGAATATATTTTACAATATACTTTCAAAATGGTGAATATATGTTATGCGTCCGATATCAACTCTATATTTTTTAAACAAAACTAATAAAATGCTAACTATTGGCAAGACGTTTATCCTTTTCTTTTCTTAGAAAAACAACAGCACTAATAGATTTTTAAATTAAAGCAAAAATCATGTTGACACACTAGAAATGGAAAAAAAGATAAAATAAATCCAATACTTTTTTAAGTGCCCTTTAAAAATGAAGAAGTCAAAATTGAGACAATAATATAAGTTTCTTTATGGTGTTGAATGTATAGAAATGGCAAAATATATAATTTTATCTTACAAGTAAAGTATTGTGAAATGTCATGTAAACAGCCAAGCTTTGATCAAAATGGTGTCAAATTAGGGCACAGTTATAGAACAAACAAGTCATACAATCTAAAGATATTTAACTTGGCAAAAATCAGACAATTACGAATTTAACGCAGGCACAAAATCACAACCTTTAAGAATTAGAATTGCAAAATTGTCTTTTTGAACATTGTATATCCTCTACCTACCACATACTAAAACAACAGGGAAAAGGAAACGTTTTGCTTCAGTTCTGGTCCAAGTTAAAGTTTCTGATGCAACAATGTTCCAAACATTTTTTAGATTCATGTTAGTTGATTGTTTTTGTTTTTTATTGTTGTTTTTTTTTTGCTATGATTTACATGTTTATTTGATATGTAGTTAAAACATTTTGAATGCTTTCGAAATAAGAACGATTTATGAAACACAAAAATGGCAAAAACATTCTACCAGCACATTGAAATGATATTATCTTAGATCGTTGAAATTCTTTTATCTACTTTAGCAAGAATGAAAATGCTGGCTGAATCAGCTGTCAAGCATGCAACAAAAATATAAAAAAAAAAACGTAACTCATAAAGTAATGAATAAATGGTCGGCGGAGGTATAGAACAATCTGACACATAAGGAAGACTTAACTGAATTAAAGGGGCCAACAAAGTAAGCGCGATGGAATAAGTACATGCTGTTGTTGGTACGATTATGTACTGTAAACAGACACAAATGAAAATTGTAAAAGACGTATATGAAATAATTTCAAAAGCGAAACAGTTTATAAGTAGTATAAAGAATGTAATAAAAGTTACCAAATCATTCCAAATATTCTAACAGTCTGATAATATAAATTTTGAATATATTCAGGACACAAATAGAATGAGTTAGAAACCTTTAAAACCCATGTCTGTTAGTCAGTGGAATCTTACTAAATTGCAGAAACATAGCCTTATCAAGAAGCTTTCGAGTTTTTTTACTCGTACTTAAAATGATTTATTTATTTCATAACACGATTCATATATAAAAAAAGAGTTGTGAAATACTTACTATATAAAAAATATAATTAGGAACCACATGTTTGGTAGAATACTATACATATCAATTCTCAAAAGCGCATCCTGTCCCAATGGCTTGTTATTACTTAATCCAAAGAAGTTCCCACTTTGGTGTGAGAACAATAACCTAGTCACCATGCAAACCGCTCTCTCGTTGCCTCCATCCAAACCACCCCTCAGTTCCGCTGTGCAAACCGACCCCTTCCTTCCCTCCATGCAAGTTGTGCCTGTTTGTTATACTAGAAACTGAAAGAACACATCATCGGATAAAAAATCTCAATAAAGTTAGAGGAAAAAGATTCTCATATTAAACCTTCTATAAAATTCTCAGTAAAAATTCAACCACACAACGATTTATATTGTGAAAAAATTAATAGTGCGATAACGTTCAACTTTTAGATTCAATCAGGGCTGTTATATTTCGATCTTCTCAGATCGTTCAGCACGACATTTTTGTCATATTACTGGTACTGTTTAGTTTCTCAGCATGAACATTTCGGCCTGGGTGGTTCCAATACTCCCGCTTTCATAGCTTTGGGTATTGTTTAATCACCCCTTGGATATGGTGTCTGCTTTTTAATTTTGTCTTTTGGCAGTTCCTGTGATATGCAGGCTCCATAACCTCAGATCCCCTTTCTAAATTCCAGTTTGTTTAGTTCTGCTCATTGTTTTCTCGTTTAGGGCGAACCCATTATTTTAACTGGGGACCATACGCCGCTTTTCATGGAATTACACACTAGTGTAGCATTGAAGGTTCCATGTGCACCGCCGTATGAACACATCTGCGGATGTCTCTAAATTGTTTTTTGTACTTTTAGCATGTGTAAATGTTGAGTTCTGCTCAACCCGGGGCTAGAGGGCGTGGACGGTAGCATGCATTTCCACTACCGTCCATGAACAGGCTCAATCAAACCGAGCCTGCAACATTTTCGTTTTTGTTGTGTTGAGCGACCTGTGGAGTTTCCACTTTTTCTATTTTGATAAAACTGAAATACCTTTAACATTTTCCCTGGTTTCTGTTTCTCCGATGAATTAGGATAATTATAACAATATCTGCAAACTCGAATATTCTACTGTCCATCAAAATAATTCAAGATGAATGTTGTTTTCCAAAACCATGTGACAAGTTGACAGTTGGAGCGAGATTTATCTTCAGTAATTTCAGGATTCTTACTTTGTTCGCCTCAATAACATTTGGAAGTCATTTGTAACGAAGCGCTTCAGTGCAGAACTAAACCTTTGTATTGGGGAATCTCATAAACAATAACTTCCTCGTCAGAATCGTATTCTTCTCGCAGAATGCCATATCCAGATCAACAAAACAATCTGAAATGCAACGAAAGTATAACTCATAATATAGATTCTTATCATTTATGGTTCCCTGCCATTTTGAAAAAAAAATATAGCCTAATGATTGTTCAGGGCTTTTTTTTGTATATCATCACCACATTGGCATTCTTAAAAGATATAAGGGCAAAAATAGGTTCAACCGATAAGATATTTAGGCTGTTTCTTGAAATACGTTTCGCAATATTTAACATTACCAGTATTAATTAAAGAATTCAGTTATACAAAACTGCCCTTTAAGCTCTTAGTGCTCTGACTTGAGATAAGTTGTTGAGTACATTGGTGTAATTATACCTTAGATCTAGCCTATTTTTATGTTTTACTTTATATAGTCTGGTATTTTGTTACTTATGTTAGAGCCTTTCTCAGCGGGAAGTGATTTTATTTACACTGTCTTGTCTAACTTGTTGAAAATAAAGGAAGTGCGAGGTTGGCATGCCCTAAATGTGTTTAACCCCCTAGTTTCCTTTATAGGTTACTGACCGTTCCAAGGCGGCACCACTATTTTCAATTTGTTTTCTATCCGTGTTGTATTTAATGTTGCCTATTTTGTCTTGTTTGTTGTTGGCGTTTTTTCCTCTGTCACCACCCTACCCTCATCGCCCCCTCCCACCCCTTCCCCTTGCATTTGCTCTCCCTTGCATTTGCACCCGCTCTCCTTTTACTATGAGTGTCCGTAATTTTGGCCGCCGGCCGTCCTTAGGCGGTGCCCGACTGTTTTTTTCCTGCTTGTGTGTGAGTGCGTGCGTGTTTGTACGTATGCGTGTGCGTGTGTGTGTGGCGGTGCCCCACTGTGTGTTGTTTCTTCTTACTTGTCTGTTTGTTTATCTGTGTATGTTAGTTGTTCGTGCGTGCGTGCGTGTGCGCTGCTTGCTGTAGTTTACGGTGTATGGAGACTGCGTTTTAGGAACGTGGCTTTCCCTGTTGTATATTCATCCTTGCTCAACTTTCCCCACAACACACCCAACCCTTTTATCTACCTCTTACCCTCGCACCCCAACCCCCAACCCCAACTGTATTTTAAATATAATCAAAATGTACTTGTTGGATTTTTGAAGCAACCCGCCGCCAATATTTTTCCGTTACTGCTTCTTTTTGTTGTGGGCCTACTTCCTACTTCGCGATGCATGGCTCTATGGCTGTGTTTGGGTTGCTCTGTGCTTCCGGGAAATCTACCCTTACCTTTTATCTTTTCTATCATATTAAAGCAAGCAATCATTAATTTGATAATGTATGTCTTCAGAAAGGTTTTAATGAAAAATAAAAACTGGTGAAAAATTCTGAAAAAAGACTACAAACAAAAAAGATATGACAATTTTAATATCATCAATTAATTAAAACGGCAGCCATATTGGACACAGAGACGTCATCGTTCTTTCCTTATATAGACATTACCAAAATGGTAATATGTGCAACATTATGTTAAATACAAGTAATGAGGAAGCTTAAATTCAAGATGTACACTTTTACACACAAACTAAGGTTCACATTATATGATTCTTTTAATTGTTATTATTTTCCATATTTGGAGAATGATGGTTTCACCACAGGAGTCTGAAATTCTATCAATAAGACCATAGAAGTCTATCTTTACAAAAAATACCCCCTATATATATATAAAATAAAGACCAGGAATGAAACGTCAAAAACCCAGGGTTCCCTGAAAATACGCACGGAACACAGGGTGATCGCAATTTAGCGAGCGTAGTTAAGAAATAACACTGAAATACACCTACCACACTCGACAGCATTCAATTCTGATACACTTTACAAGAGTAATCAGACATTTTCTGAGATTTTCAGCTGTCGCCGAAGCCATTCGCTGACGTCACAACAACAACAACAATTACAGCGCCGAGATAAAGATAAAATACTTATTTTATCCATTAAAATTTGTACATCGAGTAAATAAGTATTAGAATATTTATATGTTTACATCAGTCTATAATATCCCCTAGATTCCTTTTGCAATAAAAAGATAATTTACAAATTTGATTGGGAAAACCCGTAAAGGGAGGTTACTCTTGGGATAATCCATTTTACGATGCAGCGGAATATCTAAATTTCAGTAGTAAAATTTGATACTTGGTGTACAGTGACTTTTTTATATGAATAGAGCAATATGAAAATGTCTGTTATGTAATCTGAAGGTAAGACAGTACGGGAATTGCTACTTTCTAATTTTAACCTGGCGCTGTAATTGTTGTTATTGTTGTGACGTCAGCGAATGGCTTCGGCGACAGCTGAAAATCTCAGAAAACCTCAGAAAATGTCTGATAACTCTTGTAAAGTGTATCAGATTTGAATGCTGTCGAGTGTGGTAGGTGTATTTTAGTGTTATTTCTTAACTTCGCTCGCTAAATTGCGATCACCCTGTGTTCTGTGCGTATTTTCAGGGGACCCTGGGTTTTTGACGTTTCATTCCTGGTGTTTATTTTATATATATAGGGGGTATTTTTTGTAAAGATGGACTTCTATGGTCTTATTGATAGAATTCAGACTCCTGTGGTTTCACTATTCCCAAATGGATGTCGTTTCATTACATAAATGTATTTAAATCGCTATAATTTCTTTGTTTCTTGTCAGATTTACATACTTCTTTCGTCAGTGTTAATGTTTCACACAGTTCTTTTTAATAAGAATTCTAATATGCTTTTCTCTGTTAAAACACTCTTACGCTAGAATGACGTCACGTTAACGTGCGGTGACGTCACTGTTTTTGTTGCGACCAAGAAAGAGCGCTACTTATTTTATCTACTGTTTTAGATTAAGGACATATTAGAATCGAAATAATTTATAGCAAAAGAGTGTTTTAACACTGTTTATACACTCGGGCGGTAATACGTCGTACACAGTTCTTTTTAATAAGAATTCTAATATGCTTTTCTCTGTTAAAACACTCTTACGCTAGAATGACGTCACGTTAACATGCAGTGACGTCACTGTTTTTGTTGCGACCAAGAAAGAGCGCTAATTATTTTATCTACTGTTTTAGATTAAGGACATATTAGAATCGAAATAATTTATAGCAAAAGAGTGTTTTAACACTGTTTATACACTCGGGCGGTAATACGTCGTACAAATAATTTCACTCGGGCTGCGCCCTCGTGAAATTATTACGCATGACGTGTAACCGCCCACCGTGCATAAATAATGTTAAAACACTCTTTTGCTATAAATCATTTCTTAAATGTTGCCAAATATTGCATATTCCCCTTTAATGCGTAATTAAAATCAAATCCATGTTGAACTATATTTCATTCTTTCTTTCAAAGTAAGAATCGTGTGGTTTTCAAAATTCACATACAAAAAAGAAGTTAACTTAAAATAGTTTTCGCAGTCAAAAATAACAGCCTTTTTTAATGTCCGAAAAATCTTTCAAAATTGAAATAAGCAGGTCAAATGCATGACAAACAGTAATTATATAAAGGAATCATAAGATTTTTGCTTCTACAGTCAATAGAAAAAATACTGACATAATTATATATTTCCTAGCTTGATACGGGGTACGTTTTCTTCTTTGAAAAAAATGATATACCCGGAAAAAAATTTTCAGCAAAGTGTAAATTATAGTTGTGCCTAGTATTGTTAACGATTTATGTTTGTATCTTTATTATAACGATATAGAAAAAATGTAAACATTCTAGGAAAGGTTCTTCAAATCTCTAAACAGAAAAAAAAACAAATAATCATAGTGTTTATGACTACAAAGATATAGGTTACCGAAAGGAGTAAATGTCTGATCCAATATATTTTTAACATGGGTTACTTAAGGGTTCATCCCTTATATCCACAATGTTGTACTCCATTTTACACACTTGTTGACGGAACCCTTCACAGATTTATGAAAAAAGTAATTTTTTGTATTAAATGACCATTATTATAATGTCACCGGGAAATAATCCTTTTTCGCTGCATACATAAGGGCATAAAAATAATTTGAAGACAAATATCAAAATTTTGTGACAAGATTCCTTGAATACTTCGCAAAATGCAAGTAAAACTATTGGGTACAGGGGTCGCCCAAGCTGTAAGTCTTGTTAAAAATGATGACGGATTGGAGATTTTATTTCCCAAAGTGCCCTATGTATGTTCTAGTCATAAGGACAATGATCAGTTTCATTTTAAAATTTCGCAATAATGCTTTTATTTTTATGTTAGAACAGAAAAAGCAGTTGTCCAGAAAAGACAATATGCATAGCTACGTGGCTACAAAAGCACTACTTTCAACGATGCAAATGAACTTATACAGACAGAGCCATAAAGGGAGGTAATCAGAAGTAAATGTAATCAAATATTCAAACTCATTGTCAAATAATTTACACAACAAACATCAAATATTGGGTCTTGCAAGAAATTCATATACCGCATGTTAATAACAAACAAAGTCGCAGCCACATGATAAATAGGGTCAATATAAGCTCATTTAAAAGACCTTTCCAAAAATGTATATATTTATAACCTTTCTAAACATAAAAAAAAATAATTTTAACGAACAAAATTACACAAAAAGTTTAAACGTCACCCTTATAGTATTGTTTTGAAAAAAACAAACATTGCACAACACCTAGAAAATGAAAACATGGAACTAATATCTTTACAAACCCAGGTTTCTTTCAAATCCGTTACCTGGACCAAACCACGGCGAAGGTGCGTCTTGAAAATTCAAAACTTCAATATAAAGATGTTAAGATCTATAAAGGGGTATTATTAGATCAGTAATGTTTCTTGAAAATATTTTGCACATTAATCGTTGCGAGTTAGTCTCTTTACCTCCTTGGCTCATATCTGTAGTTTTTATCAGTATTACCCGCTTACGCAAAAGGGACAAAAAGTGGAAAATATTTCCGTTTAAGATTATTATGGAAGTCACAGTAACAAGTGCTTTGTTTCTCCTTTTCTTGATGATAATTAGCGATTCAAGTTTCAGTTTATTGTTTTTGAAACGCAACAGAATTTGTTTATTCAAAAAGAACAAAAAGAACAACGATGTGTAAGTGTCTAATATTTACGGAAAAATGATAGACACGGTAACAGGACAAAATAAATACATCAAAGAACACAGTGTGGCGCCACCTTGGATCAGTCAGTGGCAGGAACACCACTGGAGAGTGTGATCCGGTTAAATGGCGCTCCAAACCTCACTCTGAATCCCCTACCCCAAGCTATGTTTAAATGTAACAAAGCAGAGAAAATACAAGTTATCCCTTCCAGGTGAATATCTTATACACGTAATGGTAACACAAGGCACGAAATGTAAACCACAAAACATATGAAGAACCATATACGCAATGTATCCAACGCCTTTGCAGAAGAGAGTGTAGTAAGAGAAAACATCTTTAAGGGCCATACAATATTAGTATCATTTAACTGAACATTGTACAAGAGGAACAATTTTCTTTCGTAGGATTGAAAATGAAAAACAAATATATTTTCTACTTTTTCATTTACAATGTCGTATGTTAAACCATTTAAGAACAAGCTAAAAGAACAATAAATTCTGTAGCAATTGTATGAATTCCTTTTGCCATTATATATTTTTTATCAATATATTTGAATGCAGATGTATTACCAAATACAACACTATTTTTTATCAAAACAACTCATTGGTTTGTGCTTTTCTGTAATCCAAAATTGTAATAAATTTGAAATAACAGCAACCATCACAAAAATCTCTTTTTATTGCATCACATCATATCCGAATACTTTACATGAATAGACAGTAGTTATGAAACAAGGTATTAAATAAAACGATTGACATTACCCAGTACAATTTTTTATATAACACGTGTTATAATAGAGATAAATAACATTACAGGAAAGAATAACGAGACGAAAAAATATAATGTTAATGTTTTATTCTTCATTGAACAACTTACAAAACAATTTACAATATATGTTACTTTAACTGTGTAAGGAAACATACTACACAAGTCATGTATTTACTATGTTGGATACATCTAAATGAAATTCAAAATCAAGTTACATGAAAGAATGAATCTGCTACTGGAGTGTTTAGCAAGGCTGTGTGGCAATTCCATTTTTGATTCTTATGATGCTATATAACCTAAACTATATTTTCAAAAAACAAAAATACATGACAAGTATTAGGGACGGTTAAATATAACTACATTTTCTTCCTTCAGGCAGCTTGTTCTGTCATGGATATCCACTTTTTTTTCTTGCACCCAGTGCATTACTTGATTACTTGCATTATTTGATGATTTTAACAAATATATCTCAGAGATAGTTTGAACATAAACATCATTGGAAATGCAATATGTTATAAAGATAGATAGAATTCTTTATTACCTCCACACAGGAAGAGTACATGGTATGTTATACATGCGTATATACGGTTGACATAAAGTAATTATTCAAAGTACAATACATGCAATAATTTAAGCTATAAATATATCAATATACCATAAATATATTAAGCACTCTGAGTATTTACAATATATACAATGACATGAGCATATTACAGAACAAATTCAATAACAGTTGGCAAATATCAACTTGCATAATTTTGCAAAAATGAGTCGGGAAAACTTACACCATTATTTGACAATACATTTTACATTTGAATATTACGGTGACACAGTGTTCAATGGTTGAAATACATTTGCAAAAATAAAAATATATAAAAGTTGCATTTGTGTACTTCACGAACATGAATATATTTGGAGACAGCCAAATTTGGCTGATTTGACATGTTTCAACCTGAACACTTACCTTTTTAACATCCCAGCATTAGAAAGAAATACTACTGTGTTCATTTAGGTTACTGGTAACGTTTGCTCATTCTGTACTCTGAGCATATATACCGATAAAAATTATATGAAATGGAGAAACTCCTACACAAAGAGACAAAAAAATGAAACCCCATAGAAACGTATATAAAGTTATAAGACAGATATATAATAGCATATACATTATCTTAAATAAATACACACACATAGCTTTAACAAAAATGGCAGCAAAACACTAAATAGTAATGTAATATTTATGTGACTCTATACTGTAAAATAATTATTTTTAGTATTATGTTAGATAGCAAAAATGTAAATAAATAAATGCTTATTTGAATGCCATCCTCCGTACATGTAATGTGATTTGAACGGCATTCTCTTCGCTGGCCGTATAATTTATTCTCAGTCATTTTATAATGGTGTCGTATATGAAAGATCTAACGAAGTTCTGCGAAATAGGAAAATCTAATATAATCTGTAAATATTAATAAGTGATATCCTAAATTCCACATAATTTGCTTTTTCTATTTTAATGTTCTAAACTATGTTATGTTTACAAAAATAGACATGTTTTCAAAGCTGAAAATAATTGCTGAATATGCATTTATATAATTATACACCATTTTCAAATATACGTAGGAAGGGAATTTTAAATAACATTAAAAAAAATTATCAAAGTTCTACTTTGTTTTCAACAATCATGCAAAGAGTTTCTTTAGTTTATTTTAGAATTCAAAATTTCTGGTGCTATGTCTACAAAAGGAAATTGCCTTCTTTGAGGAGCGGGATTCCGACATACAATTATCGTGCAATATCTTACCTCTATATCTTCATATAATTATCGTGCAATATGCCTAGTCCTGTCAGGATAGATTTATTTTTACTCTCGTCTCCTGATTATGTCTTTAGCTGTAACTCGTGTTTTATGCTGCAAAATGTATGAAGAAAATCACTTCTTGATATAAGCTTGGCGCCAAATATTTTTATTGCGAATTGATTGACGAGGGAGCTTCCTTTTTGATAGGTGTGTTCCTTTTGAAAATATCTGTTTTATGGAAGGAATCTGTTGATGTTTTGGCAAAAGCATACGTAGGAAATCGTTTGTATGTAATTCATAACTCATTGATGTTTTCTGCAAAAAATGTTCTTGGCCATCTTCGCGGAATAGTAAATTGTTAAATTATTTTAACACATCTAGATATATATATCCCCGACAATTATTATACATAATTTATTTTAAGTCGATTGTGAAGGAAGTTCTACAACTTATATTAATCACTCTCGACACCTCATTCCTGATGGACAATTATTGAATTGCGTTTGCTTCGCTCTCGTTTAATTTTTTGTGGGACGTATGGGCGCAATGTTTGATGAAGATATCTCAAGGTCCTAAAAATTAATATAATCAAATAATAAAAAATATGTGTATAGTATATCTGTGAATAAATGTGTTCAGGAATGTGGTATTTATAGTATTATCTATGATATTAGTGTTTGTAAGTTTAATAATTCTAATTGCAGCTGTACGTTCTATATTCATGTACATTTGATGATTTTATTATGTGTATGTAGTTCTATGTGGATGGGACTATCATAAAGAATAAAAAACATAACCTCTCGTCCTGTTTGAATTAATAAAACATGCTACTGCTTTCCATAACATTTTGGCTGGTCTTTTTGTAACGGCAACATATTTTCTGTTACATTTGTAATACTATTGACGTGTTACTCCGCCATAAACTATGCAGATCTTTTTTTCTTCAAAGTTCACCAAGTAAGGGATCGAAATACAATACAACATTTTTTTAAAAAGTTAGGCACTGTGACTCGTCTTAACAATTGCTAACACTGATGAATGATGTGTTTATGCGAGAAACTATTCAGAATAATATTACCATATTTTAACTCTCCAGAATAACAAAGAAACTTTAATTAAAATAGTTAAGTTTCAATTGTATTGAAATGTTTCCTTTTCCTCCCAGTCTTCCTTATCATTGGAGCATTGCTCGAAGAAATAAAAGTAATGCAAAAGAGCATTTTGGTGACCTACATCGGTGCTTAATTCTCACGGTTGAAATATGTGCACAAATATGAAAAGTGAAAGCAAAGAAATTATGGGGTTCTCATTTGTCAAAATAATTGATTCTCCTATTGCCTAAGCAATTATTAAGTGTTGAAAATTCCAGCGAAAATCTGTTAATGTGTTTGTGTAAGAAAGGGAGCTTCCCATATTGCTTTCATCATTATCGTTTACGCTTGATTTGTCTTCGGGCGCTTGGCATTGACAGAGCTGAATGCATTCGTTGCTATGTTTTGAAATGTATCTTCAACTCAAGTTTTCTCTGATTGTTTGTAAACTGCATAGACAGTTGAAGAAATTACTTCTTTGAATGTTTGACTTTTAAAATCGATTCCTAAGTCGTCGGTGGTTTAAATTCATTACATCATAACTTAAGTTTAGAAAATCATACGGAGTCCATTAAAATAACTAAATATTAAATTAACTTTCATTAATTTAGCAGCGTATCTTCTCAGACGTTCTCTAGGGATACAGACCAAGGACGAAGAAATAACGAACAATTAAAGTCTTGGAGCAAATGCTCTATCTGCAAAAGATATCGAGGAAGCTGAAAATCTGATAAATTGTTGTAATTGGACACATAATCCTTCCAACAGCGTGGAATATTATTTCATACACAAATGTTTTAATACATGTGTGTTAAAGTAATCAGTATGAACCTGTACGTCTTTAGAGTAGCGCAATGATTGACCGGCGTGTCAAATGCGCAGCTGACGAAACATGTCATCCTACGCTGAGAGAAATAGTGCGTCGAGCAATTGTCATAATCCAAATTTCTCCGCTTCCTTGACTCCTTAGATCAAAAGAAATTGTGCATTAATCAAATCAGATTCTTCAGTAGTTTATTACAAACGCCTGTAATAAATGCATCATTTAAGAGAACGTTATTATTTAGACAGGAATTCTAGATATACTTTACTACCTGAATTGCATCAGCGTTTTGCTTTCCTGTAAATTCTACATTCTATTCTGACATACGCTCTTTCTTGCTTTTTAAACATTTTTACTGAAATATCGTTCTTTCCATGGATAAAATGAGTGTAGTCATGAAATCGGGAATAGGGTGACCTGATTCTTTAGTTTAATTTTCAAAGAAGACAATCCTTAAAATCCCGAAATTTCGTAAACTAAATTTTTAAAACGTTCCATTTATATTATGCGCAAGTCTTCTTTGATACACTTCAGGGATAGCGTCCCTGCTAGTATACTTCAGCTCTTTTACGTAAAACACATAACGTCTTCCCTGTTTACGACAGAAGCTAGTTGCCGCTTAAACCATCTGGCCGGATATTCTCATCTGCACCTACCGCCAGCGATTGTATTATTCTACTTAATCAAATTATACCACGATGATCTTAATATAGGTTTCTTTTATTGTTGACCGTCCCTGTCAAATATATGATATATTTATTACATAATGAATATCTTCCACTAGTTAAACCAATATAGAATAAAAAAATATCTTACGATCATGCATCTGAAAAATTATGCTTATCAGCACAGACAATAAAAGAGGCCAAGAATGTGCTTTAATACAAACTGCTTTTTCACATGTATCTACGCCAGAAAAAAATGTTCGATCTGTATAATTCCATTTCGGATATCGGCTTTGACATGTGGAGAAAACTGTTTCATTAAGATCATGAAAAGGAGAGTTTAATAAAATGCAAGATTTTTTTCTGAACCAATAATAGATATACATTTCCTTTAATAATCCTACTCTTCTTGCTTGGTATCAATCAATTGTGCTGTCAAAAGAACTATGACATACCAAATTTGCGTGAGGCCACTTCACTCCGGCGACTAAAACCCATGCAAATAAAGAAACTCTGAAAGTGTGCGAAACACTTGAAAGCAAATTGCAATTAATAAGCTAATCTTAAGCATTGACTAATTTTACTTCACTTATGGGCAAATAAATTACACATACTTGTGACATTTATATCAATATGAATTGTTTTTTGGTATTTGAGAACATTTTATGTTGAGCACCGCAGCAAATATTTGCTTATCTAATAGTGTACTATGGACTATTTGATTTAATTATATATTTTTTAATTTAATATGGTAATGTAGGTATGCATTCTTATCTTATTTATATGTATCAGTTTCTGTGTTTATTTCCTACATTTTTTCTTACATCAAATATAATTTCTAATTTCCTAAAGCAATACTGTCGATATTCCTTATAAACTGGTATGTAGGATTTAAATAAGAAAATGATGTCTAATTTTCAAAACTTTCGATAGTTTATGGCAAGGTGTAAAGTGACATGCTTATATTATACTGATGTCCTTTTTAATAACGATGGTGTGATATCGCATAAAAATGAAAGAACTTACAAAAAAAATCGCTTTTGAATTACCACGAGCACAGGCATTTTCGCCATTTTGAGACTTAAATATTCAGATTTCATTTAAAAGGGACTCTTCATCATAGAACTTCTGTTAATTTTCAAGAAATATATTTTCAGTTTGTGATGGACCTTTACCTTGAAAAGAATTTCGAAGATGAAAATTGCTATTTGATGTTATTATTATTATTTACCAGATTTTTATAGCGCTCTTTTCATTCATAAAATAAACGTTCAAAAGCGCTGTACAAACTACATATCACAGAATGATATGGACACACAATACAACATTTAAAAATATAATATATCAACATTAAAAGGTAGTTAGCTAGGATCAGGTTTGACGCTACATATTAATTATACAAGATATCTTAAAGAACAATAAACAACAGTAAATAACTTCTATTGCACAGTCATACAACAGCTTGTTTTCCAGTGCAAAGTTAGTTTCAATAGACCTTCAAGAAAGTTCAGTATACAAAATTGCGAAAACGCTTTCAGAAACGATTATTTGATTTTCATACTTCATGAGACATTGTAAAAGAGCAGACCTTAAACTAATGTCATAGCAGCAAGTTATTCAACACATGTTATTAACTTTCAAAATTTCCCAAAATATTTTTTAACTTCTTTTCCGACATCAGAAGAAACAGCTTTGATATGAGCCGCGCCATGAGAAAACCAACATAGTGGCTTTGCGACCAGCACGGATCCAGACCAGCCTGCGCATCCGCGCAGTCTGGTCAGGATCCATGCTGTTCGCTAACAGTTTCTCTAACTGCAATAGGCTTTAAAAGCGAACAGCATGGATCCTGACCAGACTGCGCGGATCCACGCTGGTCGCAAAGTCATTATGTTGGTTTTCTCATGGCACGGCTCAATTATAATTTCGTCTAAGGTATTTGGAGGACGGCAAAGACTTTTACAATATACACAAAATGTACAGAATTATTGCACCTCATTATTGAACCTTATTATCATTGACGGTATTATTGTATAATCTTTACGTTTTTGCATTCTCCTTTTGAACAGTTTTCAGGTCATATTACCAACAGTGATATTACACAGTATTTTAGAAAAATGTGCTATATCAATATTTTCGGACCAGCTGTGCAATATTACTTGAAAACTATTCAACACCATTCGAAAAGAAATGATGTTGATAAAACTGTTTTTTCATGCTGCAATATATGTCTCAAACTTTCATGAACTTTGTTTTGCATGCTATTTAAGAAATAATAAATCTGTTCCTATATTTTATCAGTTAATAAAATATGGGCAGGAGTTTGGATGCGTAATAATTAAATCACGAGTGCGTAGCACGAGTGATTTAATCATTCGCATCCAAACGACTGTCCATGTTTCATTAATTGATAAAATTATTGGAACATATTTATTATTTCGATTCTAACAACGCAAATAATTCGCATTTTACAGTACTACATTTTCAGCGTAATACGTCATTCGGGTCATATGCTGTTACAATTTACCCCCTATGGTTAGAAAGAGTTTGCATAGCCAATGGAACGTATAGATATTTGTTTCTTTTTATCAGATTTTCGAGAAGTAGATCTATTCATAATTTAGTAATCTAACAGCTCGCAAACTAATTATGAAGAGAATCATCAAATTAGGCGAGTTGACCCTGTCTTACAAGTTACGAGCTTAACTTTATATGACGTCACATCATTATGACGTCATACTTTATGTCATACATTTATGACGGCACCGCTGAATCTTAATTAAGCTAATTGAATTCGCTCGTAGAGATCGAAACGTGTTTTACGGTCCTACACATAAGTCAGTATGACTTTTTATCATATTTATGTTTTTGAAATGCTGTTTTCAACCGTTTTGCCCTGAAATAATTTGTATGTAATGGAACTGAAGTAGAATCTCTTATGCCACAATCGTAGGGAGTGAAATGTAACAGCCAACCATATTTTATCGTAGATTCATGTATAGGCGATTTCGCTATATGTTTATATAGCAATTGCTGCAGATCGTGTTAGAATAAGATATAATAACTATAAAAAGTATTCATACAATGTTTATATAATAAATCAAGTATGAAAAAATACTTACCGTTTTCGGTAGTCAGATGTTGTGGTACATACTTGCACCCCGCACCTTTACACGATTTCATTTGCTGACTTCCTATACATCTCTACGATTATTATCATGTACTTTTTAGTTTTCTATAGCCAAATAGTATACGTTTATTGACCGGGGCGTCTTCTTCTGGTGAGCATCACATCATTTCCAATGCGTCAAGATTAACAGTGTTTTATTATATTGAACTAACATTTTCAGACCAAATAGTTGGGTCCTTCTATACCACAGGTAAAACCACAGAACATTGAATGTGACATCATTTTCAGTAAATAAGTAACAGTTTTGACAAATAGATATTGGTGTATTTATGGATAATACAATAAATATATATTTTTATTTTATGCTTTTCAATGAAATAGATCTACTGAAATTTATCGGTGAAATAAAATTGATATTTCCACTGTTTCAAACAGTGAAAATATCATTTTTATTTTTCACTGGTAGATCTACGGAACTACACTTGAATGCGAAAGAATATGAATTATAAATAATGGAAAATTTCATGAAAAATATACTTCAGTAAAGACATAGATATACATTAATATTTACAGGATCATGAAGATATACGTTCCATCATTAAACAATCTAAAAGAAGTCTGAAAACGTCATAGGACTATTTGACAGTATATACACTATAGATATCGTGACGTCATGAAATTATGACGTCATGATGCGATGCACGTGACGCTGCGCGGGTAAAATTGACATAATTTGTTTAAAACCATTGAAAATACATAAAATAAAAAGCAAATTTGTTTGTTTCAATGTAAGATTGAAATATATTTCACTCGTGAACACAATAATTTACATTTTCACTCGTGGCTACGCCACTCGTGAAAATATTTAATTATAGTGTTCACTCGGTGAAATATATTTCGATCTTACACTGAAACAAACAAATATCCTCTATATATTCATATAAGTACACAATTATTGACTTTTGAGTCATTAGATGTGGTGTAATATACACCAAAAAAATGCAACATAGACCAAGGCGAATGCCGGGGTAAATATTACTCTCTGGTGAATGTCGCATCATATCCAATGGCTCAAGATTCAACAATTGATATGATATATCAATGTAACATTTTGTACAAAAATGTGAATACTACGCCAAAACGTAACATCATGTTTATAACGTCAGTTCACTTGACGTCGGTACAGTTATTCTTATGTTATTCCCGTTGTGAAAAAAAAAGTAATAATGTCGGAACGCGTTGTACATGGGACTTGATTTCTTTTTTCGGGAACTTGGAACCAAGCAGTATGTCCTAGATTAAACGGTGTTTGATGAATGAAACTCACAGATCTATTCTTAGACTTTATTTACCACAGGGACAAACAAAAACATTGAATTTGATATATATATTCAGTGTGAAAGGTAGCAGTTTTGACCAAATGAAATAATTTTATTTATTATAATGTAATAAAAACTATCATTTAGCATAACAGTAATCACAATAGACATATTGTGGATATTTTACCAGTAGGGTACTATTTCATATAAATCCTTATAAATGTCTTTTAGCTACAGAGGCACGCCTTGTTTCATAATGAACAAAATTATTGCACTTTACCTGCCACTATGGCCTGAAGGCACACTTCATTTTACTGTTTCCCTGAGAGAACATCAGACACAATATTTTCACCAGTGGCGAAACCACTAGTGAAAATGAAAAATGGTGTTCAGCACATGAACAGACTCAATCGAACCGAGTCTGCTATTATTCTTCTTGGTTGCATTCTTTGCTTCCAAAGGATCTTTTTACAGATTTTATTAACTATCACAACAGCAATCTTTAAGTGCCGTGTGGCGGCTGTAATCTGGATTCAGTGTTGTTATATTTTCTGGTCCTTTGGGATCATGGAGTCCATTCAACATATGTGTAATAGAGTTCCGCTTAAGCCGGTGTTAGGGGGCGTTAGAGGTGTTGCACATTTCATTACCTCTCATGAAAAGGCTCAATCAAACTGAGTCTGCAATTATTCTTCTTGGTTGCATTCTTTGCTTCTAAAGGATCTTTTACAGATTTTATTATTCAGTAGTAAAATATATTTCCACCGTACACTGAAACAAACGATTTTTTAATTATTTTTCTTTTATTAATTTGCAATGGCTTTAATAAAAATAAATTTCATTTTATTGATATATTTCAGTATATCTCTGAAAAGCATAAAACAAATTGTCTTATTTTATTTCTGAATTTTAAATGCTGACTAAGAAATTTAAGGTTTAAACATGGATTCAGGACATTGCATTGCCTCTACTTTTGCTGAAATTTTTCACAAACTTTTCATAATTTGTTTACGGTATATGTAGACATATACCGTAAAAAAATTATGAAAAGTTTGTGAAAAAGTTCAATCTTGAAAATAACATGATAATGCATACTAAAGGAAATATTGACTGAATTGTCGATAGTCAGTTTTAATCTAAATATGGTGGGCTTAAGGTAGAACTGGATCACTTTGGAATAAAATGGCGTCAGAGATAGAGGAATATTTCGTCATAAAAATGTTTGTGTTTTGTTCAAGACGAATCTGTGACAGTTATATCTTTTCCTAAATACCAGTTTCTCTTTCATCCAAGGTTTTATGATTATTTGTTCTGTTTCGATTCATTTTATTTCCAAGGTAAACATTATCATTTGTCTGTGTAAAATGTCTTTAGATGTTGGAGCCGTTAAAGCCATCATAGTTATTTTTGTGTATATCTATATTGAAATCAGTAGGTTTGCGGGCGTTAGTCATACTAACATATTACGTACTTTGTTGGCCCTTTATATTTAGAAAAGTTAGATCTAATGAGGACAAATATCCCATAGGAATCTCTTCATTTTTTTCGAGTCTGATATATAGTTATACTGTGCGTTATTAAACTCAAAAGATAGTTTTTTTCATTCAAAATATAATATTAAATGTTAATGCATACTATGTTTGGTTTTAATACACTCTCGATAAGTTATAACAGTAATAAGTTACACAAAAGTTTATTTCCATAGCTTAATTGTTCTGATAACATTAGTTAAAGACCTTAACCAAATATTTGGGTGAACATAATTCAGTACTTCTAATGTCTTTAATATCTTCATCTTGATCTAAGTTGCATCAGAGATATTATTTTGCCTCGGTTACATAAATATATATTCCATCGATATTTATATTGGTTTAAACTATGTCACATGATAAATGATAAACCCATGTGTTTGTGACGCCATTACGTCGTGGCGTCATAATTATGATTTATTTTATGCTTATTGGTGAAATACTGGAAAATAGCAGTGAGATATAAATCGATATCACTCACAGTGCCGAACTTCTTTTTTTCCAGATAAATTATCTCCCTTGAAATATATTCTTTAATTACCTCCCTTTGCTGCCTTTAAAATTACTGGATTATACTTATACTCAAGCCATACACGAGTCATGAACTGCTAGACAATCCTATATAGAACAAGTTAGCTATATAATTAAATTTGCAAAAGAAATAATGTTACCTTTGTCAGCTTGGTTGCTAGGCCTTGCCATTCATGTAGCTATGTTTGTTTCCTCTACTTTTTTCCATTGGTTCACTATCGAGTGGTAGATCTTACTGGCAACAGCACATTTAGTTGGTTGTTGTCTTAGTAAATTATCACAAGACATCAACTCAACCTTACGTAATATGCCAGCATTTTCGTCGAAGTATTCCCAACTCCGAGCCCAGCCAGTTGTGTTCCAACTTCCATCCAATTTGTTATGCTATGCAGCTCCTAGACCAATATTTCCTAGCTATTTCTATTGAATCCATGATGATATTTAGTTCTGCAGCTTGATTTTCCAAGGACTTACGCATAGTCCACAGTTGTTTAGATTTTTCGTGTTGTTTTCAGCATGTGTTTTGGTAAACAAAGCAAGCTTCCGGTTATTCAACGAACTGACGGTTTGACCCGAAAAGTTTTAAATATGCTTCTACTTAACTACCGGCATTTGTCAATGTCTCTGTTAGCTGCGGACTGTGTATTTTTACACAAATATTTAAATGCAGTTCTTGTTTTTAAAAACAAAATGGCGTCGTGTTGATTTAATGAACCTAATCGCCAATATTCGATATTAATGTGCGTAAGTTTCCATGGTAATTTAGCGGATGTATCATATGTAACACGGTAGCTTAAATAGATCTGAATTTCGTCATGAAATATTGGATTTATATGAACATTTATGCACGTAATAAACAGAACATTCGTTGATCTTCACAAACTAGCATAAAATAAAAAGAAAATTTGTTTGTTTGCAAACAAACAAATATCCTCTATGTTATACACAATAAAATATCGTTAATCTGGAAAAATTCCAATAACTACAAAACAAATGGAAATGTTTGGGTTTGATGACTTTTTCAAAACGTGGCCATCAAGTGCTTTGATTTGATAGAAAAAAATTCGTCCGGTCTAAGGACTTAGCTACCTAGGAGCATTTATCGATCTGGGGAAAGTGATATCAACATCAATATAGCTTTTTCTCTGGTCGATGAATTATCATGATTACATAAGTAAAAGACAATAATTGTATAAGTCTTCAAAGAGATTTTCGGCGTAGCTGTCTAAGCCAACTTTTGACCTACTTAAAGTACCAATAAAACTTGTAAATTCATAATTCTTCAACCAATAAAAACAGCGGGACTGGACAGAAATGAAAACATGCATACTTTTAGTATATTTTTTTACTAAAAGTTTCATTACGTTTCCAGAGAGTATTACATAGATACAGTAGATACTGTCTCTAGTGACGGTGTATTACAGAAGCAAACAAGATTTCTGTAGACAGCAGGTATTTATTCATGCAATATTGGAGTTTTACCTGAATAATGATTGGTTTTTAGTACACGAATCTTGGAAATCCATTTGTGTAACTATTTATGCATAGTATAGTTGACGGTCTTGGTGAGCTCGGCTCTTGCCGTAAGCTCTGTAATGTACTTGCAGATTGATTAAACTAAATAATAAATGCAAATGTTTGATATGAATTTGAATCATAGAATGCCGTCTATTTGCTGGTGTATATACCGAAAAGTGTAAGAAATGAAATATCAATTTGAAATTGCACACGAATATTTGAACTCTTTGTAAAGCATCATGATTTTGTCCAGAAGTAATGCATCTCTTATTATTTAAAAACGCGCGTGAGACTGTTCTTCATCTATACTGCAATCCAACATTTTCACTAAATTAAATCCCCACCAATGCCGAATATCTTTTTTAAAGATAGTTCTTGTTTATCATATGGATATCCAATAGCAAACAGACAAGAAACGGTTATGTATAAATATTTATAGAGTTTAAATACCCTTCAAAGTTACTTTCTCTAATTTTCTCATTGTAATGTTTGCAACTGTTTTCCCAAATAAATTTTGATTTTATGATGTTTCGGAGCCAGTTGGTTTACCAGTTTATTATTGCAATTCTGTATCTCATAATTAAACATTGCAACGTTCCCCCAGACGACAAAAAGTTGACGACTTCACAGCAGAGTTTCCTAAAAATCTACTCGACTGTCAGATACACTTTCTGCCACGGGACGGAATATAAACATTCCGTCATACAGAGCTATTCTTTATTCATGAAAAGCTCGTTTGGTTACCAATCTTTCGTGAATAAAAACGACATTAAGGACAGGTCTAGGCAACAACCAGAAAATTACATGTCTAACCAAATCAGAGAATACATAGACAAATCCATATCTCGAATACTCCAGTAAAATTACTCTTTGCTTCGTGTTGCTTTTCGAAAATGTCTAAACTGTTGTGAAAGGTATGCATCAGTGAAAATATAATTTTCCTTTGAAGAAATATTGTATACGTAAGATGGTAAAAAGAGCATAAACATTAAAATACTCTCAAAGTATACACAGATATTGCAAATACATGTTATCACCGAAAATATTCCAGTTTTGTAAATGGGAATGTAATCGTGAAAAAAACGTTAATATAATTTTGAAACTGATCATTTAGCACGGATAAACATTTTAACTTAATGCTACTGATGAATGTTTTAGTTTACTATTCCTCGGTAATGTGTTTTAACTTTCTTATAAAATTGCAATAGAATTGTTGACAGTTTAAAGAATCATTTAACAAAAAAAAAAAAGTGTTGAATTTTAATATTTTTCATTACATTTTTCATTATCATATTACAATATGCAAGTAATAAAACATTTTCAAACATCAACACACGTTAGGCATTCATTCTTCATTACGCAAAAAAAGTGAGAAAACTAGGTTTTGGTCAATATTATATTTCATGAGAATACGTTGCTTTAATCAACGTCATTTACGTCAGAAGTCAATGTCAATTGCGGGAGAATATAATGTCTTGGTTGATATCAATTACGATAGAACAAGTTGTTTTGGTCAACGCGTTGCTCCAACTCAACCAATGACATTTACCTTACACATCAAACTATACTGTCGTTTTTGAGACATGGATTTTTTTCGGCGACGCCGTCTAAATTCGTTTTCGTTACCTATGCCACGTGACTTCAGTTTGCAAATCAAACTACTTGATAACGCATTATAGATAATTTATCAAAATGGAAGATTTATGCAACACTCTGCCTGATTGGACGACAGTGTCAATTTCTTTCACTCTGTTGATTGTGCTACGCTGAGTGAAATGTAGACAAAGCGTTTATCCTAAACGACGCTGTTCACAGTTTTAAAGCTAACTTTGGTTCAGTATATTTAGCAAGAATATTGATATATCTCAAAATGATAAGTAAGTTTAATAAATATGATAAAAACCTGTTCAAACACCAGCATATATCAAATTAAAGAAAGAGCTGAATACGGTCTGCGTATCACATGAATAAGGGTGTGATAAGAGTCTTTTATGTAGAGAAGTGCTTTTTAAAAGATATTCCTTGTTACAATTGTCGTCTGTATATGAAAAGGTTTCTTGCTTTCGTGACTTATTCAGATTGCATATCAAAACGAATACTTGTTTGCTTTGATATATTTGTTATAAATTATTTAACTGATTTCTTATATATGAATATAATTTTCTGTAGTATGGTATGCAAATATTGAACTCAGTTGAAATCTGTTTTATTATATATATGCTATATAATGACTGAATCTCATTACACTGAAATGAAGGTACGCTGCATACCGTTTATCTATGTGATATGACTACGGTCAAACTTTGCTTATGAAACAGAAATAATTACAGTTGTATGTTTTGCTTGACCTTCACTTTTTTATAGGTGTGACGTCATTGTCCAAAGATTCATGAATAGCGAATATGCATTTGTTAAAGCGGGATCAGTTGGCCTATTTTAGAAATAAATAAAAATAATCAATAAAAAATCCTTTAATTGATTTTTTTCTCATGTATTCTAATCAAACTTGATTTGTAGCATTTTTATTAGGCTCGCAGCCAACTTTGTTCAGCTGGGACATTTAACCCCTTTTAGGGGCTGCTAGAGCTAAAACTATAAATGCCTTTATACAGCGTCTCATGAACAGCTTGGTGGATCTTTGTCATACTTGGTCTGGAGCATCATTATAAGGTCCTCTTTCAAATTTATTTATATAGGAACTTGGGCCCTATTAGGGACCACTATAGCTAAAAGTTAATATGCCTTTTTTCGCATTAACCACTAAAATGTAATGGATTTTTTATCAAACTCGATGTGTGACAATATCGTAAGGTCTCCTGCTATTTTGTTACAAATGGGGATAGGGACCAATTTAGCTAAAAATATAAACACGTTTAATGACCTCTTCTCATGAACCGCTTCATGAATCTTCATCAAACTACTGCTCTAATTATTCGTCTAAGGATAAACGAAACAAAATTGCAACTCTACGAAACCTTTGCGAAAAATTAAAAGAGAACCATTTAAATTGCTAAAGTGCGGTGTTAGATTTGCAATTTGAAAAAAGTTAGATGAAAGATTCAATAAAAAAAAAATCATAAACTTCTTTCCTTATTACAATTCGCCGGCCATCATTTTTAAAGATATTTCTTGTTAACGGTAATTTGGCTGGGAATAATTCTGCCTTAAGAAAATATTGGTTCCAAAAGATTTCGGTATTAAGGCAATGGTCCCATTAAATTTCCAGATTTTTGTAAGCAGCAAATTTTCTGATCAGCACTGTCACCTTATATACGTCCGACAAAAGATTCGAGGGGCTTATTCTATTCAAGTAACACTGTTTAAAATGTTCAGTCTTATGCCGGACATGGCATCCAAACTTTGTTCTCTGTTTTGATGTATTGGTGTCAGAAACAGGTGAAATACACCAGTCCCTGGGTAACGGAAATATTTCCAATTAGAATTCTTGGCATATAATCGCTGTTTAATATTTTTCAGGACGCTAATATGTTTGGTTTGGCAGTAACCAATATCTTGGACATCAAGGAAAGAAGACGTTTGTGAAGAGATGCTCATCAAAGTTTTTTTCTTGCATAAACTAAAACTTCTTTCGGAAGAAAACGTTCAAGATCAACTATTCAAGTCGTTTGGAGTTGATAAAGTAGTGAATTGTTAATAAAATCATTGGCTAAAAAGTGTTTGTTCCATCATCATGATTGTAGAAATGATAAAGGATCTTATTAGTATATAATCATATTCGAAATAATTTCGTATTCATGCATTTAGTTTGACTTTTTTTTCATTTTATTATATATACTGAATTTGATGAAGATTATTTCTGAATGGCTCTCTTTTATCTTTGTGTGTTTTTAAATGTTTTAAATAATATTTATCAACGGAACTGTGTGTTTTAATAAAGAAATTTATAGTTTTAATTATGTATCATTTGGCCGAGTCGATTTCTTTTCAGCCGTTAAATAGAGAATAATAGGTTAGTGCCGTAGATGAGAAAGTTTATCTGGCGAGGTGGAGGAGGTTATCGGGTGAGCCGAAGGCGAACCTGATAACGTCCGGAGCCGAGCCAGATAAACTTTCTCCATCTTAGGCACTAACCTATTATTCTATTTATCTTGTCATTACTTCATTTTCCGATATTTGGCAATTTATTTTACAAAAATAAGTTTGCGACAACCGCTTTAATGACGTCATATTCGTAATGACGCCACTTATAATATGAAAAAGGCAAGGCCTCTGAGCGAGCGTAGCTTAAACGGTAAAGAAACTATTCACTGCTTTAAACAATTCCGAGAACCTATTCACTTGAAAAGAAAATTTTTCAGCTACATCACTTTGCCCCATTCGGCACACCTTTGTTATATTCGCCTATACATTGCCGTAAGGGGAGCTACGCTCGTTATAATGACGTGATTACCGGCAAAATCGCAATAACTTCTTCGTTTTTGAATAAAAACTCATTATTTGACCACTCATTTTCTTAGTTCGGCCATTTCCAACACAATGATGATGGTTTCGTTGCAAAATTTCTTATGACAACAATATCGACTATAAGGTCACATGATCAACTGACCGTATATCACTGGTCACATGATCAACTGACGGTATAATTATCAAGAAAGATATACGGCACCCTGATATCGGGTCGAAAATACTGCAAGTGACAGGATAATTATCAATATTTCTTATCAGAATGAAGTTCAAGTATATACGACTTATATTTTGGACGTTTAAGTAAATATTCAAAGTAATTTGATTTTCTTTAGTTTTATAAAAGTATTTTAAATCCCAATATAGAATTACAATTTTCACTTTGAAAAAAAACTTGCACAAATCTAGATAGCAAAATAGTTTCTAATAAAACAAATAGTCAGTTTAAAGAGAAATTGTAGCAGTCTGCCTAATATATATGACATTTTGGAGAAATACACTAGAATAAATTGTTGTTGTTATACATTTTACAGATAGAAAACAATGGAAACACTTCCTTCACTCTCGTAAGAAATGTTCTACACATAGCAAAGTCACCTGATTTTATTGAATATTGTAAATAGCATTTTTTTAGTTTCCAGTCTAATGAATAAATTCATTTTGCATATATGTTCACCACTTGATTGCGGTTTCCTCGAGACATCGCATTATGCTATGTTCAAGTGCATCTATGTGATATCTGTACTTGCAAAACTGGAAATGTATTGGCACTGAAATATTATAGGCAATTAAACCTGAATTTTGTTGCGAGATATATAAAGAATTTTGAGCAATAATGTACTGAGAACCTAACTATACTGAAAAAAAAGCAAGTTGCAAATTTTCAAAGGCATTTGCAATGTTGAGATGCCAAATTGAAACGAAATGAATTGTTAATCCAGGCCTGGTTTATGTGTATAACAAATGCATCAAATTATGTGGATGTGGAAGTTAAGGTAGGCCAAACGGACGGACAATAGCATCTTGTATCATTATTATTGTGATGTTTTAACAATAATAATAATTATTATTATATTATTATTGTTTTTATTGTTGTTGTTGTTGTTATCAGTATTATTATGTTTTTATCATTTCATTTTTAGAATTATAATAATGATAATAATACTACTAATAATAATAAAATAATTATAATAGTAATTATTATTATTATTATTATCAGCATTTCTAAATTCATACCTGTCTCACTGGAGTGCGGGATGCAACCAGTCCAACTGCGAAGTCGTGCTCATCTACATACATTCTTGCCATTTTTATGGGATTTTTTCAGAATTAGCTATCATTGCTATTTCGAATTAGATAGTTGTGCATATGACTTAACTAACTATCGCACGAGATGCTCGTGCTTATAACGATAAAATGACCACACCGTTCCAACTCTGAGTGACGAGAGCTAAAGAAAACATAAATTGACGGCAAAAATCGATAGAATCTACACTTGTTACTCAATATATAAATTTTCAGAACGATCGAGAAAAAAAAAACACTTTTGCTAGTTGTACACCAACTTAGTCGTCTCAACCACCACCCATAGATGGAATGATAATCTACCAGAAATATCATAAAGATGTTTCTCCGACAAGGACACTCGAACAGCACGAACATGCAACACGTATTGACCCGGGAATTACGAGAGATTTGTTTTCATATTCAGTGATAAGATATGCTTAATTTATTACTTTTGAAAACCAATGTGTTCTAATCAGTTTTAGACTGTTTTAAAGTATTTCTTTGCCTATCAATACAGCGGTAGTAGAAATATTTCTCCTCGAGATGAAGTGTCGCATTCCGAATTAATGCAATCACATTGTAAGTGGATTTGATAAGCCGTAAAAATTATTTTGAATTAGTTTTCTCGGGGAATAATTGTTCGAATATTTATATTTCCATGTGTTGTGTGGTTATGAATTAAAACATGTTAAAACTATATTAAAGTTATTTTAGTCGTATGTAAAAGGTCTTTATTAAACGGACTTTTCTCTAGATTTACGTGAAATCGCCATGCTCTTTAAACCAATGTCTTTGGAACATTTGATATTCTAGCTATATGCAATAATTTCATCTATAACATCCTTTTTTACCACGTGACTAATAAACAGAGTAAATACTTCTTTTGTACATTTTACAGTGTCCCGAGTGTGTTCTAAAAGCAATAATGCACTTTTTTCACTTTGTATTACCATTACTGATATTTTTAAAAAACATTTTTGAAATTGACATATCTCACACATATACATTGCAAGCAAATTAGCATTATACAATATGCTTCCACATCCAACACAACACATTCTTACCAGTTTTGACTTTTGTGTATTCTATAAATGAAATTCTTATTTTTATACTTATCACTTACTTATGTTTTCATTGCTATTTTTTCTTTTTCCAAAATAATATGTACATTATTCTTTGTATTCCAATTCTGTAATAAGATGTAATTTTGAGGAAGAGTATATTTCTTACCGATTGTGACGAATTTCTTCTCTTTTTTTATTGTAACTGACTTTTTACTTTGAATACTGTGTAATAAAAGTATATGATATTTTCCATGTTCCATATTTTATGATAAGTTAATATGTTATTACTTCAAGTCAAATAGTCCCCCTGTTGTTTTGCAAACGAGATATAATTGACATTGAACAGTTGAACAATGATCATATTTCATGTATAAAAAATAAATTTGATGTTTGAATATTTCGTGTTCTTTTAACAGAAAGATGGGGGAAAAGATTTTTATTTTTGGGCAATGGATAAATCTTACATTCTTACAGTGTATTATTTGGATTAGAAAAAAAAGTTCTTCGACACATATTAAACTGAGATCAGTTTACTTTGTTATAATACTTTTATATTATTCTTTATTTATATATTTCTAACAGGTAAAATAGTAAACACAGCCAATAAAAAGAACTTCATTTGAGATTGGCGGGAAAGTAATCCTGGCATTTATGTGATTGTTTTACCCGGAAAACAAATAGAAAAATTTCCAGGGGGAACACTATCTCCATAAAGTCCTTTCTGTGGGGCCAATGCAATTGATAAATGACGGATTTATCATCAATAAATGTTACCATTGATAAAAACTGATGAGAAGAGAAGAGCTAAATCAGTGATGAAAGAAATATTAGAAATTGTAACCTCAGTGTGGCTTTTTAATTGATCTCGGCGGGATTAATTGAAGCTGAAGCGATATTGGAGATAAGAAGGTGAGGGGTAAAGATAAGGAGACGATGTAATGAGGTCCTAATGCCGTAACCGATAGCCAGGACCGTAGAAACTGGACATCATTCCTGTCTGAAACAATTATACGATGAGCTATGGAGATGAAACTGATATTTACTGACCAATCACATTAATGAAAATTAAGTATAGTGCAAAGCACGATACTGACATTGGACACTTACATGACTGTATTCATGAATTTAATTCGATCAATAAATTATTATTTGCCAAAAGGAAGTTATCGTTTTAAAGACTTATCCACAGAAAGATGAGTTTCAACCAGTGAATACGGTCGATTATGAGAAAAAGAAATGCTACTAATAATTTGTAATTTCTTTGTAAACTGAGTAAAAAAAAACCTGGATAAAATAAAAACACTTCGGAATGAAAATTGGAAAATTTCTGCAATTTTGAATTGTTTTTTTTTTTCGGACAGCAAAAATCGTGATTGTAATTATTTCGAAAAAAAATCATAGATTAAAATACACCGCGGGAAAGTCATTTTTGGTTTGTCGTCTTATAAAAATTAAAAGTGTATATGTAATGATGCCTTTGACGATTCTACTGAACAGCAAAACTGGTTACTGTTAGCATATGCCATTTTAAACAAAAGACTCCTTTAAAACTGTAACTTGAACCTTTATTCATTTAATACGACATGTGTTCGGTGAAATTCTTTCTTGAAAGTATATGGAATTTTGAATACGTTTATACGTGCAAGAAATGATTAAAGGATTGACACATTCTATGTTTTCTTTCTTTTTATAAAAGTGTACATTTAACGGAAACTATTCATTTGTTTAGTGCTTTATTGAACTAAAACAGTGGGTTATATCCCAATATTTGTCTGGAAAAGAATACAAATCATAAACAGAAATTCGTCAAGGCGTTAACGAAGAAAATTTGGAAAAAAATGATTATAAGGGAATAGGTCGTACATATGAAATAATACTAACAATACTAATGATAATAAAAAAGTTGTATGTACCTGTGAACACCAGATTTTGCATTCAGAATACATATGCTGTAAATTTCGATCCAATAATGTCAACAGCTTTTTACATGCACGCAAGGTATCTTCAAACATAAAATAACAAAGGCGAGAACATGATCCAGAATTGTTAGAAATAAGTGAGTGAGCTGGGTTTTACGGTGAATCAGTACAAAATGGTCATGTATCGCCGAGTGTTAGAAATAAGCTTTTCTATATTATAAGAATCTTTCACTGGTCGCGGGTAAAGATGGGAATATCCGGCACGAGGGTAACTGTTTAGGCGGTAACGAGGCTTCCAGCCGAGTTACCGTCTAAACAGTTACCCGAGTGCCGGATATTCCCATCTTTACCCGCGACCAGTGATTGATTCTTTTTCTTGCATACCGATTTCAAGAAATAATAATAAAAATAAAATCAATCGAACGGCTTTCCTTTTAGAACTATCTCTTATAGCAGTGTATTTAAACAAAGCGCGGGAAACCAACGTCCGTAAACAGGAAAGACGTCATGACGTTTCAAAACAAATAACAATGTTTAGTTCCGGTTTTGTTTTATCAGTTGCAGCGTAACGTTATGAATTTTTGATAAAATAACGTGATTTGAATCGAGAAATATACTATCAGGAACTAATAGGAACAGTCAAGTTATTGAATTTTTATTCCGTTTTTTAAATAAAATATCAATTACTACATAAATGTTCTACATATATGTAGTTCGTAATACGTCATTTACAGCACGAGAGTCATCTTACACCCTGGAGTGTAAGATGGAGTTTTCCAGCACCGGTAAAAATACCGGAAATCCCCGTCTGGTATGCAAGAAAAGATAAAGGTCTCCCTAAATTCTCTAGTAAAAAAGCGTTGCAGCAAAATATATATCTATTTGGCAGTGTTTTAATATCACTCAATATCACTTAATTGATTATCTGTAAATATATCGATTTATAAGACTATTTAGAATTTGTAAAAAATAAATTATACAGATCTATTTTAACTTCCAGCCAATGCAAAATATTAAATAAATTCGGCTTACGTTACTGTTTTAAACAACCACTAAATATTTAGAAATACCATTGAACTGAGAATAAAAAACGTCAGGTTTAATTACATCTGGGAAGCAGATACTAGTATTAATCCGCACATAAAGTTGTTATGATTATCACAGACAACTTAGTACAATGCAAGTGGCAACAAGTGCATCTTGTTATTTATATTCAAAGTTTTAATTGGTTTCTTGATATCCTCATTACATACAAGTTAAATGAGTGCAGCAGCTCAGTAGGTGTGTGTGTTCTCTCCCCTTATCTGCAGTAACCTGACACGAGGTGACAGGGTGACAACAATGTTAACTAATGTTCCTCCGCATCAACACTATCAAGTTACGCCATATTACTGCAATACCAATGGACAAGCATGTTTCTGTTCATTAGGAAATAAGACATTGTTAAGATTAAGTAAAGATGAAAGAACATGTAATCACTGGAGACAATGTAAACAACTTGACCTCGTGATAGCAAGTTATTGTCAACAGGTGCTTGGGAAAAAGCAGTGGGGAGAGACAAATGAATTAAAATCTGTAATATCTGCGGAAACGACCACACCTGTTGAGAGAATCTGCAAATATTTTGAGAGACAAAAAGTGTAAAACGCATGCCCTGAAAATATATTTTACTTCTGCAACCACACATCGTTTTGCTTGTGTTGTTTCCGTTATTGTTGTTGTTGCTGTTTTATTTCATTTTATTGTTGTTTTTTGTCTGCTTTTGTTTTCTGCTTAGTGTTTCCTTCTTTTTAAATATTTGTTCGCTTATAAATTAAAACAACATCTGACAAGGTACCTTTTGTTTGAATAATCATTACCTCATAATATTATATTGTAATACACACATAAATATTTTTTTGTCATAAATGCACTTCAGAAATGCTCTGGTCTCCTTTCACTGCTGAAAACAATTTGCATTTCGTACATCAATCACTGAAACAATAGAAACTTGGACAGACAATAGAGAATTTGGATGTCTGAATTTATGCCAGCCACAATCTGTATTACACAAGCGCCTAATATTAGCTAATTAACGGATCTGGGTCATCGAAAATGCTTGCTTTTTCAACAACACGTGTGATTCTGTTTTCTTCATCTACATCAACAATAAAACGTCTTCTGCTTTACAAGATTTCAGTTTCGAGCTGCATTACCTATGTGCTTTCTCTATGAGACACTACAGAATTTTCGTCTACTGGTAATTGCAGCATGAAACTGCAGACGGCAAATATTCAAAAGTTATTACTAAAACCGTTCTTCTTTCATCCTCATTTTCGTTCTTTCTTTTCTACATTCATTTGATAAAACTTTAAGAACGTTCTTAAATCCTCACATATTGACAATATTTCTATATGCAAGGAAAAAATATTTGAGCCGCGCCATGAGAAAACCAACATAGTGGGTATGCGACCAGCATGGATCCAGACCAGCCTGCGCATCCGCGCAGTCTGGTCAGGGTTCATGCTGTTCGCTAACGGTTTCTCTAATTGTAATAGGCTTTGAAAGCTAACTGCATGGATCCTGACCAGACTGCGCGGATGGGCAGGCTGGTCTGGATCCTTGCTGGTCGCATACCCACTATGTTGGTTTTCTCATGGCACGGCTCATTTTTCATTTCCTTTTATGTTTAGAAAAATGATGTTTATACCAATCAGTGACATACATCTCTTCTCATTTTATGGCAAATTTAGAAGAATAGAAATAAAATTTATGTTAAACTATCCGTATGGAGACATGCAATATTATGTTATCTTGCATTTAATTAATGAAGTCAAATCCAATAGGGTTTTTATAATAGTAGCTCGATCTGGGATGCTGTATTCGGCTCGAGTGGATTTTTGCCAGATCGGATCCGACCTTGCAAAATCCACGAGAGCCGAATACAAAATCCTAGATCTAGCTACTGTTATAATGACCCTTTTATTATATACCTCCACCTTTTAGTTTAGTGTTTTGTTATTGAACGAAATATTCAATGTTAATCGATATAGTGAAGTTTTTATGTGCGGTATTTATAGAACTGTGTCAGGTCATGCATATTAATTAAAGTAGTCCAGTAACATACAATACAAAAGGTATAATACGGATTTTTTTCTGCCTGTTCATATTTACTTGTGAAATACAAGCCGATTTTTTTTACAGAATTTATATAGGTATATAATAAAGTTTTATACTTGGACTCCGTTTTGTTATATTTTCTGGTCTTTTTGGATTATCCCGTCCATTTAATGGTATCTGTATATAAGAATTCTGCTTACGTAGTTGCTAGGGAGTATTAGGGGCGTTGCACATGGTATCTGTCATGAACGGACTTAATCCAAACCACGTCTGCTATTCTTTCCTATGCTTCCAAAGGATCTTCATAGATTTCATTATTCATGTAACTCAATTTAGAATGACGTTCAAGATATCATTATTTCAAATCAGAAAACTTCTCAAAGGTGTATCCTAGTATAAAACACGACAGAAATTGGGTTTGAACGTAGCAAATATCAAAATTAAACAATAATTTGATAGGAATTAATGGTTAACTCCAAACCATGGCGACTGTTATTAAACAATAGTTTTTGAAACCCTCAGGTTAGTATCAGAACATAGCTTCATTTGACTCATTTTCAATACACGTAGTAGTAACTCCTTATACACAAGTACTTTAATTTGCCTTGGACTTTGAAATTTCAATCCAGGACTATATTTATCCATAGATACCCTTAAATAAAACTAAAACTAGGATATGTTTCCAGCTAATTTCGATTTCAGTTGAAAGGAAGAAACTCCAGTCTCTACTAGACATCTGACATTTTATTAAATGTAAATTATAAAAATGATATTAACAGTGTTTACAGCAGATCAATGTGGTGATTGGGAAATGTTTTGGCTCAAACAAATTTTAGTACTGATAGGAACTAAAATGAATTTTAATTGAAAGGAAGAAAATCTTCTTATGTATTTAAATTTTAAGTCCCTTTAGAATTAATAGCATGTATTACATTCTTACAGAAGCAATATCCATCAATAAGTAAAGTACTTTTCGTTAATATAGGCATCTACTTCAACTTCTAGTAGGGTATTATAATATCTGCACTTTACAACTGTTTTTAAAATATTTCAATAATTGTACGTTAATCATTTGTTATCCTTTTAATATGTTTATAAAACAGGACATAGATAACAGCCTAAGAACAAGTTGCCTTTCAGTTATATTTGTTTGGTTTAATTCCATTGCCACTCTAGTTCTTGTCTATTTTGTATTCCATTTACACACTATTCTGAAACGACTTTTCAATTTACCAGTATTATTTATAGGCCTTATAGTGATTAAATGAAAAAATTCCAATTTTCTTTTAAAATCTAAAAAACTTATGTAAGGCCTTAATATTTTTACAGAAACTGTGATGTTGCCATTCCAGTGGTGGGCATGTATCTTCGGCCAAATTGTAGTAAAAGCAACTTTAGAAGGACAGCAAACTCTTAATATCATACTCGGTTTGAATAAGTCTGTTCATGATGTGCACCATCTCTCACAGTCCCCAGCACCGTCACTGAACGTGTCAACGATCCAAAAGGACCAGAATTAATAACAGCACTGAATCTATGTGACACAACCATTAGCTATAAAAACTATATCGGATGATAAGTCATTTGTAGTCCCTCTGAAAGTAAACCCCAATTTAAATTCTTCAGGTGTAAATAACAAATGTTTTTGAACTTTCTGCCTGTATATAAATTGTCTATTTATGTACTTGGTTGGAAAGAAAAATGAGTATACCACGTGACTGCAATATAATGGTACTCTGTGGGCAGCTGCTTCTGGAAGCATGTGTCTATAGAGCTCTAATATCTCAGTGAACCAGAACAGGCCGTAATCTATCGCTTAAATACAACATATCCTTGAGATACGCCTAGAGATTTCAAATTTTACCATGTGTATACATCTATTGTCCTTCCTCTATTACCATTACACATCTTCAAACATAAAGTTCTTACTATTTTGTCCGTCTTAACTTTTCTTGCTGATGCAATTAGCAATCATTTACTGTAAATGAATAATTTAATAACGTACTTTACTTTATTTTCCACGGGCTCTTTCTTATTTCTGACTAATAAAATCTATATGAAGATCCTCTGGAACCAAGCAAAATATTAACGTGGTCGATTTGATATATTCTGTAAACGAGGTCTTGAAATATTCAGCACCTATCACCCCTCCCAAGCACCGGCTTTCAGCGGCATTCTATTATACATATATACTGAATGGACTCCATGACCAAAAGGACAATATAACAATATTGAAAAGTATTATGAAATTATATATTCATTCATAGACTCTTATATCATCGTAGGATTCCAAACGTAATTTTAATGAGATCGATTTAATTAGCCCTGCAAATATCTGTCTTAACAAACTTAAAAATCTAAGTATTCTCACTGATTGTACTATTTTAAAAAAATATATAATCCAGGGATGAAAACAGAAATCTTTGACCTTTTTATCATGCTTTAAAATATGAAAATTGGGACATTATATCATTTTTATATTCTTTGCATACCTCTGTATTTTGTACGATAATACTTATAAAACTGAACAGTATGATATTTACTATGAAAGCCCGTCTTGTAATATATATTACCAGTATTTATGATGTTATTGTAAAGCATAAAACAATGAAAAAATATCTAAAATACTACTTTAACAAATAAAATCTAACTCCTTTTTTACAACCTATTTGGAAACAAGCACTACTAACATCACTTGTTTCCAAATAGTTTGTCTAAAGATACATGCAGTTTTAATAGCTAGTTTGTATTGAAACAGATGTGCGTTACAATACTAAAATGGTTGGTCACTGAGTTTATCAGTATTAAGGTACTTGAAACTCTTAACATATAAAATCCATTAAACAACACCCGGATTAACGACAAATTACACGAAAATAGACTTGATTTCATTGACATTTTAATCTCGCTGTATTAAATACAACTGTGATATAAGTCCTTGACATTAAACCTGGAATACAGTCTACAACATATTATGCATGTGAAATGAGACATAAAATTCAAATGTTATACATGTCACATCAATACAAATGAGAATAACCATTTTCATCGGGGTATTATTTTTTGAAAAACAAGACATCAAAAACGAAATTATGAAAACTGAACAATTATATTGTATAATGAATGTATGAATAAATATTCTTTGACCGAGAAATAATGGTTAGTAAAACTGTTCTTCCGTGGTGGAGATATAATCGAAATATACATACTATAAACATGTTCCCTTATTCGTTAGTTTACAGCCGCAATCCTCTAAAAACCAAAATGTTTGTAATTTTAATGTAGTTTTTAGTTGATTAGTATTATTGTAAAATTGCTAACGAGGCAAACTATTTTTTTTATAAAGAAATTGTAATTTGTGATATGAACCCCTATTTTTGGATGTAAATGCTAATTATTTGTATGTTGCAAATTCCACATCTTGAAAAAAAAATCTTTTTGAACACTTACATTTCATACAAGAAGATACAGTTTCAAACCATACTGAAAAGACCAATTACCTTAAGGAAAGTGCATTAATATACCTCGTGTAAAACTGTTGTCTGGTACTACATTTATAATTACTAAGATTATCAAAGAACGTAAATGTCGGCGTTTACGAAGAATGTAATGAATACATCAACAAACTATTTCATAGTTGCACATTCAGAATGGGTTCTTTTTGTATTATTTACTAGAATTAATCAGAAACAAGAGACCCTTGAGAATTAATAAGATCTTGTATAGGTTGGTCAACGAATAATACGAGTAAAACATGTCACTGATATACTTCTTCGAAGTTTTAATTCGTTTTACAATCTTTTAACTTTTTCAAATATTTCCTTTTGATCCAGCTATCTAAAGACTGTGGTGTAACTGCTTTTGTGGCGCGTTTGAAGTGAGATAACCGATGTTACTACCGTTTGATATGTGTAACAATATAGCGTTCATTTAGATGTAATTCTAAACACTACTCACTATTTTTATGATCCAGGAATTTCAAATTACACACTTCCTGTGTTTTTCAGCTCCCATGTTATGATCACAATATTTTTTTTCAGTTCATGAAGAAATTTCAAGATGAAGGAAGACACGTAAATATCGTGCCCATCCCATTTCTAGCAAGACCTCTGTACTCTCTAGTATAATATTATAAACTAAAACTGTTGGTGTATACAAATATTTTGCCAAGTTTTTCCTTGAAACTTCATTCTTATTCATTCTCGCCTTCCTCCTCCTCGTGGTTGGCCTTTACAGTTGTTTACGCACTCTAGTAATTTGGAATAATGCATGCTCATATGCCAAAGTATCTGCCAAATATATTCATTCAAGGTTAGTGTTTGGTCTCAGCTTTGTAAGTACATAGGTTGAACAGTTTGTTTCATTCCGTAATAGTTCATGTTATAGTTTTGGCTGATTTGATGAGGATTGTTCATTGGTTCACATGGCATAGGCATGGGTGCTGATTGAGACATTGGTTGGGTTGGAGCCCTGAAACCCAAAATGTCATTCACAGAGTGAGAGGATGCCCAGGCTCGCATCATGCACGGCGTAACACAATTAGACATCTGTGATTTATTATTCATTTGATGGTTTAATTGCGGAAAGCTCGGTTGAGGAGCGGGTATCGGTGGTGGTGCACAAGAGGGCATTGAAGGTGGTGGGCAAGAATATTGATACATTGGAAACTGAGGGTTGTATAATGGGCCTGGTGGTGGTGGGCCCATTATGTTCTTTGATTCCATATTAGGACTTTGGCTCGTTGGTGAAGTACTCCCTCCAATTTTGTTTCTAAGAATCCGACTTATTGAGCTCACTGAAGGCACATTATATTTGTCACAGACGCCATCCGCAAGCAATTTGTCCCTTATTTCCCAAGCAAATATCCCTGGATCCCTCTCCTTGTATATTTTTATATGTTTAACAACATTGGGTGTTGTAACTCTTGGCTTGCTGCCACCAATGGCTCCAGGAAGTATTGACCCAGTCTCATTGTACCTGGCAAGTATTTTACTAACACATCCATGTGACACCCTAAGTTGTCTAGATATATCACATGGTCTCACTCCCATCTGAGCAAGCTCTATAATTCTAAGTCGGATGGCATTAGGTAAGGGTCGACCGTTGACAAACACTCCGCCAAGCTGGTTCACCTCCCCAAACGTCGTCTGTTCTGTAATATAAAAAAATAGTATTGAAATCTCAAAATCAACTCGAAAGTCAAGTTTCAAATGCAATTTGAACATTACGTATACATCATTGATGTCATTTTGCGGTATATTCAATAACATAAATAAAAGTAAGCTCATGGAAAAGTTTAACCAGAAAAAGGTGTTTCTTTAATTCAAAGCTAAGCATGCAAAATTCCAATTAACCATTGAAACAAATATCTTCCAATGTTACATTAATAATCATTACTGCCAATGAAACATTACACAATCAAGTGCACAAAACACAATAATAAATGAATTTGCAAAAATGCCAATTTCAACTAAGTTATCGTTTCATTAAGCTGTTTTCCCCGTTATATTAACATGTTACTTTTTTCACACCCATCAGATTCTTTTTAGTTTCCAATCTCTACTAGACATCTGACATTTTATTAAATGTAAATTATAAAGATGTTATTAAAGGTGTTTACAGCAGATCGATGTGGTGATTGTGAAATGTTTTGGCACAAACAACTTTCAGTATTGATAGGAACTAAAATGAATTTTAATTAAAAGGAAGCAACTCTTCTTTGTGCATTTAAATTTCAAGTCCCTTGGATGGAAAAGCATGCATTACATTCTTACAGAATCAATGTCCACCAATAAGTAAATAACGAAAAGTATTTCTTGAAATAGAGGCATCTGCTTCAAATTGATTTCATGAAACAAATCAAGTAGGATATTATAATATCTGCACTTAAACAACGGTTTTTATAATATTTCAATAATTGTATGTTAATCATTTGTAAGATAACAAATATGTTTACAAAACAACACATAAATAACAGTCGCAGAAGAATTTTCCATTCAGTTATATCTGTGTGGCTTAATTTCATTGCCGCTCTAGTTCAGTTCTTGCCTATTTTCATTCCATTTACACAATTCTGAAACGACTTTTCAATTTACCAGTATTATTTATAGGCCTTATAGTGATTAAATGATAGAATTTCCAATTGTAACATTTTTATGCCAATTCCTTGAATGTTTATTTGATAAATATCCGCATCAAAGTCAGACCCGCCCTTGTTATCTGAAATAAATCGACCGGTTTGGTCAGCGGGGACTGTAATGACCCAAGTGGGAACCCTTCTGAATTCTCGGCTAATTCAATCAACGAGAGAAGGACAATTTCTCGGTTTTCACTCACTTTCTTGATACGAAGGCCCATAAATCTTTAAATGCATCAGGATATGCAAATATTTGGTTTTAATTATAAAATCAAACATTTGGATTTTTATGCAGATGTGACTAACCAGCAACACTTTTTCTAAGTACTAACTTTAGACAAACACGTTTGCTATATATTAATGAAAATATGATATCGAACCAGAAATTCAAATACATTATAATTCAGTTACAGAAAGTCTGCAGACTCTTGTTCTAATTGTAACATATTTCATATTTCTTTATTAGCCATATACACTACAACCCATAACTCATAAAATGATAGCATAAATTAGAATGTAGCTAATGAAAGTACAAAAATTTAAAAAGTTTTGAAAATGTAAGCTTGTTCTTAAAACCTTATTGGATCAGAATATCTAATCGGAAAATGACGGGGATCTATCAAACATCTAATTTAGAATATTAACTGCAAAAGCATTAAATCTCTCTACAATTGTCATGTATACACTGGAAAACAGTATATGAGTTGGTACACAAAGTAATAAACAAAACACAAAATATTTTATCATTTTCAAGTTCTACGGCTATATTCGGTGAAAATGATAAGGTGAACAAATAAATAGAAAAAAAACTTTTTTGCCTTTAAAGTATTGAAATAATTTCAAGGTCAACATAGCATTCTTTAAAAAAAAATTGAAGGAAAATGCGGAGTGTCTTAAAGTAATCATGTATTTCTTTGAATACTTGCATTAAAGTCAAATTCGCCCTAAATTGAGGTCTAACATAATATCATCTGAACATTTATATGCCAATTTCTCGAATTAGGTGTTGTATAAATGTGTTTCTTCTACCTTTTTTTATTCTGGCTCACTTGTCCGTTCATTGGCATAAAACCGAAGTTGAAAATTTTCTTATTCGTTAAATATGACTTTGAAAACAAACAGGGCATACTGCCGTTTTAAGGAAAACACGTTAGGAACGCATTAACTATAAAAGTGCGCCACTGTATAAAAAGCGAATAAAACAAATCTTTTGCAGACCAGTTACAATTATTATAAGCTACATAATATGAAAGGTCATTCTAACAAAGAGAAAAATGCTTAAAACCTTTTTGTTTGTTGAAAACGATGAACTCCATTCTCCATCCGATATATCAGCCTACAAATATGATGTAATTTAAATGTTTTGCAAGTTGTCAATTTTTAAAACCCTGAAGAACCCTTTTGTTTATTTCAGTGTAGCAAAAAGCCCTAAGTGAACCCAGATTAACTTTATTTACATATCAGTTACATGTAAGAGTATTTCAAGACATATCCTATGATTGTTTATTGTACATTTTCCACACTTACAGATTTCTGAAAGACCATCTGGAGCTTACACGGAATACGTGTGCGAATGTATCATATTGAGATCTACTTCTCCTTTCAAATGTATCAACACAACGAAACGTTAACTACGTTATAAGAATTTTGATAGCGAAAAATCTGGAAAAATAATTGTGAAGTGTTCACACGAGTTTCAAATACGAACTCGAATATACTTTCTATAACCAGGTGCTAGAAACAATATTTACATATGTTCAAAATCTAATGTCAAAACATACATAGACTGGTCAATGATATATACTGCATCTTCAAAATACCTTAACCCCTTTAATTGAAATTTATTTTAGCAATAATGTCATTATAACATTATGTTAATAATCCTAACTATTTCATGCTAATAAACTTATATTTTCTATGGCAGTTCTGCCAAAAGAAATGTTTCCAAATTATGCACTTGCCTTCTCGGAAGGCAATTATAAATGGAATTTGCGGGTATTGAAGTTTCGCATTTAAACAGGCCAGTTAACTTTTTTAGAAAACTGTTCGGAAATATAACATACTCGTGTTTTTCTGTCATCTAATTATCCTGTTACAGTTATACATTAATGTATACGAGTTCCGTTAAGGGAAATCTATTAAACCGTTGTTTCATTTTTTTTTCCATTATGTTTACATTTTAATTGTTAATTTAAAAGTTACCCAAAACTTAAAATGTAACAGCTATAGAATTTTAACTGGCAAAGTTTTATCGCAAGACTTTGTGTATTTAGACCTACCAAATTTAAAAATAAAAATGACTTTAAATAATTTATTAATTCAATTTTCTTCCCTTATGTGAAAATACGGGTCTGTATATGTGGACGCACTGCGCAAATGCTCAGAACATTGAATAACACAAAGAAAAGATATGTGCCATACAAGGCAGCAACGCACTCTACAGATTATTGATAACATAAACATTATGTTAATTTGAAAAAATATGAGATTATTTAAATATTATACAAATAAAATTAAACCTACCCATTAGCGAACTTGACGATAATCCGTAGCAAGCAAGCTTGCCTCTTTCTAAATCCGACGACTCCAGGATTATTTTTTCTCCTTTCTGTATTTAATTTTGAATAGTAAAAACGGTCCCGTTTTGTTAAAATGTAAAACTTAACAAAACACACAATAGGAAATGGAGCAAAACGCAAATCTCGTCAAAAGGCATGAAAGTTTACAGAAAAGTTGAGATAAAACTAATTTCAAGTGGTTTACTTTCGCGTTCAACCCACTGATAAGCCATTTGCGCTGTAATTGGTTGCCGTGTTCGCTCATTGGACGAAAACGAGTCAAACCGCCAATCAAATGAAAAGATAAACACCTACCTGTGAATTTAGAGGAGCTTTTCTAAACAATTACGTTTTCTAGGCAATTTGAACGTCGTGGAATGAATCCAATAAATTATATACGAGTTGCTGTTGAAATTGTGTTCAAATATTTGGCTATGCTCGCGTGCCTTTTCAAATTGACGGTAAAACTCCATACTATGCCTTTTGGTCACAGTTCAAAATAAGAATTTGCTACCGAGGACATAGGTGGTCGAAAAACAGTAAATGGTTTGATGTCGGTACCAACTGCTTTAATTCTTTATCACTCTTTATTTCTGGGTTATCTTCTTTACAGTTTTATCTAACCTTCAAGCTGCACATCATTATTTTATCATCAGTATATACATGTTCGGCCTTGAGATCGCATGTATCTATCTTATACGTGCACTTTTTATATGATATATTTGATTTGGAAGTTGGCTTCTGAGCAATTCTCTTAAAGTGCAAATTATTCCATAGATAACAGAAATAATACATCTTTTGAATAGTTTATTAAAATATAAGGCGGATTATAATCTATTTATTTTACAGTATAATCAAAAATATTTTAATGGCACGGAACTGTATTTGAACAATAAAAATAATAAATTAGCCGGTTTTCGTTTAATTAACATATATACATTAATAAAGAGACATGCATGTATTACGCATATTTACTTATCCACTCCCTTTCCTCCTGAAATGTAAAAAGAATATATAAATCTTTCTAGATCCAACCTAAACATTGAGACATCATGATTTATTTTCATTTTGAATGTACATTGTATATTATCCAAGTTGTTTGTAAATGACATGTTGCTTTTCAAAGTTCAGCTTTTTGTTTAGCGCTTATTGATGTGGTTTCTAAAACAGACAAAATGAAAATAGCTTTACCATACTTGTGTTTGACAACCGGCCCAAATACTCATACTACTGTTGCTGCTACCACAACAACCACTACTAGAAGGACAGCAATAAGTTTTTTCAGTAATACTTTCTATAAAGCCTTTATCACCAAGCTAACAAACAGAATATCACCAAGTTAAAAATCAGAATATTTTTAACACTATTCCAAAACAGACTATTTCATTTTTTTAAATACCAACAAGTTATTACCACAAATATTACCTAAAACAAACACTCATAGTTATAGACTGATGTATTAAAGAATTTGATGACGCGGAGTAACTGGTTTCAAAAATGAAAGGTAATAATATAATTTCAGCAGGCATGACAAATATTGACAGTGCAGAGAATAATGACAGAAAACACAATCTGGCTCACTATTCAGTATATTTCCGGTCATTAGTTTCAGCAGTGATGAGGTTGATTCAGAAGGAAAGACGGTTTCAAGAATGAACAAGAAATGACAAAGGCTTCAAATCTATTTTATCTTCAGTTCTTCGTCTAAGTTTGTTAACCTGTAAATAATTAACCTTATATTCTTCTATATCAAAAATGAAGAGTCGTACAGCAAGAAAGAGACGAAAAATACGGGAAGAACAATATTTCTATGAAATTCTCGCTTTATAATTTTGAATTTGCGTTTAATTATGTGTATAAACCGCGCCAATGCTTATAATTTAAGATAAAAAGTAGACGAGAGACGTATGTCAAAGGCAACGAATAACTTAACATTGACAGAACATTGGAAGACATTGTTATAATACATAATGTGAATCTAGTGGAATGACCATTTATTTCCATATGCGTAATAAGCTGTACGTAATATTAACTGAAACAAAGTTACAAATACACAATATAATAAGGATCAAAAGAAATACAGTCTAACCTGTACTAACGGTCACCTCCGATCAGCGGTCACCTCCGTTCAGCGGCCATTTTATGACGCCCCCGACGGATTTTCCTCTATTTTATCACTTTATTCAGCGGCCACCTGCCGTCCGCGGCCAGCGGCCACCGAAATTGCCTCCCGACCGCCGTATTTGACCCCTTTCAGCGGCCATTTTTCTTCCAATAGGAAGGCAATAATCGCCGAAGATACCCGATTTTGAGAAGCACGTGGTTGATAAGTTTCGCGGGACTTCACCACAAGAACGACAAAATGACATGAGCTTCTCAGTTAAAACTGATAACCAAAGGTGTAATCCCCTTTTGTTATGATCAAATGGCCAGTAATTACCGGTAATTAGCGTGTCACCTCGTGTCAATTTTGTTGTTCACAGTTTGACCTCGGTTAAAGATAATACTCGATAACTAGTTAGTTGCATAATATTTGTGATTTTTTTATACTTCTGTCATCAAAATACTATTAAATTTATACGAAATTAATTGTGTTTGGAAAAAAATATAAACCACTCTATCTTTTACGGAACGTAACGTTAATCTTAGATTTAGCGTAGACAATAAGCGCCGAGAGTAGCTTCCCTTACCAAAATGGCGAAAATTGTATACAAACTTGTTTAGTAGTTGGAAAATTGTCTGTAACAATTTAATAAAAAAAAACACGCCGGAGTTTTAGATTGCTAAGAAGACCATTCGTGTTGCGAAGGCAAATGCACGTCATTGTATCCTGGTAAAATAATAATGGAAAACCCAAAAAGAAACGGTCCTAAAGACTATAGACTGGTCAGAAGTCTGAAAAATACATATACTGGCTGCACCTCCGGTCAGCGGTCACCTGGCTTTAGCGGCCAAATTGTCTGCTTCCCATGGCTGGCTGCTTAAGACAGGTTAGACTGTAAATAGAAAAATAGCAGACCTTTGAAATGTTGAATTCGACAGTACTGCCAAATGTTTAGACTTTGCCTTTAGCTTACGGTAAATTGAGAATTAGAACTGCTACGGAGCAACAAAACTGGCAACCCTATACTAGTATAACGACTGGTCCGTACCAAATCTCGGGTAAATATGTTGTCATCATTTGTATTTTTTGACAATCACAGATAGAAATTTTCATCAATAAGATTTTAAACTTAACGTTTAATCTTTTTCTCATAGAAATTAAAGTCAATTATTATTAATAATTTTATCGCAACAGTCAAATAGCATCAAGTACAATGCGTACGAATTTGTCGACATAAATCTGTCGTGCTGACGTTCGTCTGATGATTTCATTATTTCATTCAGACGTACCTAGGTGATGCGACGTGAAACCAATCGCTTACTACTTCCAGTGAAGCAGTCAGCTCCCCTGATGGCCGTCTATGTTAAATGGAAACTGTATCGAAAATATGATTTGCATTTCTTGTTCCAGAAGATTGCACTTCGATTCATGTAATTTACGTTACTAGGGATCGTTATAACAAAACCGTAACAAAACGTTCAAAAAGATGATTTTGTAACGTTTTATTTAACTCCTCTCTGTAGAAGGTAGGCAGGTAATGCGATCAGCGATCAGTGTCTTTATCAGTTAAAAGAAAAATTCCTTTGCAAATTTTCTCTGCATATGATGTATGTGCATAAGTCGGACTTGTTTTTAATGCAGGATATTACATAAAATATATAAGGTTTGATTTTTGTCTCTTTTTTTTTCTATAAAAATAAATAGCTTTATCCATATGCTTTTCTGTCTTTTGATATACCATCATCTGAGCAAAACAGCGATGTATTTCGTTATCGTTTAATTGTTTATTTATTTATTTGTTAAATGTTTTACTTAATCTGAAGGGCAAGAAATACTAGAATCTAAAATTTTACTTATTGTATTTATAAAACATATGCGATAGCATGAAATTCAATTAAGAAGAAATAATCTTAGAAAGCGCGACAAAAATTTGTTATGATGGAAATGCGAATTCTTTGAAGATCACTATTAAAACATAATCGCAAAGGAAGAAAAAAAATAAAGCTACAAAACTAAGTGGAATGATGACAAAGCAGTGAAATATTTCAACTCTCTGAGGGAGGGGAAATATGAAATAAGATAAGTTCTAGGTCTGTGAAAACTATCTACCATTTATTCCCCTGTTAAATCTCTATGCAAAATGTATACACAAGCTAGTTCCTCTTTGAAGCTCAGAGCATGCGGTAATTAAAAATTTCTGATTAGTTTATCATATGTCTAACCATCTAAATCTAGATCTATGTGAGAAAAATACGACCTTACATGACCTTTGTTAGCGTTTCCCAAGATGCTTGACTCGAATTTGAATATCGATCGTGGCTTGAAATTTTAGAGACATGAAAAAAGATATCATTTAATTTTAGTTGGAACATAGCCATTTACCCGCGAACAGTGCTTTGCATATATTAGGAGGTGAATTATCTTGGCGAAAATAGGAGTTGATCGATGGCAGATTAGCAATTTACTAATTTACATTTATTTATTGCCTAGTGATACTTTTCGAAAAGAGGCTTGCATTTACTCTGCTTTACTATTAAATCAGTGAAACTCGCATGTTTTGGACGAGGCTAGCACTTAATTGACATTTAATTACTCGAGCCGTTATTTTATGTATCTAAATTGCAAATGAATTCAACATTTGTTAAAAAACATTTTGAAAAAAAAAAGATCGCTTATTTACATACGTGTACCTAAATAATCTTTTCTTGAATTAATGACGTTGAATTTGTAAGTTATCTAAGATACCAAAAAATCATCAAAACTTTCCCTTGAACATGTTACTAAATGTTTTGTTTACTAACCGTCTGTGGCTGTCTTAAAAAAACCTTTTCGAAATTATTGATATCTTGGTATATGAGTAAATATAAGATTCTTTCACTGGTTGTAGGTGCAGATTGGAATTTCCGGTCTCGAGGGTAACTGTTTAATAATAGTGATGAAAACATTAATGGAAGCTAGAGTAATACTGTAAAACATCTTGATTCTAGTACCCTAGTATGACAGGTTGAGCTATGCTTAGTAAGGACATAGAAAATATTTCTAGATAAATTAAAGGGAAAGGAAAGTCTGACATAAGTTATTTTATATTAAAGCCATCCGCAAGCCTTTCATAACGCTGAAAAAAAAATTAAAATTCGGACCACTATTGAAAAAGATATGGCAGTTTGAAATTTAAGAAAATGGCTGATCATGGAGGGAGACATTTTAGTGTGTTTATGACGTCATTTACACACTGCTGAATTATTTATTTAGCAAATAACCTTGTATGCAAGGAAAGAAAGACGTTCAATTGATTTTAGTTTTACAAGAATGTCTTGAATATGGTATGCAAGAGAAAGATTCGATCACTGGCTGTAGGTGCAGATAGGAATACCTGGCTATCGGGAAACTGTTTACGCGGTAACTCGGCAGAAGCCTCGTTACCGCCTAAGCAGTTACCCTCGAGCCAGATATTCCCGTCTGCACCTACAACTAGTGAAAGAATCTTATATTCTTGCATACCAGACGGGGATTTCCGGTATTTTTACCGGTGCTGGAAAAACCCATCTTACACCCCGGGGTGTAAGATGACTCTCGTGCTTTAAATGACTCATTACGAACTACATATATGTGGAAGGTTTATGCAGTTATTTATATTTTATTTCGAAAAACGGAATAAAAATCCAGTACCTTGACAGTTCCTCTTTGTTCCTGATAGTATATTTCTCGATTCAAACCACGTTATTTTATCAAACATTCATAACGTTACGCTGCAACTGATAAAACAAAACCGGAACTAAACATTGTTATTTGTCTTTGAAACGTCATGACGTCTTTCCTGTTTACGGACGTTCCTTTCCCGCGCTTTGTTTAAATACGCTGGTATAAGAAATAGTTCAAAAAAGAAAGCCGTTCGACTGATTTTATTTTTATTATTATATCTTGATTTCGGTATGCAAGAAAAAGATTCTGTCACTGGTTACAGGTGCAGATGGGAATATCCGGCTCTCGGGTAACTGTTTAGGCGGTAACTCGGTAGGAACCTCGTTACCGCATAAACAGTTACCCTCGAGACCGTAAATTCCCATCTGCACCTATAACCAGTGAAAGAATCTTATAATCTTTCTTGAGTGTAAGATGTAAAACATGGTAATTTTATTCAGTATAGCTGGAAAAAAATAGAGAAATTGTTTTATAGAAATAAGTAAATACAGTTCAAATATGCATCTAGAAATTTAATAAAGCCACCGTTTTGTTTTTTGTTGCCATGGAAACAAAATGGCCGCCATTTTGATCAAATATTTAAATGCTAATAACTTTCTCATTTTTAATCCGATTTTGAAAATTATTTCAATTCTTTGAATGATTTAAGAAATCCTAGCAGATTAACATACGAAAAACGTTGCTTTTCCCTTTAAAGATAGACTGAACATTAGAAAAACAACACTGTTTAGTAAGAAATGGCACAATAGACGAGAATATGATTCAAACGAAAAACCGTTTGTGAATATCTGGACAGCTTGAAATTGTCTCAATAGAAACTAACCTTGACACCTCAATGCAATGGTATGGGACACACGTAAAAAGGTTTATGTACGCGTGTATATTTGCATTTCTAAATGAAATTCGTGTTTGCTTGAAAATGATTAACGAAATTATCAAAACGCAACTTGAATAATAAAATTTCATATATTTGTTCTTTTGTGCATATGTTTTCAGGAGTATGATGAACAGAAATTCTTAAAGAATTGGCGAACATGAGATGTGTTTCCCCCCTGCCTTAAAATTTTAGATTTCGTTGACTTGTCATTTCAATGTACAAAAATGTCCATCACTCATCCGGGCATTACTGACCAATAAAAAGAAATAATTCGTCAACATGTTTGATCAGTTCCTTGAAAAAGGAACAATATAGATAGGAATAAGAATAATGTATTCATGTATTCATGTATTCATTTAATGTAACTTTCAAACATGTAACTTTCTGAAGTTTGCAATTGTTTGACACTCAAAGAGTGTTTAAAATATGTATATATATTTTAATTGTCCACACATGAAAATAAAATATAATATTACAAAGCACATCAAGTTATTAAATTATACAAATAATATCAGGACTTACATGTGATAACAACTGTATGTTTGATTCCATTAAAAATGTTAAAAAAAATAACAGGATTTCACAAACAAAAAGCGGGTTCAAATGGACAGATTACCACAAACAAAAATCGGGTTTTAATAAACAGGATTCCACGAACAAAAGCGGGTTATAATGTACAGGATGAAACAAACAAAGAGTAGGTTCAAATAAACAGGATGCTACAAACAAAAAGTGGGTTTAAATGAACAGGATGCCACAAACAAAAGTGGGTTGTAATGTACAGGATGCCACAAACAAAAAGTTGGTTCAAATGAACAGGATTCCACAAACAAAAGTGGGTTATAATGAACAGGATACTAAAAACAAAAAGCGGGTTCTAATGTACAGTATGCCATAAACAAAAAGCGAGTTCAAATGTATAGGATGCCACAAACAAACAAATGGGTTCAAATGAACAGGATGCCACAAACAAAAAGGTGCTTCAAATAAACGGGATGCCACAAACAAAAAGCGGGTTCAAATGAACAGAATGCCACAAACAAATACTAGTAGTGGGTTCAAATAATCAGAATGCCACGAACAAAAAGTGGGTTCTAATGTACAGGATTTCACAAATAAAAAGCGGATTAAAATAAACAGGGTGCCACAAACAAAAGAACGGATTCAAAAGGAATAGACACAAAGAATGACATATATGTTCTAGGTAACAGTATACTAATTCATTTCCTTTATTATTTCATATAAATCATTGCCGGTTCTTTTGGGGATTTTAATGACATGAAAACGATTTACTCCCTATTTTATCAATAACAAAGAACCATATTTTTAATACTTTGCATGTAAATTTATTTATCTATTTATTTAAAGTCTCGCCATTTACAAACATATAAAATACATAGACATAAAAGTATGTATATGTCATAGGCCAAACTGGAATCTAGGCAGGTCCGGAATCGGTCTAGACCAAACTAGAATTCCAGACCTGCCTAGATCAAACTAGAATTCTAGTTTGGCTAGACAGATTCCGGATCTGCCTAGGCCAAACTGGAATCTTCTTGTTTAAGAATTGGCATATTAATAGACGCTACTTTCACCTCACAGGGGGGAAGGATATAACAAGGGGTTTTGTTGGTGATGTATGGTTTGCATTTTTTGTTTCTATTGGGCAAATTATGTAATTTATTCTTTCCATATTATTCACTTTTAGATTTATAAAAAAACAAAACAAATAAATATGATTATGACATTTTATTGATAAAATACTTTAACCAAAAACCAATATTCAATAAACGTTCACTTCAGCATTAAATTAACAGATAAGCAAATATATGACAATTAATAATACATAAACCACTACATTGAGTTGTCTTAAAACAGTCTATCGTGTATTTTCACAATTTCGCTGCTTTTTTCAAATACCCTGCATAATACAACAATCTAGTAAAATACATATAAGCAAATGTTTGACTATTGATAATACATAAATCATTTATTTTCACATTTTCATTGATTTCTCAAATACCTTACATAATGAAACAATTGAACACCTGTGCCAGTATTTAATTGTAACAAAAGGAATAAATTAATATTCTTAATTGCATTTAAACAAGATGGTATTATTTGCTTTTATCTTTTGTTCCTGTAAAAAATTGATTCTTCAATTTCGTAAACTTGGAGACGAAAGGTCTACCTTTATAATTGTTACTATTAAACAAGATAATCTTTAAAAGAAATTGATAATAATATTTTAGGGGGAAATATTTGGTTTAATTATGTAATTTTGGCACATGTTGTAAAAGTACAATTAGGTATCCCTTGTTAATACAGCTTTTTTTATTTTTCTATGCTTTAATGCAAAAAATATAATCTAGAATATAGATTTTCATCTATTACAAATATTTTAAGTTCATAAGAAAGATTCCAGTTTGGCCTAGGCAGATCTTGAATCTGTCTAGCCAAACTAGAAGTCGAGTTTGGTCTAGGCAAATCCGGAATCGGTCAAGACCAAATTAGAATTCTAGTTTGGTCTAGGCAGATCCGGACTAGAATTCTAGTTCGGTCTTGACCGATTCCGGATCTGCCTAGATTCCAGTTTGGCCTACGACATATATACAATAAAAAAAAATGGTCATTCAAAATGAATTATACGAGACTGTATATTCCACCAACTCTTCAATACTATTCTAATATAATAAAACTGTTTCTGTAAAAGGTATATGATTTTATTGCTCTGTCACATATCAGATCATAACATTATAGTTCACTTATTATGACTTAATGCAAATGTAATCTACAGAGACTACGCTTTTATAACATGTCACACTGCGTAGTCTCTAGCTTTTTTTAAGAAATAATAAAACTGTTCCTATATTTTATCAGTTAATAAAATATGGGCAGGAGTTTGGATGCGTAATAATTAAATCACAATTGCGCAGCACGAGTGGTTTAATTATTCGAATCCGAACGACTGCTCATATTTTATTAACTGATAAAATTATTGGAACATATTTATTATTTCGATTCTAACAACGCAAATAATTCGCATTTTATAGTACTACATTTTCAGCGTAATGCGTCATTCGGATCATATGCAGTTATAATTTACCCCCATGGTTAGAAAGTGTTGCATAGCCAATGGAACGTATAGATATTTGTTCCTTTTTATTAGAATATTGAGAAATATTTATAAACTAGTTATCTAACAGCTCGCAAATTATTTATGAACAGAATAATGAAAATAGATTAGTTGATTACAAGCTTAACTTTTACAAAGGAAGGACCGTTTACCAATGTTGGCAAAACTTGTGGCCCAGCCCTATTGCTATAATTCAATTGACTGTTAATGTCTACCTGTGCTGTAACTACATATATATACATGTATTATATGCAATAAAATATGTTTAACTAAAAGACTCTACCTATTTCAATCTGACTAAAGTACATCTCCTGTTACGCTACGCATAGGATCTGAGAACGACCTATTCATAGCCTCGTTCTGACAAGCCTTTCGCTAGCCAATCAGAGCTTAACTTACAACATTTTGCAAATCTACCTGTAGCCTTGACTTTTGATATTTACAATTCTTATGTCATCATGTGTCAGATAGCCGGTTAGCTCACTCGTAGGCCACTTGCGATGGGTCCTGGGTTCGATCCCTGGAATGACTTCATATTTTTCTTACTCTTTGACATTCGAACAAGTCGTCTGATTGGTTAAAATAAAAATAGCAATACTGGAAATACAAAATATACAGAAGACGTATGTGAATGGGTCGTTCTCAGATCTTCGTTTAGAAGATCAAGTACTTAAGTCAGATTGCTACCTATTTTGTATAAACATTCTTTAATTTATTTTCGTGGTCGTATAAGGAATAAATATGTAAAAAGTATACGGGTATTATTTTTCAAAGTACATTCTCCAACAAATAAATGTTTAAAATGAAAATTATTATAAATAAATAAATGAATGAATAAATATAAAAACAAAAAAGATGCTACGTTGACAAAAAAAACTAGAAACAAAATATTAATATGAAATTATGGATTCTTTTGTGTTTCGTATATTTGGATATCAGTTCGGCAGTAGTGAACCATTTCATTGTCTGGCTTAGCGCCTTGCTGCAGCATATGCCTGCCATGGAATTTAATCATCCCTGTCAAAATTCAAAATATAAGAAGGTATGGAGAAAGGCAGTGAAACAAAAGAAAAAAAAATATAATGAATATGTTTCATTAACAGTCTGCAAAATACGTTTGAAGAACATAATCAAAAACAACAAACACACAAACCATATTATTAAAAAGCATAAAAGCGTTTGCTTAATTATCGAAACTGTGAAATTTTTGTAATACACACCATAGGAAAGTGAGAGAAGAACCAGAACAATAAAGCACGCGATTTGGCATCGTCTTCCTCCAGGATTCACATTTCCGCCAACTGCGACGGCGTCGCCAATGACCCGTTACCAAACGGAAGACGTTTTTCATCGGTTCCTGCAGATGTATTGTACAGATGAAAACAACGGCTATCCAAACATTGTGCTACTTGAGAATATCGATACCATGGCAAGGATAATAGACGCTGTCGGTGGCCGTGACAGTAGTCGTCAGTGATGGGATGGTAAGGAATATCGGCGATGATTTGTTTTTTTTTAACCTGCAACTTTTTCTTGAAACTGATCATTTAATGCTACACTCACGAACTTTTTAAATTATACGTTTGATTTTTATTTGTTCTTTACTGGTGGTACCTATGTACTTGTTTCATTATCTTATTTCTTTTATTATTCGTTCCCGATGATTGTTGTCAGGAATTTTCGTCTTTGTCTCTTCACATTTCTATATTTAAAATGTACTAACCTGACCCTACAGGGTCATAAGATTGAGATGACCGGGCAGCGTTTGCTCATAGAAAATATCACTATTTAAACCATGTTTATTTATTTATGTATTTTGTTGGGTTTAACGTCGCACCGACACAATTATAGGTCATATGGCGACTTCCCAGCTTTTATGTTGGAGGGAGACCCCAGGTGCCTAAACCATGTTTAAGTCTGGAAGGTTTTCGACCTAGTTTGAGCCCATATGGCAATGAAATGTAGACATACCCTAAATGTACGTGTAGTTATGAGTCTGACCAAGATCAGGTACCTGGACGGATCTAGATTTTGAGGAGAGGTCATAGAAGGTGACCGGGAAGTATCCAAACTTAAAATATTTCACTAGTTTGACCATATCTGGAATGTTTTCGACTAAGTTCGAGCCCCTGCCACCTAAACATACTATACATGTAAATGAAGGTATATATCCTGGATACAGCAATGTGGAGTAGCTTTAGAGACTATGGTAGGTCATACATTGATGTATGGTAGATATGTTCAAGTCCCTACATGTTCGGTAAAATATATGGATGTGTAGACTTCGAAGAGTCAAAAGTCGTCCATTTCATTTTTGGCCTTTGACAGACGGACAGACGTTCAAGTTTTGCGGATAAAAGGGCAAAATAGTAACTCGAAATTTCGAGTTACGTAAGTCTAAATTTCGAGTTAATAAAGAAACGCATGCTCTTCCGTACTAAATGCATGCAAAATACTTTTTTATTCCTTAAATATAACTCAGACAGAATATACGAAAAGCATGTTGATTAAATGATACTGACCACCTTGAAAACAATATATAACAAATTGAAAAAGTTTGGATTTTAGATGAATATTAAATTTATATCACAACCTTGTTTATAATAGATTTTTTTTCTGACAATTTTCAGCACAAAAAGCAAACTAAATGATGTAAGAAGCGTTCGTCGTTATAGATAGAACCCAGGAAACAATACACATATCATAGGTGCATAATGGTGTCTACACAAGATTCGCATTTAATTCAATACAATTATATTTTACCCCCTAATTCTTTTTAATTATAAAGGTTAAAATGTACGTAAATAGTTCTATAAATAATCTTTAGCTAGTAGAGTAACTTTAGCAAGCTTATCAGCAAACTGCTTACTAGCAGTCAATCACAAGGCAAACAAACCTTTAGCTATTAAATCACCATCGCTGGATTTATATTTCCGAGAAAATGTTAGTGATCTATTTCAAAGAGATATTTCGATCCTCTTGCCAAATTGCCTGATACTAATGTTCGCTCGGCTCCATTTATTACCTATAATCTGACTGATTTTTGACAAATACAAATTGGTACGGCAGCAAATTTGGCGCTTCACTGAAATGTATATCAAAGATGTCAATAAAATACTACACACCATATATCTTATGTCGTGGGTATCGCGTCCTTACGATAATTACCCAAGATATACAGAGAAAAAATCAATAAATTGGCGACTGAATGCTACACATTTGTGCAGAAAAAAATGATAAACCTTTACAATACACCTTGAAAGATAATTAAATTTGAAAATGTCTAAAACTTGGAGAATACTTTAAAAATAATGTAGGACTTGCCTATGACCAAAAGTAAGATTGTTTCCAAAATATTTTTTATGATTATGAACACCTTTAATGGAAAAACTTTCGTTTGAAGACAGCTCTGACATCTAGGTATGATCTTGGGGTCTAAGTCTTGCACTTTGACACGCCGTCATATTATGGTGAACGTTTGTGCCAAATTATTGAATATCCACTAAAAGAGAGGTGTGTGGGGGTGGGGGGTGGGGGGGGGGGTGGGGGGCAGGGAATGACGTCTAAATGCGCACGCACGCACACAGGACAGGGGTCCTATATGTCCCCATCCCCATTCTATTGGCAGGGGATTGAGGAATAAAACAATCAAATTATCAAAAATTACTTGTGGTTATAGGAAATTCAACATTTAAACGTCAAGAATATTCTGTGTACGAGATCCTTCTGGCGGGGATAACTTTTATTTACACTGGCTTGTAAACTCCCCAACGGTGTTTGCCACTGACAGTATCAAGACCTTGCCTCACCGTGTACCTTTATCTGTTTGTTTGGTCCTTGTCGACTTTTTGTTTTATTTTGTTTTAGTATGTTTGTGTAAACGCCTATAGTCTGCACACATATCTAACACTGATGCAGGATTTTATTGTTTTGTTTTGGGGAGATAGCGTTCTTGGATAGTGGCTATTTCTATAGGATCTTCGGCAAAACAATTTCAATGTCTACCGAAGTTAAAGGAAATAGACACAAAATTTTAATTCAGAAGTGCACATGTGTTACAATGTATTTTAGATATATGGTAAACACTGTACACATCACTGGAAATAACAATTTTCCAAACAGAAACATAAAGATTTGCTACAGACTCACAGCCAAAACATGAATATAGCATTGCTACAGAAAGCACGTAAATTAGGTAATATGAATATAATTCTTTTAAAGACGCAATCTTCAAAGTTCGTGCTAGAGTTTGTATGTAAAAGCAAAGGGCACATCAACTATTTAATGTTAAATTGTATATTTCGTAAAATGTATAAAAATGTACTTTCTACTTCACCTAATGTAAATTGATAACGCAAACTAAATGGCAACTGAATATATGGCACAAGGCTATGCAGTCACTTATACTATGATATAAATAATTTCGTTAAGATGAAAAAAAAACTTATGTATGCAAAAGCCATCAAGTAAAATATTGCCAAACGTACTTTTCCTTTGTATATATTGAGCGGAGAGGCTGTTCAGTAATGCGTCAGACATACATCAGTGTACTAGAAGTTCTGTTCTGAAAACTTTCTGTATGAAACAGACCCATAAAAACCAAAAAGATTTAAGTAAGAACAATTAGGATTGTAACTGTTGAAAATTACAACAACTTTGATCATATTTCTTCAAAGACTAATAATTCTAAAACATAATTAACGCCCGTTATTTCGTTCAAAGCACAAACTCAAAGGAACTTCTCTTTAACTCAACAAAGTAAACTATATTCCAGACAAACACTTGTTTTAACAATAATCTCTTTTAAAGCATGTTTAACAAGTACAGATAAACCTTGATAAAATAGATGTCATCTAATAAATACATCTATTCAAATATAAAAAAGCTCAGTCCATTCGCAGTCTTGTGAACACAAAGTATTACTAACGTACTTTTAGTTTCAGCAGAGTTTGTGACATGTTTTTCAATATTTTATTTATTTATTTATTTACGTCTTATTATATATCGCTTATTTATATTATAGTGCAAGTGTACACAAAATAATCTAACACCGATATTTCTTCAGATTAACTGCATTCTATGTATTTAAAGTATTTTAATTAAATTCCTTAGGAAAAAAATATGATATATCATGTTGCGGCCAGAGTTGGAGCTGAAACAAAATGAAATACAGAAATAAAGAATTTATGTTTTTAAAGTTACAACACATTTGGAAATGTTGAATATGATTTCTTAAATATTGTATCAAGTTGCTCATGAATGCTTTGCGTGCATATTCTTCAGTGTAATATACAATTCAAAATTCACTTTTCTTTAAAATACTAACGATTGTTTTAATTGCCGAAGAGAAGAAAACAGAAAAATGTACAAAATGTATTTTCCAACTGAAAAATAGGTTAAAATGGTTTATTTAGAAAACGTTATTTTCAGTCCAACATCAACGCGGTAAAAAAAAAATCCATATGTTTGTTCTTATATTTTGTATGTGTAGGAGCCGTTGATTGATGTCTGGCGGAACTACATAAACCGCAATCATTCACCAAGTGCTTCTTTGGCATTGCTTCCAGTCACGTATGGTAGAAACATTTGTAGGCGGGACAATACCTTGCGTTAGGTAGATATATATCTCCTCATATTATGTATAAGACCGGTTTATGTGTACATTTATGAAAGATTTACATATTATAACGTATTTTGAGTATGTAGGCGTGTATCAAGGTTTTGAATGGAGTGTAGTTATGTGTTTTGAACAAAATTGCTCGTGGGAATCAACTCTTTATTTTTTTTTTAAATCTATCAAGAATAATTCACGTACGGAATTTCAATCTTTGTTTACTTCTTTTTGTTGCTCAGTTTATTTGTATGATTAAGCTTGTGACTGAATATCCATGAATTATTTAAAGATGTATGTTTTTAAAATATATACAACTACAGACGGAATTTTCATCAAATCCCATATTTTAACTTAGGAAAGAACAGCACGAATCTAAAATAATTATATATTTACACAAAGTCTGTAGAGATTAGTAAAGACAAGATCATTGCACTGCTCTGAAGAAATCAGGAAAGATATAAAATGAGAAATAGAAATCATTTACTGCTAGGAATCGAGTCTGAAATTTGTTTTTCTAGTTTTAATTGGTCTTTATATGCGAACGACGATTCAGTTAGTGGGTGAGAACTTAGATCCGAATGGAAGCATAAACTATAGGCTCCAAAGGTCTGCAAGAAGATACTCAGTGTATCGAAGGACGGAACATTGGTTCCAACTTGACCGTTTAATGAACGCGGTATATATCTGAACATTAATTAATTGTCAGCATACGACCGTTTATTATACATGTAAGAAGTAGTGTCTTTCCTGAATAATTACATTCATCTGACAATTGCTTTTTCTATGAAAGTATTAAATGAAAATGTCGCATTTAAATGGTGTTCTAAATTTAAAAAAAAAGAAAGAATTTCGAATATCCATGTTTTCAGGTTTTCATTACTTAACATACCGTGTACTGGTGTAATTAGCTCTATTTTCTCAAACCAATTCGTATATCTAGCAGGTTACATTTATAATTTAATCATCTTGGCCCGGCGACCTTGGATTTGAATTGCCAATGAGCATCTATGAATTCGCGACCAGAACTTAGTTGTGCAAGAAATGCAATTTATGGAAAAACATGCCATGTATTTGACGGATCAAACATAGGTTGAACTGAAATGCGGTGAACCCACTGGATGGCTTTTCTATATTGTGGACAGTTCCATGTTGTTACTGAGAAATAAATTTATCCTTACAGCTGAACGTAATCGCTCTCGAAACATATGGAGGATAGTTTCATACTAGGGTCGGCAGTATATCTATTGTTCGGCGCTTTATACAAAGTATATAATCGAACAGGTAGGCTGATTTCGTATCTGCACTCTGTGACTGCAATAATTTGAATTTTACCTCCAAAATTCGACTCGTCTGGCACTTTGGGCAATTTATATCTGATAAAGTGAAAGCTATTTGTCAGATACGCTCTAATGGAACTACTCAATTATACGTCCAGTAACCGATAACTGACTCCATATGGGTGAGATAAATACTGTTGAGGAAACTGTATTGGTGTTCAGGCACTCTATGCAATATAATCGCTAAAGAATACTTCTGATAAACCTTTTTAAAATCTGGAATCAAATCTCGATCAAATCTGAGTTTGAGTAGCCTACTTGTGACTGAAATTTAGCCAACAGCAATCTTTTATGCCAAAGCGTTCGATGTAGTGACCGGACTTAAAATTCGGAATCAAATCTCGATCAAGTCTGGAGTTTGAGTAGCCTACTTGTGACTGAAATTTAGCCAACAACAATCTTTTATGCCAAAGCGTTCGATGTAGTGACCGGACTTTTAAAATAACCAAGTATTATTTCACGTGTTACGATACTGATGTTTTTTTATTTCATTTAGGAAGCATAAAAGAAACAGAAGTAAGTAGGAGACTCCGAGGTGCAGCAACAGCAAGAGTACTGATATCGTATCTCAGTAATTTTTCAATCTGCAGTTGCCTTAGCAATTTAAGCTACTCTTGCAAACTCAGGTACATCACTCGGTTCCCATTTCGTCATCAGCACTTTGTCAATATGTGTTCCATTATGACTAAACACACATTCTGCAAAGTTTATAATATTATGGAGCTCTCCTTGGCCTTCCATGTAAAATTCATCCGGCTGGCTGTCCTTGGTTCTTGGGTACAATTTAAAATGTGCCCAACCGTATTGTAAATATAGAAGATCATCTGACTGGTTCCTCGCAACAGTTACCTGTCCATATAATGCGTTCATGAAAATTCCTTCGTATTCGTTTAGTGGTCGAGTAGCGTTTTCGTCACGATCGATATAGAGTTTATTTGAGGACCAGTCCGAGAAAAACGGTTCCGGGAAATCACAAGACTGGTTCGGCTGGATCCATGGAGTAACGCCAAGGTACAAGTCTGCTATATATGTCACGACCTTTGTACGGAATAGGTAGTCTTTATCACGACCGGTCATACCAACATAGACGCCGAGGTGTTTGGAGGGTATAATAATTATCATAGTACTCGATCCCCAAGTTGACCCGGTGTGCGAATAAATTGGTAAACCTAGAATGAGAATGCTATGTAAAAAGAACTACGTGACTTATGTACAACATTTGTTTTTACAGTCGCTTACTTATAAGCGTAAGTTCGTGAAATATGCATGGAATTTTTGTATGGAAACTTAAGCTGTCCCAATAACTGGTCTTTCTACTGCTTTCATCATAAAATAACTGCTAAATTTGAGCCAGTCGAATTTATCAAAACTGCAAGTACGTATATACTAGAAATGTGTGCGAAATATACTGATATTAATTTGATAACAACATAGCTACTCAAACAAAAACAAAATATCGTAAGTTGTCATATTCACATTTTTCACATCTTCCTACTAAATCTAAATATGACTATTTCTTTAATAGAATGGACTGCAAATATCCCCAATTATTAAGTACAAATGTATTCCGAGTCAAACTGCTACGGCGGTGCATAAACATAACGTTTTGCAACAAACTACGTATCAAAATAAAAATGTATTGAAGAAAGATATTTATGTTTCAGTACCTCGATAGTATCCTTTCCTCCAGCCAAGTAAGTAAACGTCTTGAGAAAGTGTGACTGGTGCTTCTGGCTGAGTGAAATATTTCATGTAATCCACAGCTGATTGTGGAATAGGATTCTCCCCGTGGAAAATGTCATCAATAACTGATTCCTGCACAACCTAAACAAAAATACCGAAACTCAATTTACAAAGTGTCAACGATGTCGTGATCATACAGCCTACATTATATAATTTTAAAAGATACAACGAATATAAACGTATGTGCAGAAAGCTCTCTTTTTTGTAAAAGCTTGAATTAGTACCCAAAGACATACAACAGCCTAATATAGCATTGTATAGCTGTTTTGAATTTAATGCGGGTACAGTCTAGCTAAAACTTTCAAAATAAATACATGTATTAATATTTCCATTGGCTTCGTTGTCGGCAGATTGCAATACATTTATAATTAGAAAAATATTTTTATGAACTAATCAATCAATACGTTCAGCAATGTCCAAGTTTTTTTGAAAACAAGTTTCAGATAGGTATTCTTAACGTAAATGCGTTGTTTCCATGAAAATATCAACCTTTAAGTTTTTCTTTTGTTAATGCCTTAAATGAAAAGGTTTGGAGATCATTTAAATTTCACCAGAATCACGACATTAATACTCACTGTATAACTCTGTATTTCTGTCACCACTTATTCACGACATTTATACACACTGTATGGTCACTGCTATTTTGTCACTGCCGATTCACGACATTTATACTCACTGTATGACCACATTAATACTCACTGTAGGCCTATATGGTGACTGCTATTTTACCACCATTGATTCACACGATATTAATGCTCACTGTATAGTCTACGCTATTTCTGCTACCACCAATTTACGACATCAATGCCCACTGTATTGCCACTGCTATTTCAGCCACCACCAATTCACGACATCAATGCTCACTGTATGGCCGCAGCTATTTTGCCATCACTGATTCACAACATTAATGTTTACTTTATGGCCACAGCTAAATCTGCAATCACTGATTTACAACATTAATACTCACTGTATGGCCACTGCTATTTCAGCCACTACCGATTCACGACATTTATCTGCCACCACTGATTCACGACATTAATTAATGCTTATTGTATGGCCACAGCTATTTTGCCATCACTGATTCACAACATTAATGTTTACTTTATGGCCATTGCTAAATCTGCCATCACTGATTTACAACATTAATACTCACTATATGGCCATTGCTTTCTTGCCACCACTCATTCACGACATTAATACTCACTGTATGGTCATTGCTTTTTTTGCCACCACTGATTCACGACATTAATACTCACTGTATGGCCATTGCTTTTTTTGCCACCACTGATTCACGACATTAATACTCACTGTATGGCCATTGCTTTTTTTTTGCCACCACTGATTCACGACATTAATACTCACTGTATGGCCACTGCTTTTTTTGCAACCACTGATTCACGACATTAATACTCACTGTATGGCCATTGCCTTTTTTGCCACCACTGATTCACGACATTAATACTCATCGATGGTCACAGCTATTTCTGCCATTACTGATTCTCGACATTAATACTCACTGTATGGCCATTGCTTTTTGCCACCACTGATTCACGACATTAATACTCACTGTATGGCCATTTTTTGCCACCACTGATTCACGACATAAATACTCACTGTATGGTCACAGCTATTTCTGCATCACTGATTCTCGACATTAATACTCACTGTATGGCCACACTGTATGGTCACAGCTATTTCTGCCAACACTGATTCACGACATTAATACTCGCTGTATGGCCACACTGTATGGTCACAGCTATTTCTGCCATCACTGATTCTCGACATTAATACTCGCTGTATGGCCACACTGTATGGTCACAGCTATTTCTGCCACCACTGATTCTCGACATTAATACTCGCTGTATGGCCACACTGTATGGTCACAGCTATTTCTGCCACCACTGATTCACGACATAAATACTCGCTGTATGGCCACACTGTATGGTCACAGCTATTTCTGCCACCACTAATTCACGACATTGATACTCGCTGTAGGGTCACACTGTATGGTCACAGCTATTTCTGCTACCACTGATTCACATTAATACTCGCTGTATGGCCACACTGTATGGTCATAGCTATTTCTGCATCACTGATTCTCGACATTAATACTCACTGTATGGCCACACTGTATGGTCACAGCTATTTCTGCCAACACTGATTCACGACATTAATACTCACTGTATGGCCACACTGTATGGTCACAGCTATTTCTGCCATCACTGATTCTCGACATTAATGCTCGCTGTATGGCCACACTGTATGGTCACAGCTATTTCTGCAACAACTGATTCTCGACATTAATACTCGCTGTATAGCCACACTGTATGGTCACAGCTATTTTTGCCACCACTGATTCACGACATAAATACTCGCTGTATGGCCACACTGTATGGTCACAGCTATTTCTGCCACCACTAATTCACGACATTGATACTCGCTGTAGGGTCACACTGTATGGTCACAGCTATTTCTGCTACCACTGATTCACATTAATACTCGCTGTATGGCCACACTGTATGGTCATAGCTATTTCTGCCACCACTGATTCACGACATTAATACTCACTGTATGGCCACACTGTATGGTCACAGCTATTTCTGCCACCACTGATTCACGACATTAATACTCACTGTATGGCCACACTGTATGGTCACAGCTATTTCTGCCACCACTGATTCACGACATTAATACTCACTGTACGGCCACACTGTATGGACACAGCTATTTCTGCCACCACTGATTCACGACATAAATACTCACTGTATGGTCACAGCTATTTCTGCCACCACTGATTCACGACATTAATACTCACTCTATGGCCACACTGTATGGTCACAGCTATTTCTGCCACCACTGATTCACATTAATACTCGATGTATGGCCACACTGTATGGTCACATCTATTTCTGCCACCACTGTTTCACATTAATACTCGCTGTATGGCCACAGCTATTTCTGCCACTACTGATTCACGATATTAATTAATACTCACTATATCACTGCTATTTTGCCACTGCCGATTCACGACATTTATACAATACTATTTCTGCCATTAATACTCATTTTATGGCCACAGCTGCTTCTGCTATCACTGATTCACGATATTAATACTCACTGTATGGCATCTACTATTTCTGCCATCACTAATTCTCGACATTAAATTAATGCTCACTGTATGGTCACAGCTGCTTCTGACACCATTTACTCACGACATTAATACTCACTGTATGGCCACTGCTATTTTTGCCACCACTGAGAAAGAAGTTCATCCACTTTCCCATATCACTTGCACTGGACAAAATGTTACCGGAACCAGCCATTTCAGCCCATTTCCTGTCAATGAAAGGTCAAAGGTAAAAAAAGCTAACCGCTGAAGAGCGACAATTAATTTAAACAGAAGTTATCTGTCAACACTGTTCAAAAGCGAAAAAAATAAATAATGAAAATATGGACATGAAAAATTACAAAAGAGGCAACAATTCTGAGCTGTAGAACATACTTTATGAGATAACAGATTATAAAAGCTGAAAAGAGGCATAACTTTGTGAAAAATCTAAACAGAGTTATGGGATTTGTGCATTGCATGTTACGTCGTCACAGTCAGAATAAGTGTGTAAAGTTTCAATTCATTCCCATCAGCGGTTATTGAGATACCAGCTTATATACAAAAGGACCTGCGCAATGCCTGTCAGATTTTCACTGCGGGTAAGTCCCTATTCCGGGTAAGTCCCTATTTCATCAGTGGATACTGAAATACCAGGTTACATACAAAATTTTACTTAATTGCTTAGTCGAAAAAGTGGCATAACTTTGTAAAAATGCAAAACAGAGTTATGGAACTTACGCACTGCATGTCAGACCACACAGTGAACATGGTGTGAAGTTTCATTCAATTTCCAAAAGTGGATACTGAGATACCGGTTTACATACAAAACTTAACCGAATAGAGAAGCCGGCGCAGACGCCGACGCCGACGCATGGTCAAGTGCAATAGAAATGTCTATTCTTTAAACAGTTGCGGTAAAATGCTCTTTTAATATGGTGCATGTAACAGATGTCCTCTTAGTTCTAGAACTCTGCCCTCGGTGATCTAGATCCCCAGAGTTACAAGCGGAATGTCGCAGCGGTCCCGTCTTCACAAAAGTGTCCAAACTAAACTTCAGTCGTGACTGCCAATCGGCGGCTGATTTTTAAATTATATGATTGCAATCTACACGAGACATTTACCAGGATGAAACGTTGAAAACTGTTCATCTGACAAAACTTTAGTCATGATCTGCTAATATAAACTTCTTAATATAAGACTGTTAATATACATTTGAGCCATGCCATGAGAAAACCAACATAGTGGGTATGCGACCAGCATGGATCCAGACCAGCCTGCGCATCCGCGCAGTCTGGTCAGGCTCCATGCTGTTCGCTTTTAAAGCCTATTGGAATTGGAGAAACTGTTAGCGAACAGCATGGATCCTGACCAGACTGCGCGGATGCGCAGGCTGGTCTGGATCCATGCTGGTCGCATACCCACTATGTTGGTTTTCCCATGGCACGGCTCATTTGTGGACTGACTTAACTTTAATCGGCATTAATATTGCAATCTTATTACAACATATAATTAACTCTTGATATTTAATAAAAAAATATAAAATGCACAGCACAATGTACATCTATCTATGGCTGAAAATAAGTTATAAAACGTGTGCATTACCCAGTGTTTTTTTCCAAACATACTGCTTTACAGAACAGAAAAGTACGCACCTCGTGAAGCTATATGGCACGTTATATAAGCTTCCCTCCGTGTCGATGCAGTGTCTAGCAAGGTCCAGCTGTTCTATATTAGCATTACCGCTAAATGTGGTACTGGTCATGCCTAGTGGTCGCAGCAAATGTGACGTCATCAGGCTTTCATATGTGTCATTCCCTAGTTTCTCTATAAGGGATGCCATTAATCCGTACATAATGTTGTTGTAGTAAAACGATGTTCGAATTGCAGCCTTTTTCTTCAAATTTTTACATATACTGAAACAAGTTTAATACATGTACATTACCCAGTTTGTTTTTCTTCGAAAATACTGTTTTACTAGTATTGTTGTGATGAAGAATTTGCGTAACTTTATTCATGAAAGTAGATATAAATAAATAAGTACGATATAAAATTGATTTAATAAAACTTGAAAACCAACGATTTTGTTTATTACGGGTGGTGGCTTATAAAGCTTTATGAAATTTTACTCGCTATAACATTCAAAGTAATGTAATTTTTATTAATTTTAGTATATCTATAAAGTAAATAAACAATAACTTCGTACGCTTGGACTCGACGGGACACGCAAAATTTGTTCGAGTTATCGGTAGTTCGAGCCATCGAAAAAAAAATATTTTGCTTGGACCTTACGATGAGTTCGAGAGAAGGGTGGTGTACAAATTATCAGAATTCAAGCGAACGAAGTTTGTCTCTGAACAGTTAAAACGAAACTGATTATAGAGTTTATCGTTTACTAATCACCAATATCTGAACAGGGCATATACTAAAACGTTTTACTACATTTCATACATTTCATACACTATCGCTGCTTGAGGGAAGCACGGTCAAAGAAATTGTTTCAATGTTACAACTTTTTGTATGGTTAAGCGGGTATAACCCTCTGCCACTGAACAGATGCGCATAAAATTAAGTTGAAGACAGAGAACAAAATTTGGTGACATGGTGTTACGGTCAGGTTTTTTTCTCTGTTTTGAGATTTAAAAGACATTTACAATTATATACTTTCTAAATAAAATAAAACGCCAATTTTTGAAAATTTTAGCAATAACATTTCATATTTTACCGTTAGAGGAATAAAAACAAACTATGTGTAAAGAAGTCAATAAAACGACGTGAACGGGTAGCTTCTAGCTGTTGTTGTTGTTGGGTTTAACGTCGCACTGACACAATTATAGGTAATATGGCGACTTTCCAGCTTTGATGGCGGAGGTAGCCCTCAGGTGCCCCTCCGTGCATTATTCCGTCACGAGCGGGCACCTGGGTAGAACGATCGACCTTCCGCAAGCCAGTTGGATGGCTTCCTCACATGAAGAATTCAACGCCCCGAGTGAGGCTCGAACCTACATCGATGAGGGTCAAGTGATTTGAAGTAAGCGACCTTAACCACCCGGCCACGGAGGCCCCTGGGTAGCTTTTGACATTGACAAAATTACTAATACTAAAATATGAATTTAGTTGTACATGAGACTTACTCAAAGATATCTGTGCTCCTGTATTTGCCAAACCGAAGAAAGTTGTGGTTAGCGAATCCCATCCTATGAGAAAGTGTATCTTTCACTGTCGCATAGGTACGGTGCTCGTACTTGTCGAACATGTGATTGTTGTTGAACAGGCTCGAGCTTTTCAAGTATGTATACAGTGGTATGCTTTGATGTGAAAAAGGGACAAATAAATGTAACAATTGCTGTCTTATGTACATAAATAAACGATCAGAAAATGGGCAGCAAAATGCTTACTGTAGTTAGAGCTAATACATAGGCCCCTATTTATTTCTTAAAGATTTAACTTACTTTCAGCTTCATTTTCTACTCCTACTTTTTATTAAGGGTTCTCTTACCAACTCGCTGAAACTGATTTAGAGACATATCATTTCAAACTAGAAAGTCCTTCTAGGATTAATCTTTGCTTCGTAAAACTGTTTATTATTTATCTCAAACCTCGCAATATCTTGCTATTGGAAACTGGTAACCAAAACGGCATACTTCCCTCGCAACGAAGCGGGACGGGGATACAAAAACGATGTCCGTCCGTCTACCTGTCCGTAACGTTTCGTGTCCGCTTTATATATTTGGTATGCCATCCCAGACAACAGGCAGAACCTACCTTTCTGCTATCGGATTACGGTCATTTGCATGACCACAGGTTTTCATATTTCATTATTTTTGCATTTATATTAATTGTCAGAAGCTCATTAACCATAACTCTGTCTTGAATAATTATTGATTTATCTACCCTTTGTGCATATTTTTTACATTTTCTCAGAATAAGGTCTGAATATACAGGTGGAACTAACGATAAATGCCAGTTTAAGAGAAGCGCAGAACGCAAGGACGATAACTCAATTAAGTTCCCCCTTTTGGACTTAATTTTTCAATTTTTTGTCGGAAAATTACTCTGAAACTACTAACGGGATAATGAAAGTAAATAAAATTGCTATTTATTGATATTTCTCCCCTTTATATTATACTCCTAACATTTTGTCTGTACTACTGACTGGAATTTGAAAAAGAATTAATGTATCAAAACACAATGTACAATAACGTCCTCTTCAATAATTACTTACATTATAAATGTGAAAAACAGCACAGTAAAAAGACAGCTTACCCTTTCTCCTCCATCAATGTTGCCAGCAAAGTGGCTGTGAATGCTTTTGTAAGGGAGGCAATTCCAAACAAAGTATCACTCGTCGGTCGTGCTGATGATGAGTTTGTTCCATCAACGTGACCGAAGCCGTCCGCAAAAAGTAGACTTCCATTTTTAACAACCGATATGGATACTGCAGGATTGTATTTATGCTTATTGCACAGCATAGACGTCTCCACAAAACGTCGAACTAATTCCTCAGTCGAAGACGCATTTACGCCGGAAAAAATAGTGCATGGTATAACACTTGTTAAAAATGAAAACACTGTAACGAGCAGTAAATTTGAGAGAAACATTTTAGCTTATTCGTCATATGACTGCATCATTAACTATATATACTACCGTCTACACCAGGTGCAAAGTGATGAAGTTATGTCCTAGTTATTGTATTAAATGATGAAAGAGATCATACTGATAACAAATTGTTGACACATTGAACAAACGATTTTTATAATTACTTGGAGCTTTTGATTACCAGTTTCAGCTTTATGGCATGCCTTTAGCCATTTACAAGCACAAAAAAAAGCTTATAACAAATACAATCATATACATGAAAGGGAACATCTAGACAGTGATAAGAACGAAAGAGAACAGTAATATACGATCAGAAGACAAGTAAATATTCAAGAGTATTTTTTTCGTATAACATGAAGGTTCTTTAATACATTTTGCAAGATTATACATACATCTTTTACTTTTAATATTTTTGAAATTAACGCATTTCAAAATGGAGTCTTATTTACTAAAATAGCAATCACCTTAACTGCAACTGATGTACTTATTTTATTTTATAATAAAATAAAAATAAGTAAATATACATTACATAATATGCGGTTCAGTTTATAAAGGCAATCAAGCATGACTTTTCCGAGAAAGGCTAACAGGACGCTTTGTTTTATCTGAAATTATTAATCGCCAACTCATAACCTGATAGTTGAATAATTTCAGAAACAGAAGTCAACGACAGAATATGGAAATCTACCTCCCAAAGATCGCTGCAGCAACAAGGCACAAAATGTCTAAATCTTACTCCAGACACGAGATTTATACCTTGGCGATAGTTATATGTGACAAAACCAATCAGTTGGTGCCACCGAGGCTTACAAGTGAGAGTTTTGGTTCAAATGTTCTCTCTTTACAATTATATGTAGGTCTCACACATGCAAGCAACGTGTTTATAACGTCAAAAACAGTTCACTACACATGGTTCAAAATAATAGCAGATTGCGGCGATGGACTTTGTACAATATTTGTGTTTTTACTGAATAAATATTAGCAATAAACATTTCTTCAGAAATACACCTTGAATGATGTACTGTCGGAGGTAACTTGGAATCTATTTCCAAGCTGCAAGTACACTGAAACATTAACCTTTCACCCACTGACCACAAAAACTAAAGAGGTCATCTACCGACATCATCATCATATGATTGAGACTGCTTTAGGTTCAAGCGTTCTTCACTTGTTGCTACAAAACGGTTTTTATTGCAACGAAAACAATAGAGGATTTTTTTTTTACCAAAAGCAGTCACCCTACGAAGTTTCGGGGCTGTGTCGAAGCTTTCAGTCACTGTGAACTTGACCTGCTGTCACCTTAAAGAATTATTTACAATTACTTACAACTGGAAATCGGCCCAAGTAGCTTGGAGACAATATGCTAGTGCTCTCCAGCTTTTGAGCAGAAATCATATTCAGTCTCAAAAAAACTTTCACCTTGACCTTTGACCTACTGACCCAGAAAACAAAGTTGATCATCTACTTACCACAGGAAATGAGCATATTGAATCTGAAGGTCTCAGTGAAAGCATTTTCCATTTATCAAGTCAAAACTATTTTCAGTGTCAAGGTCACTGTGGTCTTCACCTGCGCTGATCAACCAACCTTAGACACAAAAGCCTGCGCACGGAGCATCCACTGAATACTAGTAAAAAGCAAGCAATAATTGAGGATTGGTGGCCATAGACCCAAATGTTCTCCAGTTACTGAACGTAATCAGTTTAAAGTACCAATGACCTTGTCCTTGGACCTACTGCATGGCCTAAGGCAGTAGCAGTCACCTATTGACCAAAGGTTATCATCACATGAAGTTGAAAGCTGAAGGTCAAAGCTTCTCAAGTGATGAGTAGAAACAGTTTTTCAGTATCAAAGTTATTGTGACATGTACATGTACGTCCAAAAAAAGTATCAGCTACTGACCACAGGCATATTACCTTATAAATATTAATGATCGAAGTATTTGCTGGCTAAATGATACACTAGCGGATCAATCATTGATATGAGCAAAACAATGTTCCCTATTTGTGCTAGTGATTAATCTGGACAGTGCTGTTTTCTCCATTGACCATTCCAAGACGGCACTCCTTTATATAGTTGTGTTATCTTTGTCTATTTGTTTTACTTTGTCTTTATGTGTCATCTTTCATACAGTTATGGAACATTTTGTATTAATGGTGCTCACCTGCTTTTCTTGGAACACAGCTATACCTTCTAGCTTTTGGTCCTTATTTTTATGCTCTGTAGGCTTAGTAGTCTTTGTTACTAAAGCAGTTATTGCCCCAGGTTTGGTTAAAACTTAAAATTTTGCTGATACCTTTCGTCTTAGTATATAAATTTTGGTAGAATATTACATTTTAATACTCGTATTAACTGGATGATACTTTTCAGAATCTATACATTTACATCTGAGTTATTGCCCTTTAAAATTAAAAACTTCAGTTATTGTCCATCATGTGCCTTACTACATAACTTTGTGCGGACGTTTCAATACACCAGCAAAAACTGTATGGACCCTATTTACAAGACCGATGTAGCCCCTGAATGTGTACTATTTTTGAAGAAGATACAAAATTCGTTGTTGACAGTTCAAAACCCATTACAAACATATAAAAATATAATGCACAAGAGTAGATTAACCACAAGTTCATCAAGTTCATTTTTTGTATAGTGGATGAAACTGGCCCTTCTTTGCTAGCACCTTAAATGCAGTTAACACCCTTGAAGACATTGGTATTAGTGTACGCACATTTATTCCAGTGGAGAAGTTGGTATGTGAGACCTCCACACTGCCAGGTATCTTATATTATAAAACCATCTATCTTTTTAATGCATTGTATGTGTGGTCTACCTTAAACATTATCTTGGTAAAATTTTAAATCTATGTAATAGATAGATGTTTAACATTAACATGAAAAATTCAAAACAAAAACCTGTTCCAAAATATAAAAGAACACATGTTAAAAACAACCAACATAAAACATAATTCAAGTATCTGGAATTGCAGTCAGTTATACTATGTTTCATTCTGTCTACCTGAAAGAGAAAAAAAAGACTTAAAAAAACAACCACTAAATTAACTCATATATGTAACTACTGTTTCCACACAACTTGATTTGCCCCACAGATAAACTTATCCACAAAGTTTGTTAAACAAAATGTTCTTATACCAATACTTTTTTAATAAAAAATCCTCAGAAATCTCTAGAATTTCATCTAACTTTTGACTTTTAACATTTTTAAAAAAATGTTTCTCAGCGATATTTTATATGAAACGCAGTACCCAGAATGCAAAGTTAAGAGTTTTATCACCAATAAAATGGGAGAAGGCTGCACCATAGACATAAAATCACCACCCTTAAATTTACCAGAGCCAAAAGCAAGGGAACTAGTTATCTTGATTTAGATATAATAATATGATATACCTTGATACCATACTTTTACATTTTAAAGAGCTAACTGGAGTCTATGAATAGCTAAAAAGTGTATGTGATTTTCGTTAACTTTTCTGTGTGCACAAGGTTCAATAATTCCAATTGTAGTCTTGTTTGCATACAACTAAGAACATAATTGAGCCGTGCCATGAGAAAATCAACATAGTGGGTTTGCGACCAGCATGGATCCAGACCAGCCTGCGCATCCGCACAGTCTGGTCAGGATCCATGCTGTTTGCTAACGGTTTCTCTAATTGCAGTAGGCTTTAAAAGCGAACAGCATGGATCCTGACCAGACTGCGCAGGCTGGTCTGGATCCATGCTGGTCGCAAACCCACTATGTTGATTTTCTCATGGCGCGGCTCAATTATGTTTCTTATAAGATACTAAAACTTCATAAAGTAAGTGAATTCATTCAAAATCATAAGCTCTCCGATTAGTTAAACAAGCTACTCTTGAGCTTTGTGGTAAAATGAAAGTCACTTTAGTCATAATCAGAAATGGTCAGAACTTAAAAAAAATGAAAAATACGTGGAAGGCTATAAAACTGATATAATCAATTAATTAAAATACACTTTTGAAAGGAAAAATAAAGATCTTACTACCCATCCCTAGTGAGAGATACTTTTTGAATGGTCAAGTAAATCTGGATCTTGCAAAATTAAGCTCAATTTTCACAAACCGAAAGGTGGATGAAACAGTAGCATTCTCATATAAATCTGGAGGGGAGTTTTCCAGACCAGATACGGTACCCTTCTCCTAGTGAAATCATTCTGTCATATCTTCACAACAACCATCTTCCACAAACCATTTGGCTTATAAGCTTATCTCTAATCAAATTAGGTTGGCAGTGACCCATTTAGTCAGAGGAAATTTTCTGAAAGATTTACTGAAATTTGATTGGTTTGTTAAAGTCTTCCAGTATGCATAAAAACACAACATGTGTAGCTTGTTATTGTTTGAGAAACAGGTGTGGTAACAGACATACATGGAACTATTTTTTTCCTACATGAAACTATTTTCTTCCCACATGAAACTATTTTCTACCTACATGGAACTATTTTCTTCATATTAGTCTTCTTGAAACGAAAATTATTTTTTCTTGCATGAAGTACTAATAGGCTTCACTTTTGCCTTCAACTGCAAACTCCAATAACCAAATAAGCTCAAACGCATTAGCAGTAGAAGGGGCAAAGGCTATAAAATAAATAAATACATTTGTTTACCAGAGATTACTATAGTCCTGTCTTAGACAGTTAATGTATGTAAATTACATAGATCACATCATAAAAAAGAAAATTGGGCATGGCTGCTTAGTGCATATTATTGTTTATTTGAATTAAATTTTATTATTCTGTCAATAAGTGCATTCACGCAAAAGTAATATATAATAAATTATTACACGACTCTTATATAAATCTCCAGTCCATTGTGCTGTATGACTGGTCTATATTTAAGATATGTTTACTGAAATAACAAGTCAAAAAGTCAATATAAAAAAGCTGTGAACATTAATTTCTGACATCACACAATAAAACAACGCATTGAATGGCTTGACAGTCAACAGTCCACACTATTTGCCTTCACTCGTGGTATATAATAAAACATTTATAAATGGAAATTGTATAGAAGATTTGGTTGCTAAAACTTTGTTTTAAGATTGCACCTACATATTGTCTTCCTCTTAAGCTAAAACAACTGGAAAACAATTTCAACACATCAGAAAGACAAAACCTGCTGATTTTTCTTTTTAATATCTGTCCGATACTTCCATTTTAAATGATCATTAAAATATAACCTGCAAGTTGTTTTCAACAATTTTCTTACCTTCATTTTTAACAAAATATAGATTCATGTTGAAGAGTATTTGTCTTACAGCAAAACCGACAGATGACACAGTATCAAATATGGTAGCATTATATTGCTGCAGGCTAACCTTGTATGAGCCGTGCCATGACAAAACCAACATAGTGGGTTTGCAACCAGCATGGATCCAGACCAGCCTGCGCATCTGCGCAGTCTGGTCAGGATCCACGCTGTTTGCTTTTAAAGCCTACTGCAATTAGAGAAACCGTTAGCGAACAGCATGGATCCTGACCAGACTGCGCGGATGCACAGGCTGGTCTGGATCCATGCTGGTCGCAAAGCCACTATATTGGTTTTCCCATGGCACGGCTCGAAATATATCACAGCCACCAGACAGAAAGTTTCTCAAAGTCTACAAGACCCATTGTGCGATATTTTTTCCTGTAGCTGAATGGTGGGTTTTTTTCAGAGACTGCAGACTGATCTGGTAGATGTCTGCGGTGGATCAACAGGCACTTTTACGAGCTATATAATCTGCAGAAGCATTTCAAACATGCTGTCTGGACACTGTATGCAGTACAAAACATCATTTATCTATATCACATGATAATTACATCATCTTGCATGATCATGAAATCTCGAACATTCATTCAATATTTCCAACATGGACAGTGAATATACATGTACAGTATATTTAAAAGAAACATTTCAATTCTAATTATTTCTACTTCTAAATGATTTCTAAATTTGCATTAACATTACCAAATACACATTCACTTTTTACTGTACAACTATATTGCTAAACAAGGCAGTCTGAAAGACAGCTAAATCCCCCGCCACTGCTATAGATAGTGAAAGGGTAAACCTTTGATTTTAGCTGAGACCTTGACCTTTAACTGACATGGCTGACTCATGAATTCTGCACAACATCTTGATGAGGTGATCATTTGACCAAAGTTTCATGAAAATCCTTCAAGGGGTTTAGGAGATACAGAGCTGAAACCTTTGACCTTCAGCTGTGACCTTGACCTTGAGTTGACATGGTTGACTCATGAGTTCTTGATGAGGTGATCATTTGACCCAAGTTTGATGAAAATCCTTCAAGGGGTTAAGGAGATACAGAGTGGACACGAAATGGAAGGCTCAAACATTCGACCCTTAGTTGTGACCTTGACCTTGAGCTGGCATGGTTGACTCATAATTTCTGCACATCATTCTGATGAGGTAATCATTTGACCAAAGTTTTATAAAATTCCTTCAAGGGGTTTAGGAGATATAGAGCGGACACGAAATGGAAGGCTCAAACCTTTGACCTTCAGTTGTGACTCATAAATTCTGCACATCGCCTTGATGCGGTGATTGTTTGACCCAAGTTTGATGAAAATCCTTCAAGGGGTTTAGGAGATATAGAGCGGACACAAAATGGAAGGCTCAAACCTTTGACCCTAAGTTGTGACCTTGACCTTGAGCCGGCATGACCGACTCATGGGTTTTGCACATCGTCTTGATGAGGTGATCATTTGACCCAAGTTTTATAAAATTCCTTCAAGGGGTTTAAGAGATATAGAGCGGACACAAAATGGAAGGCTCAAACCTTCGACCTCGAGTTGTGACCTTGACCTTGAGCCGGCATGGCTGACTCATGGGTTCTGCACATCGTCTTGATGAGGTGATCATTTTACCCAAGTTTTATAAAATTCCTTCAAGGGGTTTAGGAGATATAGAGCGGACACAAAATGGCAGGCTCAAACCTTTGAACTTGAGTTGTGACCTTGACCTTGAACCGACAAGGCTGACTCATGGGTTCTGCACATCATCTTGATAAGGTGATCATTTGACCCAAGTTTCATGAAAATCCTTCAAGGGGTTTAGGAGATATGGACCGGACACGATTTTGTTACAAACGGAAGGACGAACGGACGAACGCAGATCATTCCTATAATCCCTCCACCACGGCGGGGGATTAAAAACAAAATATAGTAATGATTTTATTAAGATTTCCTGTAGAATCACCTGCAACAGTGCTACATTAAACTCTTTTACCTTCTGTCTGACAGTCAGGTGTCAACTAAATGTGATCACAGCAGGGAAATATATCATTTAGGGCAATTGTGATGTTGACATAACATAAACCAGTTTATCACGCAACTGCCTTAATTTCTTGGTGACTGACCATTCTAGGGTGGTTGTTCTTTTTATCAATCTTCTGTTTCATGTTGTATTATGCATTTTCTGCTGTCGTTGTATCTTAAGTTTTCTACCCTTTTATACTGCACGCAATAATGTATACCAGAAACCTTTTTTTTTTCATTTGATTTTGTTCAGTGCTTTTTGGAGTTCTAATTGCACCTTTTATTATTTAATCTGATCTGAAACATTGTGGACTTAATTAAGAAATAAGATATACAAAACAGTTATCTTAATCATTGAACAAAATCAGTGTTTGGAGTTCGAATGCATGGAAATCATATCACATGGACGCAGATATAATTATACGTATCTGAACGGCAATAACTTATTTTATTCAAAAATAAAATCACTGAGATGTATTATATCAATTCAAACACAACAAGCTTCAAAACTTTGCCCATTTGTTTTCCCAGTACTCATTTTCAGCACAGTGCTACAAACTTTGCCGCTATGACAATTACTACAAAGAATTTATTGCATAATGAAGTCACACTTTCAGCCTTTTTTGTTTGTTTAATATGAAAACAAATCCGGGCATGTTAGAATGGACACTTGCAATGCATAATCTTATTATGCATGGAAGTCAAATGTCAAATTTGTTTGCACTTGTTATTCCGTATAAAGGAAACAAGCACTAAAATAAATGTCATGAAATTATTGGCAAAATGTTTTCAATAAAATGTTACTATTAATAATTTTAACATGTCCAAAACATTGCGGAATGATACTAATTTCACTTGGGTAATGATTACATTTTACTCGGACTTTATCATAGACTCCATGTGTAGAATTTAACTAAAATCAAAGTATTGAAATCCACATATTTTTTTCAATGAAACTTCGAAGTTTTGCACTTTGTAGCATGGTCTTGGGCATGTGAAGTCAAAAATCTGATTTGACTTCTAAAATAGTGTGATATCTATTTCCAAAGTCACTTTCTGTTCATTGTAAAAATTACCACATTTTACTCCAGTGGAAACTGGCCGGTGTTTGAAAATGCAGTTCTCTGATTAGTCAGTTAGAACGCCTAATGTCATGGTAAAGTTATGAATACATGATGGACATTTCTCAATTACAAGTTAAGCTAGAATGAGTAACAATTATTGTTCAGAAATTTGTGTCTGTGTGAATACCTATTTTTTTTTAAATTTTAACCTCTAAATATAACAAACTCTGAAAAGTTGTTTTAAACATGACTTCGAAGAAAAATGAAAAGTACATTTCCACAGTGATAAAAAAGTAAAATTTATTTTTAGATAACTTGCCAAAACAACGTCATTTTAGGACCACAAATCAAAGAGGACTTACTAACCAAGGTTGCAATGCATATTTGCATGTGCAGTTTTATCTAAAACTACTCCTTTGATTTATTACCCCTAATTAAATGATGAAGCCTGCTAATTAGTGAAAACATTCTACACAATACGCAAAATCTCTCGTAATTCTGATCCATCCCAAGGACAACTTAATCTGGACTCTTCATGATAAGTCAATTAAACTTATCGTAACTTATCAAAATTTGGCATCAAAACATCTTGTCAGCTCATGATTGAAAAGTAAAATTCCTGTAGCATGAATGGATCAAGTACCTACCAGATCTAATGATTTGCAATAAATATTCGGAAGAAGATTACAGGGGGAAAAGTTTCATGGCTTGCAAGAAGCATATGTTTGTTTCAGCCCGGAGTTAAGAAAGATTAAAAATTTGGCATGAAAATAAATGCGATGAATTTTTGGTTGAAGGTTGTGACTTTTGAAATTTAATAACAGGGCTGGAAATATTTACCAGTCTTTGCATTTAAAAAGGCAACATCTATTTGTCAGAGCACTATTTATTTAAACATTATTTCTTACATATTATTATGCATATAAATTACATACATACAACCAAACAAAATGACAATCAAAGCTTTCATAACAATCAAAACAAATTAGTATAAATAAATTGGCAATCAAATTAATGCAAAGGATCAGAAAACAAGCTTTTTATGAATGCCTTTGCAATCGGACATTGTTTGCTTGAACTCAATGGGACCAGTATATTTGTTTGAGCTATGGGTAGTTTAAGCCACTGAAACAAAATACATGTACAACCTTCATTTAGTTCATCTCTTAAAGATGCAAGTAGCATCAATGACAATCTGTGATTAAAGAAATTCTACAATAAAATAATGATTTTCATTGAAAAATGACTTACAAATACTTGTTCAGATAAGGAAATGGATATAGACTGGCAGTAAATAACATGTTTAAAATGAAGAGTTTGGAAACCAGTCTCAAATTCAAGCAAGTTGATTGGTTATATTTGAGTGAAGTTTAAAAATTAACCAATGGCAAGGCTGTATTCTAAGACTGGTCTCCAAACTGATTTATAAAATTACACTCTACACGTACTGTACCATGATAAGGTTTGAAAATTATGA